>NC_091287.1:360403276-361855787 GCF_032444005.1 Ranitomeya imitator
ACTGTCCTGGTGTGGATACTGTGGTGGATAGGTTGCAGCAGATTTGGACTCATGTAGCTAGCTAGCGCTCCCATCCTACATCGCCCCGATGTAGATAAGCGGTTTATAATGGAGATGCGTGCCTCATCCATTGGTGCTGGAGCAGTCCTCTTCCAAAAGGATGCTCAAGGTCTGAAGCATCCTTGCTTCTTCTTTTCCAAGACCTTCACACCAGCGGAGAGGAATTATTCCATCGGGGACAGGGAGTTGCTAGCCATGAAGTTGGCTTTCTCAGAGTGGAGACATCTTTTGGAGGGGGCTTGCTTTCCCTTCCAAGTTTTCACAGACCACAAGAATTTGGTGTACTTACAGACAGCCCAGTGGTTAAATTCTCGCCAGGCCAGATGGTCCCTCTTCTTCTCCCGGTTACATTTCACTCTCCACTTTCTCTCCGGGGAAAAGAACATTCGTGCTGATGCTCTATCTCACTCCGTTGTATCATCATCTGAGGAGGAAGAGGAGCTTCGGCTTATTGTCCCTTCTGAGAGCCTGAGAACCATGGCTCCAGTTTCGCTAAAGTCTGTGCCCCCGGGCAAGACCTTTGTACCATCACATCTGCGACCGGAGGTTCTCTCTTGGGCTCACTCGTCCAGGGTGGGTGGACACTTTGGGACCAAAAGGACATCTGGGCTTCTGGCAAAGACGTACAGGTGGCCGCATGTGGCTCGAGACGTCGGAGACTATATTCGAGCGTGTGTCTCCTGCGCCAAGAATAAGTCTCCTCGACAATGGCCAACTGGGTAACTTTATCCCCTGCCAGTGGCAGACAGGCCCTGGAAGATGGTTGGGATGGATTTTGTGGTGGGCTTACCTAAGTCTCATGGCTGCACTATCATTTGGGTAATCACTGACCATTTTTCTTAAATGGTGCACTTGGTGCCGCTTCCATGGCTACCTTCTGCACGGGTCTTGGCAGCGTTGTTTATAAAACACATTTTCCGCCAACACAGCATGCCGGACAAAATTGTCAGTGACCTGGGTCTACAGTTTGCGTCTCGGTTCTGGAGAGAGCTTGAGTATTGAGTTGAATCTCTCTTCAGCATACCATCCCGAGATGAATGGGTTGGTAGAAAGGGCCAAACCAGACCTTGGTCACATATCTGCGACATTTTGTTTCTGCCAGGCAGGATGACTGGGCATTCTTGCTACCATGGGTGGAGTTTGCGCTGCACAACGCCGTAGCCGACTCCACTGGGCAGACCCCATTCCTCCTTAAATACGGTCAGCATCTGCGGTTTCCTGTGCCTATGCCCATGTGTTCCGCTGACTCCAGGGTGGCAGACTGGGCTGTAGAGGCACGGGACATTAGGGACTATACTCAGGATGCCATCCGGGCCTCCAAGGAAAGAATGAGGTCCTCCGCAGATGCACATCAGTGCCTCACTCCACCTTTTGCTCCTGGCGATTTAGTATGGCTCTCCGTCTGTAACATCAGGCTGCGAGATGAGTCCACAAAATTTGCACCTCGCTACTTGGGTCCCTTCAAGGTCCTGGAACAGGTTAACCCTGTGGTCTACCGTCTGGCCCTTCCTCCACGCCTAGTTATTACCGACACCTTTCATGTGTCCCTCTTAAAACCCGTACACATGTCCCTGTTTTCCGAGTCATCTGCCGGGACATCGGGTTCATCTACGGATGATTACGAGCTGAATGCAATCTTGGGGTGTAAGGTGGTACGTGGTAAAAAATTTTATTTGATGGATTGGAAGGGTTATGGCCCAGAGGACATGTCCTGGGAGCCTGCTGAGCACATTTGAACTCTGCATTTTATTGCTGCCTTCGAGCGTAGTGAAATCCAAGGAGGGGGGCCCTAGGAGGGGGGTAATGTTAGGTGTCGAGTTCCTTCTTCTGCAAAGGGGAATCTCAAACCATTTCAGCTGTGGTCTCCCATTCTTTTCCAGCCGCAGTGGAGACTGAGACGTCGGTCCCAGCGTCTAGCTCAGGCTCATACTGGGCTACTGGTTACTACTGCTCTTTCAGGCTCTGCCTTTGTAGCCAGCACTATCAGCAGCAAGCAGGTCTTTCTGGGACTAAGTCCTGCTTTTTCCATACTGAGCATGACCATGGGACGACCTCCCATTGGAGGTCGGGGGTCACATGCTCAGGTCCTGTTGCGGCTCCTATTGGACCATCTGGAAGGTCTTGTAGCACTGCCGCTATAAAAGGTTCGCATGGCCGCTCAGCTATGCGCTAGTGTACGCTTGTAAACATGTGTGTGTTGATATGTGAAAGTCACTCTTTAATCATCCCTTCCCTTGTGTTTGACTGCTCGTGTAAGGTGGATGATTGCTATCTAGCGCCCGACTTAGTTATCTGCACTTGAACACACAAAACAGACTCTAATTGCTGTGACCGCCAGTGTGGCGCCGTGTGCTATCACAGCGCTTTCCTGACCCAAGTCTGGGTGGTTAGTGGCGTTCACCAGAGCGGCACCGCACGCACTCTCATGCATCTAAATTATTGTTTCATTCACTCTGACACCCCAACTGCGGTATCGAGCGCAAGAGGTCTAGATGAACTCTAATCCCGAGTCTTGGGATAGAGTTCTGTGACTCCTTGCTTGTGCTCTTTTTGCGGTTTCGGGGCCCTGTGACGCAACAGGGTTCGCTTTTTTCATACTGGGTGAAGTTAACCCGTGTGTGAATCCATATTGTACTGCCATATAGTCCGTCATTACTCAGCAGCAGGTTCCATCTCTGCACGGTGGACCCCGGGCTGCGAACGCACCTTATACTATCTTTCTAATTATTTGGTGCATTCCGCTAGCCCTAAACACACTGACACTATATACAGAGCTCCTGTATATAATGTCATTGGTGTTCCCTGTATTTCCTGTACACTGACACTATATACAAAGCGCCTGTGTATAATGTCACTGGTGATCACTGTATTACCTATACATTGACTCTATATACAGAGCTCCTGTGTATAATATCACCGGTGATCACTGTATTACCTGCACACTGACATTATATACAGATCTCCTATGTATAATGTCACTGGTGATCACTGTATTATCTGAACATTGACACTATATAAGGAGCTCCTCTGTATAATGTCCCTGGTGATCACTGTATTACATGTACACTGACACTATATACAGAAATATTGTTTATGTCCCTGGTGATCACTGTATTACCTGTACACTGACACTATATACATAACTCCTGTGTATAATGTCAGTGGTGATCCCTGTATTACCTGTACACTGACATTAAATACAGATCTCCTGTGTATAATATCACTGGTGATCCCTGTAAACTGACAATATATAAATATATCTTGTGTATAATGTCCCCATTAGACTGGAGCGGCATGTCTGACTTGACTACTGATCTATTGATCTATTCATTCCCTCAGTGGCTGCACTTGTTTTTTTCTAGAAGCCCCAAAGAGAATGAATGGAGCTGCTGTCAGGTACCCCACCTGCGGCTCCATTTAGAAATGGGGATAAGTGTCCTATCAATGATAAAACGTTCTCATTGTTCTGATTGGTCCAGTTTCTAATGCTCGGACCTAAGTGATCACCTATCCTGTTGAGCCCATGGATCTGTGATGACTTGTTTTAACCAAAAAACCCCATTAATGTAAACTACAGTAATTATACATCCTAGTTATGGGGGCGCACAGTAGATGTGCAGAAGACACCTGTGTTTTACAGCCGATGCTCCAATGTAATAGGGATAACAACTGACAGATATATGCATACTAGATTGTGGCCCGATTCTAACGCATCGGGTATTCTAGAATATGCATGTCCCCGTAGTATATGGACAATGATGATTCCAGAATTCGCGGCAGATTGTGCCCGTCGCTGATTGGTCGAACCAACCTTTATGACATCATCATCGCCATGGCAACCATTATGACATCTACGTCGATACTGTGCCCATCGCTGAATCAGAAACATTGGATTTCTACGTCCTTTATGACATAATCGTCACTGTGCCCGTTGCTGATTGGTCGAGGCCTGGCGGCCTAACGCATCGGGTATTCTAGAATATGCATGTGCCCGTAGTATATGAACAATGATGATTCCAGAATTTGCGGCAGACTGTGCCTGTCGCTGATTGGTCGAGGCAACCTTTATGACATCATCGTCGACATGGCAACCATTATGACATCTACGTCGATACTGTGCCCGTCGCTGAATCAGAAACGTGGGATTTCTACGTCCTTTATGACATCATCATCGCCATGGCAACCATTATGACATCTACGTCGATACTGTGCCCGTCGCTGAATCAGAAACGTGGGATTTCTACGTCCTTTATGACATCATCGTCGCTGTGCCCGTTGCTGATTGATCGAGGCCTGGCGGCCTCGACCAATCAGAGACGCGGGATTTCCAGGACAGACAGACAGACAGACGGAAAAACCCTTAGGCAATTATATATATAGATATAGCTGTAGGGTGGGCCCCTAGAGTCCATTCCCCTGGTGGGCCCCAGACACCCCAGTCCGACCCTGCTCTCAAGTCTTAATCCTAAAACTCAGGTGTTGTGAATTCTGTGGCAGAGTTCACTCCTGTGGTCACAAGTGGTACTTCGGCTGATTCTCTCTGGGATCTTCCGTTTGTGGAGGAAAGTGGTACTGCAGCTTCTGAGTTTCCTCCCTCAGGTGATCTGGTGAGCTCGTTAGCTTCTTCTCTACTTAACTCCACCTGATGCTTTGATCTATGCTTCCTGTCATTGTTTCAGTGTGGGACTTGTTTTTTCCCTGGATCATTCCTGTGGCCTGCTGCTCTGCAAAGCTAAGTTTTGCTTATGTTTTTTTGTTGCTATTTTTCTGTCCAGCTTGCTTAATTGGTTTTTCTCGCCTGCTGGAAGCTCTGAGACACAGAGGGACCACCTCCGTACCGTTAGTCGGTGCGGAGGGTCTTTTTGTCCCCTCTGCGTGGTTTTTTATAGGTTTTTGTGCTGACCGCAAAGTTATCTTCCCTATCCTCGTTCTGTTCAGCTAGTCGGGCCTCACTTTGCTAAATCTGTTTCATCTCTATGTTTGTGTTTTCATCTTACTCACAGTCATTATATGTGGGGGGCTGCCTTTTCCTTTGGGGAATTTCTCTGAGGCAAGGTAGGCTTATTTTTCTATCTTCAGGATTAGCTAGTTTCTCAGGCTGTGACGAGGCGCCTAGGTTCTGGTCAGGAGCGCTCCACGGCTACCTTTAGTTGTGGTTTGATAGGCTTAGGGATTGCGGTCTGCAGAGTTCCCACGTCTCAGAGCTCGTTCTATTATTTTGGGTTATTGTCAGTTCACTGTATGTGCTCTGACCTCCATGTCCATTGTGATTCTGAATTGCCTTTCATAACAGTACAGGAAGCCAAAAGTGCTAATGATTCTCAATAGAGGGAAAAAAGAAGTTCTGAGACCATTTTTTTTTCTTTGCACTGTGTTTTGTCTTTTTTTTCCCCTAGACATTTGGGTGGTTCAGGACACAGGTGTAGCAATGGACATTAAAGGTCTGTCTTCATGTGTGGATCAGCTCACGGCAAGAGTTCAAAATATTCAAGATTTTGTGGTCCAGAATTCTTTGCTTGAACCGAGAATTCCTATTCCAAATTTGTTTTTTGGAGATAGAACTAAATTTCTGAGTTTCATAAATAATTGTAAACTATTTCTGACTTTGAAACCTCGCTCTTCTGGTGACCCAATTCAACAGGTTAGGATCGTCATTTCTTTTTTGCGCGGCGACCCTCAGGACTGGGCGTTTTCTCTTGCGTCAGGAGATCCTGCATTGAGTAATATCGATGCGTTTTTCCTGGCGCTTGGGTTGCTGTACGATGAGCCTAATTCAGTGGATCAGGCAGAAAAAAATTTGCTGGCTCTTTGTCAGGCTCAGGATGAGATAGAGGTATATTGTCAGAAATTTAGAAAGTGGTCAGTGCTCACTCAATGGAATGAATCTGCACTGGCAGCAATATTCAGAAAGGGTCTCTCTGAAGCCCTTAAGGATGTCATGGTGGGATTTCCTATGCCTGCTGGTTTGAATGAGTCTATGTCTTTGGCCATTCAGATCGGTCGACGCTTGCGTGAGCGTAAACCTGTGCAACATTTGGCGGTATTACCTGAGCTTAAACCTGAGCCTATGCAGTGTGATAGGACCTTGACCAGAGTTGAACGGCAAGAACATAGACGTCTGAATGGTCTGTGTTTCTACTGTGGTGATTCCACTCATGCTATCTCTGATTGTCCTAAGCGAACTAAGCGGTTCGCTAGGTCTGCCACCATTGGTACTGTACAGTCAAAATTTCTTCTGTCCGTTACCTTGATCTGCTCTTTGTCATCATATTCTGTCATGGCATTTGTGAATTCGGGCGCTGCCCTGAATTTGATGGACTTGGAATATGCTAAGCGTTGTGGGTTTTTCTTGGAGCCCTTGCAGTGTCCTATTCCATTGAGAGGAATTGATGCTACGCCTTTGGCCAAGAATAAGCCTCAATACTGGACCCAGCTGACCATGTGCATGGCTCCTGCACATCAGGAGGTTATTCGCTTTCTGGTGTTGCATAATCTGCATGATGTGGTCGTGTTGGGGTTGCCATGGCTACAAGCCCATAATCCAGTATTAGATTGGAAATCCATGTCGGTGTCCAGCTGGGGTTGTCAGGGGGTACATGGTGATGTTCCATTTCTGTCAATTTCGTCATCCACTCCTTCTGAGGTCCCAGAGTTCTTGTCTGATTACCGGGATGTATTTGATGAGCCCAAGTCCAATACCCTACCTCCGCATAGGGATTGTGATTGTGCTATCAATTTGATTCCTGGTAGTAAATTCCCAAAAGTTCGATTGTTTAATTTGTCCGTGCCTGAGCACACCGCTATGCGCAGTTATGTGAAGGAATCCCTGGAGAAGGGGCATATTCGCCCGTCATCGTCGCCATTAGGAGCAGGGTTCTTTTTTGTAGCCAAGAAGGATGGTTCGCTGAGACCTTGTATAGATTACCGCCTTCTTAATAAGATCACGGTTAAATTTCAGTACCCCTTGCCATTGTTATCTGATCTGTTTGCTCGGATTAAGGGGGCTAGTTGGTTCACAAAGATAGATCTTCGTGGTGCGTATAATCTGGTGCGAATTAAGCAAGGTGATGAATGGAAAACTGCATTTAATACGCCCGAGGGTCATTTTGAGTATCTCGTGATGCCGTTCGGACTTGCCAATGCTCCATCAGTGTTTCAGTCCTTTATGCATGACATCTTCCGAGAGTACCTGGATAAATTCCTGATTGTGTACTTGGATGACATTTTGATCTTCTCGGATGATTGGGAGTCTCATGTGAAGCAGGTCAGAACGGTTTTTCAGGTCCTGCGTGCTAATTCTTTGTTTGTGAAGGGATCAAAGTGTCTCTTTGGTGTGCAGAAGGTTTCATTTTTGGGGTTCATCTTTTCCCCTTCTACTATCGAGATGGATCCTGTTAAGGTCCAAGCCATCCATGATTGGACTCAGCCGACATCTCTGAAAAGTCTGCAAAAGTTCCTGGGCTTTGCTAATTTTTATCGTCTCTTCATCTGCAATTTTTCTAGTATTGCTAAACCATTGACCGATTTGACCAAGAAGGGTGCTGATGTGGTCAATTGGTCTTCTGCTGCTGTGGAAGCTTTTCAAGAGTTGAAGCGTCGTTTTTCTTCTGCCCCTGTGTTGTGTCAACCAGATGTTTCTCTTCCGTTCCAGGTCGAGGTTGATGCTTCTGAGATTGGAGCAGGGGCTGTTTTGTCGCAGAGAGGTTCTGGTTGCTCAGTGATGAAACCATGCGCTTTCTTTTCCAGGAAGTTTTCGCCTGCTGAGCGTAATTATGATGTGGGCAACCGAGAGTTGCTGGCCATGAAGTGGGCATTCGAGGAGTGGCGTCATTGGCTTGAAGGAGCTAAGCATTGCGTGGTGGTATTGACTGATCATAAGAACTTGACTTATCTCGAGTCTGCCAAGCGCTTGAATCCTAGACAAGCTCGTTGGTCGTTGTTTTTTGCCCGTTTTGACTTTGTGATTTCGTACCTTCCGGGCTCTAAAAATGTGAAGGTGGATGCTCTGTCTAGGAGTTTTGTACCCGACTCTCCGGGTTTATCTGAGCCGGCGGGTATCCTCAAGGAAGGAGTAATTGTGTCTGCCATCTCCCCTGATTTGCAGCGGGTGCTGCAAAAATTTCAGGCTAATAAACCTGATCGTTGCCCAGCGGAGAAACTGTTTGTCCCTGATAGGTGGACGAATAGAGTTATCTCTGAACTTCATTGTTCAGTGTTGGCTGGTCATCCTGGAATCTTTGGTACCAGAGAGTTAGTGGCTAGATCCTTTTGGTGGCCCTCTCTGTCGCGGGATGTGCGTGCTTTTGTGCAGTCCTGTGGGATTTGTGCTCGGGCTAAGCCCTGCTGTTCTCGTGCCAGTGGGTTGCTTTTGCCCTTGCCGGTCCCGAAGAGGCCTTGGACACATATCTCTATGGATTTTATTTCTGACCTTCCCGTTTCTCAAAAGATGTCAGTCATTTGGGTGGTCTGTGATCGCTTTTCTAAGATGGTCCATCTGGTACCCTTGTCTAAATTGCCTTCCTCCTCTGATTTGGTGCCTTTGTTCTTCCAGCATGTGGTTCGTTTGCATGGCATTCCAGAGAATATTGTTTCTGACAGAGGTTCCCAGTTTGTTTTGGCGAGCCTTTTGTGGTAGGATGGGCATTGACTTGTCTTTTTCCTCGGCTTTCCATCCTCAGACTAATGGCCAGACCGAGCGAACCAATCAGACCTTGGAAACATATCTGAGGTGCTTTGTTTCTGCTGATCAGGATGACTGGGTGTCCTTTTTGCCTTTGGCTGAGTTCGCCCTTAATAATCGGGCCAGCTCGGCTACCTTGGTTTCACCGTTTTTCTGCAATTCTGGGTTCCATCCTCGTTTCTCTTCTGGACAGGTTGAGTCTTCGGACTGTCCTGGTGTGGATACTGTGGTGGACAGGTTGCAGCAGATTTGGACTCAGGTAGTGGACAATTTGACCTTGTCCCAGGAGAAGGCTCAACTTTTCGCTAATCGCAGACGCCGTGTGGGTTCCCGACTTCGTGTTGGGGATCTGGTTTGGTTATCTTCTCGTCATATTCCTATGAAGGTTTCCTCTCCTAAGTTTAAACCTCGTTTTATTGGTCCGTATAGGATTTCTGAGGTTCTTAATCCTGTGTCTTTTCGTCTGACCCTTCCAGATTCTTTTTCCATACATAACGTATTCCATAGGTCATTGTTGCGGAGATACGTGGCATCTATGGTTCCATCTGTTGACCCTCCTGCCCCGGTTTTGGTGGAGGGGGAATTGGATTATATTGTGGAGAAGATTTTGGATTCTCGTGTTTCAAGACGGAAACTCCAGTATCTGGTTAAATGGAAGGGTTATGCTCAGGAGGATAATTCCTGGGTTTTTGCCTCTGATGTCCATGCTCCCGATCTTGTTCGTGCCTTTCATGTGGCTCATCCTGGTCGGCCTGGGGGCTCTGGTGAGGGTTCGGTGACCCCTCCTCAAAGGGGAGGGTACTGTTGTGAATTCTGTGGCAGAGTTCACTCCTGTGGTCACAAGTGGTACTTCGGCTGATTCTCTCTGGGATCTTCCGTTTATGGAGGAAAGTGGTACTGCAGCTTCTGAGTTTCCTCCCTCAGGTGATCTGGTGAGCTCGTTAGCTTCTTCTTTACTTAACTCCACCTGATGCTTTGATCTATGCTTCCTGTCAATGTTTCAGTGTGGGACTTGTTTTTTCCCTGGATCATTCCTGTGGCCTGCTGCTCTGTAAAGCTAAGTTTTGCTTATGTTTTTTTGTTGCTATTTTTCTGTCCAGCTTGCTTAATTGGTTTTTCTCGCCTGCTGGAAGCTCTGAGACGCAGAGGGACCACCTCCGTACCGTTAGTCGGTGCGGAGGGTCTTTTTGTCCCCTCTGCGTGGTTTTTTATAGGTTTTTGTGCTGACCGCAAAGTTATCTTCCCTATCCTCGTTCTGTTCAGCTAGTCGGGCCTCACTTTGCTAAATCTGTTTCATCTCTATGTTTGTGTTTTCATCTTACTCACAGTCATTATATGTGGGGGGCTGCCTTTTCCTTTGGGGAATTTCTCTGAGGCAAGGTAGGCTTATTTTTCTATCTTCAGGATTAGCTAGTTTCTCAGGCTGTGACGAGGCGCCAAGGTTCTGGTCAGGAGCGCTCCACGGCTACCTTTAGTTGTGGTTTGATAAGCTTAGGGATTGCGGTCTGCAGAGTTCCCACGTCTCAGAGCTCGTTCTATTATTTTGGGTTATTGTCAGTTCACTGTATGTGCTCTGACCTCCATGTCCATTGTGATTCTGAATTGCCTTTCATAACACTCAGGTATGTGTCATAGGGTCCTTAATTAGGATTAGGAAGATAACTTCATTGAGCCCTGTTAGACAATCTGAAAACATGATGTGGAGCACAAGAGAGGGAAGCAGACCAAGATGAAGGAAGCAGGGCTCGCAATATGTGTAACATAGTAACATAGTTAGTAAGGCCGAAAAAAGACATTTGTCCATCCAGTTCAGCCTATATTCCATCATAATAAATCCCCAGATCTACGTCCTTCTACAGAACCTAATAATTGTATTATACAATATTGTTCTGCTCCAGGAAGACATCCAGGCCTCTCTTGAACCCCTCGACTGAGTTCGCCATCACCACCTCCTCAGGCAAGCAATTCCAGATTCTCACTGCCCTAACAGTAAAGAATCCTCTTCTATGTTGGTGGAAAAACCTTCTCTCCTCCAGACACAAAGAATGCCCCCTTGTGCCCGTCACCTTCCTTGGTATAAACAGATCCTCAGCGAGATATTTGTATTGTCCCCTTATATACTTATACATGGTTATTAGATCGCCCCCTCAGTCATCTTTTTTCTAGACTAAATAATCCTAATTTCGCTAATCTATCTGGGTATTGTAGTTCTCCCATCCCTTTTATTAATTTTGTTGCCCTCCTTTGTACTCTCTCTAGTTCCATTATATCCTTCCTGAGCACCGGTGCCCAAAACTGGACACAGTACTCCATGTGCGGTCTAACTAGGGATTTGTACAGAGGCAGTATAATGCTCTCATCATGTGTATCCAGACCTCTTTTAATGCACCCCATGATCCTGTTTGCCTTGGCAGCTGCTGCCTGGCACTGGCTGCTCCAGGTAAGTTTATCATTAACTAGGATCCCCAAGTCCTTCTCCCTGTCAGATTTACCCAGTGGTTTCCCATTCAGTGTGTCATGGTGATATTGATTCCTTCTTCCCATGTGTATAACCTTACATTTATCATTGTTAAACCTCATCTGCCACCTTTCAGCCCAAGTTTCCAACTTATCCAGATCCATCTGTAGCAGAATACTATCTTCTCTTGTATTAACTGCTTTACATAGTTTTGTATCATCCGCAAATATCGATATTTTACTGTGTAAACCTTCTACCAGATCATTAATGAATATGTTGAAGAGAACAGGTCCCAATACTGACCCCTGCGGTACCCCACTGGTCACAGCGACCCAGTTAGAGACTATGCCATTTATAACCACCCTCTGCTTTCTATCACTAAGCCAGTTACTAACCCATTTACACACATTTTCCCCCAGACCAAGCATTCTCATTTTGTGTACCAACCTCTTGTGCGGCACTGTATCAAACGCTTTGGAAAAATCGAGATATACCACGTCCAATGACTCACCGTGGTCCAGCCAATAGCTTACCTCTTCATAAAAACTGATTAGATTGTGTAGCACCAATTTATCAATATTTTACCAACAACAAACATTTTACTTTCCTTTCGTCTGATGATTATGAGGATCAATAAGGATATGCTATCACTAGTAAACACCTTTTAAATTATTGCATTTTATCTACCTGCAGTTTCCATTAGTGAGTACTCCTTGCAGGCAGATTTATATAGTTCCTATTAAGTTTAATAACAAAGAACTGCGTATTAATATCCAACTTGTGGCAACTGAGATTTTTCATTTACCTCAATGTTTTCTCATTAACTACTACAATCCCCTCTTACCCATGCCCTTTTCAGGAAAAGTAGTAATTTAATAGTTGACAAGCCTGGTTTTAGAATACCTTTCATTCTCTTCTCCTCTTGACATCCCACCGGTACTACTAAAAAACAGAAAAAGCATTGTCTGTTCACTGTCCCTAACATCGTGTCCTATCTATGAAAATGAGTTTCCATTTTCACCCTCCACTAACCTACCTAAACTCAATATTTTTATTTCCGTGTGTGGCACTAAGAACTCCCTGGCAGCATGCTTAGTGTATATGGTTATGTTTCATCCAATTTGACTCGTACTTTAACGCCCTAAATTCAGTTACTTGTAGCTCAAAAACATATTCAGAATCCGCACATCGAAACAGCAAAAACACTCATTATTTCTGTGTTTAATTCATGTTGTGAATTTTGCCAGTCACCACTAATTAGTAAAATCTATGGTCAATCATCGAAATCCATACTTCCTTGCATATAACTGGAGCACAGTACACAGCCTGTGTATGCTGAATTTGCAATCACGAATTGCACAAATCCAGCTTCACAACTGAAATAAAGTTAAATACATATGTTTATTGAATCAGGTTGGTTCTTTGTTGGTTTCTGTATCCTATGTACTTCATCAAGTTTCTATATTATATGGATCAATGCATTTGGGGATTTTACCCTATTTGGGCAATGAAGCCGAATTTGTGCAATTGGCCACTACTAATATGTCTTCTAGTTTATAAACTTTCCCCTCTCCAGTCTATCCTGAATACTGGAGCCAAGCGCATCAATCTTTTCAGCCACTAAACAGATGCCTCCACCCCTGTCAGTCATTGCACTGGTTACCCATCCAATTCAAAATATAAAATAAACTTCTCACACTCACTCACAAAGCTCTCCACAGTGCTGCACCGCACTACTCTCTGTTTGAATAATGTTGTACAATGTGTTAATCTATAATGTTAGATATGTTTTTTTACATGTGTTCTGAGTTGTAAAGTGCTGCAGAACACGGTATGTTGGTCGTATTAAAACTATCATTATTATTTAGATAAAACTATATTTGTAACTAATATTAATTAATTGATCACTGTTCAGCGTAATATGTATCTAGACAAAACAAATTTCTTTTCATGTAAGCCAAAAAGTAGATGGTATGTATATCAAAGACTACTTTGCTTATGAATTAGCTTTTGATGAATGGCCTTGGAAAACCCATGAATACATTCACAATCACTATGAGAGAGGTAATTAAGTATAACGTACATATTGGTTGAGGAAGCTCTAACATCTTCATTGTGCATCGATTAGTTTAGATGGTTCAATGTCAAAGAGCTGTCATACGTCACAGCTGAAAATAATATCACCGCACATTTCATAATGTGATTTTAAACAGGCAGAACCTACAACATACAATGTAATATCACAATACTCTTAAAACAAAGTGCTAAAGAGTTAAATGACAAATTTAGCGCCGGTTCATTTTTACTGTCAGGAGTCCCCGGCAGTATTATACTATATCGTAATCCTATATTATCAGTATAAATTGTATAAAACGTTTATACCGTCGCTATCTTGTCACCTGTCATCCACACGTTGAGATATATAATCTTCCCATATTTCATCTACAAGTACATTCGCATTACACTTACATTCTTCCAGAAACCATCTCATTTCCTCCAGCACGCACGGAGCTTGTATGTTACACATAATCTTCTGTAGTTTCTGAATCATTGGTGTCCTCTGCTTAATAAAAATGTCACACATTGTTAGACAAAGTAATTTCTCATTCTATTAAAACATTTCATGAGCAAATGAAGCTTCTATTTTTCTGTGTCATGTGGGAAAATAGTGGATTGGATTTATCTCCTCGTATGGTGTTCCTGGATCCTTGCCCAGTAAAAGATTCACAGCACGTGTGATCATCTTAGAGCTTAGTAATTAGTTGACGGTCATAATCATGCAAAATAGGAGCTAGCGCACAGAAAAGTCAGACTGCACACATTTCATTCAGCATCCTTATCTAGAAGGGTATAATCAAGGTGCACAACAAAGCAATTACTGCATCTGCATTGCTTCAAAGTCTGCACTCTACATGAACGCCATCAATTTGCTGTTATTATTGTTTTTTTTTAGTGCTGAGTGCTGCAACATAGCATAGAATTAGGCTACATACTGATGTAGGAACTTTAAATCGAAACTTTTCTATACTGAGTTTGTTGTTCTACTTTTCAAAGTCATCAGGCTTCTTGTTTTTAAACTATATCAATGAATTCCAAAAAAAATGTGTCATGTTGCAGGTAGATTTACAGTTTATTCAGGTTTTATTCAGCAGTGTTCTAGGCTTATAGTTAATGTATCTGTTGGAAAGGACTACAGCAAACATTTCATTTTATGTTTGTTAATTAACAGATGACAGATGTTAAATTATGTTTAGGTTTTAATAGTGTAGATATTTTTCTATCGATATGGGCCTCTATATTTATTTTTTTTAATACGATACATTTTTATTAAACGTAGCAAAATTTAAAACAGATATTACATGTCACATATTCATACTCATTTTAGGGTGATCTCCCAGGAAGGCGTATAGCAGATCACTATATACTTCCGATATTGCCACCTTTGTTCCATCATTTTTAAGAATAAACTCTAACATGAGATTCGTTTGTATCTTTATAATCCCTCTTCTGCTTTGTGACTGAAATGCCTGCTGAACCTGTCTATATTGATACAGATTTAGTCTTGTTCCTCCTGTAACATTTTGCATGATTTAAGCTTTCCATGGTAAATCAACTGACCTATCTATCTCATGCCCACCTCCTTCCACACACCCAATCCCTTCATGCTACTGAACTCCTGAAAATAAATGTTATCCCAGATAGGCGAACACCAGGTGAAACATGTTACCCCCTACTCTGTTTAATTTTCTGCCATACCTTATGAATTAGATTAATAGTGCTGAGATCCCCATTTTTTGAAAAGTCCCGCCTCTAGACCCATGCTCAACGGCAAGGTCTTTATTAAATCCTGCAAACTACTATGTATCTGTCCCTTCCCTGATGTCTCCCCCAACTTCTAGGCAATGTGCACAGCTACCAGCCAGGCTGAGTACATGTGGGGGTTGCCTGGTTGCTAGGGAATCCCAACATGTAATCAAGCTGGCTAATAGCTGTAAATCATTCAGATGTCGGGATGAAAACTTAATCTCTGAACACTAACAAATACTCGGAGGTCACCCGAGCGTGCTCTGGAAAATCTGAGCAACGAGTACACTCATTCATCACTAGTAATTAGCTTGCAGAATGCTAGCATTTTCCAAGCTATCTGTAGCATAGCTTGGAAAACTGATTGACAGGTTGGTCACACTTATCAAACATAGTGTTTGACAAGTGTGACCAACTTTTTACTATTGATGCTACCTATGCAGCATCAATAGTAGAAAGATATAATGTTAAAAATAATTTCAAAAAATAAAAAATTGTGATATTCTCACCTTCCGGAGGCCCCCGCTGCCTTCCCGCTGCTCGCGATGCTCCAAGCAGCTCCCGTTCCCAGTAATGCCTCACGGCAATGAACTCAGATGACATAGCAGTCTCGCGAGACCTCTATATCATCACTGGTCATTGTTGCAAGGCATTACTGGGAACGGGAGCATCGAGAGGAGCAGGAAGGCTGCGGGGGCCGCCAGAAGGTGAGAATATCATGATTTTTAATTTTAATTTTTTTAACAGGGATATGGTTCCCAGGGCCTGGAGGAGAGTCTCCTCTCCTCCACTCTGGGTACCAACCGCACATGATCCGCTTACTTCCCGCATGGTGGGCATAGCCACATGCGGAAAGTAAGCGGATCAATGCATTCCTATGTGTGCGGAATCCCCCGTGATTCCACACAAAGAATGAACATGCTGCATTTTTTTCCGGAATGCGATTCCGCTGCGGGAAAAAAACGCAGCATGTGCACAAAAAATGCGGAATGCATTAAAAAGTATGGGGTGCTTATGTAAGCTTTTTTTTAGCGGAAAACAGCCAAAAATGCTAAAAAACACTAAAAATCTTGAACGTGTTCACATAGCCTTAAGATGCTAGCATTGTGTAGATAAGAAATATATCCAGGGATCAGGGAGTGCAAGACCTCCCTCCTCTTTCGGCCTCTGCAGAATTTCCTGTTTGAGTCTTGGACTCTTCCTACCCCACACTAATTCACCAAATAATGATTTTATCCTGCGGAACCTACACTGTGGGAGCCAAAAGGGCTTCTGTATTTAAAGAGTGACTGTCATTTCCATTTCATTTCATAAATCAGTAGTACACATGAAAATAGGCAACTTTGTAATATATCTTATTAGATAAATCTGCTTGTTTCTCCTCCTGGAATAATCTTTCATTTTTTAAATTTCCAAATCATAGGTAAAATTTGTCCTCAGCGAAGACAGATTGTTAAATTACTGAGAAAGGACATGACCTTTGCTACTGCTAGGATTTTATGTAGATGGAGGGTGGAGATTTGTCTGTAGCTCATCTCTTCTCCTCACTCCTCCCTTTTACATAGAATCTCATTATTACCAACTGCCATCTCATATATCAGTAATGTAACAATCTGTCTTCACTAAATACAGATTTTACCTGTGAGAATTTTGAAAAGAAATAAGCAATGGGAGGAAAAAAAAGAAGCAGATTACTCTGATAAGATATATAACAAAATTGCTTATTTTCAAGCATACTATTGATCTATGACCTTAAAAATTAAAACAACGGTAACTATTTAAGGTCCAGACATGTTTTGCCTGTATTTTAATTGTAGCAATATGGATGTAGGCATAGAAGTCATATCTGAGCGTTGGCGGCTGAAAATTACTTGTTGAGCTTATGTTACAGCAACATGCTGGATCAGTGGTTAGCTGGGATCCTGTGTTCAAATCCCCCAAGGACAATATTTGTTCCGCGTTTGTATATTCTCCCCATTTTTCTGCTGGTTTTCTCTGGGCCCTCCAGTTTCTTCCAATATTCCAATGACATACTGATAGGTAATTTAGATTGTGATAACCAGTGAGGACAGTGATAATGTCTCTAAAGTGCTGTGGAAATCAATGGCGGTATAAGAGTGAGTAAAATAAATAAATAAATAAATAAGCTTTCAATAGGCTTGTACAGTCACCTAAAAAAAGAGGGTAAAGCTCTTTGATCCCAAAACATCAGAGAGAAGCAGAGTATGCGTAGCTTATCTATTTGTATTGAGAAAATCTGTGCTATAAAAGTTTACTTGCATAAACTAAATGATGAAAAAAGGGCAGATGTCATCCGGGCACTGCGATGGCGGAAACCGGTTTATGGAAAACACTTCCCCAGTTATCCTTGACTGAAAACTGATACAGCCATTCTTCAACATACCTTGACACAAACATTTTGATCCCCCACAAGCATAAACCCCTCTCAACACTGTTACAACAGAAGGGTGATTATGTATCTTATTAAATCCTTTGATTCTCTTAATTTGACTAGGAGCAATATGATTGTTCATCTTTCTATTCCTCCTGAATACAATGGTGGGGTACTACGTGTACTCATTAGTTTATCTTGGGGAATTATCCCATTCTGGTAATATTTGTTAAAAAGATCCCTGATGGCACAATAAATTATTAAAAGTGGTAACAAAACTATACTTACATTTATTATCAACATTCATTTCACATTTTGGACTTATGGTCTCTTTGTCCCTTACTCGGGCTAGACAGTCTACCTGTTGAAGATCCTTGTTCTTGTTAAAGACATCCCTTAGGGTAACCCTTCTCTCTGAATCTTTTGTTAAAGATGTGTGACTCTTAAGAAGTCAGCATCAATTGTATAATTTCTACTAATGTATCAATATTGTCCATACTGCACATTTTTAGTCATTTTGGGAGATGGCTGTTTTAATGCTCTAACTATTAACATTTACCTTCTTAAAGTGTGTGAATGTGCAAATTACGCCATCCTTAACAGAGCTACTAATACCCTAAACCCACCTTTTATTAATTGTCAGATTATATTAATCACACCTTCCCAGTCTGTACAGTGAAGCTGAAAAGTTGAACTAAAATAGTTGAAGTGAACAGAAAACAGAAAGTGAGCATATTGTGTGTTTTTGAAAGGGCAGAATAAAAACTGAACTGGACTTATTTAGTATATTCCCACATTGCAAATTTTGCTGCACTGGTTTCAAATGAACAGAACAGTTGTACCTCCACAGCAAATGCACTGCCCGTCCATATGGATCGTCCATGAAAAATAGATTTATAATAAAATCCATATTTAAATAATATGTCACTTTCTGATGATACATTCCCTTTAACATTCATGACTATTAGAGAAAGTAAATGCAAATTCACATTTTCTATCTGCTAATTATCTATAATAATACCATTTACATTTTTTCCATTTCAGGTCCAGGTACATTTCTAGACAAAAAAAATATGTGATCTCTTGCAAAACATAACCTCAAAAGTAATGAAAGAGTATTATCTGTTATTAAGTCATTGTGACAGAACACATTACATCCACTCATTCTACAGAATATAATAAGATGAATAAGGAGAATGAGCAGTGCTTTATTTTTTACTCTAATGTATATGCAGATATGCAAATTGCCTCTTCAGAGAAAAAGGGGACTTGAACTCTATAGCGCCACCTGTTGGAAGTAGTGATCCTACAAGTCACAATCAACCCTTTAACGAGTCTTGCAATATGACTTAAGGTACCGTCACACTAGACGATATCGCTAGCGATCCGTGACGTTGCAGTGTCCTCGCTAGCGATATCGTCCAGTGTGACAGGCAGCAGCGATCAGGCCCCTGCTGTGCTGTCGCTGGTCGGGGAAGAAAGTCCAGAACTTTATTTGGTCGCTGGACTCCCCGCAGACATCGCTGAATCGGCGTGTGTGACACCGATTCAGCGATGTCTTCACTGGTAACCAGGGTAAACATCGGGTAACTAAGCGCAGGGCCGCGCTTAGTAACCCGATGTTTACCCTGGTTACCATCCTAAAAGTAAAAAAAAACAAACACTACATACTTACCTACAGCCGTCTGTCCTCCAGCGCTGTGCTCTGCACTCCTCCGGTACTGGCTGTGAGCGTCGGTCAGCCGGAAAGCAGAGCGGTGACGTCACCACTCTGCTTTCCGCCCGCTGTGCTCACACAGACAGTACAGGAGGAGTGCAGAGCACAGTGCTGGAGGACAGACGGCTGTAGGTAAGTATGTAGTGTTTGTTTTTTTTTACTTTTAGGATGGTAACCAGGGTAAACATCGGGTTACTAAGCGCGGCCCTGCGCTTAGTTACCCGATGTTTACCCTGGTTACCGGCATCGTTGGTCGCTGGAGAGCGGTCTGTGTGACAGCTCTCCAGCGACCAAACAGCGACGCTGCAGCGATCCGGATCGTTGTCGGTATCGCTGCAGCGTCGCTAAGTGTGACGGTACCTTAAGGATAAGAGCCAAATCAAGCTAGAGATGGTATGTCACTCTCCACAAGGAGAAACCTTGCCCCTTAGACGTCAGGATATACAGAGACAGAGTAGTTTTAATGAGCCGCTTGCAGATAAGAAAATTGGCAACATGATAAAATTCACAACTGCATTTATTGCAACATCAGATAGATAATATTATGCAGTTAAAAATCTGGAGTTTGTGTGTCTTTTCAATCTATCATTGGTAGATGATAAAAGAAAAAAGTAACCAGCCCACCCAGGCTCCTTACGTCCTAAGAACGGAACTCAATGGACCACTTGCAGTGAAATGAGAAAAAAAGAGGAAAAGGGGTTCCAGCTTCTGCAAAATGCAAAAGATGTATTAGAAAATTAATAATTCCACAGTCAGGATATACATTGCTCTGCTCTGATAAAGAACGCAGGTTGTGCATTCGAAACACGTTGCTAAGTATAACCGGACGGTGGAATCTTTTAATTGTTCTAATAAATCTTTTACATTTTGCAGAAGCTGGAACCCCTTTTCTTCTTTTTTTCTCATTGGCAGATGAGGACTGCGTGTTGGTAACTAAAAACTTTGAAAGACGGTCGAAAATGATTTGTCTTCTTTAACTTAAACTTTAAGAACGTCTCTATGCCCTCATTTTTCTTTTAAGTTTTTTTTTCTGAGGACAACATCAGGAGTGACTTTACGCAGGAACACCCTGCACAGATTTGGGCTCCTAAACTGTACGATTACTTTTAAGACCATAAAAATGAGGGGAATATGTTAAATATAGCTAAATGGTATTGCAATATTTTTGCAAAACCCCTTGAATTAAATTGGCTTTCCACCTTTTGCATTTTTTAACACATCTGCTGGCAATGTTATAAAAAGCGTGGAACACTGTTAACTTATATTTTCTGATGATCCAGGGTCAGTCATAACTTTTATTTAAACAAAAAGAGAGAGCCACATGTGTTAGGGCTAGCGGAACGCACCAAATACTAAGACAGATAGAGTATGGTGCGTTCGCAGCCCGGGGTCCACCGTGCAGAGATGGAACCTGCTGCCAAGTAATGACGGACTATATGGCGGTACTCATAAGTATACACACGTGGGTTAAACTTCACCCAGCGTGAAGGAAGCGATCCTGTTGCGTCACAGGATCGCGGTACCGCACATAGAGCGCGAGCAAGTAGTCAGCGAACTCAACCCCAACTAGGATTGAAGTCCGATTAGACCCTTGCTGGCACAACACCGCAACTGGGTGTGTAAGGAAGCTAAATAACAATATTAAGGCACAAGAGTGCATGCGGTGCCGCACTGACGAACGCCACTAACCACCCAGGCTTGGGTAAGGAAAGCACAGAGGAAGTGCACGGCGCCGTACTGGCGGTCACAGCAACTGGACGCTGTAATGTGTGATTCGTGCTGTAGGATAAGTCGGGCGCTAGATAGCAACCATAGACCTTCCGCGAACAGACATTCAATAGGGAAGGGGTATCCAAGGACGACTTGCACTCACAACAAACACACGTATGCAAATGTACACTAGCGCATGGCCGTGCGGTCATGCGCAGTTTATATAGTTGCAGCACAGGAAGTGGCCACAGAAACTTTGCCCTTCCAAGACCTGCCAAGAGGACCAATGGAATGTGCTGCAGGGCCTGAGCACATGACCCTCGATCTCCAACGGGAGATCTTGCCCTGGGCATGCTCAGTGTGTGCAGACAAGGACTTAGTCCCAGAGAAGTCTGCTCGCTGCTGACCAGCACTGGCTTTAATGGCAGAAGCTGAAGAAGCAGCAGTAACTCTCTGTACAGAGTGAGACTGAGCAAGACGCTGGGACCGACGTCCCTGCTGAGCAGACTCCACCTCGGCTGGATAAGAATGGGAGACCGCAGCGGAGATGGCTCGAGATTCCCCCTGTGCAGAAGCGGGAACTCGAGACCTAACAACATGTTCATGTATTTTTTGACATTTATTTTTTTTTACATTTCACCATAGTCCCATATCATAATGTAGATTCTAACACCCACTGAGAGGACCTCCAATACAGGTTCTTCAACTTTTCTTTTAAGTGAATATTGTAAACCTCGACTGACATATTTCCATGCAGACTGTAGAGCTTTGAAGTTGCATATGTTCAGGGCTGCTGTTATTAATCATTTATTCTCACTTATTTGACCTAATTCTGGTTCTACAGCTATGTAGTGATTGAACATCCTTCTTACATTTGCCCATACACGATAAGAAAAGTTGTTTGCCAAAAATGGAGAATTATAATTAGAAACTTTATCTTCCTATTTTGATATATAGTTTTTGTTGGTCCAAAAGACGTTTCTAGGTAGCTTTGACCAATTATGTGGCCTGAAAGAATTAGTCTTTGAGTCTTTTTTTTTGTTGTTATGCCCATGTAGACAGCAAGTTTTAATACTTTGCTGTTCTCCTCCATTGCAATGTATCACTATGTTATTATTTTTTAATTACACCTTGTAAAAAGAAAACAACAGAGCATTATTTTCATGCAGGAGAAAATGGTGTTCATCCACTAGCCGACATATCAAAACAAAAGAATCTAAAATGCTCTGGTCATGATTAAGAATGTTTTTACTCGAAACGCGTAGACCAAACTTCAGCAAGCCTACTGCCATGATTTAAATTTTTGCTATTTTTTTAAGTTTATCCTAATAAATGTGAACTTTTGGATTCTATTGTTTTAATATACCATCTGCTGGATAAACACCCTTTTCTCCTGCATATTCAACCCAGAAACCGGTCTAGAGCTATCCATGGACCGTGCCCCTATCTAGCATTCTTATTTCACTGGTGAGCTCATGTTTTTCCCTTTTCCTCCTTCCTCACATAATTTTGATTGACATTATTCTTATGTATACAGTAACTTTTGTATAGAATTACTATATGAAGGTATTTTGCTAGATGTCTTGACACTTTCTAACGCTTCTGGTCTTTAGCCCAGTGTTTGATAGAAATGCATTGATGTCTTCATAATATTGTCATAATATATAGCTAAATTTGGATTGGAATATCTGCTGACCAATTAAATCACAGAGATACTGGGTTGAACATCTGTTGAATATAGAGCCATTGTTGATCACAAGTTGATCTACAAATTTGAAAAAACTTCACTATATCCCCTGATTCACTATATCCCCTACTCCCTGCTACAGTGAACAACTAAATAATTTCTAAAACATAAAATCCACAATCCGGCACTGGGCCCTGCTTTCTACATGCAAACACAGAAACCTGGCATTGTCACCTGCTGGCTTTTCTTTTAATCAGAGTTTCCTTTTCATGTGAATTCCTAAGGGCATTTCAGGCATCAGCATGGACTATACAGTATGTGTGTCTATTTTTCTTTTTTATCTATTAATAATGATTTAAATTAGATACAGCTTGGAATGATAGAATAAAACTGATGCATGCTTCTATTCTTTGTATGATTTATTACATTTTTCATTCTTGATTTGGGGGAATAGCTGCATTGTTTACATGAAGACAAATGAAAATGATCAGGTGATTGGAGATATACCATGCTAGTATCCAAAATCTATAAACTCTGCCGTCTTCAAGAAATGATCGCTAATAACCAACCGATACAGCTACTCAGCTTTTACCTTTTTTATATATGTAATTCAACTGTGATGAAAAGTTGATCTTTGGTTTTTGTTTCTTAATCAAAACCCATATTCAGTATATGTTCTGATATACACCTTTTTTTGGTATGCTCATTTTATAATTGTCACACCTCTGTTCCAGCCTGAATGGTTTGTTTTAGGATCTTTAATTAAAGAGTGACTATGGACAGGAAAATATACAAAATAATTTAAAAAGTGTACCTGTCTGTTGTGATGTCTTCAGCAGTATGTAATGCTTAAAGCACCACACCAGCGTTTTTTACATATTTTTTATAATAGTGGTGCTACTAAAATAAGTTTCCTGACCTTTGTCTCATATTTACCAGATGCAATCTTCATCTTGCAGCAACGCCACTCCAGTCACTCTCAGTTTGTGACCTGCCAGAATGCTCCAGTGTTTGCTGGGTGATCAAAAAGTCACAACTCAGTGTTAGTCTATGAGAGTGAGAACGGGGTTCTCATAGACTTACATTGAGAGCTTGTGACCATTACCTCTGAATTCCAGTCAATTAGAAGTTGAGCCCCCTGAGGAAGCGGGACAAAACACACGTTGGGATGGAGGGACACTGGGATCCAACTCAGTTTGTGACCTAGTCAAATTGTCAATAACTTACTGCGCAGTGACAAAACAATAGTTATGTTAAATTATGCACACAGTTGTCTAATCTATAATATAACGCTGGGAGCGTCACTCTGTCCGAAGCCTTTATAGACTGCGCAGGCGCAAGCGCCGGCGCAGTCTGGGCCTCACAGAGTGACGCTCCCGGGAGATCGCGGTATGCATTCACACTGAACGCACACCGCGATCTCCAACAGAGAAGCAGGGACCGCCAGGAGGGTGAGTATCGGCCATATTCACCTGTCCCGTTCCACCGCTGAGCGCCGCCATCTTCCCGGTCTTCGGCCTGTGACCTTCAGTTCAGAGGGCGCGATGACGCGCTTAATGCGCGCTGGCGCCGCCCTCTGACTGAACAGTCACAGCCAGGAGACCGGGAAGATGGCGGCGCCCAGCGGTGGAACGGAGGACAGGTGAATATAGTAAGTGCTGGGGGGCCTGAGCTGGTGGCGATACCGACACCTGACCCCCACAGCGCGCCGGTGTCCCCGCCTGCTCAGGCCCCCGGATGGGTGCAGCACATGACAGGATGGGGACGCAGGATGGGTGCAGCACATGACAGGATGGGGACGCAGGATGGGTGCAGCACATGACAGGATGGGGACGCAGGATGGGTGCAGCACATGACAGGATGGGGACAGCACATACCAGGATGGGGACGCAGGATGGGTGCAGCACATGACAGGATGGGGACGCAGGATGGGTGCAGCACATGACAGGATGGGGACGCAGGATGGGGACGCAGGATGGGTGCAGCACATACCAGGATGGGGACGCAGGATGGGTGCAGCACATGACAGGATGGGGACGCAGGATGCGGACACAGGATGGGTGCAGCACATTCCAGGATGGGGACACAGGATGGGTGCAGCACATACCAGGATGGGGACGCAGGATGGGTGCAGCACATACCAGGATGGGGACGCAGGATGGGTGCAGCACATGACAGGATGGGGGCGCAGGATGGGTGCAGCACATGACAGGATGGGGACGCAGGATGGGTGCAGCACATGACAGGATGGGGACGCACGATGGGTGCAGCACATGACAGGATGGGGATGCAGGATGGGTGCAGCACATGACAGGATGGGGACGCAGGATGGGGACGCAGGATGGAGACGCAGGATGGGTACAGCACATACCAGGATGGGGACGCAGGATGGGTGCAGCACATGACAGGATGGGGGCGCAGGATGGGTGCAGCACATGACAGGATGGGGACGCAGGATGGGTGCAGCACATGACAGGATGGGGACGAAGGATGGGTGCAGCACATGACAGGATGGGGACGCAGGATGGGGACGCAGGATGGGTGCAGCACATGACAGGATGGGGGCGCAGGATGGGTGCAGCACATGACAGGATGGGGACGCAGGATGGGTGCAGCACATGACAGGATGGGGACGCAGGATGGGTGCAGCACATGACAGGATGGGGACGCAGGATGGGGATGCAGGATGGGTGCAGCACATGACAGGATGGGGGCGCAGGATGGGTGCAGCACATGACAGGATGGGGACGCAGGATGGGTGCAGCACATGACAGGATGGGGACGCAGGATGGGTGCAGCACATGACAGGATGGGGACGCAGGATGGGTGCAGCACATGACAGGATGGGGACGCAGGATGGGTGCAGCACATGACAGGATGGGGACGCAGGATGGGTGCAGCACATGACAGGATGGGGACGCAGGATGGGTGCAGCACATGACAGGATGGGGACGCAGGATGGGTGCAGCACATGACAGGATGGGGACGCAGGATGGGTGCAGCACATGACAGGATGGGGACGCAGGATGGGGACGCAGGATGGGTGCAGCACATGACAGGATGGGGACGCAGGATGGGTGCAGCACATGACAGGATGGGGACGCAGGATGGGTGCAGCACAAGACAGGATGGGGACGCAGGATGGGTGCAGCACATGACAGGATGGGGACGCAGGATGGGTGCAGCACATGACAGGATGGGGACGCAGGATGGGTGCAGCACATGACAGGATGGGGACGCAGGATGGGGACGCAGGATGGGTGCAGCACATGACAGGATGGGGGCGCAGGATGGGTGCAGCACATGACAGGATGGGGACGCAGGATGGGTGCAGCACATGACAGGATGGGGACGCAGGATGGGTGCAGCACATGACAGGATGGGGACGCAGGATGGGTGCAGCACATGACAGGATGGGGACGCAGGAAGGGTGCAGCACATGACAGGATGGGGACGCAGGATGGTTGCAGCACATGACAGGATGGGGACGCAGGATGGGTGCAGCACATGACAGGATGGGGACGCAGGATGGGTGCAGCACATGACAGGATGGGGACGCAGGATGGGTGCAGCACATGACAGGATGGGGACGCAGGATGGGGACGCAGGATGGGTGCAGCACATGACAGGATGGGGGCGCAGGATGGGTGCAGCACATGACAGGATGGGGACGCAGGATGGGTGCAGCACATGACAGGATGGGGACGCAGGATGGGTGCAGCACATGACGGGATGGGGGCGCAGGATGGGTGCAGCACATGACAGGATGGGGACACAGGATGGGTGCAGCACATGACAGGATGGGGACGCAGGATGGGGATGCAGGATGGGTGCAGCACATGACAGGATGGGGGCGCAGGATGGGTGCAGCACATGACAGGATGGGGACGCAGGATGGGTGCAGCACATGACAGGATGGGGACGCACGATGGGTGCAGCACATGACAGGATGGGGATGTAGGATGGGGACGCAGCATGGGTGCAGCACATGACAGGATGGGGGCGCAGGATGGGTGCAGCACATGACAGGATGGGGGCGCAGGATGGGTACAGCACATGACAGGATGGGGACGCAAGATGGGTGCAGCACATGACAGGATGGGGACGCAGGATGGGTGCAGCACATGACAGGATGGGGACGCAGGATGGGTGCAGCACATGACAGGATGGGGACGCAGGATGGGTGCAGCATATGATAGGATGGGGACGCAGGATGGGGACGGAGGATGGGTGCAGCACATGACAGGATGGGGACGCAGGATGGGTGCATCATATGACAGGATGGGGACGCAGGATAGGGACGCAGGATGGGTGCAGCACATGACAGGATGGGGGCGCAGGATGGGTGCAGCACATGACAGGATGGGGATGCAGGATGGGGACGCAGGATGGGTGCAGCACATGACAGGATGGGGGCGCAGGATGTGTGCAGCACATGACAGGATGGGGGCGCAGGATGGGTACAGCACATGACAGGATGGGGATGCAGGATGGGTGCAGCACATGACAGGATGGGGACGCAGGATGGGTGCAGCACATGACAGGATGGGGACGCAGGATGGGTGTAGCACATGACAGGATGGGGACGCAGGATGGGTGCAGCATATGATAGGATGGGGACGCAGGATGGGGACGGAGGATGGGTGCAGCACATGACAGGATGGGGACGCAGGATGGGTGCATCATATGACAGGATGGGGACGCAGGATAGGGACGCAGGATGGGTGCAGCTCATGACAGGATGGGGGCGCAGGATGGGTGCAGCACATGACAGGATGGGGGCGCAGGATGGGTGCAGCACATGACAGGATGGGGACGCAGGATGGGTGCAGCACATGACAGGATGGGGACGCAGGATGGGTGCAGCACATGACAGGATGGGGATGCAGGATGGGTGCAGCACATGACAGGATGGGGATGCAGGATGGGTGCAGCACATGACAGGATGGGGACGCAGGATGGATGCAGCACATGACAGGATGGGGACGCAGGATGGAGCAGCACATGACAGGATGGGGACACAGGATGGGTGCAGCACATGACAGGATGGGGACGCAGGATGGGTGCAGCACATGACAGGATGGGGACGCAGGATGGAGCAGCACATACTAGGATGGAGACCATATACCAATATAAATGCTCGCCACCCGGGTGTAGAACGGGTTCAATAGCTAGTATATATATAAGGTAACTTGACAATTTTAGGTGCCTATCAGTTCACTTGCCACCATTACTCTATATATATAGTACTATTAATATATATATATATATATATATATCCTTACTGAGGCATTGGGATGTAATATTTAGCAAAGTACAAATCTTTATATCGCATGTGATCATTACTTAACGGGACATATTTAGATTTATTTACGACATTGTTTTCACAAGATGGTGGTGCGGGACCAGAGCGGTGCCAGAGAACAGCTAAAGACAGTGGCTGGTGAGTGTAATACTAGGTGCAGGGAACTTGGATTAATAGCATTACTCCAGTGATGAAATAAAAAAAGACGCTGGGATGATGCTTTGATTTATTATTTTTATACCAATGCCTGCTCTTAGGTGATTTTTGAAAAATCATGGATAAGCCCTTTAAGCTGGTCATAGGTGGGACAATGATAATGAGCATTTAAGACAATATTTAAATTGGAATATTAGTCAAGAAAGGTGCATAGTCAGGACATTTCTCAAAGTACAATGGGCATTTTTCATGGAAAATAGTATAAATTCTGGCACAGACACCAAAAGTCCTTTATGCAAGAACAGGACTGCTGTTTTTCAAAGAGTACCTCCTTACATCTTTTTAATAATCCACTGGTCACTGTGAGCGATGATAATAAACAGCAAGAAGCTGCTTTAATAGTAAAGATATAAATTGTAATATTTCAATAAAATCTAAGACGAAATATTAAGACTGCGTACAATAAACCATGAAAAATCCCAATCACAGCAGGATTTAATATACAAATTAAAAGTTGAGATGAGATCAAATATGTCCCCTGGTTCTAGCCACAATTATATGATTTTGTCTGCCTATTAATATCGCAGTCATTCAGCTGTAGATTCGCACACATTTACATTTTAATTGATAGAATAATGGTGCTCCCTGTAAAAATGTTACAGTCCACTGGTCCCAGTTTGATTTATTTAACGTAATAGTTTGAACACTGAAGACTAATCCCTCTGAGGCTCTGAGGCTCTTAGAGAGCTGATAGGCATAGTGTGCTTTTAACAAGTGATCCTGTGTATTTATGAAGCAGATGTCAAGTGTAAATTCCACATAAACGCAACTCAGAATTTTGAAAGTGATCTTGGGATTGAAATATAAAGTCCTTGAAAAGAGCATGAAAAGTCAAAGAAAAGATTTCTTATGGCAGAGGTAAGAAATCACTTTTCATTTCACAGTACAAAGCAAATTAAATGGATTTATTGGGAAGTCAACTCTATGAACAGAGAAAACAAAGCAGAAATGATTGCCAAGAAAAGATTTCTAAACAATTATTCATGTTTAATTATATGGATCAGCTAAACATATACTGTGGAAATATGGGCTTTCCACTAGGCAAGAGGGTAAAATGTCTATCGGCCTAAGGACACCTAAAGCTAAATGTCTGGGATGAATTGCATGCATTGTGTGTTGGTACTGTAGTTTTAATTGAATACAGGGTGGGCCTTGTATATGGATACACCTACATAAAATAGGAATGGTTGGTGATATCAACTTCCTGTTTGTGGCACATTAGTATATGGGAGGGGGAAAACTTTTCAAGATGGGTGGTGACCATGGTGCGCATTTTGAAGTCGGCCATTTTGGATCCAACTTTATTTTTTCCAATGGGAAGACGGTCATGTGACAGATCAAACTTATTGAGAATTTCACAAGAAAAACAATGGTGTGCTTGGTTTTAACATAATTATTCTTTCATGAGTTATTTACAAGTTTCCCTTTGTTCACAACCATTGACATGTCAAAGAGGTTAACATGTGAGGAGCGGATAGAAATTGTGTTGATGTCTCTTAAACGCAGTACCCGGGTCTTTGCAGCAGATTTCAATGCAAGACACCCTACACAAGAAAACTGTCATCATTCCCATTGGCCCAACCCAAAAAAGTTTGCCTCATCACTGAACGTAATGTTCTGTGTAAACTGAGGGTCCTGTTACAATTTTTATTTTGCCCATTCTGCAAATTCAGCGCACCGATCTGGGTCATCCTCGTTGAAATGCTGCAGCAGCTGGATTTTGTAAGGGTGCCATTTGTGAGTAGCTAATATCCGCTGAAGGGATGTTCGTCTGATGCCAGCTCAGAGCTCTGAATTTGCAGAATGGGCAAAACAAAAATTACTGGTGGCAGTGAGTGGTTCTGTAATGTCCAGTTTAGAGTCCTCAAGATTGTTCCACAGGATGGTTGCTTAAAGCACCACTCCAGCATTTCTTTTATTTCAGTGCTAGAGTGGTACTATTTACGCAAGATTCCTACACCCAATAGGGTGGGTGGAACTCACCAGTCTTCAGTTCTCCCTGGTGCACCTCTTGTCCCTCAGCGCCTTCTTGTGACCACAATTCCTGACTCATTGGAAGTCAGAAATAAAAGTCACAAGCTCTCAACCTACGTCTGAGACCAAGAGGCTCTCATAGACTTGTAATTAATAGTGACCTCTGGTTCGCTTCGGCAGGCACTGGAGCAATTCAGCAGGTCACAAACTGCTGGATACCACCCAAAGCAGTTCCGATAAAAGATGAAGCTGACAGCAGGTAAGTATGAGAGTAGGGGCAGGGAACTTATATTAGTAGCACCTACCCAGTGCTAGAATAAAAACAATCTGCTGAAGTGGTGCCTTAAAGGTAAATGTCCTTCCCCATGTTTGACTTTTCATGGTACTGTTTACAGTACACGCCAAAAACATAAGACAGGTTCCATACTTGCACAGCTGTTGCCATTCATTTCTATTAGATTTGTGAATATTTTAATAATTTAAAATACTTCAAGCACACAGCCGTAGTCCACCTCTCTATTCTCATGACATGAAGTCAGAATAAACCTTTCCCATTTGAGGGCAATTAGGATTTCCATAATTATTAACATTTGTCAAATGCCACAATAATGAGAGAGAGAGAGCACGCTATAAGGCATATTTATTACTTGCTGAAAATTCAAAAGTTTACATACATTTCTTTAGTATTTGTTAAACCTAAATCTGAAGTTTAAACTTAATGACTAAATGACTTGGGTCAAACATTTGGGACATACTTCCACAAGTGTCTCACAATAGTTGGTCAGAATTTGGGCCCATTCCCCCTGATAAAACTGGTGTTAATGATTCACGTTTGTAGGTCGCCTTGCTCGCACCTACCTTTTTTCAGCTTTGCCCATAAATTTTCAATAGGATTGAGATCAGGGCATTGTGATGACCACTCCAAAAATTGTAACATGTCATTTACCTTTGTTCTATTTTGGCTGTATGCTTTGGGTTATCGTCCATTTGGAAGACCCATTTCCACCCAAGATTTAACTTCCTGGCTGATGTCTTTAGCTGTTGCTGCAATATTGCCACATAATCTTCTTTTCTCATGATGCCATTTATTTTGTGAAATGCACTAGTCCCTCTTGCAGCAAACAACCCCAAAACGTGATGCTGCCACCCCCCGTGTTTCACAGTTGGTATGGTATTCTTCGGCTTCCAAGTTTCTCTCTTTTTCCTCCAAATGTAAATATGGTCATTCCCAAAAAGTTCAATTTTAGTTTCATCAGACCACAAGTCATGTCTCCAAAAATGAAGGTCTTTGTTCCTGTGTTCATTTGCAAACATGAATCTGTTTTTTTATGTTTCTTTTGGAATAATGGCTTCTTCCTGGCAGAGTGGCCTTACGGTACCTTCACACTAAACGATATCGCTAGCGATCCGTGACCTTGCAGCGTCCTGGCTAGCGATATCGTTCAGTGTGACACGCAGCAGCGATCAGAATCCTGCTGTGATGTCGTTGGTCGGGGCTAGAGGGCCAGCACTTTCTTTGGTCGCTGGCTCTCCCGCTGACATCGCTGAATCGGTGTGTGTGACACCGATTCAGCGATGTCTTCGCTGGTAACCAGGGTAAACATCGGGTTACTAAGCGCAGGGCCGCGCTTAGTAACCCGATGTTTACTCTGGTTACCATCCTAAAAGTAAAAAAAACAAACGCTTCATACTTACCTTCGGCTGTCTGTCCCCGGCGCTCTGCTTTCCTGCACTCACTGTGAGCACAGCGGCCGGAAAGCAGAGCGGTGACGTCACCGCTCTGCTTTCCGGCCGCTGTGCTCACAGCCAGTACAGAGAAGCACAGCACCGGGGATAGACAGCGGAAGGTAAGTATGAAGCGTTTGTTTTCTTTACTTTTAGGATGGTAACCAGAGTAAACATCGGGTTACTAAGCGCGGCCCTGCTTACCCTGGTTACCGGTATCGTTGGTCGCTGGAGAGCTGTCTGTGTGACAGCTCTCCAGTGACCAAACAGCGACACTGCAGTGATCCGGATCGTTGTCAGGATCGCTGCAGCGTCGTTTAGTGTGAAGGTACCTTTACAGCCCATGTTGATACAGTACTCGTTTCACTGTGGATATTGACACAATCTTACTAGCTTCCGCTATCATCTTTACAAGGTCTTTTGCTTTTTTCCTTGGGTCTTTTCATTGGCTTGATATGCACATGTTGGACCAAAGCACATTCGTCTTTGGGACACAGAACCCGTGTCCTTCCTGAGCGTTATAATGGCTGGACATTCCCATCTTGTTTGCACTTGCGTATCATTGTTTGTACAGATGAATGAGGCACCTGCAGGAATCTTGAAATTGTACCCAAGGATGAGCCAGACTCGTGCATTTCATAATTCGCTTCCTGATATCTTGGCTGATTTCTTTAGACTTTGCCATCATGCTACACAAAGAAGCAGTGTGTTTTAGGTGTGCATTAAAATACATCTATAGGTGTGTCTCTAATTAACTCAGATGTTGCCTAAAATCAGAAGCTTTCAAACACATGACATCATCATATGGACGGTCCAAGGCATAGCAATCTTAGGCTAAGTTTACATTTGCGTACATGTGCGCAGCGTATCATCTGCATGCCAAAACGCATACAAATGCATGTTTATGCAGCGTTTTTTATCCACATCAGCTTACACATGACGGAAAAAAACACTGCGTGTGCAAACGCATGTCCCTGCATACACAATGTTAAAGATATGTATGCATGACGCATGCGGATCTATACGGATCAAACGCTGTGCACAGATGCGCAAATGTGAACACTTAGTGTATGTAAACTTTTGACTTTGCAGTAAGCAATAAAAATACCTTAAAACATTATTTCTCTCACTATTCTGTCATTTGGCAACTATTAATAATACTAATTGACCTAAAATGGGAAAGTTTTGTTCTAATTTCATGTCAGATATTGAGAAAAACATGCATATGTGTCTTTTTATATAGTGCATGTAAACGTTTGCTTTAGTGATGAGCGAATATACTCGATACTCGAGATTTCCCGAGCATGCTCGGGTTTCCTCCGAGTATTTGTATCTAGTACTCGGAGATTTAGTTTTCAGCACCGCAGCTGAATGATTTACATCTGTTAGCTAGCTTGATTACATGTGGGGATTCCCTAGCAACCAGGCAACCCCCACATGTACTTATGCTGGCTAACGTGTAAATCATTCAGCTGCGGCACTGAAAACTAAATCTCCGGGTACTCACAAGCACTCAAAGGACACCCGAGCGAGTGTGCTTGGGAAATCTCGAGTACCGATAATATTTGCTCATCACTAGTCTGCTTTCAACTTTATATATATGTATCTATCTATCTATCTATCTATCTATCTATCTATCTATCTATCTATACACTGCCGTTCAAACGTTTAGGGTCACCCAGACAATTTTGTGTTTTCCATGAAAACTCATACTTTTATTAATCAAATGAGTTGCCAAATTAATTTCAAATCTAGTCCAGACATTGACAAGGTTCGAAAAAAAGATTTTTATTTGAAATAATAATTTTCTCCTTCAAACTTTGCTTTCATCAAAGAATGCTCACTTGTAGCAATTACAGCATTGCAGACCTTTGGCATTCTAGCAGTTAATTTGCTGAGGTAATCTGGAGAAATTTCACCCCATGCATCCAGAAGCCCCTCCCACAAGTTGGTTTGGCTTGATGGGCACTTTTTGCATACCATACGGTCAAGCTGTTCCCACAACAGCTCAATGGGGTTGACTTCTGGTGACTGCACTGGCCACTCCATTATAGATAGAATACAGGCTGCCTGCTTCTTCCCTAAATAGTTTTTGCATAATTTGGAGGTGTGATTTGGGTCATTGTCCTATTGAAGGATGAAATTGGCTCCAATCAAGCGCTGTCCACTGGGTATGGCATGAGGTTGCAAAATAGAGTGATAGCCTTCCTTATTCAAAATCCCTTTTACCTTGTACAAATCTCCCACTTTACCAGCACTAAAGCAACCCCAGACCATCACATTACCTCCACCATGTTTGACAGATGGTGTCAGGCACTCTTCCAGCATCTTTTCAGTTGTTCTGCCTCTCACAAATGTTCTTCTGTGTGATCCAAACACCTCACACTTGGATTCCTCTGTCCATAACACTTTTTTCCAATCTTCCTCTATCCAATGTCTGTGTTATTTTGCCCATATTAAACTTTTACTTCTTTAGCCAGTCTCAGATATGGCTTTTGTCTTTGCCACTCTGCCCTGAATGCCAGCATCCCGGAGTCGCCTCTTCACTGTAGACGTTGACACTGGCGTGTACTATTTACTGAAGCTGCCAGTTGAGGACCTGTGAGGCGTCGATTTCTCAAACTACAAACTTATTGCTCAGTTGTGCAGTGGGGCCTCCCACTTCTCTTTCTACTCTGGTTAGAGCCTGTTTGTGCTCTCCTCTGAAGGGAGTAGTACATACTGTTGTAGGAAATCTTGAGTTTCTTGGCAATTTCTTGCATGGAATAGCCTACAGTTCTAAGAACAAAAATAGACTGTCTTTTTTTCTAGCCATTTTGAGAGTTTAATGGAACCAATAAATGTCAGCTGGGCTAACATACCTCCACAAGGGTTTTCAAGGGTATTCCAACCATCCATTAGCCTTCTTACACAGTTAGCAAACACAAAGTACCATAAGAACATTGGAGAGATGGTTGTTGGAAATGGGCCTCTATACACCTATGAAGATATTACATTACAAATCAGACATTTGCAGCTAGAATAATCAATCATTTAATGTTAGCTTCATTGGAAAAAACTGTCCTTTTCTTTCAAAAATAAGGACATTGCTAAGAGACCCTAAACTTTTGAACGGTAGTGTATATATAGTGGGGAAAAAAGTATTTAGTCAGCCACCAATAGTGCAAGTTCTCCAACTTAGAAAGATGAGAGAGGCCTGTAATTGACATCATAGATGACCTCTATTATGAGAGTCAAACTGAGAAAACAAATCCAGAAAATTGCCTTGTCTGATTTGGAAAGATTTATTTTGCAAATTACGGTGGAAAATAAGTATTTGGTCACCTAAAACATGCAAGATTTCTGGCTCTCACAGACCTGTAGTTCCATCTTTAAGAGGCTTCTCTGTGCTCCACTCATTACCTGTAGTAATGGCATCTGTTTGAACTAATTATGAGTATAAAAGACACCTGTCCACAATTTCAAACAGTCACACTCCAAACTTCACTATGGTGAAGACCAAAGAGCTGTCGAATGATGCCAGAAACAAAATTGTATCCCTGCACCAGGCTGGGAAGATTGAATCTGCAATAGGCAAGCAGGTTGGTGTGATGAACTCAACTGTGGGAGCAATAATAAGAAAATGGAAGACATACAAGACCACTGATAATCTCCCTCGATCTGGGGCTCCACGCAAGATCCCACCCCGTGGAGTCAAAATGATCAAAAGAACGGTGAGCAAAAATCCCAGAACCACATGGGGGGACCTAGTGAATGACCTGCATAGAGCTGTGACCACCATAACAAAGGCTACCAACAGTAACACACTACGCCACCAGAGACTCAGATCCTGCACTGTCAGACGTGTCCCCCTGCTTAAGCCAGTATATGTCAGGGTCCATCTGAAGTTTGTTAGAAAGTATTTGGATTATTCAGAAGAGTATTGGGAGAATGCCATATGGCCTAATTAAACTAAAGTAGAACTGTTTGGTAGAAACAAAACTTGTCATGTTTGGAGGAGACAGATGCTGAGTTGCATCCAAAGAACACCTACTGTGAAGCATGAGGGTGGCAACATCATGCTTTGGGGCTGTTTCTCTGCAAAGGGACCATGATGACTGATTTGGGTACATGAAAGAATGAATGGGGGCCATGTTTTGTGAGATTTTGAGTGCAAACCGCCTTCCATCAGCAAGGGCATTGAAGATGAAACATGGATGGGTAACGAAGAAGTGGCTTTATAAAAAGCATATGAATGTCCTCGAGTGACCTAGCCAGTTTCCAGATCTCAACCCCATAGAAAACCTTTGGAAGGAGTTGAAAGTTTATGTTGCCCAGCGACAGGCCCAAAACATCACTGCTCTAGAGGAGATCTGCATGGAGGAATGGGTCAACATACCACCAACAGTGTGTGCCAACATTGTGAAGACTTACAGAAAACATTTGACCTCTGTCATTGCCAACAAAGGATATAAAACAAAATATTGAGATTAACTTTTGTTAATGACCAAATATTTATTTTCCACCTCATTTTGACTCTCATCTTTTAAAGTGGAAGAACTTGCACAATTGGTAGCTGACTAAAAACTTTTTTTCCCCACTGTGTGTATATATATATATCTATATATATTGTAGCATGGCTAAAGGGTGTGTAGTCGATGGGAGGTATGTGTCACATAAGTGCCTTGTTGCTGTAATGTAGCCCGGAGTATTCCTTTCTTGCACATAATCTTGTATATGTGTTTCAGGACCTGTGGTAATGTCAGACCACATGGCTAATCATGTGATGGGTTACTGGGTGTGGTTAGCTCTATATAAGACTGGCTAATCCTTTACACAGCAGAGAGATGTGTGGAAGTGAAACCCTCCTGAGTGTGTTACGGCTTCAGGACTGAGCCGGATGAACTGGACACTTGTTTTCCTTTGCCTGAACCAAAGGCTATTTGTTTTCTGTTGTTTACAACATGGTTTATGAAGCAATAAACCCAGTGAACTTTAAAGGAACACGTCTCCTGAGTGTCAGCCGTCGCAGCTGAGTGAGTGAAATCCTTACAATTGGTGGAGACGTGCGAGCAGCGTTCCCAGCGGAGACGTGAGTTTATTTTGAATGTCCTGGGTCAAGGCTGTTGCAAGCCAGCAAGCATTGCCGGAGAAAATGGAGGACCTGCTGAAACAATTGGTCCAGATGCAGTCACAGCAGGAGAAAAGGCAGCAAGAGACCAACAGGCTGTTGATGCAGCAGATACAACAGAGCCAGCAGGAGCAACGGCAGCAGATGCAACAAAGCCAGCAGGAGCAACGGCAGCAGTTACAACAGAGCCAGCAGCAGATGCAGCAGAGCCAGCAGGAGCAACGGCAGCAGATGCAGCAGAGCCAGCAGGAGCATCAGCAGCAGATGCAGCTTCTGGCAACCGCCATCCAGGGCAAGGCGAGCGCCCCAACCCCAGGTTTGGCTGATGACACCCACATCCGGAAAACGGTAAGACGCGCGTTGCAGAAAATGACTCCCGGGGATGATGTTGAGGCCTTCCTGACGGTGTTTGAGAGGGTCGCTGAGAGGGAAAAACTTCCGCCAGAGCAGTGGGCAGAGGTACTTGCGCCATACCTGACGGGAGAACCCCAGAAGGCGTACTATGATTTGACCTTGCAGGATGCCAAAGAGTATCACAAATTGAAAGCCGAGATTCTCGCACGTTTGGGGGTGACACTGACTGTCAGGGCACAGCGAGTTCACTCCTGGGGCTATCACCGGGACAAACCACCTCGTTCCCAAATGTTTGATCTGTTGCACCTGGTCCAGAAATGGCTGCAGCCAGAATCCTCTGCGCCTGCACAGATGGTAGAACGGGTGATGGTGGATCGGTTTGTCCATTCCCTCCCGAGGCCTATACAGTCTTGGGTTGCCCAGGGTGATCCCCAGAATGCCGACGAGCTGATCGGACTGGTTGAGAGGTACCAAGGGTTGGAAGGCTCCTTCGGGAGGCAGCCCATGCCGTACTGGGGATCCCAGAAGGCAGCTGAGTCCCAAAAAGGGGTGGTGCGTCCAAGGTCACAAAGGGCGGGGGAGGTGGTGCCCAAGGTCCCCACGGGTGATATTATTTGTTGGAGGTGCCACAAGCCAGGACATATAGCTGCCCGTTGTTCCCAAACCACTGAGCAGATGGACTGCAGCATGGGACGCCGTTGTTCATACTATGCGTATCCAGCTTGCAGTGTGAACTCTCCGCCCAACGAGGGACCTCAAGCATGTCCCGTGAAGGTGAACGGTCAAGCAGTAACGGCACTGTTAGACTCGGGGAGCCTAGTGACCCTGGTGAGGGCCACTTTTCCTCTCCACCTGCTCCCGGGAAAGAAGGTCGGAGTGCGGTGCATACATGGTGATGCAAAGGACTACCCTGTGGCCAGTGTGAACATTGAAACGACATGTGGCATGGAGTCCCACATAGTCGGCGTCGTTCAGGACTTGTTGCACCCTATAATTATTGGCCGGGATTTCTGTTTGTTTTGGGATTTGTGGGGAAAAGGTTCTGAGCTCCCTAGCAAGAGTAGGGAACCAGTGAACCCGGGAAGGGTGGTGCCACACCCCGAGTCAGACAGATTTCCTTTTTGTGTCCTGGCTGGAGATGAGGAGGAAGTGTCCCCTGCATCCGACATTCTGGAGTTAGAGGTATCCGGTGAAAATTTTGGGACTGCCCAACATAGGGACCCCACTCTGAGGGAAGCCTTTAATAATGTCACAGTTATTGACGGGGTGGTACAGGAGCCGGGGGCAGACACAAGATTTCCCCATTTTCTAATGAGCAGGGAGTTGTTGTACCGGGTCACGAAAATAAGGGAGGAGTTGGTAGAGCAGTTGGTAGTGCCGGGTCCATATAGACGGAAGGTGTTGGACATGGCCCATTCACACATCTTGGGTGGACACCTAGGGGTGGAAAAAACGCAGGAACGGGTTGTGCAGAGGTTCTATTGGCCTGGGTGCCACCGGGAAATAGTGAACTATTGCAGGTCCTGCCCTACATGTCAGCTAACTGCTCCCACTCCTCATTTCCGGAACCCCCTTGTGCCACTGCCCATTATTGAGGTGCCATTCGAGAGAATTGCCATGGACTTGGTCGGTCCCTTAGTTAAATCAGCCCGGGGCCATCAGTATATATTAGTCATCCTGGACTACGCCACACGCTATCCTGAGGCAATTCCCTTGAGAAATTCTTCTTCAAAGAGTATAGCTCGCGAGTTGGTCCATGTCTTTTCCCGGACAGGTCTGCCGAAGGAGATCCTGACTGACCAGGGGACACCTTTCATGAGCAAGGTGATGAGGGAACTATGCAAAGCCCTGAAAATCTCCCAGTTGAGGACCTCGGTGTACCATCCCCAGTCAGATGGCCTTGTTGAGAGATTTAACAAGACACTGAAGAGCATGCTGAGAAAAGCTATAGAGAAAGACGGTAGAGACTGGGATTGTCTCTTACCCTATTTGATGTTTTCCATTCGTGAAGTTCCACAGGCCTCCACAGGTTTCTCACCGTTTGAGCTTCTGTATGGCCGACATCCACGAGGACTCCTGGATATAGCCAAGGAAACCTGGGAAGCCGAAGTCACGCCCCACAGAAGCGTCATTGAGCATGTGGCCCTGATGCAGCAGAGGATTGCAAAGGTGATGCCTATCGTGAAAGAACACCTTCTCCAAGCACAAGAAGCTCAGGCCAGGGTCTACAACCGGTCTGCAAGAGTGAGGCAATTCAATCCGGGAGACCGAGTTCTTGTGTTAGTTCCGACAGTGGAAAGCAAGTTCTTGGCCAAATGGCAAGGGCCATATGAGGTTGTCGAGAAACTTGGTGAAGTAAACTATAAAATTCACCAACCAGGAAGACGGAAACCATTCCAAGTATACCATGTCAACCTTATCAAACCCTGGCAAGATAGAGAGCCGACAGTAACTCCATCGTTGTTAAGCAACCCAGAAGATGAGGTTGGAGCGGTTACTATAGCGGAGACGCTATCGGAGTCCCAGAAACAGCAATGCCGGGAGTTACTCCAGAAAAACAGGGACCTGTTTTCCGAGTTGCCTGGGTACACGAAGGTCATAGAGCATGAGGTCCTGACAGAGCCCCATGTGCGCGTGAACGTGAAGCCCTATAGAATTCCTGAGGCCCGTCGAGAAATAGTCTCCAAGGAAGTGGAGCGTATGTTGAAGCTTGGAGTCATTGAGGAATCCAAGAGCGGTTGGTCGAGCCCAATTGTCCTGGTCCCAAAACCTGATGGGGAGTGGAGATTTTGCAACGACTATAGGAAGTTGAATGAGGTCTCCAAGTTCGACGCATATCCCATGCCCCGAGTTGATGAGCTCATCGAAAGGCTTGGGCCCGCCAGGTACATAACCACCTTGGATTTGACGAAGGGGTATTGGCAGATCCCCATGGCACAGGAAGCCAAGGAGAAGACGGCGTTTTCTACACCAGATGGATGCTTCCAGTATGTCCGGATGCCATTTGGCCTACAGGGAGCTCCGGCGACCTTCCAAAGGGCTATGGATAGAGTCCTTGCACCCCACAAGGCATACGCTGCTGCGTACCTAGATGATATCGTCATCTTTAGCCCGGACTGGGAGAGTCATCTGGAGAAAGTCCAAGCGGTGTTTGATGCTATAAGAGAGGCCGGATTTACAATAAACCCGAAGAAGTGTGCATTGGGTAAAGAAGAAGCTAAGTACCTTGGATACATAGTGGGTCATGGAGAAATAAAACCCCAAATCAGTAAAGTGGAGGCAATTCAAACATGGCCAAAACCAGTTTCCAAGAAGCAAGTTAAAGCCTTCCTGGGAATCGTGGGATATTACAGGAGGTTTATCCCAAACTTCGCCACAATGGCGGCGCCTCTGACTGACCTGCTAAAAGGGACAAAATCAGTAATGGTTAAGTGGTCCGAAGAAACAGATTCAGCCTTCCAAGAAATGAAAGAGGCTTTATGTAAGCAACCCGTTCTGATGGCCCCAAACTTCAAGAAAGAGTTTATTCTTCAGACAGATGCCTCAGATGTTGGGGTGGGAGCAGTCCTTTCCCAAGAACTACATGGGGAGGAGCATCCTGTTCTCTATCTGAGTAGGAAGCTGTCCTCATCTGAAAAGAACTACTCAGTCGTTGAGAAGGAGTGCTTGGCCATAAAATGGGCAGTGGACACATTGCGGTACTATCTGCTGAGACGTAAATTTAGACTGGTATCCGACCATGCCCCACTTAGGTGGATGAGAGAAACGAAAGGAAGAAATGCTAGAGTCACCCGTTGGTTCTTAGCCCTGCAGGACTTCAGTTTCCATGTGGAACATAGGGCCGGAAAGCTGCACGGTAATGCGGATGCCCTATCGAGAATCCCTTGTTTAGTGGGGGAAAGTGCCAAGCCCCACGGCTTTAGGCAGAGGGGGGAGGTATGTAGCATGGCTAAAGGGTGTGTAGTCGATGGGAGGTATGTGTCACATAAGTGCCTTGTTGCTGTAATGTAGCCCGGAGTATTCCTTTCTTGCACATAATCTTGTATATGTGTTTCAGGACCTGTGGTAATGTCAGACCACATGGCTAATCATGTGATGGGTTACTGGGTGTGGTTAGCTCTATATAAGACTGGCTAATCCTTTACACAGCAGAGAGATGTGTGGAGGTGAAACCCTCCTGAGTGTGTTACGGCTTCAGGACTGAGCCGGATGAACTGGACACTTGTTTTCCTTTGCCTGAACCAAAGGCTATTTGTTTTCTGCTGTTTACAACATGGTTTATGAAGCAATAAACCCAGTGAACTTTAAAGGAACACGTCTCCTGAGTGTCAGCCGTCGCAGCTGAGTGAGTGAAATCCTTACAATATATATATATATATATCTATATATATATATATATATATAGATATATATATATGTGTATATGTATATATACTGCATATATACAGTGAAGGAAATAAATATTTGATCTCTTGCTGATTTTGTAGGTTTGCCCCCTGACAAAGACATGAATAGTCTATCATTTTAAGGGTAGGTTAATTTTAACATTGAGAGATAGAATATCAAAAATAAAATCCAGAAAATCATATTGTATAAATTATATAAATTTATTTGCATTTTTCATTGAGAAGCACGTATTTGATCCCCTTCCAACCATTAAGAGTTCTAGATCCTATAGACCAGTTAGACGCTCCTAATTAACTTGTTACCTGCATTAAAGACAGCTGTCTTACATAGTCACTTTTATAAAAGACTCCTGTCCACAGACTCAATTAATCAGTCAGACTCTAACCTCTACAACATTGGCAAGACCAAAGAGCTTTATAAGGATGTCAGAGACAAGATCATATATCTGCACAAAACTGGAATGGGCTACAAAACCATAAGTAAGATGATTGGTGAGAAGGAGACAAATGTTGGTGCAATAGTGAGAAAATGGAAGAAATACAAAATGACTGTCAATCGACATCGATCTGGGGCACCATGCAAAATCTCACCCCGTGGAGTATTCTTGATCATGAGGAAGGTGAGCGATCAGCCTAAAACTACACGGGGGGAACTTTTTAATGATCTCAAGGCAGCTGGAACTACAGTCACCAAGAAAACCATTGGTAACACATTACACCTTAAAGGTTTAAAATCCTGCAGTGCCTGCAAGGTCCCACTGCTCAAGGAGGCACAAATGCAGGCCCATCTGAAGTTTTCCCATCCTGCATCATTTGGGAATGAGGATTGCCTCTGAGACTCCAGCCATTTTGCCTGATCCATATCCGCTATGAGAAACATGAGCTAAGTACTCCTTATGATCGGTATTTTCATTATCTTACTCCTGATGAACCTCAGTGGAGGGGAAACTCGCTGAGTGTTGTGTATAATGGAGAATGTATATTTTGCCATTAAGGCTCATCTTTAGTTGAGGAACATTTATTGCTATCTGCAGCAATGCTCATTGTATATATATAAATAGGAGAAAAACTGGAGTAACCAATAAATAAGTAAGAAAGTACAACATTTATTTAAAAAAAATCAAAGAAAAACACATCTAATAAAATTGTCAATCAGGACAAGGACACGGAAGTACATACAGCAGTGAGGTGCACATGGGAGTTCAGAGGTAGTACATCTATCTGATTTACATTTGAATGCTTGTCCATTTGCTAGGTAAGTGGAGCCAAAAATAAGGCACAATAAATAAAGCCCAAGTATTGTATAACAATGCGGGGATCCACAGCAGCAGCAGGAGCTCTATAGCAAGGTGTAAAGCCAAAAGTAAGGCAAAAAAAAAAAAGTCAGGGTAAATCAACATAGATCAAGTCCAGCTGGAGATCCGCAGAGTAAAGGGACTGTATCATAAATTAAGGGCAAAACTTACCAGGCCCAGTGCACAACACTACTCAGATGGTAATGAGCCCCAAATGGTGGCGGGTGCTGCTATCTTTGGAACATATAATTGATAATTTTTGTGCTTGACTTGCTGCTATACATCTTCAATATAGAGAGTGTTTGTTGTATTTACTATAGAATACACTATGATGATTTTTTGATGTTAATCCAATTATCCTTTTCTCCCTCCCTATCATTTTTTGCTCCTTTCCTATATCGGACTTGTGTCTATTCAGTGACCCCTATACATAGATAAATGATTATGTTTACAAGATCTATATTTTGAGATCTAGAAAAAGGTGAACCTTACAATTATCCATCTATTAGTTAACCCCCTTTTTGTAGGATATATAGCTATAGGTTGAGAGATTAATACTTTATCTCTAGCATATGTGGATTCTATAAACAATATAAACAGCTATATTTTCTTATTAAATCTATCCTTTTTCATCCTTTGTGTGTATCTTTTCTTCACTGCCTTGCCATTGTCAGAGACAAATAGGGCAGACAGGGAGAGCCGCCGACGAGTGGGAGCGACAGTGTGCAGGATATAGGGTGCCAACCTCCGCTGTCAGGTAGGGTGAGACAGGTTGTATATAGGGTCAGGCACCTCTCCCTGGGTGCATCTAATTTTAATGCATTTGTGTTGGTGTATATTCACTTTTTTCTATTGACATTTTAAGCTATATAAATAAAAATTGATGTTTTATTGATTTCAATATTAGAGTTCTGCGGTGATTACATAGATAAATATCTCTAATAGCCTATCTTCTATAAACTGTGAAACCCCATCTGAAGCTTCCCTAGAACACCTGGTTGATTCTGTGAGTGATTGGGATAAAGAGCTGTGGTCAGATGAGACAAAAATTGAGCTCTTTGGCATTAACTCAACTCACCGTGTTTGGAGGAAGAGAAATGCTGCTTATAACCCAAAGAACACCATCCCCAATTTCAAGCATAGAGGTGGAAACATGTTTTGGGGGTGTTTCTCTGCTGAGGGCATAGGACTACTTCACATGATCAATGAGAGAATGGATGGAGCCATGTACAATTATATCCTAAGTGACAACTTCCTTCCCTCCGCCAGGACATTAAAAATGGGTCGAGGCTGGGTCTTTCAGCAAGACAATGACCCAAAACATACAGCGAAGGCAACAAAGAAGAGGCTCAAAAAGAAGCACATTAAGGTCATGAAGTGGCCTAGCCAGTATCCAGACCTTAATCCCATTGAAAACTTATGGAGGGAGTTGAAACTCTGAGTTGCCAAGCAACAGCCTCAAAATCTTAATGATTTAGAGATGATCTGCAAAGAGGAGTGGACCAAAATTCCTCATGACATGTGGGCAAACCTCATCATCAACTACAAAAACACATGACTGCTGTGCTTGTCAACAAGGGTTGTGCCACCAAGTATTAAGTCTTGTTTGCCAGAGGGATCAAATACTTATTTCTCACTGCAAAATGTAAATACATTTATATAATTTATACAATGTGATTTTCTGGATTTTATTTTTGATATTCTATCTCTCAATGTTAAAATTAACCTACCCTCGAAATAATAGATTGTCATGTCTTTGCCAGTGGGCAAACTTACAAAATCAGCAAGGGATCAAATAATTATTTCCTTCACTGTATGTGTGTATATATATATATATATATATATATATATATATATACAGGTCCTTCTCAAAAAATTAGCATATAGTGTTAAATTTCATTATTTACCATAATGTAATGATTACAATTAAACTTTCATATATTATAGATTCATTATCCACCAACTGAAATTTGTCAGGTCTTTTATTGTTTTAATACTGATGATTTTGGCATACAACTCCTGATAACCCAAAAAACCTGTCTCAATAAATTAGCATATTTCCCCCATCCAATCAAATAAAAGTGTTTTTTAATAACAAACAAAAAAACCAACAAATAATAATGTTCAGTTATGCACTCAATACTTGGTCGGGAATCCTTTGGCAGAAATGACTGCTTCAATGCGGCGTGGCATGGAGGCAATCAGCCTGTGACACTGCTGAGATGTTATGGAGGCCCAGGATGCTTCAATAGCGGCCTTAAGCTCATCCAGAGTGTTGGGTCTTGCGTCTCTCAACTTTCTCTTCACAATATCCCACAGATTCTCTATGGAGTTCAGGTCAGGAGAGTTGGCAGGCCAATTGAGCACAGTAATACCATGGTCAGTAAACCATTTACCAGTGGTTTTGGCACTGTGAGCAGGTGCCAGGTCGTGCTGAAAAATGAAATCTTCATCTCCATAAAGCATTTCAGCCAATGGAAGCATGAAGTGCTCCAAAATCTCCTGATAGCTAGCTGCATTGACCTTGCCCTTGATGAAACACAGTGGACCAACACCAGCAGCTGACATGGCACCCCACACCATCACTGACTGTGGGTACTTGACACTGAACTTCAGGCATTTTGCCATTTCCTTCTCCCCAGTCTTCCTCCAGACTCTGGCACCTTGATTTCCGAATGACATGCAAAATTTGCTTTCATCAGAAAAAAGTACTTGGGACCACTTAGCAACAGTCCAGTGCTGCTTCTCTGTAGCTCAAAAGTGGCTTTACCTGGGGAATGCGGCACCTGTAGCCCATTTCCTGCACACGCCTGTGCACGGTGGCTCTGGATGTTTCCACACCAGACTCAGTCCACTGCTTCCTCAGGTTCCCCAAGGTCTGGAATCGGTCCTTCTCCACAATCTTCCTCAGGGTCCGGTCTCCTCTTCTCGTTGTACAGCGTTTTCTGCCACATTGTTTCCTTCCAACAGACTTACCATTGAGGTGCCTTGATACAGCACTCTGGGAACAGCCTATTTGTTGAGAAATTTCTTTCTGGGTCTTACCCTCTTGCTTGAGGGTGTCAATGATGGCCTTCTTGACATCTGTCAGGTCGCTAGTCTTACCCATGATGGGGGTTTTGAGTAATGAACCAGGCAGGGAGTTTATAAAAGCCTCAGGTATCTTTTGCATGTGTTTAGAGTTAATTAGTTGATTCAGAAGATTAGGGTAATAGGTCGTTTAGAGAACCTTTTCTTGATATGCTAATTTATTGAGACAGGTTTTTTGGGTTATCAGGAGTTGTATGCCAAAATCATCAGTATTAAAACAATAAAAGACCTGACAAATTTCAGTTGGTGGATAATGAATCTATAATATATGAAAGTTTAATTGTAATCATTACATTATGGTAAATAATGAAATTTAACACTATATGCTAATTTTTTGAGAAGGACCTGTATATATATATATATATATATATATATATATATATATATATATATATATATATATATATATATATATATACATATATATATATACATATGTTCTCTAGATAAATTTGGGTCCTAACTGCATATATTTAAAGTATAGCATATTGTTTTGATATATCATAAATGTGTAATTTTGGTATGGACTCATGATCATGAGTCACTAAACTGGGTCGAGATTGAATGTCATGGTTCACTGACATAAGTTCATAACAATCTAGTGCTGAAGGACAGATTTCTAGTCACAATAATCTAAAATTAGTATCACAAATATAGAATCATAAACAGGTTAGCATCAGTTTTAAATTCCCATAAGGACTTCTTAGTTCTGCTAGAGGCAGCAGGTTGCTTAGATTTCGAGACTGCATTATGTTTGGCAGAGCGTATGATTGGTGCCCAGTGGAAATGACATAGATAACAAACCCATGATTTAGTCTAATGACACAAATCACAAAGTAATATATCATGGTTCTTCCTTTAAGAAAAGATAACAGGAGATACATTTTAATGTTCCTCGATAGGCTTACATGTCCCAGATTCCTAGTTTATTCACAAATTTCTCAAACTAATGAGCATTCTCAATAAGTTGTGAAAGTCCATTTTAGTTGATAGACATAAATCAAAATGTATGTTTGCCTTGATTATCTATCAGTAAATGTTCCATATTCTATGGGAAGTTTTATTTGTTGTTTTATCCCCGCTCAAATTAAATTATAAGTTGTTTAACTAGCATCTGCAATGGAGTGTAAAATGAATCTTGGATTGTATTTATTGTGGAAAGATTGTCTGAGCTAAAGACTTTTAGCTTTTAAAATGGCAGTAAGTTGTCTTTATGTTGTGTTTATGTTCTAGCCATTAATAATTGTTCCCTCTGGAATTGTGCTCAACAAAATGAGCAATAAAATTCAGCTTCATGTACTGAGCTGCTGACTCTAAGATCATGCAGATTTTTGCTTTTATTTTAAATATTTCATGATTAGTGGACAGATTTCCGCATCAGTGTGGGAACCCACATCTGCCAACTGTGAGGAAATGGGGACTAATCAATTCCAAGCAAGTGGAGCACTTAACTCCTGTTGGGCTGCAGTGAAGGCTGCATTTGGTTTATGTTTTCTTTTAAGTCCAGGTATCACATTTTGATGTATCGGCATCAAAACACATTTTCTCTAATAGTGATATTTTAATTATTAATACTAATGTTTATATTTCCTTACAAGTGAATCTTATGAAGCAAATAGTCAAGTTGCAAATTGGAAACTTCTTAGGGTATGTTTCCACGTTGAGGAAACGCTGCGTTTTTGGCGCAGCGTTGAGCTGCAGCGTCAAAACCGCAGCGTCCAGATGTTACAGCATAGTGGAGGGGATTTAATGAAATCCTGTCTCCACTAAGCAGTAAAAGACACACACGGCAGACCCGCGAAAACGCACATGCGGCGCGTCTTTTAAGAGCGCAGCATGTCCTTACATTGCAGAAAAAAAGCAAAGACAGCGCTGGTGACCTGCCAGTGACCTCAGGTGCAGATTTGTTCAGGATTTTACATGCATAAAATCCTGACCAAATCCTGATGCAATCCTGAACGTGGACACATACACTTACGAGTACAAAACACGTTTTCATTTTGATACAATGCACATTTATCTGTACTTAACCGCTCTATTTATACTTGACATCCAAAATTGGCCTTGTTTAAAAAACTCGGCATTCTGGACAGATAATATATTTAAAGTAGAGAGGAGGGAATCGATTCAATGTGAATCAAAGTTGATGTTTTAAAATAAAAAACATTTGGATGAAATTGTGATTCGATTTGCGAAAATAGCCAAAAAAAGACTGCTTACATTTTCATTTTGCAGAAGATTGCACCAGTCACAGAAAATTCATATGATTTCAGGTGTGACTACTCGGGCTTCAGTTTCATCACATTGTGTAGCATAGCCAATTATGAGAGATTGTCATAGCATGTAAAGAAGTCAGTCCAGGGAATGCAGCAGCCATTTTAGGGTTATTTAGTATACTGAGAGGACATCAAAACTTTCAGCTAAGCCACTGAGATAATAAGAGAAAGTCTTAAAACATTAAACAAATATTATAAACAGTAATGTTTTTACCACTGAAGCAGATGTGTGTAGTAGTTTATGATTAATACAGAGGTTCAGTTGATAGGTAGAAGAGAGAAAGGAAAGGTGCCAAAAGCAGAGCCAGACAGATTATGATTGATCCATTAAATAGTGATGTTGGAATTTGTCCTGCTGCATTATAATTATACATGCATTTAGCCTTCATTCTTAATTAACTGAAAAGCAGCAGCAAGGCAGTACAATATCTTTTCCAGAAAAAAAACCCTGAAATCTGTGTCATACAAATATTTTTGTCAAAGGAGGAACACTTATTTTTCACAAATGTAAATGAAAATCTCCCAAAATCCAGAAATTTAACTGATTATCACATTCACAATCTGTGGGTATCACAAACAATTTCTGTGAACTTATAATTTACTAGTCAGATTATACATCTGCACACACAACATCAATACAATGCAATCTTACAGGTGCCGTCTTTTTGAAGAAGTGTTGTACAAAGTGTTGGTAAAAGAAAAGGTGACATAGCTAGGAATATGAGAGTTGCTAAGAGCAGCAGAAGCAACACCCCCACTGACACCTAAAAGAATACATCCAAATGTAGGTCATATTTAACCTCACTTGTCTCCAGTAGGGATGAGTGAGTATATTCGCTAGGATTCGGTACTCGGCGAGTAATGCGGTACTCACGGTACTCGAATCCTAGTGAGTATTTCACTACTCGCTATTAGGGTTGGCGGAACGCACCGAATATATTTATTAGAAGTAATAGGTGCGTTCGCAACCTGGGATCCACCGTGCAGGAAATAACCCACTGCTAAGTAAGGCGGTGAAGTTTATTAGTATAAGCGAGCTCTGTTACTTCACAGAGTCCGTTAGCAAAGAGAACTCCTCTCCGGTGGAGCCAGAATTCTAATGGCTATTAGCCAGCCCTGAATCCACACACATGAAACTCCTCGCCAGAGGTGTCAGCATTCTAGGGGCTTATTTCAGCCGGGTCCCTGAATGTACACACAAGAAACTCCTCGCCGGAGCTGCCCGCATTCTAGGGGCTTATTCCAGCCAGGTCCCTGACTGCATACAAACAGGACCACACTGGCGCTGAGCACATACATAGTTTACACTAGCGCATGGCCGTGCGGACCTGCGAACGTTTTATAGTTGCAGCTCTACAGGACCTTCCTGGAGGACCAAGGGGAGTTGCTACAGGGCCTGAGCGTGTGACCCTCGATCTCCAATGAGAGGTCCTCCCGTGGGCATGCTCAGAGTGTGCAAAGCAGGAGTTAGTCCCAGAAAAGCCTGCTTGCTGCAGACCAGCAAAGGGTACAATAGCAGGGCCTGAAAAGGCAGCAGTAATGCTTTGCACAATACCAGGAACACATGGGCTACTCGCACAGTGAACAAGTCTGTATGATCATGTTCACACACCACCAAGAAACCTGAAGACACAAAAGAGAATAGTAAAACCAAAAACACTCAGTTTGAAAAAATGTTGCAGTAATCCGCAAGTGCTAGTAAAAGATGTAAAAAACAGGGTATTTGGTTGATATGTTTTTTGCAAAAAATGTATACTAAGCTGCTCTACCAATCTTCACGGTATACCCTTATCAGAGCAGTCCTAACTAATGTATGCATTCCCTATCTGATGTATTTAAAAACCTGATCATCTGTATATAACCTGTGTGAACAGGGTTCAGAGAGGAAAAATCCATGTGTGAATACAGGGTAGAACAGCTTTTGTGCAGATAGCCCAAGAGGAGTGGTGGAACTCCCCAGTCTTGTAGACACAAGAGAACAATTATGGAAACAGGAACACATGGGCTACTCGCACAGTGAACAAGTCTGTATGATCATGTTCACACACCACCAAGAAACCTGAAGACACAAAAGAGAATAGTAAAACCAAAAACGCTCAGTTTGAAAAAATGTTGCAGTAATCCGCAAGTGCTAGTAAAAGATGTAAAAAACAGGGTATTTGGTTGATACGTTTTTTGCAAAAAATGTATACTAAGCTGCTCTACCAATCTTCACGGTATACCCTTATCAGAGCAGTCCTAACTAATGTATGCATTCCCTATCTGATGTATTTAAAAACCTGATCATCTGTATATAACCTGTGTGAACAGGGTTCAGAGAGGAAAAATCCATGTGTGCATACAGGGTAGAACAGCTTTTGTGCAGATAGCCCAAGAGGAGTGGTGGAACTCCCCAGTCTTGTAGACACAAGAGAACAATTATGGAAACAGGAACACATGGGCTACTCGCACAGTGAACAAGTCTGTATGATCATGTTCACACACCACCAAGAAACCTGAAGACACAAAAGAGAATAGTAAAACCAAAAACACTCAGTTTGAAAAAATGTTGCAGTAATCCGCAAGTGCTAGTAAAAGATGTAAAAAACAGGGTATTTGGTTGATACGTTTTTTGCAAAAAATGTATACTAAGCTGCTCTACCAATCTTCACGGTATACCCTTATCAGAGCAGTCCTAACTAATGTATGCATTCCCTATCTGATGTATTTAAAAACCTGATCATCTGTATATAACCTGTGTGAACAGGGTTCAGAGAGGAAAAATCCATGTGTGCATACAGGGTAGAACAGCTTTTGTGCAGATAGCCCAAGAGGAGTGGTGGAACTCCCCAGTCTTGTAGACACAAGAGAACAATTATGGAAACAGGAACACATGGGCTACTCGCACAGTGAACAAGTCTGTATGATCATGTTCACACACCACCAAGAAACCTGAAGACACAAAAGAGAATAGTAAAACCAAAAACACTCAGTTTGAAAAAATGTTGCAGTAATCCGCAAGTGCTAGTAAAAGATGTAAAAAACAGGGTATTTGGTTGATACGTTTTTTGCAAAAAATGTATACTAAGCTGCTCTACCAATCTTCACGGTATACCCTTATCAGAGCAGTCCTAACTAATGTATGCATTCCCTATCTGATGTATTTAAAAACCTGATCATCTGTATATAACCTGTGTGAACAGGGTTCAGAGAGGAAAAATCCATGTGTGCATACAGGGTAGAATTGGTAGAGCAGCTTAGTATACATTTTTTGCAAAAAACGTATCAACCAAATACCCTGTTTTTTACATCTTTTACTAGCACTTGCGGATTACTGCAACATTTTTTCAAACTGAGTGTTTTTGGTTTTACTATTCTCTTTTGTGTCTTCAGGTTTCTTGGTGGTGTGTGAACATGATCATACAGACTTGTTCACTGTGCGAGTAGCCCATGTGTTCCTGTTTCCATAATTGTTCTCTTGTGTCTACAAGACTGGGGAGTTCCAGCACTCCTCTTGGGCTATCTGCACAAAAGCTGTTCTACCCTGTATGCACACATGGATTTTTCCTCTCTGAACCCTGTTCACACAGGTTATATACAGATGATCAGGTTTTTAAATACATCAGATAGGGAATGCATACATTAGTTAGGACTGCTCTGATAAGGGTATACCGTGAAGATTGGTAGAGCAGCTTAGTATACATTTTTTGCAAAAAACGTATCAACCAAATACCCTGTTTTTTACATCTTTTACTAGCACTTGCGGATTACTGCAACATTTTTTCAAACTGAGTGTTTTTGGTTTTACTATTCTCTTTTGTGTCTTTGCACAATACCAGACTGAGTGAGACGCTGGGACCGACGTCTCCACTGAGCAGGCTCCACTGAGGCTGATGCAGAATGGGAGACCGCAGCGGACATGGTTAGAGATTCTTCCTGTGCAGCGATGGGAACTTGACTCCTAACATTACCCCCCTCCTAGAGTCTCTCTACGCTCAAAAGCTGCAATGAGCAACGGAGCCCGAATGTGCTCCACAGGTACCCAGGTTCTGTCCTCTGGACCGTGACCCTTCCAGTCCACCAGAAAAAATTTCTTGTCACAGACCACCTTGTACCCCATGATAGCATTCACCTCAAACTCATCCGTGGATGAACCCGTTGTCCCGGCAGATGACTCAGAAAACCTGGACAAAAGAACGGGCTTTAAGAAAGAAATGTGAAAAGTGTCGGTGATACCAAAGCGCGGAGGAATAGCCAAACGGTAGACCACAGGGTTGACCTGTTCCAGAACCTTGAAAGGACCAATGTAGTGAGGTGCAAACTTAGTGGACTCGACTCGCAGCCTGATGTTGCGGGTGGAGACCCACACTAAGTCGCCAGGAGCAAAGGCCAGAGCGGGGCGCTGGTGTGCATCAGCAGAAACCCTCATTCTCTCCTTGGAGGCCCGGATGGCAACCTGTGTGCGGTCCCAAATGTCACGTGCCTCCACCACCCAGTCTGCCACCCTAGAATCGGTGGATGACACAGGCATGGGCACAGGGACACACGGATGCTGGCTGTAATTAAGGAGAAATGGAGTCTGCCCAGTGGAATCGGCTACGGCGTTGTTCAAGGCAAATTCCGCCCAAGGTAGCCAAGATGCCTAGTCATCCTGCTTAGCAGAGACAAAATGTCGCAAGTAAGTCACCAGAGTCTGGTTGGTCCTCTCTACCAACCCATTCGTCTCGGGATGATATGCAGAGGAGAGATTCAGCTCTATGCTGAGTAAACGGCAGAGCTCTCTCCAAAACCGAGACGCGAACTGGGGACCCCGGTCGCTGACAATTTTATCAGGCATTCCATGTAAACGGAAAATATGTTTTATGAACAACGCCACCAAGGCCCGTGCAGAAGGTAACCGTAGAAGTGGCACCAAATGCACCATCTTATAGAAATGATTGGTGACTACCCAGATAACAGTGCAGCTATGAGACTTGGGTAAGCCCACCACGAAGTCCATCCTGACCATCTCCCAGGGCCTGTCTGCCACCGGCAGGGTTTAAAGCAACCCAGCAGGCAGTTGCCGAGGAGACCAATTCTGGGCACAGGAGACACATGCCCGAATATAGTCCCCGACGTCACGGGCCATATGCGGCCACCAGTACATCCTCGCCAAAAGATCGGATGTCCTCTTGGTCCCAAAATGTCCACCCACTCTGGATGAGTGAGCCCAAGAGAGAACCTCCAGTTGCAAATTTGCTGGCACGAAAGTCTTGCCCATGGGCAAGGACTCTAGCGAAACCAGAGCCACAGTTTTCAGGCTCTCAGAAGGGACAATAAGCCAAGGCTCCTCCTCCTCCTCATATAACACTACAGAGCGGGAGAGAGTGTAGGCACGAATGTTCTTCTCCCCGGAGAGAAAATGGAGAGTAAAATGAAACCGGGAGAAGAACAGGGACCATCTAGCCTGGCGAGAATTCAGCCGCTGGGCCGTCTGTAGATATACCAAGTTCTTGTGGTCAGTGAACACTTGGAATGGAAAGCGAGCTCCCTCCAAGAGGTGTCTCCACTCTGAGAATGCCAACTTCATGGCTAGCAACTCCCTGTCCCCGATGGAGTAATTCCTCTCCTCCGGTGTGAAGGTCTTGGAGAAGAAGAAGCAAGGATGCTTCCGACCTTGAGCATCCTTTTGGAAAAGGACTGCTCCAGCACCAATGGATGAGGCATCCACCTCCATAATAAATGGCTTATCTACATCGGGGTGATGTAGGATGGGAGCGCTAGTGAAGTGTGACTTAATTGAGAGTAAGGCCTTGGAGACCTCCTCCGACCACATGGGATTTGCTCCCTTCTTGGTGAGGGCTACCAAGGGAGCTACCAAAGTTGAGAAGTGTGGAATGAACTGGCGATAGTAAATAATGAACCCCATAAAGCACTGCACCGCTTTAAGAGAATGGGGTTCCTGCCAGTACCATCACAGCCTGTAGCTTGGCAGGATCCATAGCCAAACCCTGGGCAGAGATGATATAACCAAGGAAAGGCAAGGACTCCTACTCAAACACACACTTCTCCAACTTGGCATAGAGGGAGTTTGCCCGTAAGAGGTCGAAGACTTTGCAAACATCTCTCCGATGGGAGTCAATTTCTGGAGAGTAGATGAGAATATCATCAAGATAGACTATGACCGATGTGGTGAGCATATGCCGGAAGATGTCGTTCACAAGGTCTTGGAAAACAGCTGGGGCATTACAGAGCCCGAAGGGCATCACCAGATATTCATAGTGCCCATCCCTGGTATTAAAAGCCGTCTTCCATTCATCCCCCTCATGGATGCGAATCAGGTTGTAAGCACCCCGCAGATCTAATTTAGTAAATACCCTTGCTCCCCATAGCCTATCAAAGAGCACAGATATCAAGGGTAGTGGGTACTTGTTCTTAGCGGTGATGGCGTTAAGACCCCTGTAGTCTATGCATGGATGTAATTCTCCACTCTTCTTCTGCTCAAAGAAGAACTCAGCCCCTGCAGGTGACACTGACTTCCTAATGAATCCTCGTGCCAGATTTTCTTGGATGTACTGAGACATTGCCTCTGTCTCCGGGAGAGATAACAGATAGACTCGACCCCGGGAAGGCTCAGCATCAGGCAAGAGGTCAATAGGACAGTCAGAGGGGCGGTGAGGCGGAAGCGTCTCCGCTAGGGTTGAGTGAAACTGATCGGCCAATTTCATAAGTCGCTGACTTTCGGCAAAGTCGGGTTTCATGAAACCTGACCCGATTCCAGTGTGGGATCGGCCATGCGGTACGCGATCTTCGCGCCAAAGTCGCGATTCATATGACGCTTTCAGCGCAATTTCTCAGCCAATGAAGGTGGAAGCAGAGTGTGGGCAGCATGATGACATAGGTCTTAGTCCCCACCATCTTAGAGAAGGGCATTACAGTGATTGGCTTGCTTTCTGCAGCGTCACAGGGGCTATAAAGGGGCATACACGCCGACCGCCATCTTACTTCTGCCGATCTGAGCATAGGGAGAGGTTGCTGTAGCTTCGTCTGAAGCAGGGATATTGTTAGGGAGGAAAGCTTAACCCCCAAACCGCTTGTGCTATAGCGATTTCCACTGTCCAACACCACCTTTTCTTTGCAGGGACAGTGGAGGCTAGATTTCTGTGCATAAGCTCTGTAGCTTATAAGGCTCCCTGATAGCTGCATTGATGTTTGTACGCCGCTGTGCAAACCAACTGCTTTTTTCAAAGCAAAAATCCTGTTGCTCCTTCTTTTCTGCACAGTTCTCTTGTTTCTTTGTCCACACTCTTGTGTGCAGCAGTCCTTTTTATTGCTGCCATACTTGTCCTTTGATCATTGTAGGGAGATTGAAATTCTACTACAGCCCTTGTATTTTTTTTATATATCTGCCAACCACTTTCTGCCACTCAAACTGTGTAGTGTAATACAGTGGGCCTGATTTTTTCCTGCATTGTCCCACACATAAAAAAGGGAGATTTATATTGCCACTGAGTGCATCTGCTTCAGTCCTGTTTGTGGCATATCTGTCAGCCACTTTCTGCCACTCAAACTGTGTAGTGTAATAGAGTGGGCCTGATTTTTTCCTGCATTCTCCCACACATAAAAAAGGGAGATTTATATTGCCACTGAGTGCATCTGCATCAGTCCTGTTTGTGGCATATCTGTCAGCCACTTTCTGACACAGAAACTGTGTAGTGTAATACAGTGGGCCTGATTTTCCCAGCAGTCTCACACACCTATAAAGGGAGATTTAAACTCACAACAAGTTTACGTACACCTTCTAACTGGTTTTACAGTACCATATAACGTTTGTTAGTTTGGTTACATTTTTCCAAGAATGAGGAAGTCTGGTGGAAGAGGTCGTGGCCGTGGGCGGTCATTGCCAGCTGGTAATGATGGTAGTGGTGATGGAGCATCAGGTGGTCATGGGAAAAGCAATATAGCACCTAAGTCTCGAGTTGTTGAGCCAGCGTCATCGTCTGGCTACTCAAGGCCTCGAACGCTCCCTTTTCTGGGAGTAGGAAAACAGCTTTTAAAGCCGGAGCAGCGGGAAAAAGTTTTGGCTTTCCTTGCTGACTCTGTCTTTAGCTCTTTCGCCTCCTCTTCGGAAAGTGCAAAATTTAAAAGCAGCGCATCGTCAGTGGATGCTCCCGGTCAGGAACAAGTCGCTTCCTTGTGTCCTTCACCCAGAACAACAGAGAAGGATGCGTCAGGCGACACAACAGGTTACTCCATGGAGCTCTTTACACATACCGTGCCTGGGTTAGAAAGGGAAATTGTTAACAGGCCATGCCCATTACAAGATGAATCGGACATGGAGTGTACAGATGCACAGCCACAGCTAGAATATTATGCTGTTCCATTGACTCAGATCACAACATTGCCCTCGCAGTGTACTGAGCCAGAATCTGACCCTGATGAGACTATGGTGCCCTGTCCCGAACGCTATAGCACCAGCTTACACGGTGACACAGAGGAAGGTGCACAGGACATAGAAGAGGAGGTGATTGATGACCCAGTTGTTGACCCCGATTGGCAGCCATCGGGGAACAGGGTGCCGCTGGCAGTAGCTCTGAAGTGGAGGAGGAGGAGCCGCAGCAGGCATCAACATCGCAACAGCTTTATCTGGCAGCCCCGTATCTGGCCAAAAATGTGTGTCAAAACCAAAAACAGTTGTAGGACAGCGTAGCCATCCGGTTAAAGTAGCTCAGTGTGCAATGCCTGAAAAGGTATTTGATAGTAGAAAGAGTGAAGTCTGGAAATTTTTTTAACCAAGATCCGACTGATCGGTGCAAAGTGATCTGTAAGAAATGCTCATGGACCTTTAGCAGAGGTCAGAATGTCAAAAATTTAAATACAAGTTGCATGCATAGACATTTAACCACCATGCACTTGCAAGCCTGGACTAACTTCCAAACATCCCGTAAAGTTGTTGCACCCGCTCACAATGAAGCTAGTCAGCAATGCTACATTCCATCCCTCACTGTAAGCCCACTGTTTACGACACCACCTGCAGCAAATGTGGAGGTCTCATCGCAAGGCCAAAGCAGTCAGGGAATCACCAGGTTCTTGGTAGGAAACACTGTATGTAGGCCAACCGCAAGAATACCATCACCAACCCTCTCTCAGTCTGCCATGCACACCACCACCCCCGCTAGTTCCACCATATGCAGCTCTCCAGTCCAGCTCACCCTACAATAGACTCTCCTTATGAAAAGGATGTACTCATCCTCTCATCCGCGTACACAGGGTTTGAATGCCCACATTGCTGGAATAATCTCGTTAGAGATGATGCCCTACCGGTTGGTTGACAGAGAAGCTTTCAAAGCCCTGATGGCCTATGCAGTACCACGCTATGACCTACCCAGTCGACACTTCTTTGCAAGGAAAGCCATCCCAGTCCTCCACCAGCATGTCAAAGACCGCATTGTCCATGCACTCAGGCAATCAGTCAGTAGAAAGGTGCACCTCACAACAGATGCATGGACCAGTAGGCATGGCCAGGGACGTTACATGTCTATCACGGCGCACTGGGTTAATGTGGTGGATGCAGGGTACACAGCTATAGTGGCACAGTTCTGCCTAGCCCATGGTCTAGGAAACAGTTGGCTGTAGGCATTTGCTCCTCCTCCTCCAGAAGCAAAAGCTCGTCCACAGAGTGCAGTCGCACGACCACTCAATCCACAGCTGCCAGTGTTGCAACCATTGTGTCCCATTATGGAACAGCTTGTGGGAAGCATCAGCAGGCTGTGTTGGAATTGAAGTGTTTGGGCGACAACAGACACACCGCGGAAGTTCTGTCTGACTTTTTGCAGCAAGAAACTAAGTCATGGCTGGGCAGTGTACATCTTAAGGCAGGCAAGGTAGTCAGTGATAACGGAAGGAATTTTATGGCTGCCATAGCCCTTTCACAACTGAAACACATTGCTTGCCTGGCTCACACCTTGAACTTGGTGGTGCAGTGCTTCCTGAAAAGTTATTCGGGGTTACCTGCCCTGCTCCTGAAGGTGCAAAGACTTTGCTCGCACATCCAGCCGTATGCAGAACCATCAGCGATCTTTGAATCTTCCCCAGCACCGCCTAATAATCGACGTTGCAACAAGGTGTAACTCCACACTGCACGTGCTTCAGAGGCTGTGCGAACACAGGCGTGCTGTTATGTATTTGTGGGAGGATACACATACACGGGCAGGCAGTTGGATGGCAGACATGGAGTTTTCAGGTGTGCAGTGGTCGAAGCTAAAAGATCTGTGTCAAGTCCTTCAGTGTTTTGAGGAATGCACACCTGGTTAGTGCAGACAACGCCATCATAAGCATGAGCATCCCCCTAATGCGTCTGCTTATGCAAAGTTTGATGCACATAAAGGAGCAGGCGTCTGCAGCCCAGGAGGAGGGAAGCCTTGATGACAGTCAGCCACGGTCTGCTCAGGGAAGTCTCCTGGACGAGGTGGCGGATGAAGAGGAGGAGGATGACGAGGATGATGGGGATGAATATTTATGGGAGGAGGAAGATTCTCAGGGGGCAATAGAAACTGGTGGCGTTGCCTCCTGGATCCACGCTATAAAGGGAAATTGCAAAATATCATGCCACATGAGAACCTTGAGCAAATATTGGCTACCAAACAAGCAACTCTTGAAGACATTTTGGTTCTGGAATTCCCAGCACACAGCGGCGGTAATGGTTCTCACACGAGCTGCAGGGGCAACATGGCAGAGGTGTTATGTTAGAGGTGCACAAATCAGAAGTGGCGTTGGACAGAGGGGTTTTATGACCAGGTTGTGGAGTGATTTCGCAATGACCGCAGACACGACAGGTACTGCAGCATCAATTCAAAGTGACAGGAGACAACATTTGTCCAGTATGGTTACTAACTATTTTTCATCCCTTATCGATGCTCTCCCTCAACCGTCATTCCCATTTGATTACTGGGCATCCAAAATAGACACCTGGCCTGAATTGGCAGAATATGCATTGCAGGAGCTTGCTTGCCCAGCAGCTAGTGTGCTATCAGAAAGAGTATTCAGTGCTGCTGGTTCAATACTGACCAACAAAAGGAGTCGTCTGGCTACCCAAAATGTTGATGATCTAACCTTCATTAAAATGAACCAATCATGGATTTCTAATTTTTTTGCCCCACCTTTCCCTGCTGACACCTAGCTTTCCTGTAAAAAGTTCTTGCTTTTGGACTGGTATACTGACTGCTCCAATTTCTTTGTTTTGCAGCTGCTGTATGTCCAGCATATGCCATTTTTACACCTCCCTAAATGGGCTGACTCCCCCCACGGAGCCGTGGTCACCACTTGGCGCAAGCACCCGTGCAATTGCCGTTTGGCTGAAGAGGTGGGTGTGCCCACTTTTGGGCGACGGCACTGGCACAGGGTCCCTCATAGTACAATGAAGTGTCTCTGGTGGTGGTGGTGCGCACCCAACGTCAGACACACCGTCGTAACATGAGGGGCCCTGGGCCAGTACCGCCACCCACGAGAGAGTGTTCCCCCAGCTCAAACAGTGCTCTACCACTTGCAAAATTATCTCTCACTGCTCCACCTCTGTTTAGTCTGTGCGGTTAAATCCTTCAATGGCACTGCCAATACCAATTTGTTGACATGTATGATGCTAGTAAAAATATTCAGGAGCCCTGTCCTACATTTACACCAGTTAATACTTTGCGCCAAATACCACTGTCTGCAAGTCAGCAGAGGAGCCCACCCCTGTACCTAGGCATGCCACCTGTTTATTTGTGAATTTTTTTTTTGCCAGACATTAACCTCACTTTATTACTTTTGCCTACTAACTGTGTCAGACACTCCTTCCAATTGTCCTCCGCTGACCACACCAATGCTGCCTGTGCACCCCTGTAACCTATTTAAACCTGCATCGAGCCTATTTTTTTATTTTAGGCCTACTAAGTCTGTCTGCGGTTCCTCCTTGCAATCATCCTCCGCTGACCACACCAACGCTGCCTGTGTACCCCTGTAACCTATTTAAACCTGCATCGAGCCTACTTTTTTTTATTTTAGGCCTACTAAGTCTGTCTGCGGTCCCTCCTTGCAATCGTCCTCTGCTGACCATACCAATGCTGCCTGTGTACCCCTGTAACCTATTTAAACCTGCATCGAGCCTACTTTTTTATTTTAGGCCTACTAAGTCTGTCTGCGGTCCCTCCTTGCAATCGTCCTCCGCTGACCACACCAATGCTGCACGTGTACCCCTGTAACCTTTTTTAAACTGCATTGAGCCAACTTTTTAGTTTAAGGCCTACTACCTGTGTCTGTCTGCGTCACTCAATACAGCTGATATTTTTAATCTGAAACTGCATTTGGGCTACTAGTTTGGTTGGGGCCTACTAACGGTGTCTGCCGCTCCTAGGTGTTCTCCTGGTTTAATTTCCTGAGCTTCTATCTTCAGGCTTTCGGCCTATTTTTTTAATATTAAACTGCATTTGGCCTACTAATTTGGTTGGGGCCTACTAACTGTGTCTGCCGCTCCTAGGTGTTCTCCTGGTTTAATTTCCTGAGCTTCTATCTTCAGGCTTTCGGCCTATTTTTTTAATATTAAACGGCATTTGGCCTACTAGTTTGATTGGGGCCTACTAACGGAGTCTGCCGCTCCTAGGTGTTCTCCTGGTTTACTTTCCTGAGCTTCAATCTTCAGGCTTTCGGCCTATTTTTTTTAATATTAAACTGCATTTGGCCTACTAGTTTGGTTGGGCCCCACTAACGGTGTCTGCCGCTCCTAGGTGTTCTTCTGATTTACTTTCCTGAGCTTCTATCTTCAGGCTTTCGGCCTATATTTTTAATATTAAACTGCATTTGGCCTACTAGTTTGGCTGGGGCCTACTAACGGTGTCTGCCGCTCCTAGGTGTTCTCCTGGTTTAATTTCCTGAGCTTCTACAGGCTTTCAGCCTGCATTTTTAATATTAAACTGCATTTGGCCTACTAGTTTGGTTGGGGCCTACTAATGGTGTCTGCCGCTCCTAGGTGTTCTCCTGATTTACTTTCCTGAGCTTCAATCTTCAGGCTTTCGGCCTATATTTTTAATATTAAACTGCATTTGGCCTTCTAGTTTGGTTGGGGCCTGCTAACGGTGTCTGCCGCTCCTTGGTGTTGTCCTCCAAGGAAAAAAGCTGCAATCTTCATGCTTTCAGCCTATATCAGATATTTAACTGCATTTGGCCTACTAGTTTGGTTGGGGCCTACGAACAGTGTCTGCCGCTCCTAGGTGTTCTCCTGGTTTGTTTTTCTGAGCTTCGATCTTCAGGCTTTCGGCCTATATTTACAAATTGTTAACTGCATTTGGCCTACTAATTTGGTTGGGCCTACTAACGGTGTCTGCCGCTCCTTGCTGTTCTCCTCCACTGAACAGAGCAGTGCTGCCTGTTTACTACTGTTACCAATTTTGAACTGCATTTAGCCTACTTTAAGATTTGGGCCTACTCACTGTGTCAGCCTCTCATTACAGTTGTCCTCCACTGAATAATGCCGCCTGGTTAGTCCTGTTACCAATTTTGAACTGCATTTAGCCCACTTTATTGTTTGGGCCTATATCTGTGTTTCCTCCTCATCCTGCCCATTGCCCAGCCAGTGCTAGATGAGTCTGCTGGTAAATTGACCCAGACCACTACATTCACCTAGCACGCTACACAGCCAGAATCTGACCCTGCTGAAAGTCAGGTTCCCCTTCCTGCATACTATATCACCTTATACAGGGACATAGAGGAAGGTGCAGATGAAAGTGCAGGTTCCTTCATCAGGTGGGGGGGCATACTCGTTGGCGACGTCACTGGCACAGCGCCCCTCATGGTATGCAAAAGTGTCGCTGCCGTTGGGAGGCGCCCCTGCCGTGCAAACACACCGCCGTACTTTGAGGGGCCTGTGCCAGTGCCAATGCCAACGAGTGGGCCCCCCCTGCTTGCTCAGGATCACAGCACTTGCAAAGTTTCAATACTTACCTCTTTCTGCTCCACCGCCGTGATGTAGTCCGCGTTTCCTGGGCCCACTAAAATCTTGAGCCAGCCCTAACCCCCACAACTTTAGCCAAATGACCCCCTGTTTTCAATGCCTAACTATTATTATAAAGTAAATTAAGATTGACAAGCTTAAGAAACAAGAATTCATGTTTTTGGCATAAAAATGGGCACTGTAGGTGTTTTCCTGTCCTCCACTTACTGCCGACTTTGATTCCCCATTGACTTGCATTGGGTTTCGTGTTTTGTTCGATCCCCGACTTTTCGCAATAATCGTCCGATTTCACTCGACCCGACTTTTGACAAAGTCGGGTTTCGCAAAACCCGACTCGATCCTAAAAAAGTAAAAGTCGCTCAACCCTACTCGGGAGTAATGTAGAGAGTGCGGACAACGGCCGTTTCGCATTGCTGCGCTTTAAGAGGTCCTAATGAGAAGCAGCAGGGAAAAAGTGCTTTTAACAACCCACATGTGGGGAAACACCCCCTGACAGCCGACACTAGCAACACTCCCACTTACTAAGGTGAATGCATAGAACATTAAAAATAATGATGCGCACAAACAATTAAAAACAAGAACGAAACTTATAAATCTTAAAGAGCACAAATTGCAGAAAATTCAGAGACAAACGGACATGTCCACCCTTTCATTCAAGCCCAACACACCTGTTGCATTGGACCTCAAGATCCATCTAATTTCTCTTTGCAAGAGGAGCCTACCATGGTCACCTCCCTGATTGGGAGGATTAACCCTCTCTAGACCCCCAAACCGCAGCGATTCTGCCTTACCACCATGAAATTCTCTAATATGGCTGATCAAGGGGGGGACTCCTTTGCCAGATGAAATGGAATGAAAGTGTTCCCTAAGCCTAATGTAAAGGGGACGGATTGTTTTACCTACATAGAAAAAAACACATGGCCAAATCAGAATGTAAACTACAAATGAAGTCTTACAGGATATAAACTGGCAAATTTCGTGTTGAATAGGACCCACTCTCATGGAATTACTAGTAAGTTTAAATGGACAAAATGGGCAATTGTTACATTAAAATTGCCCTTAGGGATACCTGAAGGTATTCAATTGTTACTATCACTCTTGACTCTATCGTCATTTTATTTCCTGTAAGACTTTATTTGTAGTTTACATTCTGTTTTGTAAGTGGGAGTGTTGTTAGTGTCGGCTGTCAGGGGGCGGTGCCCCACATGTGTATGGTTAAAGTCACTTTTTACGAATTTGTTTTTCTCTGTTTTTGGACTTTATTCAGACTGTGGTTCTTTTCTGAGCATGATGCTTACAGTCAATCTACCTGAGTGTAATTCCACACTGCGGTGTATGCACAACTAGCTGCCTTCCCCCATGGAGTCAGATGCCCCACCCTTGACTCATGGTTTATTAGCAGGCTGGGAGAATGTATCCACTTACTTTTTGGAGTGTGAAGACATGGACAGTATTCAATCTTTTAGCAGAAAAACGTTGGAGCACAAGTTACATGACATAGCAGAAAGAGAAATCAATTTATTTTGGACTAACAACTCGTTAAAATCCTATGTAGATTGTGGCAGAGTTCCTCGAGGTCTAAGGGTTTTAAAACCCATGTCTCAATTTCAAGACAATGTGCATTTCACCCAAGAGTGGGAACAAATTTTATCGAAGTGCTCACAAGATCTATTGAATTTGGTGCTACAACAGAATATTTCCAATTATGAAAACGTGAAATTGGATCTGAGCAAAACCAAAGAAGAATAAAATCCAGAGTAACGGAAAACCATTGGTCTACATTGAATAAAAAATTGGACAAGTTAATTGTTTTGCAAACGGTGATCAAACAACGAAAAAACGATAAGTTTATTCATAACAAGAGTGATTATGAACTGGGACAAATGTTTTCATGCATAAAAATAAATCTTCTTTTAAAAATCAATGTTCCTACAAGAAGAGAACTCAAAAAGGAAAAAAATGCCAAATTTCAAAGTAATTATAAAAGGGGCTATCTTACCACTGACTCTGATTCCAGTGCCAATGAAGACATTACAGCTCCACCTAAACCATTTGGTGGAACACAACCCACAGCAGCAGCCCTTTTAGATGCAGAATGCGCAGAGGAGGGAGAAGGAGAAAAAAGCGGCCAGCACAAAAAGAAACAGGTCTCGTGGAGACCATTACAACAGAAACAATAGTGAATAACACTGTTGTTAATTTGTCTTGCCATGCTCTTAATGATACACATTTGTCAGTTTTATCTAGGGGTTTGAATTTTTGTATCCCTGAGGATTTCGACCTGGTGGACTTTGAGATTGAATTGTTTAAAACATTGAGAAAGATACATTTGCATACGACACTAATGTCTGGTAATACCTCAAGCCATTCTAGCTATTCAGGAGAAATCCAATGTCATAGGCCACCTGGGATTTATGGCAGGTAATAACGCACTATCTGATATCTGATGACTTGGTGTTGTTGGGGTTAAATGAGGATCCAAATACGAGTGTTGGGGACGAAGAGGTATTAGTTCAACCTTTCTTAGGAGGATCTAGGTCCACTTACATGCTCCCCATCTCCCCGGGTAATATAGTTGATATTTTTGAAACCCAAGTCATCAGGGACATGGAGGCTTTAATTTATCATAAATTGCCTCCAAATTTGACTCCAGGAGATAGACGATCCATCAGAGATATCAAGGGTTGGTCCGACACTGTAGTCCGCTCCACAGATAAGGGCGGAATTGTAGTGCTCCTCACTAGGGTTGAGCGACTTTTAGTTTTTTAGGGTCGAGTCGGGTTTCGTGAAACCCGACTATCTCAAAAGTCGAGTCGAGTGGAATCGACCGAAACACGAAACCCAATGCAAGTCAATGGGGGAGCATAGTCGGCAGTGAGTGGAGGCCAGGAAAACATGTACAGTGCCCATTTTAATGGCAAAAACATCCATTCTTGTTACTGAAGCTTGTCAATCTTAATTTACCTTATAATAATAGTAAGGCATTGGAAATTGGGGGTCATTTGGCTAAAGTTGTGGGGGGTAGGGCTCGTTCAAGTATTTAGTGGGCCCAGGAAATCTGGACCACGTCACGGCAGTGGAGCAGGGAGAGGTAAGTATTTCAACTTTGAAAGTGCTGTGATCCTGAGCAAGCAGGGGGGGCCCACTCGTTGGCATTGGCACTGGCACAGGCCCCTCAAAGTACGGCGGTGTGTTTGCACGGCGGGGGCGCCTTCCACCGGCAGCGACACTTTTGCATACTATGAGGGGCCCTGTGCCAGTGACGTCGCCAACGAGTATTCCTTCCCCCACCTGATGAAGGAACCTGCACTTTCATCTGCACCTTCCTCTTTGTCCCCGTGTAAGGTGGTATGGTATGCGGGAAGAGGAACCTGACTTTCAGCAGGGTCACAATCTTGCTGTGTAGCGTGCACGGGGACTGTTGCGTTATGGGTCAATGTACCAGCAGACTCATCTATTACTGGCTGGGCAATGGGCAGGATGAGGAGGAAACACAGATATAGGCCCAAAGAATAAAGTGGGCTAAATGCAGTTCAAAATTGGTAACAGGACTAACCAGGGGGCATTGCTTTGTTCAGTGGAGGACAACTGTAATGAGAGGCTGACACAGAGAGTAGGCCCAAATCAGTAAGTAGTCTAAATGCAGTTCAAAATTGGCAACAGTAGTAAACAGGCGACACAGCTTTGTTCAGTGGAGGAGAACAGCAAGGAGCGGCAGACACCGATAGTAGGCCCCAACTTAACTAGTAGGCCAAATGCAGTCTAACATTAATAACTACTTAACAAGAGCCTGAAAATGGAATTTCAGGACAGGAAACGAGGAGAACAGCAAGGAGCGGCAGACACTGTTAGTAGGCCCCAACCCAACTAGTAGGCCAAATGCAGTTGTTCCATTTAACAACTATTTAACAAGAGCCTGAAGATAGAAGCTCAGGAAAGGCAACCTGGAGAACACCTTGGAGCGGAAGACACCGTCTCTACAACCCAGACCCAACTTGTAGGCCTAATGCAGTGTTGTTTCAACAACTACTTAACGAGAGCTAGAAGATAGAAGCTATGGAGAGGCAACCTGGAGAACACCTTGGAGCGGGAGACACCGTCTCTACAACCCAGACCCAACTTGTAGGCCTAATGCAGTGTTGTTTCAACAATGACTTAATGAGAGCTAGAAGATAGAAGCTATGGAGAGGCAACCTGCAGAACACCTTGGAGCGGCAGACACCGTCTCTACAACCCAGACCCAACTTGTAGGCCTAATGCAGTGTTGTTTCAACAACTACTTAACGAGAGCTAGAAGATCGAAGCTATGGAGAGGCAACCTGGAGAACACCTTGGAGTGTCAGACACCGTTAGTAGGCCCTACCGAAGTAGTAGCCCCAATGCAGTTTTCAAATTCCTATGGGCTGAAAACCAGACTATTGACGCTCAGCTTTTTTCAGAGGAGGACAGCTGTATTGAGTGGCGCAGACAGACACAGGTAGTAGGCCTTAAACAAAAAATTTGCTCAATGCAGTTTAAAAAAGATTACAGGGGTACACAGGCAGCATTGCTTTGGTCAGTGGAGGACAATTTCAATTAAAAAAAGGATGCTCTATGCAATTTAAAATACGCCTACAATGAAAAAAGTAGGCTCGATCCAGGTTTAAATAGGTTGCTCTATGCAATTTAAAATAGGTTCCAGGGGTACACGGACAGCATTGGTCTGGTCAGTGGAGGACTATTGGAAGGAGGGACCGCAGACAGGCTTAGTAGGCCTAACATAACAAAAGTAGGCTGTAGGCACTTTAAAATAGCTTCCAGGGGTACACGGGCAGCAGTGGTGTGGTCAGTGGAGGACTATTGGAAAGAGGGACAGCAGACAGGCTTAGTAGGCCTAACATAACACAAGTAGGCTGTAGGCACTTTAAAATAGGTTCCAGGGATACACAGGCAGCAGTGGTGTGGTCAGTGGAGGACTATTGGAAGGAGGGACCGCAGACAGGCTTAGTAGGCCTAACATAACAAAAGTAGGCTGTAGGTATTTTAAAATAGGTTCCAGGGGTACACGGGCAGCAGTGGTGTGGTCAGTGGAGGATTATTGGAAGAAGGGACCGCAGACAGGCTTTGTAGGCCTAACATAACAAAAGTAGGCTGTAGGCACTTTAAAATAGGTTCCAGGGGTACACGGGCAGCAGTGGTGTGGTCAGTGGAGGACTATTGGAAGGAGGGACCGCAGACAGGCTTTGTAGGCCTAACATAACAAAAGTAGGCTGTAGGCACTTTAAAATAGGTTCCAGGGGTACACGGGCAGCAGTGGTGTGGTCAGTGGAGGACTATTGGAAGGAGGGACCGCAGACAGGCTTAGTAGGCCTAACATAACAAAAGTAGGCTCTATGCACTTGGAATTATCTTGCAGGGGTACACAGGCAGCATTAGTGTTGTCAGCGGAGGCCGATTGTAATGAGTGTCTGACAGTTAGTACTCCCAAAAAATAAATAGATGTTAATGTCTCGCAATACAACAAAACCAAAAAACAAAAGGGTGGCATACTTAGGTACAGGGGTGGGCTCCTCTGCTGAGTTTCAGACCTAGTAATTTGGCACAAAGTATTTACTGGTGTAAATATAGGACACTGCCCCTGACTATTTTAAGTAGCATCATACATGTCAACACATTGGTATTGTCAGTGCCAGGCATTGAAGGATGTCAGCGCATAGACTAAACATTGGTGGAGCTGTGAGAGATAATTTTGCAAATCGTAGAGCACTGTTTGAGCTGGGGGGGAAACTGTCTTGTGGCCGGCGGTACAGGCCCAGGGCCCCTCATGTTACAACGGTGTGTCTGACATTGGTTGCACGCCACCACCGCCAGAGACACTTTATTGTACTATGAGGGACCCAGTGGTAGTGCCGTCGACCAAAAGCGTGCACACCCACCTCTTCAGACAAACGGCACTCTCACGGGTGCTTGCGCCAAGTGGCGAGACCACAGCCCCGTGGGGGGAGTTTGGCCATTTAGGGAGGTGTAAACATGTCGTATGCTGGACAAACAGCTGCTGCAAATTACGAGATTGGAAAACTCAGTCAGAGCAGTCCACAAGCAAGACCTTTTCATTGGAAAGCTAGGTGTCAGCCGGGAAAGGTGGGGCAAAATAATTCGAAATCCAGTAGTGGTTCATTTTAATGAAGGTTAGATCATCAACATTTTGGGTAGCCAGACGAGTCCTTTTTTCGGTTAATATTGAACCAGCAGCACTGAATACTCTTTCTGATAGCACACTAGCTGCTGGGCAAGCAAGTTCCTGCAATGCATATTCTGCCAATTCTGGCCTGGTGTCTAATTTGGATGCCCAGTAATCAAATGGGAATGACGGTTGAGGGAGAGCATCGATAAGGGATGAAAAATAGTTAGTAACCATACTGGACAAATGTTGTCTCCTGTCACTTTGAATTGATGCTGCAGTACCTGTCCTGTCTGCGGTCATAGCAAAATCACTCCACAACCTGGTCAGAAAACCCCTCTGTCCAACGCCACTTCTGATTTGTGCACCTCTAACACCTCTGGTCTGCTGCCCCCTGCAGCTCGTGTGAGAACGATCACCGGCGTTGTGTGCTGGGAATGCCTGAATCAAACGGTCAACAAGAGTTGATTGTTTGGTTGCTAATATTTGTTCCAGGTTCTCATGTGGCATAATATTTTGCAATTTGCCTTTACAGCGAGGATCAAGGAGGCAGGCCAACCAGTAATCGTCATCGGTCATCATTTTAATAATGCGTGGGTCCCTTTTGAGGATAGGTAAGGCATAATCCGCCATGTGGGCCAAAGTTCCAGTTGTCAAATCTGCGGTTGTGCTGGGTTGAGGGGCAGTTACAGGCAAATCTACGTCACTTGTGTCCCTCAAAAAACCAGAACCTGGCCTTGCCACGCCACCAATTTCCAGTGGCCCCGGATAAGCTTCCTCATTAAAAAAATACTCATCCCCATCATCCTCCTCGTCCTCCTCCTCCTGTTTGCCCGCTACCTCGTCCTGTACACTGCCCTGACTAGACAATGGCTGACTGTCATCAAGGCTTTCCTCTTCCTCTGCTGCAGACGCCTGCTCCTTTATGTGCGTCAAACTTTGCATCAGCAGACGCATTAGGGGGATGCCCATGCTTATTATGGTGTTGTCTGCACTAACCAGCCGTGTGTATTCCTCAAAACACTGAAGGACTTGACACATGTCTTGTACCTTCGACCACTGCACACCTGACAACTCCATGTCTGCCATCCTACTGCCTGCCCGTGTATGTGTATCCTCCCACAAATACATAACAACATGCCTCTGTTCGCACAGTCTCTGAAGCATGTGCAGTGTTGAGTTCCACCTTGTTGCAACGTCGATGATTAGGCGATGCTCGGGAAGGTTCAAAGACCGCTGATAGGTCTGCATACGGCTGGAGTGTACGGGCAAACGGCGGATATGCGAGCAAAGTCCGCGCACTTTGAGGAGCAGGTCGGATAACCCCGGATAACTGTTCAGGAAGCACTGCACCACCAGGTTTAAGGAGTGAGCCAGGGAAGGAGTGTGTTTCAGTTGGGAAAGGGCGATGGCAGCCATGAAATTCCTTCCGTTATCACTCACTACCTTGCCTGCCTCAAGATCTACAGTGCCCAGCCACGACTGTGTTTCTTTCTGCAAGAACTCGAACAGAACTTCCGCGGTGTGCCTGTTGTCGCCCAAACACTTCATAGCCAATACAGCCTGCTGACGCTTGCCAGTAGCTGCCCCATAATGGGACACCTGGTGTGCAACAGTGGCAGCTGCGGATGGAGTGGTTGTGCGACTGCGGTCTGTGGACGAGCTCTCGCTTCTGCAGAAGGAGGAGGGGGGGCGAACGGCTACAGCCAACTGTTTCCTAGACCATGGGCTAGGCAGAACTGTCCCAATATTGCTGTCCCCTGTGGACCCTGCATCCACCACATTCACCCAGTGTGCCGTGATGGACACGTAATGTCCCTGGCCAGGCCTACTGGTCCATGCATCTGTTGTCAGGTGCACCTTTGTACTCACAGATTGACTGAGTGCATGGACGATGCGCTCTTTAACATGCTGGTGGAGGGCTGGGATTGCTTTTCTCGAAAAGAAGTGTCGACTGGGTAGCTCATAGCGTGGTACAGCGTAGTCCATCAGGGCTTTGAAAGCTTTGCTTTCAACTAACCGGTAGGGCATCATCTCTAACGAGATTAGTCTAGCTATGTGGGCGTTCAAACCCTGTGTACGCGGATGCGAGGATGAGTACTTCCTTTTTCTAACGAGAGTCTCATGTAGGGTGAGCTGGACTGGAGAGCTGGAGATCGTGGAACTAGCGGGGGTGCCGGTTGACATGGCAGACTGAGAGACGGTTGGAGACGGTATTCTTGCAGTGTTTCCTACTACGAAACTGGTTATTCCCTGACCCTGACTGCTTTGGCCTGGCAACGAAACCTGCACAGATACTGCAGGTGGTGCGGAAAATGGTGGCCTTACAGTGACGGAAGGGATGTAGCGTTGCTGACTAGCTTCATTGGCCGAGGGTGCTACAACCTTAAGGGACGTTTGGTAGTTAGTCCAGGCTTGCAAATGCATGGTGGTTAAATGTCTATGCATGCAACTTGTATTTAGACTTTTCAGATTCTGACCTCTGCTTAAGGTAGTTGAACATTTTTGACAGATGACTTTGCGCTGATCAATTGGATGTTGTTTAAAAAAATGCCAGACTGCACTCTTTCTAGCATCGGATACCTTTTCAGGCATTGCAGACTGAGCTTCTTTAACCGGATGGCCATGCTGTCCTCCAACTGGTTTTGGCTTTGCCACGCGTTTTGGGCCAGATACGGGCCCGGCAGATGGAACCTGTTGCGATGTTGATGCCTGCTGCGGCCCCTCCTCCTCCGCTTCAGAACTACTGCCGCCTGCACTCTGTTCCCCAAATGGCTGCCAATCGGGGTCAACAACTGGGTCATCTATGACCTCCTCTTCTATCTCATGTGCAACTTCGTCTTTGTTACCGTGTAAGCCGGTGGTATAGCGTTCGTGACGGGGCACCATAGTCTCATCAGGGTCTGATTCTGGATCAGTACACTGCGAGGGCAATGTTGTGGTCTGAGTCAAAGGAACAGCATAGTAATCTGGCTGTGGCTGTGCATCTGTGCACTCCATGTCCGATTCAACTTGTAATGGGCATGGCCTGTTAACTGTTTCACTTTCTAACCCAGGAACAGTATGTGTAAAGAGCTCCATGGAGTAACCCGTTGTGTCGCCTAATGCATCCTTCTCTGTTGTTGTTTTTGCTGAACAGGACAATGGAGCGACTTGTCCCTGAGCGTGATCATCCACTAACGACGCGCTGCTTTTACATTTACCAGTTTCAGAAGAGGAGGCAAAAGAGCAAGAGGCTGAGTCAGCAAGGAAAGCCAAAACTTGCTCTTGCTGCTCCAGCTTTAAAAGCGGTTTTCCTACTCCCAGAAAAGGGAGCGTTCGAGGCCTTGTGTAGCCAGACGACGAACCTGGCTCCACAGCTCGAGACTTAGGTGCTATATTGTTTTTCCCACGACCACCTGATGCTCCACCACCACTACCATCATTACCAGCTGGCAATGAATGCCCACGGCCACGACCTCTTCCACCAGACTTCCTCATTGTTTTAAAAACGTAACCAAAGTAACGGTATTTGTTACTGTAAAACAACTTACAAGGTGAACTCAAACTTCTGTAGGATTTAGATATCCCTTTATAGGTGGGTGAAACTGCAAGGAAAATCAGGCACAATGTTACACACTCGGTTTTCTGTGGCACAAAATGAGACAGATGCCACACTCGCAGGACTGGCACTGAAGCACAAATGCCAATATTAATCTCCCACTATTTATTTTTTTTCAGGGAGAATTTGAAAACCAAGATAAAAAAAACAGACAATAGGCTTTCTGTGGCCCACAATTTGAGAGAGATGGCACACATGACTGGCACTGAAGCACAAATGCCAATATTAATCTCCCACTATTTATTTTTTTCAGGGAGAATTTAAAAAACAAAAAACAAAAAAACAGACACTAGGTTTTCTGTGGCCCACAACTTGAGAGAGATGGCACACACGACTGGCACTCAAGCACAAATGCCAATATTAATCTCCCATTATTTATTTTTTTTCAGGGAGAATTTAAAATCCAAAATAAAAAAAACAGACACTAGGCTTTCTGTGGCCCACAATTTGAGAGAGATGGCACACACGACTGGCACTGAAGCACAAGTGCCAATATTAATCTCCCATTATTTATTTTTTTTCAGGGAGAATTTAAAATCCAAAATAAAAAAAAAAGACACTAGGCTTTCTGTGCCCCACAATTTGAGAGAGATGGCACACACGACTGGCACTGAAGCACAAGTGCCAATATTAATCTCCCACTATTTATTTTTTTTCAGGGAGAATTTAAAAACCAAAATAAAAAAAAAGACACTAGGCTTTCTGTGCCCCACAATTTGAGAGAGATGGCACACACGACTGGCACTCAGGCGCAAATGCCAATATTAATCTCCCACTATTTATTTTTTTTCAGGGAGAATTTAAAAACCAAAATAAAAAAAAACAGACACTAGGCTTTCTGTGGCCCACAATTTGAGAGAGATGGCACACACGACTGGCACTCAGGCACAAATGCCAATATTAATCTCCCACTATTTATTTTTTTTCAGGGAGAATTTAAAAACCAAAAAAAAAAAAAAACAGACACTAGGCTTTCTGTGGCCCACAATTTGAGAGAGATGGCACACACGACTGGCACTCAAGCACAAATGCCAATATTAATCTCCCACTATTTATTTTTTTTCAGGGAGAATTTAAAAACCAAAATATAAAAAAAAGACACTAGGCTTTCTGTGCCCCACAATTTGAGAGAGATGGCACACACGACTGGCACTCAAGCACAAATGCCAATATTAATCTCCCACTATTTATTTTTTTTCAGGGAGAATTTAAAAACCAAAATAAAAAAAACAGACACTAGGCTTTCTGTGGCCCACAATTTGATAGAGATGGCACACACGACTGGCACTGAAGCACCAATGCCAATATTAATCTCCCACTATTTATTTTTTTTCAGGGAGAATTTAAAAGCCAAAATTAAAAAAAAACAGACACTAGGCTTTCTGTGGCCTACAATTTGAGAGAGATGGCACACATGACTGGCACTCAAGCACAAATGCCAATATTAATCTCCCACTATTTATTTTTTTTCAGGGAGAATTTAAAAACAAACAAAAAAAAACAGACACTAGGCTTTCTGTGGCCCACAATTTGAGAGAGATGGCACACACGACTGGCACTCAAGCACAAATGCCAATATTAATCTCCCACTATTTATTTTTTTTCAGGGAGAATTTAAAAGCCAAAATAAAAAAAAAAACAGACACTAGGCTTTCTGTGGCCCACAATTTGAGAGAGATGGCACACACGACTGGCACTCAAGCACAAATGCCAATATTAATCTCCCACTATTTATTTTTTTTCAGGGAGAATTTAAAAGCCAAAATAAAAAAAAAAACAGACACTAGGCTTTCTGTGGCCCACAATTTGAGAGAGATGGCACACACGACTGGCACTCAAGCACAAATGCCAATATTAATCTCCCACTATTTATTTTTTTCAGGGAGAATTTGAAAAACAAAAAACAAAAAAACAGACACTAGGCTTTCTGTGCCCCACAATTTGAGGGAGATGGCACACACGACTGGCACTGAAGCACAAATGCCAATATTAATCTCCCACTATTTTTTTTTTTTATTTCTGGGAGAATTGGCAAGAAATCAGGCCCACTGATAGACTGTATGTTTTCTGTGCCAGAAAATGAGACACAGATGCCACACACAGGACTGCCACTGATGCAGATTTGCCAATTTTAATCTGCACCCTTTTTTTTATTCAGGGAGACTAGTGCATAAATCTGGGCCACTGTATTAAAGTATATTTTCTGTGGCAGAAAGTGGCTTGAACAGATGTAACGAAAAAAAAAAAAAAAGGGGACTGTCCTACAATTACTATCTCCCTGCAGTTATCTCAGCAATGTATGGCAGGCAGCAATAACAAGGAGTGGACTGCTGCACAAATTAAATAAAAAGTGTGGACAAACAAACAAGATAGCTGTGCAGAAAGGAAGGAACAACAGGATTTGTGCTTTGAAAAAAGCAGTTGGTTTACACAGCGGCGTACACACAGCAACGCAGCTATCAGGGAGCCTTCTAGGGCAGCCCAATGAGCTACAGCGCTGAGGAAAAAAAATGTAGCCTCCACTGTCCCTGCAAACAAAAGGTGGTGTTGGACAGTGGAAATCGCTACAGCACAAGCGGTTTGGGGGTTAATGGACCCTGCCTAACGCTATCCCTGCTTCTCACGAAGCAGCAGCAACCTCTCCCTATGCTCAGATCAGCAGCAGTAAGATGGCGGTCAGCGGGAACGCCCCTTTATAGCCCCTGTGACGCCGCAGACAGCAAGCCAATCACTGCAATGCCCTTCTCTAAGATGGTGGGGACTGAGACCTATGTCATCACGCTGCCCACACTCTGCGTCCACCTTCATTGGCTGAGAAATGGCGCTTTTCGCGTCATTGAAACACGACTTTGGCGCGAAAGTCGCGTACCGCATGGCCGACCCCACACAGGGATCGGATCGGGTTTCATGAAACCCGACTGTGCCAAAAGTCGGCCACTTATGAAAATGACCGACCCGTTTCGCTCAACCCTACTCCTCACAAATGAGTACTACTTAGCTGAAGCACAGACAGCTAGCTGACATTAATACTTATGCAAAATTGGTATCAGACCAAACAAATAAATTTAAAAATGATTTACTCTCTTTTCTTAGAAAGCAAGTGGAGAATAATATACTCTCCAAGAAAAGAGCAGAGAATTTATTGATATTCATTTTGACACATGTTTTCAAATTTGGTGACACTTGGTATAGACAAACAGAGGGAACTGCGATGGGGCCGCCAGTTGCATGAACATTTGCAAATTTGTTTCTTTCCATTTTTGAAGAAAGATTTGTGTATTCTGTGAATAACCCTTTTTTGAAACATACTAGGCTTTCTGTTCGTTATGTGGATAATATCATAGTAATTTGGGATGGCACTGAGTTGGAGTTTAACTCTTTTGCGGAGTATCTAAATATGGAAAATAATATGAATGTTCTATGTATTCACCTTAGTAAGTGGGAGTGTTGCTAGTGTCGGCTGTCAGGGGGTGGTGCCCCACGTGTGTGGTTAAAAGCACTTTTTACCTGCTGCTTGTCATTAGGACCCGTTGAAGCGCAGGGACGTGAAACGGCTGTTGTCCGCACTCTCTGCATAACTCCCGAGCCTATGCTTTTTTATCTATGAAATAAAGACTTCCACTTTTGGTAACATTGAGTGCCTTCCTTTTTTCTTTCACTGTGCAATTGGACTCTATATTCGTACAGGATTGAGCACCTGTTCCTTAGGGTGTATGGCATTAATATAGTGTGTGAATAGCCTCTGCAGACTTGATTCAAGAGACCACGATGGTGCAGCAGTGCCGAATTTGCTTTTCTCTGCTTTTGGCCTTTTTAAAAATCTGTAAAACCGGCCCAATAGACTTTATTCCCAGACACCATGTGTGAGTCAGAAAGGCATGCAGGCATCATCTCCATGCTGATCTCATTTAGTTTTAGCTCTTTCCGATAAATTTCAGCTTTTTTTCCCAGCATTAACATTGAAAGATAGAATATGAAAAATAAAATCCAGGAAATCACATTGTATAAATTATATACATTTATTTGCATTTTGCAGTGAGAAATAAGTATTTGATCAACTACCAACCATTAGAGTTGGAGCTCCTTCCCTTCTGAGCCCTGCCATTTGTCCAACCAGAGGTTACTGGCCACATGTGGGGCATCAGCGTGCTCAGATGAAACTAGGTAACAAATTTGTGGGGTCCATTTTCTTGTAGTATTCCTGTAAAAGTGAAAACATTGGGTCTTATGTGGCATTTTAGAGTAAAAATTTCAATTTTATTTTTCATTTAACTTTGCATTCCTGGGAAGTATCTGAAGGGTTAAAACATTTTCTGACAGCAGTTTTGATGTAATTGAGGGGTGTGGTTTTAAAATGGTATAATTTTTGTGGAGTTGTCAATATATAGGCCCCACAAACTCCATTTAAATCTGGATAGGACCCTAAAGAAACAGGTTTTGTTAATTTCTTGAAAAAATGAAAAATTGCTACTAAACTTTTAACCCTTCCTACATCATAATAAAATAAAATGACATTTGAAAAATTATGAACATGTAAAGTAGACATATGGGAAATGTTATTTAGTAATTATTTTCTACAACAATACTAATTGGTTTAAGAATATTAAGATTGAAACTTGAAAATTGCAAGTTTTTCAAAATTTTCGGCAAATTTCAGATATTTTCACAAATAAATGCAAAACACATTGACCTAAATTAACCACTAGCATAAAGTACAATGTGTCATGATAACAGCTCAAAATCACTAAGATACATTGAAGTAATCCAGGAATAGACACTGGTCACATTTCAAAAATTTAGCCTGGTCATTAAGGATAAATTTGACTTGATCACTAAGGTGTTAAAGAGGCAGCATCAAGAGCTTTTCTTGGTGGGAAGAAGGGGGAAATTCCCACATTACAGAGTCTGAACTATATTTTTGGCAAGTGGTGTTAATTGATTATTATTGGTGGCAAATAAGCAATAATAAATAAACAAGTAAAAATGCGTTAATGCATAAAATTATTCCAAATGTCTTATGCTATTTTTTTACAGGTTCTCGCTGGAAAGCAGCTACTGTGAGGCAGTGACCCCTGTTACAGCTAGGGGCGCTGTTTGTGCTCCCCAGAATGTGCATGCAGATGGATGAAGTCTATAGGTGTGCATGGGAGTCATGGATTTCCGGTCTGGGTTTTCCATGTTGCTGAAGGCCACAGGTTTATGTGTGTTAAAAGCCCTGCAGTAAGAGGTATGGGTGTGTCAGGTAGGTGAGGTGCATGTCAGTGTCACTCTGGTGTGTGCTGGTGTGCAGATCACTGGCTGAGAGCAAGGAGGCACAGGCCAGCGGAGCCAGCACCCAGGACAGCTGAGTAGCCTGGCACCCGCAGTGTATACAGCAATGCAAGTCGTCAATGGTACTGGTCTCGGATGTGGATAGTCTTGTGCCCGAAGGTGGATGTCCTGTGCCTAAAGGAGTGAGATGTGGACAGTCCTGTTCCCAGAGGTGGATGTCCTGTGCCTGAAGGAGTCACATGTGGACAGTTCTGTGGCCGGAGGTGGATGTCCTATGCCCAAAAGAGACGGATGTGGACAGTGCTGTGCCCGGAGGTGGATGTCCTGTGCCCAAAAGAAGCCTAGCATGTGTAACGATTGCAAACAGGTGGATATGGTGCCCGGCTGCTATCCGGAGGATATCCTGGGCTGTGTACAGCTGTGTGAGTAAAGAGACTGTAAGAGACTGTGATACAGTGATGCAGGACACCCAAGGGAACTAGTTGGAGGGGGCTGGCGTGTGTAGTGTCTGCAAGTTATGAGGCTGTGTGTATGGGGACTTTAATATGGCGTGCGGTCGCCCAGGGAAACTGGACAAGGGACGTCTGGCCTGTTTAGGGACTGCAAATCTAAAGCCATATGATATGTATTGCTATGAACTGGTGAGAACAGAACACCGATATATACACTGAAGTTATATGAATTTGTGTGAATTAAAAAGAATTTTGTGTTGGAACTTTGTGGGTCACTGCCTCTTCACTGCGTACGATGCTACTACAATCTTACACTATATAGTGAACTGAATATTGCTATTTATATCAACGCATACACTTTCTGCAGGATATAAACCGCTGACTGTAAACTTTCATGGCAAAATAATTCTCCATTAGGATTGTAGGTAGCATTTATCAATTTACTGTCGGTGTCTGTGCATATAAATCATATTGCTGAAAATGGGGTAAGTTAACCTACACAGTGTTTTAGAAAATATGCAAATTAAGTAAAAGCACTACAGTATTTGACATAAGCAATTAAAATCAAACCCCTTTGTGAGCAAACATTATGTGAACGTCCTGAAATCTTCCTCACAGTATGTGTATTAACAATAGTAAATTCTGAACCCATTACTGAGTAGTGAAATATAGTGTGGCTAAAAGCATTCAATGCATAAAAGGACTAACTAAACATTATAAATATTCCTTGAACTATGGTTGAAGCAGCATTAAATGAAGCAAGTGCATTTCTTTAAACAGCAATACTGTATTGTATACAGTATTTCTTACAATGTTATATATCATACATTTAAACATAATAATAATAATCTTTATTTATATAGCGTCAACATATTCCGCAGCGCTTTACAGGTTCACAAGTTTTTGTCAAAGGTAACACGCAAAAATAAGGAAGAGATCCATAGGATTAAAAATAACATACCGTAATCTTTATTGAAATTACTATAAAAACATATGAAAAAAAGCAGAAATGCCAAAAGGGGGACGATTCTGGCTCCTTATTAAAATTGATGTCAGGTATATCCAATCCATTTATAATATTACAAAAGATATTATGTCAATCAAGTGGAGTCGGTTATAGCGCTTGTCTATTCTCTCATTATTATATCATAAATCAATGCATGTGGTATGTCTATTCCCATGATTATACAGCAAAATACAATTTTAATTATGTGATATCAGGTCTAGTGACTAATTTTTTTGCCTTGTCCTATCATAAGAGTATGAATCGGTCTCTCTAACCAATTAAACCCAATATCAATTTGGCATTTCTGCCTTTTTAATATGTTTTTATTGCAATTTCAATAAATATGTTATTTTTTATCCTATGGATCTCTTCCTTATTTTTGCCTGTTATCTTTGACAAAAACTTGTTTTGTTTAAATGAATGATATATAACATTGGAATAAATATATAACACAGTATTGCTGTTACACTTCATTTAATGCTGCATCAACCATAGTTCGAGGAATATATAATTGCTAGCAGCAGAAAAGTGTCACATACAGTAAAGATTGAGAAAGAGCACTATGTGACTGACCCCTGTCTGTCCTTCCATTGGTATGTTGATTAGAGATGAACAAACTCAAATTCAGCACGAAAGTAGCTCATTCTGATTCGCATTCGGATTCCAGAGCATTTCCCTCAAACTCGGTAAAATTATGGCACAGTTCGGTAAATAATCGCATTTCCACTAATGCTTTAGTTAGGACTTTGTCTAGGATAGTGGTGCTATATGATGAGCGTGGGAGATGTGTTTGATCAGGGAAGGGGTGGGGAGCGATCAGAGGAGTGGCGGACTGTTATTCTTTTTCATTTTTATTAACTTAATGTGTGGAGATTCCGGCAGCCAATCAGGGTGCATAAAGCAACCACAATGTCCAGCCACAAGGGTTTGTGTCATTGGCTGCCGAAGTCACATATCCCTCTCCATATAAAAAGCAGTCATGTTGATTTTGCTCCATTTTGTCAATGTAACAGCACAGAGAGGCTGCTCATGATGCTGCTGCAAGCAGTCAGATTGTTAGATAGGTGGCTTATTTTCAGCTAGTTCAGCTGGATAGGTTCCTGTGTGAAATCGATCTTTGCAGCATCTAAGTCATTTGTGCAAATAGTGTGGTGCGGGCAGGAGGCCACATTTCCTACTCTAAATTATTGGGGTTAATACTGTGTTGCAGGCAGGAGGCCGCATTTCCCAATCTAAATAGTTTTGTGCTTGCTAATATTGTGGTGCAGGCAAGAGGACACATTTCCTAATCTACGTAAATCATTTGTGCTAATACTGCGGTGCAGGAAGGAGGCCACGTGTCCAAATCTAAATAGTTTGTTCTAATATTGTGGTGCAAGCAGGAGGCCAAATTTCCTAATCTAAATAGTTGTGCTAATACTGTGTGCAGGCAGGAGGCCACTTTTCCTAATCTTAATCATTTGGGCTAATATTCTGGTGCAGACAGGATGCCACATGTCCTAATCTAAAGGTACCTTCACACTGAGCAACTTTCCAACCAGAACGACAGCGATCCTTGTGCTTGACATGCAGCAGCGATCAGGATCCTGCTGTGACATCGCTGGTCGTAGCTAGAAGTCCGGAACTTTATTTGGTCGTCAGGTCAGCGTGATTCGTCATGTTTGACAGCAAAAGCAACGATGCCTGCTATGTTTTTTCATTTACCGAACAACCAGCGAGAACGATAAGTACGTCACTGGATCACTCCTGCATCGTTCTGCTGTTGCCGTGTTTGACGTCTGCTAGCGACCTAAACAGCGACGCTGCAGTGATTGGCTCGTTGTCTATATCGCTGCAGAGTCGCTTAATGTGACGGTACCTTAACTCATTTGTGCTAATAGTGTGGTCCTGGCAGGAGGCCAAATTTCCTAATCTAACTAGTTTGTGCTAACATTGTGGTGCCATATATAGTATAATAAATTGGCACTCAACTTATAGGTATCAGTTGCTCAGAACGTAATATTTTATTGCAGTCCAAAATAAATAAACGTTTCGGTCTAAACACGATCTTCTTCAGTAAACTGCATGAAGCATATTGTACAGGGAACAAAATTCAAAAGAATACATCAAAATGTATTTAGAAAAAGTACAAACAGCAATATATAGTAAATCTCAAAAAAATATAATACTAATCGGTGCATTGTGATGGAAGTGAGGGTAGAAAAAAAATATAAGGAGGGGAGAAAGGGAAAAATATTACCTACCCGACTGCTCTTGTGTTGTAACTAGAAGGGTGTCACTGTACCCCAATCAAGGCAAAACGAACGTACAGGGGCTCATTCTGTAGAGATATATGGGAGAATAATCTCCCTACAGAATAAAAATATGTTTATGTAACATGTATAAGAGTACAGGTGATGTGTGAAAAGGAGTTAATGTACTAACCAGTTGAAATTATATGTCCAGTAAGTTCAAAAGATGGAAGTCTTCAGATTATTAATTGAGAAAAAGACTGTAATAGTATATAAAGGAGGCCTGTGAGGACCCTGTGGTATCAGATGTATATAGTATACTCAAAAAATAGGGTACTAAGGTGTCTTACCTAATATGAATCGCTTGGTGTAGATGTTTAGAGTGGAGTTTAGTGGAAGTATACCCTGTAGCGTATCTATAAGATACAATACAGTGAGTCTGCAGCATATATGGGTGGGTATATAGAAATATATATAAAAAAGTATGGTATCTGGCTCACCCAAGAATGGTAACTTGAAAATGGGGTCACAAGTAGTTAATGGAGCCCACCTATAAAACATATTTGTAAGTATGCAGCTTATATCAGAAGTAGAATATAGTGCTGGAAGAACTGGTTAGTGGGAATATACCCTGTGGCGTATCTATAAGATATAATACAGAGAGACTGCAGCCCGTATAGGTGGGTATAAATAATATAGTATGTAGCTCACCCAGAAACGGTAACTTGATGGTGAGGTCACAAGTGGTTTGATGGAGCCCACCTATAATACACATTTTTAAGTATGCAGCTTATATAAAGAGTAGAATGTAGTGCTGAAAGAATATGTCTTACCTGAATGTAGTTAAGAGATGGCGTATCTAACGCGGTGTCCGACGCTGGTTAGACAGCATAGGTGTCCCACAAGCATGCTTAAATGAGCTGGGGGGCGGGACTATGAGCCGAGAGCGGAAGAGCGTCATGGATTGTGACACGTACTTCCGGAGACACGGTGTGCGCTCCTGTTATGAATAGGTAATTCAGAACCACAATGGACCTTGAAGTTCAGAGCACACAAAGTGACCTGACAATAACCAAAAAACATAGGACGAGCTCTGAGACGTGGAAACTCTGCTGACCGCAATCCCTAATCCTATCACACCACACTAGAGGTAGCCGTGGATTGCGCCTAACGCTCCCTATGCAACTCGGCACAGCCTGAGAAACTAGCTAGGCCTGAAGACAGAAAAATAAGCCTACCTTGCCTCAGAGAAATTCCCCAAAGGAAAAGGCAGCCCCCCACATATAATGACTGTGAGTAAGATGAAAACACAAACACAGAGATGAAATAGATTTAGCAAAGTGAGGCCCGACTTACTGAATAGACCGAGGATAGGAAAGATAGCTTTGCGGTCAACACAAAAACCTACAAACAACCACGCAGAGGGGCAAAAAGACCCTCCGCACCGACTAACGGTACGGAGGTGCTCCCTCTGCGTCTCAGAGCTTCCAGCAAGCAAGAAAAACCAAAATAGCAAGCTGGACAGAAAATATAGCAACAAAAAGTAACACAAGCAGAACTTAGCTTATGCTGAGCAGACAGGCCACAGGAAGGATCCAGGAGGAAGCAAGACCAATACTAGAACATTGACTGGAGGCCAGGATCAAAGCACTAGGTGGAGTTAGATAGAGCAGCACCTAACGACTTAACCTCATCACCTGAGGAAGGAAACTCAGAAGCCGCAGTACCACTCGTGACCACAGGAGGGAGCTTGATCACAGAATTCACAACAGTAGCCCCCCCTTGAGGAGGGGTCACCGAACCCTCACCAGAGCCCCCAGGCCGACCAGGATGAGCCATATGAAAGGCACGAACAAGATCGGCAGCATGGATATCAGAGGCAAAGACCCAGGAATTATCTTCCTGACCATAACCCTTCCACTTAACCAGATACTGGAGTTTCCGTCTCGAAACACGAGAATCCAAAATCTTCTCCACTATATACTCCAACTCCCCCTCCACCAAAATCGGGGCAGGAGGATCAACAGAAGGAACCACAGGCACCACGTATCTCCGCAACAATGACCTATGGAATACGTTATGGATGGAAAAAGAATCTGGAAGGGTCAAACGAAAAGACACAGGATTAAGAACCTCAGAAATCCTATACGGACCAATGAAACGAGGCTGAAACTTAGGAGAGGAAACCTTCATAGGAATATAACGAGAGGACAACCAAACCAAATCCCCAACACGAAGTCGGGGACCCACACAGCATCTGCGATTAGCGAAATGTTGAGCCTTCTCCTGGGACAAGGTCAAATTGTCCACTACATGAGTCCAAATCCACTGCAACCTGTCCACCACAGTATCCACACCAGGACAGTCCGAAGACTCAACCTGCCCTGAAGAGAAACGAGGATGGAACCCAGAATTGCAGAAAAACGGTGAAACCAAGGTAGCCGAGCTGGCCCGATTATTAAGAGCGAACTCAGCCAACGGCAAAAAAGACACCCAATCATCCTGATCACCAGAAACAAAACATCTCAGATATGTTTCCAAGGTCTGATGGGTTCGTTCAGTCTGGCCATTTGTCTGAGGATGGAAAGCCGAGGAAAAAGACAAATCAATGCCCATCCTAGCACAAAAGGCTCGCCAAAACCTCGAAACAAACTGGGAACCTCTGTCAGAAACGATGTTCTCTGGAATGCCATGCAAACGAACCACATGCTGGAAGAACAATGGCACCAAATCAGAGGAGGAAGGTAATTTAGACCAGGGTACCAAATGGATCATCTTAGAGAAGCGATCACAGACTACCCAAATGACCGACATTTTTTGAGAGACGGGGAGATCCGAAATAAAATCCATAGAGATATGCGTCCAAGGCCTCTTCGGAATCGACAAGGGCAAAAGCAACCCACTGGCACGAGAACAGCAGGGCTTAGCCCGAGCACAAATCCCACAGGACTGCACAAAAGAACGCACATCCCGCGACAGAGACGGCCACCAAAAGGATCTAGCCACCAAATCTCTGGTACCAAAGATTCCAGGATGACCAGCCAACACCGAACAATGAACCTCAGAGATAACTTTATTCGTCCACCTATCAAGGACAAACAGTTTCTCTGCTGGGCAACGATCCGGTTTATTAGCCTGAAATTTTTGCAGCACCCATCGCAAATCAGGGGAGATGGCAGACACAATTACTCCCTCTTTGAGAATACCCGCCGGCTCAGGCAAACTCGGAGAGTCGGGCACAAAACTCCTAGACAGGGCATCCGCCTTCACATTTTTAGAGCCCGGAAGGTACGAAACCACAAAGTCAAAACGGGAGAAAAACAGCGACCAACGCGCCTGTCTAGGATTCAACCATTTGGCAGACTCGAGATAAGTCAAGTTCTTGTGATCAGTCAAGACCACCACGCGATGCTTAGCTCCTTCAAGCCAATGACGCCACTCCTCGAATGCCCACTTCATGGCCAGCAACTCTCGATTGCCAACATCATAATTTCGCTCAGCAGGCGAAAACTTCATGGAAAAGAAGGCGCATGGCTTCATCACCCAGCAATCAGCACCTCTTTGCGACAAAACAGCCCCCGCTCCAATTTCAGAAGCATCAACCTCAACCTGGAACGGGAGCGAAACATCTGGTTGACACAACACAGGGGCAGAAGAAAAACGACGCTTTAACTCTTGAAAAGCTTCCACAGCAGCAGAAGACCAATTGACCACATCAGCACCCTTCTTGGTCAAATCGGTCAATGGTTTAGCAATACTAGAAAAATTACAGATGAAGCGACGATAAAAATTAGCAAAGCCAAGGAACTTTTGCAGACTCTTCAGAGATGTCGGCTGAGTCCAATCATAAATGGCCTGGACCTTAACAGGGTCCATCTCGATGGTAGAAGGGGAAAAAATGAACCCCAAAAATGAAACCTTCTGAACACCAAAGACACACTTTGATCCCTTCACAAACAAAGAATTAGCACGCAGGACCTGGAACACCATTCTGACCTGCTTCACATGAGACTCCCAATCATCCGAGAAGACCAAAATATCATCCAAGTATACAATCAGGAATTTATCCAGGTACTCTCGGAAGATGTCATGCATAAAGGACTGAAATACTGATGGAGCATTGGCAAGTCCGAACGGCATAACTAGGTACTCAAAATGGCCCTCAGGCGTATTAAATGCAGTTTTCCATTCATCGCCCCATTTAATACGCACAAGATTATATGCACCACGAAGATCTATCTTGGTGAACCAACTAGCCCCCTTAATCCGAGCAAACAAATCAGATAGCAGCGGCAAGGGGTACTGAAATTTGACCGTGATTTTATTTAGAAGGCGGTAATCAATACAAGGTCTCAGCGAACCATCCTTCTTGGCCACAAAAAAGAACCCTGCTCCCAATGGTGATGACGACGACCGAATATGACCCTTCTCCAAGGATTCTTTTACGTAACTCCGCATAGCGGCGTGCTCAGGTACAGATAAATTAAACAGTCGACCCTTAGGAAACTTACTACCAGGAATCAACTCGATAGCACAATCACAATCCCTATGCGGAGGTAGGGCATTGGACTTGGGCTCATCGAATACATCCCGGTAATCAGACAAGAACTCTGGTACCTCAGAAGGGGTGGATGATGAGATAGACAGAAGTGGAACATCACCATGTACCCCCTGACAACCCCAGCTGGACACAGACATTGATTTCCAATCTAATACTGGGTTATGGACTTGTAGCCATGGCAACCCCAACACGACCACATCATGCAGATTTTGCAACACCAGAAAGCGAATATCCTCCTGGTGCGCAGGAGCCATGCACATGGTCAGCTGGGTCCAATACTGAGGCTTATTCTTGGCCAAAGACGTAGCATCAATTCCTCTCAATGGAATAAGACACTGCAAGGGCTCCAAGACAAACCCACAGCGCCTAGCAAACTCCAAGTCCATCAAATTCAGGGCAGCGCCTGAATCCACAAATGCCATGACAGAATAGGAAGACAAAGAGCAGATCAAAGTAATGGACAAAAGAAATTTCGACTGTACCGTACCAATGGTGGCAAACTTAGCGAACCGCTTAGTGCGCTTATGACAATCGGAGATAGCATGAGTGGAATCACCGCAGTAGAAACACAGCCCATTCTGACGTCTGTGTTCCTGCCTTTCAGCTCTGGTCAAAGTCCTATCGCACTGCATAGGCTCAGGTTTATGCTCAGATAATACCGCCAAATGGTGCACAGATTTACGCTCACGCAAGCGTCGACCGATCTGAATGACCAAAGACATAGACTCATTCAGACCAGCAGGCATAGGAAATCCCACCATGACATCCTTAAGGGCTTCAGAGAGACCCTTTCTGAAGATTGCTGCCAAAGCACATTCATTCCATTGAGTGAGCACAGACCACTTTCTAAACTTCTGACAATAAATCTCTATCTCATCCTGACCTTGACACAGAGCCAGCAAATTTTTCTCTGCCTGATCCACTGAATTAGGTTCATCGTACAGTAATCCGAGCGCCAGGAAAAACGCATCAATATTACATAATGCAGGATCTCCTGGCGCAAGGGAAAATGCCCAGTCTTGAGGGTCGCCACGTAATAAAGAAATAATGATCTTAACTTGTTGAACTGGGTCACCAGAGGAGCGAGGTTTCAACGCCAGAAACAGTTTGCAATTATTTTTGAAACTCAGAAATTTAGCTCTATCTCCAGAAAACAAATCAGGAATAGGAATTCTTGGTTCTAACATAAAATTCTGAGCCACAAAGTCTTGAATATTTTGTACTCTTGCAGTGAGAAGATCCACACATGAAGACAGACCTTTAATGTCCATCACTACACCTGAGTCCTGAACCACCCAAATGTCTAGGGAAAAAAAAAGGCAAAACACAGTGCAAAGAAAAAAAAATGGTCTCAGAACTTCTTTTTTCCCTCTATTGAGAAGCATAGTACTTTGGGCCTCCAGTACTGTTATGAATAGGAAATTCAGAACCACAATGGACCTTGAAGTTCAGAGCACACAAAGTGACCTGACAATAACCAAAAAACACAGGACGAGCTCTGAGACGTGGAAACTCTGCTGACCGCAATCCCTAATCCTATCACACCACACTAGAGGTAGCCGTGGATTGCGCCTAACGCTCCCTATGCAACTCGGCACAGCCTGAGAAACTAGCTAGGCCTGAAGACAGAAAAATAAGCCTACCTTGCCTCAGAGAAATTCCCCAAAGGAAAAGGCAGCCCCCCACATATAATGACTGTGAGTAAGATGAAAACACAAACACAGAGATGAAATAGATTTAGCAAAGTGAGGCCCGACTTACTGAATAGACCGAGGATAGGAAAGATAGCTTTGCGGTCAACACAAAAACCTACAAACAACCACGCAGAGGGGCAAAAAGACCCTCCGCACCGACTAACGGTATGGCGGTGCTCCCTCTGCGTCTCAGAGCTTCCAGCAAGCAAGAAAAACCAAAATAGCAAGCTGGACAGAAAATATAGCAACAAAAAGTAACACAAGCAGAACTTAGCTTATGCTGAGCAGACAGGCCACAGGAAGGATCCAGGAGGAAGCAAGACCAATACTAGAACATTGACTGGAGGCCAGGATCAAAGCACTAGGTGGAGTTAAATAGAGCAGCACCTAACGACTTAACCTCATCACCTGAGGAAGGAAACTCAGAAGCCGCAGTACCACTCGTGACCACAGGAGGGAGCTTGATCACAGAATTCACAACAGCTCCGTAGTCATAGTGACTAGGGATCACAGCGCAGGGAGAAGGGCACGTGATAAAATGTGGTCACATGATCGTTAAGGATTATAATGAGGCTGCCAGAGGATAGAAGGCTAGTGATACATTATGATGTGGGTATAAGTGTGCATGGGAGAAAAAAAATGCTTAGATGCTGGTGTACTATTAGAAAGTATATAGACTAAGGAGTAGCCGGGTAGGATAAAAAAAGGGGGGAGGAGATAAGGAGAGTTCAAGGGGAGGGAGGGGCCGGGAGGTGATTTGCAAGAAGATATCAATACAGGCGACTCGGTAAAAAGAGATAAATAGATTAATATCAAAGCATAAGTAGTGGAGATGATATTTAACAGGAATACATACCCATGTGTATAAGTATATAAGGCACCAATATGTATATAAAACATTGTACATCATAGATAAATGGTAAATGAGAAGAAAAATTTGACATATAACAGTAGGAAAAGTTAAGAAGAGCAGGAACTTCTGTGGTGATATGTGTCAATAAAGTAAATATCATGTTATTAGGTGAAGGCTAGTAGATCGTATTGCCTATTCAAGCCTCTTGGTGCCGGCAGGAAGCCACATTTCCTAATCAAAATTATTTGTGGTAATATTGTGGTGCGGGCAGGAGTCACATTTCAGAATCTAAATCCATTCTGCTAATAGTGTGGTCCAGACAACAGCCCACATGTCTGAATCCCTTCTGTTAATAGTGTGATCCAGAAACATTAGCTCAGCAAAAAAATACTGATTGTTAATTTAGTGACAGGTGACTAACAGGTCTGGGCCTAGGGTTGTGAAACAGCTGGTTAAAAGAGGGAAGGGTACATCTAACATCAGTGGGAAAAAGCGAAGTCATGGTGAAAGGGGGATTGGGCTTGGTGTTTGACATGTACGTTGGTTAGGCGGTAATGTTACTGAAAGCTCTACTGAACAAACAACATCTTGTCCTATCCAAAGACAACTCACAACACCTGTTATTGGATGGGCTACTCGACTCTTTCTTTTCCAGCAGCACAGTGGTACTCCTTGTAGATGAGGGCCAGAAAGAGCATGATGGAAAAAGAGAAGTCAAATTCATTAGGAGGTGTATACTTCTGAATGAAATTGATGTATTTTTAGAATGTACTTGCACCATCAACTGAAATCTACATCAACTGGAGTAGACTTTCATTATTATTTATGCAATTTCTGTAATAAATTACAGCAAATCTATTGGTGTTCAGGTGATAGCGTCTCTAATCAATTTTTTATAGAGCTGGTAGGTTGAGTAAATGTGGAAAAGGATGTAAACTTACAACTTTTTTGCACCAGGAAATTTTTGTATAGGTCTTGATAAAGTCCCTCTAGTATATGAATAAAGCTCTTGTGCACATAAAATTATGTTGGTGTACCTTTATTAGATAACAATGATAAAACCATTAAATCATTATTCAAATATCTTGGTACTGTTCATAAATGATAAGTGAGTACTGTAGATATTTAAACAGTATATAATTTCCAATACGCAAGATGAATCAAGCTGATTGAAAAATGTAAAGCAATATACATCATTATTCTAAAACATTCAAGGAAGAGAGGAAATGTCATTTGGCTGAAAAATACACATGTATAAATATTGAAATTCTAATATGGCTGTAAGGAAATATATCATACTGAGAAGATATAAATTTCAATCATTGGAAAAATCAATACTGAATATATCACATTAATTGCTATAGACAATAAATTTCTATGATGGGTAATGGATGCTGCAATACCATAATACGTTTAAATCTTTTTATGGCTCTTCAGTTTCATAGTAAGTCATATCTACAAGCATGTGTTAGTATGTGTGTCTGTGCATGGTTGTGAAACAAAAATTAACCCCTTCCCGACCCATGACGCCACATAGGCGTCATGAAAGTCGGTGCCAATCCGACCCATGACGCCTATGTGGCGTCATGGAAAGATCGCGTCCCTGCAGAGCGGGTGAAAGGGTTAACTCCCATTTCACCCGATCTGCAGGGACAGGAGGAGTGGTAGTTTAGCCCAGGGGGGGTGGCTTCACCCCCTCGTGGCTACGATCGCTCTGATTGGCTGTTGAAAGTGAAACTGCCAATCAGAGCGATTTGTAATATTTCACCTATTATAATGGGTGAAATATTACAATCCAGCCATGGCCGATGCTGCAATATCATCGGCCATGGCTGGAAATACTAGTGTGCCCCCACCCCACCCCACCGATCGCCCCCCCAGCCCCCCAATCTGGCCGGTACACTGCTCCAGCTCCCCTCCGTCCAGTGCTCCGCTCCCCCCCGTGCCCTTGTCTGCTCCCTGCGTGCTCCAATCACCCCCCCGTGCTCCAATCACCCCCCCTGCACTCCGATCCACCCCCCGTGCTCCGTTCCACCCCCCGTGCTCCGTTCCAGCTCCCCCATGCTCCGTTCCACGCCCCCCGTGCTCCGTTCCACGCCTGCCGCGCTCCGATTCCCCCCCCGTGCTCCGATCCCCCCCCGTGGTCCCCCCCACCCCATCATACTTACCATTCCTGCCGGGGTTCCGTCCGTCTTCTCCCTGGGCGCCGCCATCTTCCAAAATGGCGGGCGCATATGCAGTGCGCCCGCCGAATCTGCCGGCCGGCAGATTCGTTCCAAAGTGCATTTTGATCACTGAGATAGATTATATCTCAGTGATCAAAATAAAAAAAATAATAAATGACACCCCCCCCCCTTTGTCACCCCCATAGGTAGGGACAATAAAAAAATAAAGAAATTTTTTTTTTTCCACTGTTAGAATAGGGTTAGGGGTAGGGGTAGGGTTAGGGTTAGGGTTAGGGCTAGGGGTAGGGTTAGGGTTAGGGCTAGGGTTAGGGCTAGGGGTAGGGTTAGGGGTAGGGGTAGGGGTAAGGTTAGGGTTAGGGCTAGGGTTAGGGTTTCGGTATGTGCACACGTATTCTGGTCCTCTGCAGATTTTTCCGCTGCGGATTTGATAAATCCACAGTGCTAAACCGCTGCGGATTTATGGCGGATTTACCGCGTTTTTTTCTGCGCATTTCACTGCGGTTTTACAATTGCGATTTTCTATTGGAGCAGTTGTAAAACCGCTGCGGAATCCGCACAAAGAAGTGACATGCTGCGGAATGTAAACCGCTGCGTTTCCGTGCAGTTTTTCCGCAGCATGTGTGCAGCGATTTTTGTTTCCCGTAGGTTTACATTGAACTGTAAGCTCATGGGAAACTGCTGCGGATCCGCAGCATTTTCCGCAGCATGTGCACATACCTTTAGAATTAGGCTATGTGCACACGGTGCGGATTTGGCTGCGGATTGGCCGCTGCGGATTCGCAGCAGTGTTCCATCAGGTGTACAGTACCATGTAAACATATGGAAACCAAATCCGCTGTGCCCATGGTGCGGAAAATACCGCACGGGAACGCTGCATTGTATTTTCCGCAGCATGTCAATTCTTTGTGCGGATTCCGCGCGTTTTACACCTGTTCCTCAATAGGAATCCGCAGGTGAAATCCGCACAAAAAACACTGGAAATCAGCGGAAAATCCGCAGGTAAAACGCAGTGCCTTTTACCCGCGGATTTTTCAAAAATGGTGCGGAAATATCTCACACGAATCTGCAACGTGGGCACATAGCCTTAGGGTTAGGGTTGGAATTAGGGTTGTGGTTAGGGTTGTGATTAGGGTTATGGCTACAGTTGGGATTAGAGTTAGGGGTGTGTTGGGGTTAGTGTTGGAGTTAGAATTGAGGGGTTACCACTGTTTAGGCACATCAGGGGTCTCCAAACGCAACATGGCACCACCATTGATTCCAGCCAATCTCGTATTTAAAAAGTCAAATGGTGCTCCCTCATTTCCGAGCCCTGACGTGTGCCCAAACAGTGGTTTACCCCCACATATGGGGTACCAGCATACTCAGGATAAACTGCGCAACAATTACTGGGGTCCAATTTCTCCTGTTACCCTTGTGAAAATAAAAAATTGCTTGCTAAAACCTAATTTTTGAGGAAAGAAAAATGATTTTTTATTTTCACGGCTCTGCGTTGTAAACGTCTGTGAAGCACTTGGGGGTTCAAAGTGCTCACCACATATCTAGATAAGTTCCTTGGGGGGTCTAGTTTCTAAAATCGGGTCACTTGTGGGGGGTTTCACTGTTTAGGCACACCAGGGGCTCTGCAAACGCACTGTGACGCCAGCAGACCATTCCATCAAAGTCTGCATTTCAAAAGTCACTACTTCCCTTCTGAGCCCCGACGTGTGCCCAAACAGTGGTTTACCCCCACGCATGGGGTATCAGCGTACTCAGGAGAAACTGGACAACAACTTTTGGGGTCCAATTTCTCCTGTAGCCCTTGGGAAAATAAAAAATTCTGGGCTAAATAATTATTTTTGAGGAAAGAAAACGTATTTATTATTTTCACGGCTCTGCATTATAAACTTCTATGAAGCACTTGGGGGTTCAAAGTGCTCACCACACATCTAGATAAGTTCCTTTCGGGGTCTAGTTTCCAAAATGGGGTCACTTGTGGGGGGTTTCTACTGTTTAGGCACATCAGGGGCTCTGCAAACGCAACGTGACGCCCGCAGAGCATTCCATCAAAGTCTGCATTTCAAAACGTCACTACTTCAATTCCGAGCCCCGGCATGTGCCCAAACAGTAGTTTACCCACACATATGGGGTATCACCGTACTCAGGAGAAACTGGACAACAAATATTGGGGTCAAATTTCTCCTGTTACCCTTGGGAAAATTAAAAAATTCTGGGCTAAATAATTATTTTTGAGGAAAGAAAACGTATTTATTATTTTCACGGCTCTGCATTATAAACTTCTATGAAGCACTTGGGGGTTCAAAGTGCTCACCACACATCTAGATAAGTTCCTTTGGGGGTCTAGTTTCCAAAATGGGGTCACTTGTGGGGGGTTTCTACTGTTAAGCCACATCAGGAGCTCTGCAAACGCAACGTGACGCCCACAGAGCATTCCATCAAAGTCTGCATTTCAAAACGTCACTACTTCACTTCCGAGCCCCGGCATGTGCCCAAACAGTCATTTACCCCCACATATGGGGTATCAGCGTACTCAGGAGAAACTGGACAACAACTTTTGGGGTCAAATTTCTCCTGTTACCCTTGGGAAAATAAAAAATTGCAGGCTAAAAGATCATTTTTGAGAAAATAATTTTTTTTTTTTTCATGGCTCTGCGTTATAAACTTCTGTGAAGCACCTGGGGGTTTAAAGTGCTCACTATGCATCTACATAAGTTCCTTGGGCGGTCTAGTTTCCAAAATGGGGTCACTTGTGGGGGAGCTCCAATGTTTAGGCACACAGGGGCTCTCCAAACGCGACATGGTGTCCGCTAACAATTGGAGCTAATTTTCCATTCAAAAAGTCAAATGGAGCGCCTTCCCTTCCGAGCCCTGCCGTGTGCCCAAACAGTGGTTTACCCCCACATATGAGGTATTGGTGTACTCGGGAGAAATTGCCCAACAAATTTTATGATCCATTTTATCCTACTGCGCATGTGAAAATGAAAAAATTGAGGCGAAAAGAATTTTTTTGTGAAAAAAAAGTACTTTTTCATTTTTACAGATCAATTTGTGAAGCACCTGAGGGTTTAAAGTGCTCACTAGGCATCTAAATAAGTTCCTTGGGGGGTCTAGTTTCCAAAATGGGGTCACTTGTGGGGGAGCGCCAATGTTTAGGCACACAGGAGCTCTCCAAACGCGACATGGTGTCCGCTAACGATGGAAATAATTTTTCATTCAAAAAGTCAAATGGCGCTCCTTCCCTTCCGAGCCTTACCATGTGCCCAAACAGTGGTTTACCCCCACATGTGAGGTATTGGTGTACTCAGGAGAAATTGCCCAACACATTTTAGGATCCATTTTATCCTGTTGCCCATGTGAAAATGAAAAAATTGAAGCTAAAAGAATTTTTTTGTGAAAAAAAAGTACTTTTTCATTTTTACGGATCAATTTGTGAAGCACCTGGGGGTTCAAAGTGCTCACTATGCATCTAGATAAGTTCCTTGGGGCGTCTAGTTTCCAAAATGGGGTCACTTGTGAGGGAGCTCCAATTTTTAGGCACACGGGGGCTCTCCAAACGTGACATGGTTTCCGCTAAAGAGTGGAGCCAATTTTTGATTCAAAAAGTCAAATGGCGCTCCTTCCCTTCCAAGCCCTGCCGTGCGCCCAAACAGTGGTTTACCCCCACATATAAGGTATCAGCGTACTCAGGACAAATTGGACAACAACTTTCATGGTTCAGTTTCTCCTTTTACCATTGGGAAAATAAAAAAATTGTTGCTAAAAGATAATTTTTGTGACTAAAAAGTTAAATGTTCATTTTTTCCTTCCATGTTGCTTCTGCTGCTGTGAAGCACCTGAAGGGTTAATAAACTTCTTGAATGTGGTTTTGAGTACCTTGAGGGGTGCAGTTTTTAGAATGTTGTCACTTTTGGGTATTTTCAGCCATATAGACCCCTCAAACTGACTTCAAATGTGAGGTGGTCCCTAAAAAAAATGGTTTTGTAAATTTCGTTGTAAAAATGACAAATCGCTGGTCAAATTTTAACCCTTATAACTTCCTAACAAAAAAAAATTTTGTTTCCAAAATTGTGCTGATGTAAAGTAAACATGTGGGAAATGTTATTTATTAACTATTTTGTGTCACATATCTCTCTGGTTTAACAGAATAAAAATTCAAAATGTGAAAATTGCGAAATTTTCAAAATTTTCTCCAAATTTCCGTTTTTATCACAAATAAACGCAGAATTTATTGACCTAAATTTACCACTAACATGAAGCCCAATATGTCATGAAAAAACAATCTCAGAACCGCTAGGATCCGTTGAAGCGTTCCTGAGTTATTACCTCATAAAGGGACACTGGTCAGAATTGCAAAAAACGGCAAGGTCTTTAAGGTCAAAATAGGCTGGGTCATGAAGGGGTTTTAAGCAATCTAATTTTTGGTGTGAATTGCTTATTTATAATTTTTCACCTCATCAGTAACACACATTGAATTTTTTTACTCTAGGCAATTTTTCCCTCAATTGTCATTCACAACAGGCCACCTGCCATGTGTTCTCTATAGCTGCAGAGTTATATGAAACATGCACAAGTCTTTTAAACAAAATACATTAAAGATTCATATAACTCGAAAGGAGAGAACTGATGTCCCTTAGGGTATTAACCCTCTGATCTTCTTGCAGTGTCAAAAAAGATGAATTTCTGAGTACCATTGTCCGGCTCCAAAGGTTAATGCTTCCATTATTCTTCTTTTTTCAAAATGAATTAGCCTTTATTGCAGTATAAATACTGGTAAGTAATCATCCCTGAATACCTCAGAAGCCACCCAATTGAATTAAGTCTTAATTGCGTCACAGTATTGAGTGTGTTGCACGTATAATTAATTTTATAATGCTATGAAAATAGTTATACATACTAATTTATACATCATACTAAAACACAGTGTAAATCACTCTATTTATATAATCTTGTTTTGCTCGATACATGTGTAGAACTACATATTATACTTTATTTTGTTCATAGCATTTTCTAACCACATAAAATCAGATTTTTGATAATGTAAATAGTGTTGAGCCACCTCCCTAGTGTTCGGGTTTGGTTCAGTTCGGGTCCATTCAGAACACTTTCCTTAGAAGACGTAGTGGTACCCCCATTGGGAGTTGGGCCAAAAAATTAACCCAATACATTCAGACTAATCCACCATTTGTCATATCCAAGGGGCAGGTCAGTAAATGACAACATCGACGCGGAACTAAGTACAGTACTATGTACTGTACCTCCTTTGACGAGGCAATCAGGCGGGTCAAGAAGTTGGTAAGGGGTACCCTAATGGCCAAAACAGACATTGAGCGGGTGTTCTGGTTACTACCTGTGCCTCTGAATAGTGTCCTCCCATTGGGCTGCTTCTGTGAAGGAGCATAATACATAGATCGCTGTTTGCCCATGGGGTGCTCCATATCCTGCTCAGTATTTGAGGCGTTTAGTTGCTTCCTAGAATGTGTCGTCATTTACATTTGTAAGGTGGCACATATTATCCATTACCTTGACGACTTCTTATGCCTGGGCCCAAAAGATTCGCCACAGTGTGAAAACATGCGGTAGTCCACCTGTGAGAAGGAGAGAGCTGGAGGGAGAGTGGACACCCCAGAGCCAAGGAGCTAGATTGAGAAAGAAAGAAGATGGTGTAGCTTGCTTCATGGGTGGGGTACTCTGCTGAGTAGCAGAAATTGCTACTAGGCCCAAAAGGATTTCCTTGGCCAGATGCCGTTAAAAAATAGTACTTAGGTAAACAGGTGGTGTAGCTTGCTTCATGGGTGGGGTACGCTGCTGGGTAGCACTAAATTCTACTAGGCTCAAAAGGATTTCCTGGGTAAGATGCCATTACACAATAATACTTAGGTAAACAGGCGGTGTAGCTTGCTTCATGGGTGGGGTACACTGCTGAATAGCACCAAATTCTACTAGGCCCAAAAGGATTTCCTGGGCCAGATGCCGTTAAAAATAGTACTTAGGTAAACAGGCGGTGGGTGGCTGGGCTACTCTGCTGACTAGCAGACAGTGAAGCTTTGGAGCAGACCTCTGAATCCCAGGCCATAGTATGAGTAAACAACTCTGCAGACGACCCCACCCACCTGGAATTGACGATGGCAGCATCATGTAAAACTCAGCAAGGGGACTAAATAAAAGAGTCTCCATTTTTTCCAAAAATTCGGCCACAGACACCACTTAAGTGGCATCAATTTCACCAGAGTTTTTTAAAATGGTTGGTGAGGTGATTTTCAAAAATCATCAATCTTTTAGTCTCACAAGATGACACAGGGGTAGAAAAGTCCTTGCGGATCCAGGATTTGTTCATCTTGATGAACGTTAGTCTGTCTACATTGTCACTGGACAGCTGCGTGCGCTTATCTGTCAGCACACCACTAGCAGCGCTGAACACACATTCAGAGAGAACGCTGGCTGCGGGGCATGACAAGATCTCCAAGGCGTGAGTGGCAAGCTCAGGACATTTTTCAAGATTGGAAGCCCAAAATGAGCAAGGGTCCAGTTCCACAGTCATGGCATCGATGTTAACTTGGAGATACTCTTGTACCATCCTCTCTAGGAGTTGGCTGTGCATCAGACTTCTTGTCTCCTGTGGCCCTGCAGAGGATGGTCTAAAAAAATCTTGAAACAATTGGAAAAAATTGCTGTTACCACCAGATACGATGTTACTGTTACAGTTTGAGTGATGACTCGATAGTCCCACGGTTGGCAAGTTAGAACTCAGAGATTACGTGCACCACTGGTGTTTTGTGGAAAGCAGATGTTAGATTCTGTAACAGTCTCTGCTGATACTAGTGCATGCATGAATCCCTCTCTATGGCAGGAATTATTTCACCAAATTTGCTTTTGTATCGGGGATCTAAGAGTGTGGCAATCCAGTAGTCGGCATTACTTCGGATTCTGACAATCCAAGGGTCACGTTGCAGATAGTGCAGCAAAAAGCCACTCATGTGTCTTGCGCATCCAAGAGGACCAAGTCCTCGTTGTCTTGGTGGTGGCTAGGTGAGAATCATGCTTCCCTCATCTGCCCTCTCCCCCAACCTCGCACAACAGAAATTTGATCAAGGTCTCCCTCATCTGATGAGTCTTCCATGCCCAGCACCAGTTCGTCCTCCACTTCTTCGTCGCCTCCTGCACCTTCCTCAACAGTTTGGCTGCTACCATGTGCCCTCGGTAATCCCTCTCCCCCAGCCTCCAATGCCAGCCACCTTGGTGCTGCCAACCTTCTTGACCTTGGAGATATGATCCTTTCCACATACGACTCCTCCTGTTCCTCCTCCTCCTCTTGTTCCACCACCTGACTCCGAACACTGTGTAAGGTGTGCTCCAGCATGTAAATCACCGGAATGGTCATGCTGATAATGGCATTGTCAGCACTAAACATCTTTGTTGCTATTTCAAAACTGTGCAGAAGGGTGCATAGGTCCCTGCTCTGAGACCACTCCTGCAGCGTGATTTGCCCCACCTCTTGATCTCATTGGCCCAGACTATACGTCATAACTAGTGTTGAGCATTCCGATACCGCAAGTATCGGGTATCGGCCGATACTTGCGGTATCGGAATTCCGATACCGAGATCCGATACTTTTGTGGTATCGGGTATCGGTATCGGATCAATAGGGATGTGTAAAATAAAGAATTAAAATAAAAAATATTGATATGCTCACCTCTCCGGCGGCCCCTGGACATCACGCTGGTAACCGGCCGGCTTCTTTGTTTAAAATGAGCGCGTTTAGGACCTGCGAATGACGTCGCGGCTTCTGATTGGTCGCGTGCCGCTCATGTGGCCGCCACGCGACCAATCAGAAGCCGCGACGTCATTCTCATTCACTAAACTCCTAATTCTAGGAATTAAGGACCTGCGAATGACGTCACGGCTTCTGATTGGTCGCGTGGCGGTCACATGAGCGGCACGCGACCAATCAGAAGCCGCGACGTCATTCGCAGGTCCTAAACGCGCTCATTTTAAACAAAGAAGCCGGCCGGTTACCAGCGTGATGTCCAGGGGCCGCCGGAGAGGTGAGCATATCAATATTTTTTATTTTAATTCTTTATTTTACACCTCACTATGGATCCCAGGGCCTGAAGGAGAGTTTCCTCTCCTTCAGACCCTGGGAACCATCAGGATACATTCCGATACTTGATGTCCCATTGACTTGTATTGGTATCGGATATCGGTATCGGCGATATCCGATATTTTTCGGGTATCGGCCGATACTATCCGATACCGATACTTTCAAGTATCGGACGGTATCACTCAACACTAGTCATAACGTATTGCACCAGGGTTCGTCGGCGCTGCCACAGTCACTGCAACATGTGCAGAGTTGAACTCCACCGTGTGGGCACATCGTATTTCAGCCAGTGAACTGGCAGGCCCAACGACTTCTGTAGAGATGCAAGTCATCGAGCTGCAGGATGCAAATGGAGGAAGTGAGCACACAGCGACCGTGCCATCTGCAGAAGCCCATCTAGTCCGGGATAGTGGGATAAAAATTGCTGAACAATCAGGTTCAAAACGTGAGCCATACAAGGCACGTGTGGGACATTGCCCCGGCGAAGGGCCGCACCCAGGTTTGCAGCATTGTCGCACACAGCCTTCCCTGGCTGCAGGTTGAGTGGAGACAACCATTGATGGAACTCGGTCTCCAGAGCTGACCACAACTCCTCAGCTGTGTGACTCACATTTCCCAGACATTTCAATGTAAACACTGCCTGATGCCGTTGAGCCCTGGTGACAGCATAGTGAGGAGGTGTGCAGGATTCCTTCTGCGCAGTTACAACGCGGGTGGCATTATCAGACAGGCTTTGGGTGCAGGTGGAGGACTGAGAGGAGGTTGAGGAGGCAGAAGCAGAAGCAGTGGAGGAACTTCTAGAGGAACTACAGAGGATCGACGAGCAACTCCTGGGGATGGCAAGACTTGGACAGCAGCCCCTTCTCCTGGTGTCGCCATAGTTACCCAGTGTCCAGTCACCGACATGTAACTCCCCTGTCCATGTCTACTCGTCCAAGTGTCTATGGTGATATGCACCCTTTCACACACAGAGTTTCTCAAGGAAGCGGTGATGTTGTGTGCGACATGCTAGTGTAGCGCAGGCAAAGCTTTCTTTGAGAAGTAGTGGTGACTGGGCATCTGGTAGTGGGGCACTGTGACGGACATTAAGTCTCGAAAATCCTCTGTGTCCACCAGGCAGAAAGGTAGCATTTCTGTAGCCAACAGGTTGCAGATGTTGAAATTCAACCTCTTAGCTTTATCATGGTTAAGAGGAAATGGTCTTTTACTTGTCCACATCTGAGGGACTGAGGGCTGGTTGCCGTGCTTAGACGGAGTTGAGTAGGGTGTCTGTTATGATCTGGTAGCCTAGGAGCAGCATGAGACGGACTCTGGAGAAGGTGGTCCCTGTACTGACCGCAAACCCTGAACCTAGCAGCGCAACTAGAAGTAGCCGTGGGGGGTACCTAACACTCCCTAGACCCCTCGGCACAGCCTAAGATCTAACTACCCCTAAAGACAGAAACAGGAAACCTATCTTGCCTCAGAGAAAATCCCCAAAGGATAGATAGCCCCCACAAATATTGACAGTGAGAGGAGAGGGAAATAACATACGCAGATATGAAATCAGATGTTAGCATAGGAGGCCATACTAGCTAAAAAGAAAGAATAGAACAGAGTACTATGCGGTCAGCATAAAAACACTAGAAAATATCCACTGCAGAAAATATGAATCACCACATCTGACTAAAGACATGGGGGGTATATCTGCATCTCCAGAGAAATAGCTAGGCTGCAAAAAATCCTTCACAGACTAAGCTGGACAAGACAAAAACATGAAAATGCACAGAACTATAAGGTCCACAGCAGGTGGACAGCAAAAACAAAGCCAGGACTTATCTTTGTAGAAAAACACAGCAAACTGGAGAGACCAGCAGGAAAGTGAATCCTTCAAGAACAATGGACAACTGGCACTGACTAAAGGATCCTGCAAAGCTATATACCCCTGTCAGTTTTGCAATTAGTAGATACACCTGTCCATTCCTGCAGTCCAGGCACAACTGCATTACCCTCTACAACCACCAGAGGGAGCCCAAAAGCTGAATTCACAACAGTACCCCCCCTTGAGGAGGGGTCACCGAACCCTCACCAGAGCCCCCAGGCCGATCAGGATGAGCCCGATGAAAGGCACGAACCAAATCAACGTCATTGACATCAGAGGCAGAAACCCAAAAATTATCCTCCTTGCCATAACCCTTCCACTTGACAAGGTACTGAAGCTTCCGCCTCGAAAAACGGGAATCCAAAATCTTCTCAACAACATATTACAACTCCACATCGACCAATACAGGGGCCGGAGGATCAACAGAGGGAACAACGGGCTCCACATATTTCCGCAACAAAGATCTATAGAAGACATTATGAATAGCAAAAGAGGCTGGAAGCGCCAGGCGAAAGGACACCGGATTAATAATCTCAGAAATCCTATAAGGACCAATAAATCGAGGCTTAAACTTAGGGGAAGAAACCTTCATAGGAACATGACGGGAAGATAACCAAACCAGATCACCAACCCGAAGCTGGGAACCAACACACCGACGACGGTTAGCAAAACGCTGAGCCTCCTCCTGAGACAGCACCAAATTGTCCACCACATAAGCCCAAATCTGCTGCAACCTGTCGACCACAGAATCCACACCAGGAAGGTCAGAAGGCTCAACCTGCCCAGAAGAAAAACGAGGATGAAAACCAAAATTACAAAAAAAAGGCAAAACCAAAGTAGCCGAACTAGCCCGATTATTAAGGGCAAACTCGGCCAATGGCAAAAAAGCCACCCAATCATCCTGATCAGCAGACACAAAGCATCTCAAATAGGTCTCCAAGGTCTGATTAGTTCGCTCAGTCTGGCCATTTGTCTGAGGATGAAATGCAGAGGAAAAAGACAAATCAATGCCCAGCTTGGCACAAAAGGCCCGCCAAAACCTAGAAACAAACTAGGAACCTCTGTCGGACACAATATTCTCCGGAATACCATGCAAACGTACCACATGCTGAAAAAACAACGGAACCAAATCAGAAGAAGAAGGCAATTTAGGCAAAGGCACCAAATGAACCATTTTAGAAAATCGGTCACAGACAACCCAGATAACCGACATTCTTTGGGAAACAGGAAGATCGGAAATAATATCCATAGAAATATGCGTCCAAGGTCTCTCAGGGACCGGCAATGGCAAAAGCAACCCACTAGCGCGGGAACAGCAAGGCTTAGCCCGCGCACAAATCCCACAGGACTGCACAAAAGAACGCACATCCCGTGACAAAGAAGGCCACCAAAAGGATCTACTAACCAAATCTCTGGTACCAAAAATCCCAGGATGGCCAGCCAACACAGAACAATGAACCTCAGAAATCACTTTACTTGTCCATCTATCAGGAACAAACAGTTTACCCACAGAACAGCGGTCAGGCTTATCAGCCTGAAATTCCTGAAGAACCCGTCGCAAATCAGGGGAGATGGCAGAAAGAATCACCCCTTCCTTCAAAATGCCGACAGGCTCAAGAACCACAGGGGAATCAGGAAAAAAACTCCTAAAGAGGGCATCCGCCTTAACATTCTTAGTACCAGGAATGTACGAGACCACAAAATCAAAACGGGAGGAAAACAGGGACCATCGAGCCGGTCTAGGATTCAGCCGTTTGGCAGACTCGAGGTAAATCAGATTCTTATGATCGGTCAGGACCACAATATGGTGCTTGGCCCCCTCAAGCCAATGTCGCCACTCCTCAAATGCCCACTTCATAGCCAACAACTCCCGATTGCCGACATCATAATTGCGTTCCGCAGGCGAAAACTTCCGAGAAAAGAAGGCACATGGTTTCATCAAGGAACCATCAGAATTCCTCTGAGACAAAACGGCCCCTGCCCCAATCTCAGACGCGTCAACCTCAACCTGAATTGGAAGAGAAACATCTGACTGACGCAACACAGGGGCAGAAGTAAATCGGCGTTTAAGCTCCTGAAAGGCAGAAACAGCCGCGGAGGACCAATTCGTCACATCAGCGCCTTTCTTGGTCAAATCGGTTAGAGGTTAAACCACACTGGAGAAGTTGGCAATGAAACGACGATAAAAATTAGCAAAGCCCAAGAATTTTTGAAGGCTCTTCACAGATGTGGGCTGAATCCAATCATAAATGGCCTGAACCTTAACCGGATCCATTTCTATAGATGAGGGAGAAAAAATGAAACCCAAAAAAGAAACCTTCTGCACTCCAAAGAGGCATTTTGACCCCTTCACAAATAAAGCATTATTACGGAGGATCTGAAATACCATCCTGACCTGTTTCACATGAGACTCCCAATCATTGGAAAAAATCAAAATATCATCCAAATAGACAACCATGAATTTATCAAGATAACTCTGACAGGTATCATGCATGAAGGATTGGAACACAGATGGGGCATTAGAGAGTCCAAATGGCATCACAAGGTATTCAAAATGGCCTTCGGGCGTATTAAATGCAGTTTTCCATTCGTCACCCTGCTTGATACGAATAAGATTATATGCCCCTCGAAGGTCAATCTTAGTAAACCAGCTAGACCCCCTAATCCTAGCAAACAAATCAGTAAGCAAAGGCAAGGGGTATTGAAATTTAACCGTGATCTTATTCAAGAGGCGATAATCAATAAAGGGTCTCAAGGAGCCATCCTTCTTGGCAACAAAAAAGAACCCCGCTCCCAACGGTGAAGAAGATGGCCGAATATGCCCTTTCTCCAAAGACTCCTTAATATAGCTCCGCATGGCGGTATGTTCAGGCACAGACAGGTTGAAAAGTCGGCCCTTAGGGAACTTACAACCTGGAATCAAGTCAATAGCACAATCACAGTCCCTATGCGGTGGAAGGGAACTGGATTTGGGCTCATCGAATACATCCTGGAAGTCAGACAAGAACTCAGGAACTTCAGAAGAGGGGGAAGAGGAAATTGACATCAAAGGAACCTGATCATGAACCCCCTGACAACCCCAACTAGTCACAGACATGGATTTCCAATCTAACACCGGATTATGTAGCTGCAACCATGGAAAACACAGCACAATATCATCATGCAAATTATGCAACACCAGAAAACGACAAACTTCCTGATGGGCTGGCGCCATGCGCATGGTCAGCTGTGTCCAAAACTGAGGTTTATTTTTAGCCAACGGTGTAGCATCAATGCCCCTCAAGGGAATAGGGTTCTGCAAAGGCTGCAAGGAAAAACCACAACGTCTGGCAAATTCTAAGTCCATTAAGTTCAGAGCGGCGCTTGAATCCACAAATGCCATGACAGAAAATGATGATAATGAGCAGATCAAGGTCACAGATAACAGAAATTTAGGTTGTATAGTACTGATGGCAACAGAACTAGCGATTCTCTTAGTACGCTTAGGGCAATCAGAAATAACATGAGCAGAATCGCCGCAGTAAAAACACAACCTTTTCTGACGCCTGAATGTTTGACATTCAGCTCTAGACAAAATCCTATCACACTGCATAGGCTCAGGGCTCCGCTCATAGGACAATGCCACAGTGTGCACAACTCTGCGCTCGCGCAAGCGCCGATCAATCTGAATGGCCAGAGACATAGAATCACCCTCACCAGCAGGCGTGGGGAACCCCACCATAACATCTTTAACGGATTCAGAAAGACCCTTTCTGAAAATTGCCGCCAAGGCATCCTCATGCCATTTAGTCAGTACAGACCATTTTCTAAATTTCTGGCAATACAATTCTGCCGCTTCTTGACCTTGACACAGGGCTAATAAGATTTTCTCAGCCTGATCCACAGAATTAGGCTCATCATACAACAACCCCAATGCCTGAAAAAACGAATCAACATTAAGCAAAGCAGGATTGCCAGATTCCAGGGAAAATGCCCAATCCTGTGGGTCACCACGCAGCAGAGATATGATGATTTTAACCTGCTGAATAGGATCACCAGAAGACCGGGGTCTTAATGTAAAAAACAGTTTACAGTTATTTTTGAAACTCAAAAATTTGGATCTGTCACCAAAGAATAAATCAGGAGTGGGAATCTTAGGTTCTAAGGCAGGAGTCTGAAAAATGAAATCTGAAATACCCTGTATCCTAGCAGCAAGCTGATCCACCCGAGAAACTAACTCCTGAACATTCATGTTAATACTAGACTCCGTAGCCACCCAGAGGTAAAGAGGAAAGGAAAGACACAACAGACTATAGAAAAAAAAATGGCTCAGCACTTTCCTTCCCTTCTTCTGAGATGCGTTTAACTCATTGTTGGCCAGTTGTACTGTTATGATCTGGTGGCCTAGGAGCAGCATGAGATGGACTCTGGAGAAGGTGGTCCCTGTACTGACCGCAAACCCTGAACCTAGCAGCGCAACTAGAAGTAGCCGTGGGGGGTACCTAACACTCCCTAGACCCCTCGGCACAGCCTAAGATCTAACTACCCCTAAAGACAGAAACAGGAAACCTATCTTGCCTCAGAGAAAATCCCCAAAGGATAGATAGCCCCCCACAAATATTCACTGTGAGAGGAGAGGCACTGACTAAAGGATCCTGCAAAGCTATATACCCCAGTCAGTTTTGCAATTCGTAGATACACCTGTCCACTCCTGCAGTCCAGGCACAACTGCATTACCCTCTACAGCCACCGGATGGAGCCCAAAAGCTGAATTCACAACAGGTGTCCCCGGCAAACTGCTGGTCTGTGAGGAAGGTGCAGGCGGAGATGTTATGTTGCCTCGATCAAAAGATGGTGTCGATGTCGGAGAGCGCTCAACAACAGCAGATGTTTCCACTTGCAAATGTCCTGACGACCTGCCAATCACACAGGCTGTTGCGGGTAAAAAGGTGTACGGTCTGCATCCAAAACCATGTGCGACTGCTGTCCCCACAGTCACAGAGGATGAAGAGGATGCGGATGCACTTGATGGGGCAGATGGTTGTTGACCCGGCCCACTAGGCCGCATTGTAGCACATTGAGCTTCCCACTGCAACCTATGCCTCATATCCATGTGAAGGTTCATGCATAAAGTACTCAAGCTAGTGATTTTTTGTCCTCTACTGAGATTTTGGTGACAAATCTTACAGACAACATGAGCTAGGTCATCCTTTGCAATGTCAAAAATGCCCAGGCTATGCAAGGTTTAGAGCCCTGTGCGACCTGAAGAGCCACCACAACTTCTGGTCTGAGGCACAGTTGGGGTTGAGGATGCAGTTGTTGACGTGCTTCCAGTACTCCGTCTCTGTCCAGAAAGGTGCAACGTTACCTCATCGTCAGACTCGTCACTAGCATCCTCCTCCACCTCCTCTGCTGACCTCATGGACTGGCAGACTGTGGGTTGACAGTAAGTGGGGTCTACAACCTTGTCAACATCATCCTGTGTGTTCTCACACCCATCGTCCTCAGAGCCAACCTCTCCTGCCCCGACCGAAAAGTCAAGTTTTCGTTCTAATCAGGTATCTCAGTCTCATCATCATCTTCCTCATTGTCTCCACCAACAGGATTTACAGTTTGGGAACGAGGGTCTACATTATGCTCAGAACCTTCTTCATCTGGGCCTGGATCCGACTCACAAAGATTCTGGGCATCAGTGCAGATCATTTCCTCGTCTGGATTCACAGAAGCTCTGGAGCAGACCTCTGATTCCCAGGCTATAGTATGCATAAACAGCTCTACAGACTCAACCATATGTGTTATCCCATGCTCAGACGGGCAGCTGGAGACTTGGGAGCTGTGAGGAAGCAAGTGCGATTGGGGTGACAACTCTGAGGACTGGAGTAGTTGTGATGTTGAAGTTGACATGGAGGAGAACCCACTTGAACGAGCACTTGATATTCGTTCAAGCACCTGCTGTTTTTGTGCCTCATCTGGAATTTTTGGCGATGCTTGAAGCGATGGTCGTAAGAAAGGGATCATATCAGATTGTCCACGAAAAGAAGGAGACATCTTACTTTCGCTGGAAGATGGTCTTTCTTCTGCAGATGTTACTGTTGTTTTACCACCTACCCCACGGATACAACCTTTTTTTCCCTTTCCAACACGCCTATTCTCCTTTCCACCAGCAGCAGGCCTTTTGCCACTCATTTTAGTGCTTAACTAATTGTCAACTCTGTATCTGTAGTTGTTGGCACAACAACCGATGGATGAAAACCGAGCAGAACTGAGTGGCCAAAGGGTGGCACTAGGCCCAAAACTATTAACTGGATTAGATGCAGTGAAAATAGATAATACACAGGCAGTATAGTTTGTTTCACAGGCGGGCTACTCTGCTGACGTGCAGAAACTGCTCCTAGGCCCTAAACTATTAACTGGATTAGATGCAGCGAAAATTGAGATACACAGGCGGTGTAGTTTGTTTCACAGGTGGGCTACTCTACTGACGTGCAGACACCGCTCCTAGGCCCTAAACTATTAACTTGGTTAGATGCAGTAAAGATTGAGCTACAAAGGCGGTGTAACTAGCTTCACAGGCAGGCTACTCAGATGACTATCAGACAATGCTACTAGCCCAAAAGGATTAGCTGAGCTAGATTACACCAAATGCTGTGACAAACACTTGCACAGCACTGGCACAGACCTGCCTGGCAAACAGTGCTATAAACTGCTGTAATCTACTCTGAAAAGGGCTGATATTACAACTAGTCCCGACTCCTTCTGACTCCCTAAACCTATCTCTCTGACAATTCGCTAAAAAAAAACACTCTTAGTCTGTATAGCACCCACAGTAGCAGCGGTGCCATCTAACACTAAGCTGTTGTAGCAGTGAGGAAATGGTGGCAATGGGGCAAATGGCTGGTTCTTATAGGGCAAGTAGGACATGTGACATACACAGCCAATGACACATGCCCTTGCTTGTGTGCATCACATGCACATTGCTGTGTGTGTGTGCATTGCTGATAGGCTGAGAGACTGCACCGCCCCACTGTAAATGTGGGAAAAAAAAAAAAAAGGAGATCGGCGTTATTTCAGCACAGATCTATCCCCCGCCTCCCCCCGTCCACTATACACTGAAACAGTCTATTAACAATGATAAACAGTTTTAACCCCTTTCTGCCAGCTGACGGAATAGTACGTCAGCTGGCAGATCCCCCGCTTTGAGGTGGGCTCCGGCGGTGAGCCCACCTGAAAGCCGCGACACGTCAGCTGTTTTGTACAGCTGACATGTGCGCGCAATGAGTGCGAGCGGAATCGCGATCCGCCTGCGCCCATTAACTAGTTAAATGCCACCGTCAAGCGCTGACAGCGGCATTTAACTAGCGCTCCCGGCCGCGCGGCCGGTGGTGCTCGCACCGCTGACCCCCGTTACATGATCGGGGGTCAGCAGTGCATTGCCATAACAACCAGAGGTCTCCTTGAGACCTCTATGGTTGTTGATGGCCGATTGCTTTGAGCGCCACACTGTGGTCGGCGTTCAAAGCAACCCTGCATTTCTGCTACATAGAGGTGATCTGTACTTCACCTCTATGTAGCAGAGCCGATCGAGTTGTGCATGCTTCTAGCCTCCTATGGAGGCTATTGAAGCATGCCAAAATTAAAAAAAAGTGTTTAAAAATATAAAAAAAATAAAAAATATATAAAAGTTCAAATCACCCCCTTTCGCCCCAATCAAAATAAAACAATTAAAAAAAAATAATCGAACCTACACATATTTGGTATCGCCGCATTCAAAATCGCCCGATCTATCAAAAAAAACAAAGGATTAACCTGACCACTAAATGGCGTAGCGAGAAAAAAATCAAAACGCCAAAATTACATTTTTTTGGTCGCCGCGACATTGCATTAAAATGCAATAATGGGTGATCAAAAGAACGTATCTGCACCAATATGGTATCATTAAAAACGCCAGCTCAGCACGCAAAAAATAAGCCCTCAACTGACCCCAGATCACAAAAATTGGAGACGCTACGGGTATCGGAATATCGCACAATTTTTTTTTTATTTTTTTTTTTAGCAAACTTTGGAATTTTTTTTCACCACTTAGATAAAAAATAACCTAGACATGTTAGGTGTCTATGAACTCGTAATGTGTTTCTCGACGCAAGCAGTGAATAGCCAGGCCTTTCCCCGGGAAGGAACAACCACGGGAAGGGCAGCATCCTATGAAGGAAAGCCACCTATGCCAAGCATGGTATCCATCCACAGACAGCTGTTTCGGGGTGTTTGCCCCTCATCAGTGTGGAGTAGGAATCTGGCTATTAGGAGCAGTGCCTAGTAAAAAGGCTATAAAGGCACAGATGATTGGCCTCGGGGAGACCAAAACATCCAACACTGCGGAGACACCATCACGTGTTTCTCAACGCAGTGATTCCAGAACACTGCCCCCATCCCTTATGGGAAATATGCAGATGCAGGTAAAGAAGCTGCGGAGACACCATCACGTGTTTCTCGACGCAAGCAGTGAATAGCCAGGCCTTTCCCCGGGAAGGAACAACCACGGGAAGGGCAGCATCCTATGAAGGAAAGCCACCTATGCCAAGCATGGTATCCATCCACAGACAGCTGTTTCGGGGTGTTTGCCCCTCATCAGTGTGGAGTAGGAATCTGGCTATTAGGAGCAGTGCCTAGTAAAAAGGCTATAAAGGCACAGATGATTGGCCTCGGGGAGACCAAAACATCCAACACTGCGGAGACACCATCACGTGTTTCTCAACGCAGTGATTCCAGAACACTGCCCCCATCCCTTATGGGAAATATGCAGATGCAGGTAAAGAAGCTGCGGAGACACCATCACGTGTTTCTCGACGCAAGCAGTGAATAGCCAGGCCTTTCCCCGGGAAGGAACAACCACGGGAAGGGCAGCATCCTATGAAGGAAAGCCACCTATGCCAAGCATGGTATCCATCCACAGACAGCTGTTTCGGGGTGTTTGCCCCTCATCAGTGTGGAGTAGGAATCTGGCTATTAGGAGCAGTGCCTAGTAAAAAGGCTATAAAGGCACAGATGATTGGCCTCGGGGAGACCAAAACATCCAACACTGCGGAGACACCATCACGTGTTTCTCAACGCAGTGATTCCAGAACACTGCCCCCATCCCTTATGGGAAATATGCAGATGCAGGTAAAGAAGCTGCGGAGACACCATCACGTGTTTCTCGACGCAAGCAGTGAATAGCCAGGCCTTTCCCCGGGAAGGAACAACCACGGGAAGGGCAGCATCCTATGAAGGAAAGCCACCTATGCCAAGCATGGTATCCATCCACAGACAGCTGTTTCGGGGTGTTTGCCCCTCATCAGTGTGGAGTAGGAATCTGGCTATTAGGAGCAGTGCCTAGTAAAAAGGCTATAAAGGCACAGATGATTGGCCTCGGGGAGACCAAAACATCCAACACTGCGGAGACACCATCACGTGTTTCTCAACGCAGTGATTCCAGAACACTGCCCCCATCCATTATGGGAAATATGCAGATGCAGGTAAAGAAGCTGCGGAGACACCATCACGTGTTTCTCGACGCAAGCAGTGAATAGCCAGGCCTTTCCCCGGGAAGGAACAACCACGGGAAGGGCAGCATCCTATGAAGGAAAGCCACCTATGCCAAGCATGGTATCCATCCACAGACAGCTGTTTCGGGGTGTTTGCCCCTCATCAGTGTGGAGTAGGAATCTGGCTATTAGGAGCAGTGCCTAGTAAAAAGGCTATAAAGGCACAGATGATTGGCCTCGGGGAGACCAAAACATCCAACACTGCGGAGACACCATCACGTGTTTCTCAACGCAGTGATTCCAGAACACTGCCCCATCCCTTATGGGAAATATGCAGATGCAGGTAAAGAAGCTGCGGAGACACCATCACGTGTTTCTCGACGCAAGCAGTGAATGGCCAGGCCTTTCCCCGGGAAGGAACAACCACGGGAAGGGCAGCATCCTATGAAGTAAAGCCACCTATGCCAAGCATGGTATCCATCCACAGACAGCTGTTTCGGGGTGTTTGCCCCTCATCAGTGTGGAGTAGGAATCTGGCTATTAGGAGCAGTGCCTAGTAAAAAGGCTATAAAGGCACAGATGATTGGCCTCGGGGAGACCAAAACATCCAACACTGCGGAGACACCATCACGTGTTTCTCAACGCAGTGATTCCAGAACACTGCCCCCATCCCTTATGGGAAATATGCAGATGCAGGTAAAGAAGCTGCGGAGACACCATCACGTGTTTCTCGACGCAAGCAGTGAATGGCCAGGCCTTTCCCCGGGAAGGAACAACCACGGGAAGGGCAGCATCCTATGAAGGAAAGCCACCTATGCCAAGCACCCAAAACAGCTCGAATTTGAAATTGGCGAACAATTCGACTTGAACGCCGCTCATCTCTAAATGTAGAGTACACAAATAAAGAAGGAGTAGTACTTGAGCATAAAGAGCCATGAAAAAGTATTCAAACCCCGTGAATGTTTCCATATTTTTTCACGCTATGCACACAAATTTAAATGTATTTTATAGGGATTTTATGTGCTATACCAAAACAAAGTTGCAAGTATTTGTGAAGTGTAAGGTAAATGATACATTTGTTTTATAAATATTTTAAAAATATAATTCTGAAAATGGTGAAGTGCATTTGCATTCAGCCCCTGTAGACTAAGGCTGTGTGCACACGTTCCGGATTTTTTGTGCTTTTTTCACATTTTTTCGCTATAAAAATGCAATAAAACCGCAAAAAAAATGCTCACATTAAGCATCCTATTAAAAAGAATGCAATCCACATTTTGTATGAACATGCTGCGTTTTTTTCCTGAGCAGAAACGCATTCCAGAAATAAACGCAGCATGCTCATTAATTTGCGGAATCGCGGGGATTCCACACACATAAGAATGCATTGATCCGCTTACTTCCCGCATGGGGCTATGCCCACCATGCGGGAAGTAAGCAGATCATGTGTGGTGGTACCCAGGGTGGAGAAGAGGAGACACTCCTCCACAGACTGGGCACCAGATAATTGTTAAAAAAAAGAATTAAAATAAAAAATAGTGATATACTCACCTTCGGATGGCCGCCGAAGTCCTCCTGCTTCTCAGCGGTGCACGCGGCGGTTTCCGTTCCCAGGGATGCTGTGTGCTAAGGACCTGGGATGATGTCGCTGTCACTTGACAGTGACGTCATCCCAGGTCCTTCACACACAGCATCCCTGGGAACGGAAGCCGCCGCGTGCACCACTGAGGAGATCAGGTGACGTCGGAAGGTGAGAATAACCATTTTTTAAATTTTTTTATTATTTTTAACATTAGATCTTTTTACTATTGATGCTGCATAGGCAGCATTAATAGTAAAAACTTGGTCACACTTGTCAAACAGTGTTTGACAAGTGTGACCAACCTGTCAATCAGTTTTCCAAGCGATGTTGCAGATCGCTTGGAAAACGCTAGCATTCTGCAAGCTATTTACGCTTGCAAAACGCTAGTGTTTAGCAGGAATATGCATGCCAATTCTGAATGTGATATACCCGTGGCAGGAGTGGAATTGCTGCTGAAATTTCGGCGTCAATTCCGCAACGTGTGCACTTAGCCTAATACTCCTAAATAAATCCTGATTGTCCAATTGCCTTTAGATGTCATGTCACATTAATACATTGAGTCCATTGGTGTATATTTATGCTCAAAGACACAAAAAGAGCACAGCGAGGTCAAAAATACTCTGTTGTAAAGAAGTCACAGTAAATGAGCAAGTGCTAGTCAAAAAATGAAAAAAATACAGGGTATTTAGTTAATACGTTTTTTTGCAAAATAATGTATATTAAGCTGCTCCACCATTCACCAAGGTATACCCATAATAGAGCAGTCCTATCTAATGTATATAATCCCTATCTGATGTATTTAAAAACCTGATCATCTGTATAGTACCTGTATAAGCAGAGTTCAGAGAGAAAATATCCATGTGGACATGCAGGATGGAACAGCTTTAGTGCAAATGGCCCACAGAGGAGTGGTGTACTCCCCAGTCTTGTAGAAACAAGAGAACAATTATAGAACCAAAAACACATGGGCAACTTGAAGACACAAAAAGAGCACAGCGAGGTCATTTTTTTCATTTTTTGACTAGCACTTGCTCATTTACTGTGACTTCTTTACAACAGAGTATTTTTACTTCGCTGTGCTCTTTTTGTGTCTTCAAGTTTCTTGGTGGTGTGAACAGGTTTCTACAGACTTGTTCACTGTGCAAGTAGCCCATGTTTTTGGTTCCATATTTATGCTCAGTATAACTATAGCTGTTCTGTGAAGGCCTCAGAGTGTTGTTTGAGAACATTAGGTCTCAAACAGCATCATGAAAACTAAGGAACACACCAGACAGGTCAAGGTTACTCTTGTGGAGCGTAAAGCAGGGTTAGGTTATAAAAAAAAATAGCCCGAGCTCTGAACATCTCATGGAGCATTGTTCAATCCATCATCCAAAATTGGAAAGAGTTTGACACAACTGCAAACCTACCAACACATGACCGTCCACTTAAACTAACATCCCAACAATTATAGTGCATCCAAGAAGCCCATGGTCACTTTGGAGGAGCTGCAGAGGTCCACAGCTCAGTTAGGAGAATCTGTTCACAGGATAACTATTGGACCATGTTCACACGGTCAGTCAATATTTTAGAGCAATATTTGTAAGCCAAAATCAGGTGTGGAACAATTCGAGGAGAAGTGTAATAGAAACAAATGCAGCACTTCGTCATTTTACACGCAGACCTGGATTTTGCTTACAAATACTGATGTAAAATACTGACCACATACTGAACGTCTGAACATAACCTAAGTCATACTCAATTCTGGCATTAATCGAAGACTGACAATAAGAAAGTGATTTTTTAAAGCAAACCAAAAGAAGTCCCATTAGCAGTTTCTAAAATGCCGTGTATTGGACACAGCTAACATGTGGAAGAATGTGCTCTGCTCAGATGATATCAAAGTAGAACTTTTTGGGCTAAATGCAAAACAGTATGCATGGTGGAAAACTAATAATGCACATTACTCTGAAAGCACATCCCCTCCGCAAACATGGTGGTGGCAGCATCATGATTTGGGGATGTTTTTCAACAGCAGGGACAGAAGAGCAGATCAAAGCTGATGAGAAGATGTATGGAGATAATTACAGGGCAATCCTGGAGGAAAACCTGTTAGAGGCTGCAACAGACTTGAGACTGGGGCGTAGGTTCTCCTCCCAGCAGCACAACGAACTTAAACCTACTGCCTGACCTACAATGGAATGGTTCAAATGAAAGCATATCCATGTGTTTGAAAGGTCCAGGCAAAGTCCAGACCTAAATCCCATTGACTGACTCAACGATAAAACTAAACTTTATTCAATAATCCTCAATACAATACAGACAATATAAACACTAGGGTTGAGCGAAACGGATCGGACAAATTCAAAAATCGCTGACTTTCAGCAAAGTCGGGTTTTATGAAACCCAACCCGATCCTAGTGTGGGATCGGCTATGAGGTTGGCGATCTTTGCGCCAAAGTTGCATTTCATATGACGCGTTCAGTGCCATTTTTCAGCCAATGAAGGAGGATGCAGAGTGTGGTAAGTGTGATGACATACAGTGGGGCAAAAATGTATTTAGTCAGTCAGCAATAGTGCAAATTCCACCACTTAAAAATATGAGAGGCGTCTGTAATTTACATCATAGGTAGACCTCAACTATGGGAGACAAACTGAGAAAAAAAAATCCAGAAAATCACATTGTCTGTTTTTTTATCATTTTTTTTGCATATTATGGTGGAAAATAAGTATTTGGTCAGAAACAAACAATCAAGATTTCTGTCTCTCACAGACCTGTAACTTCTTCTTTAAGAGTCTCCTCTTTCCTCCACTCATTACCTGTAGTAATGGCACCTGTTTAAACTTGTTATCAGTATAAAAAGACACCTGTGCACACCCTCAAACAGTCTGACTCCAAACTTCACTATGGTGAAGACCAAAGAGCTGTCAAAGGACACCAGAAACAAAATTGTAGCCCTGCACCAGGCTGGGAAGACTGAATCTGCAATAGACAACCAGCTTGGAGTGAAGAAATCAACAGTGGGAGCAATAATTAGAAAATGGAAGACATACAAGACCACTGATAATCTCCCTCGATCTGGGGCTCCACGCAAAATCCCACCCCGTGGGGTCAGAATGATCACAAGAACGGTGAGCAAAAATCCCAGAACCACGCGGGGGGACCTAGTGAATGAACTGCAGAGAGCTGGGACCAATGTAGCAAGGCCTACCATAAGTAACACACTACGCCACCATGGACTCAGATCCTGCAGTGCCAGACGTGTCCCACTGCTTAAGCCAGTACATGTCCGGGCCCGTCTGAAGTTTGCTAGAGAGCATTTGGATGATCCAGAGGAGTTTTGGGAGAATGTCCTATGGTCTGATGAAACCAAACTGGAACTGTTTGGTAGAAACACAACTTGTCGTGTTTGGAGGAAAAAGAATACTGAGTTGCATCCATCAAACACCATACCTACTGTAAAGCATGGTGGTGGAAACATCATGCTTTGGGGCTGTTTCTCTGCAAAGGGGAAAGGACGACTGATCCGGGTACATGAAAGAATGAATGGGGCCATGTATCATGAGATTTTGAGCGCAAACCTCCTTCCATCAGCAAGGGCATTGAAGATGAAATGTGGCTGGGTCTTTCAACATGACAATGATCCAAAGCACACCGCCAGGGCAACAAAGGAGTGGCTTCGTAAGAAGCATTTCAAGGTCCTGGAGTGGCCTAGCCAGTCTCCAGATCTCAACCCTATAGAAAACCTTTGGAGGGAGTTGAAAGTCCGTGTTGCCAAGCGAAAAGCCAAAAAATCACTGCTCTAGAGGAGATCTGCATGGAGGAATGGGCCAACATACCAACAACAGTGTGTGGCAACCTTGTGAAGACTTACAGAAAACGTTTGACCTCTGTCATTGCCAACAAAGGATATATTACAAAGTATTGAGATGAAATTTTGTATCTGACCAAATACTTATTTTCCACCATAATATGCAAATAAAATGTGAAAAAAACAGACAATGTGATTTTCTGGATTTTTTTTTCTCAGTTTGTCTCCCATAGTTGAGGTCTACCTATGATGTAAATTACAGACGCCTCTCATCTTTTTAAGTGGTGGAACTTGCACTATTGCTGACTGACTAAATACTTTTTTGCCCCACTGTAGGTCTCGGTCCCCACCATCTTAGAGAAGGGCATGACAGTGATTGGCTTGCTTTCTGCGGCGTCACAGGGGCTCTAAAGGGGCGTGCACGCCGACCACCATCTTACTTCTGCCGATCGTAGCATAGGGAGAGGTTGCCGCAGCTTCATCAGAAGAAGGGATATAGTTAGGGAGGGAAGATTAAGCCCCGAAACTGCTTGTGCTGTAGCAATTTCCACTGTCAAACACCACCATTTGTTTGCAGTTGTTTTATGCACAGGGCCTGAGGTTTGGTTTAGTCTCCCCCTCAAAAAAGTGAGATTCAAATTATCACAAAGTGGATATATTTCAGTCCTGTTAGTTTGTGGTATATCAGCCAGCCACTTTCTGCTACTTACATTGTGTTGTTTTATGCACAGGGCCTGAGGTTTGGTTTAGTCTGCCCCCCAAAAAAGTGAGAATAAAATTATCACAAAGTAGATATACTGAAGTCCTGTTAGTTTGTGGTATATCAGCCAGCCACTTTCTGCCACCTACATTGTGTTGTTTTTTGCACAGGGCCTGATTTTTTGTTCAGTCTCCCCCCCAAAAAAGGGAGATTTAAAATCTCAACACGTTTATATACACCTTCTACCTTGTTTTACAGTACCATATAACGGTTGTTATTTTGGTTAGATTTTCCAAAAAATGAGGAAGTCAGGTAAAGGAGGCCGTGGGCGGTGGTTGCGAGCTGGTACTGATGGTGGTGGTGGTGCATCTGGTGGTAGTGGCAAAAGCACAATAGCACCTAAGGCTGGAGGTGTTGAGCAAGCGTCATCGTCTGGCTACACAAGGCCTTGAAGGCTCCCTTATCTGGGAGTAGAAAAGCGGCTTTTAAATCCGGATCAGCAGGAAAAAGTTTTGGCTTTCCTTGCTGACTCAGCCTCTAGCTCTTTCGCCTCCTCTTCAGAAAGTTCCAAATATAAAAGCAGCGAGTCATTAGTGGATGCTCCCGGTCAGGAACAAGACGTTTCCTTGTGTCCTTCACCCAAACCAAAAGTGAAGGATCCGTCAGGTGACACTACAGGTTACTCCATGGAGTTCTTTACACATACCGTGCCTGGGTTAGAACGGGAAATTGTTAACTGCCCATTACAAGATGAATCGGACATGGAGTGCACTGATGCACAGCCACAGCTAGATTATAATGCTGTTCCATTGACTCAGATCACTACATTGCCCTCACAGTGTACTGAGCCAGAATCTGACCCTGATGAGACTATGGTGCCCCATCCCGAACGCTATAGCACCTTACACGGTGACACAGAGGAAGGTGCACATGACATTGAAGAGGAGGTGATAGATGACCCAGTTGTTGACCCAGATTGGCAGCCATTGGGGAAAGAGGGTTGCGCTGGCAGTAGCTCAGAAGCAGAGGAGGATGATCCGCAGTAGCCATCTACATCGCAACAGCTGTCATCTGGCAGGCCCGTATCAGGCCAAAAACGTTTATCAAAAACCAAAACAGTTTTAGGACAGCGTGGCCATCCGGTGAAAGTAGCACAGTGTGCAATGCCTGGAAAAGGTATTCCATAGTAGGAAGAGTGCAGTGTGGGAATATTTTAACCAAGATCCGAATGATCAGTCAAAAGTTATCTGTAAGAAATGCTCAAAGACCTTTAGCAGAGGGAAGAATCTTCAAAATTTAAATACAACGTGCATGCTTAGACATTTAACCAACATGCACTTGCAAGCCTGGACTAACTACCAAACATCCCGTACCATTGGTGCACCTGCTCAGAATGAAGGTAGTCAGCAATGCTACGTTGCTTTCCTCACTGTAAGGCCACCGGTTAGGACACCACCAGCTGCAAATGTGGAGGTATCGTCGCAAGGCCAAAGCAGTCAGGGAATCACAAGGTTATTGGTAGGAAACACTGTATGTAGGCCATCATCAAGAATACCTTCACTGACCCTCTCTCAATCCGCCATGTCCACCACCACCACCACAATCACTATTTCCACCATATGCAGCTCTCCAGTCCAGCTCACCCTACAAGAGACTCTCGTTAGGAAAAGAAAGTACTCATCCTCTCATCTGCGTACACAGGGTTTGAACGCCCACATTGCTAGACTAATCTCGTTAGAGATGATGCCCTACCAGTTGGTTGAAAGCGAAGCTTTCAAAGCCCTGATGGCCTAGGCAGTACCACGCTATGACCTACCCAGTCGACACTTCTTTGCGAGAAAAGCCACCAGCATGTCAAAGCATGTCCATGCACTGAGGCAATCAGTCAGTAGAAAGGTGCACCTCACAACAGATGCATGGACCAGTAGGCATGGCCAGGGACGTTACGTGTCCATCACGGCACACTGGGTTAATGTGGTGGATGCAGGGTCCACAGGGGACAGCCATAGTGGGACAGTTCTGCCTAGCCCACGGTGTAGGAAACAGTTGGCTGTAGGCGATCACCAGTCCAGCTCCTGAAGGTGCGAAGACTTTGCTCGCACATCCGCTGGTCGCCCGTACACTCCAGCTGTATGCTGAACCATCAGCGATCGCTAAATCTTTCCCAGCACCGCCAAATAATCTACGTTGCAACAAGGTGGAACTCCACACCGCACATGGTTCAGAGGCTGTGCGAACAGAGGCATGCTGTAATTAATTTGTGGGAGGATACACATACATGGGCAGGCAGTTGGATGGCAGACATGGAGTTGTCTGGTTTGCAGTGGTCGAAGCTCCAAGACCTCTGTCAAGTCCTTCAGTGTTTTGAGGAATGCACACAACTGGTAAGTGCAGATGACTTCATCATAAGCATGAGCATCCCACTAATGCATCTGCTGATGCAAAGTTTGATACACATTAAGGAGCTGGTGTCTGCAGCCGAGGAGGAGGGAAGCCTTGATGACGGTCAGCCATTGTCTGCTCAGGGAACTCTCCTGGAAGATGTAGCGGACGAAGAGGAGGAGGCGGAGGATGATGGGGATGAATATTTCTGGGAGGAGGAAGCTTCACAGGGGGCAATAGAAACTGGTGGCATTGCAAGGTCAGGTACAGGGTTTTTGCAGCACACAAGTCATGTTGATTTGCAAGAAAGTGCTCCTCAACCCAGCACAAGCAGTGAATTGACACCTGGAACATTGGCCCACATGGCTGAGTATGCCTTGCGTATCCTAGAAAAAGACACCAGCATTATCAAAATGATGACCGATGTCAATTACTGGTTGGCCTGCCTCCTGGATCCACGATATAAAGGAAAATTACACAATATCATGCCACATGAGAACCTTGACCAAATATTGTCTGCTAGGGTTGAGCGACTTTTACTTTTTTAGGATCGAGTCGGATTTTGCGAGCAGGGAGAAGTAAGTATTTCAACTTTGCAAGTGCTGTGATCCTGAGCAAGCAGGGGGGGCCCACTAGTTGGCACTGGCATGGGGCCCCCCATAATACGGCGGTGTGTTTAACGGCGGGTGGCGCCTCCCACTGCCAGAGACACTTTTGCGTACTATGAGGGGCCATGTGCCAGTGCCAACGAGTATGCCCCCCACCTGATGAAGGAACCTGCACTTTCATCTGCACCTTCCTCTTTGTCCCCGTGTAAGGTGGTATAGTATGCAGGAAGGGGAACCTGACTTTCAGCAGGGTCAGATTCTGGCTGTGTAGAGTGCAAGGGGAATGTAGTGGTCTCGGTCAATGTACCAGCAGACTCATTTAGCAGTGGCTGGGCAATGGGCAGGATGAGGAGGAAACACAGATATAGGCCCAAAATAAAAAGTAGGCTAAAAGCAGTTCAAAATTGGTAACAGGACTAAACAGGCAGCATTGCTTTGTTCAGTGGAGGACAATTGTAACGAATGGCGCAGACACAGTTAGTAGGCCTAAAATAAAAAAGTAGGCTAAATGCAGTTCTAAAATGGTAACAGAACTAAACAGGTGGCATAGCTTTGTTCAGTGGAGGGCAATTGTAATGAGTGGCGCAGACACAGGTAGTAGGCCCAAAATACAAAAGTAGGCTAAAAAGTAGTTCAAAATTGGTAACAGGACTAAACAGGCAGCATTGCTTTGTTCAGTGGAGGACAATTGTAACGAATGGCGCAGACACAGTTAGTAGGCCTAAAATAAAAAAGTAGGCTAAATGCAGTTCTAAAATGGTAACAGAACTAAACAGGTGGCATAGCTTTGTTAAATGGAGGACAATTGTAATGAGTGGCGCAGACACAGTTAGTAGTCCCAAAATAAAAAAGTAGGCTAAATGCAGTTCAAAATTGGTAACAGGACTTAACAGGCGACATAGCTTTGTTCTGTGGAGGGCAATTTTAATGAGTGGTGCAGACACAGGTAGTAGGCCCAAAATATAAAAGTAGGCTAAATTCAGTTCAAAATTGGTAACAGGACTAAACAGGCGGCATAGCTTTGTTCTGTGGAGGACAATTGTAATGATTGGCACAGACACAGGTAGTAGGCCCAAAATAAAAAAGTAGGCTAAATGCAGTTCAAAAATGGTAACAGGACTAAACAGGCGGCATTGCTTTGTTAAGTGGAGGACAATTGTAATGAGTGGCGCAGACACAGGTAGTAGGCCCAAAATACAAAAGTAGGCTAAAAGCAGTTCAAAATTGGTAACAGGACTAAACAGGCGGCATAGCTAGGTACTGGGGTGGGCTCCTCTGCTGAGTAGCAGACAGTGGAAGTAGGCGCAAAGTATTAACTGGTCTAAATGTAGGCCAGGGTTCATGTATATTTATGGGAGGAGGATGCTTCACATGGGCCAATAGAAACTGGTGGCGTTGCAAGGTCAGGTACAAGGTTTTTGTGGGACACAAGTGATGTTGATTTGCAAGAAAGTGCTCCTCAACCCAGCACAAGCAGTGAATTGACACCAGGAACATTGGCCCACATGGCTGAGTATGCCTTGCGATCCTAAAAAGGGACCCCCGCATTATCAAAATGATGACCGATGACGATTACTGGTTGGCCTGCCTCCTGGATCCACGATATAAAGAAAAATTACAAAATATCATGCCACTGAGAACCTTGAGCAAATATTGGCTGCTAGGGTTGAGCGACTTTTACTTTTTTAGGATCGAGTCGGGTTTCGCGAAACCCGACATTGTCAAAAGTCGGGTCTGGTGAAATCGGACAATTATTGCGAAAAGTCGAGGGCCGACGGAAACATGAAACCCAATGCAATTCAATGGGGAATCAAAGTCGGCAGTGAGTGGAGGACAGGAAAATACCTACAGTGCCCATTTTAATGCCAAAACATCAATTCTTATTTCTTTAGCTTGTCAATCTTAATTTACTTTATAATAATAGTTAGGCATTGAAAACAGGGGGTTATTTCTCTAAAATTGTGGGGGGGCAAAGCTGGCTCAACATTTGCGTGTGCCCAGGAAACGTGGAATATGTCACAGCGGTGGAGCAGGGAGAGGTAAGTATTTCAACTTTGCAAGTGCTGTGATCCTGAGCAAGCAGGGGGGGCCCACTAGTTGGCACTGGCATGGAGCCCCTCATAGTACGGGGGTGTGTTTGACGGTGGGTGGCGCCTCCCACTGCCAGAGACACTTTTGCGTACTATGAGGGGCCATGTGCCAGTGCCAACGAGTAAGCCCCCCACCTGATGAAGGAACCTGCACTTTCATCTGCACCTTCATCTTTGTCCCTGTGTAAGGTGGTATAGTATGCGGGAAGGGGAACCTGACTTTCAGCAGGGTCAGATTCTGGCTGTGTAGAGTGCAAGGGGAATGTAGTGGTCTGGGTCAATGTACCAGCAGACTCATCTAGCAGTGGCTGGGCAATGGGCAGGATGAGGAGGAAACACAGATATAGGCCCAAAATAAAAAAGTAGGCTAAAAACAGTTCAAAATTGGTAACAGGACTAAACAGGCGGCATTGCTTTGTTCAGTGGAGGACAATTGTAATGAGTGGCGCAGACACAGTAGGCCCAAAATAAAAAAAGTAGGCTAAATGCATAGTAACTATGTTACTATGTTACTAAATGCAGTTCTAAAATGTTAACAGGACTAAACAGGCGGCATAGCTTTGTTCAGTGGAGGACAATTGTAATGAGTGGCGCAGACACAGGTAGTAGGCCCAAAATACAAAAGTAGGCTAAAAGCAGTTCAAAATTGGTAACAGGACTAAACAGGTGGCATAGCTTTGTTAAGTGGAGGACAATTGTAATGAGTGGCACAGACACTGTTAGTAGGCCCAAAATAAAAAAGTAGGATAAATGCAGTTCAACAATGGAAACAGGACTAAACAGGCGACATAGCTTTGTTCAGTGGAAGACAATTGTAATGAGTGGCGCAAACACAGGTAGTAGGCCTAAAATACAAAAGTAGGCTAAAAGCAGTTCAAAATTGGCAACACAAATAAACAGGCAGCATAGCTTTAAGTGGAGGACAATTGTAATGAGTGGCGCAGACAGTTAGTAGGCCCAAAATAAAAAAGTAGGCTAAATGCAGTTCAAAAATGGTAACAGGACTAAACAGGCGGCATAGCTTTGTTCAGTCGAGGACAATTGTAATGAGTGGCTCACACACAAGCAGTAGGCCCAAAATAAAAAAGTAGGCTAAATGCAGTTCAAAATTGGTAACAGGACTAAACAGGCGGCATAGCTTTGTTCAGTGGAGAACAATTGTAATGAGTGGCGCAGACACAGGTAGTAGGCCTAAAATAAAAAAGTAGGCTAAATGCAGTTCAAAAATGGTAACAGGACTAAACAGGCGGCATATGTTATGATCTGGTGGCCTAGGAGCAGCATGAGACGTACTCTGGAGAAGGTGGTACCTGTACTGTCCGCAAACCCTGAACTTAGCAGCGCAGCTAGAAGTAGCCGTGGGGGGTACCTAACACTCCCTAGACCCCTCGACGCAGCCTATGATCTAACTTCCCCTAAAGACAGAAACGGGAAAACTATCTTGCCTCAGAGAAAATCCCCAAAGGAAAGACAGCCCCCCACAAATATTGACTGTGAGAGGAGAGGGAAATAACATACGCAGACATGAAATCAGGATTTAGCATAGGAGGCCATTCTAGCTAAAAAGAAAGAATAGGACAGAGTACTATGCGGTCAGTATTAAAACACTAGAAAATATCCACCACAGAAAATACAAATCACCACATCTGACTAAAGACATGGAGGGTATATCTGCATCTCCAGAGACACAGCTTGGTTGCAAAAAATCCTTCACAGACAAAGCTGGACAAGACAAAACATGAAAATGCACAGAACTATAAGGTCCACAGCAGGTGGACAGCAAAAACAAAGCCAGAACTTATCTTTGTTGAAATGAACAGCAAAAACAGGAGAGACCAGGTATGGATGTAAATCCTCCAAAAACAATGGACAACTGGCACTGACTAAAGGATAAAGCAGGACTAAATAGCCCAGCCCAAATTGCAAAAAATGGATACACCTGATAAATGCTGCGATCCAAAGACAGCAGCACTACCACTCATAACCACCGGAGGGAGCCCAAGAGCAGAATTCACAACAGGCATAGCTTTGTTCAGTGGAGGACAATTGTGATGAGTGGCACAGACACAGTTAGTAGGCCCAAAATACAAAAGTAGACTAAATTCAGTTCAAAATTGGTAACAGGACTAAACAGGTGGCATAGCTTTGTTAAGTGGATGACAATTATAATGAGTGGCGCAGACACAAGTAGTAGACCCAAAATGCAAAAGTAGGCTAAAAGCAGTTCAAAATTGGTAACAGGACTAAACAGGCGGCATAGCTAGGTACTGGGGTGGGCTCCTCTGCTGAGTAGCAGACAGTGGTAGTAGGCGCAAAGTATTAACTGGTCTAAATGGAGGCCAGGGCCCCTGTTAATTTTAACTATCATCTATCATTTCAACAAATTTGTATTGGCAGTGCCATTGAAGGATTTAAAAGCACAGACTACACAGTGGTGGAGCAGGGAGAGGTAAGTATTGCAAGTGGTAGAGCACTGTTCGAGCTGGGGGGGAACACTCTCTCGTGGGCGGCAGTACTGGCACAGGGCCCCTCATATTACGACAGTGTGTCTGACATTGGTTGTGCACCACCACCGTCAGAGACACATCATTGTACAATGAGGGACCCTGTGCCAGTGCCGTCGCCCAAGAGTGGGTGCACCCACCTGTCCAGGCAAACGGCACTCGCACGGGTCATTGCGCCAGATGGTGACCACGGCCCCGTGGGGGGAGTCAGCCCATTTAGGGAGGTATAAAAATGGCCTATGGTGGACATTCAGCAGCTGCAAATGGCGGAATTGGAGAAGTCAGTAAGAGGAGGCCAAAAGCAAGACATTTTTCAGGCAAACTACTTGTCAGCAGGAGAAGGTGGGGCAAAATAATTTGAAATCCATGATTGGTTCATTTTAATGAAGGTTAGATCATCAACATTCTGGGTAGCCAGACGTGTCCTTTTTTCGGTCAGTATTGAGCCAGCAGCACTGAAGACTCTTTCTGATAGCACACTAGAAGCAGGGCAAGCAAGCTCCTGTAATGCATATTCTGCCAATTCCGGCCAGGTGTCTATTTTAGATGCCCAGTAATCAAAGGGGAATGACCTGTGAGGGAGAACATCGATAAGGAAGGAAAAGTAGTTCGTAACCATACTGGGCAAATGCTGTCTCCTGTCACTTAGAATCGATGCAGCAGTACCTGTCGTGTCAGCGGTAGTGTTTAGCATTCCGATACCGCAAGTATCGGGTATCGGCCGATATTTGCGGTATCGGAATTCCGATACCGAGTTCCGATATTTTTGTGATATCGGGAATCGGTATCGGGATTAAGATTCATGTGTAAAATAAAGAATAAAAATAAAAAATACTGATATACTTACCCTCGGACGTGCCCTGGTTGTCACCGCTGCAACCGCCATGCTTCCGTTCCTAAGAATGAGCGCGTTAAGGACCTTTGATGATGTCTCGGATTGTGATTTGTCACATGACCGCTCAGTGACCAATCACAAGCCGCGACGTCATCGAAGATCCTTAACGCGCTCATTCTTAAGAAGGAAGCATGGCGGTTGCAGCTGTGACAACCAGGGCGCGTCCGAGGGTAAGTATATCAATATTTTTTATTTTTATTCTTTATTTTACACATGAATATGGATTCCAGGGCCTGAAGGAGAGTTTCCTCTCCTTCAGACCCTGGGAACCATAGAGGATACCTTCCGATATTTGTGTCCCATTGACTTGTATTGGTATCGGATATCGGTATCGGCGATATCCGATATTTTTCGGATATCGGCCTATACCATCCGATACCGATACTTTCAAATATCGGACGGTATCGCTCAACACTAGTCAGCGGTCATTGCGAAATCACTCCACAACCTGGTCATAAAACCCCTCTGTCCAACGCGACTTCGGATTTGTGCACCTCTAACACCTCTGCCATGTTGCCCCCTACGGCTCGTGTGAGAACCATCACTGCCGCTGTGTGCTGGGAATGCCTGAACCAAACGGTCTACAAGAGTTGCTTGTTTGGTAGCCAATAGGGTTGAGCGAAACCTGACTCGATCCTAAAAAAGTAAAAGTCGCGCAACTCTAATAAACACAATTGAAGGATAATCAAAGGGTGACTGATTAAAAAACATAGACCCCCTTATCTCAGTATATAGGGTGAGGTGACACAAACACACTCACTATGAAAGTCCCTTGCCTCTACACATTTCTTCTTCCTCACCAAAGACCTTCTTATCAAATGGTGTAAATTTCTTTGGGCAGTGCAGGGGATAATCTGCTCTGTTGACAGCTCCTGGAGCTCAGGCTCTCAGCTGAGCAGTGTTAGCCAGTCCCATCTTCTATGTAATCTGGGTCCTGACTAACACAAATTAGCAGAGCTAGCTTTTGCTGCATGGCTTGGAGGTTGTGGTTGGTGGTTATTTGAGTAGGCAGTTGGTGGATTTATCTTTTGACTGTTGCTTGGTTTTTAGTGTGCGATAATTCCCTTTCTTCTCCTACTTTGGTTTAATCCCAACTGCATCTCTGGAGATTAGCCACAGTGATCTTGGGGTTCTTCTTTACCTCTCTCACCAAGGCTCTTCTCCCATGATTGCTCAGTTTGGCTGGAAGGGCAGGTCTAGGAAGATTTCTGGTGGTCCAAAACTTCTTCGTTTTAAGGATTATGGAGGCCACTGCGCTCTTGTGTTCTGCAGAAATTCTGTTGAAAACTTGGCCAGATCTGTGCCTTGACACAATTCTGTCTCTGAGCTCCTTGGCCAGTTCGTTTGACCTCATGATTCTCATTTGGTCTAACATGCACTGTGATCTGTGAGGTCTTATATAGACAGGTGTCTGCCTTTCCAAATCAAGTCCTATCAGTTTAATTAAACACAGCTGGACTCAAATGAAAGAGTAGAACCATTTCAAGGAGGATCACAAGGAGACAGCATGTGACTTAAATATGTGTGTCTGAGCAAAGGGTCTGAATACTTATGACCATGTGATACTTTAGATTTTCTTTTTATTAAATTTGCAAAAATTTCTACATTTCAGTTTTTTTCAGTCAAGATGGGGTGCAGAGTGTACATTAAGGTGAAAAAATGAACTTTTTGGAATTTACCAAATGAGTACAATGAAACAAAGAGTGGGAAATTTACAGGGGTCTGAATACTTTCTGTACCCACTGTATATCAGAGCAGACAAAGGTCCTGGTCCCGAACTGTGGGCACCACTTTTTTTGAGCTGGATATTACATTTAAATAGCTTCCCATGGCTGGTGTCCACAGTTAAAGCAGGATATATGAACAATCAATGTTTGCTAATTTATTGAATGCCTGCTGATTACTTATTGCATCAGCCCCTGAAGTTATTTATTCTACAAACTTTGGAGGATATACACTCGAACAATGAGAGATTACTTACTCCCACCTTCCCCCAATCCTGAGGAAGAATGCCCTGAATTAGAGCTGTTAAGTAGGTTTTTTCATGATTGCATACACCTGGCTATGAAGTTCAAAGCTCAATGAGGTTAGAAAACCAAAAAAAGTGCTTTAGTAAGTCAGTAAAAAGTAGGTAGGAGTATTTAAAGCAAGAAAATGATGAGGGTGCCCATACTTATGCACCTGTCAAATTTTTGTTTGAATGCAGATTGCACATTTTCTGTTAGTACAATAAACCTCATTTTCAGGCAGAAACATTACTGTGTCCAACAGTTGTTAGATATATGAAACTGAAATAGCTGTTTAAAAAAAAACAATTTTTATAAAACATTAAGCTTAAGATTAATAGGGGTGCCCAAACTTTTTCATATAACGGTATATATATAGACTGTATACTGTATATGTTTTCATGAATATTTGAGCCCATGGATCCATTCTATGTCCGTTTTGCATGCTGGCGAGAAAATCTCGCTGAATGGATGCCATACGGATTACATACGGAGGATTACGTGCGCAAAATACGCTGCCACACCCTGCCTACGGATTGCATACGGATCACTGTTTTCTGAACATATCTGCATATTTTCCTATGCCTAGTGTGACGCAGGCATAACATGAAGTACAATCTGTCACAAAAAACCATCTCAGAATCAGCGGGATCCGTTGAAGCGTTCCAGAGTTATAACCACATAAAGTGACAGTGGCTAGAATTGTAAAAATTGGCTTGGTCATTAAGCACAAAATTGGCTCTGTCACTAAGGGGTTAAAGGAAAAACTAAAGCCAGAACACTCCATGTGAGCATATACTAAAGAGGAGGTATATTTTTTTTGCATTATATACATATAATAATGAAGGGAAAAATGTTTCTTAGCATTTTTCCTTTTAAAAAAAAAATGTCGGTTTGGTAGGTCTTTTCATAAATTTGAAAAACTGGCACAATAGTCTGAAAACATTATTCCCAGATACCATATGTGAGCCAGAAAGGCATGCAAACATCTTCTTCATGCTGTTCCCATTTAGTTTTAGCTCTTTCCTTCCATTTCAGTTTTTTTTCCCATGCCTCCAGACCTGTTTGTTGGGTCCAGTAGAAAAATATTCGGCTTTCTCAATGACTTGCATTGGATTCGTTATTCAATTCAGATATTAGAAATTATTCGTGCCGATTTTCCCCAATCTGAATATTTCACTATTCGCTCATCGCTACTTATCTCATCTCCTCCCAGCTTCAGAATAGAAAGGCAGTCATGACCAGGATTTATGCTAGAACATGGAGAAAGTTTTTATATTCTTCAGGGTCTTAATTATTCTAATTTACTGAGATAATAAATTTTGGGATTTCATTGGCTGTAAGGCATAATCATCAACATTAACAGAAATAAACACTTGAAATAGATCACTCTGTTTATAATGACTCTATACAATATATGAGATTCACTTTTTGTAGTGAAGAACTTAAATAAATTAACTTTTTGATGGTATTCTAATTTTGCGAGAAGCACCTGTATGTCTGCCACCTATACAAGATTAGTGCAATCTACTTATACTTATCAGATGTACAATTCTCCAATTAATTTATTAGTTGCCATTAACTAAATTGCCTCCGTGTATTTTATGGCATGCTTATTGATTTTACCGACATATTAAATATTTACACTACTATTATTACATTGTGACATTAATGTGGTAGCAATCTACTAATATGTCTGCCGCTGTGATATTGAATTCTTTAATACACTGTTATTTATTTTCATACATTGTGCCAGGTCTTTTTTTTACATGTCCTCCGACCCTAAGTAAGAGATAGAGAAACATTTTTTAGTTAGAATATGATCGCATACTCATGAAGAAGATGGTATGAACAATGAGTAAGTTAGTTTTTTCATAAATGTACACATCAGTATCAAAATTATTATTGCTCTGCAGAATGTTTGTTATGTATGTAATTTGATATGGCTTAGAAAGGACTTTAATGTTGCAAAGTTTTAATTAAAGATGGAAATTTGAGTACATACACTAGGTCAGTTGGAAGAGAAAGCAAGCCTTTTGAATGCATCAGTTTCTTTAATATTTATAGAAAGGTGAGGGCAAAATAAAAGGCAGCACAGTAATAAATCAAACACAAAAATACCGAACTCTGAGGAAATGCTGATACAAGATCCTGATAAATAAATCAACAAAGATGGAATGCACACAAGTGTTCTACTAGAATGAATACAGTGAAAGATACATCCCACTTTTTGTATAATAACCAGGCTTGTCAGCTGGAAAAGAGCATTTCTTGGTATATGGGTTATCTACAGCGCTGTTAACATTTTATGAGTATGTTTTTCTTTCTTTTTTTTTTTTTTTTTTTTTACCTTTTCTGTGTAGAAATCCTTATAACTCCCTGTTAAAATCTTCTGGATGATCTTAATGGCTATTGATACAAATAAAGGAAAACATTTTCTTTCCCAAAATACTAGTTGTTACCTGGAGTTCCTAAAAAAGATTTATCATTATTATATTCATTCAGTTTCAGACCACACGCTACCTGTTTCTGACTTAGTTCCTGACTTAGTTCCAGCACCCTGACCATTCTACAAATACATGAGTCCTGTGAATCCAGAGTGCTGCTGCCTTTCCCAGTCTTATCCCTGCGCTCTTTAATTTTGATACAGCCCCTTTGTGATCTAGTCTGCCGTGTATGGATACAAATTTTTCCTGTAAGAGTCGGTTCACACAGACCGACTGGTGGTGTTAAAAAATTGCCTATTAATAACAGCGGTGGCTATGGGACGTATGACATCCAGGATTCAGCCTCCAATGATTAGTCGTTTAGCCAAAACCAATTAACAGAATGTGTTTCATGCCCTTCTGAAGATCGGTGTAACAGTGTTGTGAATTCTGTGGCTGAATTCACTCCTGTGGTCACAAGTGGTACTGCAGCTTCTGAGCTTCCTCCCTCAGGTGTTCTGGTGAGCTCGTTAACTGCTTCATTACTTAACTCCGCCTGATGCTGCTATCCTTGCTCCTTGTCAATGTTTCAGTGTTGGATCTGAGCTTCTCCTGATTGTTCCTGTGACCTGCTGCTCTGTATAGCTAAGTGCTTTTTGCTTTTTTGTTGCTTTTTTTCTGTCCAGCTTGTCTTTTGTTTTGCTGGAAGCTCTGAGACGCAAAGGGTGTACCGCCGTGCCGTTAGTTCGGCACGGTGGGTTTTTTTTGCCCCCTTTGCGTGGTTTTGCTTTAGGGTTTTTTGTAGACTGCAAAGTTCGCTTTACTGTCCTCGCTCTGTCCTAGAATATCGGGCACCACTTTGCTGAATCTATTTCATCCCTACGTTTTGTCTTTTCATCTTACTCACAGTCATTATATGTGGGGGGCTGCCTTTTCCTTTGGGGAATTTCTCTGGGGCAAGTCAGGCCTATTTTTCTATCTTCAGGCTAGCTAGTTTCTTAGGCTGTGCCGAGTTGCCTAGGTAGTTGTTAGGCGCAATCCACAGCCGCTTTTAGTTGTGTTTAGGATAGGATCAGGTGTGCAGTCTACAGAGTTTCCACGTCTCAGAGCTCGTTCTTGTATTTTTGGGTATTTGTCAGATCACTGTGTGCGCTCTGATCGGGCTGCCTTTTCCTTTGGGGAATTTCTCTGGGGCAAGTCAGGCCTATTTTTCTATCTTCAGGCTAGCTAGTTTCTTAGGCTGTGCCGAGTTGCCTAGGTAGTTGTTAGGCGCAATCCACAGCCGCTTTTAGTTGTGTTTAGGATAGGATCAGGTGTGCAGTCTACAGAGTTTCCACGTCTCAGAGCTCGTTCTTGTATTTTTGGGTATTTGTCAGATCACTGTGTGCGCTCTGATCGCTAAGCACACTGTGTTTCTGGATTGCCTTCATAACACCTGTCATTAGCAAACATAACAGTACAAGGAGCCAAACTAATGATTCTCAATAGAGGGAAAGAAAAAGTTCTGACATCATTTTTTTTTTTTCTGCTCTGTGTTCACTTTTTTTTTTCCCCTAGACATTTGGGTGATTCTGGACACAGGTGTGGACATGGATATTCAGGGTCTGTGCTCTTCAATGGATAATCTCGTTATAAATGTACAAAAAATTCAAGATACTATTGATCAGAAATCTATGTTAGAACCAAGAATTCCTATTCCTGATTTGTTTTTTGGAGATAGAACTAAGTTTCTAAGTTTCAAAAATAATTGTAAGCTATTTCTGGCCTTGAAACCTCATTCTTCTGGTAATCCTATTCAACAGGTTTTGATTATTATTTCTTTTTTGCGCGGCGACCCTCAAGACTGGGCATTTTCTCTTGCGCCAGGAGACCCTGCATTGAGTAGTGTCGATGCGTTTTTCCTGGCGCTCGGATTGCTGTACGATGAGCCTAATTCAGTGGATCAGGCTGAGAAAAATTTGCTGGCTTTGTGCCAGGGTCAGGATGATATAGAAGTATATTGTCAGAAATTTAGGAAATGGTCAGTACTCACTCAGTGGAATGAATCTGCGCTGGCAGCTTTGTTCAGAAAGGGTCTCTCTGAGGCTCTTAAGGATGTCATGGTGGGATTTCCTATGCCTGCTGGTTTGAATGAGTCTTTGTCTTTGGCCATTCAGATCGGTCGACGCTTGCGCGAGCGTAAATCTGTGCACCATTTGGCGGTACTGCCTGAGGTTAAACCTGAGCCTATGCAGTGCGATAGGACTATGACTAGAGTTGAACGGCAGGAATACAGACGTCTGAATGGTCTGTGTTTCTACTGTGGTGATTCCACTCATGCTATTTCTGATTGTCCTAAGTGCACTAAGCGGTCCGCTAGGTCTGCCGTCATTGGTACTGTACAGTCCAAATTCCTTCTGTCCATTACCTTGATATGCTCTTTGTCGTCGTTTTCTGTCATGGCGTTTGTGGATTCGGGCGCTGCCCTGAATCTGATGGATTTGGATTATGCTAAACGTTGTGGGTTTTTCTTGGAGCCTTTGCGGTGTCCTATTCCATTGAGAGGAATTGATGCTACACCTTTGGCCAAGAATAAACCTCAATACTGGGCCCAGCTGACCATGTGCATGGCTCCTGCACATCAGGAAGTTATTCGCTTTCTGGTGTTGCATAATCTGCATGATGTGGTCGTGTTGGGGTTGCCATGGCTACAAACCCATAATCCAGTATTGGATTGGAATTCCATGTCGGTGTCCAGCTGGGGTTGTCAGGGGGTACATGGTGATGCTCCATTTTTGTCGATTTCGTCATCCACCCCTTCTGAGGTCCCAGAGTTCTTGTCTGATTATCAGGATGTATTTGAAGAGCCCAAGTCCGATGCTCTACCTCCGCATAGGGATTGTGATTGTGCTATCAATTTGATTCCTGGTAGTAAATTCCCTAAAGGTCGATTATTTAATTTATCCGTGCCCGTACACGCCGCTATGCGCAGTTATGTGAAGGAATCCCTGGAGAAGGGACATATTCGCCCATCGTCATCACCACTGGGAGCAGGGTTCTTCTTTGTAGCCAAGAAGGATGGTTCGCTGAGACCGTGTATTGATTACCGCCTTCTTAATAAGATCACTGTTAAATTTCAGTATCCCTTGCCATTGTTATCTGACTTGTTTGCTCGGATTAAGGGGGCTAGTTGGTTCACTAAGATAGATCTTCGTGGTGCGTATAATCTGGTGAGAATCAGGCAAGGAGATGAATGGAAAACTGCATTCAATACGCCCGAGGGTCATTTTGAGTATCTAGTGATGCCGTTCGGACTTGCCAATGCTCCATCTGTGTTTCAGTCTTTTATGCATGACATCTTCCGTGAGTATCTGGATAAATTCCTGATTGTTTACTTGGATGACATTTTGATCTTCTCAGATGATTGGGAGTCTCATGTGAAGCAGGTCAGAATGGTTTTTCAGGTCCTGCGTGCTAACTCTTTGTTTGTGAAGGGATCAAAGTGTCTCTTCGGTGTGCAGAAAGTTTCATTTTTGGGGTTCATCTTTACCCCTTCTACTATCGAGATGGATCCAGTTAAGGTCCAAGCCATCCAGGATTGGATTCAGCCGACATCTCTGAAAAGTCTGCAAAAGTTCCTGGGCTTTGCTAATTTTTATCGTCGCTTCATCTGTAATATTTCTAGCATTGCCAAACCATTGACCGATTTGACCAAGAAGGGTGCTGATTTGGTTAATTGGTCTTCTGCTGCTGTGGAAGCTTTTCAGGAGTTGAAGCGTCGTTTTTGTTCTGCCCCTGTGTTGTGTCAGCCAGATGTTTCTCTTCCGTTCCAGGTCGAGGTTGATGCTTCTGAGATTGGAGCAGGGGCGGTTTTGTCACAGAGAGGTTCTGATTGCTCAGTGATGAAACCATGTGCTTTCTTTTCCAGGAAGTTTTCGCCCGCTGAGCGTAATTATGATGTGGGCAATCGAGAGTTGCTGGCTATGAAGTGGGCATTCGAGGAGTGGCGTCATTGGCTTGAAGGAGCTAAGCATCGCGTGGTGGTATTGACTGATCATAAGAACTTGACTTATCTCGAGTCTGCCAAGCGCTTGAATCCTAGACAGGCCCGTTGGTCGTTATTTTTTGCCCGCTTCGACTTTGTGATTTCGTACCTTCCGGGCTCTAAAAATGTGAAGGCGGATGCTCTGTCTAGGAGTTTTGTGCCCGACTCTCCGGGTTTATCTGAGCCAGCGGGTATCCTCAAGGAAGGAGTCATTGTGTCTGCCATCTCCCCTGATTTGCGGCGGGTGCTGCAAAAATTTCAGGCGAATAAACCTGATCATTGTCCAGCAGAGAAACTGTTCGTCCCTGATAGGTGGACTAATAAACTTATCTCTGAACTTCATTGTTCGGTGTTGGCTGGTCATCCTGGAATCTTTGGTACCAGTGAGTTAGTGGCTAGATCCTTCTGGTGGCCATCTCTGTCACAGGATGTACGTACTTTTGTGCAGTCCTGTGGGATTTGTGCTAGGGCTAAGCCCTGCTGTTCTCGTGCCAGTGGGTTGCTTTTGCCCTTGCCGGTCCCAAAGAGGCCTTGGACACATATTTCGATGGATTTCATTTCTGACCTTCCCGTTTCTCAAAAGATGTCAGTCATTTGGGTGGTCTGTGATCGCTTTTCTAAAATGGTCCATCTGGTGCCCTTGGCTAAATTGCCTTCCTCCTCTGATTTGGTACCTTTGTTCTTTCAGCATGTGGTTCGGTTGCATGGCATTCCTGAGAATATTGTTTCTGACAGAGGTTCCCAGTTTGTTTCAAGGTTTTGGCGAGCCTTTTGTGGTAGGATGGGCATTGACCTATCCTTTTACTCGGCTTTCCATCCTCAGACTAATGGCCAGACCGAACGAACCAATCAGACCTTGGAAACATATCTGAGATGTTTTGTTTCTGCAGACCAGGATGATTGGGTGTCCTTTTTGCCGTTGGCTGAGTTCGCCCTTAATAATCGGGCCAGCTCGGCTACCTTGGTTTCTCCATTTTTTTGCAATTCTGGGTTCCATCCTCGTTTCTCTTCAGGACAGGTTGAGTCTTCGGACTGTCCTGGTGTGGATTCTGTGGTGGATAGGTTGCAGCAGATCTGGACTCGGGTAGTGGACAATTTGATCTTGTCCCAGGAGAAAGCTCAACTTTTCGCTAATCGCAGACGCCGTGTGGGTCCCCGACTTCGTGTTGGGGATCTGGTTTGGTTATCTTCTCGTCATATTCCTATGAAGGTTTCCTCTCCTAAATTTAAACCTCGTTTTATTGGTCCGTATAGGATTTCTGAGGTTCTCAATCCTGTGTCTTTTCGTTTGACCCTCCCAGACTCCTTTTCCATACATAATGTATTCCATAGGTCGTTGTTGCGGAGATACGTGGCACCTATGGTTCCATCTGTTGAGCCTCCTGCCCCGGTTTTGGTGGAGGGGGAATTGGAGTATATTGTGGAGAAGATTTTGGATTCTCGTGTTTCTAGACGGAAACTCCATTATCTGGTTAAATGGAAGGGTTATGCTCAGGAAGATAATTCCTGGGTTTTTGCCTCTGATGTTCATGCTTCCGATCTTGTTCGTGCCTTTCATGCGGCTCATCCTGGTCGGCCTGGGGGCTCTGGTGAGGGTTCGGTGACCCCTCCTCAAGGGGGGGGTACTGTTGTGAATTCTGTGGCTGAATTCACTCCTGTGGTCACAAGTGGTACTGCAGCTTCTGAGCTTCCTCCCTCAGGTGTTCTGGTGAGCTCGTTAACTGCTTCATTACTTAACTCCGCCTGATGCTGCTATCCTTGCTCCTTGTCAATGTTTCAGTGTTGGATCTGAGCTTCTCCTGATTGTTCCTGTGACCTGCTGCTCTGTATAGCTAAGTGCTTTTTGCTTTTTTGTTGCTTTTTTTCTGTCCAGCTTGTCTTTTGTTTTGCTGGAAGCTCTGAGACGCAAAGGGTGTACCGCCGTGCCGTTAGTTCGGCACGGTGGGTTTTTTTTGCCCCCTTTGCGTGGTTTTGCTTTAGGGTTTTTTGTAGACTGCAAAGTTCGCTTTACTGTCCTCGCTCTGTCCTAGAATATCGGGCCCCACTTTGCTGAATCTATTTCATCCCTACGTTTTGTCTTTTCATCTTACTCACAGTCATTATATGTGGGGGGCTGCCTTTTCCTTTGGGGAATTTCTCTGGGGCAAGTCAGGCCTATTTTTCTATCTTCAGGCTAGCTAGTTTCTTAGGCTGTGCCGAGTTGCCTAGGTAGTTGTTAGTCGCAATCCACAGCCGCTTTTAGTTGTGTTTAGTATAGGATCAGGTGTGCAGTCTACAGTTTCCACGTCTCAGAGATCGTTCTTGTATTTTTGGGTATTTGTCAGATCACTGTGTGCGCTCTGATCGCTAAGCACACTGTGTTTCTGGATTGCCTTCATAACACCTGTCATTAGCAAACATAACATAACAGATGTGCATGTGAAGCTTGGCATAAAAAATTCCCGGAAAAAAAAAATATTTTGCCAAGGACGCACGTGTCTGTATAAAGGGCAAAGTGCAACATGTTCATGTGATGCCGAATTAGAGAAAGCAGATCGGTGTTGGAGGAAAACCAAACAAACTGAAAAACTAAGTTTTAAGGGGAGTGCACTGTCTGTAACTAACAACACATCGTGGCACAAGGTTCTTCCTCTTCATCCATACACAGGGCAGTATTTGCCACTAGGCACTGATGGGCACATGCCTAGGGCGCCGGGCTGCAGGGGGCGGCACCAAGATAGGGAAGGCCTTTGTTTTTATTTTTTTTAATCTCCCTTCCATTAAACAATCCAGGAAATCTGTTGTCTTTTCAGAGGGGGGTATACCTCCCAACCATCTCGGATCCAGCAGGTCAGTCCCGATTTTGAGACTCAGACTCACTGTCCTGGCCGGGATTTTACTTTTCCCGCACTGTGACATTGTACATATATTATGTAACTGTGACAGTCAAGTTCTCCTATTGAGGGACTACCACTCCCAGGAGTCTATACTGCATTCTCTGTTGTATGCTGGGAGCTGAAGTGCACACACTCTCAGACCTCTTACATTCGTGCATACAGCCCGGGAGCAGCTCCTGCCCTTCAGCCCACGTTATAAGTGCAGTCCGAGTTGGGTACAGGACCTTGGGTGTTGTAACGGTCACATGGTGATGGCGGTTCCAGGAAGGATCGAGTTCTACTAGGACATGTAGTTCCGTCTTCAGCTGAGTGCGATGAATCCTGTTATAATGGAGACACGGGACAGAATGGAGACACAGAGGCAGGTTTGAAGACACGGAGGCAGGATGGGAGACACGGGGCAGAATGAAGACACGGGGCAGAATCTAGACATGGGGCAGGATGGAGACACAAAGGCAGGATGGGAGACATGGGGTAGAATGTAGACATGGGGCAGAATGTAGACACAGGGGGCAGGATTGGAGACATGGGGGCAGGATGAAGACACAGGGCAGGATGGAAACACAGAGCAGGATGGGAGGCACAGGGCAGGAAAGGAGATGGGCAGGATTGGAGACAAGGGGCAGGATGGGAGACTCGGAGGCAGGATGGGAGACATGGGGGCAGGATTGGAGACACAGGGGACAGGATGGAGACATGATGCAGGATGGAGACAAGGGGCAGGATGGAGACATGTAGCAGGATGGAAACATGGTGCAGGATGAAAACAGATGGGGCAGGAATATGGGACAGGATGGAGACACATGGCAAGATAGAAACATGGTGCAGGATGGAGACAGATTGGACAGGAATATGGGGCAGGATGGAGTCAGATGGGGCAGGATGGAGACAGATGGTGCAATATCATTCGTAAGGATGGTTATGATGAAGACAGATGGGGCAGGATCATGGGACAGATGGTGCAAGATCATGGGGCAGGATGGATACAATGGAGACAGATGAAACAGGATAATGGAACAGATGGGACAGGATAATGGGGCAGGATCATGAAACAGATGGGGCATGATCATGGGACAGATGGGCAGGATATGGAGGTCTGGTATGATCCGGTGACCTTGGAGCAGCATGAAAACTTTCACTGGAGTAGGTGGTAACTATACTGACCGCAAATCCTGATCTTAACACCGCAACTAGAAGTAGCCGTGGGGTGTACCTAACAAGCCCTAGACACCTCGTCACAGCCGGAGGACTAAATACCCCTAAAGATGGACATAGGAATACTATCTTGCCTCAGGGCAGAACCCCAAAGGATAGGCAGCCCCCCACAAATATTGGCTGTGAGTAGGAGAGGAAAGACACACACAGTCAGAAAACAGGATTTAGCACAAGAGGCCGCTCTAGCTAAAATAGGAAAGGATAGGACAGAGTTCTGTGCGGTCAGTATTAAACCCCTTCCAAAAATATCCACAGCAGATTATACAAAAATTCCTCCATCTAACTAAAGACGTGGAACGTATATCTGCAACTCCAGAGACTACTAAACTCAGAGCAGGAATACAATCAAAAACAAGCACACAGCTTGTGTGCCATAGAAAAAGAAACATACACTTATCTTTGCTGAATTGGCAGCTAAGCAGGAGAAGCCAGACAGAGATCAAATACTTCCCAAGAAACATTGACAACTGGCAAGGACTAATGAGTCCTGCAAACCTAAATACTCCAGTCAGAACTGCAATCAGTAGATACACCTGTCCAGGACTGCAGCCCAGAGACAACTGCATTACCACCTACAACCACCGGAGGGAGCCCAAAAGCAGAATTCACAACAGTACCCCCCCCCTTGAGGAGGTGTCACCGAACCCTCACCAGAGCCCCCAGGCTGATCAGGATGAGCCAGATGAAAGGCACGAACCAAATCAGCGGCATGGACATCAGAGGCAAAAACCCAAGAATTATCCTCCTGGCCATAGCCCTTCCATTTGACAAGGTACTGAAGCTTCTGCCTCGAAAAACGGGAATCCAAAATCTTCTCAACAACATATTCCAACTCCCCATCAACCAACACAGGGGCCGGAGGATCAACAGAGGGAACAACAGGCTCCACATATTTCCGCAATAAGGATCTATGGAAGACATTATGGATAGCAAAAGAGGCCGGAAGCGCCAGTCGAAAAGACACTGGATTAATAATCTCAGAAATCCTATAAGGACCAATAAACCGAGGCTTAAACTTAAAAGAAGAAACCTTCATAGGAACATGACGGGAAGACAACCAGACCAAATCCCCAACCCGAAGCCGGGAACCAACACACCGACGACGGTTAGCAAAACGTTGAGCCTCCTCCTGAGACAACACCAAATTGTCCACCACATGAGCCCAAATCTGCTGCAACCTGTCAACCACAGAATCCACACCAGTAGAGTTGAGTGACCTTGACCTTTTTAGAGTCGAGCCGTGTTTCGCGAAACCCGACTATCTCAAAAGTCGAGTCGAGTGGAATCGGCCGATTATCGCGAAAAGTCGGGGATCGACCGAAACACGAAACCCAATGCAAGTCAATGGGGGAGCATAGTCGGCAGTGAGTAGAGGCCAGGAAAACATGTACAGAGCCCATTGTATTGGCAAAAACATCCATTCTTGCTACTGAAGCTTGTCAATCGTAATTTAGCTTATAATAATTGGAAGGCATTTGAAATTGGGGGTCATTTGGCTAAAGTTGTGGGGGGTAGGGCTGGTTCAAGTAATTAGTGGGCCCAGTAAATCTGGACCACGTCACGGCAGTGGAGCAGGGAGAGGTAAGTATTTCAACTTTGCAAGTGCTGTGATCCTGAGCAAGCAGGGGGGGCCCACTCGTTGGCATTGGCACTGGCACAGGGCCCCTCAAAGTACAGCGGTGTGTTTGCACGGCGGGGGTGCCTCCCACCGGCAGCAACACTTTTGCGTACTATGAGGGGCCCTGTGCCAGTGACGTCGCCAACGAGTATTCCTCCCCCCACCTGATGAAGGAACCTGCATCTTCATCTGCACCTTCCTCTTTGTCCCTGTGTAAGGTGGTATGGTATGCGTGAAGGGGGACCTGACTTTCAGCAGGGTCACAATCTTGCAGTGCAGCGTGCACGGGGAATGTTGCATTATGGGTCAATGTACCAGCAGACTCATCTATCACTGGCTGGGCAATGGGCAGGATGAGGGGGAAACAGATATGGGCCCAAAGAATAAAGTGGGCTAAATGCAGTTCAAAATTGGTAACAGGACTAACCAGGGGGCATTGTTTTGTTCAGTGGAGGACAAATGGAATGAGAGGCTGACACAGAGAGTAGGCCCAAATCAGTAAGTATTCTAAATGCAGTTCAAAATTGGCAACAGTAGTAAACCGGCGGCACAGCTTTGTTCACTGGAGGAGAACAGCAAGAAGCGGCATACACAGATAGAAGGCCCCAACCCAACTAGTAGGCCTAATGCAGTGTTGTTTTCAACAACTACTAAACGAGAGCCAGAAGATCGAAGCAATGGAGAGGAAACCTGGAGAACACCTTGGAGCGGAAGACACCGTCTCTACACCCCATAGCCAATTTGTAGGCCTAATGCAGTGTAACTACAACTACTAAACGAGAGTCGGAAGATCGAAGCAATGTGGACGAAACCTGGGGAACACCTTGGAGTGGAACACACCGTCTCTACACCCCATACCCAATTTGTAGGCCTAATGCAGTGTAGTTTTCAACAACTACTAAACGAGAGTCGGAAGATCGAAGCAATGGAGAGGAAACCTGGGGAACACCTTGTAGTGGAACACACCGTCTCTACACCCCATACCCAATTTGTAGGCCTAATGCAGTGTAGTTTTCTACAACCACTAAACGAGAGTCGGAAGACTGAAGCAATGGAGAGGAAACCTGGGGAACACCTTGGAGTGGAACACACCATCTCTACACCCCATACCTAATTTGTAGGCCTAATGCAGTGTAGTTTTCTACAACTACTAAACGAGAGTCGGAAGATCGAAGCAATGTGGACGAAACCTGGGGAACACCTTGGAGTGGAACACACCGTCTCTACACCCTATACCCAATTTGTAGGCCTAGTGCAGTGTAGTTTTCAACAACTACTAAACGAGAGTCAGAAGATCGAAGCAATGGAGAGGAAACCTGGGGAACACCTTGTAGTGGAAGACACCGTCTCTACACCCCATACCCAATTTGTAGGCCTAATGCAGTGTAGTTTTCAACAACTACTAAACGAGAGTCGGAAGACCGAAGCAATGGAGAGGAAACCTGGGGAACACCTTGGAGTGGAACACACTGTCTCTACACCCCATACCCAATTTGTATGCTTAATGCAGTGTAGTTTTCAACAACTACTAAACGAGAGTCGGAAGACCGAAGCAATGGAGAGGAAACCTGGGGAACACCTTGGAGTGGAACACACCGTCTCTACACCCCATACCCAATTTGTAGGCCTAATGCAGTGTAGTTTTCAACAACTACTAAACGAGAGTCGGAAGACCGAAGCAATGTAGAGGAAACCTGGGGAACACCTTGGAGTGGAATACACTGTCTCTACACCCCATACCCAATTTGTAGGCCTAATGCAGTGTAGTTTTCTAAAACTACTAAACGAGAGTCGGAAGATCGAAGCAATGTGGACGAAACCTGGGGAACACCTTGGAGTGGAACACACCGTCTCTACACCCCATACCCAATTTGTAGGCCTAATGCAGTGTGGCCGAAACCTGGGGAACACCTTGGAGTGGAACACACCGTCTCTACACCCCATACCCAATTTGTAGGCCTAATGCAGTGTAGTTTTCAACAACTACTAAACGAGAGTCGGAAGATCGAAGCAATGGAGAGGAAACCTGGGGAACACCTTGTAGTGGAACACACCGTCTCTACACCCCATACCCAATTTGTAGGCCTAATGCAGTGTAGTTTTCAACAACTACTAAACGAGAGTCGGAAGACCGAAGCAATGGAGAGGAAACCTGGGGAACACCTTGGAGTGGAACACACCGTCTCTACACCCCATACCCAATTTGAAGGCCTAATGCAGTGTAGTTTTCAACAACTACTAAACGAGAGTCGGAAGACCGAAGCAATGTAGAGGAAACCTGGGGAACACCTTGGAGTGGAACACACCGTCTCTACACCCCATACCCAATTTGTAGGCCTAATGCAGTGTAGTTTTCAACAACTACTAAACGAGAGTCGGAAGACCCAAGCAATGGAGAGGAAACCTGGGGCACACCTTGGAGTGGCAGACACCGTTAGTAGGCCCTACCAAAGTAGCAGCCCCAATGCAGTTTTCAAATTCCTAGAGGCTGAAAACAAGACTATTGACGCTCTGCTTTTTTCAAAGGAGGACAGCTGTATTGAGTGGCGCAGACAGACACAGGTAGTAGGCCTTAAACCAAAAATGTGGCTCACTGCAGTTTAAAAAAGGTTACAAGGGTACACAGGCAGCATTGCTCTGGTCAGTGGAGGACAATTTCAATAGTGGACCGCAGACAGACTTTGTACGCCTACTATTAAAAAAAGGATGCTCTATGCAATTTAAAATAGGTTCCAGGGGTCCACGGGCAGCAGTGGTGTGGTTAGTGGAGGAGTATTGGAAGGAGGGACCGCAGACAGGCGTAGTAGGCCTAACATAACAAAATTAGGCTGTAGGCACTTTAAAATTGGTTCCAGGGGTACACGGGCAGCAGTGGTGTGGTCAGCGGAGGACAATTTGAATTAGGGACTGCAGACAGACTTTGTAGGCTGTCCCCTGTGGACCAGGCATCCAACACATTAACCCAGTGCGCCGTAATGGACACGTAACATGTGTGGACTTGCCTACTGGTCCATGCGTCTCTTGTCAGGTGCACCTTTCTACTGTTTGATTGCCTGAGTGCTATGACAATGCAGACTTTTTCATGCCGGTGGAGGGCTGGGATGGCTTTTCTCGCAAAAGAAATGTCGACTGGGTAGCTTGAACCGTGGTACAGCGTAGTTCATCTGGGCTTTCTAAATATAAAACAAAGAAAAAAAGGAGGCTCCATGCACTTTCAGCTGGGTTCCAGGGGTACACGGCCAGCATTGGTCTGGTCAGTGGAGAACTATTGGAAGGAGGGACCGCAGACAGGCTTCGAAGGCCTAACATAATAAATTAGGGCTGTAGGCACTTTAACATTGGTTCCAGGGGAACACGGGCAACAGTAGACAGGTCAGTGGAGGACTAGTGGAAGGAGGGACCGCAGACAGGCTTCGAAGGCCTAGCATAATAAATTAGGGCTGTAGGCACTTTAACATTGGTTCCAGGGGTACACGGGCAGCAGTAGACAGGTCAGTGGAGGACTAGTGGAAGGAGGGACCGCAAACAGGCTTCGAAGGCCTAACATAATAAATTTGGGCTGTAGGCACTTTGAATTCTCTTGCAGGGGTACACCGGCAGTGGGCACCATTGGTGTTGTCAGCGGCGGCCGATTGTAATGAGTGTCTGCCAGTTAGTAGTCCCAAAAAATAAATACATGTTAATGTCTCGCATTACAACAAAAAGAAAATCCAAAAGGGTGCAATCATTAGGTACAGGGGTGGGCTCCTCTGCGTAGTTTCAGACCTAGTAATTTGGCACAAAGTATTTACTTGGGTAAATATAGGACACTGCCCCTGACTATGTTAAGTACCATCATACATGTCAACACAATGGTATTGTCAGTGGCAGGAATTTACGGATGTCAGCGCATAGACTAAACATTGGTGGAACTGTGAGAGATAATTGTGCAAGTGGTAGAGCAATGTTTGAGCTGGGGGTGGGGGAACTCTCTTGTGGCCGGCGGTACATGCCCAGGGCTCCTCATGTTACAACAGTGTGTCTGACGTTGGGTGCGCACCACCACCGCCAGAGACACTTTATTGTACTATGAGGGACCCAGTGGCAGTGCCGTAGACCAAAAGCGGGCACACCCACCTCTTCAGACAAACAGCACTCTCACAGGTGCTTGCACCAAGTGGCGATACCACGGCCCCGTGTGGGGAGTTTGGCCATTTAGGGAGGTGTAAATATGTCGTATGCTGGACAATCAGCTGCTGCAAATTACGAGATTGGTAAAGTCATTCAGAGCAGTCCACAGGCAATACCTTTTCATAGGAAAGCTAGGTGTCGGCTGGGTAAGGTGGGGCAAAAGAATTCGAAATCCAGTTGTGGTTCATTTTAATGAAGGTTAGATCATCAACATTTTGGGTAGCCAGACGTGTCCTTTTTTCAGTTAATATTGAACCTGCAGCACCGAATACTCTTTCTGATAGGACACTAGCTGCCGGGCAAGCAAGCTCCTGCAATGCATATTCTGCCAATTCTGGCCAGGTGTCTAATTTGGATGCCCAGTAATCAAATGGGAATGACGGTTGAGGTAGAACATCGATAAGGGATGAAAAATAGTTAGTAACCATACTGGACAAATGTTGTCTTCTGTCACTTTGAATTGATGCAGCAGTACCTGTCCTGTCTGCGGTCATAGCAAAATCACTCCACAACCTGGTCAGAAAACCCCTCTGTCCAACGCCACTTCTGATTTCTGCACCTCTAACACCTCTGGTCTGCTGCCCCCTGCTGCTCGTGTGAGAACGATCATGGGCGCTGTGTGCTGGGAATGCCTGAAGCAAATGGTCAACAAGAGTTGATTGTTTGGTTGCTAATATTAGTTCCAAGTTGTCATGTGGCATAATATTTTGCAATTTGCCTTTATAGCGAGGATCAAGGAGGCAGGCCAACCAGTAATCGTCATCGTTCATCATTTTCGTAATGCGTGTGTCCCTTTTGAGGATACGTAAGGCATAATCCGCCATGTGTGCCAAAGTTCCAGTTGTCAAATCTGCGGTTGTGCTTGGTTGAGGGGCAGTTTCAGGCAAATCTACGTCACTGGTGTCCCTCAGAAACCCAGAACCCGGCCTTGCCACGCCACCAATTTCCAGTGGCCCCGGAGAAGCTTCCTCATTAAAAAAATACTCATCCCCATCGTCCTCCTCGTCCTTCTCCTCCTGTTCGCCCGCTACCTCATCCTGTACACTGCCCTGACCAGACAATGGCTGACTGTCATCAAGGCTTTCCTCTTCCTCGGCTGCAGATGCCTGCTCCTTTATGTGCGTCAAACTTTGCATCAGCAGACGCATTAGGGGGATGCTCATGCTTATTATGGCGTTGTCTGCACTAACCAGCCGTGTGCATTCCTCAAAACACTGAAGGACTTGACACATGTCTTGTATCTTCGACCGCTGCACACCTGACAACTCCATGTCTGCCATCCTACTGCCTGCCTGTGTATGTGTATCCTCCCACAAAAACATAACAGCCCGCCTCTGTTCGCACAGTCTCTGAAGCATGTGCAGTGTTGAGTTCCACCTTGTTGCAACGTCTATGATTAGGCGATGCTGGGGAAGGTTCAAAGACCGCTGATAGGTCTGCATACGGCTGGAGTGTACGGGCGAACGGCGGATATGTGAGCAAAGTCCACGCACTTTGAGGAGCAGGTCGGATAACCCCGGATAACTTTTCAGGAAGCACTGCACCACCAGGTTTAAGGTGTGAGCTAGGCAAGGAATGTGTTTCAGTTGGGAAAGGGAGATGGCAGCCATGAAATTCCTTCCGTTATCACTCACTACCTTGCCTGCCTCAAGATCTACTGTGCCCAGCCACGACTGCGTTTCTCTCTGCAAGAACTCGGACAGAACTTCCGTGGTGTGTCTGTTGTCGCCCAAACACTTCATAGCCAATACAGCCTGCTGACGCTTGCCAGTAGCTGCCCCATAATGGGGCAACTGGTGTGCAACAGTGGCAGCTGCGGATGGAGTGGTTTGGCGACTGCGGTCTGTGGACGAGCTCTCGCTTCTGCAGAAGGACGAAGAGGAGGAGGAGGAGGGGGTGCGAACACCTACAGCCAACTGTTTCCTAGACCGTGGTCTAGGCAGAACTGTCCCGCAATTGATGTCCCCTGTGGACCCTGCATCCACCACATTCACCCAGTGTGCCGTGATGGACACGTAACGTCCCTGGCCATGCCTACTGGTCCATGCATCTGTTGTCAGGTGCATCTTTGTACTCACAGATTGCCTGAGTGCATGGACGATGTGCTCTTTAACATGCTGGTGGAGGGCTGGGATGGCTTTTCTCGAAAAGAAGTGTCGACTGGGTAGCTCGTAGCGTGGTACAGCGTAGGCCATCAGGGCTTTGAAAGCTTCACTTTCAACTAACCGGTAGGGCATCATCTCTAACGAGATTAGTCTAGCTATGTGGGCGTTCAAACCCTGTGTACGCGGATGCGAGGATAAGTACTTCCTTTTTCTAACCAGAGTCTCATGTAGGGTGACCTGGACTGGAGAGCTGGAGATCGTGGAACTAGCGGGTGTGCCGGTGGACATGGCAGACTGAGAGACGGTTGGAGACGGTATTGTATCCACCTGTGCCCCTAGATGCAGTGTTTCCTACTACGAAACTGGTGATTCCCTGACCCTGACTGCTTTGGCCTGGCAAAGAAACCTGCACAGATACTGCAGGTGGTGCGGAAAATGGTGGCCTTACAGTGACGGCAGGGATGTAGCGTTGCTGACTAGCTTCATTGGCCAAGGGTGCTACAACCTTAAGGGACGTTTGGTAGTTCGTCCAGGCTTGCAAATGCATGGTGGTTAAATGTCTATGCATGCAACTTGTATTGAGACTTTTCAGATTCTGACCTCTGCTTAAGGTAGTTGAACATTTTTGACAGATGACTTTGCGCTGATCAATTGGATGTTGTTTAAAAAAATGCCAGACTGCACTCTTCCTAGCATCGGATCCCTTTTCAGGGATTGCAGACTGAGCTTTAACCGGATGGCCACGCTGTCCTCCAACAGGTTTTGGCTTTGACACGCGTTTTGGGCCAGATAAGGGCCCGGCAGATGGAACCTGTTGCGATGTTGATGCCTGCTTCGGCCCCTCCTCCTCCGCTTCAGAACTGCTGCCGCCTGCACCCTGTTCCCCCAATGGCTGCCAATCGGGGTCAACAACTGGGTCATCTATAACCTCCTCTTCTAGCTCGTGCGCAACTTCGTCTGTGTCACCGTGTAAGTCGGTGGTAGAGCGTTCGTGATGGGGCAACATAGTCTCATCAGGGTCTGATTCTGGATCAGTACCCTGCAAGGGCAATGTTGTGGTCTGAGTCAAAGGACCAGCATAGTAGTCTGGCTGTGGCTGTGCATCAGTGCACTCCATGTCAGATTCAACTTGTAATGGACATGGCCTGTTAACTGCTTCACTTTCTAAGCCAGGGACGGTATGTGTAAAGAGCTCCATGGAGTAACCCGTTGTGTCGCCTGCTGCATCCTTCTCTCTTGTTGTTGTTTTTGCTGAAGAGGACAAGGAAGCGACTTGTCCCTGACCGTGAACATCCACTAACGACGCGCTGCTTTTACATTTACCAGTTTCAAAAGAGGAGGCAAAAGAGCTAGAGGCTGAGTCTGCAAGGTAAGCCAAAACTTGCTCTTGCTGCTCCGGCTTTAAAAGCGGTTTTCCTACTCCCAGAAAAGGGAGCGTTCGAGGCCTTCTGTAGCCACACGACGAACCTGGCTCCACAGCTCCAGACTTAGGTGCAATATTTTTTTTCCCACGACCACCTGATGCTCCACTACCACTACCATCATTACCAGCTGACACTGAACGCCCACAGCCACGACCTCTTCCACCAGACTTCCTCATTGTTTTAAAAACTTAACCAAAGTAACGGTATTTGTTGCTGTCAAACAACTTACACGGTGAGCTATAACTTCAGTATGATTTAGATATCCCTTTACAGGTGGGTGAGACCGCAAGGAAAATCAGGCACAATGTTACACACTCTGTTTTCGGTGGCACCAAATGAGAGAGATGCCACACACGCAGGACTGTCACTCAAGCACAAATGTCAATATTGATCTCCCACTGATTTTTTTTTGATTTTTTCAGGGAGAATTTAGAAACCAAATAGAAAAAAAATAGGCTTTCTGTGGCCCACTATTTTAGAGAGAGAGATGGCACACCCAGGAGTCAAGACTGGCACACAAGCAGAAAGGGCAATATTAATCTCCCACTGATTTTTTTTTAATTTTTTTAGGGAGACTTTAAAAACCAAATTAAAAAAATGATTTTTTCAGGGAGAATTTAGAAACCAAATTAAAAAAAAATGATTTTTTCAGGGAGAATTTAGAAACCAAATAAAAAAAATAGGCTTTCTATGGCCCACTATTTGAGAGAGAGATGGCACACACAGGAGTCAAGACTGGCACACACGCAGAAAGGGCAATATTTATCTCCCACTGATTTTTTTTTATTTTTTCAGGGAGACTTTAGAAACCAAATTAAAAAAAAATAGGCTTTCTATGGCCCACTATTTGAGAGAGAGAGATGGCACACCCATGAGTCAGGAGTGGCACACAAGCAGAAAGGGCAATATTAATCTCCCAATGAATTTTTTTTTTATTTTTTCTGGGAGAATTTAGAAACCAAATAGAAAAAAAATAGGCTTTCTATGGCCCACTATTTGAGAGGGAGAGATGGCACACCCAGGAGTCAAGACTGGCACACAAGCAGAAAGGGCAATATTAATCTCCCACTGATTTTTTTTTTTTTTTTTCAGGGAGACTTTAGAAACCAAATTAAAAAAAATTATTTCTTCAGGGAGAATTTAGAAACCAAAAAAAAAAAAAAAATAGGCTTTCTATGGCCCACTATTTGAGAGAGAGAGATGGCACGCCCAGGAGTCAAGACTGGCACACAAGCAGAAAGGGCAATATTAATCACCCACTGTTTTTTTTTTATTTTTTCAGGGAGAATTTAGAAACCAAAAAATAAAAAAATAGGCTTTCTATGGCCCACTATTTGAGAGAGAGAGATGGCACACCCAGGAGTCAAGACTGGCACACAAGCAGAAAGGGCAATATTAATCTCCCACTGATTTTTTTTTATTTTTTCAGGGAGACTTTAGAAACCAAATTTAAAAAAATGATTTCTTCAGGGAGAATTTAGAAACCAAATAAAAAAAATGATTTTTTTCAGGGAGAATTTAGAAACCAAATAAAAAAAAAAATAGGCTTTCTATGGCCCACTATTTGAGAGAGAGAGATGGCACACCCAGGAGTCAGGAGTGGCACACAAGCAGAAAGGGCAATATTAATCTCCCACTGATTTTTTTTTTTCAGGGAGAATTTAGAAACCAAAAAATAAAAAAAATAGGCTTTCTATAGCCCACTATTTGAGAGAGAGAGATGGCACACCCAGGAGTCAGGAGTGGCACACAAGCAGAAAGGGCAATATTAATCTCCCACTGATTTTTTTTTTATTTTTTCAGGGAGAATTTAGAAACCCCCCCAAAAAAATATTAATAGGCTTTCTATGGCCTACTATTTGAGAGAGAGATGGCACACTCAGGACTGGCACACAAGCCCAAATGCCAATATTAATCTCCCACTGTTTTTTTTTTTCAGGGAGAATTTATAAACCCCCCCCCCCCAAAAAAAAAACGGAAAAATACAAAGGCTTTCTATGGCCCACTATGTGAGAGAGATGGCACACACAGGGATGGCACTCTAGCAGAAATGCCAATCTTAATTTCCCACAACTTATTTTTTTAGGGAGAAAAAAAAAAAAAACGGGGACTGTCCTACAATTACTATCTCCATGCAGTAATCTCAGCCAGGTATGGCAGGCAGCAATAAGGAGTGGACTGATGCACAAATTTAATAAAAAGTGTGGACAAACAAACAAGATAGCTGTGCAGAAAGGAAGGAACAGCAGGATTTGTGCTTTGAAAAAAGCAGTTGGTTTGCACAGCGGCGTACACACAGCAATGCAGCTATCAGGGAGTCTTCTAGGGCAGCCCAATGAGCTACAGCGCTGAGGAAAAAAAAAATGTAGCTTCCACTGTCCCTGCAAACAAAAGGTGGTGTTGGACAGTGGAAATCGCTACAGCACAAGCAGTTTGGTGGTTAATGGACCCTGCCTAACGCTATCCCTGCTTCTGACGAAGCGGCAGCAACCTCTCCCTAGGCTCAGATCAGCAGCAGTAAGATGGCGGTCGGTGGGAACGCCTCTTTATAGCCCCTGTGACGCCGCAGACAGCAAGCCAATCACTGCAATGCCCTTCTCTAAGATGGTGGGGACCAGGACCTATGTCATCACGCTGCCCACACTCTGCGTTCACCTTCATTGGCTGAGAAATGGCACTTTTAGCGTCATTGAAACGCGACTTTGGTGCGAAAGTCACGTACCGCATGGCCCACCCCACACAGGGGTCGGGTTTCATGAAACCCGACTTTGCCAAAAGTCGGCGACTTTTAAAAATGAACGATCCGTTTCGCTCAACCCTACACACCAGGACAGTCAGAAGGCTCAACCTGCCCAGAAGAAAAACGAGGATGAAAACCAAAATTACAAAAGAAAGGCGAAACCAAAGTAGCCGAACTAGCCCGATTATTAAGGGCAAACTCGGCCAATGGCAAGAAAGCCACCCAATCATCCTGATCAGCAGACACAAAGCATCTCAAATGAGTCTCCAAAGTCTGATTAGTTCGCTCGGTCTGACCATTTGTCTGAGGATGAAACGCAGAAGAAAAAGACAAATCAATGCCCAGCCTAGCACAAAAGGCCCGCCAAAATCTAGAAACAAACTGGGAACCTCTGTCGGACACAATATTCTCTGGAATACCATGCAAACGGACCACATGCTGAAAAAACAACGGAACCAAATCCGAAGAGGAAAGCAATTTAGGCAAAGGCACCAAATGAACCATCTTAGAGAACCGGTCACAAACAACCCAGATAACCGACATCCTCTGGAAAACCGGAAGATCGGAAATAAAATCCATAGAAATATGCGTCCAGGGCCTCTCAGGGACCTGCAATGGCAAAAGCAACCCACTAGCACGGGAACAACAAGGCTTGGCCCGCGCACAAGTCCCACAGTACTGCACAAAAGAACGCACATCACGCGACAAAGAAGGCTACCAAAAGGACCTACCAACCAAGTCTCTGGTACCAAATATGCCAGGATGACCAGCCAACACGGAACAGTGAACCTCAGAAATCACTCTACTAGTCCATCTGTCAGGAACAAACAGTTTCCCCACAGGACAGCGGTCAGGTTTGTCAGCATGAAATTCCTGAAGAACCCGTCGTAAATCAGGGGAAATGGCAGAAAGGGCCACCCCTTCTTTCAGAATACCGACCGGTCCTAAGACCTCAGGAGAATCAGGTGAAAAACTCCTAGAGAAGGCATCAGCCTTAATGTTCTTAGAACTCGGAAGGTACGAGACCACAAAATCAAAATGGGAAAAAAACAAGGACCATCGAGCCTGTCTAGGATTCAGCCGTTTGGCAGACTCGAGGTAAATCATATTCTTATGATCGGTCAAGACCACAATATGGTGCTTAGCTCCCTCAAGCCAATGTCGCCACTCCTCAAACGCTCACTTCATAGCCAACAACTCCCGATTGCCGACATCATAATTGCGTTCAGAAGGCGAAAACTTACGGGAAAAGAAGGCACACGGTTTCATTAAGGAACCAACAGGATCCCTCTGAGACAAAACGGCCCCTGCCCCAATCTCAGAAGCGTCAACCTCAACCTGAAAGGGAAGAGAAACATCCGGTTGGCGCAACACACTGTGACGATGTAAGAATCTGGCTGCACTCGGATGTCACCCGAGTGCAGTCCTATTAGAGCATGTAGATTCAAACAGTGAAAAACGGAGAGTGGACCCACTGGACCGTGATGACGAACCCCTCTCGGACGAGCTGAACAGGTGGACCGCCCCCTATACAGGGAGAGTTAGGGGCAGGCCCGTGAGGGACTATTGCCACGGAAGCTGGAGGGTCGACTGAGATCAGATGGGAACACAGCAGGCACAAAGGGAAAGAGGGAACAGAAAGGAACTACTGAGACAAGGGAGAAGATGGGAACGCTACGGAGGCACGGAGGCTGGCAGGACAATATGGAGACACCGAGGCTGACGGGAGCAAGGAAAAGATATAGAAGCCGGGCAGGTACCGCAGAAGAAAAGGAACTGAAGGAACAAGGCAGGAACACAGGAAACAGGCAGGCACTGCAGAGGGCGGAGGAGACCCAAAGTCAGAGAGCTAGGAACCTACAGAGACCACAGGTGACCAGAAGCACTTGTAAACACAAATGAACATCAGGCACAGAGAAGCAGCAGGAAGCAGTTTACATAGCAGCATGGGAGCTACTTCCGGGTTACAGTCCACCAGGATGACTGAGAGGACAGGAAAGAGCGCCAACAGAGGAATCAGATGTGCGCACGCGCAGAGCTGAATGCGACGCGCGCGCGCACCCGGCGAGCTGCAGTGGGGAGAGGCGGCGGCAGCATCGGCATGACACACTGGAGCAGAAGTAAATCGACGTTTAAGCTCCTGAAAGGCAGAGACAGCCGCAGAGGACCAATTCGCCACATCAGTGCCTTTCTTCGTCAAATCGTTCAAGGGTTTAACCACGCTGGAAAAATTAGCAATGAAACGGCGATAAAAATTACTTAATTTAACTACATTAATTTCTGAAGGCTCTTCACGGATGTGGGCTGAATCCAAACATGAATGGCCTGAACCTTAACCGAATCCATCTCTATAGATGAGTGAGAAAAAATAAAGCCCAAAAAAGAAACCTTCTGCACCCCAAAGAGACACTTAGACCCTTTCACAAACAGGGCATTGTCACGAAGGATCTGAAATACCATCCTGACCTGTTCCACATGAGACTCCCAATTATCGGAAAAAATCAAAATATCGTCCAAATATACAATCAAGAACTTATCAATATAAGTCCGGAAAATATCATGCATAACGGACTGAAACACAGATGGAGCATTAGTGAGCCCGAATGACATCACAAGGTATTCAACATGGCCTTCGGGCGTGTTAAATGCAGTTTTCCATTCATCACCCTGCTTAATACGAACAAGATTATATGCCCCCCGAAGGTCAATCTTCGTAAACCAACTAGCTCCCTTAATCCTAGCAAACAAATCGGTAAGCAAAGGTAAAGGGTATTGAAACTTGACCGTGATTTTATTCAAGAGACGATAATCAATACAGGGTCTCAAGGAACCATTTTTTTAGCAACAAAAAAGAACCCCGCTCCCAACGGTGAAGAAGATGGCCGAATATGTCCTTTCTCCAAAGACTCCTTAATATAACTCCGCATGGCGGTATGTTCAGGCACAGACAGGTTGAAAAGTTGACCCTTAGGAAACTTACAGCCTGGAATCAAGTCAATAGCACAATCGCAGTCCCTGTGCGGTGGAAGGAAACTGGACTTGGGCTCATCGAATACATCCTGAAAATCAGACAAAAACTCTGGAATTTCAGAAGAGGAAGAAGAGGAGATTGACATCAAAGGAACATCATTATGAACCCCCTGACAACCCCAACTAGTCACAGACATGGACTTCCAAACTTCCTGATGGGCTGGCGCCATGCGCATGGTCACCTGTGTCCAAAACTGGGGCTTATTTTTAGCCAAGGGTGTAGCATCAATGCCCCTTAAAGGAATAAGGTTCTGCAAAGGCTGCAAGGAAAAACCACAACGCTGGCAAACTCAAAGTCCATTAAGTTCAAGGCGGCGCCTGAATCCACAAACACCATGACAGAAAATGATGACAATGAGCAGATCAAGGACACAGATAACAGAAATTTAGGTTGTACAGTACTGATGGTAAATGAAGTAGCGATCCTCTTTGTCCGCTTAGGGCAGACTGAAATGACATGAGAAGCGTCGCCACAATAATAACACAACCTATTCTGACGTCTGAATCCTTGTCGTTCCGTTTTAGACAGAATCCTATCACACTGCATTGGCTCAGGAGTCTGCTCTGAGAACAATGCCACAGCGTACACAATTCTGCGCTCCCGTAAGCACCGGTCAATCTGAATGGCCAGAGACATAGAATTACTCAGACCGGAAGGCGTGGGAAACCCCACCATAACATCTTTAACGGATTCAGAAAGACCCTTTCTGAAAATTGCCGCCAAAGCATCATTATTCCATTTAGTCAACACAGACCATTTTCTGAATTTCTGACAATACAATTCTGCCGCCTCTTGACCCTGAGACAGGGCCAACAAGGTCTTCTCAGCTTGATCCACAGAATTAGGTTCATCATATAATAAGCCTAAAGCCTGAAATAAGGAGTCTACATTAAGCAAAGCCGGATTCCCAGATTCCAGGGAAAACGCCCAATCCTGTGGGTCGCCACGCAGCAGGGAGATGACGATTTTAACCTGCTGAATGGAATCACCAGAGGATCGAGGTCTCAGAGCAAAAAACAGTTTACAGTTGTTTTTAAAACTCAAAAATTTGGACCGGTCTCCAAAAAACAAATCAGGAGTAGGAATCTTCGGCTCTAAAACAGGAGTTTGAACAATATAATCAGAAATACCCTGTACCCTAGCAGCAAGCTGGTCTACACGAGAAACAAATTCCTGAACATCCATGCTTGCACAAGGCTCCTCAGCCACCCAGAGATAAAGAGGGAAGAGAAGATAAAGCAGACTGAAGAAAAAAAAAAGGCTCAACACCTTTCTTCCCTTCTTCTGAGATGCATTTAACTCATTATTGGCCAGTTGTACTGTTATGATCCGGTGACCTTAGGGCAGCATGAAAACTTTCACTGGAGTAGGAACTATACTGACCGCAAATCCTGATCTTAACACCGCAACTAGAAGTAGCCGTGGGGTGTACCTAACAAGCCCTAGACACCTCGTCACAGCCGGAGGACTAAATACCCCTAAAGATGGAAATAGGAATACTATCTTGCCTCAGAGCAGAACCCCAAAGGATAGGCAGCCCCCCACAAATATTGGCTGTGAGTAGGAGAGGGAAGACACACACAGTCAGAAAACAGGATTTAGCACAAGAGGCCGCTCTAGCTAAAATAGGAAAGGATAGGACAGAGTTCTGTGCGGTCAGTATTAAACCCCTTCCAAAAATATCCACAGCAGATTATACAAAAATTCCTCCATCTAACTAAAGACGTGGAACGTATATCTGCAACTCCAGAGACTACTAAACTCAGAGCAGGAATACAATCAAAAACAAGCACACAGCTTGTGTGCCATAGAAAAAGAAACATACACTTATCTTTGCTGAATTGGCAGCTAAGCAGGAGAAGCCAGACAGAGATCAAATACTTCCCAAGAAACATTGACAACTGGCAAGGACCAATGAGTCCTGCAAACCTAAATACTCCAGTCAGAACTGCAATCAGTAGATACACCTGCCCAGGACTGCAGCCCAGAGACAACTGCATTATCACCTACAACCACCGGAGGGAGCCCATAAGCAGAATTCACAACAGAGATCATATGTCTGGAGCCAGGAATGAGACACAGGGGCCAGGATGGGGGATATTATCACCATAGGGGCTATTTAAGGGATATTATTACTGCAGTGATGTATTTATTTTATTTTTTGAGGATACTGTTTTAAATGGGGGAGGCAGTCCTGTTACTGTGCAGAGCAACACTGTCAATTTTTTTTCTTCATCTGGTGTGCAGAGCAACACTGTCAATTTTTTTTCTTCATCTGGTGTAGTTTAGAATTTTTGAAAAAAATTAGTAATGTGCTCTGCAAGTGATGCTCTAGATAACTGTGTTATTTCCTGCAGAGATGAGCCCTGGCTTGAAGAAGTGACGGCAGTCTGTGCTGGATGAAGATTAAAAGCGAAGGTGAAGGACTTCACCTAGAGACATCACTGGTGAGTCAGTGTGTTACCTGTACGCTGACACTACACACTGTATACTATTATTACAGCGGTCCTGTGTACAATGTCACCAATTATCACTGTATTACCTTTTGAAATATACACTATATACACAGCTCCTGTGTATAATGTCACCGGTGATCACTGTTATACATGTACACAGACACTGCATACTAAGTAAAGATCTTCTGTGTATAATGGCACTTATGATATTAGTATTGTGTTTTTTATTACTGATCAGTATTGTAGTATTCAGTCATTATGTAGTGGTAATATGTGGTCTGGTCATGATGTGGTGGTATTTGTTCCTTGTATGTGGTATTATTGGTCACTATGTGGTTGCAATATGGTGTCTGGTCATGGTGCGGTGGTATTTGTTTCTTGTATGTGCTATTATTTGGTCATTTTAAAAATTGAAAAATAAATAAAAATATACCTAAATTGTATTGAATATTTTAACAAATATTTAATAGGTTAGAATAGAGTAGAGTAGGACCCAGCCAAAAGAGTCTACCTTGTCGTGGTGGCAGCTTAAAAAATCTTTTGACTGTGGACAGTTCGAGGGGTGTAGGCGGGGCTGGGTTGAAGCCTGGGTGGAATCTCAAGGGAGCCCCCAAAATTTTGCCAGTATGGGGCCCCGAAATTCCTAGTGGCAGCCTTGATAATATATCTTATCTTTATATCTATATATCTTTATTTAGCTCTATGGATTTACAAAAACGCATGCAAAAATGCATAAAACGCGTAGAAAGAGATGCAGAAACCTTGCTGCTTCGAAAGCATCACCAAACCAGGGATTCAAGCTTCAGGAGGCTAATTTGCATATTCCAGGTGCCTTCTGGGAGAAGCGAAGTCTCCCTAAGCTAGAAGATCGTTGGGTACAGCCGGGACCAGCTGCTTCGAAAGCATCACCAAACCAGGGATTCAAGCTTCAGGAGGCTAATTTGCATATTCCAGGTGCCTTCTGGGAGAAGCGAAGTCTCCCTAAGCTAGAAGATCGTTGGGTACAGCCGGGACCAGCTGCTTCGAAAGCATCACCAAACCGCGCGCCGTAATTTTTGCCTGTAGGACATTATTGCAAGAGAGCTTGGCTGAGTAGATTACACAAGAAGGAAAACACACAGCAAGTCAGCAGGATCTAGGAGCAACATGGCAGATGTGACAACCTACATGGTGAGCTGCAGCATGTGCTACATGTTCACAGATCGACCAGAAGAAGAATCCAATTTCACCTGTCAGAAGTGTAGACTAGTGGCCCTTTTACAAGAAAAGGTGCGGGGTCTGGAAGAAAGAATAGCAACTTTGAAACTCATCAAAGAGAATGAAGACTTTCTAGACAGAACAGAAGCATCTCTACTGGTCACAGAAGGTGCAAAAAGTATCAGAGAACCTCCAAAAGCAGATGAGTGGAAGCATGTGACCAAAAGAAGCAAGAAGACCATGGAGAAATCACCAACCACACAACTGAAGAACCGATATCAAATCTTTGTAGAGGATGAAGATGGCACACCTAAGAATGAAGCAATACCAGCAAGCAAAAAAGAAAAGGGCACACAGCAACAAGTGACAGCAAAAAGTACAGCCAAGAAGCAACGAAGAGTGGTGGTGGTGGGAGACTCACTACTGAGAGGCACCGAAGCAGCCATCTGCAGACCGGACATAACTGCAAGAGAAGTATGCTGCCTTCCAGGTGCGATGATCAAGGATGTGACCGATAGGATACCAAAGCTCTTCAGCTCCAAGGACGTCCACCCATTTCTTCTGATACATGTTGGCACCAATGACACGGCAAGGAAGGACCTACCGACAATCTGCAAGGACTTTGAAGAGTTGGGGAAGAAAGTAAAGGAACTGGATGCACAGGTAGTTTTTTCTTCTATCCTTCCAGTAGACGGGCATGGCACCAGGAGATGGAACAGGATCCTTGATGCAAACAACTGGCTAAGACGATGCTGCAGACAACAAGGATTTGGATTCCTGGACCACGGTGTGAATTACTGGTATGATGGACTCCTCGCCAGAGACGGACTACACCTCAACAAACCTGGGAAACACACATTCGCCAGAAGACTCGCTACACTCATCAGGAGGGCGTTAAACTAGAAGAAGAGGGGACGGGAAGAAAAACATTAGACTCGAACAAAGACGACCCAGGAAAACATACTCAGAAGGGAGGTAAGAACATTTCTAAAACAATCCACAGTGAGGAGATTGGAACAAAACAAAATCCTCTAAACTGCATGCTCGCAAACGCCAGAAGCCTGACAAACAAGATGGAAGAACTAGAAGCAGAAATATCTACAGGTAACTTTGACATAGTGGGAATAACCGAGACATGGTTAGATGAAAGCTATGACTGGGCAGTTAACTTACAGGGTTACAGTCTGTTTAGAAAGGATCGTAAAAATCGGAGAGGAGGAGGGGTTTGTCTCTATGTAAAGTCTTGTCTAAAGTCCACTTTAAGGGAGGATATTAGCGAAGGGAATGAGGATGTCGAGTCCATATGGGTTGAAATTCATGGAGGGAAAAATGGTAACAAAATTCTCATTGGGGTCTGTTACAAACCCCCAAATATAACAGAAAGCATGGAAAGTCTACTTCTAAAGCAGATAGATGAAGCTGCAACCCATAATGAGGTCCTGGTTATGGGGGACTTTAACTACCCGGATATTAACTGGGAAACAGAAACCTGTGAAACCCATAAAGGCAACAGGTTTCTGCTAATAACCAAGAAAAATTATCTTTCACAATTGGTGCAGAATCCAACCAGAGGAGCAGCACTTTTAGACCTAATACTATCTAATAGACCTGACAGAATAACAAATCTGCAGGTGGTTGGGCATTTAGGAAATAGCGACCACAATATTGTGCAGTTTCACCTGTCTTTCACTAGGGGGACTTGTCAGGGAGTCACAAAAACATTGAACTTTAGGAAGGCAAAGTTTGAACAGCTTAGAGATGCCCTTAATCTGGTAGACTGGGACAATATCCTCAGAAATGAGAATACAGATAATAAATGGGAAATGTTTAAGAACATCCTAAATAGGCAGTGTAAGCGGTTTATACCTTGTGGGAATAAAAGGACTAGAAATAGGAAAAACCCAATGTGGCTAAACAAAGAAGTAAGACAGGCAATTAACAGTAAAAAGAAAGCATTTGCACTACTAAAGCAGGATGGCACCATTGAAGCTCTAAAAAACTATAGGGAGAAAAATACTTTATCTAAAAAACTAATTAAAGCTGCCAAAAAGGAAACAGAGAAGCACATTGCTAAGGAGAGTAAAACTAATCCCAAACTGTTCTTCAACTATATCAATAGTAAAAGAATAAAAACTGAAAATGTAGGCCCCTTAAAAAATAGTGAGGAAAGAATGGTTGTAGATGACGAGGAAAAAGCTAACATATTAAACACCTTCTTCTCCACGGTATTCACGGTGGAAAATGAAATGCTAGGTGAAATCCCAAGAAACAATGAAAACCCTATATTAAGGGTCACCAATCTAACCCAAGAAGAGGTGCGAAACCGGCTAAATAAGATTAAAATAGATAAATCTCCGGGTCCGGATGGCATACACCCACGAGTACTAAGAGAACTAAGTAATGTAATAGATAAACCATTATTTCTTATTTTTAGTGACTCTATAGCGACAGGGTCTGTTCCGCAGGACTGGCGCATAGCAAATGTGGTGCCAATATTCAAAAAGGGCTCTAAAAGTGAACCTGGAAATTATAGGCCAGTAAGTCTAACCTCTATTGTTGGTAAAATATTTGAAGGGTTTCTGAGGGATGTTATTCTGGATTATCTCAATGAGAATAACTGTTTAACTCCATATCAGCATGGGTTTATGAGAAATCGCTCCTGTCAAACCAATCTAATCAGTTTTTATGAAGAGGTAAGCTATAGACTGGACCACGGTGAGTCATTGGACGTGGTATATCTCGATTTTTCCAAAGCGTTTGATACCGTGCCGCACAAGAGGTTGGTACACAAAATGAGAATGCTTGGTCTGGGGGAAAATGTGTGTAAATGGGTTAGTAACTGGCTTAGTGATAGAAAGCAGAGGGTGGTTATAAATGGTATAGTCTCTAACTGGGTCGCTGTGACCAGTGGGGTACCGCAGGGGTCAGTATTGGGACCTGTTCTCTTCAACATATTCATTAATGATCTGGTAGAAGGTTTACACAGTAAAATATCGATATTTGCAGATGATACAAAACTATGTAAAGCAGTTAATACAAGAGAAGATAGTATTCTGCTACAGATGGATCTGGATAAGTTGGAAACTTGGGCTGAAAGGTGGCAGATGAGGTTTAACAATGATAAATGTAAGGTTATACACATGGGAAGAGGGAATCAATATCACCATTACACACTGAACGGGAAACCACTGGGTAAATCTGACAGGGAGAAGGACTTGGGGATCCTAGTTAATGATAAACTTACCTGGAGCAGCCAGTGCCAGGCAGCAGCTGCCAAGGCAAACAGGATCATGGGGTGCATTAAAAGAGGTCTGGATACACATGATGAGAGCATTATACTGCCTCTGTACAAATCCCTAGTTAGACCGCACATGGAGTACTGTGTCCAGTTTTGGGCACCGGTGCTCAGGAAGGATATAATGGAACTAGAGAGAGTACAAAGGAGGGCAACAAAATTAATAAAGGGGATGGGAGAACTACAATACCCAGATAGATTAGCGAAATTAGGATTATTTAGTCTAGAAAAAAGACGACTGAGGGGCGATCTAATAACCATGTATAAGTATATAAGGGGACAATACAAATATCTCGCTGAGGATCTGTTTATACCAAGGAAGGTGACGGGCACAAGGGGGCATTCTTTGCGTCTGGAGGAGAGAAGGTTTTTCCACCAACATAGAAGAGGATTCTTTACTGTTAGGGCAGTGAGAATCTGGAATTGCTTGCCTGAGGAGGTGGTGATGGCGAACTCAGTCGAGGGGTTCAAGAGAGGCCTGGATGTCTTCCTGGAGCAGAACAATATTGTATCATACAATTATTAGGTTCTGTAGAAGGACGTAGATCTGGGGATTTATTATGATGGAATATAGGCTGAACTGGATGGACAAATGTCTTTTTTCGGCCTTACTAACTATGTTACTATGTTACTATGTTACAAATGCGCAACGTGAGCACATAGCCTTACAAGGTCAGTTTATCTTGTCAACTTTTATCAAATATGTATGTGTGGCATTAAGGTTCTGTTCAAAATTAGGGAACACATGATACAATGTTAAACCTGTTACATGATAGACACATACAGTGGGTACGGAAAGTATTCATACCCCTAATTTTTTTCTCATTAATGTACACTCTGCACCCCATCTTGACTGAAAAAAAACAAATTTAGTAATTTTTGAAAATTTATTAAAAAAGAAAAACTGAAATATCACATTTTCATAAGTATTCAGACCCTTTGCTCAGTATTGAGTAGAAGCACCCTTTTGAGGTAGTACAGCCATGAGTCTTCTTGGGAATGATGCAACAAGTTTTTCACATCCGGATTTGGGGATCCTCTGCCATTCTTCCTTGCAGATCCTCTCCAGTTCCGTCAGGTTGGATGGTGATCGTTGGTGGTCAGCCATTTTCAGGTCTCTCCAGAGATGCTCAATTGGGTTTACATCAGGGCTCTGGCTGGGCCAGTCAAGAATGGTCACGACGTTGTTCTGAAGCCACTCCTTTGTTATTTTAGCTGTGTGTTTAGGGTCATTGTCTTGTTGAAGGTGAATCTTTGGCAAGTCTGAGGTCCAGAGCACTCTGGAAGAGGTTTTCATCAAGGATATCTCTGTACTTGGCCACATTCATGTTTCCTTCAATAACAACCAGTCGTCCTGTCCCTGCAGCTAAAAAACACCCCATAGCATGATGATGCCACCACCATGTTTCATTGTTGGGATTGTATTTGCTGTTATGTTTGCTAATGACAGGTGTTATGAAGGCAATCCAGAAACACAGTGTGCTTAGCGATCAGAGCGCACACAGTGATCTGACAAATACCCAAAAATACAAGAACGAGCTCTGAGACGTGGAAACTCTGTAGACTGCACACCTGATCCTATCCTAAACACAACTAAAAGCGGCTGTGGATTGCGCCTAACAACTACCTAGGCAACTCGGCACAGCCTAAGAAACTAGCTAGCCTGAAGATAGAAAAATAGGCCTGACTTGCCCCAGAGAAATTCCCCAAAGGAAAAGGCAGCCCCCCACATATAATGACTGTGAGTAAGATGAAAAGACAAAACGTAGGGATGAAATAGATTCAGCAAAGTGGGGCCCGATATTCTAGGACAGAGCGAGGACAGTAAAGCGAACTTTGCAGTCTACAAAAAACCCTAAAGCAAAACCACGCAAAGGGGGCAAAAAAACCCACCGTGCCGAACTAACGGCACGGCGGTACACCCTTTGCGTCTCAGAGCTTCCAGCAAAACAAAAGACAAGCTGGACAGAAAAAAAAGCAACAAAAAAGCAAAAAGCACTTAGCTATACAGAGCAGCAGGTCACAGGAACAATCAGGAGAAGCTCAGATCCAACACTGAAACATTGACAAAGAGCAAGGATAGCAGCATCAGGCGGAGTTAAGTAATGAAGCAGTTAACGAGCTCACCAGAACACCTGAGGGAGGAAGCTCAGAAGCTGCAGTACCACTTGTGACCACAGGAGTGAATTCAGCCACAGAATTCACAACAGTAACCCCCCCTTGAGGAGGGGTCACCGAACCCTCACCAGAGCCCCCAGGTTGACCAGGATGAGCCGCATGAAAGGCACGAACAAGATCGGAAGCATGAACATCAGAGGCAAAAACCCAGGAATTATCTTCCTGAGCATAACCCTTCCATTTAACCAGATACTGGAGTTTCCGTCTAGAAACACGAGAATCCAAAATCTTCTCCACAATATACTCCAATTCCCCCTCCACCAAAACCGGGGCAGGAGGCTCAACAGATGGAACCATAGGTGCCACGTATCTCCGCAACAACGACCTATGGAATACATTATGTATGGAAAAGGAGTCTGGGAGGGTCAAACGAAAAGACACAGGATTGAGAACCTCAGAAATCCTATACGGACCAATAAAACGAGGTTTAAATTTAGGAGAGGAAACCTTCATAGGAATATGACGAGAAGATAACCAAACCAGATCCCCAACACGAAGTCGGGGACCCACACGGCGTCTGCGATTAGCGAAAAGTTGAGCTTTCTCCTGGGACAAGATCAAATTGTCCACTACCTGAGTCCAGATCTGCTGCAACCTATCCACCACAGAATCCACACCAGGACAGTCCGAAGACTCAACCTGTCCTGAAGAGAAACGAGGATGGAACCCAGAATTGCAAAAAAATGGAGAAACCAAGGTAGCCGAGCTGGCCCGATTATTAAGGGCGAACTCAGCCAACGGCAAAAATGACACCCAATCATCCTGGTCTGCAGAAACAAAACATCTCAGATATGTTTCCAAGGTCTGATTGGTTCGTTCGGTCTGGCCATTAGTCTGAGGATGGAAAGCCGAGGAAAAGGATAGGTCAATGCCCATCCTACCACAAAAGGCTCGCCAAAACCTTGAAACAAACTGGGAACCTCTGTCAGAAACAATATTCTCAGGAATGCCATGCAACCGAACCACATGCTGAAAGAACAAAGGTACCAAATCAGAGGAGGAAGGTAATTTAGCCAAGGGCACCAGATGGACCATTTTAGAAAAGCGATCACAGACCACCCAAATGACTGACATCTTTTGAGAAACGGGAAGGTCAGAAATGAAATCCATCGAAATATGTGTCCAAGGCCTCTTTGGGACCGGCAAGGGCAAAAGCAACCCACTGGCACGAGAACAGCAGGGCTTAGCCCTAGCACAAATCCCACAGGACTGCACAAAAGTACGTACATCCCGTGACAGAGATGGCCACCAGAAGGATCTAGCCACTAACTCTCTGGTACCAAAGATTCCAGGATGACCAGCCAACACCGAACAATGAAGTTCAGAGATAAGTTTATTAGTCCACCTATCAGGGACGAACAGTTTCTCTGCTGGACAACGATCAGGTTTATTCGCCTGAAATTTTTGCAGCACCCGCCGCAAATCAGGGGAGATGGCAGACACAATGACTCCTTCCTTGAGGATACCCGCTGGCTCAGATAAACCCGGAGAGTCGGGCACAAAACTCCTAGACAGAGCATCCGCCTTCACATTTTTAGAGCCCGGAAGGTACGAAATCACAAAGTCGAAGCGGGCAAAAAATAACGACCAACGGGCCTGTCTAGGATTCAAGCGCTTGGCAGACTCGAGATAAGTCAAGTTCTTATGATCAGTCAATACCACCACGCGATGCTTAGCTCCTTCAAGCCAATGACGCCACTCCTCGAATGCCCACTTCATAGCCAGCAACTCTCGATTGCCCACATCATAATTACGCTCAGCGGGCGAAAACTTCCTGGAAAAGAAAGCACATGGTTTCATCACTGAGCAATCAGAACCTCTCTGTGACAAAACCGCCCCTGTTCCAATCTCAGAAGCATCAACCTCGACCTGGAACGGAAGAGAAACATCTGGCTGACACAACACAGGGGCAGAACAAAAACGACGCTTCAACTCCTGAAAAGCTTCCACAGCAGCAGAAGACCAATTAACCAAATCAGCACCCTTCTTGGTCAAATCGGTCAATGGTTTGGCAATGCTAGAAAAATTACAGATGAAGCGACGATAAAAATTAGCAAAACCCAGGAACTTTTGCAGACTTTTCAGAGATGTCGGCTGAATCCAATCCTGGATGGCTTGGACCTTAACTGGATCCATCTCGATAGTAGAAGGGGTAAAGATGAACCCCAAAAATGAAACTTTCTGCACACCGAAGAGACACTTTGATCCCTTCACAAACAAAGAGTTAGCACGCAGGACCTGAAAAACCATTCTGACCTGCTTCACATGAGACTCCCAATCATCTGAGAAGATCAAAATGTCATCCAAGTAAACAATCAGGAATTTATCCAGATACTCACGGAAGATGTCATGCATAAAAGACTGAAACACAGATGGAGCATTGGCAAGTCCAAAGGCATCACTAGATACTCAAAATGACCCTCGGGCGTATTGAATGCAGTTTTCCATTCATCTCCTTGCCTGATTCTCACCAGATTATACGCACCACGAAGATCTATCTTAGTGAACCAACTAGCCCCCTTAATCCGAGCAAACAAGTCAGATAACAATGGCAAGGGATACTGAAATTTAACAGTGATCTTATTAAGAAGGCGGTAATCAATACACGGTCTCAGCGAACCATCCTTCTTGGCTACAAAGAAGAACCCTGCTCCCAGTGGTGATGACGATGGGCGAATATGTCCCTTCTCCAGGGATTCCTTCACATAACTGCGCATAGTGGCGTGTTCGGGCACGGATAAATTAAATAATCGACCTTTAGGGAATTTACTACCAGGAATCAAATCGATAGCACAATCACAATCCGTATGCGGAGGTAGAGCATCGGACTTGGGCTCTTCAAATACATCCTGATAATCAGACAAGAACTCTGGGACCTCAGAAGGGGTGGATGACAAAATCGACAAAAATGGAACATCATGTACCCCCTGACAACCCCAGCTGGATACCGACATGGAATTCCAATCCAATACTGGATTATGGGTTTGTAGCCATGGCAACCCCAACACGACCACATCATGCAGATTATGCAACACCAGAAAGCGAATAACTTCCTGATGTGCAGGAGCCATGCACATGGTCAGCTGGGCCCAGTATTGAGGTTTATTCTTGGCCAAAGGTGTAGCATCAATTCCTCTCAATGGAATAGGACACCGCAAAGGCTCCAAGAAAAACCCACAACGTTTAGCATAATCCAAATCCATCAGATTCAGGGCAGCGCCCGAATCCACAAACGCCATGACAGAAAACGACGACAAAGAGCATATCAAGGTAATGGACAGAAGGAACTTGGACTGTACAGTACCAATGACGGCAGACCTAGCGGGCCGCTTAGTGCGCTAAGGACAATCAGAAATAGCATGAGTGGAATCACCACAGTAGAAACACAGACCATTCAGACGTCTGTATTCCTGCCGTTCAACTCTAGTCATAGTCCTATCGCACTGCATAGGCTCAGGTTTAACCTCAGGCAGTACCGCCAAATGGTGCACAGATTTACGCTCGCGCAAGCGTCGACCGATCTGAATGGCCAAAGACAAAGACTCATTCAAACCAGCAGGCATAGGAAATCCCACCATGACATCCTTAAGAGCCTCAGAGAGACCCTTTCTGAACAAAGCTGCCAGCGCAGATTCATTCCACTGAGTGAGTACTGACCATTTCCTAAATTTCTGACAATATACTTCTATATCATCCTGACCCTGGCACAAAGCCAGCAAATTTTTCTCAGCCTGATCCACTGAATTAGGCTCATCGTACGGCAATCCGAGCGCCAGGAAAAACGCATCGACACTACTCAATGCAGGGTCTCCTGGCGCAAGAGAAAATGCCCAGTCTTGAGGGTCGCCGCGCAAAAAAGAAATAATAATCAAAACCTGTTGAATAGGATTACCAGAAGAATGAGGTTTCAAGGCCAGAAATAGCTTACAATTATTTTTGAAACTTAGAAACTTAGTTCTATCTCCAAAAAACAAATCAGGAATAGGAATTCTTGGTTCTAACATAGATTTCTGATCAATAGTATCTTGAATTTTTTGTACATTTATAACGAGATTATCCATTGAAGAGCACAGACCCTGAATATCCATGTCCACACCTGTGTCCAGAATCACCCAAATGTCTAGGGGAAAAAAAAAAAGTGAACACAGAGCTGAGAAAAAAAAAAAAAATGATGTCAGAACTTTTTCTTTCCCTCTATTGAGAATCATTAGTTAGGCTCCTTGTACTGTTATGTTTGCTAATGACAGGTGTTATGAAGGCAATCCAGAAACACAGTGTGCTTAGCGATCAGAGCGCACACAGTGATCTGACAAATACCCAAAAATACAAGAACGAGCTCTGAGACGTGGAAACTCTGTAGACTGCACACCTGATCCTATCCTAAACACAACTAAAAGCGGCTGTGGATTGCGCCTAACAACTACCTAGGCAACTCGGCACAGCCTAAGAAACTAGCTAGCCTGAAGATAGAAAAATAGGCCTGACTTGCCCCAGAGAAATTCCCCAAAGGAAAAGGCAGCCCCCCACATATAATGACTGTGAGTAAGATGAAAAGACAAAACGTAGGGATGAAATAGATTCAGCAAAGTGGGGCCCGATATTCTAGGACAGAGCGAGGACAGTAAAGCGAACTTTGCAGTCTACAAAAAACCCTAAAGCAAAACCACGCAAAGGGGGCAAAAAAACCCACCGTGCCGAACTAACGGCACGGCGATACACCCTTTGCGTCTCAGAGCTTCCAGCAAAACAAAAGACAAGCTGGACAGAAAAAAAAGCAACAAAAAAGCAAAAAGCACTTAGCTATACAGAGCAGCAGGTCACAGGAACAATCAGGAGAAGCTCAGATCCAACACTGAAACATTGACAAGGAGCAAGGATAGCAGCATCAGGCGGAGTTAAGTAATGAAGCAGTTAACGAGCTCACCAGAACACCTGAGGGAGGAAGCTCAGAAGCTGCAGTACCACTTGTGACCACAGGAGTGAATTCAGCCACAGAATTCACAACAATTTGCGTGTCATGAGCAGTGCCTGGGTTTCTCCACACATATCACTTAGAATTATCACCAAAAAGGTCTACCTTTGTCTCATTAGACAAAATAATCTTATTTCTCATAGTCTGGGAGTCCTTGTTTTTAGCAAACTCTATGCAGGCTTTCATATGTCTTGCACTGAGGAGAGGCATTTGTTGGGCCACTCTGCCATAAAGGCCTAACTGGTGGAGGGCTGCAGTGATAGTTGACTTTTTGGAACTTTCTCCCATTTCCCTACTGCATCTCTGGAGCTCAGCCACAGTGATCTTGGGGTTCTTCTTTATCTCTCTCACTAAGGCTCTTCTCCCACGATTGCTCAGTTTGGCTGGACGGCCAGGTCTATTAAGACTTCTGGTGGTACCAAACTTCTTCCATTTAAGGATTATGGAGACCACTGTGCAATTAGAAACCTTCAATACTGCAGAAAATCTGTTGTAACCTTGGCCAGATCTGTGCCTTGCCACAATTCTGTCTCTGAGCTCCTTGGCCAGTTCCTTTGACCTCATGATTTTCATTTGGTCTGACAAGCACTGTGAGCGGTGAGGTCTTATATAGACAGGTGTGTGCCTTTCCAAATCAAGTCCTATCAGTTTAATTAAACACAGCTGGACTCCAATGAAGGAGTAGAAGCATCTCAAGGAGGATCACAAGGAAATAGACAGTATGTGACTTACAGTTAAGTCCATATATATTTGGACAGAGACAACGTTTTTCTAATTTTGGTTGTAGACATTACCACAATGAATTTTAAACAAAACAATTCAGATGCAGTTGAAGTTCAGACTTTCAGCTTTCATTTGAGGATATCCACATTAAAATTGGATGAAGGGATTAGGAGTTTCAGCTCCTTAACATGTGCCACCCTGTTTTTAAAGGGACCAAAAGTAATTGGACAGATTCAATAATTTTAAATAAAATGTTCATTTCTAGTACTTGGTTGAAAACCCTTTGTTGGCAATGACTGCCTGAAGTCTTGAACTTATGGATATCACCAGACGCTGTGTTTCCTCCTTTTTGATGCTCTGCCAGGCCTACCCTGCGGTGGTTTTCAGTAGCTGTTTGTTTGTGGGCCTTTCTGTCTGAAGTTTAGTCTTTAACAAGTGAAATGCATGCTCAATTGGGTTGAGATCAGGTGACTGACTTGGCCATTCAAGAATATTCCACTTCTTTGCTTTAATAAACTCCTGGGTTGCTTTGGCTTTATGTTTTGGGTCATTGTCCATCTGTAGTATGAAACGACGACTAGTGTTGAGCGATACCTTCCGATATCGGAAAGTATCGGTATCGGTTTGGATCGGCCGATATTCAAAAAATATCGGATATCGCCGATACCGATACCCGATCCCAATGCAAGTCAATGGGACCAAAATATCGGAATTAAAATAAACCCTTTCTTTCCTTGTAGGTTCATTCTACCTGAAGGAAAACAACTAAGAATAATGTAGGATGTATGGGGGAGGTGGCGGAGACATTAAAGGCAATGAGGATTAGTCCAATCAAATAGAATAGCATGTTTTTTTTTTTTTTTTAAAGAAGTTCGGATTGAAAAAGATATTGAGTATGTAAATTTTTTTTATTTTGTCAGATATTGATGTTTCACTATTCCACGCCCTTCCCCTTCTTTTTTTTCTTTTTTTTTTTTTTCTTTTCCCACACTTTCATCTTCATCATCATCAGCATCCTTGACATCAACTTCTTCACCTTATTCATCTTCTTCTTCATCTTCTACCTATTTTTTTTTTTATTACATTCTTCATATTCATTTTCTTCAACTATTATTATTCTTCCTATTCTACATATTCTTTTTATTCCACTGTTATTATTCTTCCTATTCTACTTCTTCATCATATTCTCATTTGTGACAGGCATTCCCGTAGTTGTTATCTATAAAAGTTGGAAGATTACACCTTCCGTTCTGCCAGTCACAAAAGTTACATTTGTCCGCGTTCAGTTTGGCCTGCAGCATCAGGCTTTATCCAGGGGCACCACGAGGAGGAACGGACTCACCCCCATACACTGCTTAGTCTTCTTCTGCATATAATTTAGATAATATCTTTTGCTCTGATATTAAGTCTTATGCTTAATGTTCTTCTGCTCTTTGTTCTGCAGCCTCTTGTTCTTCTGCTTCTCGGTCTTCCATGTTGTCGTCTCCAGGGTCTTCGTCTCCAGTGTCGTCATCTCCGCCGTCGTCGTCTCAGCCGTCGTCGTCTCCGCCGTCGTCGTCGTCGTCGTCATCGGGGTGGTCTTCCGGGTCGTCGTCATCGGGGTGGTCTTCCGGGTTGTCGACGTTAGGGTCTTCAACTTGGAAATGTAGCAGAAGGTACAAGAAGGCTGAGAAAATGCCAAGAACCAGCTGATGGAACTGGAACTCGGATGGCTACCCGAAGGTTCAAGAGCCTATGGAACTACCGAGGACCAGCTGACGTTACTGGAACCCGGTTACTAAGCAGGAGGTACCCGTGCTAAAAAGCACTACCAAGGACCGCCTGACGTTGGCGGAACTCGGATACCCAGAAGGAGGCACCTAAGCCAAAGGCTCTGCCCGGAACCAGATGACGTTACTGGAACCAGGATGGGGAGCAGAAGGTACAAGAGCAAAAGACACTGCCGAGAACCAGCTGACGGTACTGGAACCCGGATGGGTAGCCGAATGTCCAAGAGCCAATGGAACTACCAAGGACCAGCTGACGTTACTGGAACCCGGTTACTAAGCAGGAGGTACCCGTGCCTGAAAGCACTACCAAGGACCACCTGACATTGGTGGAACTTGGATACCCAGAAGGAGGCACCTAAGCCAAAGGCTCTGCCCGGAACCAGCTGACGGTACTGGAACCAGGATGGGGAGCAGAAGGTACAAGAGCAAAAGACACTGCCGAGAACCAGCTGACGGTGCTGGAACCAGGTGGTGGACCCGAAGGCCCACAGGAGAGGAGAGAACAGCTAGGCCGCGAGGCAGCCGCAGTTACCGAACCCCAACAGTCCTACAGGGGGAGCTGGGCCTACTGGCACTACAGAACCAGCCTTGACTACCAGTTCACGCAGCCCACATAGGAAGCTCCTAAACTGGAGGCACCCTGGAGTTGGCTAACTCGACCGCCCCACGACGGGGCAAGCATAGGCGTCTCAGTGAAGTTGACACAACCCGGAAACAGCTGACGGTGCTGAAACCAGGCTTGGCACGAGGGAGTACCTGTGACAAGAACACTGCCGAGAACCAGCTGGCGGTGCTGGAACTCGGATGCGTTGCCCCAGTGTGCAAGAGCCAATGGCACGACCGAGGACCAGCTGACGGTGCTGGAACCCGGTTACTAAGCTGTAGGTGCCCGCGCTTAAAAGCACTACCAAGGACCGCCTGGCGTTGGCGGAACTCGGATACCCAGGAGGAGGCACCTTAGCCAAAGGCTCGGCCCGGAACCAGCTGACGGTGCTGGAACCAGGTGGTGGACCCCAAGGCCCACAGGAGAGGAGAGAACAGCTAGGCCGCGAGGCAGCCGCAGTTACCGAACCCCAACAGTCCTACAGGGGGAGCTGGGCCTACTGGCACTACAGAACCAGCCTTGACTACCAGTTCACGCAGCCCACATAGGAAGCTCCTAAACTGGAGGCACCCTGGAGTTGGCTAACTCGACCGCCCCACGACGGGGCAAGCATAGGCGTCTCAGTGAAGTTGACACAACCCGGAAACAGCTGACGGTGCTGAAACCAGGCTTGGCACGAGGGAGTACCTGTGACAAGAACACTGCCGAGAACCAGCTGGCGGTGCTGGAACTCGGATGCGTTGCCCCAGTGTGCAAGAGCCAATGGCACGACCGAGGACCAGCTGACGGTGCTGGAACCCGGTTACTAAGCTGTAGGTGCCCGCGCTTAAAAGCACTACCAAGGACCGCCTGGCGTTGGCGGAACTCGGATACCCAGGAGGAGGCACCTTAGCCAAAGGCTCGGCCCGGAACCAGCTGACGGTGCTGGAACCAGGTGGTGGACCCGAAGGCCCACAGGAGAGGAGAGAACAGCTAGGCCGCGAGGCAGCCGCAGTTACCGAACCCCAACAGTCCTACAGGGGGAGCTGGGCCTACTGGCACTACAGAACCAGCCTTGACTACCAGTTCACGCAGCCCACATAGGAAGCTCCTAAACTGGAGGCACCCTGGAGTTGGCTAACTCGACCGCCCCACGACGGGGCAAGCATAGGCGTCTCAGTGAAGTTGACACAACCCGGAAACAGCTGACGGTGCTGAAACCAGGCTTGGCACGAGGGAGTACCTGTGACAAGAACACTGCCGAGAACCAGCTGGCGGTGCTGGAACTCGGATGCGTTGCCCCAGTGTGCAAGAGCCAATGGCACGACCGAGGACCAGCTGACGGTGCTGGAACCCGGTTACTAAGCTGTAGGTGCCCGCGCTTAAAAGCACTACCAAGGACCGCCTGGCGTTGGCGGAACTCGGATACCCAGGAGGAGGCACCTTAGCCAAAGGCTCGGCCCGGAACCAGCTGACGGTGCTGGAACCAGGTGGTGGACCCCAAGGCCCACAGGAGAGGAGAGAACAGCTAGGCCGCGAGGCAGCCGCAGTTACCGAACCCCAACAGTCCTACAGGGGGAGCTGGGCCTACTGGCACTACAGAACCAGCCTTGACTACCAGTTCACGCAGCCCACATAGGAAGCTCCTAAACTGGAGGCACCCTGGAGTTGGCTAACTCGACCGCCCCACGACGGGGCAAGCATAGGCGTCTCAGTGAAGTTGACACAACCCGGAAACAGCTGACGGTGCTGAAACCAGGCTTGGCACGAGGGAGTACCTGTGACAAGAACACTGCCGAGAACCAGCTGGCGGTGCTGGAACCCGGATGCGTTGCCCCAGTGTGCAAGAGCCAATGGCACGACCGAGGACCAGCTGACGGTGCTGGAACCCGGTTACTAAGCTGTAGGTGCCCGCGCTTAAAAGCACTACCAAGGACCGCCTGGCGTTGGCGGAACTCGGATACCCAGGAGGAGGCACCTTAGCCAAAGGCTCGGCCCGGAACCAGCTGACGGTGCTGGAACCAGGTGGTGGACCCCAAGGCCCACAGGAGAGGAGAGAACAGCTAGGCCGCGAGGCAGCCGCAGTTACCGAACCCCAACAGTCCTACAGGGGGAGCTGGGCCTACTGGCACTACAGAACCAGCCTTGACTACCAGTTCACGCAGCCCACATAGGAAGCTCCTAAACTGGAGGCACCCTGGAGTTGGCTAACTCGACCGCCCCACGACGGGGCAAGCATAGGCGTCTCAGTGAAGTTGACACAACCCGGAAACAGCTGACGGTGCTGAAACCAGGCTTGGCACGAGGGAGTACCTGTGACAAGAACACTGCCGAGAACCAGCTGGCGGTGCTGGAACCCGGATGCGTTGCCCCAGTGTGCAAGAGCCAATGGCACGACCGAGGACCAGCTGACGGTGCTGGAACCCGGTTACTAAGCTGTAGGTGCCCGCGCTTAAAAGCACTACCAAGGACCGCCTGGCGTTGGCGGAACTCGGATACCCAGGAGGAGGCACCTTAGCCAAAGGCTCGGCCCGGAACCAGCTGACGGTGCTGGAACCAGGTGGTGGACCCCAAGGCCCACAGGAGAGGAGAGAACAGCTAGGCCGCGAGGCAGCCGCAGTTACCGAACCCCAACAGTCCTACAGGGGGAGCTGGGCCTACTGGCACTACAGAACCAGCCTTGACTACCAGTTCACGCAGCCCACATAGGAAGCTCCTAAACTGGAGGCACCCTGGAGTTGGCTAACTCGACCGCCCCACGACGGGGCAAGCATAGGCGTCTCAGTGAAGTTGACACAACCCGGAAACAGCTGACGGTGCTGAAACCAGGCTTGGCACGAGGGAGTACCTGTGACAAGAACACTGCCGAGAACCAGCTGGCGGTGCTGGAACCCGGATGCGTTGCCCCAGTGTGCAAGAGCCAATGGCACGACCGAGGACCAGCTGACGGTGCTGGAACCCGGTTACTAAGCTGTAGGTGCCCGCGCTTAAAAGCACTACCAAGGACCGCCTGGCGTTGGCGGAACTCGGATACCCAGGAGGAGGCACCTTAGCCAAAGGCTCGGCCCGGAACCAGCTGACGGTGCTGGAACCAGGTGGTGGACCCCAAGGCCCACAGGAGAGGAGAGAACAGCTAGGCCGCGAGGCAGCCGCAGTTACCGAACCCCAACAGTCCTACAGGGGGAGCTGGGCCTACTGGCACTACAGAACCAGCCTTGACTACCAGTTCACGCAGCCCACATAGGAAGCTCCTAAACTGGAGGCACCCTGGAGTTGGCTAACTCGACCGCCCCACGACGGGGCAAGCATAGGCGTCTCAGTGAAGTTGACACAACCCGGAAACAGCTGACGGTGCTGAAACCAGGCTTGGCACGAGGGAGTACCTGTGACAAGAACACTGCCGAGAACCAGCTGGCGGTGCTGGAACTCGGATGCGTTGCCCCAGTGTGCAAGAGCCAATGGCACGACCGAGGACCAGCTGACGGTGCTGGAACCCGGTTACTAAGCTGTAGGTGCCCGCGCTTAAAAGCACTACCAAGGACCGCCTGGCGTTGGCGGAACTCGGATACCCAGGAGGAGGCACCTTAGCCAAAGGCTCGGCCCGGAACCAGCTGACGGTGCTGGAACCAGGTGGTGGACCCGAAGGCCCACAGGAGAGGAGAGAACAGCTAGGCCGCGAGGCAGCCGCAGTTACCGAACCCCAACAGTCCTACAGGGGGAGCTGGGCCTACTGGCACTACAGAACCAGCCTTGACTACCAGTTCACGCAGCCCACATAGGAAGCTCCTAAACTGGAGGCACCCTGGAGTTGGCTAACTCGACCGCCCCACGACGGGGCAAGCATAGGCGTCTCAGTGAAGTTGACACAACCCGGAAACAGCTGACGGTGCTGAAACCAGGCTTGGCACGAGGGAGTACCTGTGACAAGAACACTGCCGAGAACCAGCTGGCGGTGCTGGAACCCGGATGCGTTGCCCCAGTGTGCAAGAGCCAATGGCACGACCGAGGACCAGCTGACGGTGCTGGAACCCGGTTACTAAGCTGTAGGTGCCCGCGCTTAAAAGCACTACCAAGGACCGCCTGGCGTTGGCGGAACTCGGATACCCAGGAGGAGGCACCTTAGCCAAAGGCTCGGCCCGGAACCAGCTGACGGTGCTGGAACCAGGTGGTGGACCCCAAGGCCCACAGGAGAGGAGAGAACAGCTAGGCCGCGAGGCAGCCGCAGTTACCGAACCCCAACAGTCCTACAGGGGGAGCTGGGCCTACTGGCACTACAGAACCAGCCTTGACTACCAGTTCACGCAGCCCACATAGGAAGCTCCTAAACTGGAGGCACCCTGGAGTTGGCTAACTCGACCGCCCCACGACGGGGCAAGCATAGGCGTCTCAGTGAAGTTGACACAACCCGGAAACAGCTGACGGTGCTGAAACCAGGCTTGGCACGAGGGAGTACCTGTGACAAGAACACTGCCGAGAACCAGCTGGCGGTGCTGGAACCCGGATGCGTTGCCCCAGTGTGCAAGAGCCAATGGCACGACCGAGGACCAGCTGACGGTGCTGGAACCCGGTTACTAAGCTGTAGGTGCCCGCGCTTAAAAGCACTACCAAGGACCGCCTGGCGTTGGCGGAACTCGGATACCCAGGAGGAGGCACCTTAGCCAAAGGCTCGGCCCGGAACCAGCTGACGGTGCTGGAACCAGGTGGTGGACCCCAAGGCCCACAGGAGAGGAGAGAACAGCTAGGCCGCGAGGCAGCCGCAGTTACCGAACCCCAACAGTCCTACAGGGGGAGCTGGGCCTACTGGCACTACAGAACCAGCCTTGACTACCAGTTCACGCAGCCCACATAGGAAGCTCCTAAACTGGAGGCACCCTGGAGTTGGCTAACTCGACCGCCCCACGACGGGGCAAGCATAGGCGTCTCAGTGAAGTTGACACAACCCGGAAACAGCTGACGGTGCTGAAACCAGGCTTGGCACGAGGGAGTACCTGTGACAAGAACACTGCCGAGAACCAGCTGGCGGTGCTGGAACCCGGATGCGTTGCCCCAGTGTGCAAGAGCCAATGGCACGACCGAGGACCAGCTGACGGTGCTGGAACCCGGTTACTAAGCTGTAGGTGCCCGCGCTTAAAAGCACTACCAAGGACCGCCTGGCGTTGGCGGAACTCGGATACCCAGGAGGAGGCACCTTAGCCAAAGGCTCGGCCCGGAACCAGCTGACGGTGCTGGAACCAGGTGGTGGACCCCAAGGCCCACAGGAGAGGAGAGAACAGCTAGGCCGCGAGGCAGCCGCAGTTACCGAACCCCAACAGTCCTACAGGGGGAGCTGGGCCTACTGGCACTACAGAACCAGCCTTGACTACCAGTTCACGCAGCCCACATAGGAAGCTCCTAAACTGGAGGCACCCTGGAGTTGGCTAACTCGACCGCCCCACGACGGGGCAAGCATAGGCGTCTCAGTGAAGTTGACACAACCCGGAAACAGCTGACGGTGCTGAAACCAGGCTTGGCACGAGGGAGTACCTGTGACAAGAACACTGCCGAGAACCAGCTGGCGGTGCTGGAACCCGGATGCGTTGCCCCAGTGTGCAAGAGCCAATGGCACGACCGAGGACCAGCTGACGGTGCTGGAACCCGGTTACTAAGCTGTAGGTGCCCGCGCTTAAAAGCACTACCAAGGACCGCCTGGCGTTGGCGGAACTCGGATACCCAGGAGGAGGCACCTTAGCCAAAGGCTCGGCCCGGAACCAGCTGACGGTGCTGGAACCAGGTGGTGGACCCCAAGGCCCACAGGAGAGGAGAGAACAGCTAGGCCGCGAGGCAGCCGCAGTTACCGAACCCCAACAGTCCTACAGGGGGAGCTGGGCCTACTGGCACTACAGAACCAGCCTTGACTACCAGTTCACGCAGCCCACATAGGAAGCTCCTAAACTGGAGGCACCCTGGAGTTGGCTAACTCGACCGCCCCACGACGGGGCAAGCATAGGCGTCTCAGTGAAGTTGACACAACCCGGAAACAGCTGACGGTGCTGAAACCAGGCTTGGCACGAGGGAGTACCTGTGACAAGAACACTGCCGAGAACCAGCTGGCGGTGCTGGAACTCGGATGCGTTGCCCCAGTGTGCAAGAGCCAATGGCACGACCGAGGACCAGCTGACGGTGCTGGAACCCGGTTACTAAGCTGTAGGTGCCCGCGCTTAAAAGCACTACCAAGGACCGCCTGGCGTTGGCGGAACTCGGATACCCAGGAGGAGGCACCTTAGCCAAAGGCTCGGCCCGGAACCAGCTGACGGTGCTGGAACCAGGTGGTGGACCCCAAGGCCCACAGGAGAGGAGAGAACAGCTAGGCCGCGAGGCAGCCGCAGTTACCGAACCCCAACAGTCCTACAGGGGGAGCTGGGCCTACTGGCACTACAGAACCAGCCTTGACTACCAGTTCACGCAGCCCACATAGGAAGCTCCTAAACTGGAGGCACCCTGGAGTTGGCTAACTCGACCGCCCCACGACGGGGCAAGCATAGGCGTCTCAGTGAAGTTGACACAACCCGGAAACAGCTGACGGTGCTGAAACCAGGCTTGGCACGAGGGAGTACCTGTGACAAGAACACTGCCGAGAACCAGCTGGCGGTGCTGGAACCCGGATGCGTTGCCTTGCCTATTAAAGATTGTCTTCCTAGAGCCCCAACTAGCGGTGTTGGAGCAAAGGGTAAGCAGGGGGAGATGAGTGTAGGCCGAAGCCTGCACTGGAGGCAGCTTTGTGTCTGCGTTGCGTTTGCAGGACACTTTGCCGGCTACACACTGGGGGAACAGCTGGCGTTGCTGAACCCCACTAACACAATGGCGTGTGTTTTTATCTGTGCAGCTAGCACTTGCGGGCAAAAACTTGCGATGTTAGAGCCCGTGTTGAAGCAGGAGGAGGAGGAGAGGAGCAGAGTGTAGGCCGAAGCCTAGTTGAACCAATTTCAAAGGAAACCTTTAACCCCCCCCTCAGGTGTTACAAAGTACAAGAGACACACCTTGTGCAGTATTAATGCTGCACAAGTGAAAGGTTGCTCTATTAATTTGTCTACTTGCACACGCTGAATGAAAGACATACACAATTTACCCCATTCTACAGTAAAACTGTAGTGGATGCGTGACTTGGTTTTTTGATGAGACGCAGCACAGGTGTCCAAAATAACGCCTTGGTGCTTGGCGCAGCTTCCTGAGCGTTGTTATTTGCTGTACAGGAGTCTGCGCTCTTGTGTTATCCCTTGGCAATGCCCTGTTAGCGCTGCCCATCTTATGACCTCATTTCATGTTGGCCGGTGCGGTTAACGATGGCCATAAATCCCAGACCCACAGTGTCTTTTCATAAAGCCACACTGCGGTGCTGGGATTCGTGGCCTTGAGCAGTAAATATTTTGGCCGCTCACACACGTCCTTACACCTGCTTCAGACTGGGCGGCCTCTGCTGATCCCTTCTCGCATGCCGCGGCCATGAGGCTGCACAGTCTGAAGAAGGCGGAAGGAGATGAGTTAAGACAGGCGAAGATATGCACTGCTCGTGCCCATCAATCACACCCTCGCAGTCAAAATAATTAAGACAACGAGGAGCATTTTATTCAGGCAGGGCGGACGAACAGGCGCAAGTAGCCAACCAATGATGTCAGAAGACGGGAAGCGCTACCAAGGGGGGTGCTGCGTATCATTAGAAAGGAAAGTCACACCTCAGGGACAGTGGAATGGTCTCAAAGAGACACATTTTGTACGTGTTGAGTTCCACGTGGGCAAGGAGAAAACGTCAGCCACCTTGTACAAATGCAGCAGTACTGCTGTACAAGGTGGCTGTTATACATAGAAACACCTGGGGGTGGTGGCCAGGCTCCCTTCAATTTCAGTTCATGTGCCTGCGTGGCGTTTGCAGGTCACGTTGCAAGCTACACAGCAGGGGAACAGCTGGCGTTGCTGAACCCCACTGACACATTGACTGGTGTTTTTCTCTGTGCAGCTAGCATGTCCGGGCAGAAACTGGCGTTGTTTGAGCCCAGGGTCAGCAGGAGGAGGAGAGGAGCAAAGTGTAGGCCGAAGCCTGCACTGGTGGCAGCTTTTGGTCGGTTGTGCCAGCGTGGCTTGTGCTGGACACGATGCCGGCTACACAGCGGGGGAACAGCAGGCGGTGCTGAACCCCACTAACACATTGGCTGGTGTTTTTCTCTGTGCAGCTAGCATGTCCGGGCAGAAACTGGCGTTGTTTGAGCCCAGGGTCAGCAGGAGGAGGAGAGGAGCAAAGTGTAGGCCGAAGCCTGCACTGGTGGCAGCTTTTGGTCGGTTGTGCCAGCGTGGCTTGTGCTGGACACGTTGCCGACTACACAGCAGGGGAACAGCTGGCGGTGCTGAACCCCACTAACACATTGGCTGGTGTTTTTCTCTGTGCAGCTAGCATTTCCGGGCAAAAACTAGCGGTGTTTGAGCCCAGGGTCAGCAGGAGGAGTAGAGGAGCAGAGTGTAGGCCGAAGCCTAGTTGAACCAATTTCAAAGGTTACCTTTAACCCCCCCCTCAGGTGTTGCAAGGTACAAGAGCCACACCTTGAACAGCATTAATGATGCACAAGTCAAAGGTTGCTCTATTTAATTTTGCTCCTTGCACACGCTGAATTAAACACGTACACTATTTAGCCCATTATACTGTCAAACAGTTGTGGAGGCGTGACTTGTCTTTTTAACGAGACGCAGCACAGGTGTCAAAATTTGCACCTAGGTACTGGGCGCAGATTCCTGAGCGTTGTTATTTGCTGTACAGGAGTCTGCGCTCTTGTGTTATCCCTTGGCAATACCCTGTTAGTGCAGGCCGTCTCATGACCTCATTTCATGTTGGCCGGTGCGGTTAACGATGGCCATAAATCCCAGACCCACAGTGGCTTTTCCTAAAGTCACACTGCGGTGCTGGGATTCGTGGCCTTGTGCAGTAAATATGTTCGCCGCTCACACATGTCCTTACACCTGCTTCAGACTGGGCGGCCTCAGCTGATCCCTTATCGCATGCCGCGGCCATGAGGCCGCACAGTCAGAAGAAGGCGGAAGGAGGGGAGTGAAAACAGGGGAACATATGCACTGCTCGTGCCCATCAATCACACCCTCGCAGTCAAAATATATGAGACAACGGGGGGCGTTGTGTCGGGCAGGGGGGACGCACAGGCACAGCCAGCCAACCAATGATGTCAGGAGACGGGCAGCGCTAACAATGGGGGTGCTGCGTGTCATTACAAAGGAAAGTCACACCTCAGGGACATTGTAATGGTCTCTAATGAGACACATTTTGTACGTGTTGAGTTCCACGTGGGCAAGGAGAAAAAGTCAGCCACCTCGTACAAATGCAGCAGTACTGCTGTACAAGGTGGCTGATATACATAGAAACACCTGTGGGTGGGGGGCAGGCTCCCTTCAATTTCAGTTCATGTGCCTGCGTGGCGTTTGCAGGTCACGTTGCAAGCTACACAGCAGGGGAACAGCTGGCGTTGCTGAACCCCACTAACACATTGGCTGGTGTTTTTCTCTGTGCAGCTAGCATGTCCGGGCAGAAACTGGCGTTGTTTGAGCCCAGGGTCAGCAGGAGGAGGAGAGGAGCAAAGTGTAGGCCGAAGCCTGCACTGGTGGCAGCTTTTGGTCGGTTGTGCCAGCGTGGCTTGTGCTGGACACGATGCCGGCTACACAGCGGGGGAACAGCAGGCGGTGCTGAACCCCACTAACACATTGGCTGGTGTTTTTCTCTGTGCAGCTAGCATGTCCGGGCAGAAACTGGCGTTGTTTGAGCCCAGGGTCAGCAGGAGGAGGAGAGGAGCAAAGTGTAGGCCGAAGCCTGCACTGGTGGCAGCTTTTGGTCGGTTGTGCCAGCGTGGCTTGTGCTGGACACGTTGCCGACTACACAGCAGGGGAACAGCTGGCGGTGCTGAACCCCACTAACACATTGGCTGGTGTTTTTCTCTGTGCAGCTAGCATTTCCGGGCAAAAACTAGCGGTGTTTGAGCCCAGGGTCAGCAGGAGGAGTAGAGGAGCAGAGTGTAGGCCGAAGCCTAGTTGAACCAATTTCAAAGGTTACCTTTAACCCCCCCCTCAGGTGTTGCAAGGTACAAGAGCCACACCTTGAACAGCATTAATGATGCACAAGTCAAAGGTTGCTCTATTTAATTTTGCTCCTTGCACACGCTGAATTAAACACGTACACTATTTAGCCCATTATACTGTCAAACAGTTGTGGAGGCGTGACTTGTCTTTTTAACGAGACGCAGCACAGGTGTCAAAATTTGCACCTAGGTACTGGGCGCAGATTCCTGAGCGTTGTTATTTGCTGTACAGGAGTCTGCGCTCTTGTGTTATCCCTTGGCAATACCCTGTTAGTGCAGGCCGTCTCATGACCTCATTTCATGTTGGCCGGTGCGGTTAACGATGGCCATAAATCCCAGACCCACAGTGGCTTTTCCTAAAGTCACACTGCGGTGCTGGGATTCGTGGCCTTGTGCAGTAAATATGTTCGCCGCTCACACATGTCCTTACACCTGCTTCAGACTGGGCGGCCTCAGCTGATCCCTTATCGCATGCCGCGGCCATGAGGCCGCACAGTCAGAAGAAGGCGGAAGGAGGGGAGTGAAAACAGGGGAACATATGCACTGCTCGTGCCCATCAATCACACCCTCGCAGTCAAAATATATGAGACAACGGGGGGCGTTGTGTCGGGCAGGGGGGACGCACAGGCACAGCCAGCCAACCAATGATGTCAGGAGACGGGCAGCGCTAACAATGGGGGTGCTGCGTGTCATTACAAAGGAAAGTCACACCTCAGGGACATTGTAATGGTCTCTAATGAGACACATTTTGTACGTGTTGAGTTCCACGTGGGCAAGGAGAAAAAGTCAGCCACCTCGTACAAATGCAGCAGTACTGCTGTACAAGGTGGCTGATATACATAGAAACACCTGTGGGTGGGGGGCAGGCTCCCTTCAATTTCAGTTCATGTGCCTGCGTGGCGTTTGCAGGTCACGTTGCAAGCTACACAGCAGGGGAACAGCTGGCGTTGCTGAACCCCACTAACACATTGGCTGGTGTTTTTCTCTGTGCAGCTAGCATGTCCGGGCAGAAACTGGCGTTGTTTGAGCCCAGGGTCAGCAGGAGGAGGAGAGGAGCAAAGTGTAGGCCGAAGCCTGCACTGGTGGCAGCTTTTGGTCGGTTGTGCCAGCGTGGCTTGTGCTGGACACGTTGCCGACTACACAGCAGGGGAACAGCTGGCGGTGCTGAACCCCACTAACACATTGGCTGGTGTTTTTCTCTGTGCAGCTAGCATTTCCGGGCAAAAACTAGCGGTGTTTGAGCCCAGGGTCAGCAGGAGGAGTAGAGGAGCAGAGTGTAGGCCGAAGCCTAGTTGAACCAATTTCAAAGGTTACCTTTAACCCCCCCCTCAGGTGTTGCAAGGTACAAGAGCCACACCTTGAACAGCATTAATGATGCACAAGTCAAAGGTTGCTCTATTTAATTTTGCTCCTTGCACACGCTGAATTTATCACGTACACTATTTAGCCCATTATACTGTCAAACAGTTGTGGAGGCGTGACTTGTCTTTTTAACGAGACGCAGCACAGGTGTCAAAATTTGCACCTAGGTACTGGGCGCAGATTCCTGAGCGTTGTTATTTGCTGTACAGGAGTCTGCGCTCTTGTGTTATCCCTTGGCAATACCCTGTTAGTGCAGGCCGTCTCATGACCTCATTTCATGTTGGCCGGTGCGGTTAACGATGGCCATAAATCCCAGACCCACAGTGGCTTTTCCTAAAGTCACACTGCGGTGCTGGGATTCGTGGCCTTGTGCAGTAAATATGTTCGCCGCTCACACATGTCCTTACACCTGCTTCAGACTGGGCGGCCTCAGCTGATCCCTTATCGCATGCCGCGGCCATGAGGCCGCACAGTCAGAAGAAGGCGGAAGGAGGGGAGTGAAAACAGGGGAACATATGCACTGCTCGTGCCCATCAATCACACCCTCGCAGTCAAAATATATGAGACAACGGGGGGCGTTGTGTCGGGCAGGGGGGACGCACAGGCACAGCCAGCCAACCAATGATGTCAGGAGACGGGCAGCGCTAACAATGGGGGTGCTGCGTGTCATTACAAAGGAAAGTCACACCTCAGGGACATTGTAATGGTCTCTAATGAGACACATTTTGTACGTGTTGAGTTCCACGTGGGCAAGGAGAAAAAGTCAGCCACCTCGTACAAATGCAGCAGTACTGCTGTACAAGGTGGCTGATATACATAGAAACACCTGTGGGTGGGGGGCAGGCTCCCTTCAATTTCAGTTCATGTGCCTGCGTGGCGTTTGCAGGTCACGTTGCAAGCTACACAGCAGGGGAACAGCTGGCGTTGCTGAACCCCACTAACACATTGGCTGGTGTTTTTCTCTGTGCAGCTAGCATGTCCGGGCAGAAACTGGCGTTGTTTGAGCCCAGGGTCAGCAGGAGGAGGAGAGGAGCAAAGTGTAGGCCGAAGCCTGCACTGGTGGCAGCTTTTGGTCGGTTGTGCCAGCGTGGCTTGTGCTGGACACGTTGCCGACTACACAGCAGGGGAACAGCTGGCGGTGCTGAACCCCACTAACACATTGGCTGGTGTTTTTCTCTGTGCAGCTAGCATTTCCGGGCAAAAACTAGCGGTGTTTGAGCCCAGGGTCAGCAGGAGGAGTAGAGGAGCAGAGTGTAGGCCGAAGCCTAGTTGAACCAATTTCAAAGGTTACCTTTAACCCCCCCCTCAGGTGTTGCAAGGTACAAGAGCCACACCTTGTGCAGCATTAATGCTGCACAAGTAAAAGGTTGCTCTATTTGTTTTGCTCCTTGCACACGCTGACTAAAACACGTACACTATTTAGCCCATTATACTGTCAAACAGTTGTGGAGGCGTGACTTGTCTTTTTAACGAGACGCAGCACAGGTGTCAAAATTTGCACCTAGGTACTGGGCGCAGATTCCTGAGCGTTGTTATTTGCTGTACAGGAGTCTGCGCTATTGTGATCCCTTGGCCATCCGCTGTGAGCGCTTCCTGTCTTCTGACCTCATTTCATGTCGGCCGTTGCGGTTAGCGATGGACATGAATCCCAGACCCACAGTGTGTTTTTAAAAAATCACACTGCGGTGCTGGGATTCGTGCCCTGGTGCACTAAATATGTTTGCCGCTCACACATGTCCTTACACCTGCTTCAGACTGGGCGGCCTCATCTGATCCCTTATCGCCTGCCGCGGCCATGAGGACACCCAGTCTGAAGAAGGCGGAAGGAGATGAGTGAACACAGGCAAACATATGCACTGCACATGCCCATCAATCACACCCTCGCTGTCCAAAAAAATAAGACACCGAGGGCCGTTGTTTCGAGCAGGGGAGATGCACAGGCGCAGCCAGCTAACCAATGATGTCAAAAGACGGGCAGCGCTAACAAGGGTGGTGCTGCGTGTCATTACAAAGGAAAGTCACACCTCAGGGACATTGTAATGGTCTCTAATGAGACACATTTTGTACGTGTTGAGTTCCACGTGGGCAAGGAGAAAAAGTCAGCCACCTCGTACAAATGCAGCAGTACTGCTGTACAAGGTGGCTGTTATACATAGAAACACCTGGGGGTGGTGGCCAGGCTCCCTTCAATTTCAGTTCATGTGCCTGCGTGGCGTTTGCAGGTCACGTTGCAAGCTACACAGCAGGGGAACAGCTGGCGTTGCTGAACCCCACTGACACATTGACTGGTGTTTTTCTCTGTGCAGATTGCATGTCCGGGCAAAAACTAGCGGTGTTAGAGCCCAGGGTCAGCAGGAGGAGGAGGAGAGGAGCAAAGTGTAGGCCGAAGCCTGCACTGGTGGCAGCTTTTGGTCGGTTGTGCCAGCGTGGCTTGTGCTGGACACGATGCCGGCTACACAGCGGGGGAACAGCAGGCGGTGCTGAACCCCACTAACACATTGGCTGGTGTTTTTCTCTGTGCAGCTAGCATGTCCGGGCAGAAACTGGCGTTGTTTGAGCCCAGGGTCAGCAGGAGGAGGAGAAGAGCAAAGTGTAGGCCGAAGCCTGCACTGGTGGCAGCTTTTGGTCGGTTGTGCCAGCGTGGCTTGTGCTGGACACGTTGCCGACTACACAGCAGGGGAACAGCTGGCGGTGCTGAACCCCACTAACACATTGGCTGGTGTTTTTCTCTGTGCAGCTAGCATTTCCGGGCAAAAACTAGCGGTGTTTGAGCCCAGGGTCAGCAGGAGGAGTAGAGGAGCAGAGTGTAGGCCGAAGCCTAGTTGAACCAATTTCAAAGGTTACCTTTAACCCCCCCCTCAGGTGTTGCAAGGTACAAGAGCCACACCTTGTGCAGCATTAATGCTGCACAAGTAAAAGGTTGCTCTATTTGTTTTGCTCCTTGCACACGCTGACTAAAACACGTACACTATTTAGCCCATTATACTGTCAAACAGTTGTGGAGGCGTGACTTGTCTTTTTAACGAGACGCAGCACAGGTGTCAAAATTTGCACCTAGGTACTGGGCGCAGATTCCTGAGCGTTGTTATTTGCTGTACAGGAGTCTGCGCTATTGTGATCCCTTGGCCATGCGCTGTGAGCGCTTCCTGTCTTCTGACCTCATTTCATGTCGGCCGTTGCGGTTAGCGATGGACATGAATCCCAGACCCACAGTGTGTTTTCAAAAAATCACACTGCGTGGCTGGGATTCGTGGCCTTGTGCAGTAAATAGGTTTGCCGCTTACACATGTCCTTACACCTGCTCCAGACTGGGCGGCCTCAGCTGATCCCTTATCGCCTACCACGGCCAGGAGGCCGCACAGTCTGAAGAAGGCGGAAGGAGATGAGTTAAGACAGGCGAACATATGCACTGCTCGTGCCCATAAACCACACCCTCGCTGACAAAATAAATATGACAACGAGGGGCGTTGTTTCTAGCAGGGCGGATGCACAGGCGCAGCCAGCTAACCATGATGACAAAAGACGGGAAACGCTACCAAGGGGGGTGCTGCGTATCATTACAAAGGAAAGTCACACCTCAGGGACAGTGGAATGGTCTCAATGAGACACATTTTGTACGTGTTGAGTTCCACGTGGGCAAGGAGAAAAAGTCAGCCACCTTGTACAAATGCAGCAGTACTGCTGTACTAGGTGGCTGTTATACATAGAAACACCTGGGGGGGTGGGGCCAGGTTCCCTTTTAATTTCAGTTCCTGTGCCTGCATGGCGTTTGCAGGTCACGTTGCCGGCTACACAGCAGGGGAACAGCTGGCGTTGCTGAACCCCACTAACACATTGGCTGGTGTTTTTCTCTGTGCAGCTAGCACTTCCGGGCAAAAACTAGCGGTGTTTGAGCCCAGGGTCAGCAGGAGGAGGAGAGGAGCAGAGTGTAGGCCGAAGCCTGCACTGGTGGCAGCTTTTGTTCTGTTGTGCCAGCGTGGCTTGTGCTGGACACGTTGCCGACTACACAGCAGGGGAACAGCTGGCGGTGCTGAACCCCACTGACACATCACCTAGTGTTTTTTTCTGTGTAGACAACACTTCCAGGTGGCAACTGACAGTGTTGAAACCCAGGGAATCAAAGAGGAGCAGAGTGTAGGCCGAAGCCTGCAGTGGAGCAAGTTGAAAGGGAACCTTTAACCCCCCCCCCAGGCATTTGTTGCTGAAAGAGCCATCTTGTACAGCAGTAATACTGCACATGGAAAATGGTGGCTCCGAAAATTATGCTCCTTGCAAACGCTGAAGTACACACTCATATAATGTGTCCCCTCACACCGTCAAACCATCCCGGAAGTGGGACTTTCCTTTGTAATGTGACACAGCACAGCCGTCATTCCAACCCCCTTGGTGCCGGGCACCACCTCCTCAACGTTGTTTGGTTCTGTCACGGAGCCCGCACTGTAATGTTATCCCTTGGCCATGCACAGTTAGCGGTGCCCGTCTTCTGACATCATGTAGGTGTCAGGCTGGCAGTGCCTGTGCGTCCAAGCGGCCCGAGATCCAACCTTGCAGTGTCATCTAATGTAGTCCCACTGCGGGCCAGGGATCCATGGGCATGCGCAGTGCATATCATCGCCTCTCACTCACCTCCTTCCTGCTTCTTCAGACTGTGCGGCGTCACGGCCGTGGCATGCTATTAGGGATCAGCTGACGCCGCCTAGTCTGAAGAAGCGTGAAGAAGGGGAGTGAGAGGCTAGTATATGCACTGCGCATGGCCATGGATACCAGGCCCACTGTGGGATCACATTAGACGACACTGCGAGGTGTGATTTCGGGCAGCGTGGACGCACAGGCGCAGCCAGGACGACAACAAATGATGTCAGAGGACGGGCAGCGCAAACTGTGCATGGCCAAGGGATAACATAACAGCGCAGGGTCCATGACGGAATCAAACAACGCTAAGGAGGCAGCGCACGGTGCCAAGGGGGTAGCAATGACGGCTGTGCTGCGTCACATTACAAAGGAAAGTCCCACCTCCAGGACGGTTGGACGGTGTGAGGGGACACATTACATGAGTGTGTAGTTCAGCGTTTGCAAGGAGCATAATTTCAAGAGCGACCTTTCCCTTGTGCAGTATTAGTGCTGCACATGGTGGCTCTTTCAGTAACAAACGCCTAGGGGGGGGGGGGGACAGGTCCCCTTACATTTTAGTTGTGCCAGCGTGGCGGTCGCATGACACGTTGCCGGATACACAGCTGGGGATCAGCTGACGTTACTGAACCCCAATAACAGAGGAGCGACTGTTGACTGTGCACACAGCACTTCCAGGCACCAACTGGCGGTGTTAGAGCCCAGGGACAGCAGGAGGAGCAGATTGGAGGTATTGCCGCACACACAGCTGGGGATCAGCTGACGTTACTGAACCCCAATAACAGAGGAGCGACTGTTGACTGTGCACACAGCACTTCCAGGCACCAACTGGCGGTGTTAGAGCCCAGGGACAGCAGGAGGAGCAGATTGGAGGTATTGCCGCACACACAGCTGGGGATCAGCTGACGTTACTGAACCCCAATAACAGAGGAGCGACTGTTGACTGTGCACACAGCACTTCCAGGCACCAACTGGCGGTGTTAGAGCCCAGGGACAGCAGGAGGAGCAGAGGAACAGAGTGTAGGCCGAAGCCTGATTGGAGCAAGTTGAAAGGAAACCTTTAACCCCCCCCCCCAAGACGTTTGTAGCTGAAAGAGCCATGTTGTGCAGCACTAAGGATGCAAAAGGAAAAGGTTGCTCTTTTAATTATGCTCCTTGCAAACACCGAAGTAAACACTAAAAATGTGTCCCTTTATACCGTTAAACCGTTCCGGAGGTGCGAATTTCCTTCGTAATGGGACACAGCACAGCTGTCATTCCTATCCCCTTGATGCCGTGCGCTGCCTCCTCAGCGTTGTTTTAAGCTGCCACGGAGCCTGCGCTGTTCTGTTAGCCCTTGGCCATGCCCAATTAGCGCTGCCTGTCTTCTGACATAATTTGGTGTCAGGCTGTCAGTGCCTGTGCGTCCACGCTGCTCCAGATCCCACCTCGCAGTCTCATCTAACGTAATCCCACTGCGGGCCTTGGAACCATGGGCATGCACAGTGCATAACCTCGACTCTCACTCCCCTCCTTCCCTCTTCTTCAGACTGTGCGGTGTCACGGCCGTGGCATGCTAGGGATCAGCTGACGGCGCACAGTCTAAAGAAGGCGGAGGGAAATGAGCGAGAGCCCGAGGGGAAGATATGCACTGCGCATGCCCATGGATCCCAGGCCCGCAGTGTGACTCAATCAGAAGACACTGCGAGGCGGGATCTCGGGCACCGCGGCCGCACAGGCGCAGCCAGCCTGACACCAAATTATGTCAGAAGACAGGCAGCGCAAATAGGGCATGCCCAAGGGATAACAGAACAGCGCAGGCTCCGTGACAGCTTAAAACAACGCTGAGGAGGCAGCGCATGGCACCAAGGGGGTAGGAATGACGGCTGTGCTGCGTCACATTACGAAGGAAAGTCCCAGCTCCGGGACGGTATAACGGTATCAGTGAACACATTTTATAAGTGTTAAGTTCTGCGTGTGCAAAGAGCTAAAAAAAAAGAGCTACCTTTTCCTTGTGCAGCATTACTGCTGCACAAGATGGCTCTTTCAGTAACAAACGACGGGGGGGGGGGGGGGGGGACAGGTTCCCTTACATTTAGGTTGTTGTGCCAGCGTGGCGGTCGCAGGACACATTGCCGGCTACACAGCTGGGGATCAGCTGACGTTACTGAAACCCAATAACACTGGGTCGTATGTTTTTACTGTGCAGCCTGCACTTCTGAGCCGCAACTGGCGGTGTTGGAGCCCAGGAATAGCAGTTCAGGTGGTAGAAAGATGAACACAGCAGGAGACCTGGATGACACCCAATTACTTAATCAGGCAGAGGAGTGGCAAATTCCTGCGAGATCCAGGCCTGGTTCATTTTCAGGAAAGTAAGCCGGTCAACGTTATCGGAGGATAGTCGCATGCGACGGTCTGTTAGTACACCACCTGCGGCACTAAAGACACGTTCCGATAAGACACTAGCCGCAGGGCAAGCCAGCACCTCCAATGCATACTGGCTTAGCTCTGGCCATGTATCCAGCTTAGAGACCCAAAACTTGAACGGGGAAGAGCCGTCTGGGAGTACAGTAAGAGGGCAAGCCATGTAGTCTGTCACCATCTGACGGAACCGTTGCCTCCTGCTGACTGGAGCCGCCGGTGATGGTGTAGACATTTGGGGCGGGCACACAAAAGTGTGCCAGAGTTGTGCCATACTGGGCTTGCCTTGGGCAGAGGCACTGCTTCTGCTCCCTCTTTGGGCAGAGCCTCCCCCACTGCCTCGACGCACTGAGCTGCTTTGTAAAGCACTAGCAGCACTCCTCTCAGTTGGACAGGAGAAGATGATGGAATTCACCAGTGTGTCGTGGTACTCCCGCAATTTACGCTCCCGGGTCAACGCAGGGATGAGGTTTTGGACGTTGTCCCGGTAGCGAGGATCGAGGAGGGTGAACACCCAATAATCAGGCATGTTGAGAATGTGGTCGATGCGGCGGTCGTTTCTCAGGCACTGCAGCATGAAATCCACCATGTGCTGCAGAGTGCCAACCGGCCCAGAAACGCTGTCCCCTGCTTGAGACATGATCTCTGCCCGCTCGTCATCACCCCACCCTCGCTGTACACACTGACCACTGGACAATTGTGTCGCTCCCTCCTCTGGACGGAGCTCTTCCTCCTCCATTGACTCCTCCTCATCCTCCTCACAAATTGGCCCCTGCGTACCCCTTTGTGAGGAACCACGTGGCGCTGACTCTCCAGAAGCTGATGGAAAAGGTGACTCCTCATCCTCCACCTCTTCCACCACATCATCCCTTAACCCTTGCAAAGTTTGCTGAAGCAGGCAGATAAGGGGGACAGTCATGCTGACTAGTGCATCATCTGCACTTGCCATCCGCGTGGAATAATCAAAAGGACGCAAAACCTGGCAGACGTCCTTCATAGTGGCCCACTCTGTGGTTGTGAAGTCTGATCGGCGCTGACTGCGACTTCTTTGCGCCTGATGCAGCTGGTACTCCATAACTGCTTGCTGCTGCTCACACAACCGCTCCAACATATGTAACGTGGAATTCCACCGGGTAGGTAGGTCACATATGATGCGGTGTTCCGGAAGGCGGAATCGGCGCTGCAGAGCAGCAATGCGGGATCTGGCCAAGCTGGAACGCCGCAAGTGAGCACACTCTAGGCGGACCTTGTGCAGCAGGGCATCAAGATCCGGATAGTCCCTCAGAAAACTCTGCACAACCAAATTGAGCACATGTGCCAGACATGGGATGTGAGTGAGGTTGCCAAGGGCCAAAGCTGCCACCAGATTTCGGCCATTGTCACACACTACCATGCCTGGCTGGAGATTCGCTGGCAGTAACCACACATCGCTCTCCTGCTTTATAGCATTCCAGAGCTCCTGCGCTGTGTGGCTTCGATGCCCCAATGAAACTAGTTTCAAGACGGCCTGCTGACGTTTGGCCACGGCTGTGCTCATGTCGGTCATAGGTAAACGTTCACGGGTCCATGTGGGGGTGGACTGTGACGGATCCTGCAGAGAGGAATCAGAGGAACTGGTGTAAGAGGAGGAGTCGATGCGTACAGACTGGATTCCTGCAATCCTTGGAGTGGGCAGGACACGTCCTGCGCCACTCGCACGATCTGTACCTGGCTCAACAACATTAACCCAATGGGCAGTGAGGGAAACATATCGCCCCTGTCCATGCTGACTGGTCCACGCATCGGTGGTGAGGTGGACCTTGCTACTGACGGCGTTCAGTAGCGCATGTTTTATGTTTGCCTCAACATGCCTGTGCAGGGCAGGGACAGCCTGCCTGCTGAAGTAAAAGCGGCTGGGCACCTTGTACTGTGGGACTGCCAATGCCATCAAGTCACGGAAGCTGTCAGTCTCCACCAGCCTGAACGAGAGCATTTCCAGGGACAACAGTTTGGCAATGCCTGCATTCAGAGCCTGTGCTCGGGGGTGGTTGGCCGAGAATGCCCGCCTTTTCTCCCATGCCTGTACTACCGATGGCTGTAGAGTAGACTGGGAGTGTGAGGATGACTGAGAAGGTGGTGCTGTGGGTGGAATTACACAAGGTCTCTGGGAGGAAGCCAAACCAGCTGTGCGTGAGCTGGAGGAAGAGGCAACACGAGCTGAAGAGGTGGTAGCTGCCGCTGTTGGTTGGCCTACATCTTCAGTGTGTTTCTGTAACTCCACCGCGTGCCTGGTCCGCACATGTTTCCACATATTTGTGGTATTGAGGTTGCTGACATTTTTCCCTCTTTTTACTTTATGATGACACAGCTTGCATTTGACAAAACAAATGTCATCTGCAACTGTGTCAAAAAAGGACCAGGCACTGCAAGTCTTGGGAGCGCCCTTTTTGGCTTTGGAAAGAGACAGGCTCCTAACGGGTGCCAAAGTGGAGGCTACAGGCTCCGCAGTCTTCCCCCTCCCTCTCCCTCTTTGGCCCGTAAGAGGAAGCTCTTCCTCTGAGCTGCTCCCACCACCTTCCTGTTCCTCACGCCACGATGGGTCAAGGACCTCATCATCTCCACTACCCTCTGCCACCAACTGCTCCTCCTGGGTAGTCTCAGCAGCACAGTACGCACGAGAAAGCGGCACCTGAGTTTCATCATCAGATGCGTACTGCGCTGTGGTCACCGGAGGCACTGGCCCACCTGCCTCTTCAGAGTCAGAGAGAAAAAGGTGTTGGGCATCACTGCACACTGCCTCTTCTTCCATTTCTCCAATGCTGCTTGGCTGGCCCCCTGTTTCCAAGCCAAGAGATTCAGAGAACAGAAGTAGAGACGGCTCCTGTCCTGGGCTCTCTGACTGCCTGGCCAATTTGGCAGGTGGTGAAGAGACAGATGGCTGCTCTCCAGTGCTCTGTGCCTGAGAGGATGTGGCACTAACTGAAGTCGATGCCGAGGCGTTAGCTGCCATCCACCCGACAACGGCTTCAATTTGGTCTTCACGCAGCAGCGGTGCACGGCGCTCTCCGACAAAGCTGCGCATGAAGGACTGTTCCCTGCTGAAACTGAGTGACGACGAGTCACCGGCGCCCGCAGCAGGCACAGAATCACCACGTCCTCTCCCTGCTCCTCTCCCTGCTCCACGCCCACGCCCACGTGCCTTACTCCCTGCCCTCTTCATCTTGGTTGACAGATAAAGATAAGCAGAAAAGTACTAAGGCCTTAGTGTGCTTATTCCTGTAATGCTCCTCCTAACAGGTGTAAGAAACACTAATGTTGTAAATTGTGGACTAAACTTTATTATTTTTCAAATGTGGCCTACACAAGTGTAAGTTGTGTTTGGTGAACTTAACCTTTTTTTTGGTGCAGATCGGGCTACAGAGCTAGTTTAAATCACACGGAGACCGTGCAGACAGCCGTAAACGGCGCTGCAAGGCCAAGAAACCCTCCTCTCGGTTATCCTATATAGTGTTTTTCCACTATTTAGCTGGATACGAGTGGAAAGACACTAATAGGAATTTTTTTTTTCAAATTTTAAACTGGCTGCACTATTTGAAAAAAAGGAAATTGTTTTTCAAGGTATGAGGCAGTAACGCACCCTGAGCTGAATCCAACCGGCTATGGCTGCACACAGACTACAGGGCGAGCTGCGCTCACACAGAGACCGTGCAGACAGCCGTAAACGGCGCTGCAAGGCCAAAAAACCCTCCTCTAGGTTATCCTATATAGTGTTTTTCCACTATTTAGCTGGATACGAGTGGAAAGACACTAATAGGAATTTTTTTTTTCAAATTTTAAACAGGCTGCACTATTTGAAAAAAAGGAAAATTTTTCTCAAGGTATGAGCCAGTAACGAACCCTGAGCTGAATCCAACCGGCTATGGCTGCACACAGACTACAGGGCGAGCTGGGCTCACACGGAGACCGTGCAGACAGCCGTAAACGGCGCTGCAAGGCCAAAAAACCCTCCTCTCGGTTATCCTATATAGTGTTTTTCCACTATTTAGCTGGATACGAGTGGAAAGACACTAATAGGAATTTTTTTTTTCAGATTTTAAACAGGCTGCACTATTTGAAAAAAAGGAAAATTTTTCTCAAGGTATGAGCCAGTAACGAACCCTGAGCTGAATCCAACCGGCTATGGCTGCACACAGACTACAGGGCGAGCTGGGCTCACACGGAGACCGTGCAGACAGCCGTAAACGGCGCTGCAAGGCCAAAAAACCCTCCTCTCGGTTATCCTATATAGTGTTTTTCCACTATTTAGCTGGATACGAGTGGAAAGACACTAATAGGAATTTTTTTTTTCAAATTTTAAACAGGCTGCACTATTTGAAAAAAAGGAAAATTTTTCTCAAGGTATGAGCCAGTAACGAACCCTGAGCTGAATCCAACCGGCTATGGCTGCACACAGACTACAGGGCGAGCTGGGCTCACACGGAGACCGTGCAGACAGCCGTAAACGGCGCTGCAAGGCCCAAAAACCCCCCTCTAGGTTATCCTATGTAGTGTTTTTCCACAATAGAGCTGGAGACTGGTGGAAAAACACTAATAGGAAATTTGAGAAAAAATGTGCAGCAGGCTGCACTAAGAGCAAAAAAGAACAACTGTGTGAGGCAGTGTGAACCCCCCCTGAGCTGAATACAACCGGGTATATGGCTGCACACAGACTACAGAGTGAGCTGCACACACACACACACACAGAGACCTTGCAGAACGCTGTTAAAACAGCGCTGCAAGGCAAGAGCAAGGTGAACAGTGAAGAACACACAGCGTTTTGCTAAATTAGCCTTTGGAAAGGAAAATAAAGCAATTAGCTAGCTCGACTGGCCCTCAGTTAGAACACAGCGTCCTGTCCCTAACTGAAATCACAGCAGAGTGAGCGCAAAATGGCGGCAGCGCTTTTTTATAGTGCAGAGTGACATCATTTCAGCAGCCAATCCCAGCCTTGCCAGTACTTACATGCCCACCATGCTAAACAGGATGTGCCCACACTTTCATTCATTCCTCATTGGCTGCTGCGTTCAATTTGAATTCTGGGAACTTCCGATTCCGGTATCCGATACGCGGGAAGTATCGGAATTCAGTATTGGAATTCCGATACCGCAAATATCGGCCGATACCCGATACTTGCGGTATCGGAATGCTCAACACTAACGACGACCAATCAATTTGGCTGCATTTGGCTGGATCTGAGCACACAAAATGGCTCTGAATACCTCAGAATTCATCCCGCTGCTTCTGTCCTGTGTCACATCATCAATAAATACAAGTGACCCAGTGCCACTGGCAGCCATGCATGCCCAAGCCATCACACTGCCTCCGCCGTGTTTTACAGATGATGTGGTATGCTTTGGATCATGAGTTGTACCACGCCTTCGTCATACTTTTCTTTTTCCATCATTCTGTTAGAGGTTGATCTTGGTTTCATCTGTCCAAAGAATGTTCTTCCAGAACTGTGCGGGGTTTTTTAGATGTTTTTTTAGCAAAGTCCATTCAAACCTTTTCATTCTTGACGCTTATGAGTGGCTTGCACCGTGCAGTGAACCCTCTGTATTTACTTTCATGCAGTCTTCTCTTTATGGTAGATTTGGATATTGATACGCCTACCTCCTGGAGAGTGTTGTTCACTTGGTTGGCTGTTGTGAAGGGGTTTCTCTTCCCCATGGAGATTATTCTGCAATCATCCACCACTGTTGTCTTCCGTGGGCGCCCAGGTCTTTTTGCATTGATGAATTCACCAGTGCTTTCTTTCTTTCTCAAGATGTACCAAACTGTAGATTTTGCCACTCCTAATATTGTTGCAATTTCTCGGATGGGTTTTTTCTGTTTTCGCAACTTAAGGATGGCTTTTTTCACCTGCATGGAAAGCTCCTTTGACCGCATGTTTACTTCACAGCAAAACCTTCCAAATGCAAACACCACTCCTCAAATCAACTCCAGGCCTTTTATCTGCTTAATTGAGAATGACATTACGAAGGGATTGCCCACACCTGTCCATGAAATATCCTTGGAGTCAATTGTCCAATTACTTTTGGTCCCTTTAAAAACAGGATGGCACATGTTAAGGAGCTGAAACTCCTAAACCCTTCATCCAATTTTAATGTGGATACCCTCAAATGAAAGCTGAAAGTCTGAACTTCAACTGCATCTGAATTGTTTTGTTTAAAATTCATTGTGGTAATGTCTATAACCAAAATTAGAAAAATGTTGTCTCTGTCCAAATATATATGGACTTAACTGTAAATATGAGGTCTGAGCAAAGGGTCTAAATATTTATGACCATGTAATATTTCAGTTTTTCTTTTTTATTGAATTTGCAAAAATTTCTACATTTCTGCTTTTTTCAATCAAGATGGGGTGCAGAGTGCACATTATTGAAAAAAAAATGAACTTTTTTGAGTTTACCAAATGGCTGCAATGAAGCAAAGTGAAAAATTTAAAGTGGTATGAATACTTTCCGTACTCAATGTATGGAGTCCGAAGGACACCTTTGACTGCCATCCATTTGGTTCTGCTGAAGTTCTTCTTACCTCAATGGAAAGATTAGTTTACCATGATGCATTATTCTTCTTATAAAATATGCCTGATTCTCTAGTGATGTGTAACAGCTGCAAAGATTGCTTTCGAAACACAATACTCAAACACATTACAAATTTGTAGTGATTTTTAAAGGAAGAACTTCATTTTAAGTTGCTACTTACATACTAAGAGGCTAATCTGCAAATTAATTATGATTGCTATTCATACACTAAACAAGAAGTCCAGTGATATTGAAGAGCCCTTATGGTTGCTTACTTATTATGATATTATTTTATTTCTTCCAAAGCCATGAGAGGTGCACTGAGAGACTATGTTATGAGAAAGGAATGAGATGCCGTTACAAATATGTTCTAGCTACACAAAGCTAAAGAATTTTATTTATAGCAGTGATAACACTTTGGAGTCAGTTTTAGTTCTAAGAAGTATTTCATCTCACAGCATAGATCCAAATAGTGTATAGTGATAAATAAGGGCAAATGTCATGAAAATGAAGAAAATTTGACGCTTGGAGATATCCGTGTCTAATATAGACAGATCATTACTCTTCTACAAACAGCGGGTTCAAGCTGTGATCATCATGAGAGTATCAAATTCTTTTCACTGCAATCATTAATTTAGTGGAACATTTCTGAAAATGTTGCATTATACCATTATTTTTCAATTGCAGTGTTTACGTGCATGCGTTACTCTGTCTGTGTACACAAACTATTTATGTATCTACATGCCAAAAAGTGCAGCAGCAAGACACTTGCATACAAAACCTGATTATATTCTATTAGGTCCAGACTTATTTGGACAGTGACACAAGTTTGGGCATTTTATAAGACGCACCCAAAATTTTGAGGAGGAAAATAGGAAAACATTTTTTTAATAAAATGATGGTGCTTCTTAATAATGTTGACTTTTATGGTAGCTTACTGGCAGAGCAGCTACTATTGAGTGGGGACACTGGAGGCAGGGTCGTTGCTGCAGTAAGCTGTTGGCAGCGGCAGGAGTGGGGCGATATGCGGGCCCCTGACTGGGAGGAGGTGGTGTTGGGCAGTGCGAGGCTGCAGCCTGCTCCGAGCATTCACAAAATGTCAGAGTCCCTGCACTTCCTATCCTTTTCACAGTGGTGGTTTCCAGTAAAATAGCCTCCAAAGATTGATATCTCGGGAGCCGAGATCTCAATTTGCACATGCACCACCTCCAGCGGCCATTTTCCCTAAGTCCACCGCAGTGAAAAGGAAGTTAAGTGCGGGGACTCTGCTGACATTTTGTGATAGCCCAGGGCTCGCCGCAGCCTTGCACCGGCAAACACCCCCTCCTCCCAGCCCAGGGCCCACAGCATCAGCCCACTTCTACCGCTGCCACCAGCTTCCTACGGCAAAATTTGGAGAAAAAAATGTGCCTTATAATCCAAAAAGTACAGTAATCAATATGGGTTTAAAGTGTGGACTCTCAGATCTATTTAGTGAATGTTCCCGTGCGGTCGGAGAGGCACGTCAAAACAACGCATACTCATACATCCACATGTCCTGCTTACCCAATGTTAAATATAGGTACCCAGGACGCATGTAGAAGTAAGCGGACCTGAAATGAAAAAGTGCAGAAGTGGGCAGAGCTTCAGGGAGGAAGTCCGCAGAAGTCCGCAAAGCTCCGGTACGGAAATGTGAATGTAGCCTTTGATTGTTAATAGAGTTTATTGATGATATGACTGAAGACAGAAGCAGCCAGATGAATTCTGAAGTGTACAGGCTATACTTTCTGCTCGGATTCAACAAATGCAGCGAGGTTGATTGGATGGTGCTTCCAAGTACAGATGGACAATGACCCAAAACATACTGAGAAAGCAACCCAGGAGTTTTTTTTAAAGTAAAGAATAAAAGGAATATACTGAAATAGCTGAGTAAATCACCAGATCTCAACCCCATCGAGCATGCATTTCACATGCTTAAGACAGAACTTAAGACAGGAAGACCCACAAACAAGCAACAACTGAAGTTAGCTGCAGTGAAGGCCTAGTAAAGCATAAAAAAGGAGGAAATCTAGCGTTTGTTGATGTCCTTGTCTTCCAAACCACAGGCAGTTATTGACTGCAAAGGATTATCTACAAATTATTCAAACTTAATTTTATTTATGGTAAAGTTAATTTGTCCAATTACTTTTGAGCCTCTGAAGTGGGGAGATTTTGCAAAAAGTGGTCATATTTCCTAAACGCTTAACAGGATATTTTTAACTAAACCTGAAAGTCTACACTTCAATTGCATTTCATTTGTTTCATTTTAAAATGAAAATAGCATCATTCAGAGTCCAAATCATGAAGATTTGGTCACTGTCCAAGTATTTCTGGACCGCAATGTACATTTTAAACTGCATTACTGCCCTATAGACTATACTCTTAAAATTGAGGCACTTACTATACAAATTGCCCACTTTGCATGTGTCTTCCATCCTCAACAAGGCATACCTTTCTTTATTGGGACTAGAGATGAATGAATCTTTGTAACTTCAAATTTGCCAATTTCGTCTGATTTTCCCCACAAATTTGTGATAAATAAATTTGTGAGAATTTCAAAATTAAAAAAAGTTTACTTGCGTGGAATATACATATGCAGGAGAGGAGAGGGAGAGAGAACCTCGCAAACATAAGAGCTTACAGTTTACAAGCAAAATGGAGCGAGGACCCCGCTGACCTTAAAAGCCTATACTCTATAAGAGAGAGAAAGAGAGGACAATGCTGACCATATGAACTTACACTATATAGGAGAGAGAAAAAGAGGACCCCGCTGGCTATAAGAGTTTACGCACTACAGAGGATGGATATTTTACCCAGTGACTCTGGAAATGGAAAACGAGTCTGCGGTATAAACTGTGCTCCACTGGGAACTTCTGATTTCTGATAACCCAGGTCCCGGGCAAATTTTTTTATGATCTGAGAATCTAATCTCAAAATGTTTGAATTTGTCTGAAACCACAAATTTCAGTAAATACAACTCAAGATCGATTCTCTGCAAATCTTTCCACTCATCTGTAGTTGGTACACTAACATTTTTATCATACCACTTGCAGGTCAAATCTTACATATATAAAGGGAACCTTTTAAGAGAATTGAAGCCAAGTATATTTTTCTTTGAAATGTTCTAACTTTTCAGAGAAAATAAAGGTAGAAGTAGGGGCGCCGCTATCATGAGGCAAGTTGAGCACTTTGCCTCAGGCGGCAGTCGTCCCTGAAAGACATGGGGCGGCAGAGCGGTGGTCAGAACAGTGGTGCCGACTCTCCATAATCCCTGACATTTGCTGACAGAGTGCCACTAGTGCGGTGCACGCGCTCCTGCTCCCAACCCACAACCTAATGTCATCCCTGAACAGAGTTTGTCAAGACCAGAAGGTGACTGTAACGGTGTTGGCTGGCACTCTCAGAGCAGTGGAGTAAGTAAACATGATCTCCCGTTCACCCGCGCTGCCTGCTGCATGGCTCTGTCACTCACTGGGGGTGCCTGCAGGGCTGTGTTGTGTGTCTGTGTGTGTGCAGAGTCTGCCTTTGAAGTCCTGTTATCTTATCTGAGCACTATATGGCCACTTCCCTCCACCCCCACTCCACCAAACTGTGTCCCTCATGGACTCAGTCATAGGTGATATTCTTCTCATTCCTCTGCAGTCCTTACACAGAGATACTGACCCCACAGGTCCCACCACACGAGACGTATACACAGCGCAGAGCTGAGATACATGACGAATACAGCCCAGAACTGAGATACATGATGAATACAGCGCAGCGCTGAGATACACGGTGGATACAGCGCACAGCTGAGATACGGGACTATACAGTCCAGAGAGGAGATACACGATGTATACACCGTACACAACATAGAGCTGAGATAAACTATGTATACACTGTACACAGCGCAGTGCTGAGTTACACGATGGATACGGTGCAGAGCTGAGATACATGATGTATACACTGAACACAGCACAGAGCTGAGATACACAACGAATGCAGCACAGAGCTGAGATACATGATCTATATACTGTACAAAGTGCTGTGCTGAGATACACGATGTATACACCGTACACAATGCAGCACTGAGATGCACGACGTATACACCGTGCACACCGCAGTGCTGAGTTACACGATGGATACAGCACAGAGCTAAGATACAGGACTATATAGTACAGAGCTGAGCTAGACGACGTATACACCGTATACAACGCAGCGCTAAGATACACGATGTATACACTGAAAACAGCGCAGAGCTGAGATACATGATGGATACAGTGCAGAGCTGAGATACCTAATGTGTACACCGTACACAGCGCAGAGTTGAGGTACATGATGGATACAGCGCGGAGCTGAGATTCACGATGTATACACCAAACACAGTGCAGATCTGAGATACACGATGTATACACTGTACACAGCGCAGAGCTGAGATACACGATGTATACAGAGAGCTGCAATTCAGAGCACAGACACATCACTGCGAATTACAGCCTGTACGCTCACATCCAGGACCGATGACTGCGGGGTCTTTGCGCTCTAGAAATGGGGTGACGCCATGTTAGAAATACAAGAACCTTACTGATATTCTTCACCAATCTCCACTCGGCAGCTCAACCAGCCGCTTCTGCCGACACAGGAGGCAGCTCCTACCATCAGGAGACCAGAGCAATGTGGGGCTGGCTGACCGCGCATTTCACTACCCAAACCAGGCCCCTTCTCTGTGCATGCCGTGATGGTGATAAGAGACAGATCCCCACTCACTTCAATGGCAGCCAGCCCCCTTCTCTATAATAGGCGGTAGTGGAGAAAGGGCCACTGTCCGCAGTTGGCCAGCCCCCTTCACACACAACATCTAGGTCACACCAGCAGAGAAAATGTCTTCTGTGAAGGACACAAGGTGGGTGGCGGAGCCGCTGGGACCAGTCATCAAGAAAGAACGGCACAGTTTGGACCATTGCACCATTTTGCACAGAGAGCAGCAGTCTGGGTGGAGGCAGAACTTGGGCATTTCAGGAAGTTTTCTCCTCCATTCACATCCAAAGCTGCTTGGAACATGGGTGTACCCACCGTGGGTCGAGCGGGGGCAGCTGCCCCCCCTAGAAGCAGGGGCGCGCCATGCACCTATAATGATGAGGCCTGGCCACTTGCACCTGCACAGAGGGGATAAGAACGCCTCATGTTGAACATCAAGACATTCTTTATGGGCAGAGATAGAGTGCTCTGCTCTCCCAACCTCCCGCCCCTGGCTGCAGCGTGCCACTGAATGTTTCAGTATCAGGTCTCAGGCATCCGGAGAAGAACCTAGTACCTGCACGCTCCTGAGGCAATCGCTACAGGTACTGAACTGGGGCTGGGCTGATGTATATACAGGGGTTGGGGCTGGCTGGACTGATGTATATACTGGTCATGTGCTGGGGGCTGGCTGTGGCTGGGCTGATGTATGTATATACAGGGGCTGGGGGCTGGCTGGGCTGATGTATATACAGGGGCTGGCTGTGGCTGGGCTGATGTAGATACAGGGGCTGGGGCTGGCTGGTCTGATGTATATACAGGTGCTGGGGGCTTGGGCTGATGTACATACAGGGGCTGGCAGTGGCTGGGCTGATGTATATACAGGTGGTGCTGGGCACAGTGGGCTGGGGCTGGTGACGATGTATATACAAGTATAGGGCTCATTATACTCTATGGAGTATAATAAGGGGAATATTATACTGCATGGAGCAATATATGGGAATCATAATTCGGCAAGGAGCAATATATGGGGCATGTTATTCTGTAAATAGCGCTATGTGGTGCTCATAATACAGTATGGAGCAATATATGTGGCTTATTATTCTGTATGGAGCAATATATGGGGCTCATTATTCTGTATGGAGTAATATATGGGGGCTCATTATACTGTATGGAGCACTATATGGTACCCAAAATACTGTTTGGAGCAATATATGTGGCTCATTATACTGTATGGAGCAATATATGGGGCATGTTATTCTGTATGGAGTGCTATGCGGTGCCCACAATACTGTATGGAGGACTATGTGGTGCCCATAATACTGTATGGAGCAATATATGGGGCTCATTATACTGTATGGAGAAATATATGGGGCTCATTATTCTGTATGGAGCACTATGTGGTGCCCAGAATACTGTATGGATGACTATACTGTCTTATTTATGACCTATTGTAGAATGTACAATAGTGATCACTCATGTAATGTATGGGGGGACTGTATATGAGATGGGAGCCCTAAAGGGGGCTGTATATGTGTTTGGGGGGCGCTGTTTTCAAGTTTGCCTCAGGCAGCAGTGTGGCTAGGTTCACCCCTGGGTAGAAGATCCAATTGGGGACTATAACCAGGGATGAAACTACCGTAGTTCTATGCACCCCCCCAAGCCAACTTCTCCCAGCACCGCAATAGATGATTGACAGGTCACTTTCTATTGGAAAGACCTGTCAATCTGCTGAAGCTGTGCTAGGAGAAGCCAAGCTATACTTATGACCTGGTTTTAATTTTATGTATTGATCACAACTATAGACAAACACAAAATGTCTTTTTTCAACCACTCTTTAGCTGCTTTACTAGTGTGCACAGTCATTGTTGTGTTGGATAACTTTACATCTCTCCTGTAAAATGCTTTGATACACATTTGAATGTATTATTCCTTCAATAATCACAATGCATCAAAAAAGAGAAAAGGAACCATGCATATATAGTGCACACCCAAATCATAGAAAAATTGTATATGTATAATAGGTACAAAATTTATTACCCCCAAGGGTGGTTTGCACGTTAATGACCGGGCCAATTTTTACAATTCTGACCACTGTCCCTTTATGAGGTTATAACTCTGGAACGCTTCAATGGATCCTGGTGATTCTGACAATATTTTTTCGTGATATATTGTACTTCATGATAGTGGTAAAATTTCTTTGATATTACCAGCGTTTATTTGTGAAGAAAACGAAAATTTGGTGAAAATTTTGAAAATTTTGGAATTTTGCCAACTTTGAATTTTTATGCAATTAAATCACAGAGATATGTCGCACAAAATACTTAATAAGTAACATTTCCCACATGTCTACTTTACATCAGCACAATTTTGGAACACATTTTTTTTGTTAGGGAGTTATAAGGGTTAAAATTTGACCAGCAATTTCTCATTTTTACAATACCATTTTTTTTAGGGACCACATCTCATTTGAAGTCATTTTTAGGGGTCTATATGATAGAAAATGATCAAGTGTGACAGCATTCTAAAAACTGCACCCCTCAAGGTGCTCAAAACCACATTCAAGAAGTTTATTAACCCTTCAGGTGTTTCACAGGAATTTTTGGAATGTTTAACCCCTTCATGACCCAGCCTATTTTGACCTTAATGACCTGGCCGTTTTTTGCAATTCTGACCAGTGTCCCTTTATGAGGTAATAACTCAGGAACGCTTCAACGGATCCTAGCGGTTCTGAGATTATTTTTCGTGACATATTGGGCTTCATGTTAGTGGTAAATTTAGGTCAATAAATTATGCGTTTATTTGTGATAAAAACGGAAATTTGGCGAAAATTTTGAAAATTTTGCAATTTTCACATTTTGAATTTTTATTCTGTTAAACCAGAGAGTTATGTGACACAAAATAGTTAATAAATAACATTTCCCACATGTTTACTTTACATCAGCACAATTTTGGAAACAAAATTTTTTTTTGCTAGGAAGTTATAAGGGTTAAAATTTGACCAGCGATTTCTCATTTTTACAACAAAATTTACAAAACCATTTTTCTAGGGACCACCTCACATTTGAAGTCAGTTTGAGGGGTCTATATGGCTGAAAATACCCAAAAGTGACAACATTCTAAAAACTGCACCCCTCACGGTACTCAAAACCACATTCCAGAAGTTTATTAACCCTTCAGGTGCTTCACAGCAGCAGAAGCAACATGGAAGGAAAAAATGATCATTTAACTTTTTAGTCACAAAAATTATATTTTAGCAACAATTTTTTTATTTTCCCAATGGTAAAAGGAGAAACTGAACCACGTAAGCTGTTGTCCAATTTGTCCTGAGTACGCTGATACCTCATATGTGAGGGGAAAACCACTGTTTGGGTGCACGGCAGGGCTTGGAAGGGAAGGAGCGCCATTTGACTTTTTGAATCAAAAATTGGCTCCACTCTTTAGCGGACACCATGTCACGTTTGGAGAGCCCCCGTGTGCCTAAAAATTGGAGCTCCCCCACAAGTGACCCCATTTTGGAAACTAGACGCCCCAGGGAACTTATCTAGATGCATAGTGAGCACTTTGAACCCCCAGGTGCTTCACAAATTGATCCGTAAAAATGAAAAAGTACTTTATTTTCACAAAAAAATAATTTTAGCCTCAATTTTTTCATTTTCACATGGGCAACAGGATAAAATGGATCCTAAAATTTGTTGGGCAATTTCTCCTGAGTACACTGATACCTCATATGTGGGGGTAAACCACTGTTTGGGCACATGGTAAGGCTCGGAAGGGAAGGAGCGCCATTTGACTTTTTGAATGAAAAATTATCTCCATCGTTAGCGGACACCATGTCGCGTTTGGAAAGCTCCTGTGTGCCTAAACATTGGCGCTCCCCCACAAGTGACCCCATTTTGGAAACTAGACCCCCCAAGGAACTTATTTAGATGCCTAGTGAGCACTTTAAACCCTCAGGTGCTTCACAAATTGATCTGTAAAAATGAAAAAGTACTTTTTTTTCACAAAAAAATTCTTTTCGCCTCAATTTTTTCATTATCACATGGGCAATAGGATAAAATGGATCATAAAATTTGTTGGGCAATTTCTCCCGAGTACGCCGATACCTCATATGTGGGGGTAAACCACTGTTTGGGCACTCGGCAGGGCTCGGAAGGGAAGGCGCGCCATTTGACTTTTTGAATGGAAAATTAGCTACAATTGTTAGCGGACACCATGTCGCGTTTGGAGAGCCCCTGTGTGCCTAAACATTGGAGCTCCCCCACAAGTGACCCCATTTTGGAAACTAGACCCCCCAAGGAACTTATCTAGATGAATATTGAGCACTTTAAACCCCCAGGTGCTTCACAGAAGTTTATAACGCAGAGCCATGAAAATAAAAAATAATTTTTCTTTCCTCAAAAATGATTTTTTAGCCTGGAATTTCCTATTTTGCCAAGGGTAATAGGAGAAATTGGACCCCAAATGTTGTTGTCCAGTTTGTCCTGAGTACGCTGATACCCCATATGTGGGGGTAAACCACTGTTTGGGCGCACGGCAGGGCTCGGAAGGGAAGGCACGCCATTTGGCTTTTTAAATGGAAAATTAGCTCCAATCATTAGCGGACACCATGTCACGTTTGGAGAGCCCCTGTGTGCCTAAACATTGGAGATCCCCCAGAAATGACCCCATTTTGGAAACTAGTCCACCAAAGGAACTAATCTAAATGTGTGGTGAGGACTTTGAACCCCCAAGTGCTTCACAGAAGTTTATAATGCAGAGCCGTGAAAATAATAAATACGTTTTCTTTCCTCAAAAATAATTATTTAGCCCAGAATTTTTTAATTTTCCCAAGGGTAACAGGAGAAATTTGACCCCAATATTTGTTGTCCAGTTTCTCCTGAGTACGCTGATACCCCATGTGTGGAGGTAAACCACTGTTTGGGCACACGTCGGGGCTCAGAAGGGAAGTAGTGACTTTTGAAATGCAGACTTTGATGGAATGGTCTGCGGGCGTCGCGTTGCGTTTGCAGAGCCCCTGGTGTGCCTAAACAGTAGAAACCCCCCACAAGTGACCCCATTTTAGAAACTAGACCCCCAAGGAACTTATCTAGATATGTGGTGAGCATTTTGAACCCCCAGGTGCTTCACAGACGTTTACAACGTAGAGCCGTGAAAATAATAAATCATTTTTCTTTCCTCAAAAATGATGTTTTAGCAAGCATTTTTTTATTTTCACAAGGGTAACAGGAGAAATTGGACCCCAGTAATTGTTGCGCAGTTTATCCTGAGTATGCTGGTACCCCATATGTGGGGGTAAACCACTGTTTGGGCACACGTCGGGGCTCGGAAGTGAGGGAGCACCATTTGACTTTTTGAATACGAGATTGGCTGGAATCAATGGTGGCGCCATGTTGCGTTTGGAGACCCCTGATGTGCCTAAACAGTGGTAACCCCTCAATTCTACCTCCAACACTAACCCCCTCCACACCCCTAACCCTAATCCCAACTGAAGCCATAACCCTAATCACAACCCTAACCGCAACACACCCCTAACCCCAACACACCCCTAACCCTAACCACAACACACCCCTAACCACAACCCTAATTCCAACCCTAACCCTAAGGCTATGTGCCCACGTTGCGGATTCGTGTGAGATTTTTCAGCATCATTTTTTAAAAATCCGCGGGTAAAAGGCACTGCATTTTACCTGCGGATTTTCCGCGGATTTCCACTGTTTTTTGTGCGGATTTCACCTGCGGATTCCTATTGAGGAACAGGTGTAAAACGCTGCGGAATCCGCACAAAGAATTGACATGCTGTGGAAAACACAACGCAGCGTTTCCGCGCGGTATTTTCCGCACCATGGGCACAGCGGATTTGGTTTCCATATGTTTACATGGTACTGTAAACCTGATGGAACACTGCTGCGAATCCGCAGCCAAATCCGCACCGTGTGCACATAGCCTAATTCTAAAGGTATGTGCACACGCTGCGGAAAACGCTGCGGATCCGCAGCAGTTTCCCATGAGTTTACAGTTCAATGTAAACATATGGGAAACAAAAATCGCTGTACACATGCTGCAGAAAAACTGCACGGAAACGCAGCGGTTTACATTCCGCAGCATGTCACTTCTTTGTGCGGATTCCGCAGCGGTTTTACAACTGCTCCAATAGAAAATCGCAGTTGTAAAACCGCAGTGAAATGCGCAGAAAAAACGCGGTAAATCCGCAATAAATCCGCAGCGGTTTAGCACTGCGGATTTATCAAATCCGCTGCGGAAAAATCCGCAGAGGACCAGAATACGTGTGCACATACCGAAACCCTAACCCTAACCCTACCCCTAACCCTACCCCTAACCCTAGCCCTAACCCTACCCCTAACCCTACACCTTCCCCTAACCCTACCCCTAACCCTAACCCTACCCCTAACCCTAACCCTGATGATGGGGTGGGGGGGAGCAGGGGGGGGTCGGAGCATGGGGGGGGTGAATCGGAGCGCGGGGGGGTGAATCGGAGCGCGAGAGGGGTGGAACGGAGCACGGGAGGGGTGGAAAGGAGCACGGGGGGTGGAACGGAGCACCGAGGGGGGTGGATCGGAGTGCGGGGGGGTGATTGGAGCACGGGGGGGGTGATTGAAGCACGGGGGGAGCGGACAAGAGCACGGGGGGGAGCGGAGCACAGGACGGAGGGGAGCCGGAGCAGTGTACCGGACAGATCGGGGGGCTGGGGGGGCGATCGGTGGGGTGGGGTGGGGGCACATTAGTATTTCCAGCCATGGCCGATGATATTGCAGCATCGGCCATGGCTGGATTGTAATATTTCACCAGTTATAGGTGAAATATTACAAATCGCTCTGATTGGCAGTTTCACTTTCAACAGCCAATCAGAGCGATCGTAGCCACGGGGGGTGAAGCCACCCCCCTGGGCTAAACTACCACTCCCCCTGTCCCTGCAGATCGGGTGAAATGGGAGTTAACCCTTTCACCCGGCCTGCAGGGACGCGATCTTTCTGTGACACAGCATATGCGTCACAGGTCGGATTGGCACCGACTTTCATGACGCATACGCTGTGTCACAGGTCGGGAAGGGGTTAAATAAAAATGAGCATTTAACTTTTTTTTTCACAAAAAATTTACTTCAGCTCCAATTTGTTTTATTTTACCAAGGGTAACAGGAGAAAATGGACGCCTAAAGTTGTTGTACAATTTGTCCTGAGTACGCTGATACCCCATATGTGGGGGTAAATGACTGTTTGGGTGCAAGGGAGAGCTCGGAAGGGAAGGAGCGCCATTTGACTAGCACTTTGACCCATTAAGTGATTCACAGAAGTTTATAATGCAGAGCCTTAAAAATAAAAAATCATATTTTTTCACAAAAATGATCTTTTCACCCCCAATTTTTTATTTTCCCAAGGGTAAGAGAAGAAATTGGACCACAAAAGTTGTTGTACAATTTGTCCTGAGTATGCTCATACCCCATATGTTGGGGTAAACCACTGTTTGGGCGCATGGCAGAGCTCGGAAGGGAAGGAGCGCCATTTGACTTTTCAATGCAAAATTGACTGGAATTGAGATGGGATGCCATGTTGCGTTTGGAGAGCCCCTGATGTGCCTAAACATTGAAACTCCCCACAAGTAACACCATTTTGGAAAGTAGACCCCCTAAGGAACTCATCTAGATGTGTTGTGAGAGCTTTGAACCCCCAAGTGTTTCACTACAGTTTAGAACGCAGAGCCGTGAAAAAAAAAAATTCCCACAAAAATTATATTTTACCCCCAGTTTTATATTTTTCCAAGGGTAAGAGAAGAAATTGGACCCCAAAAGTTTATGCCCAATTTGTCCTGAGTACGCGGATACCCAATATGTGGGGGGAACCACCGTTTGGGTGCATGACAGAGCTCAGAAGGGAAGGAGCGCCATTTGGAATGCAGACTTAGATGGATTGGTCTGCAGGCGTCACGTTGCATTTGCAGAGCCCCTGGTAGAAACCCCCCACAAGTGACCCCATATTGGAAACTAGACCCCCCAAGGAACTTATCTACATGTGTTGTGAGAACTATTAACCCCCCAGTGTTTCACTACAGTTTATAACGCAGAGCCGTGAAAATAAAAAATCTTTTTTCCCCCAAAATAATATTTTAGCCCCCAGTTTTCTATTTTTCCAAGAGTAACAGTTGAAATTGAGTCCGAAAAGTTGTTGGCCAATTTGTCCTGGTTACGCTGATACCCAATATGTGGGGGGAACCACCGTTTGGGCACAAGGCAGAGCTCGGAAGGGAAGGAGCGCCATTTGGAATGCAGACTTAGATGTATTGGTCTGCAGGCATCACGTTGCATTTGCAGAGCCCCTCATGTAACTAAACAGTAAAAAACACACACAAATGACCCCATATTGGAATCTAGACCCCCAAGGAACTTATCTAGAGGTGTTGTGAGAACTTTGAACCAGCAAGTGTTTCACTATAGTTTAGAACGCAGAGCCGTGAAAATAAAAACACATTTTTTCCCACAAAAATTATTTTTTAGCCCCCAGTTTTGTATTTTTCCAAGGGTAACAGGAGAAATCGGAAGAGAAGGGGCACTGTTTTACTTTTTCAATGCAGAATAGGCTGGAATTGAGATCGGACGCCATGTCGCGTTTTGAGAGCCCCTGATGTGCCTAAACAGTGAAACCCCCCCAAATTATAACTGAAAACCTAATCCAAACACACCCCTAAACCTAATATCAATGGTAACCCTAACCACACCCCTAACCCTAGCCCTAACCTTAACCCTAGCCCTAACCCTAGCCCTAACCCTAGCCCTAACCCTAATCCTAGCCCTAACCCTAACCCTAGCCCTAACCCTAACTCTAGCCCTAACGCTAACCCCAGCCCTAACCCTAACCCTAGCACTAACCCTAACCCTAGCCCTAGCCCTAAGCCTAGCCCTAACCCTAACCCTAGCCCTAACTAACCCTAACCCTAGCCCTAACCCTAACACTAGCCCTAACCCTAGCCCTAACCTTAACCCTAGCCCTAACCCTAGCACTAAGCCTAATGGGAAAATGGAAATAAATACATTTTTTATTTTTTTTTATTTTTCCCTAACTAAGGGGGTGATGAATGGGGGGGTTTGTTTTACTTTTCTAGCAGGTTTTTTTATCGGATTTTTATGACTGGCAGCCGTCACACACTAAAAGACTCTTTTTATTGCCAAAAATATTTTTTGTGTTACCCCATTTTGAGAGCCATATTTTGGTCCACAGAGTCATGTTAGTTCTTGTTTTTTGCGGGACGAGTTGACGTTTTTATTGGTAACATTTTCGGGCACTTGACATTTTTTGATCACTTATTATTCCGATTTTTGTGAGGCAGAATTTTTTTGCTGATGATGCTGTATAGTGGCTCGTTTTTTGCGGAATAAGATGACGTTTTCAACGGTACTATGGTATTTTATATCTGTCTTTTTGATCGCGTGTTATTCCACTTTTTGTTCGGCGGTATGATAATAAAGCGTTATTTTTTGCCTTTTTCTTTTTTTACGGTGTTCACTGAAGGGGTTAACTAGTGGGACAGTTTTATAGGACGGGTCTTTCCGGCGATACTAAATATGTGTACTTTTATTTTATTTTTTTTTATTTGGATAAAGGAATGTATTTATTGCCTCAATATTTTTTTTTAATATTATTTATTTAGGATTTTTTTTTTCCACACATGTAAAACATTTTTTTTTACTTTTTTACTTTGCCCCAGGGGGGGCATCACATTTTATTGACAGATTTCTGATATGACACTTTGATGTGCACTGTGTCAGATCAGCGATCACATAGGCACAGCAGGGACGCTTACCAGCGCATGCTCTGAGCAGGCGCTGGTAAGCCACCTCCCTGCAGGACCCGGATGCAGCCCCACGGCCATTTTGGATCCAGGCCTGCTGCAGGGAGGAGGAGGTATTAGACCCTCGCAGCAACATGATCACATTGCGTTGCTCCGAGGGTCTCGGGTAAGCACGCAGGGAGCCCCCTCCCTGTGCGATGCTTCCCTATACCGCCGGAACACTGCGATTACGTTTGATCGCAGTGTGCCGGGGGTTAATGTGCCGGGGGTGGTCCGTGACCGCTCCTGGCACATAGTGCCGGATGTCAGCTGCGATAATCAGCTGACATCCGGCCGTGATCGTCCGTGCTCCCCCCGTGAGAGTGGCTGATCGCGCTGGATGTACTATTCCATACTTGGGAAGTAGGGCCCACCCCACATGGATGGAATAGCATGTCTAATGGCAGAAAGGGGTTAATTGACAAAAATCCACAATAAAACCGTATTAAAAGAACAAACCACAGCACCACTAGTCCCATGACATTATAATATATACAAAAAAGTCACAATGGCACTGTAAGTGCCTGAAATGGCATTACACATAAACACAATAATTTGCTGATGATATGCAAATAAGCAAGGCAAAGAAAACTCCACATAAATTCTGGGCATCCCCAGACTTAATGGAAGATATATATATATATATATATATATATATATATATATATATATGCGCCTATATAAGTGTAGGTGCTGATGTTCCCAAGAGAGCTCCAATAAGCCTCATAGAGATTGCAAAGATTATTTAAACCATGAGGCAGCAAAAGCTAATACAACTGAAAAGTACTTTATTTAGCCAAATAACTTTTTCAGCTTAAAACCATTACTCTAAAGTGGACCACTATGTGTCTCACTTTCTGTCTAACCTTCTCAATTTCAGACTAACTTCTCCCTGCTTTTTCACCGCCTGTAGTTTTTTCACTAGTTATTGTAAGGTGACAGGAATGTTATAAAAAAAAATCTCTTCTCACAAATAGAGATGACCAAATCCATTTGATGCAAACTGAATTTGCCTTGAATTTCACCAAAAATTCAGATTTGCCAGAACCCACGTTTTTTGTGATTTAGTATTCTTGAACCGAGCAATTGGTGTCCAGCTAGCTGCCATTTTGTTGGATTCTAATAGGCCAGACACCTGTTGCTCCTTTTTGTCCAGTCTTCTCTTTGGGCAACTTGAAACTCCCTCAGGTTCTGTAATAGTATGCAGGAACTGAGTGTGTCACCACAGAACAGACAGACCAACAGTTGAGGGGTTTATTAACAGGAATCAGGTTCTCCTCACAGGAAGGAAACAGTAGAATATAACTAACAATAAAACAGTGCAAAAATATGGGAGTCAAACAGTGTAACAGAATTAAGCAGGATTTCTTGAGAAAAGAACACTTATCAGTCTGATGAGGACTTGCTTGAAGAGTCATCTTCTCCAACGTAAGCTCTGAGAAACAGCAGCACTTGTGGGCTGAGTAGTCTCTAGGAAACCGCTGCTTGGGGTTTTGGGAGTTAATGTGATATGCACAGGCTCTGAGTCTTAAGCATTTACAGCACAGCCTATCCCGGGAAAACGATGGTCAGTCTATTATGAAGTCTCTCACCAGGAATCAAGAGCTCTGCACTGATACCGTGGGTACAAGGGGTCACAGTCTCTGCACTGATACCGTGGGTACCAGGGGTCACAGTCTCTGCACTGATATCGTGGGTACCAGGGGGTCACAGTCTCTGCATGGGTCAATGTCTCTGCACGGGTCTTAAGGCACCCCTCTCCAGTCACAGCAGAGTCCGCTTTCATGTTTTCACAAGATGCAGTCTTTCTGGGCAATCTCCCTGTATTTGTCCTCTGACCGGGAGCTCTCTCTCTCGGAGCGCATCTGCGCCCTGCTCTGACCACTGCTCACGCTGCTCTGACCCTTGCGTGCGCGCCTTTCCCGCTCTCTGCCAGGCTTCCTTCCTGTACCAGTCTCAAAGTCTGCCCCCTGGGGAACCTGTAGCACAGCTCAATGGTTCCAGGCATGGAGCCGAGAAGGTAACCGCCCCCGGACTCTTCTTGTGCTTCACCTCCTTACATTCCCCCCTCTTTCTGCTCGCCATTCCACAGACAAAATTTTCAGGAGTTCCTGTTGTCAATCTTGCAGTCCTTGCACAATCTGCTGCCAGATGAACTTGTCCTGATTGTAGCGAACAGGGGGTACAGCAGCCGTTGAACGTTCAGAGCGTCTCAAATCAACAGGGGTGGTGGTGTCAACTGCTGTGGGAGGAGTCAAGGTTTCCTCCATTACATTGGTAGTTTTAGGCACCAGCCCTGTTTCTGAGTTCCCTGGGAGAGATTGGGAGTCTTCCTCGTTTTCCACATCTACATTCATCACTGGTGCAGCCGGTGGGGGCGCTGGAGCCAATTGGACTGATTCAGGATCTCGAGACAAACATGGACGCAAAATATTCTTGAGCAGTGTGTGGGTGGGAGTCCCCTCTTCCATTTTGGGCTGGACCTCATAAACTGGATCCCCGTTGCCAAGCTGCCGCTTCTCTCGGTACAGCCTTTTATCCCACCAGTACTCTAGTTTATGGTGTGGGTGCTTTTTCCTCACTAAGACTCCAGGCCGCAAGGCTGTCCCCTTTTGAGGAGCTACCTGGGGATGCTCCAATTCTTGCAGCCGGTTCTGCACTAGGTATTGAATTGTCCGCTGCCGATGACAATGTTCTTTAACCCAGGAGTACACCCCAGTCCGTGGGTAGCCCTCCTCAGGTTCCAGCTCCAGCTCTACCAGCCCCTTCCTAGGTCGGCCAAAGAGCAAAAAATAGGGGGTGAATCCGGTGGTGCTATGTTTCCAATTGTTATACGCCCACACCAATTCAGGAACGGACTCAGTCCACTTCGCCTTCCGGTCCTCTTCTAGGGTCCTCAGCATTTGAATCAGAGTGCGGTTAAATCTTTCACAAGCCCCATTCCCCTGTGGATGATAAGGGGTGGTTTGGGACTTATTGATTTTGTACAGCTGGTGCAGCTCCTCCATCACTCTTCCAAGGAAGCTGGCCCCTTGACCAGAATGGATGCGCTTGGGACACCTGTACACCTGAGAAGTGTTTGCAAATTGCATGAACAGCAGTCTGGTCCCACGTGGGCATCACTATGGCAAATTTTGTAAAGTGGTCTATCATCACTAAACAATGCTCATAGCCTTGGTGTGCTGGTCCAATTCTCAAGTAATCTATTGCCAGTAGGTCCATGAGGCCAGAAGACCTCACTGTCTCTGTGGCAGCTCGTAATTTCTGGTGGTTTGACCAGCTCACAACTTCTGCACTGCTGACATACTTTCTCCACAATGTTCCTTAAGTGGGGATGATAAAATAGGCGCTGTAACCACTGGAAAGTTTTTCCTGGCCCAAAGTGTGCTCCTTTCTCATCTGCTTCCTTAGCCACCTGATCTATCAAGGACAAGGGTATCACCATCTGCCATACAAGACTGAGTTCTGTTTGCAGGAATACCTTCTGGTACAGGATACAATCACAGCAACTGGAGCCTCTCCCACTGGCATAGCATCTTCAGTACTTCAGGTGACATGGATCTCCTCTCGTGCCGATTGGGCATTTGTTCAGACACGACCCACCTTCTCAACTGAACTAGCTCTGGATCCTCCTGCTGCACTCGGACCCACTCATCGCAGGGCTGCTCCAGCAAATTCACACAGGCCTCTTCCTGTTCAATTTCCCACGTCACTGCCACTGTCCTGGCAGTCTCTCCAAAACCTGGAACCTCCACATCTTCCAGTTCTTCATCCTGGCTGGGTGCTGGTTTGCGATAGTTTACTCGGGAGAGGGCATCCGCATGAACATTCTCAGCTCCATTCTTAGCTTTTACAGCACAGCCTATCCCGGGAAAATGATGGTCAGTCTTTTATGAAATCTCTCACCAGGAATCAAGGGCTCTGCACTGATACTGTGGGTACCAGGGGTCACAGTCTCTGCAGGAGCCAATGTCTCTGCACAGGTCTCAAGGCACTCCTCTCCAGTCACAGCAGAGTCCGCTTTCATGTACTCACAAGATGCAGTCTTTCTGTGCAATCTCCCTGTATTTGTCCTCTGACTGGGAGCACTCTCTCTCGGAGTGCAGTTGCGCCCTGCTCTGACTGCTCCTCACGCTGCTCCGACCCTTGCGCCCCACCTTTACCTGCTCTCTGCCTGGCTTCCTTCCTGTTCCAGTCTCAAAGTCTGCCCCCTGGGGAACCTGTAGCACAGCTCAATGGTTCCAGGCATGGAGCCAAGAAGGTAACCGCCCCCGGACTCTTCTTGTGCTTCACATCCTTACAGTTCAGTTATCTCCAGCATCTTTTGATGCTGACTGTTCCTACGACATCATGACATGTTATGGAAAAGAAGACTAGAGGGAGTCATATGGTTTTGAAGAGATTGAAAAGAACAACAGAAAGTCATTTGAATTTGAGTTTTGGCAGATTTACTGAACTTAAGATACATTCCTTTTAACGTACATAAAACATGCAATTATATTAACCACTTTTCGACATCGAGCATACCAATTCTCCGATGTCGGACATCCTCCCTTTGATGTGGGCTCCGGCGGTGAGCCCACATCTGTTTTGAACAGCTGACATGTGCCCCGAACAGGTGTGGGATGAATTGTGATCCTCCCATGGCTGTTAACCCTTTAAATGCCTTTGTCAATCTCTGAGAGCGGCATTTAACACACGCTTCCAGCAAATGCGCTGGAAATCCCACCAATCGGCGCCCGCGCCCCTGTCGTATGACCGCGGGTTGACAATGGGTTGGCATGACAACCAGAGGCCTCCAGGAGACGTCTATGGTTGTCACTGCCAGATTGCTTTGAACGCCGCCCGGTGGTGCTGCACATAGGCGATCTGATCATCACCTGTATGTAGTAGAGCCGATTGGGTTATGGCAGCTTCTAGTCTCCCATGGAGACTATTAAAGCATGCCAAAAGTAAAAAAAATGATTTAAATAATACAAAAAAATAACAAATATATAAAAGTTCAAATCACCCCCCTTTTGCCCCATTCAAAATAAAACAATAATAATAAAAAAAATCAAACATACATACATATTTGGCATCGCCACATTCAGAATCGCCTGATCTATCAATAGAAAAAATAATTAATCTGATTGGTAAATGATGTAATGAGAAAAAAAGTAAAAACGCCAGAATTACGTTTTTTGATCGCTGTAACATTGCATTAAAATGCAATAACGGGCAATCAAAAGATCGTATCTGCACCGAAATGGTATCTTTAAAAACGTCTGCTTGGCATACAAAAAATAAGCCCTCACTCAACCCGAGATCACATCAAATGGAGACGCTATTGGTATGGCACAATTTTTTTTGCTTATTTTTTTTTAACAAACTTTGGAATTTTTTTTACCACTGAGATAAAAAAGAACCTAGACATATTTGGCGTCTATGAACCAGAAATGGCCTTGGGAAACAGAATGGCAGGTCAGTTTTAGCATTTAGTGAACATAGTAAAAAATCAAAACAAAACACAATTGTGAAATTGCACTTTTTTTGCAATTTCACCACAATTTTTTTCCCGTTTTGCAGTACACGATATGTTAAAAACAATGGTATCATTCAAAAGTACAACTTAGCCTGCAAAAAACAAGCCCTCACATGGCCATATTGACTGAAAAAAGGAGAGTAAAAAATGAAAAGGCAAAGATGAAAATACCTCTGGTCATGAAGGGGTTAATATTCTTAAGGAAACATTTAGGGTATTTATAAATATTTACTTGTTTTCTCATTTCTTCTTATATTATATATTATATGAGAAATTGCCAACAAATGCAGGAACCTCCTGACCTGCATTTTCAACACATAAACTCCTTGAAAAGAAAGGATTAGATATAAGTAGAATAAAACATGAAATAAGCAAATAGGATAAATGGTGCATTTGATTTGCATATCTTGACTTTATCGCTACATCTGTTGGGTTGTTTGGTTACACTTAACTTCTCTTTATTTTTATTATTGCCTGTAAACCATGTAAAATGTTTGTATCTATTGTAGCTAACGAGAATGGTAAGAAAGCTGCATACCATAGATTTAACAAATGATTATATTTCATTGGCTTGATCAAAAGATGGAAAGTCTTTTATATCTACACAGCCACTTATCAAAATATTGCTATCTCTGGCCTTATTCACATTAAAGGGAACCCGTCACTTGAATTTGGCGGGACCAGTTTTCGGTCATATGGGCGGAGTTTTCGGGTGTTTGATTCACCCTTTCCTTACCCGCTGGCTGCATGCTGGCTGCAATATTGGATTGAAGTTCATTCTCTGTCCTCCGTAGTACACGTCTGCGCAAGGCATCTGCCAGCTCTTGGCCCAAGTTCCAAACTTATCCAGATCCATCTGTAGCAGAATACTATCTTCTCTTGTATTAACTGCTTTACATAGTTTTGTATCATCTGCTAATATCAATATTTTACTGTGTAAACTTTCTACCAGATTGTTAATAAATATGTTAAAGAGAACAGGTCCCAACACCGAACCCTGCGGTACCCACTGGTCACAGCGACCGAGTTAGAGACTATACCATTTATAACCACCCTCTGCTTTCTATCACTAAGCCAGTTACTAACCCATTTACACACAATTTCCCCCCAGTCCAAGCATTCTCATTTTGTGTTCCAACCTCTTGTGCGGCACAGTATGCTAACGCTTTGGAAAAAACAAGATATACCACATCCAATGACTCACCGTGGTCCAGCCTATAGCTTACCTCTTCATAAAACCTGATTAGATTGGTTTGACAGGAGCGATTTCTCATAAACCCATGCTGACATGGAGTTAAACAGTTATTCTCATTGAGATAATCCAGAATAACATCCCTCAGAAATCCTTCAAATGTTTTACCAACAACAGAGGTTAGACTTACTGGCCTATAATTTCCAGGTTCACTTTTAGAGCCCTTTTTGCATATTGTACCACATTTGCTATGCGCCAATCCTGTGGAACAAACCACGGCACTATAGAGTCCCTAAATATAAGAAATAATGGTTTGTCTATTACATTACTTAGGCTACGTTCACATTTGCGTTGTGCGCCGCTGCGTTGGCGACGCAACGCAAAACGCAAATAAAAACGCAACAAAACGCACGCAAAAACGCTGCGTTTTGCGATGCATGCGTAGTTTTTTGCTGAAATTTCGACGCAAAAAAAATGCAACTTGTTGCGTTTACTTTGCCCGACGCTTGCGGCAAAAAAAAACGCATGCGTCGCACAACGCAGCACAACGCATGTCCATGCGCCCCCATGTTAAATATAGGGGCGCATGACGCTGCGTTTCCCGATGCCGGTGATTGGTCCGCGGTCTAGCACAGTGATGTGACGTAGCGGACATGCGCAGTTGTGCCTAGTGAACGCTGAACTCCATGAGGATGTCCTCCATTAACAGCAAACAGCTCCGGGGGTAAGATATGCGAACAATATGATAAAGATCATGACACGTGGTAGCACCAACACATAATGAGGCACTGTATAACGCACTATAGCACTTTATAATGTTAATGAGTACTGTTGATATGTAAATATAAACTATAAACACATGTACTGTATCACTAATGGCTGATTAAGGCTTGTTATGGCTTTAAACGTATATATATATGCACTAGAATGGTTTACCCACTGCTTGAGAAAGGCTCATTCAGAGCCGAAACGTCGTAGTAAAGACATGTGGGTCTGATTAAACTCTGCACAGTTGATCAAGATACAGTGGAGTGCTGCCTGTTTTTTGCTTGAATTTATCTATCTATCTATCTATCATATATATGTGTGTGTGTTTTTGACAAATATTTCCTTTGAAAACGATGTGTAAATGACAGGGAACTGCTGTATGTAAAAGTTCATGTTAAAATCGCATTGCAATCGGATAGCAATCGCACTGCATATGGATGTCATACGGACACTTAGATGTGAGGAAATCACATCATCGCATTGCAAACTGATTACACAAGGATGACCATACGGAGAACACTCATGCGATGCTCAGCCGGGGAAGATCGGACCGATTTTTCATACGTTAAGTGTGACTCCGGCCTTAATGGAGTTGTCTACTTTATTTTAACAAATGTTTTTGGGATATGACTCTGTAGTGTTTGATAATATCTTTATTTTTTTTATATAGTGCTAACATATTCTGCAGTGCTTTACAGTTTGCACACATTATCATCGCTGTTCCCGATGGGGCTCACAATCTAAATGTCATGCCCTCAGCTGCAGATCCGGTCTCCTCTGCGAAGGGAGACCAGCACCTTTCACGCAGCTCCACTGGTACTACTCTGTCCGTGGCTCCAGATGATCAGTGGCTCCTTTCTCTAAGAACCTGCATCCTCTTGGCATGTCTCCTGGAAATGCTCTTAGGAGGCGCGCCCTGCTTCCTGCACATACTTAAAACAGCAGAGCACCTGTTCTCTATTAAGGCTCTCTGTGCTATGATGCTTTGTGCATAAAAGGCATCCTCTCATTATGGGAGGTGCCTGGGCAATGTGTTCATTCTGTTGTTTGTGGCCTTCTGCTCAGGCCACACTCTGCTGTGCTCTGCAAAGTGTAGTTTTGGTTTCTAATTCCTTTGTATCCTCAGAATCTTCCACTGGCAGTTCCCTATTTTGGATCCTTCTGGACTCTCCGGTTTCCACACCAGGCTGACTAAGCCGCTCCTCACGGAACCATCCAGATATTGCTGCCGGCTGGATTTGCCTTTCCGAAACTACACTGAGCTTCCTGGATTCTCTTCTCTGACAGAGCCTGAATTCCACCGTCTTGTTAATACGGTCTGTATGGGTCGTCCCTCTGGTACGGGTACTGCGGCATTTAGGCCTTCTGGTGTTATGACGGGGGAAACCCTGTATAGGGGTACACCTTGCCCGGTGCTCCACTTCGTGGTTCAGTGTTGTGGTCCTGAGGGTTCTTCTCTCAGGCACCTCTTTCTGTTTGTTTAAGCTTCATTTAAATAAATACCTCTGCTTTTTGGAAGAACATTCTCCTGTCTCTTTTACGTACCGGGTATACAGCTACCACTGCTCCTTCAGTGGTCTAGTGAGTCCACTATATTTCCCCTCGCCCTGTGGGCGTAATACTAAATTTCCTATCAGTATGTTTTTGGAATGTGGGAGGAAACGGGAAAACCCGGAGGAAACACTCACAAACATGGGGAGCACATACAAACTCCTTGCAGATGTTGTCCTTGGCGGAATTTGAACCCAGGACTTCAGCGCTGCAAGGCTGTAGTGCTAACCACTGAGCCACCATGTGACACTACAAAACCTAGAAGTTTTGTTGTGTCTTCACTTTTGCGAACCACTGCCAGCTTGCCAATGCAGCTAACACGGAGGAGCATATGACCAGACCTATACATCGACCTCTTCCAATTGAAAAACAGTGCTGTGTCCAATTTTAGGAGGCAAATGGACAGTCACATGCTAATGATCTTTTTGAGAATTAAAGAGCTGTGCTATCTGTAAGGATGACTGCGCTAATAAACACAGTAAGAGATCCTGTAATATTTATATAACGTTATGCAACACAGTGTTTTCTCAACACATTTGCTAAAATAAAGATGTAATCAATAACCAAAGTTTTATAGCTGTTAGGTTTAAAAAGATCTGTCAAGTTCAAAGTTTGATGATAAAAAAATCCATTTAATCCAGAGGAAAGCAAAAACTGCTCTCAAATGCTATAGAGTAAACAAAATATTTTATGAATGGCTACAGGCACCCCGAAAAATAAGCAGAGTAACCCTGTAGGTCCAGCTTCTGTATTATTTATAAAAATGTTAAACAGTTAAAGGTTCCACAGCAGATGCCCGCGGTGTACCACTTATATTAGTCCAGTCAGAGAATTACCCAGTGTGCACCACTTATAGTAGTCCAGGTAAGGAAACACCTGGGGTGCACCATTTATAGTAGTCCAGTTAGGGAATTACTCAGGGTTCACCACTCATATTAGTCTAGGTAAGGAAATTCCCGGGGTGCACCGTTTATAGTAGTCCAGATTGGGAATTACCCGGTGCGCACCGCTTATAATAGTCCAGTCAGATAATTACCAGGGGAGCACCACTTAGGCCGGGGTCAGACCTAATGTATAAAAATATGGTCCGCTTTTTACGGCTAAGATGCGCAGAAAAGTTCCTGAACATTAATCCGTATTCAATGCGAGGATGCGATTTTTTTCTCCAAAAATTATCCATGTATCATCTGTATGGCATCCGTACATATGTGCAAAATGGACTCAAATGGGCTCAAATATTCGTGAAAACATATATACAGTCTATATATACATATATATGTGTCAGTGAGACACATATATTTATATTTAATACAGAGCTAGGTAGCATAAAAGCCGGTAATTCAATTGCCGACTTTTGCTATCTCCTTATCAAACCCGACAGGATATGAGACATGGTTTACATACAGTAAACCATTTCATATCCGTTATATTTTGATATATTCCTCACTAATAATGTTAGTAGTTTGTGTGTGCTATATTTGGGAGCTCAAGGTGTAAAAATAAAGGGTTAAATCACAGAAAAAACTGGCATGGGTGTTATGATCAGGTGGCCTTGGAGCAGCATGAAAACTTTCTCTGGAGTAGGTGGTAACTATACGGACCGCAAACCCTGATCTTAACACCGCAACTAGAAGTAGCCGTGGGGTGTGCCTAACAAAACCTAGACACCTCGACACAGCCGGAGAACTAAATACCCCTAAAGATGGAAATAGGAAAACTATCTTACCTCAGAGTAGACCCCCAAAGGATAAGCAGCCCCCCACAAATAATGACTGTGAGTTGGAGAGGAAAAGACACACGCAGGCAGAAAACAGGCTTAGCAAAGGAGGCCACTTATAGCTAAAGAGAAAAGGACAGGACAGGATACTAAGCGGTCAGCATAAAAATACTACAAAAATATCCACAGCAGAAAATACAAAACTCCACCACCTAACTAAAGATGTGGAGAGTATAACTGCAACTCCAGAGAATCCAACCAGACCGAGAAAAATAACTGACACAGTCTAAGCTGGACAAATAGAAACAAAAGATCAGCACTGAAAATAAGCACACAGCAAGTGTGCTTCAGAAAAAGAAACAGACACTTATCTTTGCTAAACTGGCAGCTAAACAGGTGAGGCCAGGCAGAGATCCAATACTTCCAAAGAAACATTGACAACTGGCAAGGGCTAATGAATCCTGCACACTTAAATATCCCAGTCAGAACAGCAATTAGCAGATACACCTGGCCAGGACTGTGACTCAGAGACAACTGCATTCCCACCTACCACCACTGGAGGGAACCCAAGAGCAGAATTCACAACACATGGGCTCCCGTGCAAATTTCTCCCCCAGAGTGGGAAAGCCAGTGACTGAGGGCAGATATTAATAGCCTAGAGAGGGACCATGGTTATTGCCCCCCTCAGCTAAAAACTTCTGCCCCCAGCCACCCCAGAAAAGGCACATCTGTAAGATGTACCTATTCTGGCACTTAGCCACTCTCTTCCCACTCCCGAGTAGCGGTGGGATATGGGGTAATAAGGGGTTAATGTCACCTTGCTATTGTAAGGTGACATTAGGCTGGGTTAATAATGGAGAGGCGTCAATAAGACACTTATCCATTATTAATCCAATAGTAGGAAAGGGTTAAAAATACACACACATTATGAATAAATTATTTTAATGAAATAAATAAACACATGAGGTTTGATATCTTTATTATACGCTCAATCCAACTGACAAGCCTCGTTCTTCTGAAAAAAAAGAAAAAAAGCAACAATATCCCATACCTGTCCGCCGTACAGTCATGTCCAACAATGTAAGGCCATCTGAAGGGGTTAAATACATTTACAACCAAGATCCTGCTAATGCAGCCACCCGTGGTTGTAAAAACTGGGGAATGAATGGAGTGCAGCTTCATTGACTTGCGTTGCCGTCATAGAAGCTGCGCCCCATGGAGGCATAAACTCATATGAACTCTAGCGTGAGAAAATATTCAGAAAAATTCACTCAGTCACTGGCTTTCAGACTCTGGCGTAGAAAATTGCGCGAGAGCCCGCGCCAGTTTTTTCCGTGATTTAACTATTTATTTTAACACCTAGAGCTCCCAAATTTTGCACACACAAACTACTAACATTATTAGTGAGGAATATGTCAAAATATAATGGACATGAAATGGTTTACTATATGTAAACCATGTCTCATATCCTGTCGGGTTTGATAAGGAGATAGCAAAAGCTGGCAATTGAATTACCGGCTTTTATGCTTTCTAGCGCTGTATTAAATATAAATATATATGTATATATATGTGTGTCAATGACATATATATATATCTACCTATACTATATGTAGACATTAATTTTATCTATTCTATTCTAACCTGTGATGTACAGTATGATTTTACTGTACACCGCACTGAATTACCGGCTTTTCTATAGAACACCGGTGTGTATTTCTCGCAAGTCACACGCATGGTCCATGTGTAATCTGTATTTTTCTCGCCCCATAGACTTTCATTGGCGTATTTTTGTAGGAATATGCTAACAATCGCAGCATGCTGCAATTTTCTCAGGCAATAAAATACGGCTGAGAAATATGCAGCTGATAAAAGCTGCCCCATAGAGAAACATTGGTCCGTGTGCAATCCATTGTTTTTGCTCCTCTCCTTCATCCATATTTCTCGCTAGTGTGACCCTAGCCTTATAGTAGTCCAGTTAGAGAATTACCTGGGGTGCACAACTTATATTAGTCCAGTCAGGAAATTAATTGAGGTGCACCACTTATATTCGTCCACACAGAGAATTACATGGGAATTACCCGGGGTGCACCACTTATATTAGTCCACTCAGAGAATTACATGGGGTGCACCATTTATATTAGTCCAGTTAGGGAATTACCTGGGGTGCATCACTTGTATCAGTCCAGTCAGAGAATTACCCAGGGTGCACCACTTATGTTAGTCCAGTCAGAGAATTACCCAGGGTGCACCATTTAGAGTAGTCCAGTCAGGGAATTACCCAGGGTGCACCACTTATATTAGTCCAGTTAAGGAATTACCCAGCGTCCACCATTTATATAAGTCCAGTTAGAGAATTACCTTGGGTGAACCACTCACATTAGTCCAGTTAGGAATTTACCCATGGTGCACCACTTACATTAGTCCAGACAGAGAATTACCTGGGGAGCACCACTTATATTAGTCCAGTCAGGAAATTACTTGAGGTACACCACTTATATTAGTCCACTCAGAGAATTACATGGGGTGCACCATTTATATTAGTCCAGTTAGGGAATTACCTGGGTTGCACCACTTATATTAGTCCAGTTAGGGAATTACCTGGGGTGCATCACTTGTATCAGTCCAGTCAGAGAATTACCCAGGGTGCACCACTTATGTTAGTCCAGTCAGAGAATTACCCAGGGTGCACCATTTAGAGTAGTCCAGTCAGGGAATTACCCAGGGTGCACCACTTATATTAGTCCAGTTAAGGAATTACCCAGCGTCCACCATTTATATAAGTCCAGTTAGAGAATTACCTTGGGTGAACCACTCACATTAGTCCAGTTAGGAATTTACCCATGGTGCACCACTTACATTAGTCCAGACAGAGAATTACCTGGGGAGCACCACTTATATTAGTCCAGTCAGGAAATTACTTGAGGTACACCACTTATATTAGTCCACTCAGAGAATTACACGGGGTGCACCATTTATATTAGTCCAGTCAGGGAATTACCGATTTATTACTTATAACAAGCTTTTATTGAAATAAAAAAAATTATACTGTGAACAGATGTTTATGACTGTAAAGTAAAAAATCATATTTACCAACTATTTAGAAATAATTTTTTTATTAACCCCTTTCCGATATCAGGCGTAATAATACGCCGAAGTTGGACACCTTCCCTTTGATGTAGGCTCTGGCGGTGAACCCACATTTTTCAGGCACATGTCATCTGTTTTGAACAGCTGACATGTGCCGCTAACAGCCGTAGGATGAATCGCGATCCTCCCGCCGCCGTTAACCCATTAAATGCCTCTGTCAAACTCTGGCAGCGGCATTTAACACATGCTTCTGGCAAGTGCACCGGAATTCCACATATCGGTGACCCCCGTCACATGATTGGAGGTCACCGATGGGTTGCCATGACAACCAGAGGTCTCCTGCAGACCTCTATACTTGTCACTGCTGGATTGCTATAAGCGCCTCCTGGTAGTCTGCACTCATAGCAAGTGAGTAATTCTGCTACAAATAGGCGATCTGATCATTGGCTTTATGTAGCAGAGCCGATGGGGGTTATGGCAGCTTCTAGTCTCCCATACAGACCACTGAAGCATGCCAAGAGTAAAAAAAGTTTTTAAAAATATAAAAAATATATAAACACTGCTCAAAAAAATTAGGGAACACTCAAATAACACATCCTAGATTTGTGGCCTGCTGGAATTCATTTTGCAGGGCTCTGGCAGCGCTACTCCTGTTCCTCCTGGCATAAAGGCTGAGGTAGCGGTCCTGCTGCTGGATTGTTGCCCTCCTATGGCCCCCTCCACATCTCCTGGTGTACTGGCCTGACTCCTTGTAGCCCCTCCAGCCTCTGGACACTACGCTGACAGACACAGCAAACCTTCTTGCCACAGCTCGCATTCATGTGCCATCCTGTAAAAGCTGTACTACCTGAGCCATTGTGTGGGTTGTAGAGTCTGTCTCATGCTACCACGAGTGTGAACGCACAACCAACATTCAAAAGTGACCAAAACATCTGCCAGAAAGCATTGGTACTGAGATGTGGTCTTTGGTCCCCACCTGCAGAACAACTCCTTTACAGGGGGTGTCTTGATAATTGCCAATAATTTCCATCTGTTGTCTATTCCATTTGCACAACAGCATGTGAAATTGATTGTCAAACAGTGTTACTTGCTAAATAACATAGTTATTAAGGTTGAAGGAAGACTTTAAGTCCATCTAGTTCAACCCATAGCCTAACCTAACATGCCCTAACATGTTGATCCAGAGGAAGGCAAAAAAAAAAACCCTGTGGCAAATACTAAGCTCCAGTTTGGGGAAAAAAATTCCTTCCCGACTCCACATATGGCAATCAGACTAGTTCCCTGGATCAACGCCCTATCAAGGAATCTAGTATATATACCCTGCAACATTATACTTTTCAAGAAAGGTATCCAATCCCCTCTTAAATTTAAGTAATGAATCACTCATTACAACATCATATGGCAGAAAGTTCCATAGTCTCACTGCCCTTACAGTAAAGAACCCGCATCTGTTATTATGCCTAAACCTTCTTTCCTCCAGACGGAGAGGATGCCCCCTTGTCACTGTCTCAGGTCTATGATTAAAAAGATCATCAGAAAGGTCTTTGTACTGTCCCCTCATATATTTATACATTAAAATAAGATCACCACTTAGTCTTCGTTTTTCCAAACTAAATAGCCCCAAGTGTAATAACCTATCTTGGTATTGCAGACTCCCCAGTCCTCTAATAACCTTGGTCGCTCTTCTCTGCACCCGCTCCAGTTCAGCTATGTCTTTCTTATACACCGGAGACCAGAACTGAACACAGTATTCTAAGTGTGGTCGAACTAGTGACTTGTATAGAGGTAAAATTATGTTCTCCTCATGAGCATCTATGCCTCTTTTAATGCATCCCATTATTTTATTTGCCTTTGTAGCAGCTGCCTGACACTGGCCACTGAACATGAGTTTGTCATCCACCCATACACCCAGGTCTTTTTCATTGACGGTTTTGCCCAGAGTTTTAGTTAAGCGCATAGTTATACATCTTATTACTTTTACCCAAGTGCATGACCTTACATTTATCGCCATTAAAGCTCATTTATCAGCCCAAGCTTCTAGTTTACATAAATCATCCTGTAATATAAAATTGTCCTCCTCTGTATTGATTACACTGCAGAGTTTAGTGTCATCTGCAAATATTGAAATTCTGCTCTGAATGCCCCCTACAAGGTCATTAATAAATATGTTAAAAAGAAAAGGGCCCAATACTGTGGTACCCCATTGCTAACTGCGACCCAGTCTGAGTGTGCTTCATTAATTACCACCCTTTGTTTCCTATCCCTGAGCCAGCTCTTAACCCACTTACACATATTTTCCCCTATCCCCATTATTCTCATTTTATGTATCAACCTTTTGTGTGGCACCGTATCAAAAGCTTTTGAAAAGTCCATATACACTACGTCCACTGGGTTCCCTTGGTCCAGTCAGGAACTTACCCCTTCATAGAAATTGATCAGATTAGTCTGACATGAATGGTCCCTAGTAAACCCGTGCTGATATTGGGTCATGAGGTTATTCCTCTTCAGATACTCCAATATAGCATCCCTTAGAATGTCCTCCAGGATTTTACCCACAGTAGAGGTTAAGCTTACTGGCCTGTAATTACCGAGTTTAGTTTTTGTCCCCTTTTTGAATATTGGCACCACATTTGCTATACGCCAGTCCTGTGGTACAGACCCTGTTATTATGGAGTCTTTAAAGATTAAAAATAATGGTCTATCAATGACAGTACTTAATTCCTGCAGTGGACAGTTTGATTTCACAGAAGTTTGATTTACTTGGAGTTATATTCTGTTGTTTAAGTGTTCCCTTTTTTTGAGCAGTGTATATAAAAGCTTAAATCACCCCTCTTTCGCCCTATTAAAAATAAAACAATAATAAAAAAAATCAAACATACACATATTTATTATCGCCGCGTTCAGAATCGCCTGATATATCACTTGGAATTTTTTTCCCATTTTGAAGTACATAATATGCTAAAACCAATGATGTCGCTCAAAAGTACTACTCGTCCCTCAAAAAATAAGCCCTCACATGGCCATATTCATGGAAAAATTAAAAAGTTGTGGCTCTGGAAAGAATGGGAGTGAAAAATGATAACTAGTGTTGAGCATTCCGATACCGCAAGTATCGGGTATCGGCCGATACTTGCGGTATCGGAATTCCGATACCGAGATACGATACTTTTGTGGTATCGGGTATCGGTATCGGATCCATAGGGATGTGTAAAATAAAGAATTAAAATAAAAAATATTGATATATTCACCTCTCAGGCGGCCCCTGGACATCACGCTGGTAACCGGCAGGCTTCTTTGTTTAAAATGAGCGCCTTTAGGACCTGCGAATGACGTTGCGGCTTCTGATTGGTCGCGTGCCGCTCATGTGACCGCCATGCGACCAATCAGAAGCCGCGACGTCATTCTCATTCACTAAACTCCTAATTCTAGGAATTAAGGACCTGCGAATGACGTCGCGGCTTCTGATTGGTCGCGTAGGGGTAGGGATCATAACACTAACCCTAAAGGGATCCTAACCCTAACCCTACCCCTAACCCTAACCATAACCCTACCTCTAACCCTAAGGGATCCTAAACCTACCCCTAACCCTACCCCTAACCCTAACCCTAACCCTAAAGGGATTAGGGTTAGGGTTAGGGGTAGGGTTAGGGGTAGGGTTAGGGTTAGGGGTAGCGTTATGGTTAGGATCCCTTAGGGTTAGGGTTAGGGGTAGGGTTAGGGTTAGGGGTAGGGTTAGGGTTAGGATCCCTTAGGGTTAGGGGTAGGGTTAGGGGTAGGGTGAGGGTTAGGGGTAGGGTTATGGTTAGGATCCCTTAGGGTTAGGGGTAGGGTTAGGGTTAGGAGTAGGGTTAGGGTTAGGGGTAGGGTTATGGTTAGGATCCCTTAGGGTTAGGGGTAGAGTTAGGGTTAGGGGTAGGGTTAGGGTTAGGGGTAGGGTTAGGGTTAGGATCCCTTAGGGTTAGGGTTAGGGGTAAGGTTAGGGGTAGGGTTAGGGTTAGGGTTAGGGTTATGGTTAGGATCCCTTAGGGTTAGGGTTAGGGGTAGGGTTAGGGTTAGGATCCCTTAGGGTTAGGGGTAGGGTTAGGGGTAGGGTTAGGGTTAGGGTTAGGGTTAGGGGTAGGGTTAGCGTTAGGATCCCTTTATCACCTTAATGTTGGGGGGTGGCATATCAGTGTGTTTTCAGTTTTTTTAATATAAAAACGCATGCGTTTTTAACGCAAAAAAACGCATGCACAAAAAAAGCATGCGTCCCCATTGACTCCAATGTATTTTTTGACCCAAAAAAAACGCATGAAAACGCATGCGTTTTTTTTTGGTCCAAAAAACGCCTCTCAAAAATACTACAAGTTGCTTTTCTGAAAATGAACGCATGCAGTAAAAGAAACGCATGCGTTGCAAAACGCGACCAAACGCGTACAAACAAAAACATGCGTTTTCAATGTTAAATATAGGGAAAAAAACGCATGCAGACAAAAACGCAAGTGTGAAACCACCCTAAGGGGTTAAAATGCAATAACAGGTGATCAAAATATCTTATCTGCCCCAAAATGATATCATTAAAACTGTCAGCTCGACGCGCAAAAAATAAGCCCTCACCCAACCCAAGATCACGAAAAATGGAGACACTATGGGTATCAGAAAATGGCGCAATTTTTAAAATTTTTTTAACAAAGCTTAGAATTTTTTTTCACCACTTACATAAAAAAGAACCTAGACATGTTTGGTGTCTTTGAACCCATGTAATGACCTGGGGAATCAAAATGACAAGTCAGTTTTAGCATTTAGTGAACATAGTAAAAAAAACAAAACAAAAATCAACCGTGGGATTGCACTTTTTTGCAATTCACCACACTTGGAATGTTTTTCCCATTTTCCAGTACACAATTTGTTAAACCCAATGGTGATGTTCAAAAGTACAACACATCCTGAAAAAAACAAGCTCTCACATGACCATATTGACTGAAAAAATAAAAGTTATGGCTCTGGGAAGAAGGGGAGCAAAAAACAAAAACGCAAAAGCTAAATCATTTCCAGTTATGAAAGGGTTAAGTTTGGACGTGCCATGAGAGTAAAATGCTTTTTTTTTTTTTTATAATAGTTTACTTATAATGCTATGAATCATAAAGCCTGAATAGAAATATCTCTGAAATTGTATGTCGACGTTTCCTTCTATGTAGTTGGTAAAGTCATAATTGGATCACAGACCTGCATGTTGGCCAATTTTCTTGTTGTCAAAAACCAAAGAGCTGCCTGTAGCTTTACTTTCATGAAACTAGCTGTTATGATGAGACTACTGCTTTTGCTTCTGTCTGTAATCAAACCTCTGAAATTCCTTACTAGGAAAGACTGCAGCATTTTTTATGAAGTCTCTGTCTCGCTTAGTTGAGCCCATAGTTCTGTTCTTGGCTTTAGATAGTTTTTTCTTGGGTCATAAACTGTAGAAATCTTATCGTTATACCTTTGACAAACTAAAATTTTATTACACCTTTGTTTAGTAGTGTATAAGCACATGAGTAATGCCAGTTTCACTGATATGTTTCTGGTTTAAGTCTAGTATGAATTTTTTCACAATGTAAACAGAATCTGTCAGTATTAGTGTTGAGCAATACCTTCCGATATCCAGAAGTATCAGTATCGGATTGGATCTGCTGATATCCAAAAAATATCGGATATCGCCGATACCGATACCCGATACCAGTGCAAGTCAATGCGACACAAATATCGGAATGTAAATAAGCCCTTTCTGTCCTTCTACAACCTGTTCCGGAGGAAGGAAGAGTGTGGGCGGTGCGTGGGTGGACACTGTGCGTGTCTGTGTGTGCAGGCAGGGTCTGTGCGGGCTCTGTGCGGGCTGCTGGGGGTCTGTGCAGGCTGCCGGGGGTCTGTGCAGGCCTGCTGGGGCTCTGTGCGGACTGCCGGGGCTCTGTGCGGGCTGCCAGGGCTCTCTGGGGGCTGCCCAGGGTCTGTAGGGCCTGTCGGGGCTCTGTGTGGGCTGCCGGGGGTCTGTACGGGCCTGCCGGGGCTCTGTGTGGGCTGCCCGGGCTCTGTGCGGACTGCCGGGGCTCTGTGCGGGCTGCCGGGGGTCTGTACGGGCCTGCCGGGGTTCTGTGCGGGCTGCCGGGGGTCTTTATGGGCCTGCCGGGGCTCTGTGTGGGATGCCGGGGCTCTGTGTGGGCTGTCGGGGCTCTCTGTGGGCTGCCGGGGGTCTGTACGGCCCTGCTGGGGCTTTGTGCGGGCTGCCGGGGGGTTGTACGGGCCTGCCGGGGCTCTGTGCGGGATGCCGGGGGTCTGTGCATGTGTGCAGGCATTGTCCGTTGGGACTACAAGTCCCATCGGACGATGCCTGCTACAGTGACACATTAGCCAATGATGGGACAGTAGTAGTCCCATCATCCGGCTAATGTGTTGAATGAAAAAAAAACTATACATACTACATACATACTACATACATACGACATACATACATACTACATACATACATACTATATAGATACTACATACATACTACATACAGTACATTCATACATTACATACAATACATACATACAGACATACAGTACATTAAACATAGAGTACATACTCACTATTACTTGTCATTTTGATCCCCGAAGCCAGTGTCATCTGTAAAAAATATTAAAATAAGAAACAACCAATATACTCCCTGTCCGCAGAAATCCACGAGTGTCCCACAACGATCTCCCATGGAGAACGGCAGCATCAGCTGATGCGACCGCTGTCCAGGGGCTCCAGGAACACAATGACGGGAGGAAGGTATCCTACCGCACTGTATTCCTCCGCCGCTGTAAAAAAAATAGTCCCTAGTCTCACTTTTGGTATTGCTGTATGTAGTATGTATGTAGTATGTATGTAGTAAGTAGCATGTATGTAGTATGTAGTATGTATGTAGTATGTATGCATGTAGTATATATATATATATATTTTTTTTTACATTCAACACATTAGCCGGATGATGGGACTACTACTGTCCCATCATTGGCTAATGTGTCAATCACTGTCACTGTAAGTTGCAAAATACTCCGGTCACATGGAAGCGCACAGGACACAGATGAAAGGATTAAAAGTTTCTTTGTTTATTGAAATCCACAACGCGTTTCGACGGAACAGCTCCGTCTTCATCAGGTGGCGATAATCCTTTCATCTGTGTCCTGTGCGCTTCCATGTGACCGGAGTATTTTGCAACTTACAGTTTATTCCTCTCCTGAGGCCCCCTGCAGGAGCTGCATCGGACCTTTCTCAATCAACATCTCCCCTGACCGCCAGCCTGGCGCTCCGTTAGCCTGTTCTTTCTGTATCTATAATCACTGTCACTGTAGCAGGCATCGTCCGATGGGACTTGTAGTCCCATCGGACGATGCCTGTACACACGCACATGCATGTAGAAAAGCCGTGGAGACACCATCACGTGTTTCTCAACGCAAGCAATAAATAGCCAGGTCTTTCACCGGGAAGGAACAACCACGGGAAGGGCAGCATCCAAAAGTAAATTTGCTGGCTATTTATTGCTTGTGTTGAGAAACACGTGATGGTGTCTCCGCAGCTTTTTTACATGCATTTGCATATTTCCCATAAGGGATGGGGGCAGTGTTCTGGATCACTGTGTTGAGAAACACGTGATGGTGTCTCCGCGGTGTTGGATGTTTTGATCTCCCCGAGGTCATTCATCCTTATGTTTATAGTCCTCTTACTAGGCACTGCTCCTAATAGCCAGTATCCTACTCCACACTGATGAGGGGCAAATACCCCCAAAACAGCTGTCTGTGGATGGAAACCATGTTTTGGCATAGGTGGTTTTCCTTTTGGATGCTGCCCTTCCCGTGGTGGTTCCTTCCCGGTGAAAGACCTGGCTATTCATTGCTTGCGTTGAGAAACACGTGATGGTGTCTCCGCAGCTTTTCTACATGCATTTGCATATTTCCCATAAGGGATGGGGGCAGTGTTCTGGATCACTGTGTTGAGAAACACGTGATGGTGTCTCTGCGGTGTTGGATGTTTTTATCTCCCCAAGGTCATTCATCCTTATGTTTATTGCACACATGCACAGACCCCCGGCAGCCGGCACAGAGCCCCGGCAGGCCCGTACAGACCCCCAGCAGGCCCACACAGACCCCCGGCAGCCCGCACAGACCCCCGGCAACCTGCACAGAGCACCGGCAAGCCTGCACAGACCCTCGTCATCCCACACAGACCTCTGGCAGCCCGCACCGAGCCCCAGCAGGCCGGCACAGACCCCCGGCAGGCATTCACAGACCCCTTGCAGGCCGCACAGACCCCCGGCAGGCACGCTCAGACCCCCAGCAGGCACACACAGAGCCCTGGCAGGCCCGCAAAGACCCCCGGCAGACTCGCACAGACCCCCGGCAGGCACGCACAGACCCCCGGAAAGCCCGCACAGAGCCCTGGCAGCCTGCACAGACCTCCGGCAGCCCACACAGAGCCCCGGCAGGCACGCACAGACATCCAGCAGGCCGTACAGACCCCCAGCAGGCATGCACAGACCCCGGCAGGCCCGCACAGATCCCCAACAGTCATGCACAGACCCTGCCCACACACACACACATGCAGTCTCCGCCCACGCACCGCCCACACTCCATTATAGTGCATCATTAAACTATAGGAACTTCCGATTCCGGTATCCGATATCGCAAAAGTAACGGAGCTCAGTATCGGAATTCCAATACAGAGAATATCGGCCGATACCTGATATTTGCAGTATCGGAATGCTCAACACTAGTCAGTATACAGTATAATGTATGGACATGTAGATCATAGAAAGTTGAATTAAATGATACTTTTACATCTGCGTTCCAATGTTTTATTCCAGAGAAATAATATGATAATATGTAAATGAGCTGCTAAGATGTATGGGCTGGACATCTCCCTGAGATTCTGTCTCCACAACTTATTTTAAATGAAAGGAGGCATAGACCATTGACTAACTACTACTTACTCCCTGATTGTTGTAGATAGACATTTGCGAAGGCTCAGGTCTTTTTTAAAGGGGTAAGTAGTTGATAGTGGGTCATTAATTTTTCAAAAACTGATTCATGTCTATGACCATATTTTTTCCTAAACAAGTTTTCTTGAGGTAACAATTCCCAGATGACCTCCATGAGAGATTTGTGTTACTCATTTTAGCAAGGTGTTAGAAACAACCAGTTTGGTTCCATGAAGAATAAAATGTTCCTCAGTGATTGACATTTCAGCTCTCATACTGGAGAATGGTTTTAGCTTTTTAAGGCTTTTTTTGCAGAGCAGGAAATTTTGCTCTCTGAATCTCATGATATTTTCCATTTTAGATAATTTACACTAAGTCATAGAATGTCTTGTCATTTACAGTTGCTGTCTCTGAGTGCTTAGACAAAAGTGATTTTCTTACTTCTTTAGTTGTTACAAAATTTGATGTATTTTCAAGTTGATGAATGTGTAGATTGATCTAATTCTATAGGATGTCTTGAAATGAATTAAACAGTATTGCTGTATCTTCCAGAGCTGTGAAAAATTTGTTAGTTATAATCTTGAAGTCACAGACCCCAATGTTTAATCCTAGTTGGTATCTTGGCTCTTGGGCTTCCAAAGATGGTAAGGATTGCTTGGTGATCTGTCCAAAAAGGAGCTCAATCGAAAAACAGAGGAACATGCTCACATAAAAGATAACTGTTAAGTTCCTTTTCAGGTTGAAAACATTTGTTTTCTACAACCCCTTCCCCCAGATGAGCATAACTGTACTGCCAGATTGTAGCCAATTTCATGCAATTGGGCATACAGGAACTACTGAAGAATGGCTGGAGTTATGCTTGTGTCCTCTTAAGAAGGTGATGGCTGTTACACACAACAAATGAGTCCGGACATAGTGCCGATCTCAGCACTTTAACCCCCTCAGAGGTTGCTCTCATTAGCGACAGGTGCATAAGAGAAATATTACGAAATGAGATTGCTCCCTTTGCCCATTGACACTCCCACAAGGAGATCACAAGGGTGCTGATAGGTGCTATGGCAACAGAAGGGTTTGCCTTCAATATGTCTTCATAGTCTGATTAACTAACAGTCGAAGACTGACAAGACAGAAAGGGGAGATAATGCACTGTAGAACAAAAGTGCTACAGTACTATATTAATGTAATCAAAAGATTGAAGAATCAAGTCCCCTTGTGGGACTAGCAATAATTGTAAAAAATAATCATAGGATTACAGATGGTTCACCTGCAAATAAACCCCAAGCCCATGCAAAAAAGTCACATATTAGGAATTGCTGTGTTTGTAGTGACACCAAGTATAAAACTATACCAATTTTCATAAGATATGACGAATGCCTTTAAAAAATGAAGAAGCATGCTATAATTGCTATTTTTATTATTCTTGGTTTAAAAAAGTCATAAAAAATGTATATGTATTTCAAAACAATACCTATAAAAAACAGCAGCTCCTTATGCAAAAAATAATCCCTCATACAGTTCTATCAACAGAAAAATGAAAAATGAAATGCTATTGCAATATGACAGTTACAAAAAATTAGTTTTTTTTAAAATCTGATTTTAATGGAAGACAAGTACGATAGTAACATTTTAAAAAAAGTTATAAAATGGGTATCAATGTAATTGTAATGACCTGGAGAAAAGCAATAACTTGCCATTTAGATTACACAGTGGACTCTGTAAAAAAAATACAATTTAAAAACCACTGCAGATGTAATGTTATTTGTTAATGAATACCAGAAAAAAAAAGAATTAAACAATTATCTCAAAGCAGTATGTATCAACTAGTTGTATCAGTAAAACCTACAGCTTGTCACTAAAAACAAGTACTCACTTGTACAGCTTCATCTGTGGGGAAATAAGAAAGTTGTGGGTGCAAGAATATGGTGGCAAAAAAAAAGATTTTTTTTACGCAATTTCTAGTGCAAAAGTAGCTAAGCATAAAAAAAATTCATAAATTTGGTGTTGATATGATTGTATCAACCCACAAAATAAAAATAACATAAGAATTATGCCTAATGGTGAATGGTGTTTAAAAAAATAGAATTCCTGTTTTTTTGTTCTCTGTGCCTCCCAAAGAGTTAATAAAAAGTAATCAAAAAGTCAGATGTAGCCCATGTAGCCCACAATGGCTCCAATGAAAACTACAGCCTACCCAGGAAAAACAAAGACATCATACTGCTTGTGCTGATGAAAAATCCTTCTCATAAGGAGTTAATAAAAGTCTGTTAACAAGTACTATGATTCCCAAAGTGATGCCAATGGCAAATACAACTCATCCCCCCAAAAATCAAGCCTTTATATGACTGTCACCAATAAAATAAAAATGTTATGACTCCTGGGACACGATCATAAAAAAGGCAAATAAATAAATGGGTTGGCATAAAGGCCAAAAAGGGCTGTGACACCAAAGAATGAATGACATTGACAATCATGCATGGAATTGAATTGTAGGCTTTGCATTTTAGCAGAATAACTCTGGCCTAGCTTCCACTATCAGTTCAATAAGACTGGATGAAAATACACCATTCTTCCTGTTGAGCAGAGTTTATTTATAACACTTTCAAATGAGGTTTGGCATTTCAAAGCCAATTTGATTTTACAGCCTTGATTTGTTAGTTTCTCTCCATTCTGCACTAACTGTTGAAAATGTTGGACAAATCTAGTACAGGAAATAGACATTAAAAGAGCATCTCTGACTACATTCTGGAGAACTGAGGTCATTATTTTGCCTGTGCTTTCTTGAATAGTCATTCCAGTGAGCTGTTATTCAAGAAGACGAAAGTGGTGCTAGACAGGAAATAGAGAAGGAGAGGCAGAGGCTCAGGAAGTGGTCAGTTCATGTCAAAAGCACATCAGCAACCTCTTTGCAAATGAATTAATACAGCAATTGTTCAATTTTTGAGCAGCTGATTTTCAAAATAAATGTATAGATTGGCTCATCTTTAAAGGAGCTACATGGCAATATGAGCAGTTTGCTTTAGCTGATTATATGACAGATTCCCTGTAAAGCTTTGGAGCAGGTGCTGTATGTATCAGTGTCTGCAGTAAGTGAAGTGATATTTATGTAGTGTTGGACTTACACTCCAGGAAACCAGAGATTTATTAGATGGGCCTCAGGTATCAGCAGAGCACTACTGCTACGGCACGCACTCTTCACATACAAATGCCTGGTAAGGTAACTGAGCAAGACTCTCTGACTTACCTGAGCGAGTAGTGCTGCTGGAATTAATTTCTCCATCCAATGGACTAGTGTTTTGTTCATTTACCAAATGATTGGCAGACCACTTACAGAGCATTCCGAGGAATTCCGATCACTACCCAGTAGGAATGCATCTTGAGAGTATGTTCAGACGGAAGATTTGTCTGGCCTTACCATTCTTCAATATCTCTGGCTAATATATTGGTAAAGCCTATACATCCAATCACACTTTGTTCTGACCTACCCATAAATATAGGCTTTACCAAGACATTAGTCAGAGGTAAGTGTTCACATTAGGCAGTTAGGTCAGGAACCCATCCGATCCATGAGATTACCTTCATGCTGGTGGATGGGCTCACAATTTTTGGCCAAATTGTGCGCTAAGTATCTCATGTGTTTTTTCGTAAATTTTGAAAAGCCATTATGCTATTCAAACTTCATGTATTTCACATTGACCTTGCTTTAGTGCAATTTAGTGCAACCTTTTTCTTTATTGCTATGTCTATTGTTTTTAGTATGCACTAGTTCAGACTAGTTCTTTGTTCAGTCAGTTTTCCATTATTTACTAATGTACCAGGTTTTCTGACTTGGACACCCCGCCCTTTCACCATGATGTGATTATAATTACATCCAAATGACAGAAAAAAAGACTCGCACATCCAAACTAGTGTGAATAGGTGCATACCAGGAGCAGCTACCTCCATACATAAATATACAAAAAAGGTTGCACTCTATCGTGCAAAAGCATGTCTAATATGAAATATATGAAATATGAATAGCAAAATGGCTTTTGAACATTAGGAAAATATTTAAGAGACGCTTTGCACAGAATTTGATATAATCAAATAGTGTGAGCCCATCAACCAATCGTCAAGGTGGTCTCATAAAACTGATGGGTCCCTGATCTCCCTGTCCAAATGTGAACACTTACCGAAGGCCAATGTCTGTATGCCTGGGTGAATGTGGACACCTCTGTTCAGCAAAGCCTACATATGGGTTGACCCATGTGCGAGTCTTTTTTTCTGTCATTTCTATGTTAGCTGACTGACTGCGCACTCCTCCCATCACCATGTGGTTTTTAATTGCATCTCATCACACTTGGTCCCGGTCAACCCATATGTAGGCTTTGCTGAACAGAGGTGTCCACATTCACCCAGGCATACAGACATTGGCCTTCGGTAAGTGTTCACATTTGGACAGGGAGATCAGGGACCCATAGTTTTATGAGACCACCTTGACGATTGGTTGATGGGCTCACACTATTTGATTATATCAAATTCTGTGCAAAGCGTCTCTTAAATATTTTCCTAATGTTCAAAAGCCATTTTGCTATTCATATTTCATATATTTCATATTAGACATGCTTTTGCACGATAGAGTGCAACCTTTTTTGTATATTTATGTATGGAGGTAGCTGCTCCTGGTATGCACCTATTCACACTAGTTTGGATGTGCGAGTCTTTTTTTCTGTCATTTCTATGTTAGCTGACTGACTGCGCACTCCTCCCATCACCATGTGGTTTTTAATTGCATCTCATCACACTTGGTCCCGGTCAACCCATATGTAGGCTTTGCTGAACAAAGGTGTCCACATTCACCCAGGCATACAGACATTGGCCTTCGGTAAGTGTTCACATTTGGACAGGGAGATCAGGGACCCATCAGTTTTATGAGACCACCTTGACGATTGGTTGATGGGCTCACACTATTTGATTATATCAAATTCTGTGCAAAGCATCTCTTAAATATTTTCCTAATGTTCAAAAGCCATTTTGCTATTCATATTTCATATATTTCATATTAGACATGCTTTTGCACGATAGAGTGCAACCTTTTTTGTATATTTATGTATGGAGGTAGCTGCTCCTGGTATGCACCTATTCACACTAGTTTGGATGTGCGAGTCTTTTTTTCTGTCATTTCTATGTTAGCTGACTGACTGCGCACTCCTCCCATCACCATGTGGTTTTTAATTGCATCTCATCACACTTGGTCCCGGTCAACCCATATGTAGGCTTTGCTGAACAGAGGTGTCCACATTCACCCAGGCATACAGACATTGGCCTTCGGTAAGTGTTCACATTTGGACAGGGAGATCAGGGACCCATCAGTTTTATGAGACCACCTTGACGATTGGTTGATGGGCTCACACTATTTGATTATATCAAATTCTGTGCAAAGCGTCTCTTAAATATTTTCCTAATGTTCAAAAGCCATTTTGCTATTCATATTTCATATATTTCATATTAGACATGCTTTTGCACGATAGAGTGCAACCTTTTTTGTATATTTATGTATGGAGGTAGCTGCTCCTGGTATGCACCTATTCACACTAGTTTGGATGTGCGAGTCTTTTTTTCTGTCATTTCTATGTTAGCTGACTGACTGCGCACTCCTCCCATCACCATGTGGTTTTTAATTGCATCTCATCACACTTGGTCCCGGTCAACCCATATGTAGGCTTTGCTGAACAAAGGTGTCCACATTCACCCAGGCATACAGACATTGGCCTTCGGTAAGTGTTCACATTTGGACAGGGAGATCAGGGACCCATCAGTTTTATGAGACCACCTTGACGATTGGTTGATGGGCTCACACTATTTGATTATATCAAATTCTGTGCAAAGCATCTCTTAAATATTTTCCTAATGTTCAAAAGCCATTTTGCTATTCATATTTCATATATTTCATATTAGACATGCTTTTGCACGATAGAGTGCAACCTTTTTTGTATATATAATTACATCCAATCACACTTTGTTCCGACTTACCCTTAAATGTAGGCTTTACCAAGACATCAGCCAGAGGTAAGTGATCACATTAGGCAGTTAGGTCAGGTACCCATCCAACCCATGAAATTACCTTGATGTTGGTGGATGTGCTCACAATTTTTGGCCAACTTTTGTGCTAAGCATCTCATGTGTTTTTTTGTAAATTTAAAAATTCATTATGCTATTCACACTTCATGTATTTCACATTGACCTTGCTTTAGTACAATTTAGTGCAGCCTTTTTCTTTATTTGCTACGTGAGTTGTTTTCGGTATGCACTAGTTCAACCTAGTTCTTTGCTCAGTCAGTTTTCCATTATTTACTAATGTACCAGTTTTTCTGACTTGGACACTCCATCCTTCACCATGCTGTGATTTTAATTACATCCAATCACACTTTGTTCCAACCTACCCTTAAATGTAGGCTTTACCAAGACATTAGCCAGAGGTAATTGTTCAAATTAGGCAGCTAGTTCAGGGACCCATTCGATCCATGAGATTACCTTGACGCTGGTGGATGGGCTCACAATTTTTGGTCAAATATTGTGCTAAGCATCTCATGTGTTTTTTCGTAAATTTCAAATTTTAAATACCCTATGTTATTTAATGCACTTGCTTTTTTACTTATTTATTTTTATTAGGGTATATGCACACATTGTCTTTTTTTGGTTTTGCTTGATTCTATGGCCAGTGTGAACATGCCTTTACACCATGTATGTTTTCAAGTCATACTCTAGCTCAGTTTTCTATTTTTCTTTAGTGTTTTTTTATTTAGTACAAATAGGGAGTGGCCCCCTTTTTACTGAGTTGGGCAGTTCATGTTTTGTCTCTCCAAAGCTGGGTGTCTCGTTGGGACGCGGTGACTCTCTGCCACTGTTCACACCACTAGGTAGGTTTTAATACTAGAGGAAGTAGGTCTGTCCCAATTAGGTATACCTTGTCATGGTGGGACAGCTTTATGCTTTTTTTGCTTGTTGCTATCGCCAGTGTGAACACGCCTTTACACTATGCATGTTTTCAAGTCATACTCTGGCTCAGTTTTCTGTTTTTCTGTTTAACTCTTTTTTGGAGTATTAAATGCAGATATATATTTAGCAATGGACTGCAAATCCTAACCCTTTCCTAGAAAGTGTATTCTACCACTCTTTCTGCTCCTGCAACTGTCCCTCCCTAGGCTAAATGCAGAATGTATCCGATACAAACAGCAAAGCACAGATTTAGCCCATAGAAGGACTGATAGTGTAATGATTCAGCTTCATCAACAGTATCAAAGCTAGAAGACTCTGATTCATTCAACTGTGCGCACCTGGACATGCACTCTCTCCAATGAATGAATAAGGATTACAACCCAATCGCGTTTGCTCATTTTGCTAATTTATGTAGCCCTATGCACATAGCTGTGACTTTTATGGATTTTTTTACTGCTTAATAAAGTTTCTATTTTTACTGAAGGCCAATATGCTGGATTTTTCCTCCTATTTTCTTCAAGCACACTCTCTCCTATAAGAACTGTCCCTGAGCTGTGCAATGGCATAAGTGTGCCGAGTGAGGTGGCAGCTGTCATTTTATAACCCTTGATGATGTCGTAAGGCCAGCCAATCACAGTAATGCCACTACTAAGATGGCTACGGAATTACAGTGACTCACAGGCCAATCTCCGCATGCTCATTGGCTGTGTAACGGGCGCCAAACATTCAGGGCAGGGATTCGAATTTCAAATTCAAGCACTGGCTAATGCTCCCCGAGTGCCGAGCACATCCGAGCACTGTGATAGTCGAGTAATATCCAAGCATCACCGAGCACGTTCGCTCATCCCTTGTATTTACCTCTACAATCTAAAGTTGATTCATTTTTACATTGCAGGCCTCTTCTGCTCAGTAAACCGTGCTGTTTAACATTAAATCTGTATTGCAGTGCTGTGTAATTGCTCTGTGATACTATAACAATGTCAGCTCTTTTCAGGCTGACAATGCTATTTGGTTAAAGAACCATAATGTTCTCCAGAGATAAAGTATTCTGTATATATTGCAGAATATCTCAGCACTGTAAGTATAAATCTTAATATTTACTGGTCCCGTGAAGATCAAATTTAAAGTTGCCAAGTGTTTTTAGGGAAAGGAAGCAAGAGCAAAAATATTAATAAAGCTTTGAGAGGTAAAGTGATAATCCGTTCTGCCTGTTTTGTGTTACAGTATAAATGCACAGCACAGACTATTAGGATTAGGATAGTCAAGAAAGCTAAATTGCATTTTTTTTCCATATACGATTGTGTGTTATTTCATAAAGCTGACACAGTTAAATATTGTATATAAAGATAACATTACTGGGACAGATATTTCTTGTCATTGTAGTTTCAAAATTACAGTGCAATGGATAAGATATGAGTTGCAAATGCTGTTTCTGCACTTTCACGGTAACCTCTGCCTTTGCTTACCCATCATCTTTTTTGTTTCATAGGCATAGTAATGTACTTTAAGCTTGTTTCTAATCTCCTTGTCAGCAGTTCTACCTATAAAGTAAGAGAAATTCATTTAAAGAAAGAACTTATTAAAAACTATTTGCTTGAACTTGGTTTATGAAGATATCAAGGTTATGCAAATATCAAAACTATGAAGATCATGCAATTAATAGTAAAAGTGCTTGCTGTACTAGCAAGCCCACTGCTTATGTAACAAATCAATATAATATCTTGATATTATTGATATACATATATATATTATTATTATATGCACCCCTGTTAAATTGTCAAGAGGAGTCATTTCAGAAGTTTTTCCACCTATTTTGTTGCCCGTAATCTGTACAAATCCATTGAGAATCCATTGAGAAACAAACTGAAATAATTTTGAGAGAGAAAATGAAAATAGCAAAACTAAAATAATGTATTTGCAAAAGTGAAAACCCCCTCTCATAATTGGAGATGTGATTGTGTTCAAAATTAGTCAATCGCATTTAGGGCAGGTGCAGATGATCTTATGTTCTCCTCTCGAGAAAAAAGCTCTGATTATGCTAATCACACTTTGATCTTAATCTGATTAGAGTTTGATCAGAGTGGGTTCCTTTTTTCTCAGATGTGGAGAATTAAAAAAATTAATTATTTCTCCATCATCTCCATTCAGTCTGTCAGATATCATCCAAGTGTGGTCAGATGTTTTCAGCGGACCCACAGACACAAATGGTGCCATCCAATTAAGGCTGGTCTCACATTTGTGGTTGTGTCCGCAGCATTTCTGATGCTACATTTGCATGCATCTTGATTTCATATCTTTAACATTTTAGACGCAGGTGCATGCGTTTGTATGCATTCGCCCGCGTTTGATTACTCATGCGTCTTTTCACGATGTGCGGCTGAGCGCGGCTAATGCACAATGTTGCATTTTTTGTGGCAGCAAATTTCCACCGCCATACGCATGCAGATACTTGTGGAAGGAATGCGTCAAATAAACGCATTACAGTCCATGGGAACACATTGGTACACAAGTACATGCGTATGATTGCGTTTGCTTATGCATGCATTTTTATGAGTAAACATGTCTAGGAACTGGTTTTAAGCCACCCCCCAAACAAAGCTTATAAAAGGTGTGGGCAGTGGAAGTCCAATACTCCCAAGACTCTACAACCATTGCAGCATCTTTTTTGGGAGCATTGGAAGACTCTGGCTCTAATGCAAGTATACAAGCTACTGTATATGTCTGCCTGTCTGTTTTTCTCCCTGCAGTTTGTAATCATTTCTGTCTCTCTTGCAGCGTTCCTCATCATGTCCTCCAGTGAATTGCGAACTCACAGAGTGTACAGGAGACTGAAGTGAGTACATTTGCTACTGATTGGTAAGTGTTCACTCTGTCACTATTACACATGTGGCAAAATATATTTTTTTCTTTTTACAGAACCATTCCAGTGCAGATGAGCAGGGGCAGCAGCCGCTGGCCCAAGTTCCGGTGGCAAGACAGCGTGTAAGTATTCTTGACTGTTTTTATTTATTCTTGACTGTTTTTGGTACTCTTGACTGTTTTTTTTTCTTTTTGACTGTTTTTGTTTTAAGTGTTTTATCTTTCCAACATTAATGTCTTTGTTTCATTTCTAGGTTCCACAACGGGAGGAGGAATTCCTTGACAACGACCTCCTCATCACCTTGGTGCAGGAGCGAGTTGCGTTGTGGGACACCCGGGAGCAGCAGCACTCGGACGCTGTGGTGATTCGGCGGCTGTGGAATGAGGTGGCCCAAGCGATGATGGATGACTGGGACAATGCCTTGCCACGAGCCAGAAAGGGTTTTCGTAAGTATTGCAATGTGGTCTGATGCGGCAGTGAACCTGAAGGCCAGGATCACGCAACCGTGTGTGATGCTATAAACTCCTGCGAGTTCTGTGGTCCCGGCCTAAAGTGCTTTGTTTAACAATTTTTTCTTTCACTATTCACAGTGAACAACTTCAAAACCCGTTGGTGTTCGATGAAGGATCCCTACAACAAGGACCTGAGACAGGAGATCCAAGTTCGTAGTAGTGCTGAAGCAAGTCTCGGGAAGTACAAATATCACCGGGTGCTGGATTTCCTGAGGCCTGCCCTTGCTCAGAGAATGTAAGTATTTTTGTGCTGTATTCCTTTGTGTTGGATTCCCTCGAACCCTCGAACCTGGATCGTCCTCTGGAGCAGTCCCTCATCGAACAGCCACAGACCAGTCCCAGCCATCCACAAGTGAAGCAGCAAGTGGGCTGGCTTCACAGTCTGGAGAACAGGCAGCTGGTCCTTCAGGTGTTCCCCTGTCCCATTCCTCTGTTTTTTTGGGCTCTTCCCGCCAGTGGCAGAAGACCTCAGACAGATCACACATGCCCGAGTTTGTTCACTTGAGCTCGGTCTTCCAGAATGGCCTGAAGGTGCTGGTAGATAGACTGGTCTAGTAGATAGACTGGTCTAAGCCCAAATTAATACACTTTTCCAGGATGTCAATCAAAGTCTTAACCATCTGGAAGCCGATCTCCAGAGACCAGCACACCATTTTTTTAATCAGAGCGGGGCATGTCGGAACACCTGAACTTGAGCTCAATGTGATGCAGGCCTGCAATGCTGCTTTCGTTCAGGTTATGCAGCAGATTCGGTACTTACAGCAGCCACAGGTAGTTTTCCACCTGTGCCACAAATTACACACTTAACCTCAATACCGAGCTCTGCTGCATACCACTGTACAGCCACCACCATGCCCAGTCCTGCCGCAAACCACTACACCACCACCACCATGCCGGGTGATGCTGAAAGCCACTCCACCACCACCACCATGCCAAGTCCTGCTCCTGCATGTCTACCCACTGCCACCAGCACTAGGCCACCTCCAGATCTTGCATGGTTGTCCACTGCCACCACCACTAGGCCGCCTTCAGATCCTGCATGCCTGTCCACTGCCACCAAAAGGCTTGGTCGACATTCTGGATGCCCAGCTGACCCCACCACTCCCCCCTCCCAAGGAGACACAAAAAAAGAAGGCAGCCACCTAAGATGGAACTGAAAGCAAAAAAAGTTGTGCCACCGGAAGTGTCGTACTACCTCCACCATCACCTCCCAATGTGTCTGTGTTGTCCAGTTTTTCTCTCCCTTGTGTGTTAGGGCTGGCGGAACGCACCAAGTAAATATGGAGATAGTATAGGTGCGTTCGCAGCCCAGGGTCCACCGTGCAGGAGTGGAACCTACTGCAAGTAAATGGCAGTACTATATGGCGGTACTATGCCTGAATAGACACGGGTTCCGTCACCCGGTCTGTATAAGAGTGAACTCTGTTGCTTCACAGAGTCGCCAGGATTAATGGTAACGCTGTGCTGTTAACCTCACAAAGGATCACAGCTCACTAGCGGAGAAGATAGCGTATAGTGGTCATACAGTCAGCAACAGCACACAAACAACTCCTCTCCGCAGGTACTGGAATTCTAGTGGCTATACGCCAGCCCTAAATTCACCCACGCAAACTCCTCTCCGGAGGTGCAGAATTCTAGTGGCTATACAGCCGACCCTGAGCACATGCTGATACAGACCACAAAGAAGCTAAGCTCAAACACACAAGAACATAAGTTGATACTAGCGCATGGCCGTGCGGCCATGCAAATCATTTATAGAGAAAGCTCTCCAGGACCTGTTATGACCTGGTGGTTAGGAGCACCCGGAATGACCTGATAGTTAAACCACATACAGGACGAGCTCTGGGATGTGGGAACTCTGCTGACCGCAAGCCCTAATCCTATCACACACACTAGAAATAGCCGTGGAGCGCTCCTGACCAGACCTAGGCGCCTCGTCACAGCCTAAGAGCTATCTAGCCCTAGAGATGGAAAATAAAGCCTACCTTGCCTCAGAGAAATTTCCCAAAGGTAAAGGAAGCCCCCCACATATATTGACTGTGAGTAAAGATGAAAGTCACAAACGCAGAAATGAAACAGGTTTGAGCAAAGGTAGGCCAGACTTACTAAATAGACAGAGGATAGGAAAGGTAACTTTGCGATCAGCACAAAAACCTACAAAAGACCACACAGAGTGTGCAAAAAAGACCTCCGCACCGACTCACGGTGCGGAGGGGCCGCTCTGCATACCAGAGCTTCCAGCTAGCAAGACAAAATCATGACAACCAGCTGGACAAGAAAACAGTGAACAAATAAAGACTATCAGGAACTTAGCTTCTGCAGGAGAAGGCAGGTCACCAGAGAAATCCAGGAGCGAACTGAACAAATGCAAAAACATTGACAGCTGGCATGGAGTAACGATCTGAGAGGAGTTAAATAGAACAGCCAACCAAAGGATAAACCACGTCACCTGTGTAAGGAACCTCAGAAGCTGCAGCTTCACTCATAGCCACCAGAGGGAGCCCATAGACAGAACTCGCCGAAGTACCATTCACGACCACAGGAGGGAGTTTGACAACAGAATTCACAACAGTACCCCCCCCTTGAGGAGGGGTCACCGAACCCTCACCAGAGCCCCCAGGCCGACCAGGATGAGCCAAATGAAAGGCACGAACAAGATCGGCAGCATGAACATCAGAGGCAAAAACCCAGGAATTATCTTCCTGACCATAACCCTTACACTTGACCAGGTACTGGAGTTTCCGTATCAAAACACGAGAATCCAAAATCTTCTCCACCACATACTCCAACTCCCCCTCGACCAACACCGGTGCAGGAGGATCAACGGAGGGAACCAGAGGCGCCACGTATCTCCGCAACAACGACGTATGGAACACATTATGGATGGCAAAAGAAGCTGGAAGGTGCAAACGAAATGACACAGGATTAAGAACTTCAGAAATCTTATATGGCCCAATGAAACGAGGCTTAAACTTAGGAGAGGAAACCTTCATAGGAACGTGACGAGATGACAACCAAACCAAATCCCCAACACGAAGTCGGGGACCAACACAACGCCGGCGGTTAGCGAAACGTTTAGCCTTCTCCTGGGACAATGTCAAATTGTCCACCACATGAGTCCAAATCTGCTGCAACCTGTCCACCACCACATCCACACCAGGACAGTCCGAAGGCTCAACCTGCCCTGAAGAGAAACGAGGATGGAAACCAGAATTACAGAAAAAAGGAGAAACTAAAGTAGCCGAGCTGGCCCGATTATTAAGGGCGAACTCAGCCAAAGGCAAGAAGGACACCCAATCATCCTGATCAGCAGAAACAAAGCATCTCAGATATGTCTCCAAAGTCTGATTAGTTCGTTCGGTTTGGCCATTAGTCTGAGGATGGAAAGCCGAAGAAAAAGACAAATCAATGCCCATCTTAGCACAAAAGGACCGCCAAAACCTCGAAACAAACTGGGAACCTCTGTCCGATACGATGTTCTCTGGAATGCCATGCAAACAAACCACATGCTGGAAAAACAATGGCACCAAATCAGAGGAGGAAGGCAATTTAGGTAAGGGTACCAAATGGACCATCTTAGAGAAGCGATCACAAACCACACAAATGACCGACATCCTTTGAGAAACAGGGAGATCTGAAATAAAATCCATGGAAATATGCGTCCAGGGCCTCTTCGGGATCGGAAAGGGCAAAAGCAACCCACTGGCATGAGAACAGCAGGGCTTAGCCCGAGCACAAGTCCCACAGGACTGCACAAAAGAACGCACATCCCGTGACAAAGAAGGCCACCAAAAGGATCTAGCCAGCAAATCTCTGGTACCAAAGATTCCAGGATGACCAGCCAACACTGAACAATGAATCTCAGAGATAACTCTAGTAGTCCATCGATCAGGGACAAACAGTTTCTCCGTAGGACAACGGTCAGGTCTATCAGCCTGAAACTTTTGCAGCACACGCCGCAAATCAGGGGAAATGGCAGACAAAATTACCCCTTCTTTAAGAATACCCGCCGGCTCCGGAACACCCGGAGAGTCAGGCACAAAACTCCTTGACAGGGCATCAGCCTTCACATTCTTAGATCCCAGAAGGTAGGAAACCACAAAATCAAAATGGGAGAAAAAGAGCGACCATCGAGCCTGTCTAGGATTCAACCGTTTGGCAGACTCGAGATAAGTTAAATTCTTGTGATCCGTCAAGACCACCACGCGATGTTTAGCTCCTTCAAGCCAATGTCGCCACTCCTCGAATGCCCACTTCATGGCCAACAACTCCCGATTGCCCACATCATAATTGCGCTCAGCAGGCGAGAATTTTCTAGAAAAGAAGGCACAGTGTTTAATCACCGAGCCATCAGAACTTCTTTGCGACAACACAGCCCCTGCTCCAATTTCAGAAGCATCAACCTCAACCTGAAAAGGGAGTGAAACATCTGGCTGGCACAACACAGGGGCAGAAGCAAAACGTCGCTTCAACTCCTGAAAAGCCTCTACAGCCGCAGAGGACCAATTGACCACATCATCACCTTTCTTGGTCAAATCAGTCAACGGTTTAGCAATACTGGAAAAATTAGCGATGAAGCGACGATAAAAATTAGCAAAGCCCAGGAACTTCTGCAAGCTCTTCACAGATGTCGGCTGAGTCCAATCGTAAATGGCCTGAACTTTAACAGGGTCCATCTCGATCGTAGAAGGGGAAAAATTGAAACCCAAAAATGAAACCTTCTGAACTCCAAAGAGACACTTTGACCCCTTCACAAACAAGGAATTCGCACGAAGGACCTGGAACAACATTCTGACCTGCTTCACATGAGACTCCCAATCATCCGTAAAGACCAAAATGTCATCCAAATATACAATCATGAATCTATCCAGGTACTCTCGGAAGATGTCATGCATAAAGGACTGAAACACAGATGGAGCATTAGAAAGCCCGAATGGCATAACCAGGTACTCAAAATGGCCCTCAGGCATATTAAATGCCGTTTTCCATTCATCACCCTGTTTAATTCGCAGAAGATTATACGCACCACGCAGATCTATCTTGGTGAACCAACTAGCCCCCTTAATCCGAGCAAATAAATCAGACAGCAGCGGCAAAGGATACTGAAATTTGACTGTGATCTTATTAAGAAGGCGGTAATCAATACAAGGTCTCAAAGAACCATCCTTCTTGGCCACAAAAAAGAACCCTGCTCCCAATGGTGACGACGACGGATGAATATGACCCTTCTCCAAGGATTCCTTTATATAACTCCGCATAGCGCCGTGCTCTGGCACAGATAAATTAAACAGACGGCCCTTAGGAAACTTACTACCAGGAATCAAATTAATAGCACAGTCGCAATCCCTATGAGGAGGTAGGGCACCAGATTTGGGCTCTTCAAATACATCCCGGTAATCTGATAAAAACTCAGGGACTTCAGAAGGAGTGGAAGGCGAAATAGACAGCAATGGAACATTACCATGTACCCCCTGACAACCCCAGCTGGACACAGACATAGATTTCCAATCCAACACTGGATTATGGACCTGTAGCCATGGCAACCCCAAAACGACCACATCATGCAGATTATGCAACACCAAAAAGCGAATATCCTCCTGATGTGCAGGAGCCATGCACATGGTCAATTGAGTCCAGTACTGAGGCTTATTCTTGGCCAAAGACGTAGCATCAATTCCTCTCAATGGAATAGGATACTGCAAGGGCTCCAAGAAAAAACCACAGCGCCTGGCAAACTCCAAGTCCATCAAATTCAGGGCAGCGCCTGAATCCACAAATGCCATTACAGAATAGGACGACAGAGAGCAAATCAGAGTAACGAACAAAAGAAATTTAGACTGTACCGTACCAATGGTGGCAGACCTAGCGAACCGCTTAGTGCGCTTAGGACAATCGGAGATAGCATGAGTGGATTCACCACAGTAAAAACACAGCCCATTCCGACGTCTGTGTTCTTGCCGTTCAGCTCTGGTCAAAGTCCTATCACACTGCATAGGCTCAGGCCTATGCTCAGAGAACACCGCCAGATGGTGCACAGCTTTGCGCTCACGCATGCGCCGATCGGTCTGAATGGCCAAAGACATAGACTCATTCAGACCAGCAGGAGTGGGAAATCCCACCATGACATCCTTAAGGGCTTCAGAAAGACCCTTTCTGAAAATTGCCGCCAGGGCACATTCATTCCACTGAGTAAGCACAGACCACTTTCTAAACCTCTGACAGTACACCTCCGCTTCATCCTGACACAAAGCCAGCAAGATTTTCTCTGCCTGATCCACTGAATTTGGTTCATCATAAAGCAATCCAAGCCCCAGAAAAAATGCTTCAACATCACGCAATGCAGGATCTCCTGGCGCAAGGGAAAATGCCCAGTCTTGAGGGTCACCACCTAACAAAGAAATAATGATTTTTACTTGTTGAGCGGGGTCACCAGAGGAGCGGGGTTTCAAAGCTAGAAACAGTTTACAATTATTTTTGAAATTCAAGAACCTAGATCTATCCCCAGAAAATAAGTCAGGAATAGGAATTCTAGGCTCTAACATAGGATTCTGAACCACAAAATCTTGAATGTTTTGTACCCTTGCAGTGAGATGATCCACACAAGAGGACAGACCTTGAATGTCCATATCTACACCTGTGTCCTGAACCACCCAAAGGTCTAGGGGAAAAGAAAGACAAAACACAGTGCAAAGAAAAAAAAATGGTCTCAGAAGTTCTCTTATCCCTCTATTGAGATGCATTAATACTTTGGGCCAGCTGTACTGTTATGACCTGGTGGTTAGGAGCACCCGGAATGACCTGATAGTTAAACCACATACAGGACGAGCTCTGGGATGTGGGAACTCTGCTGACCGCAAGCCCTAATCCTATCACACACACTAGAAATAGCCGTGGAGCGCTCCTGACCAGACCTAGGCGCCTCGTCACAGCCTAAGAGCTATCTAGCCCTAGAGATGGAAAATAAAGCCTACCTTGCCTCAGAGAAATTTCCCAAAGGTAAAGGAAGCCCCCCACATATATTGACTGTGAGTAAAGATGAAGGTCACAAACGCAGAAATGAAACAGGTTTGAGCAAAGGGAGGCCAGACTTACTAAATAGACAGAGGATAGGAAAGGTAACTTTGCGATCAGCACAAAAACCTACAAAAGACCACGCAGAGTGTGCAAAAAAGACCTCCGCACTGACTCACGGTGCGGAGGGGCCGCTCTGCATCCCAGAGCTTCCAGCTAGCAAGACAAAATCATGATAACCAGCTGGACAAGAAAACAGTGAACAAATAATGATTATCAGGAACTTAGCTTCTGCAGGAGAAGGCAGGTCACCAGAGAGATCCAGGAGCGAACTGAACAAATGCAAAAACATTGACAGCTGGCATGGAGTAACGATCTGAGAGGAGTTAAATAGAGCAGCCAACCAAAGGATAAACCACGTCACCTGTGTAAGGAACCTCAGAAGCCGCAGCTTCACTCATAGCCACCAGAGGGAGCCCATAGACAGAACTCGCCGAAGTACCATTCACGACCACAGGAGGGAGTTCCACAACAGAATTCACAACAAGGACCTTCCTAGTGGTCCAATAGGCACTGCTTCAGGACCTGAGCAAGTGACCCCCGACCTCCAATGAGAGGTCGTCCCTTGGGCATGCTCAGTAGAGGAAAAGCAGGACTTAGTCCCAGGGGTGTCTGCTCACCGCTGAACAGTGCTGGTTACAGTGGCTGAGCCTGGAAGATCAGCAGTAACCAAGCGCACAGTATCTGACTGAGCCAGATGCTGGGACCAATGTCTCCACTGAGCAGGCTCCACTGCAGCTGAATAAGAATGGGAGACCACAGTGGAGGTGGCTCGAGATTCCCCCTGTGCAGCAACGGGAACTCAACACCTAACAATGTGTCTCTCCCATCCCATGCTTCCACTCTTAATGTGTCTATTTCCATCCTTGACCTCCCAGACCCCACAAGTATAGTTAGACCTTCCCCTGGAACCCCTTCATCGTCCACCCGTAGCCAATCCTCCCTGGTCGATAACATTTCCCCCTCATTGTTTTGTAAAAGTAAAAAATTTTTTTTTTTTTTTTTTAAATAAATTTGTGTTGTTTTTCCCCAGTCACAGCTTATACTTTGTCTCTTTCGACGCTGGCAACACACACCATGCGCAGTCAGCACACATGTCGCCATGTACACACGCTGTGTATTTGCCTCTTCATAGCTCCATGACACACAATCTGCTGCCCCTCTTCTTTATTTGCTTTACACTGCAGCTTTGCTTCTTGTGTCTGTCATGGAGCTACGAGGTGGCAAAAACACAAAGAGGACTGAAAATCCTCCAATAATATATATTAATACTGCCCAGGTGCCCAGGTGTCAGCACTAGTGCACTCAGGATGATGTATTTTCTGCATCCTGAGTGCACTAGTTCTGATACACGAGCAGGTGAGTAAAGATATGAGGTGGATTAGCGCAATCATCTCTTCAGTCTGCATTAATATATAGAACTATAGAAATGCAGACTGAAGAGACGATGAAGCTTATCCAATGTCACCTGCCATAGCACTCACCTCAGAGAGAAGAGGTGTAGTGTAAAGAATGGGTTACTTAACCCAATTTGGTTATAATCCAATCCCTGTCTCATGCAATCTGCATGATACAGCATCTGGATTTTATAACAACTGTAGCTGTGAACAGTGTATCACCTTATTAAACTTTAAAAACAAATATTGTAATATAGAGGGCACTTGGAACAGATGTTTACCTAGAGGTGTTTTATTGCCAGCAAACATTAAAATTACATTTTAATAATTACAAGTAGTGTTGAGCGATACCGTCCGATACTTGAAAGTATCGGTATCGGATAGTATCGGCCGATACCCGAAAAGTATCGGATATCGCCGATACCGATATCCGATACCAATACAAGTCAATGGGACACCAAGTATCGAAAGGTATCCTGATGGTTCCCAGGGTCTGAAGGAGAGGAAACTCTCCTTCAGGCCCTGGGAGCCATATTAATGTGTAAAATAAAGAATTAAAATAAAAAATATTGATATATTCACCTCTCCGGCGGCCCCTGGACATCACCGCTGGTAACCGGCAGGCTTCTTTGTTTAAAATGAGCGCGTTTAGGACCTGAGAATGACGTCGCGGCTTCTGATTGGTCGCGTGCCGCTCATGTGACCATCAGAAGCCGCGACGTCATTCGCAGGTCCTAAATTCCTAGAATGAGGAGTTTAGTGCCTGAGAATGACGTCGCGGCTTGTGATTGGTCGCGTGGCGGTCACATGAGCGGCACGCGACCAATCAGAAGCCGCGATGTCATTCTCAGGTCCTAAACACGCTCATTTTAAACAAAGAAGCCTGCCGGTTACCAGCGGTGATGTCCAGGGGCCGCCGGAGAGGTGAATATATCAATATTTTTTATTTTTATTCTTTATTTTACACATCACTATGGATCCGATACCGATTCCCGATACCACAAAAGTATCGGAACTCGGTATCGGAATTCCGATACCGCAAGTATCGGCTGATACCCGATACTTGCGGTATCGGAATGCTCAACACTAATTACAAGTACATAACATTACACAACATTACAAGAACATTAAACCATTTTATCTTGCCAGGACAGATGTCCCCTCTCAGAAACAAAGTAGGACACAAATGTATTCCTCATTTTGGCAACTTCAACTTGTGTCCTGAGAGGGTGATGATGGTAATCTGGCAATGGGTTACTTACAGCTTCATCAAGTTCAACATGGGTCATTCTTTAGTGTCACCAGCATTCGTTCCTCAGCAGGAATTGCTCTACGTAGCTGGGTGTCCTGCATGCTGATGGCTCCTTGTACATGGACCAGCAATTCCATGAGGCTGTCTTGAGACATCCTTGTGAACTCAAAATATTTCTCTGGGTTTTCACGGAGCTCACTGAATAAGGAGTGGTAGGTTTCACGGCTCTGAAAGATTTCAAGAATCGGGTGCTGCCAAAAGCGCCGACGACGTTTTCTCTGTTTTTCTCTTTTCCATTCTTGCTCACAAGCAAATGCAAAGGAAAGAAACATGTTGACATCCAAATCCAGATTCCTGTAGAAACTCTCCACTCGAAGATCCATCTTGATGCAGGATACAGGAGCAAAATCTAAGGATTTCATCTGTACAAGGGTTTATATACAGAAATCCCATGAGACACACCCATTTGACGTGGCTTGTTTCAAGGAATTTCTCCTTGAAAATTTTTTTCCTATGAAACGCATGCGCATAAAAAACGCTAATGCATGCAAAAATGCACGCAAACGCATGCAAATGTTGCATTTTTTCCCATCATGCGTAAGGTCATGTGGATAAAAAATGCTGTGTTATCATCGTTTTTGCGGACGATATGCTGCAGACTCAACCGCAAATGTGAACCTAGCCTAACACATTCAAATCATGCATGCCGTGATTTTCTTCCTTGGAACACTGGGTCTGGGAAAAAAATTGACATGTGCACTGCCTCATTGAATAACGTTGATTCAAGTGCGATCCAATGATTTGACAGATCAACAGATCAATGACCGACCAGAACTATGGTTGTCTGCATGTTAAACAGTAGCCGGTATACATCTGCCACAATCTAACGTGATTCTAATTAGCCCCATATAAGGTTAAGATATTCTAGTGGGGATATTCTTGCCATTTTCTTAGTTGCATTTTACAGGAAGAGCAGTGGTCCATAAAAAAAACTTACGACACAGCATTCATTGTTGAAAATTATCAGGGGTAGGGTACAAAAAAATAAAGGATCTGTAAAAATCTCTTGCAAGTACTGGATGTGTACTACGTGTAAAACAATCTCCTGTATTTTTCATCTGTCTTCTCTGAAGGCTAGAGTGGCAAGATTGAAACTTTTTATGACAAGGACAAAACATTCAAGCCCAGCTATGTTTTTCCAAAACCTACATGCCAAAAGCATGTGGGGAACACATTATGGTCTGATGAGACCTGAGTTTAAAATTTTTAACAATAATTCTAAAAGATGAATCAAAATTTGAAAAATTTGGCAGTAAGAGAAAACTGTTCAAAAAAGGACTCAATAATGAGTATCTGTAGGAAACAGGGAATCATGGTGGAGGTTGCTTGCAAGTTTGAGGCAGCACTTAAAAATAGATATTCAGTATTAATGGTATCCTCAATGCTAAGAAATACAGACAGATACGAATATATTGTGCAATATCGTAATTGTGTTTTGCACAAAGTCACCACTGCACATTACTAAAAGAACACCATATCCACAGTGAAGCATGGTAGAGGCAGCATTATGGTTTGGGGCTGTTTTTCTACAGATGGAACTGGGGCTTTAGTCAATATGAAGGAAATTATGACCAGTTCCAAATATGAGTAAATTTTGTAACAATATTACAAGTATACTAAGCATACTTCCAAATCATCAAAAGAATGTCTTTTCCATAAGAAGATCAAAGTTTTGGAATGGCACAGCCAGTGGATCTGGATCTGGTTAAAAACCTGAGAGTTGATCCGAAGAGGACTGGCTGTACACAGAAGTTTGGGCACCCGTGGTCAAAATAACTTATTGTGAACAGTCAAACAAGTTGAAAATGAAATTATCCTTAAAAGGGTTAAAGTTAAAGATGATACATTTCCTTTGCATATTAGGAAAAAAAATATATTGCCAGTTTTTTAATTTTAAAAATTACAGAAAGGAAAACGGGCCGATGCAAAAGTTTGGGAAACCCTGGAGGTTTATGTGTTCATATAATTTAGACCAAGGTTTCATACCTTACTTAGCCTATTAGTGTCATGGCTTATTCACTATCATCATTAGGAAAGGCCACGTGATGCAAGTTTCCCAGCTTTATAAAAACCCAGCTTCCTATAACTTTGTGGAAAAAACTGCAACCATGGGTTCTTCTATGCAACTGCCTAGCACTCTGAAACTGAAATACATGCCACTGTATATGTTCTGTAAAGGCTTTAGGCAAGCAGGAAAAAATTTCTGCAAAGTAGGAATGTTATAATAAATACAGGTTTCAAAGAGGTTGTCCAGGCTTGTGCTTCAAGTCTGCACTCACTTTATATGACCGCAGTGTTGTAAATCCTCAAAGAATGCACACAGCATGGACAGGATTGTCTGGTGCTGGCTTCAGGAGCAGGCAGGTGTGTGGCTCCAAGTCTGTGATTTTCATATATGTGTTCAGGTGTCGACTAAATGTGCACACGCTCATTCAACATAAGTGAATTCAGCAACTCTAGACATGTCTAGTCGGAATGTGGCTGGAAGTATGCAAATCTCATGCACCCCCTGTTCTCTGCACCAGCATTATTATTATTATTATTATTTATTTATATAGCACCATTGATTCCATGGTGCTGTACATGAGAAGGGGTTACATACAAGTTACAAATATCACATACAGTAAACAAACTAACAATGACGGACTGATACAGAGGGGCGAGGACCCTGCCCTTGCGGGCTTACATTCTACAGGATTATCAGAGAATCCTCACAGCACATTCCTTTGAGACAGCATTTCAACAAATGGGTTTAGAATTTTGGTCAGGATTAATGGTGTCCTCAATGCAGGGAAATACAGGCTGATACTGATACATCGTGCAATACGATAAGTGAGGCTCCAAATTTAATCTGATGTCCAACATCATAGTAACATAGTAACATAGTAACATAGTTAGTAAGGCCGAAAAAAGACATTTGTCCATCCAGTTCAGCCTATATTCCATCATAATAAATACCCAGATCTACGTCCTTCTACAGAACCTAATAATTGTATGATACAATATTGTTCTGCTCCAGGAAGACATCCAGGCCTCTCTTGAACCCCTCGACTGAGTTCGCCATCACCACCTCCTCAGGCAAGCAATTCCAGATTCTCACTGCCCTAACAGTAAAGAATCCTCTTCTATGTTGGTGGAAAAACCTTCTCTCCTCCAGACGCAAAGAATGCCCCCTTGTGCCCGTCACCTTCCTTGGTATAAACAGATCCTCAGCGAGATATTTGTATTGTCCCCTTATATACTTATACATGGTTATTAGATCGCCCCTCAGTCGTCTTTTTTCTAGACTAAATAATCCTAATTTCGCTAATCTATCTGGGTATTGTAGTTCTCCCATCCCCTTTATTAATTTTGTTGCCCTCCTTTGTACTCTCTCTAGTTCCATTATATCCTTCCTGAGCACCGGTGCCCAAAACTGGACACAGTACTCCATGTGCGGTCTAACTAGGGATTTGTACAGAGGCAGTATAATGCTCTCATCATGTGTATCCAGACCTCTTTTAATGCACCCCATGATCCTGTTTGCCTTGGCAGCTGCTGCCTGGCACTGGCTGCTCCAGGTAAGTTTATCATTAACTAGGATCCCCAAGTCCTTCTCCCTGTCAGATTTACCCAGTGGTTTCCCGTTCAGTGTGTAATGGTGATATTGATTCCCTCTTCCCATGTGTATAACCTTACATTTATCATTGTTAAACCTCATCTGCCACCTTTCAGCCCAAGTTTCCAACTTATCCAGATCCATCTGTAGCAGAATACTATCTTCTCTTGTATTAACTGCTTTACATAGTTTTGTATCATCTGCAAATATCGATATTTTACTGTGTAAACCTTCTACCAGATCATTAATGAATATGTTGAAGAGAACAGGTCCCAATACTGACCCCTGCGGTACCCCACTGGTCACAGCGACCCAGTTAGAGACTATACCATTTATAACCACCCTCTGCTTTCTATCACTAAGCCAGTTACTAACCCATTTACACACATTTTCCCCCAGACCAAGCATTCTCATTTTGTGTACCAACCTCTTGTGCGGCACGGTATCAAACGCTTTGGAAAAATCGAGATATACCACGTCCAATGACTCACCGTGGTCCAGCCTATAGCTTACCTCTTCATAAAAACTGATTAGATTGGTTTGACAGGAGCGATTTCTCATAAACCCATGCTGATATGGAGTTACACAGTTATTCTCATTGAGATAATCCAGAATAACATCCCTCAGAAACCCTTCAAATATTTTACCAACAATAGAGGTTAGACTTACTGGCCTATAATTTCCAGGTTCACTTTTAGAGCCCTTTTTGAATATTGGCACCACATTTGCTATGCGCCAGTCCTGCGGAACAGACCCTGTCGCTATAGAGTCACTAAAAATAAGAAATAATGGTTTATCTATTACATTACTTAGTTCTCTTAGTACTCGTGGGTGTATGCCATCCGGACCCGGAGATTTATCTATTTTAATCTTATTTAGCCGGTTTCGCACCTCTTCTTGGGTTAGATTGGTGACCCTTAATATAGGGTTTTCATTGTTTCTTGGGATTTCACCTAGCATTTCATTTTCCACCGTGAATATCGTGGAGAAGAAGGTGTTTAATATCGACCTGAAACATACAGTCAATGTCATTAAAGGGAATCTGTTAGCAGTTTTGGCCGATATAAGCCCCCAGTCCGACTTGAAAGATAAGAAAAATAAGTTTTAGTATACTCACCCAGGGGGGCGGTCCGGTGTGGTCCAATCCGATGGGTGTCACAGGTCTGGGTCCCGCACCTCCCATCTTCTTGCAATGCCGCCCTCCTGTTGCTTCATCACTCCCCTGCATCGCGGTCCTGCGCAGGCGTACTTATCTGCCTTGTTGAGGGAAGAGCAAAGTACTGTAGTGCGCAGGCGCTGGACCTCTCTGACCTTTCCCAGTTTAGTTCCCGTCTTAACTTTTTTCACTACATGATCTTTGATGATGCTTTGTTTGAGAATCCCAGTACATACTGTGATAGTCAAATAAGTTGCAATCAGTGAGCAGAGGCTGCTGTCAGTGCTGCAGTTTCTACCCCCTTCCCAATGAAGCATTGTCAGTGATCGCCATTTCATTTGTGGGGCTAATCTCTGTTCTACTGAGCATGGTCAGTTGTCAAATCCAATGTATGCTCAGTAGATTCTTGTCAATGTGCAATGTGCACAATGACAGGGTGCTCCCTCCAAGGTTCCCTTCACTCTGATGTCAAGTAATGAGCCAGCAAGAGAGTGCAATGCCACTGTGCCTTCTAAGATTACGTGGCATGCAGGAAAATCAGAAATATTTACTATATTACTATTACTATTTACTATATTTACTAATATTTACCTTATTTTTACTGACAATGAGGCGTTGTTGTGGTTGGCATGGATTGTATCATGTCGCTTTGGGGTTCGCAACCATATGCTTGAAGAGGAACCACAGCTGCAAAAGAGGCTATGGGTTCACCCTCTACTGTTGCTACGTGGGGCATATGGTCATTTTTCTAAATTATATAATGAACTTCGCAGATACCCAGTGAAGTTTGTTGCTTTTTGTCATCTTTCCATTCTCAGCTTTGACAAGCTACTTCATGTTTTGCGGCCTTACCTTCTCAGACAAGACACCTGCATGCGACTCAGCGTTTCTCCGGAGGAGCGTTTGTTAGTAACCTTGAGGTAATTTTTTTTGCAAAAACATAATATTGGCACCAATAACGTTCAAACCATCATAATGGGTTAAGTGTTTCTATCTCTAGTGAGCAATGTTCCAGGTCACTAGGTTATACAATGACCATAATCGTTAATGAAAAACATGTATTGGTTAACCATTCACATACAAATGAAGCCAAATACACAGTTTGGTTATCTATTCTTACTAACAATCAAATAAAATAGTAGAGCCCACAACCAAACTCTTAACATGGACACTTTGTGAAATATTCATTCGAAGTCACACCTGTGCGGTGCATTAATGGGTGTGGGTTTTATTTGAGCAAACATGTATTTTATGTTTATCTGTGCTGTATTACATTCACTATGTAAAACTTTTTTTAATTAGCAACATAATCAACAATTGATGGCGATTCTTTCACATCAAAACTATGGTTTTGTTAACAGATTCCTGGCTACTGGACATTCATATTCTTCACTTCATTTTGAGTTCCTCCTTGGCACATCAACCATATCCGAGATTGTGCGCTCAACCTGTGATGTGATTTGGGACAAGCTAAAGAGCCGCCTCATGCCTCAGCCAAACACACAAGACTGGTTGCAGATTGCCCAGGGTTTCATGGAAGCCACTGATTTCCCAAACTGCCTTGGTGCCCTGGATGGTAAACACATTCATGTCAAAAAGCCGTCAAACTCTGGTTCTCGTTATTTTAATTATAAAAAATATTTTTCCGTTGTGCTCCTGGCTGTAGCTGACAGCAACTACTGTTTTGTTCTTGCTGACATTGGGGCATATGGGAGTGCCTCTGATGCTTGCTTCTTTAGAGCTTCCAGATTAGCTCGGCGACTTGCTGACACTAATTTAAATCTGCCACAACCATATGTGCTTCCTGGTGCGTCAGGCCCACCTACACCATTTATCATGGTTGCTGATGAGGGTTTTGCGCTCTCAAGGCGTGTTCTTAGACCATTTTCACATCGAGGTTTGGACAACCGGAGAAGAATTTTTAACACTCGACTGATGAAAGCCCGTCGATTGGTTGAGTGTGCTTTTGGAATCTTGACTTCAAGATAGCATATTTTTGAAACACAAATCCAAATGCATCCCCAAAATGTATGGGCAGTCATAAAGGCTACTGTTCTTTTGCATAATTTCTGCCGACAACAAGAACCATCCTTGGATGATGTTGATCACTCTGCCCTTATAGTGAGGAATATTTTTGCAGATTATTTTTTAACACCAGAGGGTAGTGTGCAATGGCAAATGGAGGAGCACAACTAATGCTACACTTAAAAATGTATTATGTACAAGAGTGTTTTTTATTATCACTTTTTTGGTTTCCTTTCATTACAAACTGTTTAGGGACTCACAAGGCAATGAGGCCCATTCACATGGGTTGCGAGCTTACATTTGATGTGGGTAACTGATACATGGGTGTGTCAATGCCTCATTGCTACCCCTAACAAATAACTAATACCTCATTATAATGTGTTTATTGTGGGTGTCCTAAATATGCCATGTATTAAAGTATGTATTTGTTAAGATAATTGTAGACTAACCCAAACTACGTAAGACCCTCACTCATTGACTGTGTTCCGGAAGAAGAGTGGGTGACCGTTAGATCATGTTGTTCAGACATACTGAAATTGAAGAGTAAATTTACACTGCTATTTGGCCATGGTCAATAGCTCAACACAGTTGAGGCTGTGAGAGGGCGCAGCTTCAATGACCTCAATGATAGTCACTGAAGCTGTGTGCACCACCACCATCTCATCCTTTACCATAATTTAGGATCCCTGACAGATTAATATTACCACCATCCTTTATAGAAATTGTGTATGGGCAAGATATGGATGAGTTAGTGGGACATAACGCTTGACAGGTATGGTGTCTTTGTTAACTGTATGAAAAATTATGATTATGCTCATATCAATAAAGTAGTGTTAAAATTACATATACATTCACAAATAAACAAGACATATTAACACTTTAACAATGTGTTTTATTTTTCTGACAACACATTTCGTCAGCCGATTGTGTAGGACAAATAAAGCTAACTTTGAAAAAACAAAATGAAGGTAACATACTTAGTTAGGTTACTCATAAATCAACAAAGTCACCATGACTGGATAAAGATTCATCTGTGGTATTTTCAGTGCTGACACGTTTGAGACTGGTTGAGGGTGTGGGCATTTGTCCTGTAGGCACTGTGGGCTGGCATGTGGTTGTTTGAGGAGGTTCATTGCGCAAAACTGATGCTGGTACAGATGTAGATGGGGTATAAGGTTGTGTTGTTTAAGACTCATTCAAAATGTTTAAGAAACACTTTGTGGGCGAGGTAAAGCAGGTTGTGAATGACCAATCTGGCTCACATATGATTGTGAACTACTATAGGTCTCACCTCTTGCCATACGGTTGGGCGGAACAAATTGAGTGATCATAGGTGTCTGGTGCCTTGATGGCAGATTGTAGGGCTGTGGAATAGCAAAATGAGCACCAGTACTATCACCCACAGACATGCAGGTGGACATTGATTCAGAATGTTAGATGTAGGTGTTGCTTGGATCAGACCTTTGCCAATATTGCTGAGTTGTGGCACTGGCATGAGGCACAGAGGTAGGATCAGACATTTGCCCATATTGCTGGCTACAGCCACGGGCATGAGACACAGAGGTAGGATCAGACATTTGCCCATATTGCTGGCTACTGCCACGGGCATGAGGCACAGAGGTAGGATCAGATATTTGCCCATAATCATGGGTGTAGCAATGAGCAGGAGGAAACCAAACAGGAGCAGACATTTGGGGATAACGATGTCTTATGGCAGGAGGTGGAAGCATGGACGAGGGTGCAGGCATTTCCTGTGATTGTTGTATACCTACATTTTGTGCATTTGGTATATTGGTAGCAGATGGCATCTGTACTTGATGCTAGGCAGCTCGCCATTGTTCAATGGGCCCTAGCACCTGCTTTGGTTCCTGCTCTCCTTGGCCTGCAGCAATGAGGGTCAAGATTGCAGCATGTACTCATTTCTGCCGTCCATCAGAAACTTTGCCAAGGCAAGGAGACAGGGAGTGACAAAACCTATCTACAGCATTTTCTGGTGTCATGGAATTGAGTATGGATAAAACTCTAGCATCAATGAGCTCGGGCAGCATACGTGGCTGTTCATGTCGCCTGGTTCGCCTATCTCGGAGATTGTATGTTAGATACTGGGGTAGATTGGCTGTTGATGCTGCCTGTGGTGCTGGGGCTGCTGTTTGTGAAGTGGTTGGGGCTGTTGTTTGTGTGCTTCCAGGACCAGCATCAGTGGAGTTTTCAGCAGCATCAGACACCTGCTCATCAGGCTGTGTTGTTGGAGTGGGTTCTGCTGGGGCTTCGGTCTCCGATGCCGAGGTACATGGCACTGATCTTGCTGTTGGCGATTAGTCATCAAGGTTGTCATCAGTCCTAGTATAAAATAACATTAACAGTTTATGTCACAATGCTAAACTAATCCTAAATAACATTCCAAAACACATTTTTGTTTTCACAAATGATGTTAGATTTTTATTTGTTAATTGAACATATAAACATGAGGATTATTGAAAGCACAAATGTACTTCGGAAAGATAACTATTGATAAAAGATTTACCTGACTTTTTTTAAATGTTGAATATTTGTAAATGGGTTAAAATACAGTGTAGTTAGTTTAATATGTTTGTACAATCAAACACGGTGACACTCACTGATTTAGCTCCAGGATTGGACGAAGAAAGGCTAAGTTTCTGGAGAACACACATTGCCGCTATTTAGAAGCACCTGACGTGGAGGGTAGGGGATTAAATTCCTGCCTAAACTGGTCCCTCGCTGAGCACCATCGCCGTTTATCCAAATCAACTGTTAAAAAGTTGAGACACAACAAGTCACATTCCCACAAATAACAAAATATTCATTGCACAACACAATATGTTCAGCTATGTTAGAGTTTAAAATTATTATGCTTTTGATCATCATGCCTGATACCAAAATAATTTTTTTTTTTTAAATTATAATCCCTTGCCATTGAGACTAAGAATTGTGTGACCATTTAGCACCATGTTGTAATGTAGAAAATTACGATTTTACTACCATGAGCACTATTATAAACTGTTGGCCAAAACATAGCCTGTATGACTGTGTCTGGGTATAACAACACAAACATTATCACAATTAGCAATGACCATTAGCCATATGTATGGGCTTACCTTGTGTAAATAATTGTGTATGATGGCATTGATTAAGTGTAAACATTTGATTTCAATCAGTCACACACAAACTGTGGTGTACCCAGCAAGACATGTTAAAATCAAACACTCCAAGGAGCTACTATGTTAGATTTTTTGTGTATGTTGGTTTAAAAATAGCAGTCAGCACATGTTGATCCTTACATGTTTAACATTATGTTATTTCTAAAATTTAAATTACAAGCAAAGGAACGGAGACTTTAACCCCTTCCCGACCTTTGACGCCACGTAGGCGTCATGAAAATCGGTGCCAATCCGACCCATGACGCCTATGCGGCGTCATGGAAAGATCGCGTCCCTGCAGACCGGGTGAAAGGGTTAACTCCCATTTCACCCGATCTGCAGGGACAGGGGGAGTGGTAGTTTAGCCCAGGGGGGGTGGCTTCACCCCCTCGTGGCTACGATCGCTCTGATTGGCTGTTGAAAGTGAAACTGCCAATCAGAGCGATTAGTAATATTTCACCCATTATAACGGGTGAAATATTACAATCCAGCCATGGCCGATGCTGAAATATCATCGGCCATGGCTGGAAATACTAGTGTGCCCCCACCCCACCCCTCCGATCGCACCCCCACCCCCCCGATCTGGCCGGTACACTGCTCCGGCTCCCCTCCATCCAGTGCTCCGCTCCCCCCCGTGCTCGTGTCCGCTCCCCCCGTGCTCCAATCACCCCCCCGTGCTCCAATCACCCCCCCTGCACTCCGATCCACCCCCCCGTGCTCCGTTCCACCCCCCCGTGCTCCATTCCAGCCCCCCCGTGCTCCGTTCCACGCCCCCCGCGCTCCGTTCCACCCCTCCCGCGCTCCGATTCCCCCCCCCGTGCTCCGATCCCCCCCCACCCTATCATACTTACCGATCCAGCCGTGGTCCCGTCCGTCTTCTCCCGGGCGCCGCCATCTTCCAAAATGGCGGGCGCATGCGCAGTGCGCCCGCCGAATCTGCCGGCCGGCAGATTCGTTCCAAAGTGCATTTTGATCAATGAGATATAATCTATCTCAGTGATCAAAATAAAAAAAATAATAAATGACCCCCCCCCCCCCTTTGTCACCCCCATAGGTAGGGACAATAAAAAAATAAAGAAATTTTTTTTTTCCACTAATGTTAGAATAGGGTTAGGGGTAGGGTTAGGGTTAGGGGTAGGGTTAGGGGTAGGGTTAGGGCTAGGGTTAGGGCTAGGGTTAGGGTTAGGGTTAGGGTTAGGGTTAGGAATGTGCACACGTATTCTGGTCCTCTGCGGATTTTTCCGCTGCGGATTTGATAAATCCGCAGTGCTAAACCGCTGCGGATTTATGGCGGATTTACCGCGTTTTTTTCTGCGCATTTCACTGCGGTTTTACAATTGCGATTTTCTATTGGAGCAGTTGTAAAACCGCTGCGGAATCCGCACAAAGAAGTGACATGCTGCGGAATGTAAACCGCTGCGTTTCCGTGCAGTTTTTCCGCAGCATGTGTACAGCGATTTTTGTTTCCCATAGGTTTACATTGAACTGTAACCTCATGGGAAACTGCTGCGGATCCGCAGCGTTTTCCGCAGCGTGTGCACATACCTTTAGAATTAGGCTATGTGCACACGGTGCGGATTTGGCTGCGGATCCGCAGCAGTGTTCCATCAGGTTTACAGTACCATGTAAACATATGAAAAACCAAATCCGCTGTGCCCATGGTGCGGAAAATACCGCGCGGGAACGCTGCGTTGTATTTTCCGCAGCATGTCAATTCTTTGTGCGGATTCCGCAGCGTTTTACACCTGTTCCTCAATAGGAATCCGCAGGTGAAATCCGCACAAAAAACACTGGAAATCCGCGGAAAATCCGCAGGTAAAACACAGTGCCTTTTACCCGCAGATTTTTCAAAAATGGTGCGGAAATATCTCACACGAATCCGCAACGTGGGCACATAGCCTTAGGGTTAGGGTTGGAATTAGGGTTGTGGTTAGGGTTAGGGGTGTGTTGGGGTTAGTGTTGTGGTTAGGGGTGTGTTGGGGTTAGGGTTGTGATTAGGATTATGGCTACAGTTGGGATTAGGGTTAGGGGTGTGTTGGGGTTAGTGTTGGAGGTAGAATTGAGGGGTTACCACTGTTTAGGCACATCAGGGGTCTCCAAACGCAACATGGCGCCACCATTGATTCCAGCCAATCTCGTATTCAAAAAGTCAAATGGTGCTCCCTCACTTCCGAGCCCTGACGTGTGCCCAAACAGTGGTTTACCCCCACATATGGGGTACCAGCATACTCAGGACAAACTGCGCAACAATTACTGGGGTCCAATTTCTCCTGTTACTCTTGTGAATCTAAAAAAATGCTTGCTAAAACATAATTTTTGAGGAAAGAAAAATGATTTTTTATTTTCACGGCTCTGCGTTGTAAACGTCTGTGAAGCACTTGGGGGTTCAAAGTGCTCACCACATATCTAGATAAGTTCCTTGGGGGGTCTAGTTTCTAAAATGGGGTCACTTGTGGGGGGTTTCTACTGTTTAGGCACACCAGGGGCTCTGCAAACGCAACGTGACACCCGCAGACCATTCCATCAAAGTCTGCATTTCAAAAGTCACTACTTCCCTTCTGAGCCCCGACGTTTGCCCAAACAGTGGTTTACCCCCACATATGGGGTATCAGCGTACTCAGGAGAAACTGGACAACAACTTTTGGGGTCCAATTTCTCCTGTAACCCTTGGGAAAATAAAAAATTCTGGGCTAAATAATTATTTTTGAGGAAAGAAAACGTATTTATTATTTTCACGGCTCTGCATTATAAACTTCTATGAAGCACTTGGGGGTTCAAAGTGCTCACCACACATCTAGATAAGTTCCTTTCAGGGTCTAGTTTCCAAAATGGGGTCACTTGTGGGGGGTTTCTACTGTTTAGGCACATCAGGGGCTCTGCAAACGCAACGTGACGCCCGCAGAGCATTCCATCAAAGTCTGCATTTCAAAACGTCACTACTTCAATTCCAAGCCCCGGCATGTGCCCAAACAGTAGTTTACCCCCACATATGGGGTATCACCGTACTCAGGAGAAACTGGACAACAAATATTGGGGTCAAATTTCTCCTGTTACCCTTGGGAAAATTAAAAAATTCTGGGCTAAATAATTATTTTTGAGGAAAGAAAACGTATTTATTATTTTCACGGCTCTGCATTATAAACTTCTATGAAGCACTTGGGGGTTCAAAGTGCTCACCACACATCTAGATAAGTTCCTTTGGGGGTCTAGTTTCCAAAATGGGGTCACTTGTGGGGGGTTTCTACTGTTAAGCCACATCAGGGGCTCTGCAAACGCAACGTGACGCCCACAGAGCATTCCATCAAAGTCTGCATTTCAAAACGTCACTACTTCACTTCCGAGCCCCGGCATGTGCCCAAACAGTGATTTACCCCCACATATGGGGTATCAGCGTACTCAGGAGAAACTGGACAACAACTTTTGGGGTCAAATTTCTCCTGTTACCCTTGGGAAAATAAAAAATTGCAGGCTAAAAGATCATTTTTGAGAAAATAATTTTTTTTTTTATTTTCATGGCTCTGCGTTATAAACTTCTGTGAAGCACTTGGGGGTTCAAAGTCCTCACCACACATCTAGATTAGTTCCTTTGGGGGTCTAGTTTCTAAAATGGTGTCATTTCTGGGGGATCTCCAATGTTTAGGCACACAGGGGCTCTCCAAACGTGACATGGTGTCCGCTAATGATTGGAGCTAATTTTCCATTTAAAAAGCCAAATGGCGTGCCATCCCTTCCGAGCCCTGCCGTGCGCCCAAACAGTGGTTTACCCCCACATATGGGGTATCAGCGTACTCAGGACAAACTGGACAACAATATTTGGGGTCCAATTTCTCCTATTATCCTTGGCAAAATAGGAAATTCCAGGCTAAAAAATCATTTTTGAGGAAAGAAAAATTATTTTTTATTTTCATGGCTCTGCGTTATAAACTTCTGTGAAGCACCTGGGGGTTTAAAGTGCTCAATATGCATCTAGATAAGTTCCTTGGGGGGTCTAGTTTCCAAAATGGGGTCACTTGTGCGGGAGCTCCAATGTTTAGGCACACAGGGGCTCTCCAAACGCGACATGGTGTCCGCTAACAATTGGAGCTAATTTTCCATTCAAAAAGTCAAATGGCGCGCCTTCTCTTCCGAGCCCTGCCGAGTGCCCAAACAGTGGTTTACCCCCACATATGAGGTATCGGCGTACTCGGGAGAAATTGCCCAACAAATTTTATGATCCATTTTATCCTACTGCCCATGTGAAAATGAAAAAATTGAGGCGAAAATAATTTTTTTGTGAAAAAAAATTACTTTTTCATTTTTACAGATCAATTTGTGAAGCACCTGAGGGTTTAAAGTGCTCACTAGGCATCTAAATTAGTTCCTTGGGGGGTCTAGTTTCCAAAATGGGGTCACTTGTGGGGGAGCGCCAATGTTTAGGCACACAGGAGCTATCCAAACGCGACATGGTGTCCGCTAACGATGGAAATAATTTTTCATTCAAAAAGTCAAATGGCGCTCCTTCCCTTCCGAGCCTTACCATGTGCCCAAACAGTGGTTTACCTCCACATGTGAGGTATTGGTGTACTCAGGAGAAATTGCCCAACACATTTTAGGATCCATTTTATCCTGTTGCCCATGTGAAAATGAAAAAATTGAGGCTAAAAGAATTTTTTTGTGAAAAAAAAGTACTTTTTCATTTTTACGGATCAATTTGTGAAGCACCTGGGGGTTCAAAGTGCTCACTATGCATCTAGATAAGTTCCTTGGGGCGTCTAGTTTCCAAAATGGGGTCACTTGTGGGGGAGCTCCAATTTTTAGGCACACGGGGGCTCTCCAAACGGGACATGGTGTCCGCTAAAGAGTGGAGCCAATTTTTGATTCAAAAAGTCAAATGGCGCTCCTTCCCTTCCAAGCCCTGCCGTGCGCCAAAACAGTGGTTTACCCCCACATATGAGGTATCAGCGTACTCAGGACAAATTGGACAACAACTTTCGTGGTTCAGTTTCTCCTTTTACCATTGGGAAAATAAAAAAATTGTTGCGAAAAGATAATTTTTGTGACTAAAAAGTTAAATGTTCATTTTTTCCTTCCATGTTGCTTCTGCTGCTGTGAAGCACCTGAAGGGTTAATAAACTTCTTGAATGTGGTTTTGAGTACCTTGAGGGGTGCAGTTTTTAGAATGGTGTCACTTTTGGGTATTTTCAGCCATATAGACCCCTCAAACTGACTTCAAATGTGAGGTGGTCCCTAAAAAAAATGGTTTTGTAAATTTCGTTGTAAAAATGACAAATCGCTGGTCGAATTTTAACCCTTATAACTTCCTAACAAAAAAAAATTTTGTTTACAAAATTGTGCTGATGTAAAGTAAACATGTGGGAAATGTTATTTATTAACTATTTTGTGTCACATATCTCTCTGGTTTAACAGAATAAAAATTCAAAATGTGAAAATTGCGAAATTTTCAAAATTTTCGCCAAATTTCCGTGTTTATCACAAATAAATGCAGAATTTATTGACCTAAATTTACCACTAACATGAAGCCCAATATGTCACGAAAAAACAATCTCAGAACCGCTAGGATCCGTTGAAGCGTTCCTGAGTTATTACCTCATAAAGGGACACTGGTCAGAATTGCAAAAAACGGCAAGGTCTTTAAGGTCAAAATAGGCTGGGTCTTGAAGGGGTTAAGGGCAAAACTTTTGGCATAATACAACGGTCAATTAACAGATATACTAAAAAAAAAACATTGTTACGCATAAGAGAAAATAATGTTATACATCTATGGAGATATGCTTGAATACAGTTCACAGTGCAAAATATGATGGAACACGTTTTGTTACGGCAGGGAAGCGTGGGCAAAAAATGCAGGTTGGGCACATGCCAGACAACAAGGCCTTGAGTTACCTAGGTATTCATTAGTGTTTTCAAACATGAAAAAAAAACACTTTTAAAAATATAAAGATACACACAAGAAATAAAATGCTGCCACAAACAAACACTGCATTTTTTAGCAATTTCTAACAAGCATGGTTCATGAGTAATTATGAAATAAAACACAGGGAGCATACTGGAAAGTATTAAGAATATTGTAAAGTGTATATGATAAGGTCCATGCAAATATAAAGCTTAAGAACACATAAGATGAATGCTTATGATGGTAAGACATGGACCATAACATACAGTATATAATGCACAATATGAAGTAGTGTCATATGTTTCTATGAATTCCATGTTAAATAAAACAAGGAACATCTATGGGTTAACTTACCAAACTTTGCCTGCTTTGCTGGTGAATATGTGGACCAACCAGGTCTGGGGTACAGCTGCTCAGCTACAGAAAACGAACCACGCTCAATCGCCAGCCTGTTATGGTATCCTTCGCATCGTGTGTCCCATAGTTAATAATAATAATTAATAATAATTTTTATTTATATAGCGCCAACATATTCCGCAGCACTTTACAATTAAGCGGGGACATGTACAGACAATAAATTCAGTACAAGTTAAGACAATTTAAACAGTGACATTAGGAGTGAAGTCCCTGCTCGCACGCTTACAATCTACAAGGAAATGGGGGGACACAATAGGTGAAAAGTGCTTGTTATTACAGGTCTGGCAATTATAATAAATTGGGATTTTCATATAAAGCTGCATGATCCGGTCATCAGCCCGTGTGTTTAAGTGCAATAGTCAAGTATCAAGTGCAGTTATCATGTGCATGGAGGGTGTGGAGACAGATGAGTAGTAGGGTGCAGATTCACATGCAGATAATATTTGGAAGGAGGGAACAGGACAAAGTTAGTTTAGCGAGTAGTTGATGTGGTAGGCTTGTTTGAAGAGATGGGTTTTTAAAGCGCGCTTGAATAGGTCGGGGCTAGGTATCAGTCTGATCGTCTGGGGAAGTGCATTTCAGAGAGCTGGCGCAGCACGAGAGAAGTCTTGGAGACAGAGGTGCGATGTTAGTCTTAGGTCATTTTTAGAACGGAGGGCACGTGTAGGGTGATAGACAGAGATGAGAGAGGAGATATAAGGTGGTGCAGAACTGTGGAGAGCTTTGTGGGTGAGAGAGATGAGTTTATACTGGATCCTGTAGCGAATTGGTAGCCAGTGTAATGACTGGCACAAGATGGAGGCATCGGTGAAGCGGCTGGACAGAAATATGACCCTGGCTGCCGCATTCAAGATGGATTGGAGAGGAAAAAGTTTGGAAAAAGGGAGACCGATCAGAAGAGAGTTGCAGTAGTCCAGACGGGAATGAATAAGAGCAACAGTAAGAGTCTTAGCAGTTTCAAAGGTGAGAAAAGGTCGGATTTTGGAGATGTTTTTAAGATGCAGGTGACAGGAGCGAGTGAGTGATCGGATATAGGGAGTAAGACTAGGTTCACACTTGCGTTGTGCAGTCCGTTCAACAAATCCGTTAAACGGACTGCACTAACGCAAGTGCCAACTTTGGCACTGTGCTAGCGCAGATGGAGCATCTGCTAGCTCCATCTGCGCTAGCATTGCGCTATTAGTGACGGACCCGGAAACGCTGCAGCCCGCGTCTCGGGTCCGTCACTCAATGACGGCACATCGCTAGCGCACGCCCATTGTGGGTGTGCGCTAGCGATGCGTTCGCCATTGCCAGTAATGGCGGCGTTAACGGACTACGTTACACCGCGTTATGCCGCAGTGTAATGTAGTCCATTAAACGGGTTCACACAACGCAGTGTGAACCCAGCCTTAAGGAAAGTTTGGTGTCGAATATGATCGCAAGACAGCGGGCATGTTGTTTGGGAGTTATGGTTGAACCCTCCAGGGAAATTTTGATGTTGGGTAGAGTGAGGTTAGTAGAAGGGAGAAACACAAGTAGTTCAGTTTTGGAGAGATTTAGTTTCAGATAGAGGGATAGTTCAGGATGTTGCTCCACCAAACTTATTAGCCGCTCTGTGTCCACATGGGGGGCCATAATATTATCCAGTCAGCAGAGTATAAAGATGCCAGCACTCTGATAACTTGCCAACTTAACCTTAGAGCCTAAAATGATGTCTAGATTTATGGTAAACTTTGGCCCAAGCAATGTCTAGACACCTGTCTGGTATTGATAAAATTGCTTTGAATGTTAACCCTCAAATTTTAAAAACGCACACGGACAGCAAACGGACGGCACACAGACAGCATCCCTGTGCGGTACGTGTTGACATGCACCCATTGACTTTAATAGGTCCGTGTGATCCGAGCACTCCCACGAACACTGACATGTCTCCGTGTTTTGCACACAGACACACGGTCTGTGAAAAATCACTGACATCTGCAGAGACACATTGATTTTAACCCCTTCATGACCGTGGGATTTTTCGTTTTTCCGTGTTCGTTTTTCACTCCCCTCCTTTCCAGAGCCATAACTTTTTTATTTTTCCGTCAATTTGGCCATGTGAGGGCCTATTTTTTGTGGGACGAGTTGTACTTTTGAACAACATCATTGGTTTTACTATGTCATGTACTAGAAAACAGGAAAAAAATTCTAAGTGCGGTGAAATTGCAAAAAAAGTGCAATCCCACACTTGTTTTTTGCTTGGCTTTTTTGCTAGGTTCACTAAATGCTAAAACTGACCTGCCATTATGATTCTCCAGGTCATTACGAGTTCATAGACACCTAACATGACTAGGTTATTTTTTACCTAAGTGGTGAAAAAAAATTCCAAACTTTGCTAAAAAAATAAAATAAAAATTTGCGCCATTTTCCGATACTCGTAGCGTCTCCATTTGTCATGATCTGGGGTTGGTTGGGGGCTTATTTTTTGCGTGCTGAGCTGGCGTTTTTAATGATTCCAATTTGGTGCAGATATGTGCTTTTGATCGCCCGTTATTGCATTTTAATGCAATGTCGCGGTGACCAAAAAAACGTAATTCTGGCATTTCGATTTTTTTTCTCATTATGCCGTTTAGCGATCAGGTTAATGCTTTTTTTATTGATAGATCGGGCGATTCTGAACGTGGCGATGCCAAATATGTGTAGATTTGATTTTTTTATTGATTTATTTTGATTGGGGCGAAAGGGGGATGATTTAAACTTTTATATTTTTTTTATTTTTTTCACTTTTTTTTACTTTTTTTTTAACTTTTGCCATGCTTCAATAGCCTCCATGGGAGGCTAGAAGCAGGCACAGCACGATCGCCTCTGCTACATAGCAGCGATCTGCTGTTCGCTGCTATGTAGTAGAAATTCAGGTGTGCTGTGAGCGCCGACCACAGGGTGGCGCTCACAGCTACCGGCGATCAGTAACCATAGAGGTCTCAAGGACCTCTATGGTTACAATGGAGAAACATCGCCGACCCCGATCATGGGACGGGGTCGGCGATGACGTCATTTCCGGCCGCCCGGCCGGATGCGGTAGTTAAATGCCGCTGTCTGCGTTTGACAGAAGCATTTGACTAGTTAATAGTTGCTGGTGAATCGCGATTTCACCCGCCGCTATTGCGGGCACATGTCAGCTGTTCAAAACAGCTGACATGTCCCGGCTTTGATGCGGGCTCACCGCGGAGCCCTGCATCAAAGCAGGAGAGCTGACATCGGACGTACTATACCGTCCCATGTTAGTAAGGGGTTAATGTATCTACGTGTGTCAGTGTCTCCGGTACGTGAGTAAACTGTCACCACACGTACTGGAGCCACTGACGTGTGAAACAGGCCTTATAGTTACCGTCATCCAGTCTAAAATATTAGAGTATTTGATTGCTGATCATCATAGTCCAGCTTCTCTTAGATAAATTGCACATCTGATCAAAACTAGAGTTGAGCAAATTTTTCAAAATTCAGTTCTGATTATGATCGGTGGCGAATATTGTTTTTGCAATATTTGATCAACACAGCCAAATGTCATTGGAGTCAATGGGAGTACAAATGGCCGAATATGTTCGGAACTGATCAAGAAACATAAATTCAGCACTAACAGGGCAACAATATGGCACAAATATGGCAAATTCAGATTCGGTGACCAATTCTGAACATATTCGCTCAATTCTAATCAAGACTTGCAATGGTCAGTTTTTACACACATTAAGTGAGGCTGCTTTTTCTCAGCATACACCAATGTTAGGAGTTGAGTTTCCTCTGCTGCACAGGGGGAATCTCGATCCGTGTCTGCTGCGGTCTCCCATTCTGCATCGGCCGCAGTGGGGCCTGCTCGGCGGAGGCGTCGCTCCCAGCGTCTTGCTGGGACTGATTCTGTGCAAAGGGTTACTGTTGCCTTTTCTGGCTCTCCTGTTGTACCCTGCACTGATCTGCGGCGAGCGGGCTTCTCTGGGACTAAGTCCTTATTTGCACACACTGAGCATGCCCAGGGCAAGATCTCCCGTTGGAGATCGAGGGTCACATGCTCAGGTGCTGCAGCACATCCCATTGGTCCTCCAGGAAGGTCCTGAAAGGGCAAAACTTCAGTAGCAGCTTCCTGTGCTGCAACTATATAAACTGCGCATGACCGCACGGCCATGCGCTAGTATTGTCTTGATAATATGTGTGTGTGTTGTGAGTGAAAGTCGCTCTTTAAAATACCCTCCCTATTGGATGACTGTTCGCGGAAGGTGTATGTTTGCTATCTAGCGCCCAACTTATCCAACAGCACGTTACACACATAACAGCGTCAAGTTGCTGTGACCGCCTGTACGGCGCCGTGCGCTTCCTCTGCGCTTTCCTTACCCAAGCCTGGGTGGTTAGTGGCGTCCGTCAGTGCGGCACTGCATGCACTCTCGTGTCTTTATATACTTTTTTAATAGTTTCTTTACACACCCAGTTGCGGTGTTGTGCCAGCAAGTGGTCTAATCGGACTTCAATCCTGTGTTGGGGTTGTGTTCGCTGACTTCTGGCTCGCGCTCTATGTGCGGTACCGCGGTCCTGTGACACAACAGGATCGCTTCCTTCACGCAGGGTGAAGTTAACCTGTGCGTGTATACTTATAGTACCGCCATATAGTCCGTCTTAGTAGCAGCAGGGTTTTTACCTGCACGGTGGACCTCGGACTGCGAACGCACCTAGTTTCATATCATCTATACTTGGTGTGTTCCGCCAGTCCTTAACACACCAATATAGTGCAAATTAGGATATGTCTTTTAGGTTCCTATATAAAGTTCAGGTCATATATACTGCAATCTAGAGTGTCTTACAGTAACCTATATGGATTACTGATATTATGATCAGTATACACAATACATAGATTCATACATTGCCCAATTTACTTAGTCATATTGCACAAAGCCCATATATATCACACTCAATAACTATGTCTATTAAAACAAGTATGCTGGGTGCTCTCTGTGGTCCTGTATAATTGAAGCTATATTGTATTTAGTTAGCTTGTAATAAGATTGTTACATTAAAGCTAGCTATTTTATGTACTATTAGCACCACTTCAGCTCACATATATATGTATATAGTGTAGCTATACCTGTCCTATGCACAGTGTAAATATCATTACCATTTAAATTTATTACAACAGTCTTGCCCAAGTGTTGATCCAATGGGAATGTTTATCAGGTGGTCCTCATACGAGGCCCTATTGTCACCCTCAGATTACTGAGTTGGCCCTATCTCCCATAGCTCCTGCCCTTCCAAGGGCAGTTCCCAGCTGGCCCTCACAATGAACTTGCCAATCAATAACATGTGGGGAGGCATGGAAGCTATGGGAGATAGTAAAAGAACATGCTACCAACAGTTAAGCATGTTGGAGGTTCCATAATACTGTGGAGTCCCTTTGCTGCATATGGTACTGGAGCACTTGACCATATAACAGGAATCTTGGAACTAGAGAATTATCAAGAGATTTTGGAAAGAAATATCCTACTCAATAAAACTTGGTTTGAGTTGAAGATCATGGGTCCTCCAGCAAGACAATAACCCAAAGCACACATACAAAAGTACACAAGAATGGTTGAAGAAGAAATAATGGACTGTTTTAAAATGGCCAGCAATGAGTCCTGACTAGAGGTGGGTAGACACCTGGATGTCAAAAACAGTGTGAGCATGCATATGTAATCGAAGATATAAAATTTACCTCTGGTCACTGATTTTGACTGATGGGACTGCTGCTCCCATCAGCTGATGTCTTCTGCTGTTAATAGCAGCGAGAGCAGGAGTGGCTGATGGGAGTCCCCAGCTGTCTACTTTAGCTTGACTGGTTGTCAAAAATGGGGGGAACCCCATGACATTTTTTAAATTATTTATTTATTTAATTACTTAAAGGGAAGGTGCCGCAATTTTGTTTTTGTATTAAAAATAATTGTTTATATAAACAATTATTTTTAATACAAAATTATTTTTTTAACTTTAATATATTTTTTATTATTAATTATTTTTGCAGCCACTGGGCGCCGCCATTTTGCTTTGCAGCAGTGTAAGAGTCCCAGCACGACACTTAGGCTGCCGTCACACTATCAGTATTTGGTCAGTATTTTACATCAGTATTTGTAGCCAAAACCAGGAGTGGGTGATAAATGCAGAAGTGGTGCATATGTTTCTATTATACTTTTCCTCTATTTGTTCCACTCCTGGTTTTGGCTTACAAATAGTAACATAGTAACATAGTTAGTAAGGCCGAAAAAAGACATTTGTCCATCCAGTTCAGCCTATATTCCATCATAATAAATCCCCAGATCTACGTCCTTCTACAGAACCTAATAATTGTATGATACAATATTGTTCTGCTCCAGGAAGACATCCAGGCCTCTCTTGAACCCCTCGACTGAGTTCGCCATCACCACCTCCTCAGGCAAGCAATTCCAGATTCTCACTGCCCTAACAGTAAAGAATCCTCTTCTGTGTTGGTGGAAAAACCTTCTCTCCTCCAGACGCAAAGAATGCCCCCTTGTGCCCGTCACCTTCCTTGGTATAAACAGATCCTCAGCGAGATATTTGTATTGTCCCCTTATATACTTATACATGGTTATTAGATCGCCCCTCAGTCGTCTTTTTTCTAGACTAAATAATCCTAATTTCACTAATCTATCTGGGTATTGTAGTTCTCCCATCCCCTTTATTAATTTTGTTGCCCTCCTTTGTACTCTCTCTAGTTCCATTATATCCTTCCTGAGCACCGGTGCCCAAAACTGGACACAGTACTCCATGTGCGGTCTAACTAGGGATTTGTACAGAGGCAGTATAATGCTCTCATCATGTGTATCCAGACCTCTTTTAATGCACCCCATGATCCTGTTTGCCTTGGCAGCTGCTGCCTGGCACTGGCTGCTCCAGGTAAGTTTATCATTAATAGAAATACTGATGTAAAATACTGACCAAATACTGATAGTGTGACGGCAGCCTTACACTGTGCAAAATACGGCAGCCCTGGACATAGGAGGCTGCGGTCGGGAGGCGACCCATTAGCTACAATTATAAGCTCAGCTTCTCTCTGCTCTGAGGTGGCCACGTCCCCTGGGCTGTCTCCACATCACAGCAGAGGCAGGAGATCGGCGCCATCTTGCTTCAGCCACAGTGGAGTGTACCTGTGAGCTCCACTGTGACTGAGAGCCGTGCTGTTGGAGGGGCAGCTCCATCTGTCTCCCCTCACACTCAGCGGTGTTCCCTGTCCTCTGGTGTGTGGCTGTAATCCCTAGAGAGGGTGAAGGAGTGCTGCCGTCTGATGTCCTCTATCTGGAGCTGCAGAGAGGTAACAGAGGGGGATGGGGGAGGCTCTGTGCTGCTCCGACCCTGCCTCACTGTAGCTCCTCACAGGACATCAGACCCTGCATCTATCACTATACTGTGCTGAGCCAAGTATCTAATCCTCTCCTGTGTGATACTGTCTGCTGAGCCGTGTATCTAATCCTCTCCTGTGTGATAGTGTCTGCTGAGCCATGCATCTAATCCTATACTGTGTGATACTATACTGAGCCGTGTATCTAATCCTCTCCTGTGTGATACTATGCTGAGCCATGCATCTAATCCTCTCCTGTGTGATACTGTCTGCTGAGCCATGCATCTAATCCTCTCCTGTGTGATACTGTCTGCTGAGCCATGCATCTAATCCTATACTGTGTGATATTATACTGAGCCGTGTATCTAATCCTCTCCTGTGTGATACTATGCTGAGCCATGCATCTAATCCTCTCCTGTGTGATACTGTCTGCTGAGCCATGCATCTAATCCTCTCCTGTGTGATACTATGCTGAGCCGTGCATCTAATCCTATACTGTGTGATATTCTACTGAGCCGTGTATCTAATCTTCTGTGATACTGTCTGCTGAGCTGTGTATCTAATCCTCTACTGTGTGATACTGTCTGCTGAGCCGTGTATCTAATCCTATACTGTGTGATATTATGCTGAGCCGTGTATGTAATCCTCTCCTGTGTGATACTGTCTGCTGAGCCGTGTATCTAATCCTATACTGTGTGATATGCTGAGCCGTGTATCTAATCCTATACTGTGTGATATTATGCTGAGCCGTGTACCTAATCCTCTCCTGTGTGATACTGTCTGCTGAGCCGTGTATCTAATCCTATACTGTGTGATATGCTGAGCCGTGTATCTAATCCTATACTGTGTGATATTATGCTGAGCCGTGTACCTAATCCTCTCCTGTGTGATACTGTCTGCTGAGCCGTGTATCTAATCCTATACTGTGTGATATTATGCTGAGCCGTGTATCTAATCCTCTCTTGTGTGATACTGTCTGGTGAACTGTGTATCTAATCCTCTCCTATGCACTCCTCTCCCCCCTGCATATCTTTCCCCATTGCACACACAACTCAATGCGTGCGATAACAGGAGCTGCGGGCATCATGCTGTATTATGGCATTACGTGAGATCTATATGACGGTATTACGTGATCTGTATGCTGGTATTATGCTTGATCAGTATTGTGAGAATTATATGGTGGTATTGTGTGTGATCTATATGGCGGTATTGTGAAAACACTGGCAGTATTATGTATGATCTATATGGCGGTATGTGAACACTGGTGGTATTATGTGTGATCTATATGGCGGTATGTGAAAACACTGGTGGTATTGTGTGATCTATATGGCGGTATTATGTGAGAACACTGGCAGTATTATGTGTGATCTATATGGCGGTATGTGAACACTGGTGGTATTATGTGTGATCTATATGGCGGTATGTGAGAACACTGGTGGTATTGTGTGATCTATATGGCATTATTATGTGTGATCTATATGGCGGTATTATGTGAGAACACTGGCAGTATTATGTGTGATCTATATGGCGGTATGTGAGAACACTGGTCGTATTATGTGTGATCTATATGGCGGTATTATGTGAGAACACTATGGCAGTATTATGTGTGATCTATATGGCGGTATTATGTGAGAACACTGGCAGTATTGTGTGTGATCTATATGGCGGTATGTGAGAACACTGGTGGTATTATGTGTGATCTATGTGGCGGTATGTGAGAACACTGGTGGTATTATGTGTGATCTATATGGCGGTATTATGTGAGAACACTATGGCAGTATTATCTTCAGAAAGCGGACCCATTCTATGGTGGTTCTGGCTGAGCACCTGCACGCAGGTCTGGGGTAATAGAGGGGGCAGCATGACCTCCAGTTAGGTGTAGTCAGGGGAAGGCTGGTGAGGCAGCTGAAGAGAGGGGTCTCATTTTTATCGTTACTATATGGCTACATTTCCTTCCCAGCGTCACCCCGGACTGCGCCTGTCGCCTCGCTTTCACATATTGCCAGGACAGGATGGAGAAGACAGGATCTGAGGAGGGGAATGGGGTCTGCATGCAAAGTCTGGATCAGAACAGGCCATCAATCCGCAGAAATGTTTCCTGGATTTCTGTGAAGCAGACGGTCCATCCATGTGTATAAAAGACGGCGCCCTATGTACAATCCCTGGCTGCTCCGCGCACCAAACAGGGGGCCCCTATAGACCAGCACACTGCTCTCCTGAAATACTCTGTGCTGCTGTCACCCTGCTCCCTCCACCACATATCTCCCAGAATCCTTGCTGCCTGCCATCCTCGGTGACCGTCTACTTGTCAGTATAAGGCTGCTTTCACACTAGCGTCGGTACGGGCCCGTCGCAGTGTCGGGCCGATGTACCGACGCATGCTGTGAAAGAAATGTCCGACGTGGGCAGCAGAAGCAGTCTTATGACGCTTCCGCTGCCCCATTGTAAGGTCTGGAGAGGATGGGGCGGAGTTTCTTCCATGCATGCGCGGTCGAAAATGGTGGACTCGACGCAAAAAACAAACGTTACATGTAACTTTTTTTGTGGCGGCGGTCCACCAAAACATGACGCAACCGTCGCACGACAGTTGTGACGTGTGGCAATACGTCGATAATGTTAGTCTATGGGGAAAAAAACGCATCCTAGAGACAACTTTGCAGGATGTGCTTTTTCTCCTGAACGACGCATTGCAACGTACAGCCAACAACGCTAGTGTGAAAGTAGCCTAAGGCTGCCGTCCACTATCAGTATTTGGTCAGTATTTTACCTCAGTATTTGTAGCCAAAACCAGGAGTGGGTGATAAATGCAGAAGTGGTGACGTGTTTCTATTATACTTTTCCTCTAATTGTTCCACTCCTGGTTTTGGCTTACAAATACTGAGGTAAAATACTGACCAAATACTGCTAGTGTGACGGCAGCCATACTCTGCAGTCACCAACAAAATGGCTGCTCATTTGGTTCCTGGATATCATCCTCTCTAATCCCTTAGCAAACACCCATAAGGGAAGGAGAGGAGACATCACACATGTCAGCAGACTCCGCCCATAATTACTGCAGTGCAGTAATGTGAGCTAGTTGTACACTAGGTTTTTCTGAAATTTCAGCAGCTGCTCCCCCTAGTGTTTAAAAGTGGAAATTCCAAAACTTTTCAAATTATTTTTCATATTTTACTAAATTATAAACAAATGATAATATTTTTTAAGAAAATGTAATCATTAATTCTTTACATTTTTACAATTTCTGAAAAAATTTTTTTTTTGATGGCACCTTCCCTTTAAAAAAATCGGAGTAGGGACCAAATTTATTCTTGATAACCAGCCTTGCTGAAGCTGACAACGGAGGTTTACAGCCCTCAGCTGTGAGCTTTGCCAGGCTGGTTATCAAATATACAAGGTACCCACGCAGTTTTTTAAATTATTTATTTACAGCACGGGCGCTGGCTGATGAATACCCCCAACAGCAGATATTATTAGCGGCAGCAGGCATTGGCTGATAGGAGCAGTAGTCCCATCAGCCGACACCAGTGACCAGAGGTAAACTTTATACCTCCGATCACAGCTGCAGGCTCATGCTGTTATTTGACTGCATGGGACCTGCATCTGTCTGACTGGTGGTGATGATTTTACCGCCGATCTGAAAGAATCAGCATACACATGACAGCTTGACAAACACATGGTGTTCGGGCGGTTGAACCCGAACAGTAACATGGACTACCTGGTGAAGTCTGTGATCGGTGTCCATGCCCGAACAGTATGTGTTCAGCACAGAAGCCAAACCTTACTATTTGGGTTAGCCCATCTCTAGTCATGACCTCAATCCCATTGAAAATCTTTGGGGTGAGCTGAAATCTGCCATTGGGAAAAATAACACTGCAAACATTCAAGAGCTGGAACAAACTGCAAATAAAGTGTGAAAAAAATGTGCAAGATGCTTATAGATGGCTTCAAGAAACATTTGACGGCTGTTTTCAATACCAAAGGGTGTGCAACCAAGTATTAGTTAGGGGTTCCTTTGTTGCTGCACATGCGGTTTATTCTGTTTCTTCTTTGAAATTTAAACATGTAAGTGTAAAAACAATGTTTTCTTCTTGTATTACTTTGAACCAATAATTAAAAAATCCTGAGGACGTAACTTTGGTACATTTCCTTTTATGAACGTTTCTTTTAGAATACCTAGCATTTTTCTACACATGGTTTCAATTCTTTCCTCTTTACTCTCTTGTTTTCTATCTTCACCATTCATCTTTACGTCACCACAATCCAGTTTAGTAGAGTCCAGTTAGCAAGAGTCCTTTACTCAACCTGTGGTTCTGCTTCTCCTTTCTTCTCCAGGGCACTATACTGTCCGCATGGTGGGTGCATATCTTCTCTGTCTCTGATTCTCCTGCCTTGGGCACTCTCTTCATCTCACATATTGTACTCTGTTCCTTCTTGGCTCATTATGTCTCCTTGTTATAAACTCTGGTCCGTTCTGCTAGATATCCTTACCCTGGACCCATCTCCAGTTGATCACTCTGCCTCTCGGTCACTTCCTTTTTTTCCGATAGGATCTTGCTATCCTTTGTCTAGGTATCATATCACATTATGGACACCCACATTATGCGTCACTGCTCACATCAGACCTTAGATCTTTTTTCTACGCACACTGGGCCCTATCTGATGTCCTGACAGAAAAATGTCTCTGTCCCTTCAGCCTAGCCCCTCTCACTCTGGGCTAATCCCAAACCTAACTATAGCTTCCCTACCAGCGAGTAACCCATATTACCAACATAATTAACACATATGACAATTCAAATTACACTTGCCCTTCAAAGGGGAACATGGGGAATATGTCCATTAAGAGCATTGGACAAAGCAAGGGCAAGTAAAGCTTATTTTCATTTTTTAAAGCACAATGAACATTAAGCCTATGAGGAAAAAGTTTATTTGTTGTGGCACAGAAAGTTTCTCCATTTTTGAAAACTTGCATCTTTTAATTAACTTTAATGGCCTTTAACCCCTTAGCGACCGCCGATACGCCTTTTAACGGCGGCCGCTAAGGGTACTTAAACCACAGCGCAGTTAATTAACGGCGCTGTGGAAAAAGTGTATAGCGCCCCCCAGAGTCGGATTTTCTTTGGGGTCTCGGCTGCCGGGGGTAGCCGAGACCCCAGAGAACATGGTTCGGGGGGTTTTGTACCCACCCCGCATTTGCGATCGCCGGTAATTAACCGTTTACCGGCGATCGCAAAAAAAAACAAAACGCGATCTCTTTTTAATTTCTCTGTCCTCCGATGTGATCGCACATCGGAGGACAGAGAAAGGGGGTCCCAGATAGCCCCCCCGATACTCACCTAGCTCCCCCGGTGCTCCTCGTGTCTCCCGGTGGGCGCCGCCATCTTCAAAATGGCGGGCGCATGCGCAGTGCGCCCGCCGGCCGGCCCCGCGACAATCTTTGGGGTCTCGGCTGCCGGGGGTAGCCGAGACCCCAAAGAGCATGATCGGGGTCGGTTTTACCGACCCCCTGTTTTGCGATCGCCGGTAATTAACTGTTTACCGGCGACCGCAAAAAAAAAAAGAAAAAAAAAGTAAAGTGTAATTCTCTGTCCTCTGATGTGATCGCACATCAGAGGACAGAGAAATAGGGGGATTCGGGGACACTATCATACTCACCTATGTCCCTGGGTCCTCCTGCTGCTCCTCCTGGCCGCCGGCAAAAGAAAATGGCGGGCGCATGCGCAGTGCGCCCGCCATCTGTCTCCATCTGCTGGCCGGCAGGAGAACAGCAGTTGGGGCTCAAATTAGGGGTAGGGTTAGGGGTAGGGTTAGGGTTAGGGGTAGGGGTGGGGTTAGGATCCCGGTAGGGGTAGGGTTAGGGGTAGGGGTAGGGCTAGGGTTAGGGCTAGGGTTAGGGGTAAAGTTAGGGCTAGGGTTGGGGCTAAATTTAGGGTTAGGGTTGGGGCTAAATTTAGGGGTAGGCTTCTTTCACACTTACGTCGGTACGGGGCCGTCGCAATGCGTTGGCCCGACATACCGACACACGTTGTAAAAATTGTGCACAACGTGGGCAGCGGCTGTAGTTTTTCAACGCATCCACTGCCCAATCTATGTCCTGGGGAGGAGGGGGCGGAGTTACGGCCACGCATGTGCGGTCAGAAATGGCGGATGCGACGTACAAAAAAACGTTTCATTGAACGTTTTTTTGTGCCGACGGTCCGCCAAAACACAACTGATCCAGTGCACGACGGACGCGATGTGTGGCCATCCGTCACGATCCGTCGGCAATACAAGTCTATGGGCAAAAAACGCATCCTGCGGGCACATTTGCAGGATCCGTTTCTTGTCCAAAACGACGGATTGCGACGGATGCCAAACGACGCAAGTGTGAAAGTAGCCTTAGGGTTAGGGTTGGGGCTAAAGTTAGGGCTAGGGTTGGGGCTAAAGTTAGGGTTAGAGTTGGGATCAGGGTTAGGGTTTGGATTAGGGTTGGTATTAGGGTTAGGGTTGGCATTAGGGTTACGCTTGGGATTAGGGTTAGGTTTGGGATTAGGGTTAAGGTTAGGGTTGTGATTAGGGGTGTATTGGGATTAGGGTTAGGTTTGAGGTTAGGGTTGAGATTAGGATTAGGGGTGTGTTGGATTTAGGGTTTTGATTAGGGTTATGGTTAGGGTTGACATTAGGGTTGTTTTGGGGTAAGGGTTGTGATTATGGTTAGGTTTAGTGATTAGGATTATGGATCAGGTTGGGATTAGGGTTAGGGGTGTGTTGGGGTTAGGGTTGGAGCTAGAATTGGGGGGTTTCCACTGTTTAGGTACATCAGGGGGTCTCCAAACACGACAGCCAATTTTGCGCTCAAAAAGTCAAATGGTGCTCCCTCCTTTCTGAGCTCTGCCGTGCGCCCAAACAGTGGGTTACCCCCACATATGGGGCATCAGCGTACTCAGGATAAATTGGACAACAACTTCTGCAGTCCAATTTCTCTTGTTACCCTTGTGAAAATAAAAACTTGGGGGCTACAAAATCTTTTTTTGTGGAAAAATATATATATATATTTTTATGACTCTGCATTATAAACTTCTGTGAAGCACTTGGGCATTCAAAGTTCTCACCACACATCTATATAAGTTCCTTGGGGGGTCTAGTTTCCAAAACAGGGTCACTTGTGGGGGGTTACTACTGTTTAGGTACATCAGGGGCTCTGCAAACGCAACATAACGCCCACAGACCATTCTATCTAAGTCTGCATTCCAAAACGGCGCTCCTTCCCTTCCGAGCTCTGCCGTGCGCCCAAACAGTGGTTTACCCCCACATATGGGGCATCAGCATACTCCGGATAAATTGGACAACAACTTTAGTGGTCCAATTTCTCCTGTTACCCTTGTGAAAATAAAAACTTGGGGGCTACAAAATCTTTTTTGTGAAAAAAAAATATTTTTTATTTTCACGACTCTGCATTCTAAACTTCTGTGAAGCACTTGGGCATTCAAAGTTCTCACCACACATCTAGATAAGTTCCTTGGGGGGTCTAGTTTCCAAAATGGGGTCATTTGTGGAGGGTTTCTACTGGTTAGGTACATCAGGGGCTCTGCAAACGCAACATGGCGTCCAATCTCAATTCCAGCCAATTCTACATTGAAAAAGTAAAACGGCGCTCCTTCACTTCCAAGCTCTGCGGTGCGCCCAAACAGTGGTTTACCCTCACATATGGGGTATCGACGTATTCAGGAGAAATCGCACAACAACTTTTGTGGTCTAATTTCTCCTGTTACCCTTGTGAAAATAAGAATTTGTGGGCGAAAAAATCATTTTTGTGTAAACAAAAGCGATTTTTTACTTTCACGGCTCTGCGTTATAAACTTCTGTGAAGCTCTTGGGGGTTCAAAGTGCTCACCACACATCTAGATAAGTTCCTTAAGGGGTCTGGTTTCCAAAATGGTGTCACTTGTGGGGAGTTTCCACTGTTTAGGCACATCAGGGGCTCTCTAAATGTGACATGGCGTCCAATCTCAATTCCAGCCAATTCTGCCTTGAAAAAGTCAAACGGCGCTCCTTCACTTCCAAGTTCTGCGATGCGCCCAAAAAGTGGTTTACCCCCACATATGGGATATTGGCGTATTCAGGAGAAATTGCATAACAAAATTTATGGTTACATTTCGGATTTTACACTTGTGAAAATAAAAAAAATGGTTCTGAATTAAGATGTTTGCAAAAAAAAGTTAAATGTTCATTTTTTCCTTCCACATTGTTTCAGTTCCTGTGAAGCACGTAAAGGGTTAATAAACTTCTTGAATGTGGTTTTGAGAACCTTGAGGGGTGTAGATTTTAGAATGGTGTCACACTTCATTATTTTCTATCATATATACCCCTCAAAATGACTTCAAATGTGATGTGGTCCCTAAAAAAAAATGGTGTTGTAAAAATGAGAAATTGCTGGTCAACTTTTAACTCTTATAACTCCCTAACAAAAAAAAATTTTGTTTCCAAAATTGTGCTGATGTAAAGTAGACATGTGGGAAATGTTATTTATTAACTATTTTTCGTGACATATCTCTCTGATTTAAGGACATAAAAAAACAAAGTTTGAAAATTGCAAAATTTAAAAAATTTTCGCCATATTTCCGTTTTTTTCATAAATAATCGCAAGTAATATCGAAGAAATGTTACCACTAACATGAAGTACAATATGTCACAAAAAAACAATCTCAGAATCAGCGGGATCCTTTGATAGCGTTCCAGAGTTATAACCTCATAAAGTGACAGTGGTCAGAATTGCAAAAATTGGCTCGGTCATTAAGTACCAAATTGGCTCTGTCACTAAGGGGTTAAAATATAAAGCAGGAGGCAATTTGCAGAACTTCTATCCTGTGGCAACAGAATTCTGGCCTTGCAGTTGAACCAGGGTCCTGCAAATTGATTCGCTCATCTCTAATAAATACTTTATATTATCGTACAAAGGTGAAACAAAAAGTTGATATTCTGAACTACTTCTGGATAACAAATTGTTGCTGTAGTATAAATGTATTAATATTTTCATTAAATTAAAACATGATACATACATAAAGATATTTTAAAAATATGTTTTTTAACCAGTATTTATATTTACATAAGTTTTGATCATTACCTTAAAGGCTCCTTTTAGAATTTGATCAATTCCATCCTCATTATATTGGACATGAATAAGTACGCAATATTTATTACACATTGATGGAATGGTAAACACCTTCAATATTACATTAAACTTTTGTAAGATCATGTTACTATTGTGCATTTTATTTTCATATCTCATATTTTAGATACTTTTATTTTTAAGCACATTATTATTAATGATACCGTACACAGGTTTTAAAAGATTCCAACATGTAAATTACTTTATTTTCAAAACTGAATATGAATATGATATTTCTTGGTAATAGTAAATTCAGGGTCAGTGGCGCCATACATCAAAGATCTCGAGACATGGTTATCGAACCTCTATATATTAATGAGTATTTTGCTTTAATATTATTTCTAATTTTGTCTATGACAGGTGTTAAGTCAAAGGAAATCAATGCTCCAAAAGTCACCTTTACCGGAGGGTGAGATTTAGTATCACTGCATTACATCCATTATACAGAGCACAAAGCTCACTAATAACACTGGGCCTACAACACAATATCCTGATATGAAATCATTGTCCTTCTTCTTTGAAAATAGAATAAATAGGTCATATCCTGTATATTTTGAATGCATAACATAAAAGAAAATACTTATTTCATCCACTGTATGTAAGCTGCTTGAATCATTTTTTGAATCCAGAATGAAAAACATAATGTCTCACTAACTGCACAATTAAAACTATGCTCAGTTTAAAGGGGTTGTCTCATGTACTCCTGTTGCTAGGGTTGGCGGATTGCACTAAATAAATTTAATAAATAAGTGCAATCGCAACCCGGGGTCCACTAGGCAGAAATGTAAAACTGCAGCTAATGTGTACAATCGCGGAACACACAGCGAGCGATTGCTAGCTTGCACTGAGTTAAACGTCACTCAGTGAACAGCACATAAAGCAGTGCTCTGCCATAGAGCTGTGTCACTCATGCACATTAATGAAGTAGATGCTCTGCAGTAGAGCTGTGTCACTCGCTGCATTGAAACCTAAACCCAAGCCAACGGTGTTAGGGCTAGCGGAACGAACCGAGAAAGTAGAGATGTTTATTATTAATGGTGCGTTCGCAGCCCGGGGTCCACCGTGCAGGAGGAACCTGCTGCTAGCAAATGGCGGCACTGTTTGGCGGTATAGACTAGCTCTGTTACTCCACAGAGTAGCCGTGAAAGGAAAGCACTGCGCTCTGTTAGCCTCACAGGAGCACAAGCTTACTGCCAAGCTAATAGCAGTCAGTGGTTATGCAACACGCAATCTCCTCACCGGAGAAGCCGGTATTCTAGGGGCTTATTTCAGCCGGGTCCCTGAACACACTCATACAATCTCCTCACCGGAGGTGCCGGTATTCTAGGGGCTTATTTCAGCCGGGTCCCTGAACACACTCATGCATAACCACACTGGCACAAAGTACATATATGAATTGACACTAGTGCATGGCCGTGCGGCCATGCGAGCCTTATATAGCTGCAGCAAGTAAAATACCTTCCTAGAAGGACCAATGAGAGACTGCCATGCCTGAGCATGTGACCCTAAATCTCCACTGAGAGATCTTGCCCTGGGCATGCTCAGTGTGCAAAGCAGGATTTAGTCCTAGCACTTGAAGGACCTTCCAGAAAAGGACCAATGGACTTAGCTGCAGTATCTGACCATGTGACCCTCGATCTCCACTGAGAGGTCTTACTCAGGGCATGCTCAGAACGAGAAAAGCAGGACTTAGTCTCAGAAGCGTCTGCTCGCCACTGCCCAGCACTGACTTCAATGGCAGAAGCCAGAGAAGCAGCAGTAACTCTTTGTACAGAGTGGGACTGAGCAAGACGCTGGAACCGACGTCTCTGCTGAGCAGGCTCCACTGCGGCAGGAGAAGAATGGGAGACCGCAGCGGAGATTGCCCGAGATTCCCCCTGTGCAGAGGTGGGAACTTGACCCCTAACAAATGGAGCTTCCAAGAGATATAATCTGCAGGATTCTTGACTTTCGTATTAAGGAGAAGATTTTCAAGAAAGCGAGAACAATGGGAACTCTAACACATAGAGACTCCACAGTTTATATATACCAAGATCTTGCTATTTCAACTATAGCCAAACGATGCATACTCAAACCCTTCACATATATATTAAAAGAAAAATATTTATTATTCCGGTGGCTCTTCCCATTTGGTCTGCTTATTACAGGAGAAGGCAAGAGATTCACAGTCAGAGCAACCCCAGATATGTGAAGAACTTGGGATTCAGCTCTACCCGATTCCAGACCTGAGATCGCTACATACAAACCTCCAATCTCTAGACTTGCCAGTACAGTAGAAATGGAAAAAAGCAGACAAGTGGGAGTCCAAAGATCAGAAGAAAAGTGAACTATAGGAGAATAACAGAGGACTGTGAAGAGGGGTATTGTGTTTTTTTGTTGTTTCTTTTTTTTCCTTCTTCAAGTCCCTCTCTCCTTTCATACATCGGAGAATATTATAGAGGTTAAATCTCACAAAACTGCTCATATGTGGTTAAATATGCTTTGTCACTCGAATTTCCCAGTTTCCCTTGTTGGGTATAATTTAGTTATGTGAATGGTTACATCAATAGAGTAAGGGTGTCAAGCCCATTCTTGTGTTGTCATGTTTATGTCATTTCTTCTCATTTTCATATCTTTTTTTTCATCCCCCTCTCCTTCCCTACATGCATTGATGGCACGGCGTACCATGCTACGCGAGACCTGGCACCACAATGAACAGTCAAGGTTGATCAGTTACAAGAAATGACCATAGCATTGTATAATTTGAGAGGACTGAACGCATCGGTCAAAAGGTCCCAGGTCCAGGTATTGGCACATATTAAAAAGATAGGGATAGATATTGTGTTGTTGTAAGAGACACATTTCACACAAAAGAAAACCCCAAATCTAGAAAAAAATTATTACAACACATGGCTTCATTCACACTCATCCTCCAGTGAATCAAGAGGAGTCGCAATTGTGATTTCCAAACACACACCTTTCCAATGCACAGAAGTGCTCAAAGACAGCAATAGCAGATATATCTTCATTAACCCCTTCCCGACCCATGACGCCACGTAGGCGTCATGAAAGTTGGTGCCAATCCGACCCATGACGCCGATGTGGCGTCATGGAAAGATCGCGTCCCTGCAGATCGGGTGAAAGGGTTAACTCCAATTTCACCCGATCTGCAGGGACAGGGGGAGTGGTAGTTTAGCGCAGGGGGGGTGGCTTCACCCCCTCGTGGCTACGATCGCTCTGATTGGCTGTTGAAAGTGAAACTGCCAATCAGAGCGATTTGTAATATTTCACCTATTATAACGGGTGAAATATTACAATCCAGCCATGGCCGATGCTGCAATATCATCGGCCATGGCTGGAAATACTAATGTGCCCCCACCCCACCCCACCGATCGCCCCCCCCAGCCCCCCGATCTGGCCGGTACACTGCTCCGGCTCCCCTCCATCCAGTGCTCCGCTCCCCCCCGTGCTCTTGTCCGCTCCCCCCGTGCTCCAATCACCCCCCCCGTGCTCCAATCACCCCCCCTGCATTCCGATCCACCCCCCGTGCTCCGTTCCACCCCCCCGTGCTCCGTTCCACCCCCCCGTGCTCCGTTCCAGCCCCCCCGTGCTCCGTTCCACGCCCCCCGTGCTCCGTTCCACGCCTGCCGCGCTCCGATTCCCCCCCCGTGCTCCGATACCCCCCCGTGCTCCGATCCCCCCCACGTGGTCCCCCCCACCCCATCATACTTACCGATCCTGCCGGGGTCCCGTCCGTCTTCTCCCCGGGCGCCACCATCTTCCAAAATGGCAGGCGCATGCGCAGTGCGCCCGCCGAATCTGCCGGCCGGCAGATTTGTTCCAAAGTGCATTTTGATCACTGAGATATAATCTATCTCAGTGATCAAAATAAAAAAAATAATACATGACCCCCCCCCCCCTTTGTCACCCCCATAGGTAGGGACAATAAAAAAATAAAGAAATTTTTTTTTCCACTAATGTTAGAATAGGGGTAGGGGTAGGGTTAGGGGTAGGGTTAGGGTTAGGGGTAGGGTTAGGGGTAGGGCTAGGGTTAGGGCTAGGGTTAGGGGTAGGGGTAGGGTTAGGGGTAGGGCTAGGGCTAGGGTTAGGGTTTCGGTATGTGCACACGTATTCTGGTCCTCTGCGGATTTTTCCGCTGTGGATTTGATAAATCCGCAGTGCTAAACCGCTGCGGATTTATGGCGGATTTACCACTTTTTTTCTGCGCATTTCACTGCGGTTTTACAATTGCGATTTTCTATTTGAGCAGTTGTAAAACCGCTGCGGAATCCGCACAAAGAAGTGACATGCTGCAGAATGTAAACCGCTGCGTTTCCGTGCAGTTTTTCCGCAGTATGTGTACAGCGATTTTTGTTTCCCATAGGTCTACATTGAACTGTAAACTCATGGGAAACTGCTGCGGATCTGCAGCGTTTTCCGCAGTGTGCACATACCTTTAGAATTAGGCTATGTGCACACGGTGCAAATTTGGCTGCGGATTGGCCGCTGCGGATTCGCAGCAGTATTCCATCAGGTTTACAGTACCATGTAAACATATGAAAAACCAAATCCGCTGTGCCCATGGTGCAGAAAATACCGCGCGGAAACGCTGCGTTGTATTTTCCGCAGCATGTCAATTCTTTGTGCGGATTCCGCTGCGTTTTACACCTGTTCCTCAATAGGAATCCGCAGGTGAAATCCGCACAAAAAACACTGGAAATCCGCGGAAAATCCACAGGTAAAACGCAGTGCCTTTTACCCGCGGATTTTTCAAAAATGGTGTGGAAATATCTCACACGAATCCGCAACGTGGGCACATAGCCTTAGGGTTAGGGTTGGAATTAGGGTTGTGGTTAGGGTTGTGATTAGGGTTATGGCTACAGTTGGGATTAGGGTTAGGGGTGTGTTGGGGTTAGTGTTGGAGGTAGAATTGAGGGTTTACCACTGTTTAGGCACATCAGGGGTCTCCAAACGCAACATGGCGCCACCATTGATTCCAGCCAATCTCGTATTCAAAAAGTCAAATGGTGCTCCCTCACTTCCGAGCCCTGACATGTGCCCAAACAGTGGTTTACCCCCACATATGGGGTATCAGTGTACTCAGGATAAACTGCGCAACAATTACTGGGGTCCAATTTCTCCTGTTACCCTTGTGAATCTAAAAAATGCTTGCTAAAACATCATTTTTCAGGAAAGAAAAATGATTTTTTATTTTCACGGCTCTGCGTTGTAAACGTCTGTGAAGCACTTGGGGGTTCAAAGTGCTCACCACATATCTAGATAAGTTCCTTGGGGGGTCTAGTTTCTAAAATGTGGTCACTTGTGGGGGGTTTCTACTGTTTAGGCACACCAGGGGCTCTGCAAACGCAATGTGACGCCCGCAGACCATTCCATCAAAGTCTGCATTTCAAAACGTCACTACTTCACTTCCGAGCCCCGACGTGTGCCCAAACAGTGGTTTACCCCCACACATGGGGTATCAGCGTACTCAGGAGAAACTGGACAACAAATATTGGGGTCCAATTTCTCCTGTAACCCTTGGGAAAATAAAAAATTCTGGGCTAAATAATTATTTTTGAGGAAAGAAAACGTATTTATTATTTTCACGGCTCTGCATTATAAACTTCTATGAAGCACTTGGGGGTTCAAAGTGCTCACCACACATCTAGATAAGTTCCTTTCGGGGTCTAGTTTCCAAAATGGGGTCACTTGTGGGGGGTTTCTACTGTTAAGCCACATCAGGGGCTCTGCAAACGCAACGTGACGCCAACAGAGCATTCCATCAAAGTCTGCATTTCAAAACGTCACTACTTCACTTCCGAGCCCCGGAATGTGCCCAAACAGTGATTTACCCCCACATATGGGGTATCAGCGTACTCAGGAGACACTGGACAACAACTTTTGGGGTCAAATTTCTCCTGTTACCCTTGGGAAAATAAAAAATTGCAGGCTAAAAGATCATTTTTGTGAAAATATTTTTTTTTTTTTTTCATGGCTCTGCGTTATAAACTTCTGTGAAGCACTTGGGGGTTCAAAGTCCTCACCACACATCTAGATTAGTTCCTTTGGGGGTCTAGTTTCCAAATTGGGGTCATTACTGGGGGATCTCCAATGTTTAGGGACACAGGGGCTCTCCAAACGTGACATGGTGTCCGCTAATGATTGGAGCTAATTTTCCATTTAAAAAGCCAAATGGCGTGCCATCCCTTCCGAGCCCTGCCGTGCGCCCAAACAGTGGTTTACCCCCACATATGGGGTATCAGCGTACTCAGGACAAACTGGACAACAATATTTGGGGTCCAATTTCTCCTATTATCCTTGGCAAAATAGGAAATTCCAGGCTAAAAAATAATTTTTGAGGAAAGAAAAATTATTTTTTATTTTCATGGCTCTGCGTTATAAACTTCTGTGAAGCACCTGGGGGTTTAAAGTGCTCAATATGCATCTAGATAAGTTCCTTGGGGGGTCTAGTTTCCAAAATGGGGTCACTTGTGGGGGAGCTCCAATGTTTAGGCACACAGGGGCTCTCCAAACGCGACATGGTGTCCACTAACAATTGGAGCTAATTTTCCATTCAAAAAGTCAAATGGCGCGCCTTCCCTTCCGAGCCCTGCCGAGTGCCCAAACAGTGGTTTACCCCCACATATGAGGTATCGGCGTACTCGGGAGAAATTGCCCAACAAATTTTATGATCCATTTTACCCTACTGCCCATGTGAAAATGAAAAAATTGAGGCGAAAATAATTTTTTTGTGAAAAAAAAGTACTTTTTCATTTTTACGGATCAATTTGTGAAGCACCTGAGGGTTTAAAGTGCTCACTAGGCATCTAAATAAGTTCCTTGGGGGGTCTAGTTTCCAAAATGGGTCACTTGTGGGGGAGCGCCAATGTTTAGGCACACAGGAGCTATCCAAACGCGACATGGTGTCCGCTAACGATGGAAATAATTTTTCACTCAAAAAGTCAAATGGCGCTCCTTCCCTTCCGAGCCTTACCATGTGCCCAAACAGTGGTTTACCCCCACATGTGAGGTATTGGTGTACTCAGGAGAAATTGCCCAACACATTTTAGGATCCATTTTATCCTGTTGCCCATGTGAAAATGAAAAAATTGAGGCTAAAAGAATTTTTTTGTGAAAAAAAAGTACTTTTTCATTTTTACGGATCAATTTGTGAAGCACCTGGGGGTTCAAAGTGCTCACTATGCATCTAGATAAGTTCCTTGGGGCGTCTAGTTTCCAAAATGGGATCACTTGTGGGGGAGCTCCAATTTTTAGGCACACGGGTGCTCTCCAAACGTGACATGGTGTCCGCTAAAGAGTGGAGCCAATTTTTGATTCAAAAAGTCAAATGGCGCTCCTTCCCTTCCAAGCCCTGCCGTGCGCCAAAACAGTGGTTTACCCCCACATATGAGGTATCCGCGTACTCAGGACAAATTGGACAACAACTTTCGTTGTTCAGTTTCTCCTTTTACCATTGGGAAAATAAAAAAAATGTTGCTAAAAGATAATTTTTGTGACTAAAAATTTAAATGTTCATTTTTTCCTTCCATGTTGCTTCTGCTGCTGTGAAGGGTTAATAAACTTCTTGAATGTGGTTTTGAGTACCTTGAGGGGTGCAGTTTTTAGAATGGTGTCACTTTTGGGTATTTTCAGCCATATAGACCCCTCAAACTGACTTCAAATGTGAGGTGGTCCCTAAAAAAAATGGTTTTGTAAATTTCGTTGTAAAAATGACAAATCGCTGGTCAAATTTTAACCCTTATAACTTCCTAACAAAAAAAAATTTTGTTTCCAAAATTGTGCTGATGTAAAGTAAACATGTGGGAAATGTTATTTATTAACTATTTTGTGTCACATATCTCTCTGGTTTAACAGAATAAAAATTCAAAATGTGAAAATTGCGAAATTTTCAAAATTTTCGCCAAATTTCCGTTTTTATCACAAATAAACGCAGAATTTATTGACCTAAATTTACCACTAACATGAAGCCCAATATGTCACAAAAAAACAATCTCAGAACCGCTAGGATCCGTTGAAGCGTTCCTGAGTTATTACCTCATAAAGGGACACTGGTCAGAATTGCAAAAAACGGCAAGGTCTTTAAGGTCAAAATAGGCTGGGTCATGAAGGGGTTAAAGGGAGAATTGCCCATGAATTAGTAACAATAGGCAATTTATACGCTCCCAATACCAAACAAGATATTAGGCTCTTTAGAGCAATGAGGGAGGTTAATCATTTTATAGAGCGTACTCTGATTATAGGAGGGGACTTAAATACACCTCTTGAAACAGTCATAGACTCTTCCACAGGGAAATTAAATGTAAGCAAAAACACACTTAAACACATCTCCACGATCTTACATTTAAACCAACTAAAAGATACATGGAGATTTTTATACCCTACGACAAAAGACTTCACCCACTTTTCGCAAACACAGTCATCTTACAGTTGAATAGACTATCTTTTTTTACCATTCCAGATGATTCCAAATCCAAAAGATACTCGATAATAATAAATAAAATAGTGTTAGGTCACAGACCAAAGAACAAAGCATGGAGACTTATTGAGATCCTTTTATCCGAACAGTCTGCCAAAGAAAAGATACAAAAAACATTAAAAGAATATTTTAAATTGAACACACAAGACAACATACAATACCCTATTTTCTGGGAAGCTCATAACCTGGAGACATGAAGCAGTTATAGACCAATCTCTTTATTAAATAATGATCTCAAATTATTAGCAAAAATGACTGCCAAAAGAATAGGTCTAGTATTAGACACATTGATCTTGTCAGAACAAGTGGGCTTTGTCGGGGGCAGGTAGGTAGCGATAACTCTCTAAGAGTCCTATACTTGATGCAACATGCAAACATCCACCATAGGCCCTTACTATTGATGGGGATGGATGTGGAGAAGGCGTTCGATAGGGTTTACTGGACTTTTATGTAAGAGACCCTCAGGAGATTTGGTTTTCCTTCATTGTTAATCAAAACTATATTTCAAATGTACACATGCCTAATGGCAAAGTTAAGAGTAAATGGAGATTTGTCTAAACCCTTTGAAATTAGAAACGGCACCCTTCAGGGTTGCCCACTTTCACCAACTTTGTTCATACTAACTATTGAAACTCTGATTCAAAGCCTTAGACAACATTCTGACATAGAAGGGGTTCGACTAGCTGGAACATCTCACATTGTAGCAGCTTTTGCAGATGACCTACTTCTATCATTGACCAACACTAGCACGGAAATTCCGGCTGTTTTGGGATTATTCGAAAATTTTGGAGACATGTCGAACTTCAAAATAAACCTTGATAAATAGGAGGCTATGAGTATGAACCTGCAGAGCTCGACCCTCCAAGATATTAAATCAAAATTACCAATCAAATGGACCTCGAACTATATTAAATACTTAGGAATCAAATTAAGCCCACACTGGCATTCATTATTTCTACTTAAATATATCCCTCTACTCAACACTAAAGTAGAACAGATTAAGTCATGGAAGGCACGTTTTGTCTCCTGGATGGGACACAAAAATTAATTAAAAAGCTTCATTTTACCAAAGGTCTGCTACATATCAAGAATGCTACCCATCAAAACACCTGCCACATTCTTTCAGAGGGTGCAATCTATTTTTGGAAGAACATTTGGGGAGGCTCAAGGTCCAGACTTAATTATAAAATACTTTCACTCCCTAGAACAAAAGGGGTATGGGTGCTCCTTACCCCCAGAAATATCATACAGCAGCGAAGCTGTCTTTGATAGTTGAATGGGCAAGAAATCACAAACACAAGTTATTGACAAAAATAGTAGATGACTCAGTACCTGTCCCAATTTCTACCATACTTCATGCACCCAAAGAATTTATACACAAATTAGAAATCGCTAACGCTGCCTCCAGGAATATAGTACATACGTGGATAAGGCATTCCACTTCATTAATGCCACTTCTGTCGCCTTTAGTTAGAGAGATGGATTTACCTGGCTTATACTTAGACCAAACCAAAATTAAGTCCACAGACTCTTTACCCTTAATCAAAGAAGACATAGACAATATCCTAACAGAGGGTACGCTACTCCCACTATCAGACTTGCATAACAAATTCCCAAAACAACATATTAATTTTCTCCACTACAAAAGGCTCAAAAAAGCTGTAAGATTGTATTTACAAACTGGACTCCCATTTAGGGAATTAATGACTTTCGAATCATTATTAACCCAACATAAACAGCCCAAAGGAATCTTAGCAAAACTATACCAGGCTCTCCTGACCATTTCAGTACCTATTAAATGGGCCTATATATTAGCATGGGAGAAATAACTTGATATTAAACTGCAGGACTGGGAAGTTGAGCGCATATATAAAAATATGTTAGGCCAATCCAGATGTGTAAGAGTCCAAGAAAACTCGTATAAGATCATTACAAGATTGTACAACACCCCAGTAGTGACACATACATGTTACCCCAATATACCCCCAACCTGCTGGAGATGTTCTAGAGATAACGGGACTTCCTGCATATTTGGTAGGCATGCGATAAAATAAAGCCGTTCTGGGATAATGTTCTGAAAATTATAACCAAGTTATGCAAACTTACCAAAGCTCCTCAGCCATGTCTCATTTTTTAAACTGGTCTAGCGATAAGTTCAAACACAAATCACTGCTTCTATTTTTGTTAGCAGCAGCCAAATTAATTATTCCTACAAAATGGCGCTCTCAGAACTGCCCGAGAGTTATTGAATGGATCCAAAGAGGTGACCAGCTTTATTATATTGAGGAAATTGGAGCTTACACACATTTCTCAAGAGACAACATTGAGGTAATCTGGGCGCCATGGGTATCATATAGACAATCTGTTGAATATCTAAAGGCAACAAGCCAATAGTTCTAAATAAAGAATTAGTGATGGTCTGGTCCCCACTTTAAAACTCAGCAAGCTATAACCGAATGCTAACATTCTCTCTGCTGGGTCTCATGAAATCATAGGATATCAACCGCCAATACCATTACTCACTCCTGTATTTGAGACTTTCCCTTTCTTCCCCTCATACTCCTTTCTCTACTTTTCTTTATCTGCCTAACTGTATTAATGTTTTTCATATTTGCTGTATATGTATGAAAGCATTGGATTAATATCCTGCTTGTTAAAGTAGTAGGAAAAATGATGAAAAACTGCTTTAGAATGAGAAATTGTGACTTAGAGATAAAGAAGAAAATGGAGGGCACCATCAAAAAATATATATATTTAATATGTATTTGGAATCTTCCTGAAGCATGTGAAAACAATGGGCATTCATACAAAGGAAAGGACATGCCAAATCGGAGATCACCAAAGAGGATATAATTAATTTAATATTTTATTGAGTATACAAAGCAGAGCAAAATTTTAAATCAATTAAAAACCAATAGTGCCCATCAAAGACAAGATCCACCCCACAGACTAGAAAACAAATGGAACAATAATAATGAACCACTAGTGGGTGATTGTTGTTTTATACACACTTATCACACTGGAAAAAATACCCAGTTATTTTGACACAAAACAATGAACCACTAGAGGGCAATTGTTTTATACACCCTGGTCACACCGGAAAAATTATCCAATTGTTTTGACACCTGGTAAGGGTACTCCAAGGGGAAGTATTTCCCCTTTAAATATGGGAGTTGTTCCCATCACAAAAACCATCAAATTATATTCATGTGAAAAAAGATGTAACAGTTTGTGTCACTTATTGAGCACTAATAACTAACACAACTCTATACCAACACACTGATCCCCATTAGGGTCTATTGTAAAACTTGAGAGAACAGCCCATACTAATAGCTGTACCACTCATGTAGGTCCATAAATGGGGGAATGAGATACCTTCTCGCTATTAGTAGTAAATCACAGTAGTAAATCGGTAAGAAAAATTATAGACAATACTGCATAAAAGCTCAAAAAAGTGTGTATAGTGTCAACACGTAAATAGATGGTTATATCACATCTTAGTTACCACCTGTCATTATATGGGAATTAAGCAAATAGTCAAAAGGTAGAAGCAAGTGCACAGCAGATGAACCACATGAATGAAAATAGATGCTAGTGCTAAATAATACCATAACCATTGCAAGTGGACATGCTGCCACAAAGGAGGACAAGTCCAAGCAGTACCCATTGAATACGACCAGTCAGGGTGTCAGTCAAAGAAGTCTGCAGTCCGAGGGACAGCAGAAGAGCCCAACTAATGTCACCACACATGGTGGCTTCGTCGGGGGCAAGTATAGGGGCTCCAATACACTCATATGTTTAAATAAACATACAATAACTAGAAGATCCCAGTCAGCTGTGAAAGACTTCGGCCGAAGAAACCGGAAATGATGTCAGCAGCGACTGTTAGGGATCGAGTTCCTGCCTCTGCACAGGGGGAATCTTGGGCCATCTCCGCTGTGGTCTCCCATTCTTCTCCGGCCACAGTGGAACCTCCTCAGCGGAGACGTCGATCCCAGCATCTCGCTCAGTCTGACTCTGTGCTAAGAGTTACTGCTGCATTTCCTGCTTCTGCCATTGAAGTCAGTGCTGGGCAGCGGCGAGCAGACACTTCTGGGACTAAGTCCTGCTTTTCATGTTCTGAGCATGCCCAGAGTAAGATCTCTCAGTGGAGATCGAGGGTCACATGATCAGATACTGCAGCTAGGTCATTGGTCCTTCTTGGAAGGTCCTTGTAGGTGCTAGGACTAAGTCCTGCTTTGCACTCTGAGCATGCCCAGGGCAAGATCTCTCAGTGGAGATCTGGGGTCACATGCTCAGGTACTGCAGCAACTTCATTGGTCCTTCTCTGAAGGTCCTAAACGTGCTGCAACTATTTAAGGCTCGCATGGCCGCACGGCCATGCGCTAGTATTGACTTTTGTTAACGTGTGTGTGTTGTGAGTGAAAGTCGTTCTTTAAAATCCCCTCCCTATTGTATGACTGCTCACGGAAGGTGTATGATTGCTATCTAGCGCCCGACTTAGCCATCAGCACGTTACACACATTACAGTGTCTAATTGCTGTGACCGCCAGTGCGGCGCCGTGCGCTTTCTCTGCGCTTTCCTGACCCAAGCCTGGGTGGTTAGTGGCATCCGCCAGTGCGGCACCGCACGCACTCTTGTGCTTCTTAATAATATTATTTCTGTCTCTCTGACACCCCAGTAGCGGTGTCGAGCGCATGAGGTCTTTGTGAACTCAAATCCTGAGTCTTGGGATTGAGTTCTGAGACTCCTTGCTTGCGCTCTTGGTGCAGTACCGCGGCCCTGTGACGCAACAAGGTTCGCTTCCTTCACACAGGGTGAAGTTAACCCATGCGTGTATTCACATTGTACTGCCATATCATCCGTCTCTAATAGTAGCAGGGTTTTCACCTGCACGGTGGACCTCGGACTGCGAAAGCACCTAATACCATTACATTTTAAACTTGGTGCGTTCCGCCAGTCCTAACAGCGACATTCGGGTGCTCACAGGCGCCACTGCGCAAGTGTGTTACTACCAGTATGGAGTAAGTGATGGCATGCTTAGAGGAAAAAAGGAAAAGGCCAGTGCATGTGTGAAATAAACATAGCACACATCTTGTAATTACGATAGCTTCTATAAATGAAGCATGATAGCGGCGCATGCGTGGAGATAATAAGCAGGCCCTTACAAAGATCAATCCCAATGCCGATGACCTTTAGAGCTACACAGCCAAAGGTTACAGAAGACTGGGGCACTGAGCCACAACATAAAAAATTCAACAAAGGTTTTCACCCAAAAAAATGGGCAAGGTGTAGATATGACATCAGAATGTAAATTTATAAAGCCCAGAATCACACAATTATTATCAAATATCTAGAGATTTTTCTGATGTTAATTTTATTTTATTTTTCTTTTAAGAAGAATCCTCATATGTTTTTCAAAGAAGCCAATTATGTCATAACATGGAACCAAACCTGGTCCTAATAAGACAATGCCCACCCATCCCAACACAGAAAAAGCTTGCAAGATGACAAATGTCTACACTGCAAAACCCATATTAAATCAATGTTGGCGTTCTACCAAAGATGTGACAGTTATCATATGTCTAGTAACTTCGTAATAATTTACAAGTATATTGAATCAAAAATAATAATCAACCGAACATCCCATAAATCAATGGGCGAACAGATTTTACTAAAAGACCTGAATGGTAACAGTGTTCAAGAACTAATTAGTTGATATGTGATACCAAAAACAGATGTCAAGCACCAATAAAAACAAGCAAAACAATCCCTTGCAAAAAGGCCCCATACCAGGTGTCAAATTAAAATCTTATAAAACTAGATAGGAAATCTATTTTTATAGGGCAACAAGACACATCACCCCTGAAATTCAATGAAGATAAGTCAAATAGATGGCACAAAAAAATGGATCATACCTGTTTATAGAAACCTGTGAACAATAAATTAAATATTCATTTAAACTCTTAGAGGAGCGACTTTAAAGTCCATAGATCCATTTGGATTCACAGCAAAGGAGGAGGTTTGTGATGTTGCCCCCTCTAATGTTTGTGTGCACACTCTCAAGACCCGTGACCTTGAATCCAGAGGTCTTGCCTTGATGCAACTCCAAGAAGAGTGAGGTCACTGAGGTTAACGTTTTGTTCTTTTCCCGAACCTTGTGGGCTGTAGAGATATTAGATAAGTGTTGCTGCATCCTTTTCCTTATTTCCTGTGTTATCTGTCCCACATAAATTTTAGGGCAATCACAAATGATGGCATATACCAGATTCCAAGACTTGCAGTTAAAGAACTCCTTGGGGCGAATCTGAGAAGATAAAGTAGAAATGGAATAACCATCCTGTGCTATCATAAACTGACAGATATTGCAGTTTCCACAGGGGTAAGACCCACAAATCTTCGTACCACGATTTAATTTAAAGGTAGATCGTTGATAGTGGCTATGGCATAAGTCATCTCTCAGATTTTTGGCTCTCTGTTGTGAATTCTGTTGTCAAGCTCCCTCCTCTGGTCATGAATGGTACTTCGGCTGGTTCTGTCCATGGGCTTCCTCTGGTGGTTGTGAGTGGAGCTGCTGCTTCTGAGTTTCCTTCCACAGGTGACGAGGTTAATTCGTTAGCTTTTCTCTGGTTTGCTATTTTTCTGTTCAGCTTGCTATTTTGATTTTGTCTTGCTTGCTGGAAGCTCTGGGACGCAGAGGGAGCGCCTCCGCACCGTGAGTCGGTGCAGAGGGTCTTTTTGCGCCCTCTGCGTGGTCTTTTTGTAGTTTTTTGTGCTGACCGCAAAGTTACCTTTCCTATCCTCTGTCTGTTCAGTAAGTCGGGCCTCACTTTGCTAAATCTATTTCATCTCTGTGTTTGTAATTTTCATCTTTACTCACAGTCATTATATGTGGGGGGCTGCCTTTTCCTTTGGGGAATTTCTCTGAGGCAAGGTAACATAGTAACATAGTAACATAGTTAGTAAGGCCGAAAAAAGACATTTGTCCATCCAGTTCAGCCTATATTCTATCATAATAAATACCCAGATCTACGTCCTTCTACAGAACCTAATAATTGTATGATACAATATTGTTCTGCTCCAGGAAGACATCCAGGCCTCTCTTGAACCCCTCGACTGAGTTCGCCATCACCACCTCCTCAGGCAAGCAATTCCAGATTCTCACTGCCCTAACAGTAAAGAATCCTCTTCTATGTTGGTGGAAAAACCTTCTCTCCTCCAGACGCAAAGAATGCCCCCTTGTGCCCGTCACCTTCCTTGGTATAAACAGATCCTCAGCGAGATATTTGTATTGTCCCCTTATATACTTATACATGGTTATTAGATCGCCCCTCAGTCGTCTTTTTTCTAGACTAAATAATCCTAATTTCGCTAATCTATCTGGGTATTGTAGTTCTCCCATCCCCTTTATTAATTTTGTTGCCCTCCTTTGTACTCTCTCTAGTTCCATTATATCCTTCCTGAGCACCGGTGCCCAAAACTGGACACAGTACTCCATGTGCGGTCTAACTAGGGATTTGTACAGAGGCAGTATAATGCTCTCATCATGTGTATCCAGACCTCTTTTAATGCACCCCATGATCCTGTTTGCCTTGGCAGCTGCTGCCTGGCACTGGCTGCTCCAGGTAAGTTTATCATTAACTAGGATCCCCAAGTCCTTCTCCCTGTCAGATTTACCCAGTGGTTTCCCGTTCAGTGTGTAATGGTGACATTGATTCCTTCTTCCCATGTGTATAACCTTACATTTATCATTGTTAAACCTCATCTGCCACCTTTCAGCCCAAGTTTCCAACTTATCCAGATCCATCTGTAGCAGAATACTATCTTCTCTTGTATTAACTGCTTTACATAGTTTTGTATCATCTGCAAATATCGATATTTTACTGTGTAAACCTTCTACCAGATCATTAATGAATATGTTGAAGAGAACAGGTCCCAATACTGACCCCTGCGGTACCCCACTGGTCACAGCGACCCAGTTAGAGACTATACCATTTATAACCACCCTCTGCTTTCTATCACTAAGCCAGTTACTAACCCATTTACACACATTTTCCCCCAGACCAAGCATTCTCATTTTGTGTACCAACCTCTTGTGCGGCACGGTATCAAACGCTTTGGAAAAATCGAGATATACCACGTCCAATGACTCACCGTGGTCCAGTCTATAGCTTACCTCTTCATAAAAACTGATTAGATTGGTTTGACAGGAGCGATTTCTCATAAACCCATGCTGATATGGAGTTAAACAGTTATTCTCATTGAGATAATCCAGAATAACATCCCTCAGAAACCCTTCAAATATTTTACCAACAATAGAGGTTAGACTTACTGGCCTATAATTTCCAGGTTCACTTTTAGAGCCCTTTTTGAATATTGGCACCACATTTGCTATGCGCCAGTCCTGCGGAACAGACCCTGTCGCTATAGAGTCACTAAAAATAAGAAATAATGGTTTATCTATTACATTACTTAGTTCTCTTAGTACTCGTGGGTGTATGCCATCCGGACCCGGAGATTTATCTATTTTAATCTTATTTAGCCGGTGATGCTTTCGAAGCAGCTGGTCCCGGCTGTACCCAACGATCTTCTAGCTTAGGGAGACTTCGCTTCTCCCAGAAGGCACCTGGAATATGCAAATTAGCCTCCTGAAGCTTGAATCCCTGGTTTGGTGATGCTTTCGAAGCAGCTGGTCCCGGCTGTACCCAACGATCTTCTAGCTTAGGGAGACTTCGCTTCTCCCAGAAGGCACCTGGAATATGCAAATTAGCCTCCTGAAGCTTGAATCCCTGGTTTGGTGATGCTTTCGAAGCAGCTGGTCCCGGCTGTACCCAACGATCTTCTAGCTTAGGGAGACTTCGCTTCTCCCAGAAGGCACCTGGAATATGCAAATTAGCCTCCTGAAGCTTGAATCCCTGGTTTGGTGATGCTTTCGAAGCAGCTGGTCCCGGCTGTACCCAACGATCTTCTAGCTTAGGGAGTCTTCGCTTCTCCCAGAAGGCACCTGGAATATGCAAATTAGCCTCCTGAAGCTTGAATCCCTGGTTAGGGATAAAGGTAGGCTTTATTTTTCTATCTCTAGGGCTAGCTAGTTTCTTAGGCTGTGTCGAGTTGCATAGGGAGCGTTAGGAGCAATCCACGGCTATTTCTAGTGTGTAGGATTAGGGATTGCGGTCAGCAGAGTTCCCACGTCTCAGAGCTCGTCCTATATTATTAGTAACTATCAGGTCATTCCGTGTGCTCTTAACCACCAGATCCATTATTGTCCTTACCACCAGGTCATAACAGCTCTCCTGGCCACCAAATTAGGGGAAGTGGAAGCAAGTGAAGTGATTCTAGTATCACTCAGAAGAATATCCCAATTCCTTTTCAAAATTCCTCGTATGTCAGGCCACTGGTTGTTAAATGTCATGATCAGAGGTAAAAATTGAAAGGGTTCATGTACCATTTTATTAAACAGACCCAGTCTGTCCTGACTGAGGGCATGTTGGTATGTTGTTGAGATCACTCTTGGTGGATAACCACCATGCCTAAACCATGTGGTCAGATCTCTCGCTTGCTTAATAAACTCAGTAGTAGAGCTACAATTTCTCCTCAAGCAGAGAAATTGGCCCTTTGGGATCCCATTTTTCAGGTGTTTGAGGGTGAAAACTTGTGTAATGTAAAAGGCTATTTGTAGCTGTCGTTTTCTGAAAAAGACTGCAGGCAATCCGAGAATTGTCAATTGACAATTTAATGTCCAGGAATTCAATTGAGAACTCTGAAATGATAGATGCAAGTTTGATGTTTAATACATTACAATTGAGGTCATTGATGAAGTCCATACAGTCCTCTAGAGGGCCTGTCCATATTAAAAAAATATCATCAATGTAACGCTGCCATATTAAAATTCTTGATTGAAAAACTGTATGCTTGTATACAATCCTCTCCTCCCACCTTCCCAAAAATAGGTTAGCGTAGGAGGGTGCACAGCGGGCACACATCTTTGTACCAGCTATTAGTCTGTAATATTTTCAATCGAAGACAAAATAATTTTTGTCTAAAATAAAATACAGCAATTCCAATAAAAATTTGCTGTGTTTAATATTTCTATATTTAATAGCCTGCACACCCAATTTTTGTGAGATGCTCGTATAAAGGGATTCCACGACCAGGCTAACGAGGTAGGCATTCTTTGGTAGATAAAAGACTCTCAGAAGTTGCATAAGATGTGACGAATCCCTGGCGAAAGAGTTTAAAGTAGTCACCAACGGTTGAAGGAAATGATCAACATACAGTATATGCAAGGGCGCTCAAACAGGCTGCCAATCCCAGAAACAATAGTACTACCTAGAGTTGAGCGACCTTGACCTTTTTAGAGTCGAGCCGGGTTTCGCGAAACCCGACTATCTCAAAAGTCGAGTCGAGTGGAATCGGCCGATTATCGCGAAAAGTCGGGAATCGACTGAAACACGAAACCCAATGCAAGTCAATGGGGGAGCATAGTCGGCAGTGAGTAGAGGCCAGGAAAACATGTACAGAGCCCATTGTATTGGCAAAAACATCCATTCTTGCTACTGAAGCTTGTCAATCGAAATTTAGCTTATAATAATTGTAAGGCATTTGAAATTGGGGGTCATTTGGCTAAAGTTGTGGGGGGTAGGGCTGGTTCAAGCAATTAGTGGGCCAAGGACATCTGGACCACGTCACGGCAGTGGAGCAGGGAGAGGTAAGTATTTCAACTTTGCAAGTGCTGTGATCCTGAGCAAGCAGGGGGGGCCCACTCGTTGGCATTGGCACTGGCACAGGGCCCCTCAAAGTACAGCGGTGTGTTTGCACGGGAGGGGCGCCTCCCACCGGCAGCAACACTTTTGCGTACTATGAGAGGCCCTGTGCCAGTGACGTCGCCAACGAGTATTCCTCCCCCCACCTGATGAAGGAACCTGCACCTTCATCTGCACCTTCCTCTTTGTCCCCGTGTAATGTGGTATGGTATGCGGGAAGGGGGACCTGACTTTCAGCAGGTTCACAATCTTGCAGTGTAGCGTGCACGGGGAATGTTGTGTTATGGGTCAGTGTACCAGGAGACTCATCTATCACTGGCTGGGCAATGGGCAGGATGAGGAGGAAACACAGATATAGGCCCAAAAAATAAAGTGGGCTAAATGCAGTTCAAAATTGTTAACAGGACTAACCAGGGGGCATTGTTTTGTTCAGTGGAGGACAACTGGAATGAGAGGCTGACACAGAGAGTAGGCCAAAATCTGTAAGTAGTCTAAATGCAGTTCAAAATTGGCAAGAGTAGTAAACAGGCGGCACAGCTTTGTTCACTGTAGGAGAACAGCAAGGAGCGGCAGACACAGATAGAAGGCCCCAACCCAACTAGTAGGCCTAATGCAGTGTAGTTTGCAACAACTACTAAACGAGAGTCGGAAGACCGAAGCAATGGCGAGGAAACCTGGGGAACACCTTGGAGTGGAACACACCGTCTCTACACCCCATACCCAATTTGTAGGCCTAATGCAGTGTAGTTTTCTACAGCTACTAAACGAGAGTTGGAAGACCGAAGCAATGTAGATGAAACCTGGGGAACACCTTGGAGTGGAACACACCGTCTCTACACCCCATACCCAATTTGTAGGCCTAATGCAGTGTAGTTTTCTACAACTACTAAACGAGAGTCGGAAGACCGAAGCAATGGCGAGGAAACCTGGGGAACACCTTGGAGTGGAACACACCGTCTCTACACCCCATACCCAATGTGCAGGCCTAATGCAGTGTAGTTTTCTACAACTACTAAACGAGAGTCGGAAGACCGAAGCAATGTAGACGAAACCTGGGGAACACCTTGGAGTGGAACACACCGTCTCTACACCCCATACCCAATTTGTAGGCCTAATGCAGTGTAGTTTGCAACAACTACTAAACGAGAGTCGGAAGATCGAAGCAATGGCGAGGAAACCTGGGGAACACCTTGGAGCGGCAGACACCGTTAGTAGGCAATACCGAAGTAGTAGCCCCAATGCAGTTTTCTAATTCCTAGAGGCTGCAAACCAGACTATTGACGCTCAGCTTTTTTCAAAGGAGGACAGCTGTATTGAGTGGCGCTGACAGACACAGGTAGTAGGCCTTAAACCAAAAATGTGGCTCAATGCAGTTTAAAAAAGGTTACAGGGGTACACAGGCAGCATTGGTCTGGTCAGTGGAGGACTATTTCAATTATGGACCGCAGACAGACTTTGTACGCCTACTATTAAAAAAAGGATGCTCTATGCAATTAAAAATAGGTTCCAGGGGTACACGGGCAGCAGTGGTGTGGTCAGTGGAGGAGTATTGGAAGGAGGGACCACAACCAGGCGTAGTAGGCCTAACATAACAAAATTTGTCTGTAGGCACTTTAAAATTGGTTCCAGGGGTACACGGGCAGCAGTGGTGTGGTCAACGGAGGACAATTTGAATTAGGGACTGCAGACAGACTTTGTAGGCTGTCCCCTGTGGACCATGCATCCAACACATTAACCTAATGCGCCGTAATGGACATGTAACTTTTTGTGGACATGCCTACTGGTCCATGCGTCTCTTTTCAGGTGCACCTTTCTACTGTTTGATTGCCTGAGTGCTATGACAATGCTGAATTTTTCATGCCGGTGGAGGGCTGGGATGGCTTTTCTCGCAAAAGAAGTGACGACTGGGTAGCTTGAACCGTGGTACAGAGTAGTTCATCTGGGCTTTATAAATATAAAACAAAGAAAAAAAGTAGGCTCCATGCACTTTCAGCTGGGTTCGAGGGGTACACGTCCAGCATTGGTCTGGTAAGTGGAGACCTAGTGGAAGGAGGGACCGCAGACAGGCTTCGAAGGCCTAACATAATAAAATTGGGCTGTAGGCACTTTATAATTGGTTCCAGGGGTGCACGGGCAGCAGTGGTCTGGTCAGTGGAGGCATAGTGGAAGGAGGGACCGCAGACAGGCTTCGAAGGCCTAACATAATAAAATTGGGCTGTAGGCACTTTATAATTGGTTCCATGGGCACACGGGCAGCAGTAGACAGGTCAGTGGAGGCCTAGTGGAAGGAGGGACCGCAGACAGGCTTCGAAGGCCTAACATAATAAAATTGGGCTGTAGGCACTTTATAATTGGTTCCAGGGGTACACGGGCAGCAGTAGACAGGTCAGTGGAGGCCTAGTGGAAGGAGGGACCGCAGACAGGCTTCGAAGGCCTAACATAATAAAATTGGGCTGTAATCACTTTAAAATTTGTTCCATGGGCACACGGGCAGCAGTAGACAGGTCAGTGGAGGCCTAGTGGAAGGAGGGACCGCAGACAGGCTTCGAAGGCCTAACATAATAAAATTTGGCTGTAGGCACTTTGAATTCTCTTGCAGGGGTACACAGGTAGCATTGGTGTTGTCAGCGTAGGGCCGATTGTAATGAATGTCTGCCAGTTAGTAGTCCCAAACAATAAATACATGTTAATGTCTCGCATTACAACAAAACGAAAACACAAAAGGGTGCAATCATTAGGTACAGGGGTGGGCTCCTCTGCGTAGTTTCAGACCTAGTAATTTGGCTCAAAGTATTTACTTGGGTAAATATAGGACACGGCCCCTGACTATGTTAAGTACCATCATACATGTCATAGTAACATAGTAACATAGTTAGTAAGGCCGAAAAAAGACATTTGTCCATCCAGTTCAGCCTATATTCCATCATAATAAATACCCAGATCTACGTCCTTCTACAGAACCTAATAATTGTATGATACAATATTGTTCTGCTCCAGGAAGACATCCAGGCCTCTCTTGAACCCCTCGACTGAGTTCGCCATCACCACCTCCTCAGGCAAGCAATTCCAGATTCTCACTGCCCTAACAGTAAAGAATCCTCTTCTATGTTGGTGGAAAAACCTTCTCTCCTCCAGACGCAAAGAATGCCCCCTTGTGCCCGTCACCTTCCTTGGTATAAACAGATCCTCAGTCAACACAATTGTATTGTCAGTGGCAGTAATTTAAGGATGTCAGCGCATAGACTAAACATTAATGGAACTGTGAGAGATAATTGTGCAAGTGGTAGAGCAATGTTTGAGCTGGGGGTGGGGGAACTCTCTTGTGGCCGGCGGTACAGGCCCAGGGCCCCTCATGTTACAACAGTGTGTCTGACGTTGGGTGCGCACCACCACCGCCAGAGACACTTTATTGTACTATGAGGGACCCAGTGGCAGTGCCGTCGACCAAAAGCGGGCACACCCACCTCTTCAGACAAACAGCACTCTCACGGGTGCTTGCGCCAAATGGCGATACAACGGCGCGGTGTGGGCAGTTTGGCCATTTAGGGAGGTGTAAACATGTCGTATGCTGGACAATCAGCTGCTGCAAATTACAAGATTGGTAAAGTCATTCAGAGTAGTCCACAGGCAATACCTTTTCCTAGGAAAGCTAGGTGTCGGCCGGGCAAGGTGGGGTAAAAGAATTCGAAATCCAGTTGTGGTTCATTTTAATGAAGGTTAGATCATCAACATTTTGGGTAGCCAGACGAGTCCTTTTTTTGGTTAATATTGAACCTGCAGCACTGAATACTCTTTCTGATAGGACACTAGCTGCCGGGCAAGCAAGCTCCTGCAATGCATATTCTGCCAATTCTGGCCAGGTGTCTAATTTGGATGCCCAGTAATCAAATGGGAATGACGGTTGAGGTAGAACATCGATAAGGGATGAAAAATAGTTAGTAACCATACTGGACAAATGTTGTCTCCTGTCACTTTGAATTGATGCAGCAGTACCTGTCCTGTCTGCGGTCATAGCAAAATCACTCCACAACTTGGTCAGAAAACCCCTGTGTCCAACGCCACTTCTGATTTCTGCACCTCTAACACTTCTGGTCTGCTGCCCCCTGCAGCTAGTGTGAGAACGATCACGGGCGCTCTGTGCTGGGAATGCCTGAAGCAAACGGTCAACAAGAGTTGATTGTTTGGTTGCTAATATTAGTTCCAAGTTCTCATGTGGCATAATATTTTGCAATTTGCCTTTATAGCGAGGATCAAGGAGGCAGGCCAACCAGTAATCGTCATCGTTCATCATTTTCGTAATGCGTGTGTCCCTTTTGAGGATACGTAAGGCATAATCCGCCATGTGTGCCAAAGTTCCAGTTGTCAAATCTGCGGTTGTACTTGGTTGAGGGGCAGTTTCAGGCAAATCTACGTCACTTGTGTCCCTCAAAAAACCAGAACCCGGCCTTGCCACGCCACCAATTTCCAGTGGCCCCGGAGAAGCTTCCTCATTAAAAAAATACTCATCCCCATCATCCTCCTCGTCCTCCTCCTCCTGTTCGCCCGCAACCTCGTCCTGTACACTGCCCTGACCAGACAATGGCTGACTGTCATAAAGGCTTTCCTCTTCCTCGGCTGCAGATGCCTGCTCCTTTATGTGCGTCAAACTTTGCATCAGCAGACGCATTAGGGGGATGCTCATGCTTATTATGGCGTTTTCTGCACTAACCAGCCGTGTGCATTCCTCAAAACACTGAAGGACTTGACACATGTCTTGTATCTTCGACCGCTGCACACCTGACAACTCCATGTCTGCCATCCTACTGCCTGCCCGTGTATGTGTATCCTCTCACAAAAACATAACAGCCCGCCTCTGTTCGCACAGTCTCTGAAGCATGTGCAGTGTTGAGTTCCACCTTGTTGCAACGTCTATGATTAGGCGATGCTGGGGAAGGTTCAAAGACCGCTGATAGGTCTGCATACGGCTGGAGTGTACGGGCGAACGGCGGATATGTGAGCAAAGTCCGCGCACTTTGAGGAGCAGGTCGGATAACCCCGGATAACTTTTCAGGAAGCACTGCACCACCAGGTTTAAGGTGTGAGCCAGGCAAGGAATGTGTTTCAGTTGGGAAAGGGAGATGGCAGCCATGAAATTCCTTCCGTTATCACTCACTACCTTGCCTGCCTCAAGATCTACTGTGCCCAGCCACGACTGCGTTTCTGCAAGAACTCGGATAGAACTTCCGCGGTATGTCTGTTGTCGCCCAAACACTTCATAGTCAATACAGCCTGCTGACGCTTGCCAGTAGCTGGCCCATAATGGGACAACTGGTGTGCAACAGTGGCAGCTGCGGATGGAGTGGTTGGGCGACTGCGGTCTGTGGATGAGCTCTTGCTTCTGCAGGAGGACGAGGAGGAGGAGGAGGAGGGGGTGCGAACACCTACAGCCAACTGTTTCCTAGACCGTGGGCTAGGCAGAACTGTCCCAAAATTGATGTCCCCTGTGGACCCTGCATCCACCACATTCACCCAGTGTGCCGTGATGGACACGTAACGTCCCTGGCCATGCCTACTGGTCCATGCATCTGTTGTCAGGTGCACCTTTGTACTCACAGATTGCCTGAGTGCATGGACGATGCGCTCTTTAACATGCTGGTGGAGGGCTGGGATGGCTTTTCTCGAAAAGAAGTGTCGACTGGGTAGCTCGTAGCGTAGTTCAGCGTAGTCCATCAGGGCTTTGAAAGCTTCGCTTTCAACTAACCGGTAGGGCATCATCTCTAGCGAGATTAGTCTAGCTATGTGGGCGTTCAAACCCCGTGTACGCGGATGCGAGGATAAGTACTTCCTTTTTCTAACCAGAGTCTCATGTAGGGTGAGCTGGACTGGAGAGCTGGAGATCGTGGAACTAGCGGGTGTGCCGGTGGACATGGCAGACTGAGAGACGGTTGGAGACGGTATTGTTTCCACCGGTGCCCTAGATGCAGTGTTTCCTACTACGAAACTGGTGATTCCCTGACCCTGACTGCTTTGGCCTGGCAAAGAAACCTGCACAGATACTGCAGGTGGTGCGGAAAATGGTGGCCTTAGAGTGACGGCAGGGATGTAGCGTTGCTGACTAGCTTCATTGGCCGAGGGTGCTACAACCTTTAGGGACGTTTGGTAGTTCGTCCAGGCTTGCAAATGCATGGTGGTTAAATGTCTATGCAAGCAACTTGTATTGAGACTTTTCAGATTCTGACCTCTGCTTAAGGTAGTTGAACATTTTTGACAGATGACTTTGCGCTGATCAATTGGATGTTGTTTAAAAAAATGCCAGACTGCACTCTTTCGAGCATCGGATCCCTTTTCAGGCATTGCAGACTGAGCTTTAACCGGATGGCCACGCTGTCCTCCAACAGGTTTTGGCTTTGCCACGCGTTTTGTCCCATCTACGGGCCCGGCAGATGGAACCTGTTGCGATGTTGATGCCTGCTGCGGCCCCTCCTCTGCTTCAGAACTACTGCCGCCTGCACCCTGTTCCCCCAATGGCTGCCAATCGGGGTCAACAACTGGGTCATCTATAACCTCCTCTTCTAGCTCGTGCGCAACTTCGTCTGTGTCACCGTGTAAGTCGGTGGTAGAGCGTTCGTGACGGGGCAACATAGTCTCATCAGGGTCTGATTCTGGATCAGTACCCTGCGAGGGCAATGTTGTGGTCTGAGTCAAAGGACCAGCATAGTAGTCTGGCTGTGGCTGTGCATCAGTGCACTCCATGTCAGATTCAACTTGTAATGGGCATGGCCTGTTAACTGTTTCACTTTCTAAGCCAGGGATGGTATGTGTAAAGAGCTCCATGGAGTAACCCGTTGTGTCGCCTGCTGCATCCTTCTCTGTTGTTGTTTTTGCTTAAGAGGACAAGGATGTGACTTGTCCCTGACCGTGAACATCCACTAACGACGCGCTGCTTTTACATTTACCAGTTTCAAAAGAGGAGGCAAAAGAGCTAGAGGCTGAGTCAGCAAGGTAAGCCAAAACTTGCTCTTGCTGCTCCGGCTTTAAAAGCGGTTTTCCTACTCCCAGAAAAGGGAGCGTTCGAGGCCTTCTGTAGCCAGACGACGAACCTGGCTCCACAGCTCCAGACTTAGGTGCAATATTTTTTTTCCCATGACCACCTGATGCTCCACTACCACTACCATCATTACCAGCTGACAATGAACGCCCACGGCCACGACCTCTTCCACCAGACTTCCTCATTGTTTTAAAAACTCAACCAAAGTAACGGTATTTGTTGCTGTCAAACAACTTACACGGTGAGCTATAACTTCAGTATGATTTAGATATCCCTTTACAGGTGGGTGAGACCGCAAGGAAAATCAGGCACAATGTTACACACTCTGTTTTCGGTGGCACCAAATGAGAGAGATGCCACACACGCAGTACTGCCACTCAAACACAAATGTCAATATTGATCTCCCACTTTTTTTTTTATTTTTTCAGGGAGAATTTAGAAACCAAATTAAAAAAATTGATTTTTTCAGGGAGAATTTAGAAACCAAATAAAAAAAAAAATAGGCTTTCTATGGCCCACTATTTGAGAGAGAGAGATGGCACACCCAGGAGTCAAGACTGGCACACAAGCAGAAAGGGCAATATTAATCTCCCACTGATTTTTTTTTAATTTTTCAGGGAGAATTTAGAAACCAAATAAAAAAAAAATAGGCTTTCTATGGCCCACTATTTGAGAGAGAGAGATGGCACACCCAGGAGTCAAGACTGGCACACAAGCAGAAAGGGCAATATTAATCTCCCACTGATTTTTTTTTTATTTTTTCAGGGAGAATTTAGAAAACAAATAAAAATAAATAAATAGGCTTTCTATGGCCCACTATTAGAGAGACAGAGATGGCACACCCAGGAGTCAGGAATGGCACACAAGCAGAAAGGCCAATATTAATCTCCCACTGATTTTTTTTTTATTTTTCCAGGGAGAATTTAGAAACCAAATAAAAAAAAAATAGGCTTTCTATGGCCCACTATTTGAGAGAGAGAGATGGCACACCCAGGAGTCAAGACTGGCACACAAGCAGAAAGGGCAATATTAATCTCCCACTGATTTTTTTTTATTTTTCCAGGGAGAATTTAGAAACCAAATAAAAAAAAAATAGGCTTTCTATGGCCCACTATTTGAGAGACAGAGATGGCACACCCAGGAGTCAGGAATGACACACAAGCAGAAAGGGCAATATTAATCTCCCACTGATTTTTTTTTTTATTTTTTCAGGGAGAATTTAGAAACCAAATAAAAAAAAATAGGCTTTCTATGGCCCACTATTTGAGAGAGAGAGAGAGATGGCACACCCAGGAGTCAAGACTGGCACACAAGCAGAAAGGGCAATATTAATCTCCCACTGATTTTTTTTTTATTTTTTCAGGGAGAATTTAGAAACCAGATAAAAAAAATAAATAAATAGGCTTTCTATGGCCCACTATTAGAGAGACAGAGATGGCACACCCAGGAGTCAGGAATGGCACACAAGCAGAAAGGCCAATATTAATCTCCCACTGATTTTTTTTTATTTTTCCAGGGAGAATTTAGAAACCAAATAAAAAAAAAATAGGCTTTCTATGGCCCACTATTTGAGAGAGAGAGAGAGATGGCACACCCAGGAGTCAAGACTGGCACACAAGCAGAAAGGGCAATATTAATCTTCCACTGATTTTTTTTTTATTTTTCCAGGGAGAATTTAGAAACCAAATAAAAAAAAAAAAATAGGCTTTCTATGGCCCATTATTTGAGAGACAGAGATGGCACACCCAGGAGTCAGGAATGGCACACAAGCAGAAAGGGCAATATTAATCTCCCACTGATTTTTTTTTATTTTTTCAGGGAGAATTTAGAAACAAATAAAAAAAAATAGGCTTTCTATGGCCCACTATTTGAGAGAGAGAGATGGCATACCCAGGAGTCAAGACTGGCACACAAGCAGAAAGGGCAATATTAATCTCCCACTGATTTTTTTTTTTTTTTTCAGGGAGAATTTAGAAACCAAATAAAAAATAAAATAAATAGGCTCTTTCTATGGCCCACTATTAGAGAGACAGAGATGGCACACCCAGGAGTCAGGAATGGCACACAAGCAGAAAGGCCAAAATTAATCTCCCACTGATTTTTTTTTATTTTTCCAGGGAGGATTTAGAAACCAAATAATAATAAAAAAAAAGAGGCTTTCTATGGCCCACTATGTGAGAGAGATGGCACACACAGGGATGGCACTCTAGCAGAAATGCCAATCTTAATCTCCCACAACTTATTTTTTTTAGGGAGAATTAAAAAAAAAAAGAAAAAAAAAAGGGACTGTCCTACAATTACTATCTCCCTGCAGTAATCTCAGCCAGGTATGGCAGGCAGCAATAACAAGGAGGGGACTGATGCACAAATGAAATAAAAAGTGTGGACAAACAAAAAAGATAGCTGTGCAGAAAGGAAGGAACAACAGGATTTGTGCTTTGAAAAAAGCAGTTGGTTTGCACAGCGGCGTACACACAGCAATGCAGCTATCAGGGAGCCTTCTAGGGCAGCCCAATGAGCTACAGCGCTGAGGAAAAAAAAATGTAGCTTCCACTGTCCCTGCAAACAAAAGGTGGTGTTGGACAGTGGAAATCGCTACAGCACAAGCGGTTTGGTGGTTAATGGACCCTGCCTAACGCTATCCCTGCTTCTGACGAAGCGGCAGCAACCTCTCCCTAGGCTCAGATCAGCAGCAGTAAGATGGCGGTCGGTGGGAACGCCCCCTTATAGCCCCTGTGACGCCGCAGACAGCAAGCCAATCACTGCAATGCCCTTCTCTAAGATGGTGGGAACCAGGACCTATGTCATCACGCTGCCCACACTCTGCGTCCACCTTCATTGGCTGAGAAATGGCGCTTTTCGCGTAATTGAAACGCGACTTTGGCGCGAAAGTCGCGTACCGCATGGCCGACCCCACACAGGGGTCGGGTCGGGTTTCATGAAACCCGACTTTGCCAAATGTCGGCGACTTTTGAAAATGAACGATCCGTTTCGCTCAACCCTAGTCCTACCTGGTGGTTCCTGAAGACATTTATGGACTTTTGGTAGAGCATAGAAGGTTGAAATTATCAGGCTTGGGGTAGTAAGAAATTCTGCTTCCTTTTTTGTCACAATGTTATCCAGTAATGCCCTATTGTTGAGACAGTAAACTTTATCCTTAAAAAAGGTTGTGGGATCAGATGGTAATAAAGCATAACAACCACCCATCTGGAGTTGTCACCTTATTTCCCTTACATATTGATCATGGGGCCAAAGAACAATATTTACCCCTTTGTCTGCCTCACGGATCACAAACTCCTTATTGTTTTTCAAACACTGTAACACCCTCCATTCCTCCCTACTGACATTATTATATCTGCTAGGATACAATTTCAATTTGTTGATATCCTTCCATGCCTTATCAAAGAAAATTTGGACAGCAGGAAATAAGGAGAAGGATGGAGTCGCCTGAGATGGTAGCCATCTGGAAAATCTGCCGCTAGTGTCCGCCATCTAATTTTCTTGCAGTAGTTCAAGACGATCCAGAAATACTTGTTTTCGTTATCCGGGAATGATTCTAGAAGAGTTGGTTGGTGATACAACAATTTAAAGGTTAGTTGATGGCAAAACAGGTACAAATCCTTAATGAGGATGAATTTATTGAAAGTATTCCTAGGGGAGAAAGATAAACTTCTGGAAAGTACTTGATGAAAGGTTGATAATCTGCAAATTACCTTGAGATCCCATGTGCTGCCCCAACTTGGTCATCGTCTCTTGTTGTACCTGGTCTCCCTTCTGAACGTTGGTGACCAGTTCCTCTGTAATCGACCTCTCCTTCTGTGTAATTCTGTTTTTCTTTTGGCCCCTCCTGTGGCGCCCTCCGCGTTACTGGGGTCAGAGGATAAAAAATCACTCTATGAGAGTTCATTTCTCATCAAGGATTCATTCACCTGCCTTGATTCCTTTTTGGGATGGGACATCGGTTGCCATGGTGCACTTATTTGTAAGCCTTCCCTCTGTTGAAATCCAATTTTCCCCTTTGGAATTTGTTCCTTTTTCTAGTGATGATTTCCTTCTCAAATTGATCAATTGTAATTTTCAGTTTCTGTTGAAAGGGGGCTACAATAGTGTCCTTATCAAAACTAGTTAGTCTGTTTTCACACTTTTTATTATCCTCCTTCATCTCGATTAACAGAGTCTGCGCCTCTATCATGCTTCATTTATAGAAGCTATCGTAATTACAATATGTGTGCTATGTTTATTTTGTGCATGCACTGGTCTTTTCCTTTTTCCTCTAAGCCTGCTGGCACTTACTCCATACTGGTAGTAACACGCTTGCACAGTGGCACCTGTGAGTGCCCGAATGTCACTGCTGACATCATTTCTGTTTTTTTCATCCGGAGTCTTCATGTTAGAGACGCAGGCGCAATTCTGCTGAGACAGCAAGCACACACTACCCACCATCAAGCGCATGCGCAATCACTGAATGATGCATTTTCCGATGGCATGTTAAAGGGTATCAGAAGTGGAGTGAACCTCTATGTGCTGCCTATTGCGCATGCGCTAGAATCTTTGTGATTCGCTTGATATATGGTGTGCTCAAGCGCACCAGACAACCTGACCTCTGCCGAGCTTCAGTTCTGGGGCTTTTCTGACATGCCACTGAGGCATGCGGTGCTCACTCTGGCCACTGTTAATCAGCTGGCAAGACTAATAACTTATTATATACCTATAAATAAGCTGCCCTTTCCGGACCAGATACACTAACCTTGAAAAAGACACCTTGAGTATTGGAACTCGTGGGTCCTCTCTCTCCACTTGGCTACATTGCTGCTTCTAGGGCTATGGTGTGACCTCTATGGACTGGTTAGGGTGAAGTATTAGTTTGCCTTACTTTATACATATATTTGTCCATTTTTGTATGGACTTATCCATTTTTTTTCTGGGTCAGGATTTTTTGTCTGCCCAGTGTTATTGTGTAGGGTCCTGAGGCAGTCAAACCCTAGTAATTAACAATGCTTTTGCAGGATTAAAATGCCATTATATTGGTTTCTTTATGCACTAACCATATTATGGATGATAAAATGCTAGCAGCACTTGTTTGGGGTATTATTTATTAACTTTGTATAAATATGGAATTGTGTAGCCAGTGGATATTTTTGTGAATATTATATTCTAAATATTGGGTCGAATATGTATGCTCCTTAGGGATGTTTTAGATGTTTTTAAACTTGTGTGTGTTTTTCTGGTTTGGAAATAAAAAACTTTTTGTATTTTTCCACACATTTTGATGATCCTGAATTTATGTATGTGCTTTTTTTCTTCTCTTTGTTGATTTGCCGCCAACCCTGAGCACATGCTGACAAAGAACACACTGTTGCAATGTCTCATTCACACATGGAAAGAGGTTGACACTGTCATGCTGATGCTATGCAGGTACATGCAGCTCCACTAGATGGCAATAGAGTGGAAAGAGGATTGCACATAGCAGGAGCAGACCTTCAGCACAGCAGCGAGGCCACCACCAGGTGGCAGCAGAATAGTAAATGGGTCAATACCGGCCAGGAGCAGATATACCAAAAACAGGAAACAAAACAGCAGGTCAGATTCCAAGCCAAGTCTGGTACCAGGGAATCCAAACATGAATGGGGAACACAGAGTGGGGGCAGGAAGAGGGGAATAAACAGATATGGGTACAGTCAGCAAAAGCAGCAGGATGAATCAAGGTACGCAGTCAGCTACATACATGCCATAGGCAGAAACTATAACTCATACCTCCTGCAGGATGCAGCAGAGCTAAATAGCACACCTGAACCCAGAATGAGGCAGAACAAAGTTAACCCTTGACATGATCAGACCGGGAAAGAGAGACAGGATACAAAACTCGGCCTGTATCATGACAGTACCCTCCTATCAAGGGGGGGCCTCCAGACCCCCAGGCCCAAGCTAGGCAATCAGCATCGACAGCTTGCGCGGGACCCACTATCGATCCTCAGGGCTGTAACCCCTCCAATGAACCAAATACTGAAGTGAACGGTGGACCATGCGAGAATCCACAATAAGTTCCACTTCATACTCAGTCTGACCATCCACAGAGACAGGTGATGGAAGGGATGGAGACTCAATAGCGGAAGGTACAAATGAGTTCAGGAGGGACTTATGAAACACATTGGGAATCTGAAGCAATGAAGGTAAGCGTAAACAAAAGGCAAATGGTTTGACAACCTCAATGATTTCATAAGGACCAACAAACTTGGGACCCAACTTAGCTGAAGGGACCTTCAACCGTATGTTATTGGTAGGCAACCACACTTTATCTCCTACTAGAAATACAGGTCCTAAAGATCGTCGCTTATCAGCAAAATGTTTATGTCTGCCCTGGCCTCTCCAATGTTCTTTTGGACTTCCCTCCAAACCTCCCCCAACAGCTGAACTGCGGAATCTTCCCCCTGGACATCCCGAATCCAACCTGAAAAATTCACCAAAATGTGGGTGAAAACCGTAGTTGCAAAATAACAGAGAGGTGCCACTGGACTGATTAATCCAATTATTAATCGCAAACTCAGCCACTGGCAATGAAGAGCACCTCTGAACCCTGCCAAATAATCAAAACGTCATCAATATAGCGGTACCAGCCGATGACTTGGGAGGCAGCGCATGCGCTGTCCCCGAAAACCTCCCTCTCCCAAAATCCGAGAAAGAGGTTAACATAGGACGGCGCACATGCCGCGCCCATGGCAGTACCGCATTGCTGTAGAAAAAAACTATCCTTAAACATAAAAAAATTGTGGGTCAAAACAAAATTTAATAGTTCTAAGATCAGAAGTTGTAATGTGCCATCCAGATTACTTGTGCTAAGGAAATATTCCACAGCCCTCACTCCATGCTGGTGTGCAATACACGTATACAAAGACTCAACATCCGCCGTGACCAGCAACATGCCAGGCTCGAGGGTAAGGCCGTCCAGTCTCCGCAGGATGCAGGACGTCATTATTGTCTCTGACGTAGGAGGGAAGCGTCTCCACCAAGGGATGCAGGTAATGATCAATGAATTTGCAAATAGGATCGCATAGCCCTCCCACGCCAGAGACAATAGGACGACCCGGCGGGACCAACGGATCCTTATGGATTTTGGGTAATAAGTAAAAAGTAGGGGTCACTGGGGCACAAACAAATAAGCCATTAAAAACCTTTTTGGTAATCACTCCCCGAGAGAGCGCCGACTCCAGAACCCGAAGGAGTTTATTTTGAAAGTTGGATACTGGATTATATGAGAGTGTAGAATACGCCTCCCTATCCCTGAGCTGCCTGAACGCCTCCCGTTCATACAATTTGGTAGGCCAGACCACCACGTTCCCTCCCTTGTCGGCGGGCTTAAATACCACATCACGTAGAGCCCGTAAGTCAGAAAGTGCCTGTCTCTGAGCATAAGTCAGGTTATCATTAACCCTCCCAGTAGGAATAGTTCTAAGTTCCTGCATCACCAATTTACAGAAAATTTCCACCTGGGGACACAACGACACCGGAGGGAACGTGGTGGATCTGGGGAGGATGGATCTGGGAAAGTTACCTGTAGAGACGTCAGAAATCTCTCCTGCTAGATCCTCAAGGATGCGTAAAGCCTCCTGCTCAGCCCTGGTGTCAAGATCCATAGTAGATTGGTTCTTGGAATGTAACTTTCAAAATCAGTTTCCTTGTAAACAAAAAAGGTCCTTCACTGTGGTAAAAAAATCATAATTATTGTTAGGGACAAACGTTAAACCCAGGCGCAGGACCTCACATTGGATATCAGATAGCTTATGGGAATTCTAAATTATTTCCACTTTTTTTTATTGTCCTTTAATTGTGGAGGAGTAATCTCGCGCTTGTTTTTAAACCTGTTGTGAGTCCCATTATTGGACCTGCCAGACCTGAGTCTATCATTCCACTGTGAGTTACTTCCTATGCCTGATGTGGGATCCTCTTCCACAGAGGAGACGGAAGAGAATGAGTTGGATCTAGTTTGAGAGGACAGCTTTCTCTGATTTGTAGAGCCGGATCTGCGCCATTTATAAACTCGATTACTTTTATAATCACCAAGATCCCTTTGATACTTTTTACTTTTTGTCTGGACAATGTCCTTCTCCCACTTGTGAAAATCAAGATCAAGATCCGCATTAAGTTTAGTCATGGCTTCTGCTGTCATCTGTTTAGCCAATGTCTCCTGAATATCACCGATCTCATCCTCCATCCCTTTAATCATGCCTTCATTTGATTTAATGATAAGTTGCATGAAGCCCGTGGAACAGGTGTTAGCAATCTCTTCCCATTCAAGTTTAAACTCCTCATTATCCATATTGTAAGAGGGGAATACCTGAATCCTCGATCCCCTAGGTATCAGGCCTCTACTGACATAGCGTTCCAAAAACGATTTATTCCACCACCATCGCGTGTGTCTATTAAGAAGATCCCTAAGCTTGGCAGTAAGCTCATAAGTGTCCCTGGAGTCCACATTAAAAGATGGAGATGCATCATCACCAAAGACCTGATCCAATTTAGTCAGCCACGTCTTATCCCGTGACTGCAGGTCCATCTGTCCCAGAGGAAATGCTGTGAAAATACACAGTACACAAATTATAATGGCATACCAGAACTGATATAATAGCGTGACCATATTTAGAGGAAAACTCCGCTAGAGCAATAAGAGAAGCATAAAGATCCAAGAGCCTTTAAATCCCAAAACATTATCAAAACATAGGAAAAAATATAACTAATGTAAGGCCACCGAGTATACAAAATGTAACTTTATTAGTATATAAATATATAGGCCAAACACACAAATACATTACATAAAAACAAGAAAACAAAACAAACTGGACAGGTCTACAGAAAGATGATGCAAACTGGCAGGGGCCGGCAATCCATAACAAGAGAGGGCGCTCGCAAGTGTATAACAAGCACACATACCTAACACATAATAAATCGCCGACTAAGTGTCATATAGCATAATATGTGTGAATAACAGAGCAGCCAGATAAAAGTACAGCAGCAGCAGCGAAACGCGCGTTGGGGTATCTGCGCAGCGGGTTACGGCATCCATAGGTGAGATATACCGAGAACTTTACATCTATGTATATTTGACAGTGCATTGCCAGTCTTATGGGTACATGGCTAGCTTGTTATATGTTACATCTTTGACGTGTTACTTCTTGTGACACGTGGTATATCTTGCCCCCATTTATCTCAGGGTACTTTTATCTGGCTGCTCTGTTATTCACACATACTATGCTATATGACACTTAGTCGGCGATTAATTATGTGTTAGGTATGTGTGCTTGTTATACACTTGCGAGCGCCCTCTCTTGTTATGGATTGCCGGCCCCTGCCAGTTTGCATCATCTTTCTGTAGACCTGTCCAGTTTGTTTTGTTTTCTTGTTTTTATGTAATGTATTTGTGTGTTTGGCCTATATATTTAAATACTAATAAAGTTACATTTTTTATACTCGGTGGCCTTACATTAGTCATATTTTTTCCTATGTTTTGATAATGTTTTGGGATTTAAAGGCTCTTGGTTCTTTATGCTCCCCTCCAAAAAGTGCCTCTATTCTTCAAAAGCCAGTTTTATGGCCAATAACTCCTGTTTCCTGACATTGTATTTTCTCTCAGCAGGAGAAACTTTCTTCGAAACAAAGGCACAAGGTCATAAATTAGTTGAAGTGACGGGTCCTTGGAACAACATCACCCCTACTCCTACTTCAGACGCATCCACCTTTACAATGAACGGTTCAGATAGATCGGGCTGGATCAACACAGGAACAGACATAAAACATTCTTTTAAGGAAGAAAATGCCACCACTGCTGGATCAAACCAGTTTTTTAGATCAGCCCCCTTACAAGTGAGATCAGTGAGGAGCTTGACCACCTGAGAAAACGCCTTAATGAATTTACGGTAATAATTGGTAAACCCCCCAAATTTGCTGAAGACCCTTCAGGTCTCTTGGTTACACCCAATCAATAATAGCCTGTACCTTTCCAGGGTCCATACAAAACCTCGTGGCAGACAAAATGAACCTCAGAAAGGACAGATTCTGGGCAAAAAATGAGCAATTTTCAGGTTTAGCAAAAAGAGAGTTCTCCTGTAACGTCTGGAGAACTGTATGTAGATGACCAATGTGAGTTTGTTTCTCAGACGAAAATACAAGAATATCATCTAAATAAACCACCCTAAAGTGCCCAATGAAGTCAGCAAAGACATGATTAATAAAATTGTGAAAAACTGCTGGCGCATTCTTGAGACCAAAGAGCATGACCAAAGCCTCAAATAAACCCTCCGAGGTGAGAAATGCCATTTTCCACTCATCCCCCTCCAGAATGCGGATAAGGTTATATGCCCTCTGATTTCCAATTTAGAAAAACATTTGGCCCCAAATAATTGACTGTACAGATCAGGGATGAGCAGAGGGGGGTACATATTTCTCACCGTGATCTTATTTAATTTCCAAAAATCGAGGCATGGGCACAAACCACCATAATATTTCTTTAAAAAAAAATCCAGCCACCACAGGAGAGACAGAGGGATGAATGTGACTATTACGGAGACTTTCTGAGACATTCTCATTCATAGCGGTACGCTCTTTGCTGGAGAAGTTATACAAAAGGGCCTTGGGCAATTTAGCACCCGGAATCAGATCAATAGTACAATCAAAAGGGTGGTGTGGGGGGCGTGGCCTGAAAGCAGATGGCACGAGTCACATAACTCCAGGGCTCCTGAGATTGTGGATATGACACTGGCACGCAGCAGCTTCCAGCCAGAATACTTACCTCCATAGCACAGGCTGTAGGTGTCTGAATGCTCTGGTACATGATGACCAGAGGGAGAACCCAGAAATGTGGCTCCCCACCAAGATTGGAGGACTTCTTTCCCAGAGGGAAGCCTGCTATGAGTTCAGGTTAAATGGTATCTGCATCTCCCTCTGGATCCTCACTCCTCACATGGCACAGGGAAGCAATGTACCTCCCACAAAAGGAGATATGGAGAGTCTCGTATCTTCCTTAAGAGCCTCATTAAGAGAGGACTTGAAATCCATGCTGGGGGAGATGAAAGTAGCAATCTCCAGCCTGAGAGATCACATTTTCCATGTGGAAAATAAGATGGCAGAATTCACCACATCATATAATGCCCTGATTGATGAGAATGAAGCTCTGAAAAAGAATTAGCTCAGCTTAGTGACAAAGTACATGAGATAGTTCTAGAGGTCCACACAATCAGGCTCTTTCGTCCCCTCTCCCTCAGAGTAGCGGCCATATACCGGCCCCCAGGCTCACCCACCCACTTCCTGGACCATTTCTCTGCCTGGCTGCCGTACTTCATGTCCTCAGAACTACCAACCCTTATCCTGGGAGACTTCAACATCCCCATTAACAGCCCCACTTCCACATCTGCATCCCAGCTTCTGTCACTAACCACTTCTCTCGGCCTCTCACAGCTCTCAACCTCTGAAACACACAAAGACGGTAACACCCTGGACCTGGTTTTTGCCCGGCTCTGCTCAATCTCCTACCTAGATAACTCACCGCTTCCCCTCTCTGACCACAACATTTTCTCCTTCACACTCACATATCCTCGCTCACCCCAGCACCCTCCTACATACCATTCAGTCAGAAATCTACAAGCCATTAACCCTCTTACACTTTCAGACTCCCTACGCTCATCATTGTCCCCAATCTCTTCCTTTTCCTGTCCTGATCTGGCTGTACATCACTTCAATGACACTCTTAGAAGTACCCTTGACCAAGTAGCTCCCCTCACCCTCAGAACCTCCAAACACAGAATAAAACAGCCCTGGCTCACATCGCAAACCCGATTTCTCCAGCGATGCTCTAGGTGTGCTGAACGCTTATGGAGGAAAACACGCACACCAGAAGACTTCATACACTTCAAATTTATGTTAAGGACCTATAACTTTGCCCTTCACTTCGCTAAACAGACCTACTTTACCACTCTGATCTCCTCACTATCCATCAACCCCAAGAAACTTTTTGACACCTTTCACTCCCTCCTCAGGCCAAAAGCACAAGCCCCTATCACAGATATTTGTGCTGGAGACCTGGCCTCCCACTTTAAAAAGAAAATAGACAATATCCGTCAGGAAATCCGCTCCCAACAACTAAGTTCAGTGACTCCCATCCCTCCCCTCATTGCCCCTGGCTCACTCTCCACATTTGATCCCATCACAGAAGAAGAAGTCTCCAAGCTCCTCTCCTCTTCTCGTCCGACTACATGCACTACCGACCCCATTCCCTCACATCTCCTCCAGTCTCTCTCTCCAGTTGTCACAAGTCACCTAACTACAATCTTTAATCTCTCCCTCTCCTCTGGCATTTTCCCCCTCCTCCTTCAAACACTCTATCATTACTCCATTACTAAAGAAACCCACCCTCGACCCATCCTGCACAAACAACTACAGACCGGTCTCCAATCTCCCCTTCATCTCTAAACTCTTGGAGCACCTGATATACTCCCGCCTTACCCGCTACCTCTCCACTCACTCCCTCCTAGACCCTTCACAGTCCAGTTTCCGCCCCCTACATTCGACAGAAACTGCACTCATCAAAGTGACCAATGACCTTCTGACAGCAAAACGTAATGGTGACCACTCTCTGCTCATTCTTCTCGATCTTTCTGCAGCTTTTGACACTGTTGACCACCCTCTCCTTCTCTCTAGGCTCCAGTCACTAGGCATTAAGGACACTGCTCTCTCCTGGTTCTCCTCCTACCTTTCTGACCGCTCCTTCAGTGTTCTGTTCTCTGGCTCAACTTCATCTCCTCTTCCTCTCGCTGTCGGGGTACCTCAGGGCTAAGCCCTTGGCCCCCTTCTGTTCTCTCTCTACACGGCCCCAATTGGACAGACCATCAGCAGATTTGGCTTTCAGTACCATCTTTATGCCGACGACACACAACTATATACGTCATCCCCTGACCTTACCCCCGCTGTACTACAGAACGCCACTGACTGTCCGCAGTCTCCAACATCATGTCCGCTCTCTATCTGAAACTCAACCTCTCCAAAACTGAACTTCTTCTGCTCCCACCATCTACTAACCTCCCTAAATCTGACGTTTTCCTCTCCGTGGGTGGCACCATAATAACACCCCGGCAGCAGGCGCGCTGTCTGGGTGTTATGTTTGACTCCGATCTCTCCTTCACCTCCCATATACAATCTCTTGCCCGCTCGTGCCGCTTACACCTAAAGAACATCTCTAGAATCCGCCCTTTTCTCACCATGGAGACAGCTAAAACCCTCACTGTCGCCCTGATCCACTCCCGCCTGGACTACTGTAACGCTCTATTAATTGGCCTCCCCCTCACTCGACTTTCCCCTCTCCAGTCCATCCTTAATGCAGCAGCCAGGGTCGTCCATCTGGCTAATCATTACTCGGACGCATCCGCTCTTCGCCAGTAGTTACACTGGCTACCCATTCATTACAGGATACAATTCAAAGTACTTGTTCTCACCCACAAAGCTCTCCACAGTGCGGCACCCCCTTACATCTCCTCCCTCATTTCTGTCTATCAGCCTAACAGACCACTGCGCTCTGCAAATGACTTTCGATTAACCTCTGCACTAAACCGTACCTCCCACTCCCAACTCCAAGACTTCTCCCGTGCTGCGCCAATCCTCTGGAATGCTCTACCCCAAGATATTAGGACCATCCATAATTTGCATAGTTTTAGGCGCTCGCTCAAAACACATTTGTTCAGAGCGGCCTATCACGTTCACTAATCAAAGTCATTTTATGTTTGTGTGTGTGTGTAGCCCATTCACTATCCCCATCTATTCCCCAACCCCTGAAGATGGCTGGACCATGATTGTAAATACATCATTGTAAATACACACCTGTACTTTGTATCTCCCCCACCTCATTGTAGATTGTATGCTCTCACGAGCAGGGTCGTCTTATTTTGCTTCAATTATTGTATTGTTAACGTTGTTACTTATGACTTTTGTGTTTGAAACTGTTAAACTGTAAAGCGCTGCGGAATATGTTGGCGCTATATAAATAAAGATTATTATTATTATTATTATTAGAGAGAATAGTGTGCACATGAGAGGCATCCCAGAGGGGATTGCTGATAACACCCTACATGCTTTCCTGCAAGCATTTCTGCAAGCAGTTCTCCCTGATTTAACCCGTAGAGATCTGATGGTGGATAGAGTTCATAGAACCCCTATACCACACATATAAATCCTGATCTCTCTAGAGACACATTACCTAGACTGCATTTTTTCACCACTAAAGAAACATTTCTGCAGAGATTAAAGAAGAACCCAAGCCTGCCAGAGGATTTGCAAAACCTCCAAGTTTTTCCAGACCTTTTTGTAGCAACGTTGGTTAAGAGGAGGGAATATGCCCACGTTTGTAAGTCTTTGAGAGAAAAAAATATCTGATACAGATGGGGTTGTTCGCCGGTGAAGTTGTTGGTCTAGTATGAAGGTAGGCTGGTGATATGTCACTCTCCCAAACAAGCGAAAGAAAGACTGACTGAGTGGAAGATTCCTTTATCTCCTAGGAAAATCAACCAGGGGAAGAAATTAACCCAAGAGTGGTCTAACCCATGATCTGGAGGTTTGGTTCAGGTCCATATCTCTGAGACCCATTGTGGGGCTAGTGGAAACAGTGCCCTTGTAGTAACTTTATCTGCTGATGCTTGACTTAACAGTGTGATTCTATTTTTTTTGCAACCCGTTTTTTTATTTCTTTTTTTCTTTTTTTTTAGCTCTAGCTACTTTTATTTTTTTTTCAGTTGTTTTCTTCTTTTTGCTTGTTCTGGTAATGAGCGATTTTGAAGTCCTGACTTGTTTACATTTATTGATGTGTCTATGCTCTCAAAGTAATTCTATGATGGAAGAGTTTTTAGTCATATTGATTACACTGTTGGATTGTACTTGGAGGCATATGGGAAGTCCTAGGCGATTACATGTTCCACCATGAGCATCGAAATACTGTCACTCAATGTTAAAAGACTGAACTCCCCAGGGGAAAGGTCCATGATGTGGAGGAGGTGCAAAAATCACAGGCTGATGTGGTGTGTTTGCAGGAGATGCATTTGCTTGAGTCTGATAATAGGATTAGCCATCCCCAATTCCCACTCATTATTTGCAAATAACCCTGGCAAGAAAGCAGGGGTATGTATATTAATTAAAAATACGCTGGCATTTCAGTGTATACATTCTAATAAAGACCAAGTGGGTCCTCCTGATTTTAGTGTGCTCTCTTAACGGTGAGGCGCATACTATTGTTGCAGTATATGCTCTAAATAATGCACAGATTCTCTTTCTGCACAAAGTATTTCAGAAGGTAACCAAATTATCTCAGGGAGAGCAAATAACTTGTGGAGATTTCAATATTCCTGTAGATAGACTCCTAGATTGTTCTAATAAAAAGAACTATTTCTGGAAAGAAATAAAACCTTTGATTAGTGAGTTCCATTTACATGATTACTGAAGTCAAATGGGCCAATACTTGTCAGGAGCAGATATGCCAAAGACAAGAAACTAAACAGCAGATCAGAGTCCAAGCCAAGTCAGGTACCAGGGAATCCAAGCACGAAAGGGGAATACAGAGTGGGGACGAGAAGAGGGGAATAAACAGATATGGGTACAGTCAGCAAAAGCAGCAGAACAAATCAGGGTATCCAGAGTCAGCTACACACGCCGTAGGCAGAAACTATAACTGCACCGCCTGCAGGATGCATGCAGTGGAGCTAAATGGCAAACCTGAACCCAGAATGAGGCAGAGCAAAGTTAATCCTTGACATTGTTAGGGCTAGCGGAACGCACCAAATAATAAGATAGGTAGAATAAGGTGCGTTCGCAGCCCGGGGTCCACCGTGCAGAGATGGAACCTGCTGCCAAGTAATGACGGACTATATGGCGGTACAATGTGAAAACACACGGGTTAACTTCACCTGTGTGAAGGAAGCGAACCCTGTTAAGTCACAGGGCCGCAGTACCACACACAATAGCACAAGCAAGGAGTCTCCAAGCACAGTCCTAAGACTTGGAATCTGAGTCTGAGTAGACTACTTGCGGTCGACACTGCAACTGGGGTGTCAGCGTAACCAAAATAATAACAAAGGAATGCACGAGAGTGCATGCGGTGCCGCACTGACGGACGCCACTAACCACCCAGGTTTGGGTCAGGAAAGCACTGTGAAAGCGCATGGCGCCGCACTGGCGGACACAGCAACTAGACGCTGTATTAGTGTGTAACGTGCTGTTGGATAAGTCGGGCGCTAGATAGCAATCATACACCTTCCGCGAACAGACATCCAATAGGGAGGGTTATTTAAAGAGCGACTTTCACTCACAACACACACACGTTTACAAATGTACACTAGCGCATGGCCGTGCGGCCATGTGAGCCTTAAATACCTGCAGCACGTATAGGACCTTTCAAAAGAAGGACCAATGGAATTGCTGCAGTACCTGAGCATGTGACCCTAGATCTCCACTGAGAGATCTTGCCCTGGGCATGCTCAGTGTGCAAAGCAGAACTTAGTCCTAGTACCTACAGGACCTTCCGTGAGAAGGACCAATGGAAGTCGCTGCAGTACCTGAGCATGTGACCCTAGATCTCCACTGAGAGATCTTGCCCTCTGCATGCTCAGTGTGTGCAAAGTGGGACTTAGTCTTAGAATCGTCTGCACGCCGCTGCCCAGCACTGGCTTCAATGGCAGAAGCTGGAAAAGCAGCAGCAACCCTATGCACAGAGTGAGACTGAGCAAGACGCTGGGACCGACGTCTCCACTGAGCAGACTCCACTGCGGCTGGAGAAGAATGGGAGACTGCAGCAGAGATGGTTCGAGATTCCCCCTGTGCAGAGGCGGGAACTCGACACCTAACATTACCCCCCTCCTAGGGCCCCCCTCCTTGAACCTCGCTATGCTCGAAGGCAGCAATAAGCTGTGGAGCTCGAATGTGTTCAGCAGGCTCCCAGGACCTGTCCTCTGGGCCATAACCCTTCCAATCCACCAAATAGAATTTTTTGCCACGTATCACCTTGCACCCAAAAATAGCGTTCACCTCGTAATCGTCCGTAGACGAACCCAATGTCCCGGCAGATGACTCGGAAAACCGGGACATGAATAGGGGTTTCAAGAGGGACACATGAAAGGTGTCGGTGATACCCAGGCGTGAAGGAAGGGCCAGACGGTAGACCACAGGGTTAACCTGTTCGAGGATCTTGAAGGGACCCAAGTAGCGAGGTGTAAACTTAGTGGACTCAACACGCAGCCTGATGTTACGGACGGAGAGCCACAGTAAGTCGCCAGGAGCAAAGGTCGGAGCGGGGTGCCGATGAGCATCGGCGGAGGACCTCATTCTCTCCTTGGAGGCCCGAATGGCATCCTGAGTGTGGTCCCAAATGTCCCGTGCCTCCACAGCCCAGTCTGCCGCCCTGGAGTCGGCGGAAGACACGGGCATGGGCACAGGGACACGTGGATGCTGGACGTAATTTAGGAGGAATGGAGTCTGACTGGTGGAGTTGGCTACGGCGTTGTTAAGCACAAACTCTGCCCACGGTAGCAAGCATGCCCAGTCATCCTGCCTGGCAGAAACAAAATGTCGTAAATATGTGACCAGGGTCTGGTTGGCCCTCTCTACCAACCCATTCGTCTCGGGATGATATGCCGAAGAGAGATTCAACTCCATACTGAGTAGATGACAAAGCTCTCTCCAGAATCGAGATGCAAACTGGGGACCCCGGTCACTGACAATTTTGTCTGGCATATCGTGTAGGCAAAAGATATGCTTGATGAACAACACAGCCAGAGCCCGTGCAGAAGGTAGCCGTGGAAGAGGCACCAAGCGCACCATTTTGGAAAAATGGGCAGTGATCACCCAGATAATGGTGCAGTTACGAGACTTGGGTAAGCCCACCACAAAATCCATCCCGACCATCTCCCAGGGCCTGTCTGCCACCGGCATGGGGTAAAGCAACCCAGCTGGCAGTTGCCGAGGAGACTTGTTCTTGGCGCAGGAAACACATGCCCGAACATAGTCTGTGACGTCACGAGCCATATGCGGCCACCAGTACGTCCTCGCCAAGAGCTCAGATGTCCTCTTGGTCCCAAAGTGTCCACCCACCATGGACGAGTGAGCCCAAGAGAGAACCTCCGGTCGCAAATTAGATGGAAAGAAAGTCTTGCCTGGGGGCACAGACTCTAGCGAAACCGGAGCCACCGTTCTCAGGCTTTCTGAAGGGACAATAAGCCGAGGCTCCTCCTCCTCCTCCAAAGATGACACAACGGAGCGAGAGACAGCATCGGCCTGAATATTCTTCTCCCCAGAAAGAAAATGGAGGGTGAAATGAAACCGGGAGAAGAACAAGGACCATCTGGCCTGGCGAGAATTTAACCGTTGGGCTGTCTGCAGGTACACCAAACTTTTATGATCTGTGAAGACTTGGAAGGGAAAACGAGCTCCCTCCAAGAGATGTCTCCACTCCGAGAAAGCCAACTTCATGGCTAGCAACTCCCTGTCCCCGATGGAATAATTCCTCTCTGCTGGTGAGAAGGTCTTAGAAAAGAAGAAGCAAGGATGCTTCCGACCTTGAGCATGCTTTTGGAAGAGGACTGCTCCAGCACCAACAGATGAGGCATCCACCTCCATGATAAATGTCTTATCTACATCAGGGCGATGTAGGATGGGAGTGCTAGCGAAGTGTGACTTTATGGAGTTAAAGGCCTTGGAGACCTCCTCAGACCACAATTTGGGATTTGCCCCCTTCTTCGTGAGGGCAACCAAGGGAGCTACCAAAGTTGAGAAGTGCGGAATGAACTGGCAATAATAATTAATGAACCCCATAAAGCGCTGCACCGCTTTAAGAGAATGGGGTTCCTGCCAGTCCATCACAGCCTGTAGTTTGGCAGGATCCATAGCCAATCCTTGGGCGGAGATGATATAGCCGAGGAAAGGTAAGGACTCCTGCTCAAACATACACTTCTCCAACTTGGCATAGAGGGAGTTTGCCCGTAGGAGGTCGAAGACTTTGCAAACATCTCTCCAGTGGGAGTCAATATCTGTAGAGTAGATGAGAATATCATCCAGATAGACTACGACCGTGGTGGAAAGCATATCCCGGAAGATGTCATTCACAAAGTCTTGGAAAATGGCTGGGGCATTACAGAGCCCAAAGGGCATCACCAGATAGTCATAGTGCCCATCCCTGGTGTTAAAAGCCGTCTTCCATTCGTCCTCCTCACGGATGCGAATCAGGTTGTAAGCACCCCGCAGATCTAGTTTAGTAAACACCCTTGCTCCCCGAAGCCTATCAAAGAGCTCAGATATCAGGGGCAAAGGATACTTATTCTTAACGGTGATGGCGTTGAGACCCCTGTAGTCTATGCATGGACGCAGTTCTCCATTCTTCTTCTGCACGAAGAAGAACCCAGCCCCTGCAGGTGACACTGACTTCCTGATGAACCCTCTTGCCAGATTCTCTTGAATGTACTGAGACATTGCCTCTGTCTCCGGGAGAGATAACGGATAAACTCGACCCCGGGGAGGCTCAGCACCAGGCAAGAGATCAATAGGACAGTCATAAGGGCGATGAGGCGGAAGGGTCTCCGCCGCCTTTTTGGAGAACACGTCTGCATAAGACAAATATTGCTTGGGGAGAGAGGATAGGTCTGCGGGTACCTCTGTAGTAGCAACCTGAACGCACTCCCTCTGGCACCTACCCCCACAAGATTCACCCCATCCCAGAATTCTGCCTGAGGACCACTCGATATGAGGAGAGTGGTACCGTAGCCAAGGTATCCCCAACAGGACCTCATCAATTCCCTCAGGAATGATGAGTAGAGATTAGTGTTGAGCATTCCGATACCGCAAGTATCGGGTATCGGCCGATATTTGCGGTATCGGAATTCCGATACCGAATTCCGATACTTCCCGCGTATCGGATACCGGAATCGGAAGTTCCCAGAATTCAAACTGCACGCAGCAGCCAATGAGGAATGATTGGAAGTGTGGGCACATCCTGTTTAGCATGGTGGGCATGTAAGTACTGGCAAGGCTGTGATTGGCTGCTGAAATGATGTCACTCTGCACTATAAAAATCGCTGCCGCCATTTTGCGCTCACTCTGCTGTGATTTCAGTTAGGGACAGGACGCTGTGTTCTAACTGAGGGCCAGTTGAGCTTGCTAATTGCTTTATTTTCCTTTCCAAAGGCTAATTTAGCAAAACGCTGTGTGTTCTTCACTGTTCACCTTGCTCTTGCCATGCAGCGCTGTTTTAACAGCGTTCTGCAAGGTCTCTGTGTGTGTGTGTGTGCAGCTCACTCTGTAGTCTGTGTGCAGCCATATACCCGGTTGTATTCAGCTCAGGGGGGGTTCACACTGCCTCACACAGTTGTCCTTTTTTGCTCATAGTGCAGCCTGCTGCACATTTTTTCTCAAATTTCCTATTAGTGTTTTTCCACCCGTCTCCAGCTAAATTGTGGAAAAACACTACATAGGATAACCTAGAGGGGGGTTTTTGGGCCTTGCAGCGCCGTTTACGGCTGTCTGCACGGTCTCCGTGTGAGCCCAGCTCGCCCTATAGTCTGTGTGCAGCCATAGCCGGTTGGATTCAGCTCAGGGTTCGTTACTGGCTCATACCTTGAGAAAAATTTTCCTTTCTTTCAAATAGTGCAGCCTGTTTAAAAATTTTAAAAAAAATTCCCTATTAGTGTTTTTCCACCCGTCTCCAGCTAAATTGTGGAAAAACAGTACATAGGATAACCTAGAGGGGGGTTTTTGGGCCTTGCAGCGCCGTTTACGGCTGTCTGCACGGTCTCCGTGTGATTTAAACTAGCTCTGTAGCCCGATCTGCACAAAAAAAAAAGTAAAGTTCACCAAACACAACTTAACACTTGTGTAGACCACATTTGAAAAATAATAAAGTTTAGTCCACACTTTACAACATTAGTGTTTCTTACACCTGTTAGGAGGAGCATTTCAGGAATAAGCACGCTAAGGCCTTAGTACTTTTCTGCTTATCTTTATCTGTCAACCAAGATGAAGAGGGCAGGGAGTAAGGCACGTGGGCGTGGGCGCGGAGCAGGGAGAGGAGCAGGGTGAGGACGTGGTGATTCTATGCCTGCTGCGGGCGCCGGTGACTCGTCGTCACTCAGTTTCAGCAGGGAACAGTCCTTCATGCGCAGCTTTGTCGGAGAGCGCCGTGCACCGCTGCTGCGTGAAGACCAAATTGAAGCCGTTGTCGGGTGGATGGCAGCTAACGCCTCGGCATCGACTTCAGTTAGTGCCACATCCTCTCAGGCACAGAGCACTGGAGAGCAGCCATCTGTCTCTTCACCACCTGCCAAATTGGCCAGGCAGTCAGAGAGCCCAGGACAGGAGCCGTCTCTACTTCTGTTCTCTGAATCTCTTGGCTTGGAAACAGGGGGCCAGCCAAGCAGCATTGGAGAAATGGAAGAAGAGGCAGTGTGCAGTGATGCCCAACAGCTTTTTCTCTCTGGCTCTGAAGAGGCAGGTGGGCCAGTGCCTCCGGTGACCACAGCGCAGTACACATCTGATGATGAAACTCAGGTGCCGCTTTCTGATGTGTACTGTGCTGCCGAGACTACCCAGGAGGAGCAGTTGGTGGCAGAGGGTAGTGGAGATGATGAGGTCCTTGACCCATCGTGGCGTGAGGAACAGGAAGGTGGTGGGAGCAGCTCTGAGGAAGAGCTTCCCCTTACGGGCCAAAGAGGGAGAGGGAGGGGGAAGACTGCGGAGCCTGTAGCCTCCACTTTGGCACCCGTTAGGAGCCTGTCTCTTTCCAAAGCCAAAAAGGGCGCTCCCAAGACTTGCAGTGCCTGGTCCTTTTTTGACACAGTTGCACAGTTGACACAAATGACATTTGTTTTGTCAAATGCAAGCTGTGTCATCAGAAAGTAAAAAGAGGGAAAAATGTCAGCAACCTCAATACCACAAATATGTGGAAACATGTGCGGACCAGGCACGCGGTGGAGTTACAGAAACACAGTGAAGACGTAGGCCAACCAACAGCGGCAGCTACCACCTCTTCATCTCGTGTTGCCTCTTCCTCCACTGTTGTCCAGAGACCTAGTGTAATTCCACCCACAGCACCACCTTCCCAGTCATCCCCACACTCCCAGTCTACTCTACAGCCATCGGTAGTACAGGCATGGGAGAAAAGGCGGGCATTCTCGGCCAACCACCCCCGAGCACAGGCTCTGAATGCAGGCATTGCCAAACTGTTGTCCCTGGAAATGCTCTCGTTCAGGCTGGTGGAGACTGACAGCTTCCGTGACTTGATGGCATTGGCAGTCCCACAGTACAAGGTGCCCAGCCGCTTTTACTTCAGCAGGCAGGCTGTCCCTGCCCTGCACAGGCATGTTGAGGCAAACATAAAACATGCGCTACTGAACGCCGTCAGTATCAAGGTCCACCTCACCACCGATGCGTGGACCAGTCAGCATGGACAGGGGCGATATGTTTCCCTCACTGCCCATTGGGTTAATGTTGTTGAGCCAGGTACAGATCGTGCGAGTGGCGCAGAACGTGTCCTGCCCACTCCAAGGATTGCAGGAATCCAGTCTGTACGCATCGACTCCTCCTCTTACACCAGTTCCTCAGATTCCTCTCTGCAGGATCCGTCACAGTCCACCTCCACATGGACCCGTGAACGTTTACCTATGACCGACATGAGCACAGCCGTGGCCAAACGTCAGCAGGCCGTCTTGAAACTAGTTTCATTGGGGCATCGAAGCCACACAGCGCAGGAGCTCTGGAATGCCATCAAGCAGGAGAGCGATGTGTGGTTACTGCCAGCGAATCTCCAGCCAGGCATGGTAGTGTGTGACAATGGCCGAAATCTGGTGGCAGCTTTGGCCCTTGGCAACCTCACTCACATCCCATGTCTGGCACATGTGCTCAATTTGGTTGTGCAGAGTTTTCTGAGGGACTATCCGGATCTTGATGCCCTGCTGCACAAGGTCCGCCTAGAGTGTGCTCACTTGCGGCGTTCCAGCTTGGCCAGATCCCGCATTGCTGCTCTGCAGCGCCGATTCCGCCTTCCGGAACACCGCATCATATGTGACCTACCTACCCGGTGGAATTCCACGTTACATATGTTGGAGCGGTTGTGTGAGCAGCAGCAAGCAGTTATGGAGTACCAGCTGCATCAGGCGCAAAGAAGCCGCAGTCAGCGCCGATCAGACTTCACAACCACAGAGTGGGCCACTATGAAGGACGTCTGCCAGGTTTTGCGTCCTTTTGATTATTCCACGCGGATGGCAAGTGCAGATGATGCACTAGTCAGCATGACTGTCCCCCTTATCTGCCTGCTTCAGCAAACTTTGCAAGGGTTAAGGGATGATGTTGTGGAAGAGGTGGAGGATGAGGAGTCACCTTTTCCATCAGCTTCTTGAGAGTCAGCGCCACGTGGTTCCTCACAAAGGGGTACGCAGGGGCCAATTTGTGAGGAGGATGAGGAGGAGTCAATGGAGGAGGAAGAGCTCCGTCCAGAGGAGGGAGCGACACAATTGTCCAGTGGTCAGGGTCAGTGTGTACAGCGAGGGTGGGGTGATGACGAGCGGGCAGAGATCATGTCTCAAGCAGGGGACAGCGTTTCTGGGCCAGTTGGCACTCTGCAGCACATGGTGGATTTCATGCTGCAGTGCCTGAGAAACGACCGCCGCATCGACCACATTCTCAACATGCCTGATTATTGGGTGTTCACCCTCCTCGATCCTCGCTACCAGGACAACGTCCAAAACCTCATCCCTGCGTTGACCCGGGAGCGTAAATTGCGGGAGTACCACGACACACTGGTGAATTCCATCATCTTCTCCTGTCCAACTGAGGGGAGTGCTGCTAGTGCTTTACAAAGCAGCTCAGTGCGTCGAGGCAGTGGGGGAGGCTCTGCCCAAAGAGGGAGCAGAAGCAGTGCCTCTGCCCAAGGCAAGCCCAGTATGGCACAACTCTGGCACACTTTTGTGTGCCCGCCCCAAATGTCTACACCATCACCGGCGGCTCCAGTCAGCAGGAGACAACGGTTCCGTCAGATGGTGACAGACTACATGGCTTGCCCTCTTACTGTACTCCCAGACGGCTCTTCCCCGTTCAAGTTTTGGGTCTCTAAGCTGGATACATGGCCAGAGCTAAGCCAGTATGCATTGGAGGTGCTGGCTTGCCCTGCGGCTAGTGTCTTATCGGAACGTGTCTTTAGTGCCGCAGGTGGTGTACTAACAGACCGTCGCATGCGACTATCCTCCGATAACGTTGACCGGCTTACTTTCCTGAAAATGAACCAGGCCTGGATCTCGCAGGAATTTGCCACTCCTCTGCCTGATTAAGTAATTGGGTGTCATCCAGGTCTCCTGCTGTGTTCATCTTTCTACCACCTGAACTGCTATTCCTGGGCTCCAACACCGCCATTTGCGGCTCAGAAGTGCAGGCTGCACAGTAAAAACATACGACCCAGTGTTATTGGGTTTCAGTAACGTCAGCTGATCCCCAGCTGTGTAGCCGGCAATGTGTCCTGCGACCGCCACGCTGGCACAACAACCTAAATGTAAGGGAACTTTCCCCCCCCCCCCCCGTCGTTTGTTACTGAAAGAGCCATCTTGTGCAGCAGTAATGCTGCACAAGGAAAAGGTAGCTCTTTTTTTTTTAGCTCCTTGCACACGCAGAACTAAACACTTATAAAATGTGTTCACTGATACCGTTATACTGTCCCGGAGCTGGGACTTTCCTTCACAATGTGACGCAGCACAGCCGTCATTCCTACACCCTTGGTGCCATGCGCTGCCTCCTCAGCGTTGTTTTAAGCTGTCACGGAGCCTGCGCTGTTCTGTTATCCCTTGGGCATGCCCTATTTGCGCTGCCTGTCTTCTGACATAATATGGTGTCAGGCTGGCTGCGCCTGTGCGGCCGCGCTGCCCGAGATCCCGCCTCGCTGTGTCTTCTGATTGAGTCACACTGCGGGCCTGGGATCCATGGGCATGCGCAGTGCATATCTTCCCCTCGGGCTCTCGCTCATTTCCCTCCGCCTTCTTTAGACTGTGCGCCGTCAGCTGATCCCTAATAGCATGCCACGGCCGTGACACCGCACAGTCTGAAAAAGAGGGAAGGAGGGGAGTGAGAGTCGAGGATATGCACTGTGCATGTCCATGGTTCCAAGGCCCGCAGTGGGATTACGTTGGACGAGACTGCGAGGTGGGATCTGGAGCAGCACAGACAGTGACAGCCTGACACCAAATTATGTCAGAAGACAGGCAGCGCTAATTGGGCATGGCCAAGGGCTAACAGAACAGCGCAGGCTCCGTGACAGGCACCAAGGGGATAGGAATGTCAGCTGTGCTGTGTCCCATTACGAAGGAAATTCGCACCTCCGGGACGGTTTAACGGTATAAGGGGACACATTTTTAGTGTTTACTTCGGTGTTTGCAAGGAGCATAATTAAAAGAACCACCTTTTCCTTTTGCATCGTTAGTGCTGCACAAGATGGCTCTTTCAGCTACAAACGTCTTGGGGGGGGGGGTTAAAGGTTCCCTTTCAACTTGCTACAATCAGGCTTCGGCCTACACTCTGTTCCTCTGCTCCTCCTGCTGTCCCTGGGCTCTAACACCGCCAGTTGGTGCCTTGAAGTGCTGTCTGCACAGTCAACAGTCGCTCCTCTGTTATTGGGGTTCAGTAACGTCAGCTGATCCCCAGCTGTGTGTGCGGCAATACCTCCAATCTGCTCCTCCTGCTGTCCCTGGGCTCTAACACCGCCAGTTGGTGCCTGGAAGTGCTGTCTGCACAGTCAACAGTCGCTCCTCTGTTATTGGGGTTCAGTAACGTCAGCTGATCCCCAGCTGTGTGTGCGGCAATACCTCCAATCTGCTCCTCCTGCTGTCCCTGGGCTCTAACACCGCCAGTTGGTGCCTGGAAGTGCTGTGTGCACAGTCAACAGTCGCTCCTCTGTTATTGGGGTTCAGTAACGTCAGCTGATCCCCAGCTATGTATCCGGCAACGTGTCATGCGACCGCCACGCTGGCACAACTAAAATGTAAGGGGACCTGTCCCCCCCCTAGGCGTTTGTTACTGAAAGAGCCACCATGTGCAGCACTAATACTGCACAAGGGAAAGGTCGCTCTTGAAATTATGCTCCTTGCAAACGCTGAACTACACACTCATGTAATGTGTCCCCTCACACCGTCCAACCGTCCCGGAGGTGGGACTTTCCTTTGTAATGTGACGCAGCACAGCCGTCATTGCTACCCCCTTGGCACCGTGCGCTGCCTCCTTAGCGTTGTTTGATTCCGTCATGGACCCTGCGCTGTTATGTTATCCCTTGGCCATGCACAGTTTGCGCTGCCCGTCCTCTGACATCATTTGTTGTCGTCCTGGCTGCGCCTGTGCGTCCACGCTGCCCGAAATCACACCTCGCAGTGTCGTCTAATGTGATCCCACAGTGGGCCTGGTATCCATGGCCATGCGCAGTGCATATACTAGCCTCTCACTCCCCTTCTTCACGCTTCTTCAGACTAGGCGGCGTCAGCTGATCCCTAATAGCCTGCCACGGCCGTGACGCCGCACAGTCTGAAGAAGCAGGAAGGAGGTGAGTGAGAGGCGATGATATGCACTGCGCATGCCCATGGATCCCTGGCCCGCAGTGGGACTACATTAGATGACACTGCAAGGTTGGATCTCGGGCAGCTTGGACGCACAGGCACTGCCAGCCTGACACCTACATGATGTCAGAAGACGGCCACCGCTAACTGTGCATGGCCAAGGGATAACATTACAGCGCGGGCTCCGTGACAGAACCAAACAACGTTGAGGAGGTGGCGCCCGGCACCAAGGGGGTTGGAATGACGGCTGTGCTGTGTCACATTACAAAGGAAAGTCCCACTTCCGGGATGGTTTGACGGTGTGAGGGGACACATTATATGAGTGTGTACTTCAGCGTTTGCAAGGAGCATAATTTTCGGAGCCACCATTTTCCATGTGCAGTATTACTGCTGTACAAGATGGCTCTTTCAGCAACAAATGCCTGGGGGGGGGTTAAAGGTTCCCTTTCAACTTGCTCCACTGCAGGCTTCGGCCTACACTCTGCTCCTCTTTGATTCCCTGGGTTTCAACACTGTCAGTTGCCACCTGGAAGTGTTGTCTACACAGAAAAAACACTAGGTGATGTGTCAGTGGGGTTCAGCACCGCCAGCTGTTCCCCTGCTGTGTAGTCGGCAACGTGTCCAGCACAAGCCACGCTGACACAACAGAACAAAAGCTGCCACCAGTGCAGGCTTCGGCCTACACTCTGCTCCTCTCCTCCTCCTGCTGACCCTGGGCTCAAACACCGCTAGTTTTTGCCCGGAAGTGCTAGCTGCACAGAGAAAAACACCAGCCAATGTGTTAGTGGGGTTCAGCACCGCCAGCTGTTCCCCTGCTGTGTAGCCGGCATCGTGTCCAGCACAAGCCACGCTGGCACAACCGACCAAAAGCTGCCACCAGTGCAGGCTTCGGCCTACACTCTGCTCCTCTCTTCCTCCTGCTGACCCTGGGCTCAAACAGCTCCAGTTTCTGCCCGGAAGTGCTAGCTGCACAGAGAAAAACACCAGCCAATGTGTTAGTGGGGTTCAGCACCGCCAGCTGTTCCCCTGCTGTGTAGCCGGCAACGTGTCCTGCAAACGCCACGCAGGCACATGAACTGAAATTGAAGGGAGCCTGCCCCCCACCCCCAGGTGTTTCTATGTATAGCAGCCACCTTGTACAGCAGTACTGCTGCATTTGTACAAGGTGGCTGACTTTTTTCTCCTTGCCCACGTGGAACTCAACACGTACAAAATGTGTCTCATTAGAGACCATTCCACTGTCCCTGAGGTGTGACTTTCCTTTCTAATGACACGCAGCACCCCCATTGTTACCGCTGCCCGTCTTCTGACATCATTGGTTGGCTGGCTGTTGTGAATTCTGTGGCTGAATTCACTCCTGTGGTCACAAGTGGTACTGCAGCTTCTGAGCTTCCTCCCTCAGGTGTTCTGGTGAGCTCGTTAACTGCCTCCGCCTGATGCTGCTATCCTTGCTCCTTGTCAATGTTTCAGTGTTGGATCTGAGCTTCTCCTGATTGTTCCTGTGACCTGCTGCTCTGTATAGCTAAGTGCCTTTTGCTTTTTTGTTGCTTTTTTTTCTGTCCAGCTTGTCTTTTGTTTTGCTGGAAGCTCTGAGACGCAAAGGGTGTACCGCCGTGCCGTTAGTTCGGCACGGTGGTTTTTTTTTGCCCCCTTTGCGTGGTTTTGCTTTAGGGTTTTTTGTAGACTGCAAAGTTCGCTTTACTGTCATCGCTCTGTCCTAGAATATCGGGCCCCACTTTGCTGAATCTATTTCATCCCTACGTTTTGTCTTTTCATTTTACTCACAGTCATTATATGTGGGGGGCTGCCTTTTCCTTTGGGGAATTTCTCTGGGGCAAGTCAGGCCTATTTTTCTATCTTCAGGCTAGCTAGTTTCTTAGGCTGTGCCGAGTTGCCTAGGTAGTTGTTAGGCGCAATCCACAGCCGCTTTTAGTTGTGTTTAGGATAGGATCAGGTGTGCAGTCTACAGAGTTTCCACGTCTCAGAGCTCGTTCTTGTATTTTTGGGTATTTGTCAGATCACTGTGTGCGCTCTGATCGCTAAGCGCACTGTGTTTCTGGATTGCCTTCATAACACCTGTCATTAGCAAACATAACAGTACAAGGAGCCAAACTAATGATTCTCAATAGAGGGAAAGAAAAAGTTCTGACATCACTTTTTTTTTTTTTCTGCTCTGTGTTCACCTTTTTTTTTTCCCCTAGACATTTGGGTGATTCTGGACACAAGTGTGGACATGGATATTCAGGGTCTCTGCTCTTCAATGGATAATCTCGTTATAAATGTACAAAAAATTCAAGATACTATTGATCAGAAATCTATGTTAGAACCAAGAATTCCTATTCCTGATTTGTTTTTTGGAGATAGAACTAAGTTTCTAAGTTTCAAAAATAATTGTAAGCTATTTCTGGCCTTGAAACCTCATTCTTCTGGTAATCCTATTCAACAGGTTTTGATTATTATTTCTTTTTTGCGCGGCGACCCTCAAGACTGGGCATTTTCTCTTGCGCCAGGAGACCCTGCATTGAGTAGTGTCGATGCGTTTTTCCTGGCGCTCGGATTGCTGTACGATGAGCCTAATTCAGTGGATCAGGCTGAGAAAAATTTGCTGGCTTTGTGCCAGGGTCAGGATGATATAGAAGTATATTGTCAGAAATTTAGGAAATGGTCAGTACTCACTCAGTGGAATGAATCTGCGCTGGCAGCTTTGTTCAGAAAGGGTCTCTCTGAGGCTCTTAAGGATGTCATGGTGGGATTTCCTATGCCTGCTGGTTTGAATGAGTCTTTGTCTTTGGCCATTCAGATCGGTCGACGCTTGCGCGAGCGTAAATCTGTGCACCATTTGGCGGTACTGCCTGAGGTTAAACCTGAGCCTATGCAGTGCGATAGGACTATGACTAGAGTTGAACGGCAGGAATACAGACGTCTGAATGGTCTGTGTTTCTACTGTGGTGATTCCACTCATGCTATTTCTGATTGTCCTAAGCGCACTAAGCGGTCCGCTAGGTCTGCCGTCATTGGTACTGTACAGTCCAAATTCCTTCTGTCCATTACCTTGATATGCTCTTTGTCGTCGTTTTCTGTCATGGCGTTTGTGGATTCGGGCGCTGCCCTGAATCTGATGGATTTGGATTATGCTAAACGTTGTGGGTTTTTCTTGGAGCCTTTGCGGTGTCCTATTCCATTGAGAGGAATTGATGCTACACCTTTGGCCAAGAATAAACCTCAATACTGGGCCCAGCTGACCATGTGCATTGCTCCTGCACATCAGGAAGTTATTCGCTTTCTGGTGTTGCATAATCTGCATGATGTGGTCGTGTTGGGGTTGCCATGGCTACAAACCCATAATCCAGTATTGGATTGGAATTCCATGTCGGTATCCAGCTGGGGTTGTCAGGGGGTACATGGTGATGTTCCATTTTTGTCGATTTCGTCATCCACCCCTTCTGAGGTCCCAGAGTTCTTGTCTGATTATCAGGATGTATTTGAAGAGCCCAAGTCCGATGCTCTACCTCCGCATAGGGATTGTGATTGTGCTATCAATTTGATTCCTGGTAGTAAATTCCCTAAAGGTCGATTATTTAATTTATCCGTGCCCGAACACGCCGCTATGCGCAGTTATGTGAAGGAATCCCTGGAGAAGGGACATATTCGCCCATCGTCATCACCACTGGGAGCAGGGTTCTTCTTTGTAGCCAAGAAGGATGGTTCGCTGAGACCGTGTATTGATTACCGCCTTCTTAATAAGATCACTGTTAAATTTCAGTATCCCTTGCCATTGTTATCTGACTTGTTTGCTCGGATTAAGGGGGCTAGTTGGTTCACTAAGATAGATCTTCGTGGTGCGTATAATCTGGTGAGAATCAGGCAAGGAGATGAATGGAAAACTGCATTCAATACGCCCGAGGGTCATTTTGAGTATCTAGTGATGCCGTTCGGACTTGCCAATGCTCCATCTGTGTTTCAGTCTTTTATGCATGACATCTTCCGTGAGTATCTGGATAAATTCCTGATTGTTTACTTGGATGACATTTTGATCTTCTCAGATGATTGGGAGTCTCATGTGAAGCAGGTCAGAATGGTTTTTCAGGTCCTGCGTGCTAACTCTTTGTTTGTGAAGGGATCAAAGTGTCTCTTCGGTGTGCAGAAAGTTTCATTTTTGGGGTTCATCTTTACCCCTTCTACTATCGAGATGGATCCAGTTAAGGTCCAAGCCATCCAGGATTGGATTCAGCCGACATCTCTGAAAAGTCTGCAAAAGTTCCTGGGCTTTGCTAATTTTTATCGTCGCTTCATCTGTAATTTTTCTAGCATTGCCAAACCATTGACCGATTTGACCAAGAAGGGTGCTGATTTGGTTAATTGGTCTTCTGCTGCTGTGGAAGCTTTTCAGGAGTTGAAGCGTCGTTTTTGTTCTGCCCCTGTGTTGTGTCAGCCAGATGTTTCTCTTCCGTTCCAGGTCGAGGTTGATGCTTCTGAGATTGGAGCAGGGGCGGTTTTGTCACAGAGAGGTTCTGATTGCTCAGTGATGAAACCATGTGCTTTCTTTTCCAGGAAGTTTTCGCCCGCTGAGCGTAATTATGATGTGGGCAATCGAGAGTTGCTGGCCATGAAGTGGGCATTCGAGGAGTGGCGTCATTGGCTTGAAGGAGCTAAGCATCGCGTGGTGGTATTGACTGATCATAAGAACTTGACTTATCTCGAGTCTGCCAAGCGCTTGAATCCTAGACAGGCCCGTTGGTCGTTATTTTTTGCCCGCTTCGACTTTGTGATTTCGTACCTTCCGGGCTCTAAAAATGTGAAGGCAGATGCTCTGTCTAGGAGTTTTGTGCCCGACTCTCCGGGTTTATCTGAGCCAGCGGGTATACTCAAGGAAGGAGTCATTGTGTCTGCCATCTCCCCTGATTTGCGGCTGGTGCTGCAAAAATTTCAGGCGAATAAACCTGATCGTTGTCCAGCAGAGAAACTGTTCGTCCCTGATAGGTGGACTAATAAACTTATCTCTGAACTTCATTGTTCGGTGTTGGCTGGTCATCCTGGAATCTTTGGTACCAGAGAGTTAGTGGCTAGATCCTTCTGGTGGCCATCTCTGTCACGGGATGTACGTACTTTTGTGCAGTCCTGTGGGATTTGTGCTAGGGCTAAGCCCTGCTGTTCTCGTGCCAGTGGGTTGCTTTTGCCCTTGCCGGTCCCAAAGAGGCCTTGGACACATATTTCGATGGATTTCATTTCTGACCTTCCCGTTTCTCAAAAGATGTCAGTCATTTGGGTGGTCTGTGATCGCTTTTCTAAAATGGTCCATCTGGTGCCCTTGGCTAAATTGCCTTCCTCCTCTGATTTGGTACCTTTGTTCTTTCAGCATGTGGTTCGGTTGCATGGCATTCCTGAGAATATTGTTTCTGACAGAGGTTCCCAGTTTGTTTCAAGGTTTTGGCGAGCCTTTTGTGGTAGGATGGGCATTGACCTATCCTTTTCCTCGGCTTTCCATCCTCAGACTAATGGCCAGACCGAACGAACCAATCAGACCTTGGAAACATATCTGAGATGTTTTGTTTCTGCAGACCAGGATGATTGGGTGTCCTTTTTGCCGTTGGCTGAGTTCGCCCTTAATAATCGGGCCAGCTCGGCTACCTTGGTTTCTCCATTTTTTTGGAATTCTGGGTTCCATCCTCGTTTCTCTTCAGGACAGGTTGAGTCTTCGGACTGTCCTGGTGTGGATTCTGTGGTGGATAGGTTGCAGCAGATCTGGACTCAGGTAGTGGACAATTTGATCTTGTCCCAGGAGAAAGCTCAACTTTTCGCTAATCGCAGACGCCGTGTGGGTCCCCGACTTCGTGTTGGGGATCTGGTTTGGTTATCTTCTCGTCATATTCCTATGAAGGTTTCCTCTCCTAAATTTAAACCTCGTTTTATTGGTCTGTATAGGATTTCTGAGGTTCTCAATCCTGTGTCTTTTCATTTGACCCTCCCAGACTCCTTTTCCATACATAATGTATTCCATAGGTCGTTGTTGCGGAGATACGTGGCACCTATGGTTCCATCTGTTGAGCCTCCTGCCCCGGTTTTGGTGGAGGGGGAATTGGAGTATATTGTGGAGAAGATTTTGGATTCTCGTGTTTCTAGACGGAAGCTCCAGTATCTGGTTAAATGGAAGGGTTATGCTCAGGAAGATAATTCCTGGGTTTTTGCCTCTGATGTTCATGCTTCCGATCTTGTTCGTGCCTTTCATGCGGCTCATCCTGGTCGGCCTGGGGGCTCTGGTGAGGGTTCGGTGACCCCTCCTCAAGGGGAGGGTACTGTTGTGAATTCTGTGGCTGAATTCACTCCTGTGGTCACAAGTGGTACTGCAGCTTCTGAGCTTCCTCCCTCAGGTGTTCTGGTGAGCTCGTTAACTGCCTCCGCCTGATGCTGCTATCCTTGCTCCTTGTCAATGTTTCAGTGTTGGATCTGAGCTTCTCCTGATTGTTCCTGTGACCTGCTGCTCTGTATAGCTAAGTGCCTTTTGCTTTTTTGTTGCTTTTTTTTCTGTCCAGCTTGTCTTTTGTTTTGCTGGAAGCTCTGAGACGCAAAGGGTGTACCGCCGTGCCGTTAGTTCGGCACGGTGGGTTTTTTTTGCCCCCTTTGCGTGGTTTTGCTTTAGGGTTTTTTGTAGACTGCAAAGTTCGCTTTACTGTCCTCGCTCTGTCCTAGAATATCGGGCCCCACTTTGCTGAATCTATTTCATCCCTACGTTTTGTCTTTTCATCTTACTCACAGTCATTATATGTGGGGGGCTGCCTTTTCCTTTGGGGAATTTCTCTGGGGCAAGTCAGGCCTATTTTTCTATCTTCAGGCTAGCTAGTTTCTTAGGCTGTGCCCAGTTGCCTAGGTAGTTGTTAGGCGCAATCCACAGCCGCTTTTAGTTGTGTTTAGGATAGGATCAGGTGTGCAGTCTACAGAGTTTCCACGTCTCAGAGCTCGTTCTTGTATTTTTGGGTATTTGTCAGATCACTGTGTGCGCTCTGATCGCTAAGCGCACTGTGTTTCTGGATTGCCTTCATAACACCTGTCATTAGCAAACATAACAGCTGGCTGTGCCTGTGCGTCCGCCCTGCCCGACACAACGCCCCTCGTTGTCTCATATATTTTGACTGTGAGGGTGTGATTGATGGGCACGAGCAGTGCATATGTTCCCCTGTCTTCACTCCCCTCCTTCCGCCTTCTTCTGACTGTGCGGCCTCATGGCCGCGGCATGCGATAAGGGATCAGCTGAGGCCGCCCAGTCTGAAGCTGGTGTAAGGACATGTGTGAGCGGCGAACATATTTACTGCACAAGGCCACGAATCCCAGCACCGCAGTGTGACTTTAGGAAAAGGCACTGTGGGTCTGGGATTTATGGCCATCGTTAACCGCACCGGCCAACATGAAATGAGGTCATGAGACGGCCTGCACTAACAGGGTATTGCCAAGGGATAACACAAGAGCGCAGTTTCCTGTACTGCAAATAACAACGGTAAGGAATCTGCGCCCAGCACCTAGGTGTAAATTTGTACACCTGTGCTGCGTCTCCTTAAAAAGACAAGTCACGCCTCCACTACTGTTTGACAGTATAATGGGCTAAATAGTGTACGTGTTTTATTCAGCGTGTGCAAGGAGCAAAATTAAGAGAGCAACCTTTGACTTGTGCATCATTAATGCAGTTCAAGGTGTGGCTCTTGTACCTTGCAACACCTGAGGGGGGGTTAAAGGTTACCTTTGAAATTGGTTCAACTAGGCTTCGGCCTGCACTCTGCTCCTCTCCTCCTCCTGCTGACCCTGGGCTATAACACCGCCAGTTGTAGCCTGGAAGTGCTAGCTGCACAGAGAAAAACACCAGCCAATGTGTTAGTGGGGTTCAGCACCGCCAGCTGTTCCCCTGCTGTGTAGCCGGCATCGTGTCCAGCACAAGCCACGCTGGCACAACTGACCAAAAGCTGCCACCAGTGCAGGCTTCGGCATACACTCTGCTCCTCTCCTCCTCCTGCTGACCCTGGGCTCAAACACCTCCAGTTTCTGCCCGGAAGTGCTAGCTGCACAGAGAAAAACACCAGCCAATGTGTTAGTGGGGTTCAGCACCGCCAGCTGTTCCCCTGCTGTGTAGCCGGCATCGTGTCCAGCACAAGCCACGCTGGCACAACCGACCAAAAGCTGCCACCAGTGCAGGCTTCGGCCTACACTCTGCTCCTCCTCCTGCTGACCCTGGGCTCAAACACCGCTAGTTTTTGCCCGGAACTGCTAGCTGCACAGAGAAAAACACCAGCCAATGTGTTAGTGGGGTTCAGCACCGCCAGCTGTTCCCCTGCTGTGTAGTCGGCATCGTGTCCAGCACAAGCCACGCTGGCACAACTGACCAAAAGCTGCCACCAGTGCAGGCTTCGGCCTACACTCTGCTCCTCTCCTCCTCCTGCTGACCCTGGGCTCAAACACCTCCAGTTTCTGCCCGGAAGTGCTAGCTGCACAGAGAAAAACACCAGCCAATGTGTTAGTGGGGTTCAGCACCGCCAGCTGTTCCCCTGCTGTGTAGCCGGCAACGTGTCCTGCAAACGCCACGCAGGCACATGAACTGAAATTGAAGGGAGCCTGCCCCCCACCCCCAGGTGTTTCTATGTATAACAGTCACCTTGTACAGCAGTACTGCTGCATTTGTACAAGGTGGCTGACTTTTTTCTCCTTGCCCACGTGGAACTCAACACGTACAAAATGTGTCTCATTAGAGACCATTCCACTGTCCCTGAGGTGTGACTTTCCTTTCTAATGACACGCAGCACCCCCATTGTTAGCGCTGCCCGTCTTCTGACATCATTGGTTGGCTGGCTGTGCCTGTGCGTCCGCCCTGCCCGACACAACGCCCCTCGTTGTCTCATATATTTTGACTGCGAGGGTGTGATTGATGGGCACGAGCAGTGCATATGTTCCCCTGTCTTCACTCCCCTCCTTCCGCCTTCTTCTGACTGTGCGGCCTCATGGCCGCGGCATGCGATAAGGGATCAGCTGAGGCCGCCCAGTCTGAAGCTGGTGTAAGGACATGTGTGAGCGGCGAACATATTTACTGCACAAGGCCACGAATCCCAGCACCGCAGTGTGACTTTAGGAAAAGGCACTGTTGGTCTGGGATTTATGGCCATCGTTAACCGGACCGGCCAACATGAAATGAGGTCATAAGACGGGCAGCTCTAACAGGGCATTGCCAAGGGATAACACAAGAGTGCTGACTCCTGTACAGCAAATAACAACGCTCAGGAAGCTGCGCCAAGCACCAAGGCGTTATTTGGGACACCTGTGCTGCGTCTCCTTAAAAAGCCAAGTCACGCATCCACTACAGTTTGACTGTAGAATGGGCAAAATTGTGTACGTCTTTCATTCAGCGTGTGCAAGTAGACAAATTAATAGAGCAACCTTTCACTTGTGCAGCATTAATACTGCACAAGGTGTGTCTCTTGTACTTTGTAACACCTGAGGGGGGGTTAAAGGTTTCCTTTGAAATTGGTTCAACTAGGCTTCGGCCTACACTCTGCTCCTCTCCTCCTCCTCCTCCTGCTTCACCACGGGCTCTAACATCGCTAGTTTTTGCCCGCAAGTGCTAGCTGCACAGAGAAAAACACCCGCCATTGTGTTAGTGGGGTTCAGCAACGCCAGCTGTTCCCACACTGTGTAGCCGGCAAAGTGTCCTGCAAACGCAACGCTGACACAAAGCTGCCTCCAGTGCAGGCTTCAGCCTACACTCTGCTCCCCCTGCTTACCCTTTGCTCCAGCACCGCTAGTTGGGGCTCTAGGAAGACAATCTTTAATAGGCAATGCATCTGGGTTCCAGCACCGCCAGCTGGTTCTCGGCAGTGTTTTTGTCACAGGTACTCCCTCGTGCCAAACCTGGTTTCAGCACCGTCAGCTGTTTCCGGGTTGTGTCAAACTCGCTGAGACGCCTATGCTTGCCCCGTCGTGTTGCGGTCGAGTTAGCCAACTCCAGGGTGCCTCCAGTTTAGGAGCTTCCTATGTGGGCTGCGTGAACTGGTAGTCAAGGCTGGTTCTGTAGTGCCAGTAGGCCCAGCTCCCCCTGTAGGACTGTTGGGGTTCGGTAACTGCGGCTGCCTCGCGGCCTAGCTGTTCTCTCCTCTCCTGTGGGCCTTCGGGTCCACCACCTGGTTCCAGCACCGTCAGCTGGTTCCAGGCCGAGCCTTTGGCTTAGGTGCCTCCTCCTGGGTATCCGAGTTCCGCCAACGTCAGGCGGTCCTTGGTAGTGCTTTTAAGCGCGGGCACCTACAGCTTAGTAACCGGGTTCCAGCACCGCCAGCTGGTCCTCGGTCGTGCCATTGGCTCTTGCACACTGGGGCAACGCATCTGGGTTCCAGCACCGCCAGCTGGTTCTTGGCAGTGTTCTTGACACAGGTACTCCCTCGTGCCAAGCCTGGTTTCAGCACCGTCAGCTGTTTCTGGGTTGTGTCAAGTTCACTGAGACGCCTATGCTTGCCCCGTCGTGGTGCAGTCGGGTTAGCCAACTCCAGGGTGCCTCCAGTTTAGGAGCTTCCTATGTGGGCTGCGTGAACTGGTAGTCAAGGCTGGTTCTGTAGTGCCAGTAGGCCCAGCTCCCCCTGTAGGACTGTTGGGTTTGGTAACTGCGGCTGCCTCGCGGCCTAGCTGTTCTCTCCTCTCCTGTGGGCCTTCGGGTCCACCTCCTGGTTCCAGCACCGTCAGCTGGTTCCAGGCCGAGCCTTTGGCTTAGGTGCCTCCTCCTGGGTATCCAAGTTCCGCCAACGTCAGGCGGTCCTTGGTAGTGCTTTTAAGCGCGGGCACCTACAGCTTAGTAACCGGGTTCCAGCACCGTCAGCTGGTCCTCGGTCGTGCCATTGGCTCTTGCACACTGGGGCAACGCATCTGGGTTCCAGCAACGCCAGCTGGTTCTCGGCAGTGTTTTTGACACAGGTACTCCATCGTGCCAAGCCTGGTTTCAGCACCGTCAGCTGTTTCCGGGTTGTGTCAAGCTCACTGAGACGCCTATGCTTGCCCCGTCGTGGTGCGGTCGGGTTAGCCAACTCCAGGGTGCCTCCAGTTTAGGAGCTTCCTATGTGGGCTGCGTGAACTGGTAGTCAAGGCTGGTTCTGTAGTGCCAGTAGGCCCAGCTCCCCCTGTAGGACTGTTGGGGTTCGGTAACTGCGGCTGCCTCGCGGCCTAGCTGTTCTCTCCTCTCATGTGGGCCTTCGGGTCCACCTCCTGGTTCCAGCACCGTCAGCTGGTTCCAGGCCGAGCCTTTGGCTTAGGTGACTCCTTCTGGGTATCCGAGTTCCGCCAACGTCAGGCGGTCCTTGGTAGTGCTTTTAAGCGCGGGCACCTACAGCTTAGTAACCGTGTTCCAGCACCGCCAGCTGGTCCTCGGTCGTGCCATTGGCTCTTGCACACTGGGGCAACGCATCTGGGTTCCAGCACCGCCAGCTGGTTCTCGGCAGTGTTCTTGTCACAGGTACTCCATCGTGCCAAGCCTGGTTTCAGCACCGTCAGCTGTTTCCGGGTTGTGTCAAGTTCACTGAGACGCCTATGCTTGCCCCGTCGTGGTGCAGTCGGGTTAGCCAACTCCAGGGTGCCTCCAGTTTAGGAGCTTCCTATGTGGGCTGCGTGAACTGGTAGTCAAGGCTGGTTCTGTAGTGCCAGTAGGCCCAGCTCCCCCTGTAGGACTGTTGGGTTTGGTAACTGCGGCTGCCTCGCGGCCTAGCTGTTCTCTCCTCTCCTGTGGGCCTTCGGGTCCACCTCCTGGTTCCAGCACCGTCAGCTGGTTCCAGGCCGAGCCTTTGGCTTAGGTGCCTCCTCCTGGGTATCCGAGTTCCGCCAACGTCAGGCGGTCCTTGGTAGTGCTTTTAAGCGCGGGCACCTACAGCTTAGTAACCGGGTTCCAGCACCGTCAGCTGGTCCTCGGTCGTGCCATTGGCTCTTGCACACTGGGGCAACGCATCTGGGTTCCAGCAACGCCAGCTGGTTCTGGGCAGTGTTTTTGACACAGGTACTCCCTCGTGCCAAGCCTGGTTTCAGCACCGTCAGCTGTTTCCGGGTTGTGTCAAGCTCACTGAGACGCCTATGCTTGCCCCGTCGTGGTGCGGTCGGGTTAGCCAACTCCAGGGTGCCTCCAGTTTAGGAGCTTCCTATGTGGACTGCGTGAACTGGTAGTCAAGGCTGGTTCTGTAGTGCCAGTAGGCCCAGCTCCCCCTGTAGGACTGTTGGGGTTCGGTAACTGCGGCTGCCTCGCGGCCTAGCTGTTCTCTCCTCTCCTGTGGGCCTTCAGGTCCACCACCTCGTTCCAGCACCGTCAGCTGGTTCTCGGCAGTGTCTTTTGCTCTTGTACCTTCTGCTCCCCATCCTGGTTCCAGTACCGTCAGCTGGTTCCGGGCAGAGCCTTTGGCTTAGGTGCCTCCTTCTGGGTATCCAAGTTCCACCAACGTCAGGTGGTCCTTGGTAGTGCTTTCAGGCACGGGTACCTCCTGCTTAGTAACCGGGTTCCAGTAACGTCAGCTGGTTCTCGGTAGTTCCATTGGCTCTTGGACCTTCGGCTACCCATCCGGGTTCCAGTACCGTCAGCTGGTTCTCGGCAGTGTCTTTTGCTCTTGTACCTTCTGCTCCCCATCCTGGTTCCAGTACCGTCAGCTGGTTCCGGGCAGAGCCTTTGGCTTAAGTGCCTCCTTCTGGGTATCCGAGTTCCGCCAACGTCAGGCGGTCCTTGGTAGTGCTTTTTAGCACGGGTACCTCCTGCTTAGTAACCGGGTTCCAGTAACGTCAGCTGGTCCTCGGTAGTTCCATAGGCTCTTGAACCTTCGGGTAGCCATCCGAGTTCCAGTTCCATCAGCTGGTTCTTGGCATTTTCTCAGCCTTCTTGTACCTTCTGCTACATTTCCAAGTTGAAGACCCTAAAGTCGACGACCCGGAAGACCACCCCGATGACGACGACGACGACGGCGGAGACGACGACGGCGGAGACGACGACGGCGGAGACGACAATGGCTGAGACGACGACGGCGGAGATGACGACATTGGAGACGACGACCCTGGAGACGACGACATGGAAGACCGAGAAGCAGAAGAACAAGAGGCTGCAGAACAAAGAGCAGAAGAACATTAAGCATAAGACTTAATATCAGAGCAAAAGATATTATCTAAATTATATGCAGAAGAAGACTAAGCAGTGTATGGGGGTGAGTCCGTTCCTCCTCGTGGTGCCCCTGGATAAAGCCTGATGCTGCAGGCCAAACTGAACGCGGACAAATGTAACTTTTGTGACTGGCAGAACGGAAGGTGTAATCTTCCAACTTTTATAGATAACAACTACGGGAATGCCTGTCACAAATGAGAATATGATGAAGAAGTAGAATAGGAAGAATAATAACAGTGGAATAAAAAGAATATGTAGAATAGGAAGAATAATAATAGTTGAATAAAATGAATATGAAGAATGTAATAAAAAAAAAAAAAAAAGGTAAAGGATGAAGAAGAAGATGAATAAGGTGAAGAAGAAGTTGATGTCAAAGATGCTGATGATGATGAAGATGAAAGTGTGGGAAAAGAAAAAAAAAAAGAAAAAAAAGAAGGGGAAGGGCGTGGAATAGTGAAACATCAATATCTGACAAAATAAAAAAAAAATTTACATAGTCAATATCTTTGTCACTCCGAACGTCTTAAAAAAAAACAAAAAACATGCTATTCTATTTGATTGGGATAAACCTCTATGACTTTAATGTCTCCGCCACCTCCCCAAATACATCCGGCATTATTCTTAGTTGTTTTCCTTCATGTAGAATGAACCTACAAGGCAAGAAAGGGTTTATTTTAATTCCGATATTTTGGTCCCATTGACTTGCATTGGGATCGGGTATCGGTATCGGCGATATCCGATATTTTTTGAATATCGGCCGATCCAATCCGATACCGATACTTTCCGATATCGGAAGGTATCGCTCAACACTAGTAGAGATATAATCTCCTGATGGGATGGCGACATGGACAGAGTAAAAGGGATGGTCTGGTGTGTTATCTGTGAGGGCAGTGTCGACCCATTCACCAACCATACTGTTACTGGTTGAGCTAGCATAACCAGGGGTATTGCGTGCCGTTTGGCGAAGGCAGAAGACATAAAATTGCCCTCCACCCCAGAATCCACGCAGAGCTCTACCGAGTGGGAGGATGAGCCTATAGTAATTGTCCCTTTAAAGGACAATTTGGAGGCAAACGTCGCCGTGCCTAGTGTACCTCCACCTACTACCACTAGACGCTGACGTTTCCTCGACCACTGGGAACATCTGGTGGCAAGATGTCCTGACTGCAAACATGACAAACCTGGAGTGCATGAGCGGTCCGGGACTTAGATCCCGCTCGTGACACTTCCATGGCCTCATGTGACTCAGGGGCCTGGACTGGAGATTCCAAAGGTTTGGCGAAACGTCTGCAAACACTGGGCTCGCTCTAACCTCCGCTCGTGAAAACGGAGGTCAATACGAGTGAACACAGCTATTAACTCCTCCAGTGTGGCGGGAATCTCCCTAGTGGCCAGGGCATCCTTCACGTGGTCAACCAGCCCCCTCCAAAATATCGGAATTAGGGCTTTATCCAACCACTCCAGCTCAGAAGCTAAAGTGCAAAATGGCTGACCAAAAACGAGCCCTGAGTCAATGCCAACAGTTGGAGCGCCGTATCATGGGTGACACGAGGTCCTAAAAAGACCTGTTTCAGAGTGCTCAGGAAGAATGAAGCACTCTGCACCACATGATCGCCACGCTCCCACAGCGGCGTAGCCCATTCTAACGCCCTGTCCGACAGGAGAGACACAATAAACCCCACCATTGCCGGCTCTGTAGGGAAACGAGAGGCCAGAAGCTCGAGATGTATAGAGCACTGACTCACGAAACCCCTACAAGACTTACTATCACCAGAAAATTTTTCTGGCAGCGAGAGGCGTGACAGGGGTGGCAGTGGACAGGGTTGCTGCAGCCACGCTAGAAGCTTGAACAGCAACTGCGGTTACATCCACAGCTGAGGTTGTGCGCTCGAGAGCCGCCAACCTACCCTCCAGCTGCTGGATGTACTGCAAGGATTGCTGTTTGTCCGTCATTACTAGCCAGACCCTGGCGCTAGTGTAATGTTAGGGCTAGTGGAACGCACCAAACAATAAGATAGGTAGAATAAGGTGCGTTCGCAGCCCGGGGTCCACCGTGCAGAGATGGAACCTGCTGCCAAGTAATGACGGACTATATGGCGGTACAATGTGAATACACACGGGTTAACTTCACCCTGTGTGAAGGAAGCTAACCCTGTTAAGTCACAGGGCCGCAGTACCGCACACAAGAGCACAAGCAAGGAGTCTCCGAGCTCAGTCCTAAGACTTGGGATCTGAGTCTGAGTAAACTACTTGCGGTCGACACCGCAACTGGGGTGTCAGCGTAACCAAAATAATAACAAAGGAATGCACGAGAGTGCGTGCGGTGCCGCACTGGTGGACGCCACTAACCACCCAGGCTTGGGTCAGGAAAGCACTGTGAAAGCGCATGGCGCCGTACTGGCGGACACAGCAACTAGACGCTGTATTAGTGTGTAACGTGCTGTTGGATAAGTCGGGTGCTAGATAGCAATCATACACCTTCTGCGAACAGACATCCAATAGGGAGGGTTATTTAAAGAGCCACTTTCACTCACAACACACACACGTTTACAAATGTACACTAGTGCATGGCCGTGCGGCCATGCGAGCCTTAAATAGCTGCAGCACGTATAGGACCTTTCAAAAGAAGGACCAATGGAATTGCTGCAGTACCTGAGAATGTGACCCTAGATCTCCAATGAGAGATCTTGCCCTGGGCATGCTCAGTGTGCAAAGCAGAACTTAGTCCAAGTACCTACAGGACCTTCCGTGAGAAGGACCAATGGAAGTCGCTGCAGTACCTGAGCATGTGACCCTAGATCTCCACTGAGAGATCTTGCCCTAGGCATGCTCAGTGTGTGCAAAGTGGGACTTAGTCTCAGAAGTGTCTGCTCGCCGCTGCCCAGCACTGGCTTCAATGGCAGAAGCTGGAAAAGCAGCAGCAAGGCTATGCACAGAGTGAGACTGAGCAAGACGCTGGGACCAACGTCTCCGCTGAGCAAACTCCACTGCGACTGGAGAAGAATGCGAGACGGCAGCAGAGATGGTTCGAGATTCCCCCTGTGCAGAGGCAGGAACTCGACACCTAACAGACATGATCAGACCAAGAAGGAGAGACAGGATACAAAACCCGGCCTGGATCATGACAGACACTAGCGTTCCTGCGTGCACCTCTGAGACCCTTTTATAGGTTCAGTTCATGTCCAGTCAGACAGGACCTTGCACACGGGCCAATCCAGAGCAGCCACATCACCAGAGCAGCTGACGACTGACCACCAATGAGATGTCGCCATATCACGAGTATATTCAGGAGGGTGATTTCTGGACTTAGTCTCCAGAGTGTTCACTTGTCGCTGTCTACTGCTTAAGAGCCAGCAGCTTGTCACTGCCTACCACTGGTTACCATAAGCTTGGCTGAAGAGCCAGCAGTAACAAGAAGAACAGCACGAGCCTGAGCAAGATGCTGGGACCGACGTCTATGCTCAGCAGCACCTGCAGCTGCCAAAGAGGAATAGGAGACTGCAGGTGCAGGCCTGGCTTGGGATCTACCCTGCGTAGCGCGAGAATCCCGGCACCTAACACTTATCATCCTATGAAAAGCTCACAAGAAAAAATGCAGTCAAACAAAGTCCCATAAAAAGTCAAACTTTATTAAACAACCAAATAGATAAAATATCACACGTGAACAGACCACTGGAGAACAGAGGGAAAATGAAGCACTATATGGCGGTACTAAATTAACCAAAAGACACGACCACCACTTCAGCTCCAAGGACGTCCACCCATTTCTTCTGATACATGTTGGCACCAATGACACGGCAAGGAAGGACCTACCGACAATCTGCAAGGACTTTGAAGAGTTGGGGAAGAAAGTAAAGGAACTGGATGCACAGGTAGTTTTTTCTTCTATCCTTCCAGTAGACGGGCATGGCACCAGGAGATGGAACAGGATCCTTGATGCAAACAACTGGCTAAGACGATGGTGCAGACAACAAGGATTTGGATTCCTGGACCACGGTGTGAATTACTGGTATGATGGACTCCTCGCCAGAGACGGACTACACCTCAACAAACCTGGGAAACACACATTCGCCAGAAGACTCGCTACACTCATCAGGAGGGCGTTAAACTAGAAGAAGAGGGGACGGGAAGAAAAACATTAGACTCGAACAAAGACGACCCAGGAAAACATACTCTGAAGGGAGGTAAGAACATTTCTAAAACAATCCACAGTGAGGAGATTGGAACAAAACAAAATCCTCTAAACTGCATGCTCGCAAACGCCAGAAGCCTGACAAACAAGATGGAAGAACTAGAAGCAGAAATATCTACAGGTAACTTTGACATAGTGGGAATAACCGAGACATGGTTAGATGAAAGCTATGACTGGGCAGTTAACTTACAGGGTTACAGTCTGTTTAGAAAGGATCGTAAAAATCGGAGAGGAGGAGGGGTTTGTCTCTATGTAAAGTCTTGTCTAAAGTCCACTTTAAGGGAGGATATTAGCGAAGGGAATGAGGATGTCGAGTCCATATGGGTTGAAATTCATGGAGGGAAAAATGGTAACAAAATTCTCATTGGGGTCTGTTACAAACCCCCAAATATAACAGAAAGCATGGAAAGTCTACTTCTAAAGCAGATAGATGAAGCTGCAACCCATAATGAGGTCCTGGTTATGGGGGACTTTAGCTACCCGGATATTAACTGGGAAACAGAAACCTGTGAAACCCATAAAGGCAACAGGTTTCTGCTAATAACCAAGAAAAATTATCTTTCACAATTGGTGCAGAATCCAACCAGAGGAGCAGCACTTTTAGACCTAATACTATCTAATAGACCTGACAGAATAACAAATCTGCAGGTGGTCGGGCATTTAGGAAATAGCGACCACAATATTGTGCAGTTTCACCTGTCTTTCACTAGGGGGACTTGTCAGGGAGTCACAAAAACATTGAACTTTAGGAAGGCAAAGTTTGAACAGCTTAGAGATGCCCTTAATCTGGTAGACTGGGACAATATCCTCAGAAATAAGAATACAGATAATAAATGGGAAATGTTTAAGAACATCCTAAATAGGCAGTGTAAGCGGTTTATACCTTGTGGGAATAAAAGGACTAGAAATAGGAAAAACCCAATGTGGCTAAACAAAGAAGTAAGACAGGCAATTAACAGTAAAAAGAAAGCATTTGCACTACTAAAGCAGGATGGCACCATTGAAGCTCTAAAAAACTATAGGGAGAAAAATACTTTATCTAAAAAACTAATTAAAGCTGCCAAAAAGGAAACAGAGAAGCACATTGCTAAGGAGAGTAAAACTAATCCCAAACTGTTCTTCAACTATATCAATAGTAAAAGAATAAAAACTGAAAATGTAGGCCCCTTAAAAAATAGTGAGGAAAGAATGGTTGTAGATGACGAGGAAAAAGCTAACATATTAAACACCTTCTTCTCCACGGTATTCACGGTGGAAAATGAAATGCTAGGTGAAATCCCAAGAAACAATGAAAACCCTATATTAAGGGTCACCAATCTAACCCAAGAAGAGGTGCGAAACCGGCTAAATAAGATTAAAATAGATAAATCTCCGGGTCCGGATGGCATACACCCACGAGTACTAAGAGAACTAAGTAATGTAATAGATAAACCATTATTTCTTATTTTTAGTGACTCTATAGCGACAGGGTCTGTTCCGCAGGACTGGCGCATAGCAAATGTGGTGCCAATATTCAAAAAGGGCTCTAAAAGTGAACCTGGAAATTATAGGCCAGTAAGTCTAACCTCTATTGTTGGTAAAATATTTGAAGGGTTTCTGAGGGATGTTATTCTGGATTATCTCAATGAGAATAACTGTTTAACTCCATATCAGCATGGGTTTATGAGAAATCGCTCCTGTCAAACCAATCTAATCAGTTTTTATGAAGAGGTAAGCTATAGGCTGGACCACGGTGAGTCATTGGACGTGGTATATCTCGATTTTTCCAAAGCGTTTGATACCGTGCCGCACAAGAGGTTGGTACACAAAATGAGAATGCTTGGTCTGGGGGAAAATGTGTGTAAATGGGTTAGTAACTGGCTTAGTGATAGAAAGCAGAGGGTGGTTATAAATGGTATAGTCTCTAACTGGGTCGCTGTGACCAGTGGGGTACCGCAGGGGTCAGTATTGGGACCTGTTCTCTTCAACATATTCATTAATGATCTGGTAGAAGGTTTACACAGTAAAATATCGATATTTGCAGATGATACAAAACTATGTAAAGCAGTTAATACAAGAGAAGATAGTATTCTGCTACAGATGGATCTGGATAAGTTGGAAACTTGGGCTGAAAGGTGGCAGATGAGGTTTAACAATGATAAATGTAAGGTTATACACATGGGAAGAGGGAATCAATATCACCATTACACACTGAACGGGAAACCACTGGGTAAATCTGACAGGGAGAAGGACTTGGGGATCCTAGTTAATGATAAACTTACCTGGAGCAGCCAGTGCCAGGCAGCAGCTGCCAAGGCAAACAGGATCATGGGGTGCATTAAAAGAGGTCTGGATACACATGATGAGAGCATTATACTGCCTCTGTACAAATCCCTAGTTAGACCGCACATGGAGTACTGTGTCCAGTTTTGTTCACCGGTGCTCAGGAAGGATATAATGGAACTAGAGAGAGTACAAAGGAGGGCAACAAAATTAATAAAGGGGATGGGAGAACTACAATACCCAGATAGATTAGCGAAATTAGGATTATTTAGTCTAGAAAAAAGACGACTGAGGGGCGATCTAATAACCATGTATAAGTATATAAGGGGACAATACAAATATCTCGCTGAGGATCTGTTTATACCAAGGAAGGTGACGGGCACAAGGGGGCATTTTTTGCGTCTGGAGGAGAGAAGGTTTTTCCACCAACATAGAAGAGGATTCTTTACTGTTAGGGCAGTGAGAATCTGGAATTGCTTGCCTGAGGAGGTGGTGATGGCGAACTCAGTCGAGGGGTTCAAGAGAGGCCTGGATGTCTTCCTGGAGCAGAACAATATTGTATCATACAATTATTAGGTTCTGTAGAAGGACGTAGATCTGGGTATTTATTATGATGGAATATAGGCTGAACTGGATGGACAAATGTCTTTTTTCGGCCTTACTAACTATGTTACTATGTTACCCATCACTGTAGCACTAATCACATATTTGTATATCAACGGGACCCTTGGCCCTAGATAAGTATTATACGGATCCATGACCCCATGTAAAGCAACAGTGGCCCATATGCATATCTATATCCAAATACACTGCCAACTAAAGCATGGCCAAGGAGCACCCAGATAAAAGTTAATTACCTGCCAGTGGCAGTGAGAGGTCCCGAGTCCACCCCGACGCGCGTTTCGGAGCTCTACGCTCCTTCCTCAGGGGGCATGCAGACCTACTGAGCATATTGCTCTATATAGCGCCTGCCGCACGCCGAGCACCGGATCCCCCGCGCCAGGCGCTCACATCGCCAGCCGAGGCAGGAAGCACGTGGGGCCCCACGTGATCCTCCATCGGGTAGCTATGGAGACGCGGCATACAGAAGACTGCGGGCAGTGCGCAGGCGCGGCACAGCCGCGGCCATGATGGGAGAGGGAATCTGAAAGGGCAGACCACATCAGACATAGGGAGGGGAAATGTATATCAGAATACCAAAAATACAGATCAATATGGCCACAAGGTGTAAATAGGGAGAAAATAAACACACAATACATGACATGACATACAGATATAGACAAAAACATAAATGCAGACTGATAAAAAAAAACAAACACCCGTAACAAAACCCAACCCTAAAACAGACATATGTTCTACTGCCAAACAGAACTGCACATAAATAAAGTTCATATGTTCATAGTAGAAACACCATCAAAGATAGTCCAGCATCACACTCCATAAAGCAGCACGGTGTTGATAGAAGTGTATGTAGCAGTAGCATTGATTGTAGTCCACTCACACCATTACAACCTCCAGCCAGAGCTTGTGACTAACGATATGTCTAGAATTATAATAAAAAAGTTAAAAACATGAAACAAGTACAGGCCATCACAATGCGTCACCAGGAACGCAGCGGATCGGGATCACAAGAAAGGTGCAAATGAAATATTTTCATTAAGTCCCTTAGGTTGGATGGTCTGGAGAGTCCAAATCCATCGAACCTCTACCTGGGCAAGGCGTTTACTCAAATTACCCCCCCTAATATTGATACTCAAAAGATCAATCCCCCGGACTTTAAGTCCAGAGGCATCACATTGGTGGAACTCCCTAAAATGCCGTGGAAGTGTTTTGAGGGTGGCTGTGTCAGTACATGTTGCTGCCACCATTATGCCCAAAACATGTTCTCTGACGCTCACTTTCAGTTGTCGTGTGGTCAATCCAATATATATAAGACCACACGGACAAGTAGCATGGTATATAACGTATCTAGAGATACAAGATATATTTTGTTTGATTGTATAGCTATTAGTAGCCCTTGAATCAGAGAAGGTGGTACATCTCTCAATGTTTGGGCATGCGACGCATCTCCCGCATGGGACACAGCCACCCCCCGGCCTCATCCTATCCAGAAATGTGGGCACAGTCTGACTGACATAATGGCTACGTGTAAGCCGATCACGAAGGTTGGTAGCTCGTCTGAATGCAATCAAGGGATTTTCCGGTAGAAATTTCCTAATAATAGGGTCCACCCTAAGGATGGGCCAAGCCTTACCAATCGCCGCACGTACTTTAAGGTGCTGTGGGTTATAAGATGTCACAAATCTCGCCACACCACCTCCTCCCGCTGGTTTAGATGTTCTATCATATAGGAGGTTGTTACGATTCGAGTGTTTAGCGAGATGATAGGCGCGATTCACACTGCGATGGCTATACCCCCTCGCATAAAAGCGTGATTTTAACTCCACCGCCCTCTTCTCGAAGTCTGCATCAGTGGAGCAGACCCGACGGAGGCGGAGAAACTGGCCTACTGGGATTGCTCGGATCATATGGTCCGGATGGCATGAGGTAGCATGTAACACAGAATTAGTGGCCGTATGTTTCCTGAAGATGTCCGTCTGTATTAGACCATCACCATCCTTGCGGATGGTGACGTCAAGGAAGTCGATTCTCTCCGCATCCCACACCGGGGCAAGACGAATGTTCAGATCATTGTCATGCAATGTGTACACGAACTGCGCAAGGTCGATAGCTGTGCCCTGCCAGACAAAGAAGATGTCGTCAATGTAGCGTGCCCATAAAAGGACACGGTCAATTGACCCCTGTTTGTCTGACAGGAAAAGATCCCTCTCCCACAACCCCAGGAACAGATTAGCATAGGATGACGCAAAGGCCGCTCCCATGGCTGTACCCTGGAGTTGTAGGTAGAAGGATCCTTTAAAAACAAAAAAATTGTGGGTGAGGGTGAACTCTAGTAGCTCCAGGATGAGGTCCCTCGTAGTTACTGGGAGATTGGACATACCCAAAAAGAATCTCACTGCCCGAAGCCCGTCCGAGTGGCGAATGTTGGTATAGAGGGACTCTACATCCACGGAAGCCAAAAGAGTCTCACCCTCAAAACACAAACCATCGACCCTGCGCAGAAGGTCCCCAGTGTCTCTGAGGAAGGAGGGAAGGTCACGTACCAATGGTTGAAGGTAATGATCTATCCATTTATTAACTTTTTCAAGAAAGTTGCCCCTCCCAGACACGATTGGTCTGCCGGGTGGCGACCGAAGATCTTTATGAATTTTTGGTAACAGGTAGAATGTGGGGATAGTGGGCTCCTTCACCTGCAGTGCCGAAACCAGCTCACTAGTGACAACGTCGCAGTCTAAGGCCCTTTTCAAAATCATCTCTAATTGGACATTATATGCAGATAGGGGATTATAGGTAAGTTTTTTATAATATGTAGTGTTATTCAATTGGCGCAACGCCTCCCCCTCATACATAGATGAAGGCCAGACTACGACGTTGCAACCTTTGTCGGCTGGCTTCAGCACCACGTCAGGAAGATCTTGAAGGGCCCTAAGCCGGATTCTCTCCTGTCTAGTCAAATTATCCCCACCACCAAATTTCGATATTTTTTGAAGATCCTCGGTCACCACCCGCACAAACAAATCAATGCTGGGACAAGAGTTGAAAGGAGGAAACTTAACAGAACGTGGACGTATACATTGAGGGACCTTACCTCCCTCATTCTCGTGTTCAAGAGCCAACTCTTCCAGGATCCTTATAGTTTCCTGCTCCTCCTCTCAATGCTACTGCTACGTACACTTCTATCAACACCGTGCTGCTTTATGGAGTGTGATGCTGGACTATCTTTGATGGTGTTTCTACTATGAACATATGAACTTTATTTATGTGCAGTTCTGTTTGGCAGTAGAACATATGTCTGTTTTAGGGTTGGGTTTTGTTACGGGTGTTTTTTTTTTTTATCAGTCTGCATTTATGTTTTTGTCTATATCTGTATGTCATGTCATGTATTATGTGTTTATTTTCTCCCTATTTACACCTTGTGGCCATATTGGTCTGTATTTTTGGTATTCTGATATACATTTCCCCTCCCTATGTCTGATGTGGTCTGCCCTTTCAGATTCCCTCTCCCATCATGGCCGCGGCTGTGCCGCGCCTGCGCACTGCCCGCAGTCTTCTGTATGCCGCGTTTCCATAGCTACCCGATGGAGGATCACGTGGGGCCCCACGTGCTTCCTGCCTCGGCTGGCGATGTGACCTCCTGGTGCGGGGGATCCGGTGCTCGGCGTGCGGCAGGCATATTCCTCTCAGGCACTTCCGGTTCGGCGCTATATAGAGCTATATGCTCAGTAGGTCTGCATGTCCCCTGAGGAAGGAGCGTAGAGCTCCGAAACGCATGTCAGGGTGGACTCGGGACCTCTCACTGCCACTGGCAGGTAATTAACTTTTATCTGGGTGCTCCTTGGCCATGCTTTAGTTGGCAGTGTATTTGGGGTGCCCCCAAGCTTTCCTGGCTACCCACAGTGGATTATATAGCACATATTGGTCAGAGTAAGTGTTTTCCTACTTTTATCTATAGACCCTTCCTGCATCTGCACTTTTGCATATAGCACCTTTGTCTTTTTGTAAATTATTGGTATTCCACCTACATTTAAATATGCATACTTTGGCACTTTTTGCACATTGCACTTTTTTTACTCAATTTTGATCTTTTTTATATATACTTTGGTATTTGCAGGAGGCACTAAGATTGAGTGGTTTTTCACAGAGATCTAGATTATAATAGCCAGTGAAATTAGGGCACGTAGTAATATATTGTTTACATATATATTGGTATTATTTATTATTATTTTTTCTTATAAATTTTATGTGTGGAATTTAATAAAAATTATATTTTATACGATTATATCCTTGTCCAGATTGCTTTTCTTGAATTTTTACTATGGGATGGGCTTGATTTTTTAACTCTTTGTAGTGTCACACTACACCACTAATACACTGTTTTTCAGGAGTTTCTTTTATCACAAAATTTTATATATATAGGAATTGTTTTAAAATATATATATCTATATTTATCCTGAATAAGATTTGTGTATTTCTACTATTGGATATAGATATGTATATGGGCCACTGTTGCTTTACATGGGGTCATGGATCCGTATAATACTTATCTAGGGCCAAGGGTCCCGTTGATATACAAATATGTGATTAGTGCTACAGTGATGGGTGCTCGTGTCTTTTGGTTACTTTAGTACCGCCATATAGTGCTTCATTTTCCCTCTGTTCTCCAGTGGTCTGTTCACGTGTGATATTTTATCTATTTGGTTGTTTAATAAAGTTTGACTTTTTATGGGACTTTGTTTGACTGCATTTTTTCTTGTGAGCTTTGTCATATGTATGCTGGCAGTTTTCCCAGCTTATGTCCTGTCGTACATGCCCTGAGATATCCCTGCTATTATGCATACAAAATGGTATTTATTTCTGGTCAGTGCATGGATGTCGTATCTAACAATTTTGCTATTCTATATTACTGTGTTATGCACAGGTTCTCTGTTTGTGGACAAAATGGACTACCGGCAAAAGAACAAACCTGGCTTTCCCAATTGGATCAGGTCTTTGGTGCAGGGGGGCCGGAGGCGCAGCGGATTGTGGATCACAGTTGGGATGAGAAATTTACCCAGATGAAAACATTACTTCTCAAAAGATCTAGGATCTGGTGGAACAAATTGTTCCTTGAGAAATACAGTACTAATAATATGATACCTAGGGGACTACGGGTACGGGTTATCCCCACTTTTCCCGTTGAAAATGAAGCATTTACCACTCAATGGGAGGAAGCATGCAATGCATGCTCTAAGACATTCATTTCACTGTTGATCGGTTTAAATAGTGCCAATATTGAGGAGCTTGATAAAACTATTGATACTGCTCAAGTGGAGATACGGAAGGGATGCCCTAAGGAGCAGATTGACCAGTTTGAAATGGATTTAAATAAAACTATGGATCAGGTCGTTAAGAAGATCCAAGATAATCAGATATTGAAATACAATAGAGTTCTCAAAGATTATCATTCATCTGTGTCGTCTTTGAGTGGGCAATCGGAGATATCCATCACCTCTGGTAATGCACTTGGTACGAACACTACTCAAAGGTTGCGTGACCACGCGTATCATCCCTATAAGAGACGTCCTGGGAATCCGTTTGGAGCACATGACAGAGATAATAAGGTGATTAACCTCAGTAATCATAGGCTAACAGAGGTGGATCTTTCCATTCTTGGTAGGGGTCTGTCTTTTTCTCCCACACCGGGGTATGACGCGTTTACCACTGTTAAGGATTTACATATCTTTGCCAGATCGTTGTTATTCAAGAGACATTTCTTTAATGATGAACTCCAACGTCTCTTCCCTACAGAGGAGGAGCAGGAAACTATAAGGATCTGGAAGAGTTGGCTCTTGAACACGAGAATGAGGGAGGTAAGGTCCCTCAATGTATACGTCCACGTTCTGTTAAGTTTCCTCCTTTCAACTCTTGTCCCAGCATTGATTTGTTTGTGCGGGTGGTGACCGAGGATCTTCAAAAAATATCGAAATTTGGTGGTGAGGATAATTTGACTAGACAGGAGAGAATCCGGCTTAGGGCCCTTCAAGATCTTCCTGACGTGGTGCTGAAGCCGGCCGACAAAGGTGGCAACGTCGTAGTCTGGCCTTCATCTATGTATGAGGGGGAGGCGTTGCGCCAATTGAATAACACTACATATTATAAAAAACTTACCTATAATCCCCTATCTGCATATAATGTCCAATTAGAGATGATTTTGAAAAGGGCCTTAGACTGCGACGTTGTCACTAGTGAGCTGGTTTCGGCGCTGCAGGTGAAGGAGCCCACTATCCCCACATTCTACCTGTTACCAAAAATTCATAAAGATCTTCGGTCGCCACCCGGCAGACCAATCGTGTCTGGGAGGGGCAACTTTCTTGAAAAAGTTAATAAATGGATAGATCATTACCTTCAACCATTGGTACGTGACCTTCCCTCCTTCCTCAGAGACACTGGGGACCTTCTGCGCAGGGTCAATGGTTTGTGTTTTGAGGGTGAGACTCTTTTGGCTTCCGTGGTTGTAGAGTAGCTCTATACCAACATTCGCCACTCGGACGGGCTTCGGGCAGTGAGATTCTTTTTGGGTATGTCCAATCTCCCAGTAACTACGAGGGACCTCATCCTGGAGCTACTAGAGTTCTCCCTCACCCACAATTTTTTTGTTTTTAAAGGATCCTTCTACCTACAACTCCAGGGTACAGCCATGGGAGCGGCGTTTGCGCCATCCTATGCTAATCTGTTCCTGGGGTTGTGGGAGAGGGATCTTTTCCTGTCAGACAAACAGGGGTCAATTGACCGTGTCCTTTTATGGGCACGCTACATTGACGACATCTTCTTTGTCTGGCAGGGTACAGCTATCGACCTTGCGCAGTTCGTGTCCACATTGAATGACAACGATCTGAACATTCGTCTTGCCCCGGTGTGGGATGCGGAGAGAATCGACTTCCTTGACGTCACCATCCGCAAGGATGGTGATGGTCTAATACAGACAGACATCTTCAGGAAACATACGGCCACTAATTCTCTGTTACATGCTACCTCATGCCATCTGGACCATATGATCCGAGCAATCCCAGTAGGCCAGTTTCTCCGCCTCCGTCGGGTCTGCTCCACTGATGCAGACTTCGAGAAGAGGGCGGTGGAGTTAAAATCACGCTTTTATGCGAGGGGGTATAGCCATCGCAGTGTGAATCGCGCCTATCATCGCGCTAAACACTCGAATCGTAACAACCTCCTATATGATAGAACATCTAAACCAGCGGGAGGAGGTGGTGTGGCGAGATTTGTGACATCTTATAACCCACAGCACCTTAAAGTACGTGCGGCAATTGGTAAGGCTTGGCCCATCCTTAGGGTGGACCCTATTATTAGGAAATTTCTACCGGAAAATCTCTTGATTGCATTCAGACGAGCTACCAACCTTCGTGATCGGCTTACACGTAGCCATTATGTCAGTCAGACTGTGCCCACATTTCTGGATAGGATGAGGCCGGGGGGTGGCTGTGTCCCATGCGGGAGATGCGTCGCATGCACAAACATTGAGAGATGTACCACCTCCCCTATTTCAAGGGGTACTAATAGCTATACAATCAAACAAAATATATCTTGTATCTCTAGATACGTTATATACCATGCTACTTGTCCGTGTGGTCTTATCTATATTGGATTGACCACACGACAACTGAAAGTGCGCGTCAGAGAACTTGTTTTGGGCATAATGGCGGCAGCAACATGTACTGACACAGCCACCCTCAAAACACTTCCACGGCATTTTAGGGAGTTCCACCAATGTGATGCCTCTGGACTTAAAGTCCGGGGGATTGATCTTTTGAGTATCAATATTAGGGGGGGTAATTTAAGTAAACGCCTTGCCCAGATAGAGGCTCAATGGATCTGGAATCTCCAGACCATCCAACCTAAGGGACTTAATGAAAATATTTCATTTGCACCTTTCTTGTGATCCCGATCCGCTGCGTTCCTGGTGACGCATTGTGATGGCCTGTACTTGTTTCATGTTTTTAACTTTTTTATTATAATTCTAGACATATCATTAGTCACAAGCTCTGGCTGGAGGTTGTAATGGTGTGAGTGGACTACAATCAATGCCACTGCTACGTACACTTCTATCAACACCGTGCTGCTTTATGGAGTGTGATGCTGGACTATCTTTGATGGTGTTTCTACTATGAACATATGAACTTTATTTATGTGCAGTTCTGTTTGGCAGTAGAACATATGTCTGTTTTAGGGTTGGGTTTTGTTACGGGTGTTTTTTTTTTTATCAGTCTGCATTTATGTTTTTGTCTATATCTGTATGTCATGTCATGTATTATGTGTTTATTTTCTCCCTATTTACACCTTGTGGCCATATTGGTCTGTATTTTTGGTATTCTGATATACATTTCCCCTCCCTATGTCTGATGTGGTCTGCCCTTTCAGATTCCCTCTCCCATCATGGCCGCGGCTGTGCCGCGCCTGCGCACTGCCCGCAGTCTTCTGTATGCCGCCTCTCCATAGCTACCCGATGGAGGATCATGTGGGGCCCCACGTGCTTCCTGCCTCGGCTGGCGATTTGAGCGCCTGGCGCGGGGGATCCGGTGCTCGGCGTGCGGCAGGCATATTCCTCTCAGGCACTTCCGGTTCGGCGCTATATAGAGCGATATGCTCAGTAGGTCTGCATGCCCCCTGAGGAAGGAGCGTAGAGCTCCGAAACGCGCGTCGGGGTGGACTCGGGACCTCTCACTGCCACTGGCAGGTAATTAACTTTTATCTGGGTGCTCCTTGGCCATGCTTTAGTTGGCAGTGTATTTGGATATAGATATGTATATGGGCCACTGTTGCTTTACATGGGGTCATGGATCCGTATAATACTTATCTAGTGCCAAGGGTCCCGTTGATATACAAATATGTGATTAGTGCTACAGTGATGGGTGCTCGTGTCTTTTGGTTACTTTAGTACCGCCATATAGTGCTTCATTTTCCCTCTGTTCTCCAGTTGTCTGTTTACGTGTGATATTTTATCTATTTGGCTGTTTAATAAAGTTTGACTTTTTATGGGACTTTGTTTGACTGCATTTTTTCTTGTGAGCTTTGTCATATGTATGCTGGCAGTTTTCCCAGCTTATGTCCTGTCGTACATGCCCTGAGATATCCCTGCTATTATGCATACAAAATGGTATTTATTTCTGGTCAGTGCATGGATGTCGTATCTAACAATTTTGCCACTTATCATCCTATGCCTGCTGCTACTAATAATAGCAAGAGCAGGTGGCAGCTGATAGGAGTATTCATCAGCTAGCGCTTGGACTTTAAATAAATAATTAAAACAAATACGTTGTGATTTCCCCTGTATGTTCGATACCCAACCAGTCAAAACTAACAGTTGAGGGCTGTTACCAAGGCTGGTTATCAATAATAGAGGGGTCCCTATGCTGTTTTTTTAATTTATTTAAATAAATAAATAATTAAAAAAAACGGTGTGGAGGCCCCCATTTTTGACAACCAGCCAAGCTGGTAGCACATGCTGCTCAGTGTCTCTGCTGGAAGGCAGGCTGTATACTTGCATCAAGCAACAATGCAGCCTGTCATCTAGATGTGGCAGAACTAGACCCATCATAGGTCAAATGGATTATTATCTTCTCTATGAACAGGTGAGGAATACTGTTTTTTATTATTTTAATACTGTTACAGAAGAGCATGGCTTCTGTGGACTGGGTGATGTCGTGAGTATGGTTTAATTTAGATTTACTACAGGAGTCTGTCATTCTTTCAATTAAAGGACTTTATTCTTGCTGTGTATTTATTTACAATATAACTATAGGTTTAGTAATTGATAAATGTCTTAAAGACGCCTCTCCATTACTAAGTGGTGGGCTTGATGTCACCGGACAATACAAAGATATCAACACCACAAATATGAACCACACTTGCCACTGCCCCAGGGCAAGTGGGAAGAGCCTGGAAAAGCACCAGAATTGGTGCATCTAATAGATGAAAGTTTTCTGGGGAGCTGCGGCTGCTATTTTTACACTGAGGTGCCAATATTCATGGCCCCTTACCAGCCTGAGAATGATTTTACCGCCAATCAGTCATGCACATGATCACATGGCAAGCAATGAATGTTCGGGTCCCCCATTCACATGAATGGGGTCCAGGTTCGGGTACTGTTTTTGTACCCAAACCCGAACTTTCTTTAATTGTTCTGCTGAACCCACTGGTCTCAGACATCCAAGGGTCTGCCCATCTCTACTCAAGAATCATTTTCTCAAAAAAATTATTTTTGTCTCGGGATGGCTAGGAATATTCGCAGGACCTCTTTGAGACGACAACTTTACAATGCAATTCAAATTAAAACAGATTTCACTTCATATATGTTATCAATGCAGTTTCCACATCTGCAAAGTGAAACATAAAAATTGATAAATAATCAGAAAAACATAAACATACAAAAACGTAAAAAATTAAAAAAATTGAATAATAAAATATACAGTTTATTGATATTTTGTTTGGCTGCTAAACAGATACTCCTGATCTCAAACTTGGTGGATTTTATGTAATAATTGTAGGTTATATTTATGGTATCAGAAAGCTGTATTCAAACTGGAATTTTTAGCTTTCATTTATACCAGAAGCCACAATGCAGTACTAAATTCATTGTTTAATTTATCAAAATAATGAACCATGCTCCTGTCTTATAATTTGGTCAATGATCCCTTCAGATTTCTTCCATTAGTTGGCTAGAAGGGCAAAATGAGCATCATATGTAATATGATGATAATATATGTGAATCTAATGAAAATGTAGAGTCCCTGTGGGTGGAGATAAGCGGAGGGGGAAAATAATAAATTACTGATAGGGCTTTGTTATAAGTCCCTAAAATAATGGAAGCACCGGAGAATATCTTCATAAAGCAAATAGATGAAGCTGCGACTCAAGGAGAAGTCATTATTATGGGGGACTTCAACTACCCTGAAATACATTGGGGAAGAGAAACCTGCCGTTCCAGCAAAGGTAATCGGTTTTTGACAACTATGAGAGACAATTACCTTTCACAACTGGTTCAGGACTAGTGTTGAGCATTCCGATATCGCAAGTATCGGGTATCGGCCGATATTTGCGGTATCGGAATACCGATACCGAGTTCCGATATTTTTGTGATATCAGGAATCGGTATCGGGATTAAGATTCATGTGTAAAATAAAGAATAAAAAAAATATATTGATATACTTACCCTCGGACGCGCCCTGGTTGTCACCGCTGCAACCGCCATGCTTCCCTTTCTAAGAATGAGCGCGTTAAGGACTTTCGATGACGTCGCGGCTTGTGATTGGTCGCTGAGCGGTCATGTGACCGCTCACGCGACCAATCACAAGCCACGACATCATCGAAGGTCCTTAACGCGCTCATTCGTAAGAATGATCGCGTTAAGGACCTTCGATGACGTCACTTGGGGTCACTTGGGTAATAGTGATCACAAAATAATAAGTTTTCATGTATCCTTTAATAAGATGTGTAGTAGAAGTTTCAAGGACACTAAACTTCAGGAAGTCAAATTTCCAACTGAGGAGAAATGATCTTGGTACAATTAACTGAGACGATATCTTGAGACATAAAAATACACAAAGAAAATGACATTTGTTAGCATCCTGAATAGGACCTGTGCACAATATATACCGTATGGGAATAAACATACCAGAAATAGGAGGAAACCAATATGGCTAAATAGAGCTGTAAGGGGCGCAATAAGTGACAAAAAGAAAGCATTTAGAGAATTAAAGGAAGTAGGTAGTGATAAGGCATTAAATAAATACAGAAAATTAAATACAGTTATCTGAAAAAGTTTGGGCACCCCTATTAATCTTAAGCTTAATGTTTTATAAAAGTAGCTGTTGCAAAAAAAAAACAATTTTTATAAAACATTAAGCTTAAGATTAATAGGAGTGCCCAAACTTTTTCATATAACTGTAAGTTCTGTAAAAAGCAAATCAAGGCAGCAAAGATTGAGACAGAGAGACTCATTGCCAGAGAGAATAAAAATAATCCCAAAAAATTCTTTAACTATATAAATAGTAAGAAACTAAAAAATGATAGTGTTGCTCCCCTTGAAAATAGTCTGGGTGAAATGCTGGATGAGGATGAGGAAAAAGCCAATATGCTAAATGACATTTTTTCAACAGTATTTACACAAGAAAATTCCATGATGGACAATATGATCAGTGAAAAAAAAAATCCCCATTAAATGTCACCTGCTTAACCCAGCAGGAAGTACGGCAGCGTCTAAAAATAACTAAAATTTATAAATCTCCGGGCCCAGATGGGATACACCCCCGAGTACTGCTGGAATTAAGAACAGTCATTGATAGACCATTATTTTTATTCTTTAACCCCTTCACCCCAGAGCTTTTTCCGCTTTTTCATTTTCGTTTTTTGCTCCCCTCCTTCCCAGAGCCATAACTTTTTTATTTTTTCATCAATATGGCCATGTGAGGGCTTATTTTTTACGGGATGAGATGTACTTTTGAACAATACCATTGGTTTTACCATGCCATGTAACACAAAATAGGAAAAAAACTCCAAGTGTGATGAAATTGCAAAAAAAGTGCAATCTCACAATTGTTTTTAGTTTGGCTTAGTTTGCTAAAACTTACCTGCCATTAAGATTCTCCAGGTCAGTACGAGTTCATAGACACCTAACATGTCTAGGTTATTTTTTATCTAAGTGGTGAAAAAAAATTCCAAATTTTGCTTAAAAAAAATAAAAAATTGTGTGATATTCCGATACCCGTAGCGTCTCCAATTTTCGTGATCTGGGGTCAGGTGAGGGCTTATTTTTTGCGTGCTGAGCTGGCGTTTTTAATGATACCATTTTGGTGTAGATACGTTCTTTTGATCGCCCGTTATTGCATTTTATTGCAATGTCGCGGCGACCAAAAAAACGTAATTTTGGCATTTTGATTTTTTTTCTCGCTATGCCATTTAGCGGTCAGGTTAATCCTTTGTTTTTATTGATAGATCGGGTGATTCTGAATGCGGCGATACCAAATATGTGTATGTTTGATTTTTTTATTGTTTTATTTTGATTGGGGCGGAAGGGGGGTGATTTGAACTTTTATATATTTTTTATTTTTTTTATATTTTTAATCACTTTTTTTTAAATTTTGGCATGCTTCAATAGCCTAGAAGCATGCACAACTCGATCGCCTCTGCTACATAGAGGTGATGCACAGATCACCTCTATGTAGCAGAAATGCAAGGTTGCTTTGAACGCCGACCACAGGGTGGCGCTCAAAGCAATCGGCCATCAACAACAATAGAGGTCTCAAAGAGACCTCTGGTTGTTATGGCAATGTACTGCTGACCCCCGATCATGTGACAGGGGTAAGCAGTGTGAGCATCTCCGGCCGCGCGGCCGGGAGCGCTAGCTAAATGCCGCTGTCAGCCCTTGACGGCGGCATTTAACTAGTTAATGGGCGCGGGCGGATCGCGATTCTGCTCGCACTCATTGCGCACACATGTCAGCTGTACAAAACAGCTGACATGTCGCGGCTTTGAGGTGGGCTCACCACCGGAGCCCACCTCAAAGCAGGGGATCTGCCAGCTGACGTACTATTCCGTAAGCTGGCAGAAAGGGGTTAAATATTCCATAATAACAGGGTCTGTACCACAGGACTGGCGTATAGCAAATGTATTCAAAAAGGGGACAAAAACTGAACTTGGAAATTATAGACCAGTAAGCTTAACCTCTACTGTGGGTAAAATCCTGGAGGGCATTCTAAGGGATACTATACAGGAGTATCTGAAGAGGGATAACCTCATGACCCAGTATCAACATGGGTTTACAAGGGTCCGTTACTGTCAGACATATCTGATCAGTTTCTATGAAGAGGTAAGTTCCCGACTGGACCAAGGGAACGCAGTGGACATCGTGTATATGGACTTTTCAAAAGCTTTTGATATGGTGCCAGACAAAAGGTATACTGTACATAAAATGAGAATAATGGGGATAGGGGGAAATATGTGTAAGAGGGTTCAGAGCTGGCTCAGGGATGGGAAACAAAGGGTGGTAATTAATGGAGCATACTCGGACTGTTCCACAGTTAGCAGTGGGGTACCAAAGGGGTCAGTATTGGGCCCTCTTCTTTTTTAATATATTTATTAATGACCTTGTTTGTAGGGGCATACAGAGTAGAATGTCAATATTTTCAGATGACACTAAACTCTGCAGGGTGATCAATACAGAGGAGGACATGTTTATATTACAGAAGGATTTATGTAAACTAGAAGCTTGGGCTGATAAATGGCAAATGAGCTTTAATGGCGATAAATGTAAGGTCATGCACTTAGGTAGAGCAAATAAGATGTAAACATTTGTGCTTAATTGTAAAATACTGGGCAAAACAGTCAATGAAAACTCACATTTAGTGGCCAGTGTCAGGCAGCTGCTACAAAGGCAAATAAAATAATAAATAATAATTTAGTTTGGAAAAACAAAGGCTAAGGGGTCATCTTATTTTAATGTATAAATATATGAGGGGACAGTACAGAGGCCTTTCTAATGACCTTTCTACTCGTAGACCTGAGACGGGGACAAGGGGGCATCCTCTACTTCTGGAGGAAAGAAGGTTTAAGCATAATCACAGACATGGATTCTTTACTGTAAAAGCACTGAGACTATGGAAATCTCTGCCGTTTGATGTTGTAATGAGTGATTCATTACTAAAATTTAAGAGGGGACTGGGTGCCTTTTTTTAAAGCATAATGTTACAGGGTATACACACTAGATTCCTTGATCCAGGGAACCAGTCTGATTGCCGTATGTGGAGTCGAGATGGAATTTTTTTCCTTAATGTGGAGCTTACTGTTTGTCACATGTTTTTTTTGCCTTCCTCTGGATCAACATGTTAAGGCATGTCAGGTTAGGCTATGGGTTGAACAAGATGGACATAAAGTCTTCCTTCAACCTTAATAATTCTGTTACTATGTTACTATGACTGCAATATATTAAGAAGATAAAACCTTTGATTGGAGTGCTTCTTTATTGGATATGGCTGAGACCATATGGAGTGAATGGAAGTCTGTATAGGATAAATAAGATACTGTAAGGAGCCAACCGAATAACTGAATGCCAGAGTACAACCCCTGGCAAAATTTATGTAATCACGGGCCTTGGAGTATGTTCATTCAGTTGTTTAATTTTGTATAAATAAAGCAGATCACAGACATGGCACAAAACTAAAGTCATTTCAAATGACAACTTTCTGGCTTTAAGAAACACTAAAAGAAATCAAGAACAAAAAATGTGGCAGTCAGTAATGGTTACTTTTTTTTAAACAAGTATAGAGTAAAAATTATGGAGTCACTCAATTATGAGGGAAAAATTATGGAATCACCCTGTAAATTTTCATTCCCAAAACTAACAATTGCATCAGATTAGATCTGCTCATTAGTCTGCATCTAAAAAGGAGTGATCACACCTTGGAGAGCTGTTGCACCAAGTGGACTGACATGAATCATGGCTCCAACAAGGGAGATGTTAATTGAAACAAAGGAGAGGATTATCAAACTCTTAAAAGAGGGAAAATCATCACCTATGTTGCAAAAGATGTTGGTTGTTCACAGTCAGCGGTATCTAAAATCTGGACCAAATACAAAGAACATGTGAAGGTTGTTAAAGGCAAACATACTGGTAGACCAAGGAAGACATCAAAGCATCAATACCGAAAACTTAACGCAATCTTTCTCCTAAACAGAAAATGCACAACAAAACAAATGAGAAACGAATGGGTGGAAACTGGAGTCAATGGCGGTGACCAAACTGTAAGAAACCGCCTAAAGGAAATGGGAAAATTTCACATTATCACATATGGAAATGGGTAAAAATGGCACCTGTTGCAGACGAAATTTTCTCTCTCTCGAACCAACCTCAGGTATCTCTATTCATAGGCACCTAGAATTGGGAAGAACTAAATCAGAGAGACAGACACATGTTGTCTTTCCAAGATAATAATGAATCCGCCTTTATTTTCAGTGAGCCAATCTTTTATAGCCCAAAATGGGAAAAACAACATTACATAATAAGTTGGCTCATATGCATGGCTTACACAATGGGTTGTCATATAGCGTATTTTTCGGACTATAAGACGCACCGGACCATAAGACGCACCCCAAATTTGGGGTGAAAATTGCAGAAAAAAAGACTTTTTATAACATGGGGGTCCGTCTTATTGTCTGAATTTACAGTATCTTATGGCGGTGGCAGAGCAGGGTCACAGGAGGCAAGGTGTCGGCAGAGGTGGGGTGATGCTGGGATGAGGAGGTGCTGGGATGAGAAGGTGCTGGGATGAGAAGGTGCTGGGATCAGGAGGTGCTGGGATCAGGAGGTGCTGGGAGAGGTATGGCGTGAGAGGGGTCCCTGGCGTACCATGCAGGCTTACATAGGTGGCAGAGATCCGGTGGCAGAGGTGCGGTGGCGGGGGTGTGGCGGCAGAGGAGGCGCAGTAAGCGGGGTCCCTTTCCCCGGTATGGTGATGCAGCAGGCCCGGTATGCAGCAGAGCCAGGTGAATCCTTTTGTTATCGGTGGGCGCGGCCATCTTCCTGAGGCCGCGCGTGTGCAGATGAAGCGCTCTGCTCCCGGGGCTTCAGGAAAATGGCCGCGGGAGGCCGCGCGTGCGCAGATGGAGATCGCGGCGGCCATTTTCCTGAAGCCCCGGGAAGCAGAGCGCTCCATCTGCGCACGCGCGGCCTCCGGAAAATGGCCGCCACCACCGATAACAAGAGGATTCACCCGGCTCTGCTGCATACCAGGCCTGCTGCATCACCATACCGGGGAAAGGGACCCCGCTTACTGCGCCTCCTCTGCCGCCACACCACCGCAACCGCACCTCTGCCACCGGACCTCTGCCACCGCACCTCTGCCACCTAGGTAAGCCTGCATTGCGACTATTAGACGCACCCCCCATTTTCCCCCCTTTTTTTGGGGGGGAAAAAGTGCGTCTTTTAGTCCGAAAAATACGGTACATCCTGGGACACAAGATAGATTAGGTGAAAGAATGTGGGGAGTCTTTGCACATGTCTGTGGTTTTATGAGATGCTGGCTGAACATTGAACATTTTTGGGTGTTTTCAGACAAAAACAGAATCTGAACAACAACAGCCAGACGTTCTTGACATTTTCTGGGAATTATTGACCACTGTTATGTATGATATCCGGGAAATGAGATTCAGATGATAACCTTGTGCAATACTTTGTTTTTCTGCTATTTTTCTGATATTAAAAGTAAAGTGAAGATTAACTATTTCTTTAACACACCAACATTTGTACCACAATTTCTTCTAAATGTAGAAATACTGCAAATGTGGCTGTACAGTACTGCTTAACCATGTGGCAAGATTTGGGAGAAATGGAGAGCTATTGGAAAATAATGCTCCATCCCTTCCGAGTCTCGCCATATGGCTAAGCAGTACTATTATACAATAGGCCTCCTGGAGTGCAGAAGTTTCTACAATAGTTTTTGGACTCCATATACAGAGCCCCTAGGTGCTAGTAGAGTAGAATTTCCCCTCAAGTTACCCCATTTTGGAAATTATATCCAATGAGGAAATTATCTACAGGTGTTGTGATGCTTTTGACATCATGGGTGTTTTCCAAAAACAAGCAGCAGTGGATGTTGCTGAGTGAAAATTGCAACTGCTTGTTGTAGTGACCAGTACGTTGTGCCCAGCTCATGCACATAAAAATTAAGTGGACTCTCATCCCTGCAGAAATGCCAAACATGGGGATGCTAAATTTGGATTAGGCACACTAGGGCCCAGAAGGGAAGAGGCATTTGGATTTGGGAGCACAGGATTTGCTGAATTTCTTTTGGGGGCTGTGGCCATTTTTCCTTTTCCAGACTGTTTGTGCTACGAGTAACATGGAAGCCCCCAATATTTCCGTTAACAGGTGACAGACGTGAGTGGGGACTTGTTTTTTTGTGTACTGAATTGAAGCTTTTTTGGCAATACTTTACATAACATTTGGGATCACATTTATCCGGCGCTCTACGGTGAGCACTTACTTCGGGGTTTCCATTTAAATACTCGAGTGAAGTAATTCAGATGAAACCCCCGAGGGAGTCACTCACTATAATAAGACAGCAGAGTTACTCTGGACTCAGTCTGGTCTCTGTTCAGGGGTGTACTTTTTTCAAAGGGGCAGGAAATTGTGGCAGACAGGACTTTTATGCACTACTAATAAAAAGGCGGACACCGCCGGATCACAGGTCAGATGGCATCCACAGTGCCTCCACTGGCCTTACTATAGGAAATCTTCCACCAGGGATTCTGTCTGAATCCTGTATTTAAGAGATTTACGCAGAAACCCCAGTGTACGTAAATACTCAGCATAGAGCTCAGCATAAATATGAGCTGAGCTTTACTGCGATCTTTGTGAGACAGAATTAAAAAATCAACAGCAGGTGAAGAATTGGATCTATTTATTTTATGCCGTTCAACATGTGGTATAAATGATTAGGTGACTTGATTCTTTTGGTTGGTGAGATTACAGCATTTCTACTTTTATATGTTTTCTTTTCTGTTTGGCTGCTCTCACACACTAAAATAGTTTTTGCTTCCAAAAACTAGTTTTTGCATCACCATATTTTGAGAGCTATAGTTTTTCCATATTTCTGCTGTCAAAGTCATGTGAGGGCTTGTTTTTTGCAGGATGAATTTACAATATTATTGGTACCATTTGTGATCACATTTTTTTTAAAGCTTTCTTTTCCGATTTTGGGAATCAGAATAAATGAAGACCAACAATGAAGGAATTGTTTTTGGGGCTTTATTTTAATGCCATTCTGCGTGTGGTAAAATTGATAAAGCAGCTTTATTCTTTGGGTCCGTTGGATTACATCGGTAACCTATATCTTTTTTATGTCTTGGCGCTTTTACACAATAAAAACTTTTTATAGAAAAAAATATTTTTGGAGTGCTATAATTTTTTTTATTTTTCGGCTGATGGAGCTGTATGGCCGCTTTATTTTTGTGAGACAAGATGATGGATTTAGCAATACCATTTTCATTTACATTCGTCTTTTTGATTGCATTTTCCACTTTTTGTTCGGCGGTATGATGATAATGTTTTTTGCCTCGTCTTTGTTTATTTTTGTGCGGTGTTCACTAAAGGGGTTAACTTGTGGGACAGTTTTAATAGTTGTAATCATAGAGATTGGAACGGCACCAGGACTCTCCTTATAGTTCTAGGCCCCTTTATTCATTCCACAGATATTTACCATTTGCGGTTACCAGAAAAAGCCACTGGATACGGTGCTCTGCTCAGTGAGTCATGTCAATCTTCATATCCCAACGAAAGATAAAGATAAAGTGGCACTCACCAGTTTGCTGAAAATAGTGTCTTTAATGCAGCCTCAGTCCATGCTTACAGGTTATTCAGACACATTGCAGGTGATTACGAAGGTGCGGGGAGTGAAGGTGGACGACGGCTGTTTCGTGCAATCAGCACTTCGACGGGTCCATATGGGAGTAAAATGATGTCATTTCCTTTTAAAGGCGATATGCACATCAAGGTAAATTACTGACATACATGTTATCTTTCTTATATTTAACCAAATACTTTTAACTAAACATTGTCAGTAAAAATACTCAAATGCTTGTTGCAACAATAAATGAGACTTATAGAAATACGGCCATGTCCAATTTGTCGTTCAGGCCCAGCGGTCCTTGTGCGTTAGTTTTAATAATCCATTTCCCTTCTTCTCTCAGGAGGAGTTTATTGTGATTACCTCCCTGGGGTGGAAATTTGACTATCTTAAGGCCAGCAAATTGTAGAAGTTCTGGGTTACCTTTATGTTTCTGTTGCATGTGTGTTATGAATCTCATACACCCCTTCCCTGACACTACAGAATTGTAGTGTTCTCGGAACCGTACAAAAAGGGGACGTATAGTTTTCCCAATATAATAAAAATTACAAGGACAGAACATTACCTACATGACGAACTTACTTTTACATGTTATAAAATCAGTGACTTTTTGTGTCGTACCTCCAATTCTTAGAGGGTTGTCTAGTTTATGTAAATGGCAGAATTTACAGTTTTTACATCTAAAGTTTCCTTTGGGGGAATCTTTTATTAACCAATTATTTTGCATAGGTAGCAATCTGTTGTGTACCAATAAATCACCCAGATTTTTGGTACGTTTGTATGCAAATTGCGGGTCAAGAGTGGTCAATTTCGATAAATCTCTATCAGTTTGTAATATATGCCAGTTTTTCCTTACCGCAGCATAGACCGCTTTATCAATTGGACTATGGGTAAAGGTGAACGTGAATTTTCTAATACCCACCTCTCCATATGGGGGGGGATTTCTTTTCCGTTTTTTCAAAAGTTCTTCTTGGGTTAATTTTTCAGCCCGTTTTTCCGCTTGTTCTAAGATTTCTAATGGGTACCCCCTATTTAGAAAATGGATTTTAAGTTCTGCAATCTGTTGTTTGTAAACTTCATCATTATTATTTGTTTTTCTCAACCTAACCATTTGGCTAAAGGGAATGCCTTTTTTCGTGTGAATTGGGTGGGCACTGTCATAGTGCAAGAGATTATTTGTTGCGGTCAATTTCATAAATACCGTAGTATTTATTACCCCCTCAACTATATTGATTTTTACATCTAAAAATTCTAATGAATTTTTCCTAAAACATGAGGTAAAACGCATGTTTTTATCATTATTTGTATTAAGGATGGTTACAAAGTTATTGAAATCCTGTTCCGTACAATCCCATATGATAAAGATGTCATCGGCAAAGCGTAAATACGTTCGAATAAACTTCAAATTGGGGTTATCAATGCATGTCTCTTCAAACGCTGCAAGAAAAAGGTTAGCAAAAACGCATGCGACGGGTGTCCCCATCGCAGTGCCAGTTCTTTGTGCATACCATTTATCTATGAATTTAAATGCATTATGCGATAATACGAAAGATAGGCTTTCAATAATAAATGAAATAAAGTTTTGATCTTTTTCGGTATTGCTTAAAATCTTCTCAATTGCACTAATGCCACGCTCCTGCGGAATCCTTGTGTAAAGATTAACGACGTCTATAGAGGCAAGGGAAAAATTCATCTGCCAATCTACAGCCTTCAAAGCGCAATGGAAATCCCCACTGTCTTTGACAAATGAAGGTATTTTCTTCAATAATGGTTTTAATAACCAGTCCAGAAATTGAGACAGGGGTTCCGTTATGGAGTTTATGCCTGAGATTATTGGGCGGCCAGGGGGTCTCTCTGCGCACTTGTGGATCTTCGGTATAGTGTACCAGTGGGATATATTTGGAAATTCTGGTATGAGCTTTTCTGCCCTGTTTTTTCTTAAAATGCCTTTCTCCACATACTTATTTAATAGAGTTCTTAATTTTTCTTTATATTTATTTGTTGGGTGTGAATCCAGAAGTTGGTATGTTTCCATGTCGTTTAAAGGGACACTGTCACCTGAATTTGGAGGGAACAATCTTCAGCCATGGAGGTGGGGTTTTTGGGTGTTTGATTCACCCTTTCCTTACCCGCTGGCTGCATGCTGGCTGCAATATTGGATTGAAGTTCATTCTCTGTCCTCCGTAGTAGACGCCTGCACAAGGCAATCTTGCCTTATCCTTGTCCTTCAGGACAGCGTTTTGAAAGATGTCTATCACGTTACCCGATGGTGTAGGAGGCATGAAGTTAGATTGAATTCCTCTTTTAAAAGGCTCAATTGTACTATGAGGAGATGAGTCCTCTTCTGATGTTATGTTTATACAGTCTTCATTAATGCTCATCAATAGAATTGCGTCTTCAATATCTTGCGGATCAGCAGGAGGATAAGCTATAAAGCCTAGGTTTCCTATTGATGCTGGGACCTCAGTAGTAAGCGGTGGGGCATTAGTTCTTTTTCCTTCTGTATTACTATAATATTTGTGAAGGTGCAATTTCCATAAATTTAAAAAAAAATCAATTTTAAAGTCAGTTGCGTTAAAGTCCTGCAGTATGCCGAAATTTAAACCTCGTGAGAGCAGTTTTCTTTGATCGTTTGTCAATTCTCTTGTGGACAGATTTATAATTTGAAGTGTATTTTCTGGAGATGTTAATTCTTCCACGATACTTGTTTTCGTTTTTTCCTTATGTTTGCGACCTCCCCCCGGGGCTTATTTCTAAAGGGACTTCCATATGCTCAGAAGTGGTAGCTGTCACTCTATCTTCATTTATGTCTTCCATGCCGCTGGAGTCAGAGTCAGTAATCCATCCATCCCTTGAGGTTTTCTTTTTATTTTTATTTTTATAAGGTGCATTATATTTCCCATTGAATCTTTTTTGCTTGTTTTTATAACAGTTGAAAATGTGCCCTGTGGTGTAATCATTTTTATCTCTAAGAAATTTTATTTTATTTTTTTCCTGTACATCCATTTGTGTCACAATTAATTTCTTTTCCAATTTTTTCATAAAATATTTATTTTGTTCCTCCGTTATTCTTGTTGTCAATTCTTTTTTTGATTTATCTAGTTGTTCACAAATGTCAATATATTCTTTTTCATTCTGTTTTATGACTAGCTTTAAGAGGTTAAAGGAACATTGTAAATGGATTTGTTCCCATTCCTGTTGAAAGTTGGGGTCGTCTTTAAACTGCAATATTTCTTTATAAACCCGAAGTCCCCTCGGGACACGGTTGCATTCAACATATGATTTAAGCGATTTTATTGTCCAAAATAATTTGGTTTCTTTCTCTGCTAACACTCAAGGGTTCTTGTGCTGATCAGTTCCAATTCGTCTCTTATGTTGCAACTCGCAAAAAATTCCACGGCACCCTCTCTTCCTGCTAGTAAACCTGGTTCCGCAGTGGTATTCAATTCCAGGTCAGTGATATCTTCACTTTTTATTTCCATGGTGAAATTCAGGCTATGAACAATACGTTCCTGTGCTCAGTTCCTGAATATAAATAAATAATTCCACGTAGCAATCATAGAGATTGGAACGGCACCAGGACTCTCCTTATAGTTCAATGCCCCTATACTCATTCCACAGATATTTACCATTTGCGGTTACCAGAAAAAGCCACTGGATACGGTGCTCTGCTCAGTGAGTCATGTCAAAACCGCCCTTAATACAAATAATGATGAAAACATGCGTTTTACCTCATGTTTTAGTAAACATTCGTTAGAATTTTTAGATGTAAAAATCAATATAGTTGAGGGGGTAATAAATACTACGGTATTTAGGAAATTGATCGCAACGAATAATCTCTTGCACTATGACAGTGCCCACCAAATTCACACGAAAAAAGGCATTCCCTATAGCCAAATGGTTAGGTTGAGAAAAATAAATAATAATGATGAAGTTTACAAACAACAGATTGCAGAACTTAAAATCCGTTTTCTAAATAGGGGGTACCCATTAGAAATCTTAGAACAAGCGGAAAAACGGGCTGAAAAATTAACCCAAGCAGAACTTTTGAAAAAACGCAAAAGAAATCCCCCCCCATATGGAGAGGTGGGTATTAGAAAATTCACCTTCACCTTTACCCATAGTCCAATTGATAAAGCGGTCTATGCTGCGGTAAGGAAAAACTGGCATATATTACAAACTGATAGAGATTTATCGAAATTGACCACTCTTGACCCGCAATTTGCATACAAACGTACCAAAAATCTGGGTGATTTATTGGTACACAAGAGATTGCTACCTATGCAAAATAATTGGTTAATAAAAGATTCCCCCAAAGGAAACTTTAGATGTAAAAACTGTAAATTCTGCCATTTACATAAACTAGACAACCCTCTAAGAATTGGAGGTACGACACAAAATGTCACTGATTTTATAACATGTAAAAGTAAGTTCGTCGTGTATGTAATGTTCTGTCCTTGTAATTTTTATTATATTGGGAAAACTATACGGCCCCTTTTTGTACGGTTCCGAGAACACAACATTTCTGTAGTGTCAGGGAAGGGGTGTATGAGATTCATAACACACATGCAACAGAAACATAAAGGTGACCCCGAACTTCTACAATTTGCTGGCCTTAAGATAGTCAAATTTCCACCCCAGGGAGGAAATCACAATAAACTCCTCCTGAGAGAAGAAGGGAAATGGATTATTAAAACTAACGCACAAGGACCGCTGGGCCCAAACGACAAATTGGACATGGCTGTATTTCTATAAGTCTCATTTATTGTTGCAACAAGGATTTGAGTATTTTTACTGACAATGTTTAGTTAAAAGTATTTGGTTAAATATAAGAAAGATAACATGTATGTCAGTAATTTACCTTGATGTGCATATCGCCTTTAAAAGGAAATGACATCATTTTACTCCCATATGGACCCGTCGAAGTGCTGAGTGCACGAAACGGCCGTCGTCCACCTTCACTCCCCGCACCCTCGTAATCACCTGCAATGTGTCTGAATAACCTGTAAGCACGGACTGAGGCTGCATTAAAGACACTATTTTCAGCAAACTGGTGAGTGCTGCTTTTTCTTTATCTTTTGTTGGGATATGAAGTTTTATATGTTGGGTCATTCCAGACTAAATATGTGTACTTTTATTCTTTATGTATTTTTTTTCTTAATAATATTTACTTATGGGTTCAATATATATATTATTTTGTGATTTTTAAAAAATCATATTTTTACAACTTTTGTAAACTTTTATTTACTTATTCCCACTATGGGACTTTCACTTTCTGCAGTCCGATCATAGTTATCAGGCATATCAATTTAAAAGCATTGCTATACCTTATAACCTGTCAGTGCTGCAGACACAAGTTAGTTACATCATGCACTGCGCATGATCTAACGAACATGCTATTGCCTGGTGATCCGGATGTTGTCATGATGACATCAGGTCACCATGCAACAATCGGGACCATGCAATGATGATGTTTGGTCTCCGATCCAAGGGCAGAGGGGCTTTTTTCCCTCTGCATTCTAAATGCTGCTATCGCACTCGTCGCAGTATTTAGTGGGTTAATGTGCCAGGAGTGATGTGGGCATCACTCCTGGCACTGAGAGCCAAGTGTCATTTGTCAGAATCAAGCTGACACCAGGGGGCGATCACCTGCGCACAGCCTTCTGTGAGCGGGCGATCATCATGACATTCATATACTGCATTGGTTGGATAGTCCTTCCTGACCATGACATGTATGTGCTGCAAATGTTCGGAAAGTGCTAAAAAAGGTTTGGATGATTTCCTCAATACACATAACATTGCAGGCTATTGTTAATTTAGTGACAAAATGTACATTTGGTGAAGAATGTTTAAACATGAAGGACCTAGGTCTTTTTTCAACCTATGTAATTATGTAACTAAGTAAATAGTCAATGGTCCCAATGGACTTGGGTTATTTTATTTTCAACATGCAATGGACTTACCTTGGCATTTGCAGCTTTCACCATATTCGACATACAATACTGTACACACTTAAGATCAGTAGCACAAGTAATTTGCTGGAGGGCTGAATCATGGGAATTTCACTTATAACTCACCTAGTCTCTAATTGGCAGTCTAGTAGATCTTTTTTTTAGTACAGTACAGTACTACAGGTCTTTACATTACAATCTGGTACGACAGTGAAAAACGCATTAACTGTGACTTGATGTACTGCTCGTTTGGAAACAAGAACGTGATTTACAGATTTTAGGAATTATTTTTGCCCTTTATATGTAAAGACTGGTTTATGTGTATTAGATATCATAGCTTATTTTTCATGTTTTCGCTTTTTCTCCATTTGAGGACCTTAAAACTCATTTTTAATTTTCTGTATATTTGTGTTTTAAAATCTATAAACTTATGGACATTTAAATCATTCAATCCTTTGTTAATCTCAATAAATGATAAAGGCATCTATATGATTAGCAGAATGTCTAATCACATCAACCATACTGTATACATGAGAAATTGTGAACTATATGGAATGAGTATTTATTTGTTGGCACCCTACTCTGAGATTTATTGTCTAACGCACATTATGCGCAAATATTTGTAATAAACAATTTCTGTTATTTGATTAAAAAAATGTGTAAGATATTGATATGATTTACATAATGGACGACTTACATTTTCAATGTATCATTATTGCGGAAAGAATTATGGTCTGTTAGAGGGAGTATATTTGTTATATGGTAATCTCTTGTTGATGGTGTTAAGTTATTAAGGAATTGAATGTGCATAATGTGGATATTATTTTTAGCATAAAATGTGTAATAAAACCAGCCCTTCAGGGATCTGCAATTAATGTTTTAAAAACCCTATAACACTTGACTTTAAAGATGGAGAACAAAAAGCTGATTTTAATATGCTGTAATGTTAATGAATTCAGCTCCCTTTAAAAGACACAAGCTGCAAGGCAAAAGAAAAATGTGTTTCACGTGCTATTAAGTTATATAGACTGTTTGCTTAACCTTGTAAAGTTCCTGAATGCAATGGCTCAGATCTAGTGTTGAGCGATACCGTCCGATATTTGAAAGTATCGGTATCGGATGGTATCGGCTGATATCCGAAAAATGTCAGATATCGCCGATACCGATATCCGATACCAATACAAGTCAATGGGACACAAATATCGGAAGGTATCCTCTATGGTTCCCAGGGTCTGAAGGAGAGGAAACTCTCCTTCAGGCCCTGGGATCCATATTCATGTGTAAAATAAAGAATAAAAATAAAAAATATTGATATACTTACCCTCGGACGCGCCCTGGTTGTAACCGCTGCAACCGCCATGATTCCCTTCCTAAGAATGAGCGTGTAAAGGACCTTCGATGACGTCGCGACTTGTGATTGGTCGCGTGACCGCTCATGTGACCGCTCACGCGACCAATCACAAGCCGCGACGTCATTGAAGGTCCTTCACGCGCTCATTCTTAGGAACAGAAGCATGGCGGTTGCAGCGGTTACAACCAGGGCACGTCCGAGGGTAAGTATATCAATATTTTTTTTTTTTATTCTTTATTTTACACATCAATCTTCATCCCGATACCGATTCCTGATATCGCAAAAATATCGGAACTCGGTATCGGAATTCCGATACCGCAAATATCGGCCGATACCCGATACTTGCGGTATTGGAATGCTCAACACTACTCAGATCCCAATCTTCATAATGTTTGAAGTATAGATAATATAACATTTACTTGTTTAGGTACTATAAGAAACCAAAATTTTCCTAATGTGTCCCACACGTTACATTTTTGTGGTATAAATGCATAATATATATATATGTATATAAATCTTATGCATGTATATAAACTTGCATATATATCTACATTGCTGCACCATAATATGCTTCAGCTCTGCAACAATAAAACCTCTTGTGCGCTTCACTCAAACAATAAATATTGACCCCATTACTTCACTCTCCTTTTCCAAATCTACTGACTTCTATCTGCAAGATTTCTTCAATGCTCCACCACTTCTATCAATCCCTTGGGCTTTAAAACTTGCTTATATCTTTCCTAATTTTAAGAATGCCTTAAAAACTAAATTCTTCATAAATACATAAGTAGAATAACCATAAACTATTGCTTACATACAAACTGACTTGGTTGGAAATCACTCCATTTTGAATTCACTATTTATGTTGGCTCAGATATTCATTGAATAGCTTATTTATGCTGTATTATTTATATTCTCTGGACAAAATGAATGCCATACACCTGTTCTATGATTGTCGCATTTCTAAGGCTACGATCAGTGTCTGGCCATAAGTTTGACTTGGTGTCATTCAGGTTCTCCAAAGGATCGGCCAAAGTGTCTCCCTGTTTTTCTTTGCCTCCATCCATGATATGAGATAGCTGTTATGGCACTGTTGCAGAATATCACTGGGCTAGGGGCTCCTTCCATATCCCTAAACCTATGGGTGCAATAGGTATCCTGGCTCCCCTGAATAGTTCTGATGGTGAAGACGCCAAGGTATCATGCCTTATTGAGCTTCTATATCAACCCTTATCTGTCTCCTCCCCCACCCAGGGAAGTGGGGAGTTGTAATTTATAAGAATACACAAACCATACTAACTAGGAAAGACGTACAGGGATAAATTAAAATATCAATCACAAACAACAGAGTGGAACATCGGGTAGTAATGGAAGGAAACAAACAATAGGAAAGAATGAGGATATGCACACCAGACAAATCACCAAGCAACAGTCTTCTGAACAAGACTCCAAATGCCTCTTCAAACAACCATGACCTCCTGAACCTGGTAGTATGAAACTAATCCCTGATTGCTGTTGGAGAATATATATAGCAGAGGGCAGTGGTCAACACTGAACAGCTAAGACATCACAGCAGGAAAGCTCAGGAGCTCTCAAATGAATAGATTAACATGTGTGCTGTTAGCAGAAAATGTCACTGTTTAATATGATGGTGAAGTGCCTTTAACCCCTTCATGACCTTGGGATTTTCTGTTTATCTGTGTTCATTTTTCGATTCCCTCCGTCCCAGAGCCCTAACATTTTTATTTTTCCATCAATATGGCCATGTGAGGGCATATTTTTTGCGAAACAAGTTGTACTTTTGAACAGCATCATTGGTTTTAGCATGTCAAGTACTAGAAAACGGTAAAAAAAATTCCAAGCGCCGTGAAATTGCAAAAAAAGTGCAATCCCACACTTGTTTTTTGTTTGGCTTTTTTTTACTAGGTTCACTAAATGCTAAAACTGACCTGCCATTATGATTATCCAGGTCATTACGAGTTCATAAAAACCAAACATGTCTAGGTTCTCTTTTATCTAAGTGGTGAAAAAAAATTCTAAACTTTGCTAAAAAAAAAACTGTGCCATTTACCGATACCCGTAACGTCGTCGTCTCCATTTTTCATGATCTGGGGTCGGTTGAGGGCTTATTTTTTGCGTGCCGAGCTGCCATTTTTAATGATACCATTTTGGTGCAGATACGTTCTTTTGATCGCCCGTTATTGCATTTTAATGCAATGTCGCGGCGACCAAAAAAAGTAATTCTGGCCTTTCAAATTTTTTTCTCGCTACGCCGTTTAGTGATCAGGTTAATCCTTTTTTATAGATAGATCGGGCAATTCTGAACACAGCGATACCAAATATATGTAGGTTTGATTTTTTTATTGATTTATTTTGAATGGGGCGAAAGGGGGGTGATTTAAACTTTTATATTTTTTTTATTTTTTTCACATTTTTTAACTTTTTTTTGTACTTTTGCCATCCTTCAATAGCCATCCTTCAGAAGCTTGCACAACTCGATCGGCTCTGCTACATAGCAGCGATCATCAGATCGCTGCTATGTAGCTGAATTGCAGGTGTGCCATGAACGTCGACCACAGGGTGGCGCTCACAGCTAGCCGGAATGAGTAACTATACTATGACGCCTCCCGAAGAAGCTAATCATAGCGAAACGTACATCGGGGCTCTCAACCCGGCATGTACCATTTTCCACATGGGTAAGCACCTTATGTAATATAGATCTTTGGCACTTAGCACTTTATTATGGGGCAGTAGCACATGGGTTCCCCTGGCAGTTTTTTGCACTTTCTTTGCTCATTGGTGGTAACGCTGGTGTTTCCCTGTGCTCTGTCAGAGGACAATTGTCTATATGACCTGTGGATCAGACCTTCATAATAGGGTCTGACACTCCCCTGATCTATCTATTCATTTGGATTGCTTAATATTATTTTATGGTACCTCCATGGTTGTTCGTCTTGTCATCACCAACTCTCTGTGATCATATTGTGTCTTTTATTGTGTTGTTGTACTAATAAAATTATATATATTTTTCACTATATTATGTATAACGTTATATATTTTTTTGGGCGTCATACTCCGCTATTCATTATAGGTTCTATGAGTAACTATAGGGGTCTCAAGGACCTCTATGGTTACCAAGCTGATGCATCGCTGACCCCTGATCATGTGACGGGGGTAAGCGATGCACTCATTTCCAGCTGGATGGCCGGAAGCACTGGTTAAATGCCGCTGTCAGCATTTGACAGTGACATTTAACTAGTTAATAGCGGCAGGTGAATCGCGATTTCACCTGCCGCTATTGTGGGCATATTGCGGTGAGCCCGCATCAAAGCGGGGGATCTGACCTCGGATGTACTATCCCGTCCGAGGTCAGAAAGGGGTTAATCAGTGCAGCAAGAGCACAAGAAGAGGATTCAGAGATCCTCCAAAAAATAGAAAAAAACAGCAAAACAAGGCAGAGCTTCTTACCTGCCTAGGCCTCTAAACAAATGCACTATCAGGATGCAGTGGACCCATGTGGTTAAGATGGAGACAACACAGGTGCAGCATAACCGATGAGGCAGCCACTCTCAACCTACCAAACTAATGGAGGGGGTGGCTGCTTGGCACAATGCTGCACATAAAAGACTTGTATGTGGCGCTGTTCACACAATGGAGATGCACAGCATCCAGGCAAGCCTAGTAGTGACACCCTTCTATTAGATCAGGCGGGCCTGCCCAGCGCTATCCAATTGCACCCCATGTGAACAGACATCACAGTTTACAAGACAAAAATGGGCCCAACTGCACCCCGAAAAAAATGCAAAAAACACAAAAAAATATAAGAAAATTTTTTGTGAGGTATTAGTTTATCCTTTGGCCAAAATACGCAAGCTCGTAACCCGCGTCGAGGGTCCCCACGCTTACAAGTCCTAATTCTAAACAACAAGAGCACAAGAAGAGGATTCAGAGATCCTCCAAAAAATAGAAAAAAACAGCAAAACAAGGCAGAGCTTCTTACCTGCCTAGGCCTCTAAACAAATGCACTATCAGGATGCAGTGGACCTATGTGGTTAAGATGGAGACAAGATTGCCTTGCGCAGGCATGTACTATGGAGGACAGAGAATGAACTTCAATCCAATATTGCAGCCAGCATGCAGCCAGCAGGAAAGGAAAGGGTGAATCAAACACCCGAAAACCACGCCTCCATGGCTGAAGATTGTTCCCTCCAAATTCAGGTGACAGTGTCCCTTTAACTTCTCATCGTTTTTCTTGAAAAAGAAAAACCCCACTGCAGCAAGAGATGAAGTAAGTCTAATATGACCCTTTTCCAGTTGTTCAGCGATACAGTCCTTCATGGCCTGCCTCTCTGGACCAGAGATATTATATAGCCTGCTTTTTGGCAGCATAGCCCAAGTATACAATTAATGGCACAATCATAATGATGATGGAGAGGAAGTTCTTGACACCTCTGTTCTTAAAACACATCCCCAAAGTTGGATAGGTATTCAGGCAGAGATTGGGTTCCAACCCTGGCTTGTTGGGAGCCCAAGCAGTGTCCTTGACAATACTCTCTCTACTTTACCGCCTCCCGAATCTGCCAGTCTACCACAGGATTGTGCTGCTTAAGCCAAGGTAGTAAAAGAACCACAGAAGAGGGCAAGCCTTCTAGCACATAACAGTTAATAAATTCTGAGTGCATGGCCCCTACCTGTAGATGTACCACTTGAATGACTTGAGTTAAATACCCCAGGCTCAAATGTATAGAGTAAATGGCTAGTATTGGTATTGATATAGACAATTTACATGGTTTGAGGCTCTGGACCTGGACGAACCTAGCGTCAATCAAATAAAACCCTGCCCCACTCTCTAGAAAGGCTGAAATAACCACATTATTTTTTCCCGAATGGATCTCAATCGGTAAAAAAATTGTGATTTACTCAAAGCGGCTCCTTAGTTTCACAGTGGCTGTTTACAGTGTGACAAGGAAGGACAAGCACCCACAAAATGACCTTTTCCACCACAGACAAAACATTCCCCCACTTTACGCCAAACTACAGTTGGGCCAAAACAATGAGTCACCTCACCCAACTGCACAGGTATCTCAGAAGACCTAGATTCCCTTAACCCCTGTCCCCCCTCAAATTGCAGTGTCTATTTATGTCTCTGGTGAAGATGGCAGTCCACATGGATAGCCAGAGACATGGCCGCCTCAAGGATAAAAGGAGACTCATAGAGAGCAAATGCATCCTTTTGAGGTCATTCCACCGCAGAAACACGGAGAAATACTCCTCCGCTGGCCAGTCTCCATGCTGAAGCTGACATAGTGTAGATTTGGCCATGGAGATATGGTCGGGGTCATTGTATATTTGACCCAGCCCTGTCCGAATCAACAGAGAGTCTGCCAGGAGAGAAAATGTCCTGGAATAGGAATCACCCTGAAGGAGAGAATATATGATCCCCACCCATGGATCCTCAGTTCCTGAGGTGTGAGAATGTAATTTAAAGTACAGATTACAGGCCTTCCTGAAAACAACAAACTTGTATCGTTCCCCAGAGACCCTGTTAAGCATAGTGACTTGGGCCCTACAAGGGATTTCCTGGGAGTTGTGGTTCCTGAAACAAAAGTGTTTGCGTGCTGCAAAACAGCAGTCAATAGGTCTTCCACCTCCAGGCTGAGTTGCTACAGTTGCCCTACCAGAACAGTTACTGGATCCATGATGTATTAAAAAAAGGTTTGGTGAAATCTTAATGGCATTATAGCAGGATATCCCAGGGCTAGGGCTCCTTTCCTCTCCCTAAGGCTATGGCGTTCTAGCTATCCCTGCTCTCTGGATTGCCTCTGATCATGAATACGCCGGGGCAATGTGCCTTGCTGAGCTCCTAAATCTACTCTTATCTATCACCTCACCCACAAAGCGAAGTGGGGAGTTGTAGTATATAAGAATAATCCTTATTGAAAAAATGACTAAGTATGGAATGGATAAGGCAACTGTTAGGTGGATTCATAACTGGCTTAGTGATCGGACCCAAAGAGTGGTTGCACATGGCTGCACATCTAGTTGGAAGAATGTCTCAAGTAAGGTACCACAGGGCTCTGTCCTGGGCCCTGTATTGTTTAACATCTTTATCAATGATTTAGATGAAGAAATTGAGGGTAAACTGATTAAATTTGCTGATGACACAAAGCTAGGAGGGATAGCTAATACTAGAGAAGAGAGAGAGGATTCAAAAAGATATAAGTAAACTGGAGCAGTGGGCAGCAACTAACAGAATGATTTTTAACAGGAAAGCATGCAAAGTACTACATCTGGGTAATAAAAATGAAGAAAGCACATACAGAATGGGAAGAATAGGGCTTAACAACAGCACATGTGAAAAAAATTTGGGTATACTAATAGATCACAGACTGAACATGAGTCAACAGTGTGATGCAGCAGCAAAAATGGCAAATACAATTCTGGAATGTATTAACAGAAGCATACAGTCTATATCACGTGAAGTCATTATTGCCCTCTACTCCTCTTTGGTCAGACCTCATCTGGAATACAGTGTCCAGTTTTGGGCACCACATTTTTAAAAAAAGACATCAACACACCTGGGCAAGTTCAGAGAAGAGCAACCAGAATGGTGACAGTAGCGTTGAGCATTCCGATACTGCAAATATCGGGTATCGGCCGATATTTGCTGTATCGGAATTCCGATACCGCGTTCCGATATTTTTGCGATATCGGAAATCGGAATCGGAAGTGTTCCCAGTCATCTTCGGCGTGTGCGGTGCCTATGGTTCCCAGGGTCTGAAGGAGAGGAAACTCTCCTTCAGGCCCTGGGATCCATATTAATGTAAAAAATAAAGAATAAAAATAAAAAATATGGATATACTCACCCCTCCGATGGACCCTGGCTCTCAGTGGTGCAACTGGCAGCCTCCGTTCCTAAGAATGCAGTGAGTGAAGGACCTTCGATGACGTCGCGGTCACGTGAGTGGTCAGGTGACCGTGTTATGGAACTGGTGGTTAGGAGCACACGGAATGACCTGATGGTTAAACTAACACAGGACAAGCTCTGGGTAGTGGGAGCTCTGCTGACCGCAACCCCTAATCCTATCACACACACTAGAAATAGCCGTGAAGCGTACCTAACTCTGCCTAGACGCCTCTATACAGCCTAAGAGCTAACTACCCCTTGAGAAAGGAAATAAAGCCTACCTTGCCTCAGAGAAATTCCCCAAAGGAAAAGGCAGCCCCCCACAAATATTGACTGTGAGTTAAAATGAAAGTCACAAACACAGGAATGAAACAAGTTTCAGCAAAGGGAGGCCAGACTTACTAAACAGACTGAGGATAGAAAAGGTATCTTTGCGGTCAGCACAAAAAACTACAAAAAGACCACGCAGAGTGTGCAAAAAGACCCCCACACCGACTCACGGTGCGGAGATGACACTCTGCATCCCAGAGCTTCCAGCTAGCAAGGCAAAATCATGATAGCAAGCTGGACAAGAAAACAATGAACAACAAATAAACTAGCAGGGACTTAGCTTCTGCTGGAGTAGACAGGTCACCAGAAAGATCCAAGAGCGAACTGAACCAGTACTAGAACATTGACAGCTGGCATGGAGTAACGATCTGAGTGGAGTTAAATAGAGCAGCCAGCCAAAGAATAAACTAGGTCACCTGTGGAAGGAACCTCAGAACCAGCAGCTCCACTCACAGCCACCAGAAGGAGTCCATGGACAGAACTCGCCGAAGTACCATTCATGACCACACGAGGGAGTTCGATAACAGAATTCACAACAGTGCCCCCCTTGAGGAGGGGTCACCGAACCCTCACCAGAGCCCCCAGGCCGATCAGGACGAGCCAAATGAAAGGCACGAACCAGATCGGCAGCATGAACATCAGAGGCAACAACCCAGGAATTATCTTCCTGACCATAACCCTTCCACTTGACCAGGTACTGGAGTTTCCGTCTCGAAACACGAGAATCCAAAATCTTCTCCACCACATACTCCAACTCCCCCTCGACCAACACCGGGGCAGGAGGGTCAACGGAGGGAACCACAGGCGCCACGTATCTCCGCAATAACGACCTATGGAACACATTATGGATGGCAAAAGAAGCTGGAAGGGCCAAACGAATTGACACAGGATTGAGAACTTCAGAAATCTTATAAGGACCAATGAAACGAGGCTTAAACTTAGAAGAGGAAACCTTCATAGGGACATAACGAGACGACAACCAAACCAAATCCCCAACACGAAGTCGGGGACCAACACAGCGACGGCGGTTAGCGAAACGTTGAGCCTTCTCCTGGGACAACGTCAAATTGTCCACTACGTGAGTCCAAATTTGCTGCAATCTGTCCACCACAGAATTCACACCAGGACAGTCTGAAGGCTCAACCTGCGCTGAAGAAAAACGAGGATGGAAACCAGAATTACAGAAAAAAGGCGAAACCAAAGTAGCCGAGCTGGCCCGATTATTAAGGGCGAACTCAGCCAAATGCAAGAAGGGCACCCAATCATCCTGATCAGCAGAAACAAAGCATCTCAGATATGTTTCCAAAGTCTGATTGGTTCGTTCGGTTTGGCCATTTGTCTGAGGATGGAAAGCCGAAGAAAAAGACAAATCAATGCCCATCTTAGCACAAAAGGACCGCCAAAACCTCGAAACAAACTGGGAACCTCTGTCCGAGACGATGTTCTCCGGAATGCCATGCAAACGAACCACATGCTGGAAAAATAATAGCACCAAATCAGAGGAGGAAGGCAATTTAGACAAGGGTACCAAATGGACCATCTTAGAGAAGCGATCACAAACCACCCAGATGACCGACATCCTTTGAGAGACAGGGAGATCTGAAATAAAATCCATGGAAATATGCGTCCAGGGCCTCTTCGGGACCGGCAAGGGCAAAAGCAACCCACTGGCACGAGAACAGCAGGGCTTAGCCCGAGCACAAGTCCCACAGGACTGCACAAAAGAACGCACATCCCGTGACAAGGAAGGCCACCAAAAGGATCTAGCCACCAAATCTCTGGTACCAAAGATTCCAGGATGACCAGCTAACACCGAACAATGAACCTCAGAGATAACTCTACTAGTCCATCTATCAGGGACAAACAGTTTCTCCGCTGGACAACGGTCAGGTCTATCAGCCTGAAATTTCTGCAGCACCCGCCGCAAATCAGGGGAGATGGCAGACAAAATTACCCCCTCTTTGAGAATACCAGCCGGCTCAGGAACACCCGGAGAGTCAGGCACAAAACTCCTTGAAAGGGCATCAGCCTTCACATTCCTAGAGCCCGGAAGGTATGAAACCACAAAATCGAAACGGGAGAAAAACTGCGACCATCGAGCCTGTCTAGGATTCAACCGTTTGGCAGACTCAAGATAAGTCAAATTCTTGTGATCCGTCAAGACCACCACGCGATGCTTGGCTCCTTCAAGCCAATGTCGCCACTCCTCGAATGTCCACTTCATAGCCAACAACTCTCGATTGCCAACATCATAATTGCGCTCAGCAGGCGAGAACTTTCTAGAAAAGAAAGCACATGGTTTCATCACTGAGCCATCATTACTTCTTTGAGACAAAACAGCCCCTACTCCAATCTCAGAAGCATCAACCTCGACCTGAAACGGGAGCGAAACATCTGGCTGGCACAACACAGGGGCAGAAGAAAAACGACGCTTCAACTCCTGAAAAGCCTCAACGGCCGCAGAGGACTAATTGACCACATCAGCACCTTTCTTGGTCAAATCAGTCAACGGTTTAACAACACTAGAAAAATTAGCGATGAAGCGACGGTAAAAATTAGCAAAGCCCAGGAACTTCTGCAGGCTCTTTACAGATGTAGGCTGAGTCCAATCATAAATGGCCTGAACTTTAACAGGGTCCATCTCGATAGTAGAAGGGGAAAAAATTAAACCCAAAAATGAAACCTTCTGAACTCCGAAGAGACATTTAGACCCCTTCACAAACAAGGAATTCGCACGAAGGACCTGGAACACCATTCTGACCTGCCTCACATGAGACTCCCAATCATCCGAAAAGACCAAAATATCATCCAAATATACAATCATGAATCTATCCAGGTACTTTTGGAAGATGTCATGCATAAAGGACTGAAACACAGATGGAGCATTAGAAAGCCCGAATGGCATCACCAGGTACTCAAAATGGCCCTTGGGCGTATTAAATGCTGCTTTCCATTCATCGCCCTGTTTAATACGCACAAGATTATACGCCCCTCGAAGATCTATCTTGGTGAACCAACTAGCCCCCTTAATCCGAGCAAACAAATCAGACAGTAGCGGCAAAGGGTACTGAAATTTGACCGTGATCTTATTAAGAAGGCGGTAATCAATACAAGGTCTCAAAGAACCATCCTTCTTGGCCACAAAAAAGAACCCTGCTCCCAACAGTGATGACGACGGGCGAATATGCCCTTTCTCCAAGGACTCCTTTATATAACTCCGCATAGTGGCATGTTCTGGCACAGATAAATTGAACAGTCGGCCCTTAGGAAACTTACTACCATGAATCAAATTAATAGCACAATCGCAATCCCTATGAGGAGGTAGGGCACTGGATTTGGGCTCATCAAATACATCCCGGTAATCCGACAAAAACTCAGGGACTTCAGAAGGAGTGGAAGACGAAATTGACAGCAATGCAACATCACCATGTACCCCTTGACAACCCCAGCTGGACACAGACATTGATTTCCAATCCAACACTGGATCATGGACCTGTAGCAAAGGCAACCCCAAAACGACCACATCATGCAGGAACTGCAAGGGTTCCAAGAAAAAACCACAGCACCTGGCAAACTCTAAGTCCATCAAATTCAGGGCAGCGCCTGAATCCACAAATGCCATAACAGAATAGGATGACAAAGAGCAAATCAGAGTAACGGACAAAAGAAATTTAGACTGTACCGTACCAATGGTGGCAGACCTAGCAAACCGCCTAGTGCGCTTAGGACAATCGGAGACAGCATGAGTGGAGTCACCACAGTAAAAACACAGCCCATTCTGACGTCTGTGTTCTTGCCGTTTAGCTCTGGTCAAAGTCCTATCACATTGCATAAGCTCAGGCCTCTGCTCAGAGAATACCGCCAAATGGTGCACAGCTTTGCGCTCAAGCAAGCGCCGATCGATCTGAATGGCCAAGGACATAGACTCATTCAGACCAGCAGGCGTGGGAAATCCCACCATAACATCCTTAAGGGCCTCAGAAAGACCCTTTCTGAAAATTGCCGCCAGGGCACACTCATTCCACTGAGTAAGCACAGACCACTTTCTAAACTTCTGACAATATACCTCCGCTTCATCCTGACCCTGACACAAAGCCAGCAAGATTTTCTCTGCCTGATCCACTGAATTAGGTTCATAATAAAGCAATCCAAGCGCCAGAAAAAATGCATCTACATCACGCAATGCAGGATGTCCTGACGCAAGGGAAAATGCCCAGTCCTGAGGGTCGCCACGCAACAAAGAAATAATGATTTTTACTTGCCGAACGGGGTCACCAGAGGAGCGGGGTTTCAAAGCAAGAAACAGTTTACAATTATTTTTGAAATTCAGGAACTTAGATCTATCCCCAGAAAACAAATCAGGAATTGGAATTCTAGGCTCTAACATCGGATTCTGGACTACAAAATCTTGAATGCTTTGTACCATTGCAGTGAGATGATCCACAGAAGAGGACAGACCTTGAATGTCCATATCTACACCTGTGTCCTGAACCACCCAGAGGTTAAGGGGAAAAGAAAGACAAAACACACTGCAGAGAAAAAAAAATGGTCTCAGAACTTCTCTTATCCCTCTATTGAGATGCATTAACACTTTTGGCCAGCTGTACTGTTATGGACCTGGTGGTTAGGAGCACACGGAATGACCTGATGGTTAAACTAACACAGGACAAGCTCTGTGTAGTGGGAGCTCTGCTGACCGCAACCCCTAATCCTATCACACACACTAGAAATAGCCGTGGAGCGTACCTAACTCTGCCTAGACGCCTCTTCACAGCCTAAGAGCTAACTACCCCTAGAGAAAGGAAATAAAGCCTACCTTGCCTCAGAGAACTTCCCCAAAGGAAAAGGCAGCCCCCCACAAATATTGACTGTGAGTTAAGATGAAAGTCACAAACAAAGGATTGAAACAAGTTTCAGCAAAGGGAGGCCAGACTTTCTAAACAGACTGAGGATAGAAAAGGTATCTTTGTGGTCAGCACAAAAAACTACAAAAAGACCACGCAGAGTGTGCAAAAAGACCCCCGCACCGACTCACGGTGCGGAGGTGCCACTCTGCATCCCAGAGCTTCCAGCTAGCAAGGCAAAATCATGATAGCAAGCTGGACAAGAAAACAATGAACAACAAATAAACTAGCAGGGACTTAGCTTCTGCTGGAGTAGACAGGTCACCAGAAAGATCCAAGAGCGAACTGAACCAGTACTAGAACATTGACAGCTGGCATGGAGTAACGATCTGAGTGGAGTTAAATAGAGCAGCCAGCCAAAGAATAAACTAGGTTACCTGTGGAAGGAACCTCAGAACCAGCAGCTCCACTCACAGCCACCAGAGGGAGTCCATGGACAGAACTCGCCGAAGTACCATTCATGACCACAGGAGGGAGTTCGATAACAGAATTCACAACATGACCGGTCACCTGACCGAGACATCATCGAAGGTCCTTCACTCACTGCATTCTTTCTTAGGAACGGAGGCAGACACTTGCAGCGCTGAGAGCCAGGGGCCGTCCGAGGGTGAGTATATCCATTTTTTTTTTGTATTCTTTGTTTTTTACATGAATATGGATCTCAGGGCCTGAAGGAGAGTTTCCTTATTCCTTATTTTTCTGTCCGTTCCAATCCTCACCTACTCCTATCCAACTTTCATCACATCTTCTGATTGTCAGTGTGAGCAATTAAATCTGGTTCTGTACTAAAGGTCACAATGTCATTACATCATAACATGTGCCATCACCTTTTGAGCACATGTGCAGAACCATTCTGGCATCAGAGCATGAGATTTCAAGGGATTTCAGATGTCTCTTCAGTGATCAGAAGATGTGAAGAGGACTGAATGGTTGACGGTGAGAAGCTGAGGGCTAAAGCAGAGAGGTAAGCAGTAAGGTGAGTATAAGGAATTTTTTAATTGTCTAACCTTTTGATGGCATTTTGCGGCTTATAAAATTTGTAACAAGTGTCTGCCATTTTGCTCAATACACATGAAAACAAGTTATAAAAATCTAGATGGTGACCCAATTCTAATGCATCGGGTATTCTAGAATATGCATGTCCACGTAGTATATTGCCCAGCCACGTAGTATATTGCCCAACCCCGTAGTATATTGCCCAGTCATGTACTATATTGCCCAGTCAAGTAATATTTTGCCCAGTCACTTAATATATTGCCCAGCCACATAGTATATTGCTCAGCCACATAGTATATTGTCCAGCCACGTATTATATTGCCCAGTCACATAGTATATTGCCCAGCCACATAGTATATTGCCCAGCCACGTAGTTTATTGCCCAGTCACGTAGTATATTGCCCAGTCACATAATATATTGCCCAGTCACATAGTATATTGCCCAGTCACATAGTATATTGCCCAGCCATGTAGTATATTGCACAGCGACATTGTATATTGCACAGCCCGCGTAGTATATTGCCCAGCGCACGTAGCATATTGCACAGCCCACGTAGTATATTGCCCAGCCCGCGTAGTATATTGCACAGCCTGCATAGTATATTTCACAGCCCACATAGTATATAGCAATGTGGGCATCATATGCCTGTTAAAAATAAGAATTAAAATAAAAAATAGTTATATACTCACCTTCCGTTGGCCCCTGGATCCAGGAAGCATTTACCGACGCTCCTCACGCGCTCTGGTCTCAAGAGTGCATTGCGGTCTCGCGAGATGATGACGTATCGGTCTCGCGAGACCGCCACGTCATTATCTCGCGAGATCGCAATGCATGGATCGGTCACCGGAGCGTCACGAGAAACGGGAAAGGCACCGGAAGGTGAGTATAAGATGGTTTTTTATTTTTTTTTAATTATTTTTAACATTAGATCTTTTTACTATTGATGCTGCATAGGCAGCATCAATAGTAAAAAAGTTGGTCACACAGGGATAATAGCAGCGTTAATGGAGTTCGTTACAACGCGGCATAATGCAGTCCATTAGCACTGCCATTAACCCTGTGTGAGCGCTGACTGGAGGGGAGTATGGAGCGGGCACTGACTGCGGGAAGGAAGGAGCGGCCATGTTGCCGCCGGACTGTGCCCGTCGCTGATTGGCCGTGGCAATAGTCGTGGGTGTTTTGCCATGACCAATCAGCGACTTGGATTTCAATGAGAGACAGAGGCCGCAACCAATGAATATCCGTGACAGAAAGACAGACAGACAGTCAGACAGACAGAAGTGACCCTTATACAATTATATAGTAGATTTGCTTTTTGGCAGATGTGGATTTTTGAAAAATTTGAGTGAAATTCAATTCCAATTGAATATACAGTATTTGCTCACCTCTACATTTCAACAATTCAGTCAGAAGCTTTGGCAGGGCCACTGTCTTCAAGTTGAATCTATGAACACAGAAAAGAAGTGTTTGATACATTTTTATTATCAAATATAACATATAGTACATTGTGCAATGGGTTTCAACAGTGTTCTATAGTTAAGTTTTCACTTGTAAAAATATAGTTGTAAGCAAAATTTTAATGCAAGAAAAATACAGCAATAAAAATTCATAAACAATGTAAGAAAACTTAGAAAGCTCATTACAAGTTAAAACCTTAAGTTAAAAGATAGCTATTTGTAAGACACCTTTATTTTATTATGAGAAAGAGCTATTGTGCTAATTTCAAATGGACTACTTATTACCAGTAAGACAATATACTCAGCTGGTCTCCCAAGAAGAGCCAGTTCCTCCTGTTGCAGAATGCATTTTAATATATTCCTTTGACCATTTCATTACATGTAACAGCATAACCACTAGACAAGAATTACCGTAGCTTGGCAGTTTAAGAAAGTCCACCAGGAAAAATGGATTTTATTATTGGTCATAGGTGGATCTCAGCTTGAACACCAACCTGTATTTTAATGTATGACTATATAATTATGGGTGCTAATTTCCTGCATTTCAATGTACATGTACTTCCTTCACATGATAGTTATTTTACAGCTCTACTCCCACACCTATATTGTAGATATCTTTCATAATTGATATCAAACAAATGAAATTAAAAGATCAAAACAAATACATAAACAACATGATACACAAATATATACTCATCTCTAGCAATAAGGGATTGCCAGCATTAGTTTCATACTCAACCATGTATATACTCCAGCTCCAGATAAATGGTAAAAAACTTTTTCTTTATTGATCCAACGTAATAAAAACAGGATAATCCTTACAGATGGCAGACAGAATAAGTGATTGTGCAGAGAACGGCTACGCGTTTCGACCACAACGGGTCTTACTCATACCTAGGCATGCGCAATCACTTATTCTGTCTGCCATCTGTAAGGATTATCCTGTTTTTATTACGTTGGATCAATAAAGAAAAAGTTTTTTACCATTTATCTGGAGCTGGAGTATATACATGGTTGGATGTGCTGCTGCTTGGAGTCCCGGGTCAGGACTTACTTTCGTGCTCCATATCTGATGGTCTGGTTGGTGAGCTGGCTGCGGCTTTTGTTAGCCGTTTTTCTTTTTTTGGCTTATTAGTTTCATACTGCCTGTTTATGGAGTGGAGGTGTTGGTTGTTTGTGGAGGCGTTTGGAGTGTTGTTCAGAAGACTGTTGCTTGATTTGTCTGTGTGCATATCCCAATCCTTTCCTATTTATTTTTTCCTTCATTTGCTTCCCAGTGATACACTCTGTTGTTTATGAGTGCATATTTGTATGGTTTGCATTTTAATTTATAAAGAGTAGTTTACGGCACTCCCTGTTGGAGAACAGGTGCACAATTAGGATATCCAGCCTGTGTTTAGTACTAAAAGAAGAACTGGGAACTCAAAATGTTGAGCAGTGAAATAAAGTCGCTTTTTATTGTTGCAATCAAAACTTGAACGATTTTGGGCTTAAAATCTCCTTCCTCAGCAACGGACATCGCATACCCCATATGCCACGCACATAGCTACATATATGGTCACCCTATAAACTCTGGCAATCAGTTCTGATGAAGGTCTGATTTTAAGACTGAAAGCATTCAACTTTTATTGCAACAACAAAAAGAGACTTTATTTCACGGTTCAACATTTTGAGTGCCAAGTTCTTATTATAGTGATATTTTCATTTATCCCTGTACGTCTTCCCTTGTAAGTCTGGTTTAATCTTAATAATAATAATAATAATCTTTATTTTTATATAGCGCTAACATATTCTGGAGCGCTTTACAGTTTGCACACATTATCATTGCTGTCCCTGATGGGGCTCACAATCTAAATTCCTTATCAGTATATCTTTGGAATGTGGGAGGAAATTGGAGTACCTGGAGGAAACCCATGCAACCATGGGGAGAGCATACAAACTCGTTGCAGATGTTGTCCTTGATGGGATTTGAGCCCAGGACCACTGAGCCAATGTGCTGCCCTGGTTTGTGTATTCTTAGAATCATAGAATGTTAGATATGGGAGGGACCTCCTGGGTAATCTGGTCCAACCCCCTGCTCAAATCAGGATTCACTAAATCATAGCAGACAGATGTCTGTCTAGCCTCTGTTGAAGACTTCCATTGAAGGAGAACTCACCACCTCTCGTGGCAGCCTATTCCACTCATTGATCAAGGTCTCTTCAGTGATTGGAAGATGTGAAGAGGACTGAATGGTTGACGGTGAGAAGCTGAGGGCTAAAGCAGAGAGGTAAGCAGTAAGGTGAGTATAAGGAATTTTTAATTGTCTAACCTTTTGATGGCATTTTGCGGCTTATAAAATTTGTGACAAGTGTCTGCCATTTTGCTCAATACACGTGAAAACAAGTTATAAAAAACTAGATGGTGACCCAATTCTAACGCATTGGAGGAAGGCAGTGGGTTCCCTCATAGTGAGTGGTAAGAGACGGGGTCGGCAGGCAGGCGCCAGCTGGCGGATGCTGCACGCTCTGGTGAGTAGCCAACGTCCACAGCAGAGCACATGTCATCGCAAGGCCGGGGGCTGGCGGGTGCAGGAGGGAGGTCGCCGTGGCCCCCACATCACAGCGGCAGGGCCAGGGTTCTCGGGGGGGGTTGCTGGGGGCAGGCACAGCAGGTCCTGCTGTATAAACAGCCAGGGAACAGAGGGATTCCCCCCGGCTGAGCGGGAGAGCCACGATACATGGGCGGTGCCATCTTATTTCAGGGGGGCTTCACAAAGGACCCCGGAAAACATACTGTCTAACCAGACGCCTGGCAAAAAATTTAAAAATGTGGGGCTGTCCATGAACATGCCTCAGAGGGAGGAAAGGGCCAGGAGACCGGCTCACAGGACAAGGCCCCCTCAAAGGCTGTTCCTGGACATGCCTGTGAGGATGCAGCAGCGCAGGGGGAGGAGTCCCTCAAGAGAGCCCGGTTGGGGCCATAACAGGAGGCGCCAGCCCCAGGCAGATAGCGTCCCCAGTCAGCTAGTGGGCCCCTTAGTGTGACGGGGAGAAAGCTACCACCAGGGAAGTGGAGGGGTGGTCAGGAAATCAAGGGGAATCAGGTCAGCGAGGCGACAGCGGGGTGCTGCCATAGAAACCACAGACCATGAAGCGACGGGGTGCAGAGGACGTGCGCCTATCACAAAGACCAACATGGCCCCCATTCCTAGACATTGACGATGATGACGACGTGGAGGATTCCAGGACCACAGCGGCCGGGAGGAGGATGACTTCCATACGGCCTGGTAATTATGATTCCATGTTTTGTTCGTCCTCCTATGCAGGCCCACTACAAGGGGAGGGGAAAGTCAGGGATCACAGGGGGATGGCTTAGTCCCCAACGCAGGGTCTCTAGAGTCCACCACCAGGGAAATGAAGGCAATATTAACAAGTTTAAAAGACAGAATGGACGGTTTAGAGGGACATGGACCGGCACACTTATCAGCTTCTAAGAGTCCCCACGCTCCTCCAGGTGCCACACTGGGTAGGGAAGGTATTATCAGGGGTTCCGAAACAATGTTAACAGGGAAGAGGATAGCGGTCAGTTAGATGACAAGGCACAGGGGGAGGTGTATATTTGCTTCTCTGGGTCCCTTAGGGGCCCACCTTAAAAAAGAAGTGAGGGAAAAAATCTGGAAAGATGAGTATGTGGATATTTTTTCGCTGTTGCCACAAGATAGGTTGAGTGCGGGGAAGTCAGGAAAGGAAAAGGGGAAAGGAAGAGGAGCGACAGAGTCCAGTGGTACCGCAAACTTTTTCAAATTGGTTCCATGCCTTTGCAATCTTAGCTAGTGTCATAGGGAAAAAAGTGCGAGGAAACTGATCACAATTGTTTTGCCACATGGACTCCATTGTAGAGACTTACAAGGCATATGGGGGCAAGCGTGGGTTAGATGGGACCAAAAGGACATAGGTTTGTGGCTTAAAATTATGGCCCGGACGATAGATATGGGAATTCCTTTCATTGGGGGGCGGTAATGCCGGCCAAGCAGGCTACAGTGCAGGAGCTCAGGTGGAAGGGAGTTTTCAGAGCCAGGGAGGGACACAGAAACACTGGCTATGCTGGCAATTCAATAAGGGACAATGTAAATTTGGCACAGGTTGTAAATAGACACCTGTGTTCCACCTGTAGTCGAATGTTGCATGGGGCCAATAGTTGTCCCAGAAAATATAGTGGTAAGATGGTCCCCTACCTAAATAGGTACCCGGATAGACAAAAAGTAGACTTATTATCCAGGGGCTTCAGAGATGGGTTTATTATCCCCTCCCCGGCGTTCCAAATGAAACTGAAATTGAAGAATCTGAGTTCGGCCTATCATCACCTCAGTGTGGTCAAAGAAAAACTAAGAAAAGAGGTACTTATGGGTCGAATTGCAGGTCCTTTTGAGTTCCCACCCTTCCCGGGCTTGGTTGTTTCTCCTTTGGGCATTGTTCCGAAGAAGGAACCAAACAAGTACCGAATGATCCATCACCTGTCATACCTTCGTGGTAAGTCCGTCAATGATGGCATTGATCCTGAGCTATGTTCGGTTCTATATCTATCGTTCGATGAGGCAGTAAAATGGGTGAGAAAATGCCGGAGAGGGGTGCTGATAGCAAAAACTGACATGGAGTTAGCGTTTCCGTTGTTGCTGGTACACCCGGATAGTCAGCGTTTGCTTGGTTGCTATTGGGAGGGAGAGTATTTTGTGAACAGGGGCCTACCTATGGGATGCTCTTTGTTGTGCTCACTGTTTGAGGTGTTTAGCACCTTCCTAGAGAGGGTAGTAAAAGACATCATGGAGCTGGGCTCGCTGCTCCATTACTTAGATGATTCTTGGTGCGTAGGCCCCTCGCAATCGGATGTGTGTGATACTATCCTAAAGAGTTTGCAGTGGGTAGCAAAAGAGTTTGGGGTCCCATTAGCTCCCGAAAAAACGGTAGGGCCCACGTCATGTATTTTCTTCCTTTGGATTGTGATCGATGCAATCCGATGGGAGTGCTGTCTTCCAGAAAAATAATTGGCATGCCTAAAAGCAGAAATAGGCCCGGCATTGAGGGTTAAAAAACTGAGGCTGTGAGAGGTTCAGTCTTTGCTAGGGAGTTTAAACTTTGCATGCCGGGTCATGCCTATGGGTAGAGACTTCACTAGAAGATTAGCGGGGGAAATGGTGGGTGTGAAGTCTCCATATCAATATGTATGCTTATCGGCGGATAATAAAGTGGACCTGGCTGCTTGGGATACATTCTTGGACAAGTACAATGGGCGAGCCTTGATGATGGAAGGGGTATGTTGTAATTCTGACATTGACTTATACACGGATGCAGCGGGCAGTTATGGTTTTGGAGCATACTGTCCGGGGCAATGGTGGGCGGACGAGTGGCCAGAGGAAGGGGTGTGCTCGGGGCTGGTCAGAAACATTGCATTATTTGAGGTTTTTCCTATCCTGGTTGCAGTAACACTATGGGGGAGGCTGAAAAACAAAAAGGTACAGTTTAACCCCTTCAAGACCCAGCCTATTTTGACCTTAAAGACCTTGCCGTTTTTTGCAATTCTGACCAGTGTCCCTTTATGAGGTAATAACTCAGGAACGCTTCAACGGATCCTAGCGGTTCTGAGATTGTTTTTTCGTGACATATTGGGCTTCATGTTAGTGGTAAATTTAGGTCAATAAATTCTGCATTTATTTGTGATAAACACGGAAATTTGGCGAAAATTTTGAAAATTTCGCAATTTTCACATTTTGAATTTTTATTCTGTTAAACCAGAGAGATATATGACACAAAATAGTTAATAAATAACATTTCCCACATGTTTACTTTACATCAGCACAATTTTGGAAACAAAATTTTTTTTTGTTAGGAAGTTATAAGGGTTAAAATTCGACCAGCGATTTGTCATTTTTACAACGAAATTTACAAAACCATTTTTTTTAGGGACCACCTCACATTTGAAGTCAGTTTGAGGGGTCTATTTGGCTGAAAATACCCAAAAGTGACACCATTCTAAAAACTGCACCCCTCAAGGTACTCAAAACCACATTCAAGAAGTTTATTAACCCTTCAGGTGCTTCACAGCAGCAGAAGCAACATGGAAGGAAAAAATGAACATTTAACTTTTTAGTCACAAAAATTATCTTTTAGCAACAATTTTTTTATTTTCCCAATGGTAAAAGGAGAAACTGAACCACGAAAGTTGTTGTCCAATTTGTCCTGAGTACGCTGATACCTCATATGTGGGGGTAAACCACTGTTTTGGCGCACGGCAGGGCTTGGAAGGGAAGGAGCGCCATTTGACTTTTTGAATCAAAAATTGGCTCCACTCTTTAGCGGACACCATGTCACGTTTGGAGAGCCCCCGTGTGCCTAAAAATTGGAGCTCCCCCACAAGTGACCCCATTTTGGAAACTAGACGCCCCAAGGAACTTATCTAGATGCATAGTGAGCACTTTGAACCCCCAGGTGCTTCACAAATTGATCCGTAAAAATGAAAAAGTACTTTTTTTTCACAAAAAAATTCTTTTAACCTCAATTTTTTCATTTTCACATGGGCAACAGGATAAAATGGATCCTAAAATGTGTTGGGCAATTTCTCCTGAGTACACCAATACCTCACATGTGGAGGTAAACCACTGTTTGGGCACATGGTAAGGCTCGGAAGGGAAGGAGCGCCATTTGACTTTTTGAATGAAAACTTATTTCCATCGTTAGCGGACACCATGTCGCGTTTGGATAGCTCCTGTGTGCCTAAACATTGGCGCTCCCCCACAAGTGACCCCATTTTGGAAACTAGACCCCCCAAGGAACTAATTTAGATGCCTAGTGAGCACTTTAAACCCTCAGGTGCTTCACAAATTGATCTGTAAAAATGAAAAAGTAATTTTTTTTCACAAAAAAATTCTTTTCGCCTCAATTTTTTCATTTTCACATGGGCAGTAGGATAAAATGGATCATAAAATTTGTTGGGCAATTTCTCCCGAGTACGCCGATACCTCATATGTGGGGGTAAACCACTGTTTGGGCACTCGGCAGGGCTCGGAAGAGAAGGCGCGCCATTTGACTTTTTGAATGGAAAATTAGCTCCAATTGTTAGCGGACACCATGTCGCGTTTGGAGAGCCCCTGTGTGCCTAAACATTGGAGCTCCCGCACAAGTGACCCCATTTTGGAAACTAGACCCCCCAGGGAACTTATCTAGATGCATATTGAGCACTTTAAACCCCCAGGTGCTTCACAGAAGTTTATAACGCAGAGCCATGAAAATAAAAAATAATTTTTCTTTCCTCAAAAATGATTTTTTAGCCTGGAATTTCCTATTTTGCCAAGGATAATAGGAGAAATTGGACCCCAAATATTGTTGTCCAGTTTGTCCTGAGTACGCTGATACCCCATATGTGGGGGTAAACCACTGTTTGGGCGCACGGCAGGGCTCGGAAGGGATGGCACGCCATTTGGCTTTTTAAATGGAAAATTAGCTCCAATCATTAGCGGACACCATGTCACGTTTGGAGAGCCCCTGTGTGCCTAAACATTGGAGATCCCCCAGAAATGACACCATTTTAGAAACTAGACCCCCAAAGGAACTAATCTAGATGTGTGGTGAGGATTTTGAACCCCCAAGTGCTTCACAGAAGTTTATAACGCAGAGCCATGAAAATAAAAAAAAAAATTATTTTCTCAAAAATGATCTTTTAGCCTGCAATTTTTTATTTTCCCAAGGGTAACAGGAGAAATTTGACCCCAAAAGTTGTTGTCCAGTTTCTCCTGAGTACGCTGATACCCCATATGTGGGGGTAAATCACTGTTTGGGCACATGCCGGGGCTCGGAAGTGAAGTAGTGACGTTTTGAAATGCAGACTTTGATGGAATGCTCTGTGGGCGTCACGTTGCGTTTGCAGAGCCCCTGATGTGGCTTAACAGTAGAAACCCCCCACAAGTGACCCCATTTTAGAAACTAGACCCCCCAAGGAACTTATCTAGATGTGTGGTGAGCACTTTGAACCCCCAAGTGCTTCATAGAAGTTTATAATGCAGAGCCATGAAAATAATAAATACGTTTTCTTTCCTCAAAAATAATTATTTAGCCCAGAATTTTTTATTTTCCCAAGGGTTACAGGAGAAATTGGACCCCAAAAGTTGTTGTCCAGTTTCTCCTGAGTACGCTGATACCCCATATGTGGGGGTAAACCACTGTTTGGGCACACGTCGGGGTTCAGAAGGGAAGTAGTGACTTTTGAAATGCAGACTTTGATGGAATGGTCTGCGGGTGTCACGTTGCGTTTGCAGAGCCCCTGGTGTGCCTAAACAGTAGAAACCCCCCACAAGTGACCCCATTTTAGAAACTAGACCCCCCAAGGAACTTATCTAGATATGTGGTGAGCACTTTGAACCCCCAAGTGCTTCACAGACGTTTACAACGCAGAGCCGTGAAAATAAAAAATCATTTTTCTTTCCTCAAAAATTATGTTTTAGCAAGCATTTTTTTAGATTCACAAGGGTAACAGGAGAAATTGGACCCCAGTAATTGTTGCGCAGTTTGTCCTGAGTATGCTGGTACCCCATATGTGGGGGTAAACCACTGTTTGGGCACACGTCAGGGCTCAGAAGTGAGGGAGCACCATTTGACTTTTTGAATACGAGATTGGCTGGACTCAATGGTGGCGCCATGTTGCGTTTGGAGACCCCTGATGTGCCTAAACAGTGGTAACCCCTCAATTCTAACTCCAACACTAACCCCAACACACCCCTAACCCTAATCCCAACTGTAGCCATAATCCTAATCACAACCCTAACCCCAACACACCCCTAACCACAACACTAACCCCAACACACCCCTAACCCTAACCACAACCCTAATTCCAACCCTAACCCTAAGGCTATGTGCCCACGTTGCGGATTCGTGTGAGATATTTCCGCACCATTTTTGAAAAATCTGCGGGTAAAAGGCACTGTGTTTTACCTGCGGATTTTCCGCGGATTTCCAGTGTTTTTTGTGCGGATTTCACCTGCGGATTCCTATTGAGGAACAGGTGTAAAACGCTGCGGAATCCGCACAAAGAATTGACATGCTGCGGAAAATACAACGCAGCGTTCCCGCGCGGTATTTTCCGCACCATGGGCACAGCGGATTTGGTTTTTCATATGTTTACATGGTACTGTAAACCTGATGGAACACTGCTGCGAATCCGCAGCCAAATCAGCACCGTGTGCATATAGCCTAATTCTAAAGGTATGTGCACACGCTGCGGAAAACGCTGCGGATCCGCAGCAGTTTCCCATGAGTGTACAGTTCAATGTAAACCTATGGGAAACAAAAATCGCTGTACACATGCTGCGGAAAAACTGCACGGAAACGCAGCGGTTTACATTCCGCAGCATGTCACTTCTTTGTGCGGATTCCGCAGCGGTTTTACAACTGCTCCAATAGAAAATCGCAATTGTAAAACCGCAGTGAAATGCGCAGAAAAAAACGCGGTAAATCCGCCATACATCCGCAGCGGTTTAGCACTGCGGATTTATCAAATCCGCAGCGGAAAAATCCACAGAGGACCAGAATACGTGTGCACATTCCTAACCCTAACCCTAACCCTAGCCCTAACCCTACCCCTAACCCTAACCCTACCCCTAACCCTACCCCTAACCCTAACCCTAGCCCTACCCCTAACCCTACCCCTAACCCTACCCCTAACCCTAACCCTACCCCTAACCCTAACCCTATTCTAACATTAGTGGAAAAAAAAAAATTTCTTTATTTTTTTATTGTCCCTACCTATGGGGGTGACAAAGGGGGGGGGTCATTTATTATTTTTTTTATTTTGATCACTGAGATAGATTATATCTCAGTGATCAAAATGCACTTTGGAACGAATCTGCCGGCCGGCAGATTCGGCGGGCGCACTGCGCATGCGCCCGCCATTTTGGAAGATGGCGGCGCCCGGGAGAAGACGGACGGGACCACGGCTGGATCGGTAAGTATGATAGGGTGGGGGGGGATCACGGGGGGGGATCGGAGCACGGGGGGGGGAATCGGAGCGCGGGAGGGGTGGAACGGAGCGCGGGGGGCGTGGAACGGAGCACGGGGGGGCTGGAATGGAGCACGGGGGGGTGGAACATAGCACGGGGGGTGGATCGGCGTGCAGGGGGGGTGATTGGAGCACGGGGGGGTGATTGGAGCACGGGGGGAGCGGACACGAGCACGGGGGGAGCGGAGCACTGGACGGAGGGGAGCCGGAGCAGTGTACCGGCCAGATCGGGGGGGTGGGGGGGCGATCGGGGGGGGTGGGGTGGGGGCACACTAGTATTTCCAGCCATGGCCGATGATATTGCAGCATCGGCCATGGCTGGATTGTAATATTTCACCCGTTATAATGGGTGAAATATTACAAATCGCTCTGATTGGCAGTTTCACTTTCAACAGCCAATCAGAGCGATCGTAGCCACGAGGGGGTGAAGCCACCCCCCCTGGGCTAAACTACCACTCCCCCTGTCCCTGCAGATCGGGTGAAATGGGAGTTAACCCTTTCACCCGGCCTGCAGGGACGCGATCTTTCCATGACGCCGCATAGGCGTCATGGGTCGGATTGGCACCGACTTTCATGACGCCTACGTGGCGTCAAAGGTCGGGAAGGGGTTAAGTGTGATAACATGGGCGTGGTAATGGACATAAATAATATCACTGCATCCTCGCCGCCAGTAGTTAGAGTGTTACGCCAGCTGGCATTAGAATGCCTGTCCATTAATGCTCATTTTACCACATTGCATGTCCCGGGAAAATTTAACTCTGTAGCTGACGCACTTTCTCATTTCCTGTGGGAGCGGTTTTGGGCATTGACCCCGGAAGCAGAAGAAGAGGGCCTACCCTGCCCTCCTGGACTCTGGAGTGTGGTATCAGGGCTGCTGAGCCATTAATCAAGTCATCCTTAGCAAGTAGCACATGGGCAGCTTACTTACGGACATGGCAACTGTGGGAACAATGGTTGCGACAAGGGATGGAGGACTTAACAGAGAAGGAACAAATAGGGGTTTTATTAATGGGAATTAGGCAGGCCATGGATGATAAGTGGTCTACAGCAAAGATAAATCAATTAGTTTCAGGGTTAGCATTAGGGTTTAAACTGAGGAACAGAATGGACTTGACAAATAATTTTTTAGTAAGCCAGGTCATTAAAGGTTTCCAGAAAGAAAAAGGCAGGAAGGATAAGAGGTGGCCGGTGTCATTTGGTCTATTGGAGAACCTAGAATTACATTTAGAGACAGTGTGCATGTCATGTTTTGAGGTACACCTGTTTAGGCTGGCATTCTCATTCGCATTCTTCAGCGCAATGAGGATAGGGGAATTAGTAGCACCAGGCAGAGCGATTGCTGGGGGCATTTTAGCCAAAGACATCAGGGCTACTCAAAAGGGATTAGAATTTGGGGTCAGAAGATCAAAAACAAATCAGGTGGGGAAAGGGAAAAGGGTGCTATTGGAAAGGTAAGTGGTTCTGTCTTGTGTCCTTTGAGATGTTTCGAGGGATTCAAGGCTGCCAGGCCTCGACAGGGTGGACAGCTGCTGTGTCATGAGGATGGGTCCTTCTGGTCCAAGTACCAATTCATTAGAGTGTTCCAGAAGTACTTGGTAAAGACAGGTGTTGATCCGGGCAATTATACGGGCCATTCGTTCTGGATTGAAGCTGCAACTGAGGCAGCGGTGGGAGGGCTGAGCCTGGAAAGTAAGGAGGATTGGCCGGTGGGAGTCGCAGCGATACAGGTCCTATGTACAACCTCAAGAATATGATGCAGCCGATCCATCCAGGACATAGTACATCTGTTAGGGCTGGCGGAATGCACCGAGTAAATATAGAGATGTTATTTGGTGCGTTCGCAGCCCGGGGTCAACCGTGCAGGAAAAGAACCTGCTGCTGGCAAACAGCGGCACAATATGGCGGTAGAAGCGAACTCTGTTGCTTCACAGAGTCGCTATAAGGAAAGGACTGTGTCCTGTTAAACTCCACAGGAATACACAGTAACTGCTGAGCAGATAGCAGCTTGTGGTCACGCAGTCCAGGAGGCAAACATACAATCTCCTCACCGGAGGAGCCGGTATTCTAGTGGCTTATTTCAGCCGGGGCCCTGTAACCAAACACACAATCTCCTCACCAGAGGTGCCGGTATTCTAGTGGCTTATTTCAGCCGGGTCCCTGAATACACACAAGCGTGACCACACTGGCGCAAAACTCATGTCATGCATTGATACTAGCGCATGGCCGTGCGGCCATGCGAGCCTTATATAGCTGAAGCAAGTAAAAGACCTTCCTAGAAGGACCAATGAGAGACTGCCATACCTGAGCATGTGACCCTAGATCTCCACTGAGAGATCTTACCCTGGGCATGCTCAGTGTGTGAAAAGCAGGAGTTAGTCCTAGCAGCTATAGGACCTTCCTACCATGTGACCCTCGATCTCCACTGAGAGATCTTACTCAGGGCATGCTCAGAATGAGAAAAGCAGGACTTAGTTGCAGAAGCGTCTGCTCGCCGCTGCCCAGCACTGACTTCAATGGCAGAAGCAGGAAAGGCAGCAGTAACTCTTTGTACAGAGTGGGACTGAGCAAGACGCTTTGACTGACGTCTCCGCTGAGCAGGCTCAACTGCGGCAGGAGAGGAATGGGAGACCGCAGCGGAGATGGCCCGAGATTCCCCCTGTGCAGAGGCGGGAACTCGACCCCTAACATTACCCCCCCTCCTAGGGCCCCCCCCTCCTTGGACCTCGCTACGCTCAAAGGCAGCAATGAGCTGCGGAGCCTGAATGTGCTCAGCAGGCTCCCAGGACCTGTCCTCAGGACCATAACCCTTCCAGTCCACCAAATAAATTTTTTTACCACGTACCACCTTGCACCCCAAAATAGCATTCACCTCGTAATCGTCCGTAGACGAACCCGATGTCCCAGCAGATGACTCGGAAAAACGGGACATGTATACGGGTTTCAAGAGGGACACATGAAAGGTGTCGGTGATACCCAGGCGTGGCGGAAGGGCTAAACGATAGACCACAGGATTAACCTGTTCGAGGACCTTAAAAGGACCCAAGTAGCGAGGTGCAAACTTAGTGGACCCCACTCGCAGCCTGATGTTACGGGCGGAGAGCCACACCAAGTCGCCAGGAGCAAAGGTCGGAGCGGGGCGCCGATGTGCATCGGCGGAGGACCTCATTCTCTCCTTGGAGGCCCGAATGGCATCCTGAGTGCGGTCCCAAATATCCCGTGCCTCCACAGCCCAGTCTGCCACCCTGGAGTCGGCGGAAGACACGGGCATAGGCACAGGTACCCGCGGATGCTGACCATAGTTAAGGAGAAATGGGGTTTGTCCAGTGGAGTCGGCCACGGCGTTGTTCAGCGCAAACTCTGCCCAAGATAGCAAGGATGCCCAGTCATCCTGCCTGGCTGAGACAAAATGTCGCAGATATGTGACCAAGGTCTGGTTGGCCCTCTCTACCAACCCATTTGTCTCGGGATGATATGCGGAAGAGAGATTTAACTCAATGCTGAGAAGACGACAAAGCTCTCTCCAGAACCGAGACGCAAACTGGGGACCCCGGTCACTGACAATTTTGTCCGGCATACCGTGTAGGCGGAAGATGTGTTTTATGAACAACGCTGCCAAGGCCCGTGCAGAAGGTAACCGTGGAAGCGGGACCAAATGCACCATTTTAGAAAAATGATCGGTGACAACCCAAATGATGGTACAGCCACGAGACTTGGGCAAACCCACCACAAAGTCCATCCCGACCATCTCCCAGGGCCTGTCTGCCACCGGCAAGGGATAGAGTAACCCTGCTGGCCGTTGTCGAGGAGATTTATTTTTGGCACAGGAGACACATGCCTTAATGTAATCTCTGACATCACGAACCATATGTGGCCACCAGTACGACCTCGCCAGTAGCTCAGATGTCCTTTTTGTCCCAAAGTGTCCACCCACCCTGGACGAATGAGCCCAAGAGAGAACCTCCGGTCGCAAATTAATGGGTACAAAAGTCTTGCCCGGAGGCACAGACTCTAGTGAAACCGGAGCTACGGTTCTCAGGCTCTCAGAGGGGACAATAAGCCGAGGCTCCCCTTCCTCCTCCTCAGATGACACAACAGAGCGAGAGACGGCGTCAGCACGAATGTTCTTCTCCACAGCGAGATAATGGAGAGTGAAGTGGAACCGGGAGAAGAACAAGGACCATCTGGCCTGGCAAGAATTTAGCCGCTGGGCTGTTTGCAAATATAACAAATTTTTGTGGTCCGTGAAGACTTGAAAGGGAAAGCGAGCCCCCTCCAAGAGATGTCTCCACTCTGAGAAAGCCAACTTCATCGCTAGCAACTCCCTGTCCCCGATGGAATAATTCCTCTCCGCTGGTGTGAAGGTCTTGGAGTAGAAGAAGCAAGGATGCTTCCGACCTTGAGCATCCTTTTGGAAGAGGACTGCTCCTGCACCAACGGATGAGGCATCCACCTCCATTATGAATGGCTTATCAACATCGGGACGATGTAGGATGGGAGCGCTAGCAAAACGGGACTTAATAGAAGAAAAGGCCCTGGAGACCTCTTCTGACCACAATTTTGGATTTGCTCCCTTCTTGGTGAGGGTTACCAAGGGAGCTACCAAAGTTGAGAAGTGGGGAATGAACTGGTGGTAATAATTAATGAACCCCATAAAGCGCTGCACCGCTTTAAGAGAATGGGGTTCTTGCCAGTCCATCACAGCCTGTAGTTTGGCAGGATCCATCGCCAATCCCTGGGCGGAGATGATATAGCCCAGGAAAGGTAAAGACTCCTGCTCAAACATACACTTCTCCAACTTTGCATAGAGAGAATTTGCCCGTAAGAGGTCGAAGACTCTGCCAACATCTCTCCGGTGGGAGTCAATATCTGGAGAAAAGATGAGAATATCATCCAGATAGACTACGACCGAGGTGGAAAGCATATCCCGGAAGATGTCATTGACAAAGTCTTGGAAAACGGCTGGGGCATTACAGAGCCCGAAGGGCATCACCAGATACTCATAGTGCCCATCTCTGGTGTTAAATGCCATCTTCCATTCGTCCCCCTCACGGATCCGAATCAGGTTATAAGCACCCCGCAGATCTAATTTGGTAAATACCTTAGCTCCCCTTAGCCTATCAAAAAGCTCAGAAATCAGGGGCAGCGGGTACTTATTCTTAACGGTGATGGTGTTAAGACCCCTGTAATCTATGCAAGGACGTAATTCTCCATTCTTCTTCTGCACGAAGAAGAACCCTGCCCCTGCTGGTGACACTGACTTCCTAATGAACCCTCTTGCCAAATTCTCCTGGATGTATTGGGACATGGCCTCCGTTTCCGGAAGAGAGAGGGGATAGACACGTCCCCGAGGAGGTTCTGCTCCAGGCAAGAGATCTATAGGACAGTCATAGGGGCGGTGAGGCGGAAGGGTCTCCGCAGCCTTTTTGGAGAAGACGTCTGCATAGGACCAATAGTATTTGGGAAGAGAAGAGAGATTTGCGGGTATCTCAGTGGTGGAAACCTGAACGCACTCTTTCACACATCTGCCCTTACAGGATTCACTCCAACCCAATATCCTCCCAGAGGACCACTCAATATGTGGGGAGTGGAAACGGAGCCAGGGTATTCCCAGCAGAATCTCATCCATTCCCTCGGGAAGGACAAGAAGGGAAATTATCTCCTGGTGGGATGGGGACATAGCTAACGTGAAAGGAACAGTCTGGTGTGTGATCTGAGATGGAAGTGTCGACCCATTCACTACCCTAACAGTCACCGGTTTGGCGAGCATCACCAGAGGTATTGCATGGCGCAGAGCAAAAGCTGAGGAGATGAAATTCCCCTCAGCTCCAGAATCCACACAAAGCTCGACTGTTAGAGAGTAAGAGCCTAATATGATTGTCCCTTTGAAGGACAGCTTGGAGGAAAATGCAGCTGTGTCTAGTGAACCTCCTCCAAGGGTTACTAGACGCGATCATTTACTCGACCGCCGTGGACATTTATTGGCATAATGTCCTTCTTGTTGGCAATTTCTGCAAACCACGGGTACTCGAGTGGTCCGAGACTTAGGTCCCGCTCGAGAAACCTCCATGGCCTCATGGGAGTCGGACGCCTGAACGGAAGATTCCAGAGGTCTGGCGAAGGTGGGAGCCAGCCGAAACCTCTGCCTACACTGGGCCCGCTCCAACCTCCGCTAGTTAAAACGGAGGTCGATGCGGGTAGATATAAAAATAAGCTCCTCCAGTGTGGCGGGAATCTCCCTGGTGGCCAAGGCGTCCTTCACATGGTCTGCCAGTCCTCTCCAGAACACCGGAATAAGGACTTTATCCGGCCATTCCAGCTCAGAGACCAGAGTCCGGAATTGCACGGCGAACTGGCTGACCATGGACGAACCCTGTGTTGTTGCCAACAATTGGAGTGCGGTATCGTGGGTGACACGAGGTCCCAAAAAGACCTGTTTCAGAGCGTCCAGGAAGAGAGGAGCACTCTGCGCCACACGATCATTGCGCTCCCATAGCGGCGTTGCCCACTCCAACACCCTGCCTGACAAAAGGGATAAAATAAATCCCACTTTCGCCCGTTCCGTAGGAAAACGTGCAGCCAGAAGCTCAAGATGTATAGAGCACTGACTCACGAATCCCCGACATAGCTTACTGTCACCAGCAAACTTGTCTGGAAGCGGGAGACGGGATAAAGTCGGAGCAGGGGTGGCAGAGGACAAACTGGCTGCAGCTACACTTGCAGCCTGAACAGCGACTGCGGTAACATCCACAGCTGAGGTTGTGCGCTCGAGAGCCGTCAACCTACCCTCCAGCTGCTGGATGTACCGCTGTAAACGCTGATCGTCCGCCATTTACCAGCCAGACCCTGGCGCTAGTATACTGTTAGGGCTGGCGGAATGCACCGAGTAAATATAGAGATGTTATTTGGTGCGTTCGCAGCCCGGGGTCCACCGTGCAGGAAAAGAACCTGCTGCTGGCAAACAGCGGCACAATATGGCGGTAGAAGCGAACTCTGTTGCTTCACAGAGTCGCTATAAGGAAAGGACTGTGTCCTGTTAAACTCCACAGGAATACACAGTAACTGCTGAGCAGATAGCAGCTTGTGGTCACGCAGTCCAGGAGGCAAACATACAATCTCCTCACCGGAGGAGCCGGTATTCTAGTGGCTTATTTCAGCCGGGGCCCTGTAACCAAACACACAATCTCCTCACCGGAGGTGCCGGTATTCTAGTGGCTTATTTCAGCCGGGTCCCTGAATACACACAAGCGTGACCACACTGGCGCAAAACTCATGTCATGCATTGATACTAGCGCATGGCCGTGCGGCCATGCGAGCCTTATATAGCTGCAGCAAGTAAAAGACCTTCCTAGAAGGACCAATGACAGACTGCCATACCTGAGCATGTGACCCTAGATCTCCACTGAGAGATCTTACCCTGGGCATGCTCAGTGTGTGAAAAGCAGGAGTTAGTCCTAGCAGCTATAGGACCTTCCTACCATGTGACCCTCGATCTCCACTGAGAGATCTTACTCAGGGCATGCTCAGGATGAGAAAAGCAGGACTTAGTTGCAGAAGCGTCTGCTCGCCGCTGCCCAGCACTGACTTCAATGGCAGAAGCAGGAAAGGCAGCAGTAACTCTTTGTACAGAGTGGGACTGAGCAAGACGCTTGGACTGACGTCTCCGCTGAGCAGGCTCAACTGCGGCAGGAGAGGAATGGGAGACCGCAGCAGAGATGGCCCGAGATTCCCCCTGTGCAGAGGTGGGAACTCGACCCCTAACAACATCTCACTGATTTTTCTTTGGTTTGTTGCAGGACAAGTTCTAAATGTAATCTGGATTCTAGGACATTTTTACATTTTCTGGGGAGCATGTCGGGCTGACAGACGGACGGACAGGAGACAATTAGGTTCCACATGGGAGCGGGCGGTGATTAGGTGGCTTGGGTATAGGAGTTTGACATGGGAGTGGGTGCTTCACGAGTATTATCGGGCTGTGTACCTCTATGGAGTCCCAGATATTGTAGTCTTACTTGCAGGGGCTAATGATTTGGGATCTAGCTCGTGAAAGGGACTGATTGTCAACATCAAAAAGGATGTAAGGCAGCTGAGATTGACATGCCCAAATATGAGAGTGGTGTGGTCTGACATGGTATCTAGAAGGAATTGGCGGGGGGCGCAATGGGTGGAAAAGATTTACAAGGCTTGAGTTATGGTCAACAAAGAGGTATCCAAATTTGTGGTGTGGACCTGGGGAGTGGTGATATGTCATGTGGGGTTAGACTCTACAGAAAAAGATTACTGGTTAGCAGATGTGGTGCATTTAAATGCACTGGGATGTATTTGTGGATTGAGGGGTTACAGGAGGGGATATGGAGGGCCACAGCAATGCTGGTTGGTGGAGTCTCGAGCACTTCAAAGGGATCAAGCTGCTTTCGGTGTAGTGTTAGTGGGTCAAAGCTGGCCAAAATTATGGAATGGGGGATTCTTGCATTGCGGGGATCCCTTTCAATGGATGGTTATATGTTGTTACTGACTTGCCGATAAGGCAAGTCAGGGTCACTTTATTATGAGACCCCAGGGGCTACCCGACGTTGGAGGTCGGGTGCATGGTAACGATGGTTGGGTACCCGACAACGGATGTCGGGTACAGGTTAATGGTGGGGAGGCAACCTCTTCCCTCCATTCATGGTGCTTCCAAGCCTGGGAAAAAAAGCGGCTGGAAGTAAGGCTGGGAGGGAAGGGGTAATGCCAACAGAAAATCACCAGACCAGGACCATGGTAGCTTCAAGAGCCCCACCAAGCGTCTTTAATTATTAATAAAAATTGGCTGCTGTGGCCATTCTTATCCAAAAGACTAATGGTTGTGGCAAGAGTTGAGCGACTTTTACTTTTTTAGGATCGAGTCGGGTTTCGCTAAACCCGACTTTGTCAAAAGTCGGGTCAGGTGAAATCGGACGATTATTTCGAAAAGTCGGGGGCCGACCGAAGCACGAAACCCAATGCAAGTCCATGGGGAATCAAAGTCGGCAGTGAAAACACCTACAGTGCCCATTTTAATGCCAAAAACATCAATTCTTAATTCTTAAGCTTGTCAATCTTAATTTACTTGATAATAATAGTTAGGCATGGAAAACAGGGGGTCATTTGGCTAAAGTTGTGGGGGGTAGGGCTGGCTCAAGATTTTCGTGGGCCCAGGAAACGCGGAATACTTCACGGCGGTGGAGCAGTGAGAGGTAAGTATTTCAAGTTTGCAAGTGCTGTGATCCTGAGCAAGCAGGGGAGGGCCCACTCGTTGGCACTTGGCACTGGCACAGGGACCCTCATAGTACAGCGGTATGTTTGACGGAGGGTGGCGCCTCCCACTGCCAGAGACACTTTTGCGTACTATGAGGGGCCCTGTGCCAGTGATGTCGTCAACGAGTATGCCCCCCCACCTGATGAAGGAACCTGCACTTTCATCTGAACCTTCCTCTTTGTCCCCGTGTAAGGTGGTATAGTATGCGGGTAGGGGAACCTGACTTTCAGCAGGGTCAGATTTTGGCTGTGTAGAGTGCAAGGGGAATGTAGTGGTCTGGGTCAATGTACCAGCAGAATCATCTAGCAGTGGCTGGGCAATGGGCAGGATGAGGAGGAAACACAGATACAGGCCCAAATAATAAAGTAGGCTAAATGCAGCTCAAAATTGGTAACCGGACTAAACAGGCGGCATTGCTTTGTTCAGTGGAGGACAACTGTAATGAGTGGCGCAGACACAGTTAGTAGGCCCAAAATAAAAAAGTAGGCTAAAAGCAGTTCAAAATTGGTAACAGGACTAAACAGGCGGCATTGCTTTGTTCAGTGGAGGACAACTGTAATGAGTGGCGCAGACACAGTTTGTAGGCCCACAATAGAAAATTAGGCTAAACACAGTTCAAAATTGGTAACAGGACTAAACAGGCGGCATTGCTTTGTTCAGTGGAGGACAACTGTAATGAGTGGTGCAGACACAGTTAGTAGGCCCAAAATAAAAAGTAGGCTACATGCAGTTCAAAATTGGTAACAGGACTAAATAGGCGGCCTAGCTTTGTTCAGTGGAGGACAACTGTAATGAGTGGTGCAGACACAGTTAGTAGGCCCAAAATAAAAAGTAGGCTAAAAGCAGTTCAAAATTGGTAACAGGACTAAACAGGCAGCATAGCTAGATACTGGGGTGGGCTCCTCTGCTGACTAGCAGACAGTGGTAGTAGACGCAAAGTGTTAACTGGTCTAAATGGAGGCCAGGGCCCCTGTATATTTTAACTATCATCTATCATTTCAACAAATTTGTATTGGCAGTGCCATTGAAGGATTTAACAGCACAGACTACACAGTGGTGGAGCAGGGAGAGGTAAGTTTTGCAAGTGGTAGAGCACTGTTCGAGCTGGGGGGGAACACTCTCTTGTGGGCGGTGGTACTGGCACAGGGCCCCTCATATTGCGACGGTGTGTCTGACATTGGTTGTGCACCACCACTGTCAGAGACACTTCATTGTACTATGAGGGACCCTGTGCCAGTGCCATCGCCCAAGAGTGGGTGCACCCACCTGTCCAGGCAAGCGGCACTCGCACGGGTGCTTGCACCAGGTGGTGACCACGGCCCTGTGGGGGGAGTCAGCCCATTTAGGGAGGTATAAAAATGGCCTATGGTGGACATTCAGCAGCTGCAAATGGCAGAATTGGAGAAGTCAGTAAGAGGAGGCCAAAAGCAAGACATTTTTCAGGCAAGCTATGTGTCAACAGGAGAAGGTGGGGCAAAATAATTTGAAATCCATGATTGGTTCATTTTAATGAAGGTTAGATCATCAACATTCTGGGTAGCCAGACGTGTCCTTTTTTCAGTCAGTATTGAACCAGCAGCACTAAAGACTCTTTCTGATAGCACACTAGAAGCAGGGCAAGCGAGCTCCTGTAATGCATATTCTGCCAATTCAGGCCAGGTGTCTATTTTAGATGACCAGTAATCAAAGGGGAATGACCTGTGAGGGAGAACATTGATAAGGGAGGAAAAGTAGCTCGTAACCATACTGGACAAATGCTGTCTCCTGTCACTTTGAATCGATGCAGTGGCAGAAAGTGGCTGGAAGATATATGAAAAAATACAAGGACTGTAGTACAATTTTAATCTCCCTACAATGATCTCAGGAAAAGTATGGCAGCAATAAAAAGGACTGCTGCACACAAAGTGTGGACAAATAAACAAGATAACTTTGCAGAAAGGAGCAACAGGATTTTTGCTTTTAAAAAAGCAGTTGGTTTGCACAGCGGCGTGCAAACAGCAATGCAGCTATCAGGGAGCCGTATAAGACAGCCTAATAAGCTACAGAGCTGATGCACAAAAATATAGCCTCCACTGTCCCTGCAAACAAATGGTGGTGTTGGACAGTGGAAATTGCTACAGCACAAGCAGTTCCAGGGCTTAATCTTCCCTCCCTAACTATATCCCTTCTTCTGATGAAGCTGCGGCAACCTCTTCCTATGCTACGATCGGCAGAAGTAAGATGTCGGTCGGTGTGCATGCCCCTTTATAGCCCCTGTGACACCGCAGAAAGCAAGCCAATCACTGTCATGCCCTTCTCTAAGATGGTAGGGACAGAGACCTATGTCATCACGCTGCTCACACTCTGCGTCCTCCTTCGTTGGCTGAAAAATCGCGCTGAAAGTGTCATACGAAACGCGACTTTGGCGCGAACATCGCCGACCTCATGGCCGATCCCACACTAGGATCGGGTCGGGTTTCATGAAACCTGACTTTGCCGAAAGTCGGCAATTTTTGAATTTGTCCGATCCGTTTCGCTCAACCCCAGTTGTGGGTTGTCTTTTATTTGGAGATGGGGGGGACACCGGGGGGAAGACGGGTAGATGTCTGGGTTGAAAGTCACGGGAAGTCGACCTTTCCAGGGTTATAGAAAAACCAACACGCACATATATTTAACTACCATAGTTTTCTAAGATTTATTCCATGATATCATCAAAAAGCATCATATATGATGTGTTTCGGCTCTGCCTGAACCTTATATTTTGAAAAGTTCAGTCAGAGCCAAAATGGGTAATTTGTGATTTTTTTGATGATCTGAAGGTATAAATGTTGGAAAACTACTTAAATCCACATAAAAGCTGGTCTTTCTGTTACTGCTGTGATAACAATGAGGTGACGGCAGAGAAATAATTTCAGCAAATTAGAAAGTATCAACCATTAATGAGGCTCACTGGTCAAATTTCTCGGTTATTTTACCTTGATAGTAAGAACATTAATATTTGTAAAAAATAAATTTAACTTAAATTTTTAATTTATACAATAGATCCTTCACTATGACAGCATAACTGTTGAAGGTAAACTGTGAAAATAATGTTTACTACTTACAATAGGTAAGTTTTCTTTCTTTCTATGTATTTAATCCAAATACTAAAACAGGGATGATTAGAAAAAATTCCAAACAATATAAACAGCAAGTGACAGCTGTATGGGAATGTGATTAGAGAAAATAAGAATAACATTTTCAGAATAATTACATTGATTTTTCCTCTGCTTTTAAATAAACAGACATGGATTGCTTCTTTGTTGTAAAGGATCATTAAATGTATTAACTAAATAAACCATAATATTCACATGTTGAGAAGCTGTGTCCTGGTGTGATAATTACATGGAGAGAACAGCTGGCATTCAGGCTAACAGCCAACTAGGAAATTCGGGTTGACTGAAACAAGTGGCATGGTAAAATAGTAGCTTTACATGCTGGATAACATTTCGCAGAGAGTTGTTTAAAACATTATTTGTCCCGACAACTGGTGCTCTGTAAAGCCCGGTGTGAATAGAGCATTGATCAATTGTATGCAATGTTGCTCCATTCATTATTAATGGTACCACAATAGATACAGTGGAGAAAAAAAGTATGCAGTCAAAATGATCATAAGAATGGTGAGCAAAAATCCCAGAACCACACAGGGGGACCTATTGAATGACCTGCATAGAGCTGGGACCATAGTAACAAAGGCTACCATAAGTAACACACTACGCCGCCAGGGACTCAGATCCTGCAGTGCCAGATGTGTCCCCTTACTTAAGCCAGTACATTACCGGGCCTGTCTGAAGTTTGCTAGAGAACATTTGGATTATCCAGAAGAGTACTGGGAGAATGTTATATGGTCTGATGAAACCAAAATAGAACTGTTTGGTAGAAACAAAACTCGTTGTGTTTGGACGAGACAGAATGCTGAGCTGCATCCAAAGAATACCATACCTACGGTGAAGAATGGGAGTGGCAACATCATACTTTGGAGCTGTTTCTCTGCAAAGGGACCAGGATGACTGATCCGTTACATGAAGGAATGATTGGGCCATGTATCGTGAGATTTTGAGTGTAAACCTTCCATCAGCAGGGGCATTGAATATGAAATGTGGATGGGTCTTTCAGGATGATAATGATCCCAAGCACACCACCAGGGCAACAATGGAGTGGCTTTGTAAGAAGAATATGAAGGTTTTGGAGTGGCTTAGCCAGTCCCCAGATCACAACCCCATAGAAAACCTTTGAAGGGAGTTGAAAGTCTGTGTTGACCAGCGACAGGCCCAAAACATCACTGCTCTAGTAGAGATCTGCATGGAGGAATGGGCCAACATACCACCAACAGTTTGTGCCAATCTTGTGAAGACTTACAGAAAATGTTTGACCTCTGTCATTGCCAACAAAGGATATATAACAAAATATTGAGATGAACTTTTGTTAATGACCAATACTTATTTTGCACCATAACTTGCAAAATAAATCTTTCCAGATCAGACAAGGTGATTTTCTGGATTTGTTTTCTCATTTTGACTCTCATAGTTGTGGTCTACCTATGATGTCAATTACAGGCCTCTCTCATCTTGAGTGGGAGAACTTTTTAAGTAGGAGAACAATTGGTGGCTGACTAAATACATTTTTTCCCCACTGTAAAAAAATAACTCCACACTGTACTCAACTTTTCCTGGTCCACCTGCGATTCTCCACTGATGCTCCCGGTGTCTGGCATTGCATGTAGTGTAGCTGACATCACATTGATGGCATAGCAGCCAGTCAGTGAGCTTAACCCCTTAACCCCTAAAGCTTTTTTGTTTTTCGTTTTCGTTTTTTGCTCCCCTTCTTTCCAGACCCATAAGTTTTTCATTTTTCCATCAATAAGGCCATGTGAGGGCTTATTTTTTGAACAATACCATTGGTTTTACCATGTCATTTTAAATTTTTAAACATGTTTTTTTGCATGCTTCAATAGCCTCCATTGGAGGCTAGAAACATGCACTACACGATCAGTTCTGCTACAAAGAGGTGAAGCACAGATCTCTTCTATGTAGTAGAAATGCAGCATTGCTTTGAGCGCCGACCACAGGGTGGCGCTCACAGCAATCTGCCATCAGCAACCATAGAGGTGTCAAGGAGACCTCAGGTTGTTATAGTAATGCACCGCTGACCCCGATCATGTGACAGCGGTGCGATCGCTTCCGGCCACGCGGCCAGTGGCGCTGGTTAAATGCTGCTGTCAGTTTGACAGTGGAATTTAACTAGTTAATTGGCGCGGGCGGATTGTGATTCCACTCGTGCCCATTGCGGCCACATGTCAGCTGTTGATAGCTGAAATGTTGCGGCTTTGAGGTGGGCTCACCGCCGCAGCCCACCTCAAAGTGGGGGAGTCTGCCAGCTGACATACTTTCCCATCAGCTGGCAGAAAAGGGTTAATGTCCCTATCAGTATGGGTGGAACATTTCCTTTAGGGCCGCTGAGTACATTAACTGACTGTCGTGCTGTCGGTGTGATGTCATTTCATGAAAAGGAACAACCCCTTTAAGAAACAAATTTTCTTGCGTCGTGTATGAGAATTGGATAAATACATTAAAATAATAAAACAGAAGCTAATCATCTATACGTTCTTTACTGAGCTACAATATATCTTTGCTTCAAATTATTTCCCAACATTTAAACAAGTATTAGTAGCTTACGCTTACAGCTGAACGATGAGCATCTAATATAAAATCTTTGTCATGCAATTATGTATGTCCATATGTCTAAATTATAAAGTGCTGCCAGTTTCTCCTTCTGACTCTGCAAAAAGAACAGAAGTGGGACTGAATCACGCTGGCACGTGAAAGCAATGTAAAATGTCCTGCAGTGACGCACGTTTGTGGACTTTTGATAGTCTCATTTTATCTGAATTACATGATCATTTCATATTGTGTTATACTAAAGAAAAATAGGACTGCCGTTTGCTATTGTGTAGACTGCAGGTTTTGATGCTATACTATACACTTTTCCCTACAAAAGCAACTTTTGTTCTATAAGCACTAAGTAATTTGGCAAGCAGTGTTCCCCCAATGCAAAGCCATTTTTCAGTTTGCAGAAATAATTACACTTCACTTAGTTACCAGTTACGTAGATTTATACCTACCGTATATACTCGAGTATAAGCCGACCCGAGTATAAGCCGACCCCCCTAATTTTGCCACAAAAAACTGGGAAAACTTATTGACTCGAGTATAAGCCTAGGGTGGAAATGCAGCATTTACCGGTGAATTTCAAAAATAAAAATAGATCATTATTTCCCCATAGCTGTGCTATAGTGCTCTGCACCGTTCATATTTCCCCATAGGTGTGAACCATATAGTGCTCTGCACCGTTCATTGTGCCCCCTAGCTGTGCCATATACGGTGCTCTGCACCGTTCATTGTGCCCCATAGATGTGCCATATACAGTGCTCTGCACCGTTCACTGTGCCCCCTAGCTGTGCCATATACGGTGCTCTGCACCGTTCATTGTGCCCCCTAGCTGTGCCATATACGGTGCTCTGCACCGTTCATTGTGCCCCATAGATGTGCCATATACGGTGCTCTGCACCGTTCACTGTGCCCCATAGCTGTGCCATATACGGTGCTCTGCACCGTTCACTGTGCCCCATACATAGCTGTGCTGTGCCATATACGGTGCTCTGCACCGTTCACTGTGCCCCATAGCTGTGCTGTGCCATATACGGTGCTCTGCACCGTTCACTGTGCCCCATAGCTGTGCTGTGCCATATACGGTGCTCTGCACCGTTCACTGTGCCCCATAGCTGTGCTGTGCCATATCCGGTGCTCTGCACCGTTCACTGTGCCCCATAGCTGTGCTGTGCCATATACGGTGCTCTGCACCGTTCACTGTGCCCCATAGCTGTGCTGTGCCATATACGGTGCTCTGCACCATTCACTGTGCCCCATAGCTGTGCTGTGCCATATACGGTGCTCTGCACCGTTCACTGTGCCCCATAGCTGTGCTGTGCCATATACGGTGCTCTGCACCGTTCACTGTGCCCCATAGCTGTGCCATATACGGTGCTCTGCACCGTTCACTGTGCCCCATACATAGCTGTGCTGTGCCATATACGGTGCTCTGCACCGTTCACTGTGCCCCATAGCTGTGCTGTGCCATATACGGTGCTCTGCACCGTTCACTGTGCCCCATAGCTGTGCTGTGCCATATACGGTGCTCTGCACCGTTCACTGTGCCCCATAGCTGTGCTGTGCCATATCCGGTGCTCTGCACCGTTCACTGTGCCCCATAGCTGTGCTGTGCCATATACGGTGCTCTGCACCGTTCACTGTGCCCCATAGCTGTGCTGTGCCATATACGGTGCTCTGCACCGTTCACTGTGCCCCATAGCTGTGCTGTGCCATATACGGTGCTCTGCACCGTTCACTGTGCCCCATAGCTGTGCTGTGCCATATACGGTGCTCTGCACCGTTCACTGTGCCCCATAGCTGTGCCATATACGGTGCTCTGCACCGTTCACTGTGCCCCATACATAGCTGTGCTGTGCCATATACGGTGCTCTGCACCGTTCACTGTGCCCCATAGCTGTGCTGTGCCATATACGGTGCTCTGCACCGTTCACTGTGCCCCATAGCTGTGCTGTGCCATATACGGTGCTCTGCACCGTTCACTGTGCCCCATAGCTGTGCTGTGCCATATACGGTGCTCTGCACCGTTCACTGTGCCCCATAGATGTGCCATATACGGTGCTCTGCACCGTTCACTGTGCCCCATAGATGTTCCACATAAATTTGTGCCGCCGCTGCCGCAATAAAGAAAAAAAAACACATACTCACCTCCCTTGATTGCAGCTCCCGGCGTCTCGTTCCGGCGCCTCCATCTTCCCGGCGTCTCCGCTCTGACTGATCAGGCAGAGGGCGCCGCGCACACTGTATGCGTCATCGCGCCCTCTGCCTGAACAGTCAGAGAGCAGAGACGCCGCGAAGATGGAGGCGCCGGCCGGGAAGATGGAGCGACGCCCGGCGGCTGGAACGAGGACAGGTGAATATGCTATACTCACCTAGTCCTGGCGATCCTCGCGCTGTCCCCTCCTGTCTTCGGTGCCGCAGCTTCTTTCTCTATCAGCGGTCACCGGCACCGCTGATTAGAGAAATGAATAAGCGGCTCCGCCTCTATGGGAGGTGGAGCCGCTTATTCATTTCTGTAATGAGCGGTCCCACGTGACCGCTGAAGAGGGGAAGAAACTGCAGCACAGAAGCCCGTGGGACGGCAGGGACAGCGCGAGGATCGCTGGGACTAGGTAAGTATACCCCAGCGCCCTCACCCCCTCACCCGCCGACCCCACCGCTACCGTGACTCGAGTATAAGCCGAGGGGGGCACTTTCAGCCCAAAAATTTGGGCTGAAAATCTCGGCTTATACTTGAGTATATACGGTATTTTTTTCTAAAACATACAAAAATTTAGGACCTGTTCACATCTTTTTATCTCACTACACATGGCTCATATAACGGGCAAATCTCATGGCATTTGCCCAGAACATCTACAGTAGCTGAGACAACTGAATGTCAAAAGGTTACCTGTATTACCTACAGCATTATTCCTTGAACATATGGTAAAACGAAGAGGTTCAAAATCATGGATTATTACTAGGTATATTTGTTACAGGAAAAATATTTTAGTATTGTGTTAGCCGGTAGATAGAAAAAATAAGAATACAAATTTGGTAGCCTTCAAGTGTGGGGATAGAGAGCGATGACAAAAAGTAAGTTTTAGAGGCTACTAGAGAAGTATTCCCAAAAGTTTGCTATCTGTCATCACCTTTTCAGCTAATCATTATAAGTTACATATCACGCACTAAAGATTCTCCATTTTTACTTTTAATTACATAGGTATGCTAAATTTGGGTTTATGAAAATTTTCTCAAATCCAATGAGTGATTCTTACGTCTTCTTATGCCCTGATTTAAAAAAACACTTATATTTTTCACCATCACATATGGATTTTGCACAAAATGTGTGTGAAATAATGTACAAGCGAGATGAAAGAGAAAAATCTTTATTGAAGCCAAAAATGTACACAATAGTAGATAAAAATTTTATTCAATATTCATTCTGCTACTTTATTGGAAATTAATTCTTGTGCCTTTTCCTTTTCTCTGAAAAGCTTCTTTTGATACCATTTATTTTACAGAAGGCCTATGGATCTTCTCTGTGAAGCATCCAGCAGTAGTCTCCCGTTATGTTAACGTTCTATATACCTTGGAATCGTTGTTCCATCACCTAGATATCTTGATGAAATCTTTTTCCTTGCTCTTTGTTAACAGCACCAAGGTATTCAGGAAAGTAGTTTAAATGGAAATGTAAAAAAGGTGACTTCAAATTCATTAGATAACCGAAGGCTTTGAAACGTTTCAGCATGTTCTCCGCGATGAACTTTGTTGTTGCCTAGAAATTACTTCACAACTTCTATAAAATAATCCCAAGCCCTTTTCTCAACAGCTTTCATTTGTTTTGAACATATCATCATTATACATTTTCCAAATATCCGGACCCACGAAAATGCATTTCTTCAATTTTGCTCTGAACAGCTCCTCAAATTTGATACACACGTTCATAAAAGTAATAATAATAATAATAATAACATATTCCGTAGCACTTTACATTTTAGGGAGGACTTGTAAGAAAAGTCTTTTCTTCTTTCGGTAGATCTTTCACTAACTGCTTCATCAGTCCAAGACTAAGGTGGAGTGGTGGTAGGAGAACTTTAGTGAGATCAACTAAACTTTCTGGAACTACTTTCTTCCGTCCAGGTTGTATAAATGTTCTCATTGGCCAACTTTTTTGGCTCCTGTGATGCGTCCTATCCCGACTGTCCCATTCACGCAAAACCCATGAGAACTTTGTGTATCCTCCTTGCTGCCCAAGAAGCAAAGAAAGAACTTTCAGATCTAGCCACTTGGCTTAGCGTCTGTTTCATTCATGTGTGCGGTTAGCACAGTTCAGTTACAGAGCAAGCTCAACCCTTATGCCTCTTCTCAGTGAAGGCGACAGGGTATTGTACCTACCATCATAAATGTTCCTTCTCTTTGGACTGCACCTGCTCATTCGCGGTTAGTTTAATGGCAGTGCTTGCTCAATCCACATGCTAACATCCCTGTGACGTTAACAGGATACAGTACTTAGCATTCTTAGCGCAGTACCTCTCTGGGAAGTAACTGAGCATGGTACTCTGTGTTCTTATCACACTGTGTGCCGTTTAACACTGTGTGTTTAAGGTAAGGCTCGCTGTTTTGTCATTGTTAACACTAGCAGCAGGTTCATCTCTGCCCGGTGGACCACAAGTTGTGATTTATATTTTATTTAGTGCAACCTGCAACCCTAACAAGTTGTCAAATGAGTGGATGAATTATGTCATCCCCTTGTAGCCTTTTCGATCACGTTGTTAGAAGTAGAATCTTAATCATCCACAACCACTGAATACTGAAAGGGATCATGGTAACAACACTACCATACTTTTATGAACTTTGTGTAAAAGTAAATCTGCCTTTGCTCCCCATAGCAACCAATCACAATTTCAGTTCTTATACTGCTGAGGTAAAATGAAAGCTGTGCTCTGCTTGGTTGATATGGACACCACCACATTCTGCTCCCAAGCCGAGCGACGTCCTCTTCTTAAGCCAGCAGCTGACTTCAGCATGCAAGCGACGGGAGCACAAGACGTCACTGACATATGCACCCCGGGTCACGTGCATGACAACGTGAGCTGCTGGCCTCTGATAAGCCGGCAGCATGTATTACTGCGCATTGACCCGACGGGTCTCTACACCACAATCTACTTCATCTGAATGTGTAACTGAGGACGCTTATCCATCTGAAATCCATTCTGGCTTTGGCGGTTCCTCATCTGCATAGGTCTGGTCATGATCTGGCAACCTCTACGACTGCAGTCATTACACGCCTGCTCAGATGTCAGACCACTGTATCTGTTTGACTTGCATTTTACTTTATTAATACTCTGTAAAATCCAAGAAGATAATTACAGACATGTACAACTATTAAACTCCATACTAATCATCTGCCATACATTTTCGATGCAGGCATCATAGAGTCAAGGACAGCTTCTGCTTCTGTAATAGCCACGATAAAAAATGCTTAAAGTACATGCTGTATCCATTTTCTTTCACTTATAGAACATGTACCATTTATAGTCTATGGTGCGATTCACGTGTCTGTGTTTTTTTATGGACCATGTGTCAGTGCAAAACCCATGGAGCCATGTCTGTTTTCTCCAGGATCATGGACAAAAAGTGCCAAAGCAAGTTTGTGAAAAACACGTGCAACCAATAAATGGTTTCAGTGTGCAGTCTGTTATCTGTCCATATTTAACATTGCAAAGGACAGGAGAAGCTTTATAATATACAATACTCAAAAAATAAAGGGAACACTAAAATCCCACATCCTAGATATCACTGAATGAAATATTCCAGTTTTAAATCTTTATTCATTACATAGTGGAATGTGTTGAGAACACTAAAACCTAAAAATGATCAACATAAATTATAACTAATATCCCACAGAGGTCTGGAGATGGAATGATGCTCAAAATCAAAGTGGTAATTGAAGCTACAGTCATGGCCAAAAGTATTGACACCCCTGCAATTCTGTCAGATAATACTCATTTTCTTCCTGAAAATGATTGCAAACACAAATTATTTGGTATTATTATCTTCATTTAATTTGTCTTAAATTAAAAAACACAAAAAAGTATTGTCCTAAAGCCAAATTGGATATAATTCCACACCAAACATAAAAAAGGGGGTGGACAAAAGTATTGGCACTGTTCGAAAAATCATGTGATGCTTCTCTAATTTGTGTAATTAACAGCACCTGTAACTTACATGTGGCACCTAACAGGTATTGGCAATAACTAAATCACACTTGCAGCCAGTTGACATGGATTAAAGTTGACTCAACCTCTGTCCTGTGTCCTTGTGTGTACCACATTGAGCATGTAGAAAAGAAAGAAGACCAAAGAACTGTCTGAGGACTTGAGAAACCAAATTGTGAGGAAGCATGAGCAATCTCAAGGCTACAAGTCCATCTCCAAAGACCTGAATGTTCCTGTGTCTACCGTGCGCAGTGTCATCAAAAAGTTTAAAGCCCATGGCACTGTGGCTAACCTCCCTAGATGTGGACGGAAAAGAAAAATTGACAAGAGATTTCAACGCAAGATTGTGCGGATGTTGGATAAAGAACCTCGACTAACATCCAAACAAGTTCAAGCTGCTCTGCAGTCTGAGGGTACAACAGTGTCAACCCATACTATCCGTCGGCGTCTGAATGAAAAGGGACTGTATGGTAGGAGACCCAGGAAGACCCCACTTCTTACCCCAAGACATAAAAAAGCTAGGCTGGAGTTTGCCAAAACTTACTTGAAAAAGCCTAAAACGTTTTGGAAGAATGTTCTCTGGTCAGATGAGACAAAAGTAGAGCTTTTTGGGCAAAGGCATCAACATAGAGTTTACAGGAGAAAAAAGAGGCATTCAAAGAAAGAACACGGTCCCTACAGTCAAATGTGGCGGAGGTTCCCTGATGTTTTGGGGTTGCTTTGCTGCCTCTGGCACAGGACTGCTTGACCGTATGCATGGCATTATGAAGTCTGAAGACTACCAACAAATTTTGCAGCGTAATGTAGGGCCCAGTGTGAGAAAGCTGGGTCTCCCTCAGAGGTCATGGGTCTTCCAGCAGGACAATGACCCAAAACACACTTCAAAAAGCACTAGAAAATGGATTGAGAGAAAGTACTGGAGACTTCTAAGGTGGCCAGCAATGCGTCCAGACCTGAATCCTATAGAACACCTATTGAGAGATCTAAAAATGGCAGTTTGGAGAAGGCACCCTTCAAATATCAGGGAAATTAAGCAGTTTGCCAAAGAAGAATGGTCTAAAATTCCAGCAGAGCTTTGTAAGAAACTCATTGATGGTTACCGGAAGCGGTTGGTCGAAGTTATTTTGGCTAAAGGTTGTGCAACCAAGTATTAGGCTGAGGGTGCCAATACTTTTGTCTGGCCCATTTTTGGAGTTTTGTGTGAAATGATCAATGTTTTGCTTTTTGCTTCCTTCTCTTTTGTGTTTTTTCATTTAAGACAAATTAAATTAAGAAAATAATACCAAATAATTTGTGTTTGCAATCATTTTCAGGAAGAAAATTAGTATTATCTGACAGAATTGCAGGGGTGTCAATACTTTTGGCCATGACTGTACAGGCTTATCCAACTTCAGAGGAAATGCCTCAAGACAAGGAAATGATGCTCAGTAGTGTGTGTGGCCTCCACGTGCCTGTATGACCTCCCTACAATCCCTGGGCATGCTCCTGATGAGGCTGCAGATGGTCTCCTGAGGGATCTCCTCCCAGACCTGGACTAAAGCATTTGCCAACTTCTGGATTGTCTGTGGTGCAACGTGAAGTTGGGGGATGGTGCGAGACATGATGTCCCAGATGTGTTCAATCGAATTTAGGTCTGGGAAACGGGCAGGCCAGTCCAAAGCTTCTATCTTGCAGGAACTGCTGACACACTCCAGCCACATGATGTCTGGCATTGCCCTGCATTAGGAGGAACCCAGGGCCATCCGCACAGCATATGGTCTCACAAGGGGTCTGAGGATCTCATCTTGGTACCTAATGGCAGTCAGGCTACCTCTGGCGAGCACATGGAGGGCTATGCGGCCCTCCAAAGAAATGCTACCCCATACCATTACTGATCCACTGCCAAACTGGTCATGCTGAAGGATGTTGCAGGCAGCAGATCACTCTCCACGGTGTCTCCAGACTCTGTCACATCTGTCAAATGTGCTCAGTGTGAGCCTGCTTTCATCTGTGAAGAGCACAGGGTGCCAGTGGCAAATTTGACAATCCTGGTGTTCTGTGGCAAATGCCAAGCATCCTGCATGGTGTTGGGCTGTGAGCACAACCCCTATCTGTGGACGTCGGGCACTCAGACCATCCTCATGGAGTCGGTTTCTAGCCGTTTGTGCAGACACATGCACATTTGTGGCCTGCTGGAGGTCATTTTGCAGGGTTCTGGCAGTGTTGCTCCTTTCACAAAGGCTGAGGTAGCGGTCCTGCTGCTGGGTTGTTTCCCTCCTTCGGCCCCTCCACCTCTCTTGGTGTACTGGCCTGTCTCCTGTTAGCGCCTCCAGCCTCTGGACACTCTGCTGACAGACATAGCAAGCCTTCTTGCCACAGCTCCCATTGATGTGCCATCCTGGATGAGCTGCACTACCTGAGCCACTTGAATGGGTTGTAGTCTGTCTCCTGCTACCATGAGTGTGAAAGCACAACCAACATTCAAAAGTGACCAAAACATCAGCCAGAAAGCATTGGTACTGAGATGTGGTCTGTGGTCCCCACCTGCAGAACCACTACTTTATTGAGTGTGTCTTGATAATTGCCAATAATTTCCAACTGTTGTCTATTCCATTTGCACAACAGCATGTGAAATTGATTGTCAAACAGTGTTGCTTCCTAAGCGGATAGTTTGATTTCACAGAAGTTTGATTTACTTGGAGTTATATTCTGTTGTTTAAGTGTTCCCTTTATTTTTTTGAGCAGTGTATATTGATTTGAAGAATGCAGATAGCATATCTATAATATAACGCTGGGAGCGTCACTCTGTCCGAAGCCTATACAGTCTGGACCCCACAGAGTGACGCTCCCAGGAGATCGCGGTATGCGTAAACAATGAACGCACACCACAATCTCCAAAGGAGAGGCAGGGAACACCAGGAGGGTGAGTATATTCACCTGTCCCCCGTTCCAGCGCTGCGTGCGGCTCCGTCTCCGTGTCCCGGTCCTCTGCCTGTGACGTTCACAGTTCAGAGGGTGCGATGACGCGCTTAATGCGCGCCGCCCTCTGACTGAACAGTCACAGCCAGAGGAGCCGGATGAAGCGGCGGGCAGCGCTGGAACGGGACAAACAGTTGAGTATAGCAAGTGCTGGGGGGCCTGAGCTGACGGCGATACCGGCACCTGACCCCCACAGCGCGCCGGTGTCCCCGCCTGCTCAGACCCCCCAGCACTCGGCACCCAGCGACGATAGGTGAGTATGGTATTTTTTTTTTTATATATCGCAGCAGCATACGGGGCATATATTATGGAGCATCTTATGGGGGCCATAAACCATAATGAAGCAGTGTACGGGGGCATATATTATGGAGCATCTTATGGGGGCCATCAACCATAATGGAGCAGTGTATGGGAGCATATATTATGGAGCATCTTATGGGGGCCATAAACCAAAATGGAGCAGTGTACAGGGGCATATACAATGGAGCATCTTATGGAGCCATAAACCATAATGGAGCAGTGTACGGGGGCATATATTATGGAGCATCTTATGGGGGCCATAAATCATAATGGAGCAGTGTATGCGGCATATACCATGGAGCATCTTATGGAGGCCATAAACCTTTATGGAGCAGTGTACGGGGCATATAATATGAAGCATCTTATGGGGGCCATCAACCATAATGGAGCAGTGTATGGGGCATATAATATGAAGCATCTTATGGGGGAAAAAATACCTTTATTAGTTAATCTTAAAACCTATCAAAAATAAGTGCACTTAACGTAAACCGTCACCATGACAACAACATATAATAGAAAAGACCAGGGTGATGCCTAGCCCTATACTGCACTACCTGCACCCTACCTACCAGCGGAGGTTGGCACCCTATAATCCTGCGCAGTTGGCGCCCCCGCTCACCGTCGACTATCCCTCCTACCCTGTTATGTTGGCAATCCAGTGACACAGTGTGCCAGCAATCAGAGCACATACAGTGATTTGATAATAACCCAAAAACAATAGAACGAGCTCTGAGACGTGGAATCTCTGTAGACCGCAATACCTGAACCTATCCTAAACACAACTAAAGGCAGCTGTGGATTGCGCCTGACACTACCTATGCAACTCGGCACAGCCTGAGGAACTGACTAGCCTGAAGATAGAAATACAAGCCTGACTTGCCTCAGAGAAATTCCCCAAAGGAAAAGGCAGCCCCCCACATGTAATGACTGTTCACAAGATGAAAAGACAAAACGTAGGGATGAAATAGATTCAGCAAAGTGAGGCCCGATATTCTAGATAGAGCGAGGATAGCAAAGAGAACTTTGCAGTCTACAAAAAACCCTAAAGCAAAAAACCACGCAAAGGGGGCAAAAAGACCCACCGTGCCGAACTAACGGCACGGCGGTACACCCTTTGCGTCTCAGAGCTTCCAGCAAAACGAATAGACAAGCTGGACAGAAAAAATAGCAACAAAAGCAAAGAAGCACTTATCTAAGCAGAGCAGCAGGCCACAGGAAAGATCCAGAAGCTCAGATCCAACACTGGAACATTGACAAGGAGCAAGGAAGACAGAATCAGGTGGAGTTAAATAACAAGGCAGCCAACGAGCTCACCAGAACACCTGAGGGAGGAAGCCCAGAAGCTGCAGTACCAATTGTGACCACAGGAGTGAATTCAGCCACAGAATTCACAACAGTACCCCCCCCTTGAGGAGGGGTCACTGAACCCTCACCAGAGCCCCCAGGCCGACCAGGATGAGCCACATGAAAGGCACGAACAAGATCTGGAGCATGGACATCAGAGGCAAAAACCCAGGAATTATCTTGATGAGCATAACCCTTCCATTTAACCAGATACGGGAGTTTCCGTCTAGAGACACGAGAATCCAAAATTTTCTCCACAATATACTCCAATTCCCCCTCCACCAAAGCCGGGGCAGGAGGCTCAACAGACGGAACCATAGGTGCCACGTATCTCCGCAACAACGACCTATGGAATACATTATGTATGGAAAAGGAGTCCGGGAGGGTCAGATGAAAGGACACAGGATTGAGAATCTCAGAAATCCTATACGGACCAATAAAACGAGGTTTAAATTTAGGAGAGGAAACCTTCATAGGAATATGACGAGAAGATAACCAAACCAGATCCCCAACACGAAGTCGGGGACCCACACGGCGTCTGCGATTAGCGAAGAGTTGAGCCTTCTCCTGGGACAAGGTCAAATTGTCCACTACCTGAGTCCAGATCTGCTGCAACCTGTCCACCACAGAATCCACACCAGGACAGTCCGAAGACTCAACCTGTCCTGAAGAGAAACGAGGATGGAACCCAGAATTGCAGAAAAATGGAGAGACCAAGATAGCCGAGCTGGCCCGATTATTAAGGGCGAACTCAGCCAACGGCAAAAAGGACACCCAATCATCCTGGTCTGCAGAAACAAAACATCTCAGATATGTTTCCAAGGTCTGATTGGTTTGTTCGGTCTGGCCATTAGTCTGAGGATGGAAAGCCGAGGAAAAAGATAGGTCAATGCCCATCCTATCACAAAAGGCTCGCCAGAACCTTGAAACAAACTGGGAACCTCTGTCAGAAACAATATTCTCAGGAATGCCATGCAAACGAACCACATGCTGGAAGAACAAAGGCACCAAATCAGAGGAGGAAGGTAATTTAACCAAGGGCACCAGATGGACCATTTTAGAAAAGCGATCACAGACCACCCAAGTGACTGACACCTTTGGAGAAACGGGAAGGTCAGAAATGAAATCCATCGAAATATGTGTCCAAGGCCTCTTCGGGACCGGCAAGGGCAAAAGCAACCCACTGGCACGTGAACAGCAGGGCTTAGCCCTAGCACAAATCCCACAGGACTGCACAAAAGTAGGTACATCCCGTGACAGAGATGGCCACCAGAAGGATCTAGCCACTAACTCTCTGGTACCAAAGATTCCAGGATGACCAGCCAACACCGAACAATGAAGTTCAGAGATAACTTTACTAGTCCACCTATCAGGGACGAACAGTTTCTCTGCCGGACAACGATCAGGTTTATTCGCCTGAAATTTTTGCAACACTCGCCGCAAATCAGGGGAGATAGCAGACACAATGACTCCTTCCTTGAGGATACTCGCCGGCTCAGATAAACCCGGAGAGTCGGGCACAAAACTCCTAGACAGAGCATCCGCCTTTACATTTTTAGAGCCCGGAAGGTACGAAATCACAAAATCGAAGCGAGCAAAAAATAACGACCAACGGGCCTTTCTAGGGTTCAAGCGCTTGGCAGACTCGAGATAAGTAAGGTTCTTATGATCAGTCAATACCACCACGCGATGCGTAGCTCCTTCAAGCCAATGACGCCACTCCTCGAATGCCCACTTCATGGCCAGCAACTCTCGGTTGCCCACATCATAATCACGCTCAGCAGCAGAAAACTTCCTGGAAAAGAAAGCACATGGTTTCAACACTGAGCAACCAGAACCTCTCTGTGACAAAACCGCCCCTGCTCCAATCTCAGAAGCATCAACCTTGACCTGGAACGGAAGAGAAACATCTGGTTGACACAACACAGGGGCAGAACAAAAACGACACTTCAACTCCTGAAAAGCTTCCACGGCAGTAGAAGACCAATTAACCAAATCAGCACCCTTCTTGGTCAAATCGGTCAATGGTTTGGCAATGCTAGAAAAATTACAGATGAAGCGACGATAAAAATTAGCAAAGCCCAGGAACTTTTGTAGACTTTTCAGAGATGTCGGCTGAGTCCAATCCTGGATGGCTTGGACCTTAACCGGATCCATCTCGATAGTAGAAGGGGAAAAGATAAACCCCAAAAATGAAACTTTCTGCACACCGAAGAGACACTTTGATCCCTTCACGAACAAAGAATTAGCACGCAGGACCTGGAAAACCATTCTGACCTGCTTCACATGAGACTCCCAATCATCTGAGAAGATCAAAATGTCATCCAAGTAAACAATCAGGAATTTATCCAGATACTCACGGAAGATGTCATGCATAAAAGACTGAAACACAGATGGAGCATTGGCAAGTCCGAACGGCATCACTAGATACTCAAAATGACCCTCGGGCGTATTAAATGCAGTTTTCCATTCATCTCCTTGCCTGATTCTCACCAGATTATACGCACCACGAAGATCTATCTTAGTGAACCAACTAGCCCCCTTAATCCGAGCAAACAAGTCAGATAACAATGGCAAGGGATACTGAAATTTAACAGCGATCTTATTAAGAAGGCGGTAATCAATACACGGTCTCAGCGAACCATCCTTCTTGGCTACAAAGAAGAACCCTGCTCCCAGTGGTGATGACGATGGGCGAATATGTCCCTTCTCCAGGGATTCCTTCACATAACTGCGCATAGCGGCGTGTTCAGGCACGGATAAATTAAATAATCGACCTTTAGGGAATTTACTACCAGGAATCAAATTGATAGCACAATCACAATCCGTATGCGGAGGTAGGGCATCGGACTTGGACTCTTCAAATACATCCTGATAATCAGACAAGAACTCTGGGACCTCAGAAGGAGTGGATGACGAAATAGACAAAAATGGAACATCACCATGTACCCCCTGACAACCCCAGCTGGATACCGACATAGAGTTCCAATCCAATACTGGATTATGGGTTTGTAGCCATGGCAACCCCAACACGACCACATCATGCAGATTATGTAGGACCAGAAAGCGAATAACTTCCTGATGTGCAGGAGCCATGCACATGGTCAGCTGGGCCCAGTACTGAGGTTTATTCTTGGCCAAAGGCGTAGCATCAATTCCTCTCAACGGAATAGGACACCGCAAAGGCTCCAAGAAAAACCCACAACGTTTAGCATAATCCAAATCCATCAGATTCAGGGCAGCGCCTGAATCCACAAACGCCATGACAGAATACGATGACAAAGAGCATATCAAGGTAATGGACAGAAGGAATTTGGACTGTACAGTACCAATGACGGCAGACCTATCGAACCGCTTAGTGCGCTTAGGACAATCAGAAATAGCATGAGTGGAATCACCACAGTAGAAACACAGCCCATTCAGACGTCTGTGTTCTTGCCATTCAACTCTGGTCATAGTCCTATCGCACTGCATAGGCTCAGGTTTAATCTCAGACAATACCGCCAGATGGTGCACAGATTTACGCTCGCGTAAGCGACGACCGATCTGAATGGCCAAAGACATAGACTCATTCAAACCAGCAGACATAGGAAAACCCACCATGACATCCTTAAGAGCCTCAGAGAGACCCTTTCTGAACAAAGCTGCCAGCGCAGATTCATTCCACAGAGTGAGTACTGACCACTTCCTAAATTTCTGACAATATACTTCTATATCATCCTGACCCTGGCACAAAGCCAGCAAATTTTTCTCAGCCTGATCCACTGAATTAGGCTCATCGTACAGTAATCCGAGCTCCAGGAAAAACGCATCGACACTACTCAATGCAGGGTCTCCTGGCGCAAGAGAAAATGCCCAGTCCTGAGGGTCACCGCGCAAAAGAGAAATAATAATCAAAACCTGTTGAACTGAATTACCAGAAGAATGAGGTTTCAAGGCCAGAAATAGCTTACAATTATTTTTGAAGCTCAGAAACTTAGTTCTATCACCAAAAAACAAATCAGGAATAGGAATTCTTGGTTCTAGCATAGATTTCTGATCAATAGTATCTTGAATCTTTTGTACATTTATAACGAGATTTTCCATTGAAGAGCACAGAGCCTGAATATCCATGTCCACAGCTGTGTCCTGAAGCACCCAAATGTCTAGGGGAAAAAAAAGACTGAACACAGAGCTGAGAAAAAAAAATGATGTCAGAACTTCTTTTTTCCCTCTATTGAGAATCATTAGAGTGGCTCCTTGTACTGTTGTGTTGGCAATCCAGTGACACAGTGTGCCAGCAATCAGAGCACATACAGTGATTTGATAATAACCCAAAAACAATAGAACGAGCTCTGAGACGTGGAATCTCTGTAGACCGCAATACCTGAACCTATCCTAAACACAACTAAAGGCAGCTGTGGATTGCGCCTGACACTACCTATGCAACTCGGCACAGACTGAGGAACTGACTAGCCTGAAGATAGAAATACAAGCCTGACTTGCCTCAGAGAAATTCCCCAAAGGAAAAGGCAGCCCCCCACATATAATGACTGTTAGCAAGATGAAAAGACAAAACGTAGGGATGAAATAGATTCAGCAAAGTGAGGCCCGATATTCTAGATAGAGCGAGTATAGCAAAGAGAACTTTGCAGTCTACAAAAAACCCTAAAGCAAAAAACCACGCAAAGGGGGCAAAAAGACCCACCGTGCCGAACTAACGGCACGGCGGTACACCCTTTGCATCTCAGAGCTTCCAGCAAAACGAATAGACAAGCTGGACAGAAAAAATAGCAACAAAAGCAAAGAAGCACTTATCTAAGCAGAGCAGCAGGCCACAGGAAAGATCCAGAAGCTCAGATCCAACACTGGAACATTGACAAGGAGCAAGGAAGACAGAATCAGGTGGAGTTAAATAACAAGGCAGCCAACGAGCTCACCAGAACACCTGAGGGAGGAAGCCCAGAAGCTGCAGTACCACTTGTGACCACAGGAGTGAATTCAGCCACAGAATTCACAACACTACCCCTATTGGGCCCTAATAGGATGGGATGGGAACACATAAACAGTCATACAGAAATGCCATAGTATATATGATAGAGAGAACGGGGGAGTCTATATTACTACCTACTCTACCCCTACCTGTCAGCAGAGGTTGGCACCCTATAATAGTACGACAGTGGCGCCCCCGCTCAACGACGACTGTCCACTAGCCTGTCCCTTATTAGATGTTTAGGGAAATACGATATTGTATTTATAATAATAAAGTGCTGTAGTGCTTATAAACCATGTCTAAACACTCCCAAGGGTTAAACATACATGTATGGATCCTCTTAATGTAACACACATTCATAAACCAGGTATTCCAGACAAAATATAGTTTGATATACGAAAGATATGAATATCTGGTCTAATGTTCATCCAGATCAGTCTGGATGAACATTAGACCAGATATTCATATCTTTCGTATATCAAACTATATTTTGTCTGGAATACCTGGTTTATGAATGTGTGTTACATTAAGAGGATCCATACATGTATGTTTAACCCTTGGGAGTGTTTAGACATGGTTTATAAGCACTACAGCACTTTATTATTATAAATACAATATCGTATTTCCCTAAACATCTAATAAGGGACAGGCTAGTGGACAGTCGTCCTTGAGCGGGGGCGCCACTGTCGTACTATTATAGGGTGCCAACCTCCGCTGACAGGTAGGGGTAGAGTAGGTAGTAATATAGACTCCCCCGTTCTCTCTATCATATATACTATGGCATTTCTGTATGACTGTTTATGTGTTCCCATCCCATCCTATTAGGGCCCAATAGGGGTAGGAGGGATAGTCGACGGTGAGCGGGGGCGCCAACTGCGCAGGATTATAGGGTGCCAACCTCCGCTGGTAGGTAGGGTGCAGGTAGTGCAGTATAGGGCTAGGCATCACCCTGGTCTTTTCTATTATATGTTGTTGTCATGGTGACGGTTTACGTTAAGTGCACTTATTTTTGATAGGTTTTAAGATTAACTAATAAAGGTATTTTTATCTAGTTTACACTGGGGAGTTTTTCTGTGAATTTTTTAAGGATAGAGGTCCCCATAGATATATTTCTTTTTTCTCTGTGAATGTGTTACATCTTATGGGGGGCATCAACCATAATGGAGCAGTGTATGGGGCATATAATATGGAGCATCTTATGGGGGCCATCAACCATAATGGAGCAGTGTACGGGGGCATATCATATGGAGCATCTTATGGGGGCCATCAACCATAATGGAGTAGTGTACGGGGGCATATACTATGGAGCATCTTATGGGGCCATCAACCATAATGGAGCAGTGTATGGGGGCATATACTATGGAGCATCTTATGGGGGCCATAAACCTTTATGGAGCAGTGTACGGGGCATAGAATATGGAGCATCTTATGGGGGCCATAAACCTTTATGGAGCAGCATATGGGGCATATGGATGGGAGCAGCAAATTACAGAATGGTGGCGCAGGATGGGAGCAGCACATGACAGAACGGGGGCGCAGGATGGGAGCAGCACATGACAGAACGGGGGCGCAGGATGGGAGCAGCACATGACAGAACAGGGGCGCAGGATGGCAGCAGCACATGTCAGAATGGGGGCGCAGGATGAGAGCAGCACATGTCAGAATGAGGGAGCAGGATGGGAGCAGCACATGACAGAATGGGGGCGCAGGATGGGAGCAGCACATGACAGAACGGGGGCGCAGGATGGCAGCAGCACATGTCAGAATGGGGGCGCAGGATGAGAGCAGCACATGTCAGAATGGAGGCGCAGGATGGGAGCAGCACATGACAGAATGGGGGCGCAGGATGGGAGCAGCACATGTCAGAATGGGGGCGCAGGATGGGAGCAGCACATGTCAGAATGGGGGCGCAGGATGGGAGCAGCACATGACAGAATGGGGTCGCAGGATGGGTGCAGCACATGACAGGATGGGAGTGCAGGATGGAAGCAGCACATGACAGGATGGGGATGCAGGATGGAGCAGCACATACCAGGATGGAGACCATATACCAATATAAATGCTCGCCACCCGGGCGTAGAACGGGTTCAATAGCTAGTATTTTATATCAAAGGTGAACACTATTTAAAAGTTAAACAAAGCCAATTTCAGTATTGTTTTTTTTTCCATTTCACCCCAAACTAATATTTTTTCGTTCGCAATTCATTATAAAAGTTAATGAAGCATGCCAATAAAACTACAACTCATCTTTTAAAAACAAACACATACTGTATATGATCTATAGAAAAAAAGGTTAGCACTTTCTGCATCCAAGGATGAGGAAAAAAATTGCCACAAAAATGTTGCTTTTTACACTGCTTTTGCCACTTTTGAATAGTGTGGTGATATGGTTAAAAATGCAAATGAACTGAAATTCATATATTTGTGACTTTTTGAAAATTGGCAAAAACATGGCAATTCTCTCTCCAACAGGAGGTAGGTATACAAAGAGGAAAACAAATTTAGACAGAAATGTTAATGTTAATATTTTATCTAAAGATGCATCAAAATTATCGAACACAATGTGACAATTTATTGCTGCTTTTTCTTAACCTACCCTTATACGACTTCAAGACATTTATCATACTGTAATGTCCAAGGTCGGGTCCTCTTGCATGATGCAAGCTCAAGAACAGAGAGTGGATCATACCCGACAGGTGTTGGCTGTGTTATGTAACTGACATCTGCCTCTAACAACATTGATCAGAAAGTGGCAACCCAAACATATCTCTGATTTTTTTTCACAACTTAAAAAAAATAATATTGCAAGTTTGGTATCACTGTAATCATGCTATCATGTAGAATCATATTACCAGGTGATTTTGTTTTCCACACAGCGAAGGCCATAAAAGCAAAACCCCCCAAAATAGCAGAATCTAACACTGTTTTGGGAATTTTTCATGTTTTCTAGTACATGGTATGTAAAAATGAATAGATAATTCAAAGCTACAACCTATCTGACAAAAGAAGCCTTTATAAGGCTGTGTGGATAGAAAGATAGAAAAAACACAGGGTTTTGGAAAAAAAGGAGAAAAAAGTGTAGAAAAAGAAAATTGCCCCATGTGTAAGGGGTTAATATGCAAATAAAATAATATTGATCCCTAAAAGATAATATTGTTACTGTTTTTACTGCATCACCTGGAATAATATATTTGTACTTCAAGGAAATTATTGTTCTGTCTTCCACATCATGATCTGATTTGATATTACTCTTAACACCTGCATAACTGTGTAATATCAAAATGTAATTACTGTCTCTACAAATACACTTTGCCTCCTGCCACCACAGCAGGAAACAGACTTTGAAAATATTTTTCTTCATTTACAGGCACAATGTAGACAGACAAAAAAAAAGTATAATGTTTATCTTTTTACTTTGAATGAAATACAAAAGGCAGTGAAACAAGGAAAATACTGGCACGGTAAGGTTTGGCTCATGCACTGTAATTGGAGCTGCTCAATTGTATAAAATAACTTGATTGATAGAAATATAAAATGAGTATAATTTTATACTGTATCGTAATATTATACTGATGGTGTAATTTTTCAACTGGTAAGTGTGCATATATATTAGTGTTCCCATTGTCCAAAAGAAATTTCACTAACACTTTTTTGGCTTCTTTAAATGTTAAGTAGGCACATGATCTAACCTGCATATTTGGGGGGTCTACCTCAACCTTTCATTGCTTGAATCTTTTTTCTATAAATGTCCTGAGTGTGCAGTATTCCTAAGGGTGATATTGAGTTATGCTGTGTGTCCAGGAAACCCAGCTGGACAGTTGATCACAAAGTCCAGGTTATCAGCCAATTAATGAATGGGATTATCTTGCCGATGCAATGCACTAACTACAATTCCAGTTATTAGTTTTTATGAACTGATTGCTGATCTGGCAATCTTGACGTTTTCTTCTCAAAATTCACCCCTACTTGCTTATAATTATGCATCTGCTACATCCACTGATTTAGTGTTTTTCTATTTCTCTTCTGGTGCTAACCTTTGCTCTGGTTTCAGCTTCACTTCTTTTTCACCTGCCACCATACAGCAGTAAGGAACCATTCTGAAATTGGGGACTATAACTTGGGACTTCATGTATCAATCTTCGTACTTAGATTAAAGGGTGAAAACCAAGTAACCTATTAGATTTTGTACCTCGGTCTAACCAGTTTTGGGACTATTCACAATGGGGATACTGCCAGGAGATGTGCTACTGATTTACAAACAAAATCAAATTACATTAATAAGCCTTCAAGTTTCTGTGTTCTACACAATTTGCACGGAGTGGTCATTCTATCGAACTTTACGTGTCATCCTGTGTAAATCGCGTGGATGTACTGTGTTAATGATGCAGCACCACAATTGTTAAGGTGACAATAACTCAATTTGTAAAACCAGTTGAAGACAGCGCCCAACAGGAAGTTTCTCATGGATGTGAAACTATTGTGCCAGAGTTAGGGTAGAGCCTGGAGGGACATAACTAGATGAACATCTGGTTCTTCCCTAGAGCCCCTGATGGTGTGGTTAGACTTAAGCCCAGGTGGATGCCGGTGCTACTCCAGGACTGACCCTAGAGCCATGACTGCTGATCCGCAAAGGGGCAGGGAACAGGACTGGCCAGAAACTTGATAGCAAGAGGGATACAGATGGTAGACAGATACGGAGTCAGGCAGAGGGAGGATACTTGCGGGAACATGAGATGGCCACAGGTACAGGATCATAGTTGCTGGTACACAGGAGCTGGTTCAGACGGATCAGAAAGGGGACATATTACCTTAAATGACAGGTACACTTTAAGTAAAATAAGGAGGCTATAAAAACCTCCATATGTCAAACAGAGAAAATTAATGATCTAACTGTGATTCAAAAAGTAACAATCTCAAGTCAATTAAAAACTATGAGAATAATACATTTGGAGCAGCTAGACAGCACCCATAAAGAAAAGAAATCATTTTTTTTTTTTATCAGCGGGCCATCTGCTTCGGATTGAGTGTAATTTTATTATAATGCATTCTTGTTTAGGAAGCAAGCGCCGCATTATGACACTTTCTGAATTACGGTATGTCATATAAAATAAATTTTCAATATGTACATATAAACAAATATATTCTGTCAACTCAAATGTGGAAGATAGTCAAAATTCAAAGAGCAAAATCAGTATGGAAATGACATTGTTTTCCAGTAATGTGAAGAACAGAAATCCATTCTCTTTTAAATAAACAAAGTAAATAATCAATTTAAGGTTGTAATAGAGAAATTACTCTGCTACAAGGAAATCTGACTTAAATACTTAGGAGAAAATTCTGCTTACTCAAAGATTAAAATGTCAGAGCAGTCATTTCAAATGCTTTACCACACACTGCAGCTGAATTTAATTAAATTAGGTAGAACAATTCAGAAAACTGGCTTTGTTCTTGCTTGGCCATTTTTCCCAAACAAATTGACAATTTCATTGACGATGATCTCACATAGTTACAGCCATCTACACAGCAATTAACATGGCAGTTTACGTCATTGTATGTAAATTCAAATTAGACAGAAAGTTTTATAGTTTAAATCTCTGATACATTCATAGCATCAAACAAATGCACTGTCATCAGGATGCAGCTGACACATGTAGTTAAGATGGCGGCAATACAGGTGCAAAAATACCGATGTGACAACCATTCACAGCCTATCAATCCATGGAGGGGGTGGTTGCTTGGTATATTATTGCACAATAGAGGCTTGTATGCAGCGCTGTTCACATATAGCTAATACACAGCATCCAGGTTAACAGTGACACCCATACTATTAGTGACACCCATACTATTACTGACACCCATAGTATTCAATCAGTATTCATAGCTGACTTATAAGGGCAATGAGCAGTTCCTGGTCCAGACAAAGTAGGAAACTTTCTTCTGTGAAAACAATCATGATATCATGGAGAAAAAATGCTTGGCCATCAAGTGGTCAATTGACAGTCTGAGGTACTACCTGCTAGGCAGAAAATTCAGGCTAGTGTCAGACCATGCTCCCCGGAGATGGATGAGGGAAAGGACCTGGAAGAATGCCTGGATGACTCTGTGGTTTCTAGCACTCCTGGACATCAGCTTCCATGTGGAGCATATGCACAGGAAAATGCAAGCTAAAACAAATGCCCTGTCAAGGCTTCCCTGTCTATTGACTGATGGTGCAAAACCCTCAGGTTTAGGAAAAGGGGGGTTGTGTGAAAGGTCAATTGTAAGATACCAGACTGGAGATATGTGTCACTGAGATTGTTAGCTTCAGGGATATAAACCCAGGAGTATGCTCCAGCATGTTATGTGCTGAGAGGTATTAATCAGCCATAATAGACCTGGCATTTTTTGTGAATAGCTGAAAAGTGGGTGGGAGGCTGTTCACCATATCTCCACCACAGGGTGTGGTCCAGAAAGTAAATGTGGAGCCTTTTAAGATGCTGAGCACATAAATTGGCTAATTCATGTCAGTCCAACAGAAATTGACAAGGCGTAGCCCATTGTTGACACCCTAAACGTAACATGATGCTTCTCCCGGACTAAAAGCCTGCAGCTTAAAGTACCTTTATTTTTTACATGTTTCTGAATTGCCTGTGTGACACTAGGTAAGACATAATGCCTTCCAGAGTGAATGAATCTCTATAATATATATATGGTAGCACCCCCTTTTGCAAGTATCACAGCTTGTAAATTATTTTTGTAGCCATACTAGAGTCTTTCAAATCTTGTTTGACGGATTTTCATCCATTTTTCCTTGCACAATTCTTCCAGTTCTGGTTCATCTTGCATGCACTGCTATTTTAAGGTCTAGCCACAGATTTTCAATGATGCTCAGATCAGGGGCCATTGTATAACCTTCAGCTTGCGCCTTTTGAGGTAGTCAGTTGTGGATTTTGACCTGTGTTTAGGATCATTATCCATTAAAAGAAGCCATCCTATTTTAAGCTTAAGCTTTTGTACAGATGGTGCTATGTTTACATCAAGAATTTAGTGAAATTTCATTGAATCCATTCTTTCCTCTCCCCATGAAATGTTCCCCATACCATTGGCTGCAACACAACCTCAAAGCATGGTTGATCCACCCAATTGCTTAATGATTGGAGAGATGTTCTTTCCCTGAAATTCTGTACCTTTTTTCTCCACACATACTGTACCTTTGATTACACATGTCTACAAAAAATAAAATTTCAAGAGCTGTTTTGATTATTCCATGTAACTTTATGTTTTTTGGTGTACTAAATCCAAAAATTCCCTCCATTTTGTCATAGGACATCACGTTTCCTCACAATTTAGGTAAGTATGTTAACTAGGGCAATACAAAAATAAATTAAAATAGAATTTTAAAATTAATTTTTGATTACACATTTTTCATGAAAATCATTTTCGAAGTGAAAAGAGCTCACTAACACTCATTAACATGTTTCCGACATCGGGCGTAATAGTACGCCGATGTTGGACTCCCTCCCTTAGATGTGGCTCCAGTGCTGAGTCCACATCTTTTCCGGCACATGTCAGCTGTTTTGAACAGCTGATATGTGCCTATAACAGCCGCGGGTGGAATCAGCGGCATTTAACTCGCGCTTCCAGGAAGTGCATTGGAAATCCTGCCCATCAGCGCCTGTGTCACATGTCCACGGATTTCAGATGGGTTGGCTTGGCAACCAGAGGTCTCCAGCACACCTCTATGGTTGTCATTGCCTGATTGCTAAGAGCACTCATAGCAAGTGAGCAATTCTGCTACATACAGGCGATCTGATCATGGCCGGTATGTAGTAGAGCCGATCAGATTATGGCAGCTTCTAGTCTCCCATGGAGACTAATGAAGCGTGCCACAAATAAAAAAAAATAATAATAAAATAACAAAAATAAAAGTTCAAATCACCCCCCTTTTGTCTCATTGAAAGCAATAAAAAAATTAAACATACACATATTTGGTATCGCTGTATTCGGAATCACCCTATGAATATATATTAAAAAAACATAAACGACGTAAAGAGAAAAAAAGTCAGAACGCCAGAATTACATTTTTTTGGCCGCAGCAACATTGCATTAAAATGAAATAACGGGCGATAAAAAGATCGCATTTGCACCAAAATGGTATCATTAAAAAATCAGATCGGCATGCAAAAAATAAGCCCTTACCCAACCCGAGATCATGAAAAATGGTGACGCTATGGGTATTGGAAAATGGTATAAATTTTGGATTTTTTTTCACCACTTAGATAAAAAAAGAACCTAGACATATTTGGTGTCTATGAACTCGTAATGACCTGGAGAATCATAATGGCAGGTCAGATTTAGCATTTATTCAAAATGGTAAAAAAAAAACAAGAACTGTGAGATAACACTTTCACCGCACTTGCAATTTTTTTCCCATTTTCCAGTACACAATATGTTAAATCCAATGGAGTTGTTCAAAAGTACAACTTGTCACACAAAAAACAAGACCTCCAATGGCTATATCAACCAATAAATAAAAAAAGTTATAGCTCTGGGAAGAAGGGGAGCAAACAAGGGAAAAAAAACCAAATATAACTCCTGTGGTTAAGGAGTTACAATCTATTTTTTCCCCTCCACGGCTCCTCTTGGTACATTTACACTTGTGAGCAGCGTCTGTGATGCCTCTCTGAAGCATCCAACAGTAGTCTGCCATCATTGTAATGCTCCATTTTTCCAGGTATTTTCTTTCCTTCTCTTTAGTGTCCTGGTGGAATCGTTCACCTTGCTCTTCACTCATAGCGTTCAAATTTTCAGGAACATAGTCAAGGTGGGAATGGAGGATATGCACTTTCAAAATCATCAGGAAACCTAAAGCTTAAAATGCTTTTAGCATTTGTCCGACATCTTGCAGTCAGGATGTTTTTTATTGCCAATATTTTCTCTACGACCTCTTTAAATGCAAGCCACCCTTCTTTTTGAGGATCAGTCATGGTATTGACAAACTCTTTATCAGCTATAAGCCTTTTATTGGCTGGTCCAATAAACACACCTTCCATCAATCTTACCTCTGAGAGGCTTTGAACCTTGGTGACCAAGTATTTGAAGCATTCCCCATCTCTTGAAAGTGATTTTAGAAATTGCCCAATTTTATGTGGAGAGGTGGTAGAAGTTTATAGGGAGGTACCAAGCTTCTTGGAGGACATTTTTTTCACTGACTGTGAGCACACTCGGCTGCCAACTCTTCTTGGTCCAGTGATTTTGTCGGTCTCAACTGTCCCACAGACACAGAAAACAAGGGTATTTGGTATACCTAGCTTGTTGTCCAAGCAGCATGCACAAGACCTTCAAATCCCCACACACTTGCCAACCGTGGTCTTCATGTATAAGTTTATGAAGAACCAATTCCAAGTTCTCGTAGGTTTCCTTCAAGTGTATGGAATGACCTACAGTGATGGAAGCGTGGAAACCGCCATTGTGGAGTAAAACTGTTTTGAGACTTCTTTTTGAAGAATTTATAAAAAGGTGACATTGCGCTGAATCATATTGGATTTTGAATTGACCCATCAAACCTTCAACATCTTTCAACATCCTTCAACTTTCAATAAGCCAGCTTGTCTTCCTGGACAAAGTAAGGAACGAACTCCTTTTCACGATGTCTGAACCATGAAAAAGACACTCCTGGTTATATTAAATTCCTGCATTTCATCCTTGATCCGAGTAACTCATCGGCATCTTTGGGAAGATTCAAGTCTCTTACTAAATCCTTCATCTCCTCCTGGGAAAAAAATGTTGGTCTTGTATCATCTTCAAAGTAAGAACTTGATTCGTCATCTGGTTCAGGCATGATTTCACCTTCATCGGAGCTAGGTATCTCTTCCAAGGTAGCCGGGGCCTTGGGTACTGGTATATTTGTGCCATGGTGGATGGGACGAATTGCTGAGTGAAAATTGTGATAAGGAATGGAACATTCCATTTGAAATTATACCCTTTCACATTATATGGTTCTTTTGCTCTCGTCATACCGTAGGAATCCTATAACGGAAAGCTTTTTTATTACCCTTAAACCAGTTTTGGTGGTCCTCATCACACCATTTGCACACTTTATGAGGTGTCCAAACTTTATCTTGATCTCCAAGTTTTAGTCCAAAGTATGTGAAGTATACTTTTTTCACAAAGTCTGTAATATTCAGCTGTTGATTCCACACTGTATATTCATCACAAATTAAACAGAAACGGTCAGACAAATTAATACACTTCTGCAAAGCCATAATGCTAATTTGGGGAAACATGGTTGAATGAAATTCCAATGCATGTTTCTTAAAAGCATAAAGACCTTTCATAATGTCACTAAACACCTTACTGCCAACAGCCAATCACACAATTCCTATTGATATTAATGGGGAAAGAAAATAAGCTGCCTGACAATGATTCACACCAAAGTTTGCAGAAGAACCTATCGGTTTGTGGCAACTCCTGACGGTTAGTACTTTTTCAATATTTTTTTTCATTATCAAAACACCAAAATACAGTGGGGGAAAAAAAAGGTATTTAGTCAGCCACCAATTGTTCAAGTGGGAAGACTGAATCTGCAATAGGCAAGCAGCTTGGTGTAATGAAATCATTTGTGGGAGCAATAAAAAGAAAATGGAAGACATACAAGACCACTGATAATCTCCCTCGATCTGGGTATCCATGTAAGATCTCAACACGTGGGATCAAAATGATCAAAAGAACAGTGAGCAAAAATTCCAGAACCACATGGGGGCCTAGTGAATGACCTGCATAGAGCGTGTCCATCTGTTTAAGCCAGTACATGTCCTGGCCTGTCTAAAGTTTGCTAGAGAGCATTTGGATTATCCAGAAGAGTATTGGGAAAATGTCTTATGGTCTGATAAAACCAAAGTAGAACTGTTTGGTAGAAATAAAACTTGTCATATTTGGAGGAGACAGAATGCTGAGTGGAATCCAATTTACACCATACCTACTGTGAAGCATGAGGGTGGCAACATCATGCTTTGGGGCTGTTTTTCTGCAAAGGGACCAGGATGACTGATACAGGTATGTGGAAGAATGAATGGGGCCATGTATTGTGAGATTTTGAGTGCAAACCTTCTTCCATCAGCAAGGGTATTGAAAATGAAACATGGATGGGTCTTTCAGCATGATAATGATCCCAATCACATTGCCAGGGCAAAGAAGGAGTGGCTTCGTAAGAAGCATATGAAGGTCTTTGAGTGGCCTAGCCAGTCTCCAGATCTCAACCCCATAGAAAACCTTTGGAGAGAGTTGAAAGTCCATGTTGCCCAGCGACAGGCCAAAACATCACTGCTCTAGAGAAGATCTGCATAGAGGAATGGACCAACATACCACCAACAGTGTGTCCCAACCTTGTAAAGACTTACAGAAAATGTTTAACATCTGTCATTGCCTAAAAGGATATATAACAAAATATTGAGATGAACTTTTGTTAATGACCAAATACTTATTTCCCACCATAATTTGCAAAATAAATCTTGCCAAATCAGACAAGGTGATTTTCTGGATTTGTTTTCTCATTTTGACTCTTTTAGTTGTGGTCTACCTATGATGTGAATTATAGGCCTCTCTCATCTTTTTACTTGCACAATTGGTTGCTGACTAAATACATTTTTCCTGATTATACATGGAAATTATATGAAAATAATCAAATAGCAGTCCCAGACCTGTGTTATTGTAGCAAAAGAGTTATAGATTAACATAATTGGTACAAACGACGTGTTTCCATAATGCATCAGACTTATTTGATGTACTTTTGACTCTGAATTTTATGGTGATTTTATGGTTTTCTTCTGATGACTCTTCCATGAAGGCCGTTTTTGCGTAAGTGTCTCTGAACAGTAGAACAATGTACTGTGACGCCCAGGAGACCGGGATACCCAGCACCGGACCAATGGGGTCTGTCTCTTGAGGGGGATGTCACAGGTGGCTTGACCCGGTGCTGTGGCCTCAGGCAATGCACAGTGTAAGGGGTATCGTGAGGGGACAGGCACTTACTTGATCAGCAGCAGGTTCTCCCAGCGGTGACGATCCCGATCCTGGATAGATGGCTATTGTCCAAATGAAAGACTGAGGCACTGAAACGTTTAACCAGTTTACTTCAACATAAAGGGATTTACAACCAGTCCTGTCACCGGAGTCTGTATGGGAACTCTGAGTTACTTTGACCCTGCCGGGGTCTTCGCCTCTTATTGTGCGCAATTTCTGTGTGGCCCTGCTGCTGTATGTGAACTGGCTGCCGGCCCAATCTGTCCCCTCCGGGTCCTGGTTCGACGGGCAACCCGAGTCCTTTTATCGGCTTACCCCCTCCAGGAGTACCGCTGAACTCTGTGTCTGTTGCTGCGTCCGGCCCTAGTGAAGCTGATATCACCTCACGTTTTTCCGGTTGCTGTATTATATATAATGAATACAGCCACGGATCCGGTATCCGTCTTTGCGCCTGTTCTGGGTAGTGATTAATGCTACCCGGTTCTCACAATGTCCCTTTTCTCTGTCCCTCTTCTCCTCAGGCCGGTGATTTGGGCCTGGAAACCGTCATAGGGCTGTTAGAAATTCAGCTGTATGACCTCTCACTATCAGCTCCTTAGCCCAACTGCCATTTCTTCTCTCAGACCAGAATGGATCAAGGGGAGTCTCTGGAGCTCCCCCTTCTGGCCGGAGGTGGTAGTGCAGTCTTGCTATTTTAGTATTCGCATTTAGTGTCAGTAACTATTTTTGTGGCAAATACCCCTAGGGGTGCCACAGTACCACAACTCCAGATTCTACTAAATCTTTCTAAAGGTCTTTTTCAGTTATGTGGGGGTTCTGATTTGCCACTCTGGAAATCCTACGAGCAGCCCTCAGTGAAATTTTGCTTAGTTTCCCAGACTTTATCTTGACCTCCACTGTTAACTGCTGTTTCTTAATAATATTTCAAACTGAGGAAAGGGCAACTTGAAAATGCTTTGCTATCTTCTTATTCTTCTGCTTTGTGGGCGCCCACCATTTTCATTATTAGAGTGCTAGGCAACTGTTTAGCAGAGCCCATGGCTGCTGTTTTTTGACGAAAGTTTAGAGGGGGCTGGGTTTTTAAAAAGCTGTGAATCTGGCATCACCTGGCCTTTCCTAAGGATGATGGTGAACAAGCCATAACTCTAACAAGCTAATTAAGGTCTGAAACCTTGGTCGAAGTTATCTGAGTACACAAATCTCAAAAGGGTGCCCAATCTTTAGCATCAGACCATTCCCTTTTTTGTATTTTTTAAGATGTGAAAAAGGACAAAATACATTTATTTGCCTAAAATACAAAGGAAATGTGTCATTTTTAACTTTATCCCTTAATCCCTTATATATATCATTTCATCTTCAACCTGCTTAATTGTTAACAATAACAGTAATTTTGACCAGGGGTGCCCAAATTTTACATGCCACTGTATGTATACTACTATACTGTATATTTGATTGCTTTTACCTAACAAATATTTTTTATGCTAATATTTTTTGCCTAATTTGTGGATTATTAGGGACCCTCACACTCTTAATGCACATGTTTATATAGTCTCTGGAGCTCCCCCTTCTGGCCGGAGGTGGTAGTGCAGTCTTGCTATTTTAGTATTCGCATTTAGTGTCAGTAACTATTTTTGTGGCAAATACCCCTAGGGGTGCCACATTCCCCCTTAGTTAAGAACAGTACTCCGGGACTGTGGGACGATAACATTTTGAAATAACAATTAATATGTACAGAGTCTTAAAAATGAAAAGTTACAAAAACCACTCAAGGAAACAAAAATAGAGTTCTGTAAAAAGTCACTTCAAATTGCGTCCATTAATACAGTTCTATCCTTGAAGGTACTAGGAAAGGCACTGTACTTAGTGTCCAGGAATTTAGTTCCATTTTTCCAACGGAGTTATCAATATAAAGTCTAAAGAAAGTTCAAAAAGAGCAAAAAGCAAAATTCAAAAAGCAGTCTTTCCGGAGCTTTGATTTAGTGCCTCCGGGCTGATAAAAAGTTCAAGAATATGCAAGAAGTTCATACAGACAAGTCTCTGTAGGCACTGGGCTTAAACGTTGCAGACTGATAACAATGACTATACTACATTTTCTGTTTAACTATATACGGCATAACATATATACAATTCACATTATGAGCTTTATAGTTGGTAATCTGCATACCTGGCCGGTAATTGACCCTGGGTACTACGCTGTGATCTACGTAATAGCGGTGTCTCTTCATGTGGTGTACTACTGTCTACTGCGGATGTAGAATCTGCCCGCTCTGCTAAAGATAATTCCACGACTATGGAGTTGGCAAGTCCACCGTGAATGGGATTACTCTGACCAGGAATCTGTTCTTCCTGGCCTGGAACCTCCTGTAGTACGGGGTCAGCCTCTTCCTGTCTTGGGACTTCTGGTATTGGGTTCGGTGTTGGGTAAAAGGCCACCATGGGAACCACTACTGCACCATGGTATGTTAGTAGGGTTTTGGGAAAGTCTCCTATACAGGTGTGATACATTTCCTCTTCTTTTTCCTTTACTGGTTGAACCTGTATGGGTTGAATAACTTCTGGTTCTGGCTGGACAACGTCTGGCTCTTTCAATGCTTCCGGGCATAATTTAAGATTGTCTCTTGACACTAGTACAGATGTTAAGCCTCCGTTTTTGCTAATGAGACACATTTTAGGATTATCCACTCTTGTTGGTAAAACTGTGTAGGGTACGGCTTCCCACTGATTGTCCAGTTTATTGGTTCGACGATTTCTCTTGAGCACTTGGTCACCCGGTCTTAATGGGGTCGCTAGAGCATTCTGGTTGAAAGTTCGCTCTTGTCTTTCTCTAGTTTGCTGAAGGCTTCTTTCCACACTCTCTTGCACTTGGCGATACTGCTTTTGCCGTATGATATCCCAATTGGAGTCTTGAACTCCTGCGTCTGGTTTCAGAATTCCCATTTCTAGATCGATTGGTAATTGGCCGGGTCTTGCACGCATAAGGTAAGCTGGGGTGCAGTTGGTGGAGCTCACCGGGACATGATTATACAGATCCACCAAGTCAGGCAATTTCTCTGGCCATTGATTCCTTTCTGTCTCAGGTAAAGTCTTTAGTAGGTCTATTACAATATGGTTCATCTTCTCGCATAAGCCGTTTGTTTGTGGATGATAGGCCGTCGTCCGGATCTTTTTGCAACCATACATATTACAGAATTCTCTGAAGATCTCTGATTCAAAGGCTGTACCTTGGTCGGTGAGAACCTGTTCCGGATATCCATGGGGTCTACAAAAGTACGTTTGGAACGCTTTGGCTGCTGTTTTTGCTGTCAGATCTTTTACGGGTACTACTACCAAGAAGCGTGAATAATGGTCCACGATGGTCAAGGCATAGACATAGCCGGACCGGCTTGGTATTAACTTCACGTGGTCTATGGCTACAAGTTCAAGTGGCTGTTTGGTGATTATGGGCTACAGTGGTGCTCTTTGGTTCTTTTGATCGTTTCTTCTGAGGTTGCACGGGCCACAATTTCTGCACCACTGTTCGATTGATTTTCTCATCCCGACCCAATAAAATCTTTCTCTTAGAAGTACTTCTAACTTTTTCCAACCAAAGTGACCAGCACCATTATGGTAAGCTTCGAGGACCATCTTGACATCTTGTTTAGGCACGATAATCTGCCAAACCAATTCATGTGTTTTCGGATTGGTGTACCTTCTACAGAGCTTCCCTTGATACAGGAACATTTTGCCTCTCTCTTTCCAGAGTTGTTGCGTCTCTTCTGGGGCATCCTCATCGGGATATGCACTTTGCTCAGTTAACAGTTCCTTCACCAACTTCACAGCCGGATTGCTGTCTTGGGTGTCAGCCCATCTATGGTGTGTTAACGGATTAAAATTCACCTCTTGTTGTTTCTGATAGGTACTTGACTGATGATGTTTTGCCTTGGGATGATGGAAGGCTGGTAGTTCAATTTCTTCAAGCTCCCCCGTTTCTTCTTCTACATCTCTCAAGTGTGGCATCCGGGATAGGGCATCGGCATTTCCATTCTTGCGACCTGCTCGATACTTGATCTTGAAGTTGTAATTAGATAACCGGGCTATCCATCGCTGTTCTAACGCACCTAATTTGGCTGTGTCCAGGTGGGTCAACGGATTGTTGTCAGTATAGACAATAAATTCTGCAGCGGCCAGATAGTGTTTGAAACGTTCAGTCACAGCCCAAACTACTGCCAGTAGTTCCAATTTGAAGGAGCTATAATTTTCTGGATTTCTTTCAGTAGGCCGGAGCTTTCTACTTGCAAAGGCGATGACTTTCTCCCGACCTTCTTGCTTTTGTGACAGCACCGCTCCTAGTCCCACATTACTGGCATCGGTGTAGAGGATGAAAGGTTGATGGTAATCTGGGTATGCCAGAACCTCTTCTCCGGTTAGTGCCTTCTTTAGTTGTTCAAAGGAGTCTTCCCTTTCGTTGTTCCACTGAAAAGGAGGGTTTCGGTTTGAAGGTTTCTTCCTCTGCCCTACCAAGGTGTCTTGCAAGGGTGCTGCCAACTTGGTAAATCCTTTTATAAATCTGCGATAGTAACCCACCAATCCCAGGAATTGTCTCACTTCTTTTGCGCTGGTAGGTCTTGGCCAATCCCTTATGGCGTTTATTTTCTCGGGATCTGGTGCTACTCCCTCCGAACTCACGATGTGTCCCAGGTACTGTACCTTTGGCTTGAGAAGGTGACATTTGGATGGCTTGACTTTCATGCCGTACCTGGATAAGGCTTCGAACACTTCTGCCAGGTCTATTAAGTGTTGTTCGTAAGTCTTTGAGTAGACGATCACATCATCTAGGTACAGGAGGACGGTCTCGAAGTTCTTGTGTCCGAGGCAGCATTCCATCAGCCGCTGGAAGGTACCGGATGCGTTGCAGAGTCCGAACGGCATGCGATTAAATTCACATAGACCCATTGGTGTGGTGAATGCCGTCTTTTCCTTATCTCTCTCAGCCACAGGGACTTGCCAATACCCGCTTGTTAAGTCTAAGGTGGAAAAATAATTAGCAGATTTCAAAGCAGTTAAGGACTCTTCTATCCTAGGCAAGGGGTAGGCGTCTTTATGGGTGATGTTATTAATCTTCCGGTAGTCTACGCACATTCTCATGGTTCCGTCCTTTTTTTTGACAATCACTAGAGGGGCCGCCCAGGGGCTACAGCTGTCTCGTATTACCCCAGCCTGTTTCATCTCCCTCAGCATATCTTTTGCACACTGATAGTGAGTGGGCGGTATGGGTCTATATCTTTCTTTTATTGGGGGATGGTCACCGGTGGGGATTGTGTGTTCTACCCCTTCTATCCGTCCGAAGTCCAATGGGTGTTTACTGAAGACTTGTTCATATTCCGTCACTAGCCTATACACCCCTTGTTTTTGATGGGTAGGTGTTGAATTTATGCCCACGTGTAGCTGTTGGCACCAATCCTCCAATTCTCCGTCTGAGCCATTGCCTTCCACCTGACAGGTTGGTTCTAAGGGCTCAATGGTTGTGATGGCATTGTTGTCAACAGTATATAGCTTTGCCATTGTAGCATACCTTGGCAAAGTGACCTCTTCCTCTCCACAGTTCAAAAGTCGTACCGGCACTCGTCCCCGGTGTACCTCGACTATCCCTCGTGCTGTGAGTATAGTGGGCCTGCTGTCGGTGTACACTGGTTCTATTAAGGCTTGATAATCTCGTCCCTTAGTACCCATGGCTGCTCTACACCATACCAGCATTTCTGTTTTTGGTGGGATTACAATAGACGTTGGATCACTTACCCTCACACTGCCGATTTCTCCACCTGCAACTTCTACCTGTTGCCTTAACATCAATACTTTTATTTCCCTCCGGAGAACTCTCTGCTGGCAGGATTGGGCAGTTTCAGCAATCTGCTGTAAGACAGAAATGACTTCGGAAAAGCAGTTCTCTAACACATTCATTCCTATCAATACAGTTGGTTCACAGTTCCGCCGGTCAACATCAACAACAATTATACCTTGTTTCTTCAATTCTACTTTACCAATCTTTATGGTCATCTCCCTGAATCCTAGTTTCGGTACCAACTTACCATTACTGGCCCATATATCTAGTTCAACATCAGAGGGCCCTTTATCAATATCTGCATCAGCCCAGTACCTCTTATAAAGGATATACGGTATAGATGAAATCTGGGAACCTGTGTCCAGCAAAGCGTTGAGGGGCATTCCGTCCAGCACGATAGGGATAATGGGTCGTCCTCCGATGTACCTGTCGTGCCAGGGTGTTGGGCCTTGAAAGTTCATTCCTGCAAAGCGGCCCGCATTCCCAGGGGATTCCCGTTTAAATCACAATCTCGTGCAAAGTGACCTGGCTGCTGGCAACGGCGGCAAATGGGCTGTCCATCCGGTTGGTAGCGGTCGCGGGGTCGTCCTCTCCATGTCGGGTATCTCCGGGGTCTCATCCATGGAACACCTTCTCTACGGTTTGACAACTCCATCTTGGGTCCTCTCATCTCCTGCATGGTTTTAGCCATTGAAGCAACAACATCAGTTAAAGAGTCAAGCTTTTGTTGAAAAGCCTCATTAGTACTGGGCCCCAGGGGCTTAGCAATGGCCCCGGACATAGTTGATGTCACTGGTACTCCATGTTGTTGAGGAGCCTCTGCCATGAGTTGCGCAGGCTCCTGATCCCGAGGTGCCTCTGCCAGCTGGAGACGTATAACGCTCTCCTTTAATTGGGCAAATGTCAATTCAGGGTTCTTAAAAACAAGCATGCTCACATGCCCCCGGTGAGAAGGGGTGTAGAGTCCCTCAATAAATTGATCTCTTAGCAGTTTATCCGCTCCGGTGTTAAAAATGGGTTCAGCCAGTGTAAGTGATTTAAGGGCTTCCTGCAGGTTTAAGGCAAAGTCTCTCACGCCCTCAATAACTTTTTGTTTGCAATTAAAGAATCGTACTTTAGCTTTGCTGCTGGCAGTGGTTTCAAATGTAGCTTTTAATCCAGCAAATATGCGTTCAACAGTGCCTTTTAGATCAGCTGCCCATGCTGTGACTTCTCGCTTAGCATGGCCACTTAACTGCATCATCAGGAGACTAACACGCTGAACTTCACCCACGGGGAACATGTCAAAATGGGCCAGCATCTTTTCTCTGAAATCGTCAAGGGTATTAGGCTCACCTTCATACATTGGAAGCCATGGGCCACCCGGGGTATATGGCATCAGCACCGGCATGATGGGCGCCACTCCTTGCACCGCTGCGCTACCGGACTCTCTATCGACACTCTGTGTTTCAGCTGCATTAGCGTCGCCGGATGCTGCGGCGTCTCCGTGCTGCGACATACTGTGCCCCCTTAGTTAATCCGGACCCTTTTGGTCCTCCGCTTCCGTCGGGATAGTGTAGATTCGTTTCGCTGTGCAGCAGGATCGATTTTCCCCTTGCTCTGATGTCAGAGCGCTCAGCTTGGTGCCGCCCACGATGACACGCCCCCTGCTGCTCCTGCCGGCCGCGCGCTCTGTAATGGTGGATTCTGAAGTTTTTCAGTTAGACTGGGGCTCAGGTGATGGCGTAGCTCAATTAACAGTCTCGTGCCTAACGGTTATGAGGTGATTACCTCAGGGGATGGCGGCCATCTTTACTCCATTATAACCAATGGGGAAAAGTCACTTTCAATAGTTTTCAATGGGGAATGGATTTTTCTTTAATAAAGTCAATTTTCAAGATTTTTCATCCAAGTTTTCACAGTTTTGGGCTCCAATCACGGCACACAATACCCGGTATACGGGCTGGCTAGATCCTGTTCGTGACGCCAATTGTGACGCCCAGGAGACCGGGATACCCAGCACCGGACCAATGGGGTCTGTCTCTTGAGGGGGATGTCACAGGTGGCTTGACCCGGTGCTGTGGCCTCAGGCAATGCACAGTGTAAGGGGTATCGTGAGGGGACAGGCACTTACTTGATCAGCAGCAGGTTCTCCCAGCGGTGACGATCCCGATCCTGGATAGATGGCTATTGTCCAAATGAAAGACTGAGGCACTGAAACGTTTAACCAGTTTACTTCAACATAAAGGGATTTACAACCAGTCCTGTCACCGGAGTCTGTATGGGAACTCTGAGTTACTTTGACCCTGCCGGGGTCTTCGCCTCTTATTGTGCGCAATTTCTGTGTGGCCCTGCTGCTGTATGTGAACTGGCTGCCGGCCCAATCTGTCCCCTCCGGGTCCTGGTTCGACGGGCAACCCGAGTCCTTTTATCGGCTTACCCCCTCCAGGAGTACCGCTGAACTCTGTGTCTGTTGCTGCGTCCGGCCCTAGTGAAGCTGATATCACCTCACGTTTTTCCGGTTGCTGTATTATATATAATGAATACAGCCACGGATCCGGTATCCGTCTTTGCGCCTGTTCTGGGTAGTGATTAATGCTACCCGGTTCTCACAATGTCCCTTTTCTCTGTCCCTCTTCTCCTCAGGCCGGTGATTTGGGCCTGGAAACCGTAATAGGGCTGTTAGAAATTCAGCTGTATGACCTCTCACTATCAGCTCCTTAGCCCAACTGCCATTTCTTCTCTCAGACCAGAATGGATCAAGGGGAGTCTCTGGAGCTCCCCCTTCTGGCCGGAGGTGGTAGTGCAGTCTTGCTATTTTAGTATTCGCATTTAGTGTCAGTAACTATTTTTGTGGCAAATACCCCTAGGGGTGCCACAGTACCACAACTCCAGATTCTACTAAATCTTTCTAAAGGTCTTTTTCAGTTATGTGGGGGTTCTGATTTGCCACTCTGGAAATCCTACGAGCAGCCCTCAGTGAAATTTTGCTTAGTTTCCCAGACTTTATCTTGACCTCCACTGTTAACTGCTGTTTCTTAATAATATTTCAAACTGAGGAAAGGGCAACTTGAAAATGCTTTGCTATCTTCTTATTCTTCTGCTTTGTGGGCGCCCACCATTTTCATTATTAGAGTGCTAGGCAACTGTTTAGCAGAGCCCATGGCTGCTGTTTTTTGACGAAAGTTTAGAGGGGGCTGGGTTTTTAAAAAGCTGTGAATCTGGCATCACCTGGCCTTTCCTAAGGATGATGGTGGACAAGCCATAACTCTAACAAGCTAATTAAGGTCTGAAACCTTGGTCGAAGTTATCTGAGTACACAAATCTCAAAAGGGTGCCCAATCTTTAGCATCAGACCATTCCCTTTTTTGTATTTTTTAAGATGTGAAAAAGGACAAAATACATTTATTTGCCTAAAATACAAAGGAAATGTGTCATTTTTAACTTTATCCCTTAATCCCTTATATATATCATTTCATCTTCAACCTGCTTAATTGTTAACAATAACAGTAATTTTGACCAGGGGTGCCCAAATTTTACATGCCACTGTATGTATACTACTATACTGTATATTTGATTGCTTTTACCTAACAAATATTTTTTTATGCTAATATTTTTTGCCTAATTTGTGGATTATTAGGGACCCTCACACTCTTAATGCACATGTTTATATAGTTTTGAGTAAACATAAGCACAGCTATATATATAGCTTGGTTTTAACGTATCTTTATTCTTTCATGAGTTATTTACAAGTTTCTCTTTGTTTACGGCCATTGACATGTATCCGCTCCTCACGTGTTAACCTCTGCGACGTCAATGGCTGTAAACAAAGAGAAACTTGTAAATAACTCATAAAAGTATAAAGTTACATTAAAACCAAGTACATCATTGTTTTTCTTGTGAAATTCTCAAGAAGTCTGATGTTGTCACATCACGTTCTTCCCATTGGAAAAAATAATGTTTGATCCAAAGCGGCCAACTTCAAAATGTCCGCCATGGTCACCACCCATCTTGAAAAGTTTTTCCCCTCCCATATACTAATGTGTCAAAAACAGGAAGTTGATATCACCAACCATTCCCATTTTATTTAGGTGTATCCATATAAATGGCCAACCCTGTATATATAATAAAGCTCATAAAACTCCTAAGTGCTACATATGCCTGTGACAGGCTGGTTAACCACAACCAAAATTCTTATCTTTTTGTTTTGATCACTATTTGTTCTCTTTGTAAAAAAAAACCCCATTGTTTTCTGTTCAATTTTTTTTCTTTGTTTACTGAGTTCACAGCTGCAATAAATACTATGGTATACTTGTGACAATTTATTTCCAAGACACTTTCTAGTACAAATGAACATCTGCTAATTAATCACTGTTTTCAATATTCCATGTTATTGAAGCATGGACAGAATTAAGTTAAAAGAATGTTCTCTTTTCCAAAAAAGTCATCTAAAATGGACAAAAAAATGAAGTTACACAGAAGAGATTCAAGTTGTTTCTAAGAAGGAGGTATGAATACTTACCATATTTTTCAATTATGAAATGTACTTTCTTGCCTCAAAATTTTTTTGGGGAAATGGGGCTGCATCTTATAATTTGAATGTAGCCTGGGGAGGGCGGGTGCGGTGGAGCGGGGTCAGAGGAGGCAATGTTGCTGCTGTAGGATGCTGGCACTCGGCAGGAGTGTGGCGATTCTGTGGGACTTGGACAAGGAGCAGGGTGTGTTCAGGCAGTGCGAGGCAATGGTGGGCTGTGGGCTTTAAGAAAATGTTGGGAGATCCTGCACTTCCCATTCTTTCTACTGCAGGAATTGCCCCAGTCCTGCTGCCACCGCCCCCAGTTTCCTGCAGCAGCGACCCTGCCTCCTGGGACCTCACTTCACCGCAGCCGCCAACCCCTGTAAGCTAATGTAAAAACGGACTTTAAAATGCACATCCATTTTAATAAAAAAGAAAATTCCTATTTTCCTCCATAAAATTTGGGGTGGATCTTATGGTCTGGTGCTTCGTATATTCCACAAAATACGGTATGTTATCATTTTATTATTAAAACTTGTATTACTACTAGTTTTGAGCGATACCTTCCAATATTTGCAAGTATCGGTATTGGATGGTATCGGCCGATACCGGCAAAATATCGGATCTCGCTGATACCGAGTTCCGATACCAATACAAGTCAATGGGACACAAATATCGGAATGTATCCTCGATGGTTTCCAGGGTCTGAAACTCTCCTTCAGGCCTTGGGATCCATATTAATGTAAAAAATAAAGAATAAAAATAAAAAATATGGATATACTCACCCCTCCGAAGGACCCTGGCTGTCACCGCTGCAAGCGTCCGCCTCCGTTCCTGAGAATTGCAGAGAGTGAAGGACCTTCGATGACGTCGCGGTCACTGACCGCTCACGTGACCGCTCACCTGACCGTGACATCATCGAAGGTCCTTCACTCACTACATTCTCAGGAACGGAGGCGGACGCTCGCAGCGGTGACAGCCAGGGTTCTTCGGAGGGGTGAGTATAGCCATAGTTTTTATTTTTATTCTTTATTTTTTACATTAATATGGATCCCAGGGCCTGAAGGAGAGTTTCCTCTCCTCCAGACCCTGGGAACCATACGCCCCCGCACACTCCAATACCGATTTCCGATATCACAAAAATATCGGAACTCGGTATCGGAATTCCGATACAGCAAATATTGGCCGATTCCCGATACTGGCAGTATCCGAATGCTCAACACTAATTACTACACAACTAGATTAGTGGTCACACTATGAAACATTTTGATCATAATTGATTTTTTTGTGGATGTGTTTTAAATGACACTGTTTGGGCTGGCGGAATGCACCGAGTAAATATAAAGATAGAATAGGTGCATTCGCAGCCGGGGTCCACCGTGCATGAGTGGAACCTGCTGCTAGCAAATGGTGGCATTATATGGCGGTACTGCGCCTGATTAGACACAGGTTCCATCACCCGGTCTGTATAGGAGCGAACTCTGTTGCTTCACAGAGTCGCCAGGACTAAAGGTAACGCTGTGCTCTGTTAACTTCACAAAGGATCAAAGCTCACTAACGGAGCAGGTAGCATACAGTGGTCATACAGTGAGCAACACTACACAAAACAACTCCTCTTCGGAGGTGCCAGAATTCTAAAGGCTATACGCCAGCCCTAAATTCACACAAACAAACTCCTCTCCAGAGGTTCCGGAATTCTAGTGGCGATATGCCAGCCCTAAATTCACACAAACAAACTCCTCTCCGGAGGTGCCGGAATTCTAGTGGCTTACAGCTGACCCTGAGCATATGCTGACACAGATCACAAAGTAGCTAAGCTCATACTCTCATGAACATAAGTTGATACTAGGGCATGGCCATGTGGCCATGTGAACCTTTTATAGAGAAAGCTCTCCGGGAACTTCCTAGTGGTCCAATAGGAACTGCTTCCGGACCTGAGCATGTGACACCCGATCTCCAATGAGAGATCATCTCTTGGGCATGCTCAGTAGAGGAAAAGCAGGACTTAGTCCCAGGAACGTCTGCTTGCCGCTGAACAGTGCTGGTTAAAATGGTTGAGCCTGGAAGATCAACAGTAATAAAGCGCACAGTATCTGACTGAGCCAGTTGCTGGGACTGACGTCTCTGCTGAGCAGGCTCCACTGTGGCTGAAGAAGAATGGGAGACCACAGCGGAGGTGGCTCAAGATTCCCCCTGTGCAGTGGCGGGAACTCGACACCTTACAGACACTATCCATTTTACCATACAGTGCACTGAAAAATCCAAGAATATTGAATGGAGAAGAAATTGCAATTCCATCAATGTTTTTTGGGTTTTGTTTTCATGGAGGTCGTATTATGATAAACATGATTTTCCAAGTCAGTACAATTACAGCTATGGAAAACTTGCCTATTTTGTTTATTTACATGATAAAAAAAAGTTCAGAAAATTCAGTTAGTCAAAAAATAATTTGGTTTCTGTCACCATTGAACACTACCTGTAACATTTGTACTTTTCCATTGATGCAGTGATTTTTGTGTTGCCCACTGATGGTTTTTTTAATACAAATTTGGGTTACGTATGTCGGCGTTTATTAATTTTTCTTGGAGGTTTGGTAACTTAAAACACAGTTCTGCTGTTTCTGGCATTTACCATAATTACCGTATATACTCGAGTATAAACCGACCCGAGAATAAAGCCGACCCCCCTAATTTTGCCACAAAAAGCTGGGAAAACTTAATGACTCGAGTATAAGCCTAGGGTGGGAAATGCAGCAGCTACTGGTAAATGTCAAAAGTAAAAATAGATACCAATAAAAGTAAAATTAATTGAGACATCAGTAGGCTAAGTGTTTTTGAATATCCATATTGAATCAGGAGCCCCATATAATGCTCCATAAAGTTTATGATGGCCCCATAAGATGCTCCATATTAAAATATGCCCCATATAATCCTGCATAAAGGTTAATAATGGCCCCATAAGATGCTTCATAGACACATTTGCCCAATATAATGCTGCACAAATGTTGATTGTGGCCCCATAAGATGCTCCATAAAGATATTTGCCCAATATAGTGCTGCAAAAATGTTATGGCACCATAAGATACTCCATACAAACATTTGTCCAATATAGTGCTGCACAAACGTTGATTATGACCCCATAAGATGCTCCATACAGACACTTGCCCCATATAGTGCTGCACAAACGTTATGGCCCCACAAGATGCTCCATACAGACACTTGCCCCATATAATCCTGCACAAACGTTAAGGCCCCATATTTTGCTGTATACAGACACTTGCCCCATTTGCTGTTGCTGCAATAAAAAAAAATCACATACTCACATCTCCGTCGCTCAGGCCCCTGGCACTTTCAATATTCACCTGACTTCGTTCCGGCGCCGCTCCATCTTCAGCATCTTCTGCACTGAATTTCAGGCAGAGGGCGCGCACTAACCACGTCATCGCACCCTCTGACCTGAGCATCACTGAAGAAGACACTGAAGACGGAGCGGTGCCGAAACGGGGAGCAGGTGAATATCACGCAGCGCAGCACTCCCCTCCCCGTTATACTCACCTGCTCCTGCGCTGTGCAGTCACTGCTTCCCCGGAGCCACAGTTTCTTCCTTTACTGAGCGGTCACCGTTACCGCTCATTACAGTAATGAATATGCGGCTCCACCCCTAATGGAGGTGGAACTGCATATTCATTACTGTAATGAGTGGTACCATGTGACCGCTCAGTACAGGAAGAAGCTGCCAGCGCCGGGGAAGCCAGGGACCTGCAGGGACCGTGCCAGGACCAGGTGCGTTTAATTAGACAGCCCTCGCTCCCCCTCCCCTGCCGACCCCTACGTATGACTCGAGTATAAGCCGAGAGGGGGACTTTCAGCCCAAAAAATTGGGCTGAAAATCTCGGCTTATACTCGAGTATATATGGGTAATATTACAACTTGATGGATTGGAGTTTTATGATACCCCAAAAATGTATGTTTTATAGTTTCATTATTTTGAATGAATATTCAATTATGAATTTTTTGGGGCTTTATTTTTGTATTGATTTTTTTTAGCTTACCATATTATTGCAGTATATAACGAAAATCATGATCTCTTATGATGCTTATCCTATGGCTGATCTTCACAAGAAATGCCAAAATGGCAGTGAAAAAGAAAATCAATATAAAAGATGCCAGTAGCGCTAACACCGCTCTGAATCCTGCAGCAGAAAATGTTACAGTACCACCCGTCCGTAACAAAGTTAATTAATATAGTAAAAAAGAAGAGCTATCTGCGCTGGAGTCCAGATTTAACCCCTTGTGAGGACCAAAACTAATGGCTGCTCAAAAAAAAAAAATAGTAAAAGTTCAGATAACAAATGGGAGTTGCAGTTAACTGGAGATAGTACAACCACCGTGAGAAATTTTAAAATTATATATTAAAAAGGCGTTAGTGAATTAAATATACCTGGTAAGGCTACCGCTATGAAGTGCAAACTTCCGTAGTTAAGTCCACTTGCGTTGCCAAAGAGGGGTAAAATCCAGTGAATGCCGTGTGGCCTTCAGGATTGCGGGCTGCAGGCACTGCCCCGGCCGGCGGCAGAAGATCCTGCTCTCGTTTCTTCTGTGGAGTGTGTCAGCGCTGCTGGGCTGAGCCGCTAGGTACTCTGCTGTTGCAGGACCTTACGTGACGTCACGGTCATGTGATTGCTCACATGACAGGCTAAGGAAAGCGTAATGGACCAAATCCTACGCGTTTCAGAGACAAACGTGTTCCTTCATCAGGGTTGGTCCTCTCTAGGTAATGTATACCTATATAGCCCGCAGCGGTCACATGACAATATTAAGTATTGAAGGCAAATAATTCAATTTCACTATTTAAACCTCTCGGAATTAAAGTATCAAATTCAAAGATCATTTTGGTCTCTTCCCTGGACATTTGTTGGATAAAATCACCTCCTCTCCAACATTTCTGTACCACTTTAAGGCAAGTAATAATGGTGCCATGAATTAACCCCTCATGATGGGTCAGGAAATGTTTAGAAAGCGGGTGGCCTTCAAATTTTTTATTGATATTCCTAATATGTTCATTAATCCTAATTTGAAGAGCCCGCTTAGTTCTTCCTTTTGTCACAGGGGCATCTGATTGAATAGATGACCCCTTTAGTGTCACAGGATATAAAGTCCTCAATTCTCCAGTCAGTAGTCCCCTCTAGAGGCGAAAGTTGTTTTTTAGTTTTTAATAATTTGCATGGTTTGCATTTTAGACAAGGATAAAAGCCTGGATGTTTATGCAAAAACGAATGTTTTGTTGAAAACAAACAGCGTGGAACTGTAGGGGCTATTTTGTTTCCCAAATTACGAGCCTTTTTGTAGATGAATAGTGGACGTTCGGGAAGTTTTTCGCCAATGACTTTATCTTCTCTTAAAATATCCCAATGTCTGTTCACAATCTTTCTGAAAAGGTGGGTGTTGGCGTTATATCTGGTAATAATGGGGACTATTTCCAACGATAACTATTTGTTGATTCTTTCTTTAGTTTGGAGAAGACATGATCTGGGTAGCTCTTCAACTTGATTTTTGGCCAAGGACAGAGCACTATATGAGTAACCCTTATGGACAAATTTATTTGTAAGAATTTCCGCTTCCCGGGTAAAGTCCTGTGCTTGGGAGCAGTTTCTGTGTGCCCGAATCAGCTGGCTTTTGGGAATGTTAAGTAGCCAGTTGGGGAGATGGCAACTATCTACAGCAATATAATTGTTCCCGTCTGTAGGTTTGTGAAATGTTCTAGTGTGAATTCTGCCCTCATCAATAAAAATATTAAGGTCCAAAAAATTAATAGAACCGGTGCTGGTGGTTCCCGTGAATTTTAAAAAATATGAATTTTTATTTAAATTACTAATAAAACCAGACAGAGAGTCGGGACCACCAGACCAAATAAAAACAATATCATCTATGAACCTATGCCAGAGTACCAGGCTCGCACCCCAGGAGGCGCCACCATAGATGGTGTCATGCTCCCATTTGCCCACATAGAGATTGGCATAACTTGGTGCGAACCTGGTACCCATAGCAGTACCCCATTGCTGGGAGTAGTAGTGCGCCTTGTATTTAAAATAATTGTGGGTCAATATAAAACGCATGCAATCTAAAATAAACAAAATTTGACTTTTTGGAAGTATTCCCTGTTTTTCCAGAAAGAATTCTGCCACTTCACATCCTTTTTCATGCTGTATGACGGTATATAGTGAAGTAATGTCCAGTGTGCCCATAATATAATGATCCTTCCATTCAACATCTTCCAGAATTCTAAGGATATGTGTGCTGTCTTTCAGGTGTGACGGAAGTTCAGGGACCAATTTTTGTAGGTGACAATCTACATTTTTCGATAAATTAGCTGTTAGACAACCCACACCCGATATTATAGGTCTTCCAGGGGTGTTAACCGGATTTTTGTGAATTTTAGGGAGGTAATAGAAATATGCTGTCTTTGGATAATTTATATTAAGGAAATCAAACTCCCGTTTAGTAATGATTCCTTGGTCAAACCCTTTCTTAATCAGACCCTTCATTTCTTGAATAAATACAGCCGATGGGTCTTTTGGTAGGAGTCTATAAGTGTGTTGGTCTCCTAATACCCGTAAGCACTCCTTTGTATAGTCCTCAGTATTGAGGATGACTATACCGCCCCCTTTGTCAGCTGGTCTAAGTGTTATAGCTTTATTATCTTGAATTTGTTTGATAGTCTTCTGTTCTGCATATGTTAAATTATTTTTAAATTTAGAGCACCTTTTGTCAGTTGGAAATAGTCCCCATTATTACCAGATATAACGCCAACACCCACCTTTTTAGAAAGATTGTGAACAGACATTGGGATATTTTAAGAGAAGATAAAGTCATTGGCTTAAAACTTCCCGAACGTCCACTATTCATCTACAAAAAGGCTCGTAATTTGGGAAACAAAATAGCCTCTACAGTTCCACGCTGTTTGTTTTCAACAAAACCTTAAGTTTTGCATAAACATCCAGGCTTTTATCGTTGTCTAAAATGCAAACTATGCAAATTATTAAAAACTAAAAAACAACTTTCGCTTCTAAAGGGGACTACTGACTGGAGAATTGAGGACTTTATATCCTGTGACACTAAAGGGGTCATCTATTCAATCAGATGCCCCTGTGACAAAATTTATATAGGAAGAACTAAGCTTGTGTTAGGGTTGGCGGAACGCACCAAATATATTGTTTATTAAATGGAATTGGTGCGTTCGCAACCCGGGATCCACCGTGCAGGAAAGTACCTGCTGCTAAATAATGGCGGCTCTATATGGCGGTATATACCAACTCTGTTAGCTTCACAGAGTAACCGCGAGAGGCAGGCTCTGTGCCCTGTTAGACTTTCACAGAGGCACAGGCCAACTACCCAGATGTGAGCAGTGAGTGGTCATGCATGCATACACAATCTCCTCGCCGGAGGAGCCAGCATTCTAGGGGCTTATTTCAGCCGGATCCCTGAACACACTTATACACAATCTCCTCGCCGGAGGTGCCAGCATTCTAGGGGCTTATTTCAGCCCGGTCCCTGAACACATACAAACGCATGACCACATTGGCGCAAAGCATATGACAAAAGACGATACTAGTGCATGGCCGTGCGGTCATGCGCAGTTTATATAGTTACAGCACAGGAAGCTGCTACCACAGTTTTGCCCTTTCAGGACCTTCATGGAGGACCAATGGGATGCGCTGCAGTACCTGAACATGTGACCGAACATGTGACCCTCAACCTCCAATGGGAGACCTTGCCCTGGGCATGCTCAGTGTGTGTAAATAAGGACTTAGTCCCAGAGAGGCCTGCTCGCCGCAGATCAGTGCAGGGTACCATAGGAAAGCCAGAAAAGGCAGTAGTGACCCTATGCACCGAATCAGCCTCAATGAGACGCTGGGAGCGTCGTCTCCGCTGAGCAGAGCCCACTGCGGCCGATGCTGAATGGGAGACCGCAGCAGACACGGATCGAGATTCCCCCTGTGCAGCAGAGGAAACTCGACTCCTAACATTACCCCCCCTCCTAGGGCCCCCCCTCCTTGAGCCTCACTACGCTCAAAAGCTGCAATAAGCAGCGGAGCCCGAATGTGCTCCACAGGCTCCCAGGTTCTATCCTCTGGGCCGTGACCCTTCCAGTCCATCAGATAAAATTTCTTGCCACGTACCACCTTGCACCCCACAATAGCATTCACCTCAAACTCATCCGTGGATGAACCCGATGTCCCAGCAGATGACTCAGAAAACCGGGACAAATGAACGGGATTTAAGAGGGAAACGTGAAAAGTATCGGTGATACCAAGGCGTGGAGGAATAGCCAAACGGTAGACCACAGGGTTGACCTGTTCCAGAACCTTAAACGGGCCAATGTAGCGAGGAGCAAACTTAGTGGACTCAACTCGCAGCCTGATGTTACGGGCGGAGAGCCACACTAAGTCACCAGGAGCAAAAACTGGAGCGGGGCGCCGGTGTGTATCAGCCGAAACCCTCATTCTCTCCTTGGAGGCCCGGATGGCATCCTGTGTGCGGTCCCAGATGTCACGTGCCTCCACCGCCCAGTCTGCCACCCTAGAATCGGTGGATGACACGGACATGGGCACAGGGACACGCGGATGCTTGCCGAAATTAAGGAGAAAAAGAGTTTGACCAGTGGAATCGGCTACGGCGTTGTTCAAGGCAAATTCCGCCCAAGGTAGCAAAGATGCCCAGTCATCCTGCCTAGCAGAGACGAAATGTCGCAAATATGTCACTAGAGTCTGGTTGGTTCTCTCCACCAACCCATTCGTCTCGGGATGGTATGCAGAGGAGAGGTTTAACTCTATGCTGAGTAAACGGCAGAGCTCTCTCCAAAACCGAGACGCGAACTGGGGACCCCGATCGCTGACAATCTTATCAGGCATACCATGCAATCGGAAAACGTGCTTAATGAACAACACCGCCAAGGCCCATGCTGAGGGTAACCGAGGGAGCAGCACCAAATGCACCATCTTTGAGAAATGGTCGGTGACAACCCAAATAATGGAGCAGCCACGCGACTTGGGTAGGCCCACCACAAAGTCCATCCCGACCATCTCCCAGGGCCTGTCTGCCACCGGTAGAGGGTAAAGCAACCCAGCAGGCCGTTGCCGAGGAGACCGATTCTGGGCGCAAGAAACGCACGCCTGAATATAGTCCCTGACATCTCGGGCCATATGCGGCCACCAGTATGTTCTCGCCAAAAGCTCAGATGTCCTCTTGGTCCCAAAATGCCCACCCACTCTGGAGGAGTGAGCCCAAGAGAGAACCTCCGGTCGCAAGTTAGCTGGTACGAAAGTCTTGCCCGGGGGCACAGACTCAAGCGAAACCGGAGCTACAGTTCTCAGGCTCTCAGAAGGGACAATAAGCCGAGGCTCCTCCTCCTCCTCCGATGACACTACGGAGCGGGAGAGAGCGTCAGCACGAACGTTCTTCTCCCCGGAGAGGAAATGGAGAGTAAAATGGAACCGGGAGAAGAACAGGGACCATCTAGCCTGGTGAGAATTCAGCCGCTGGGCCGTTTGTAGATATACCAAGTTCTTGTGGTCAGTGAAGACTTGGAAGGGAAAGCGAGCTCCCTCCAAGAGATGTCTCCACTCTGAAAAAGCCAACTTCATGGCTAGCAACTCCCTGTCCCCGATGGAATAATTCATCTCCGCTGGTGTGAAGGTCTTGGAGAAGAAGAAGCAAGGATGCTCCCGACCTTGAGCATCCTTTTGGAAAAGGACTGCTCCAGCACCAACGGATGAGGCATCCACCTCCAAGATAAATGGTTTATCAACATCGGGGCGATGTAGGATGGGAGCGCTTGCGAAGTGTGACTTGATCGAGAGAAAGGCTTTGGAGACCTCCTCTGACCACAACTTGGGATTTGCTCCCTTTTTGGTGAGGGCAACCAAGGGAGCTACCAAAGTTGAGAAGTGTGGAATGAACTGGCGATAGTAATTAATGAACCCCATAAAGCGCTGCACCGCTTTAAGAGAATGGGGTTCCTGCCAGTCCATTACAGCCTGTAGCTTGGCAGGATCCATAGCCAAACCCTGGGCAGAGATGATGTAACCAAGGAAAGGCAAGGACTCTTGCTCAAACACACACTTCTCCAACTTGGCATAGAGGGAGTTTGCCCGTAAGAGGTCGAAGACTTTGCGAACATCTCTCCGATGGGAGTCAATATCTGGAGAGAAGATGAGAATATCATCCAGATAGACTACGACCGAGGTGGTGAGCATATCCCGGAAGATGTCGTTCACAAAGTCTTGGAAAACGGCTGGGGCATTACAGAGCCCAAAGGGCATCACCAGATATTCATAGTACCCATCCCTGGTGTTAAAAGCCGTTTTCCATTCATCCCCCTCACGGATGCGAATCAGGTTGTAAGCACCCCGCAGATCTAACTTCGTAAATACCCTCGCTCCCCGTAGCCTATCAAACAGCTCAGATATCAGGGGTAATGGGTACTTGTTCTTAACGGTGATGGCGTTAAGACCCCTGTAGTCTATGCATGGACGTAAGTCTCCAGTCTTCTTCTGTATGAAGAAGAACCCAGTCCCTGCCAGTGACACTGACTTCCTAATGAATCCTCTTGCCAGATTTTCTTGGATGTACTGAGACATTGCCTCCGTCTCCGGGAGAGATAACGGATAGACTCGACCCCGGGGAGGCTCAGCACCAGGCAAGAGGTCAATAGGACAGTCATAGGGGCGGTGAGGCGGAAGGGTCTCCGCAGCTCTTTTGGAGAACACGTCTGCATAGGGCCAATAGTGCTTGGGGAGAGAGGAAAGATCTGCGGGTACCTGTGTAGTAGCAACCTGAACGCACTCCCTCTGACATCTACCCTCGCAGGATTTACTCCATCCCAAAATTCTCCCAGAGGACCACTCAATATGAGGAGAATGGTAGTGAAGCCATGGTATCCCCAACAGGACCTCATCAATTCCCTCAGGAATGACTAATAGGGAGATTATCTCCTGATGTGATGGAGACACAGAAAGCGTAAAAGGAATGGTTTGGTGGGTAATCTGTGAGGGTAGTGTTGACCCATTTACCACTCGAACGGTTACAGGCTTGGCGAGCATCACCAAGGGTATTGCGTGACGCTGGGCAAAAGCGGAAGACATAAAGTTACCCTCTGCCCCAGAATCCACGCATAGCTCGACCATACGAGAGTGGATGGGCCTATGGTAATTGTCCCCTTGAAGGACAACTTTGAGGCAAACGTCGCCGTGTCTAGTGTACCTCCTCCAACTGCCTCTAGACGCTGACGTTTCCCCGACCGCTGAGGACCCTTGGAGGCAAGATGTCCTTACTGCCGGCAAACATGACGGACCTTATGTGCACGGGCGGACTGAGACTTGGATCCCGCTCGTGTCACCTCTAAGGCCTCATGTGACTCGGACGCCTGGACTGGAGATTCCAAAGGTTTGGCGAAGGTGGGAGCCAGCCAAAACCTCTGCCTACACTGGGCTCGCTCCAACCTTCGCTCGTGAAAACGAAGGTCTATGCGAGTAGATATGGCTATGAGCTCCTCCAGTGTGGTGGGAATCTCCCTAGTGGCCAAAGCGTCCTTCACATGGTCAGCCAGCCCCCTCCAAAATACGGGAATCAGGGTTTTATCTGGCCATTCCAACTCAGACGCTAATGTCCGGAAGAGAACAGCAAAATGGCTGACCATGGTTGAACCCTGAGTCAAAGCCAGCAGTTGGAGCGCTGTATCATGGGTGACTTGAGGTCCTAAAAAGACCTGTTTCAGAGAGTCCAGAAACCGAGGAACACTCCGCACCACATGATCGTTGCGCTCCCACAGCGGCGTAGCCCACTCCAACGCTCTGTCCGACAAGAGGGAGATTATGAATCCCACCTTTGCACGCTCAGTAGGGAAACGTGCAGCCAAGAGCTCGAGGTGTATACCACATTGGCTCACGAAACCCCTACAGGACTTACTGTCCCCAGAGTATCTCTCAGGCAAAGGAAGGTGAGATAGGGTCGGAACAGAGGTGGCAGTGGGTAAAGCTGCTGCAGCCACGCTAGTAGCCTGAACAGCTATTGCGGTAACATCCACCGCCGAGGTTGCACGCTCAAGAGACGCCAACTGACCCTCCAGCAGCTGGATGTACCCCTGCAATCATTGTTCATCCGCCATTACTTAGCCAGATCCTGGCGCTAGTATACTGCTAGGGTTGGCGGAACGCACCAAATATATTGTTTATTAAATGGAATTGGTGCGTTCGCAACCCGGGATCCACCGTGCAGGAAAGTACCTGCTGCTAAATAATGGCGGCTCTATATGGCGGTATATACCAACTCTGTTAGCTTCACAGAGTAACCGCGAGAGGCAGGCTCTGTGCCCTGTTAGACTTTCACAGAGGCACAGGCCAACTACCCAGATGTGAGCAGTGAGTGGTCATGAATGCATACACAATCTCCTCGCCGGAGGAGCCAGCATTCTAGGGGCTTATTTCAGCCGGATCCCTGAACACACTTATACACAATCTCCTCGCCGGAGGTGCCAGCATTCTAGGGGCTTATTTCAGCCGGGTCCCTGAACACATACAAACGCATGACCACATTGGCGCAAAGCATATGACAAAAGACGATACTAGCGCATGGCCGTGCGGTCATGCGCAGTTTATATAGTTACAGCACAGGAAGCTGCTACCAAAGTTTTGCCCTTTCAGGACCTTCCTGGAGGACCAATGGGATGCGCTGCAGTACCTGAACATGTGACCGAACATGTGACCCTCGACCTCCAATGGGAGACCTTGCCCTGGGCATGCTCAGTGTGTGTAAATAAGGACTTAGTCCCAGAGAGGCCTGCTCGCCGCAGATCAGTGCAGGGTACGATAGGAAAGCCAGAAAAGTCAGTAGTGACCCTAAGCACCGAATCAGCCTCAGCGAGATGCTGGGAGCGACGTCTCCGCTGAGCAGACCCCACTGCGGCTGATGCTGAATGGGAGACCGCAGCAGACACGGATCGAGATTCCCCCTGTGCAGCAGAGGAAACTCGACTCCTAACAGCGGGCCCTTCAAATTAGGATTAATGAACATATTAGGAATATCAATAAAAAATTTGAAGGCCACCCGCTTTCTAAACATTTCCTGACCCATCATGAGGGGTTAATTCATGGCACCATTATTACTGGCCTTAAAATGGTACAGAAATGTTGGAGAGGAGGTGATTTTATCAAACAAATGTCCAGGGAAGTGACCAAAATGATCTTTGAATTTGATACTTCAAAAATTGGTCCCTGAACTTCCGTCACACCTGAAAGACAGCACACATATCCTTAGAATTCTGGAAGATATTGAATGGAAGGATCATTATATTATGGGCACACTGGACATTACTTCACTCTATACCGTCATACAGCATGAAAAAGGATGTGAAGCGGCAGAATTCTTTCTGGAAAAACAGGGAATACTTCCAAAAAGTCAAATTTCGTTTATTTTAGATTGCATGCATTTTATATTGACCCACAATTATTTTAAATACAAGGCGCACTACTACTCCCAGCAATGGGGTACAGCTATGGGTACCAGGTTCGCACCAAGTTATGCCAATCTCTATGTGGGCAAATGGGAGCATGACACCATCTATGGTGGCGCCTCCTGGGGTGCGAGCCTGGTACTCTGGCATAGGTTCATAGATGATATTGTTTTTATTTGGTCTGGTGGTCCCGACTCTCTGTCTGATTTTTTTAGTAATTTAAATAAAAATTCATATTTTTTAAAATTCACGGGAACCACCAGCACCGTATCTATTAATTTTTTGGACCTTAATATTTTTATTGACGAGGGCAGAATTCACACTAGAACATTTCACAAACCTACGGACGGGAACAATTATATTGCTCTAGATAGTTGCCATCTCCCCAACTGGCTACTTAACGTTCCCAAAAGCCAGCTGATTCGGGCACACAGAAACTGCTCCCAAGCACAGGACTTTACCCGGGAAGCGGAAATTCTTACAAATAAATTTGTCCATAAGGGTTACTCATATAGTGCTCTGTCCTTGGCCAAAAATCAAGTTGAAGAGCTACACAGATCATGTCTTCTCCAAACTAAAGTAAGAATCAACAAACAGTTATCGTTGGAAATAGTCCCCAATATTACCAGATATAACGCCTCACACCCACCTTTTTAGAAAGATTGTGAACAGACATTGGGATATTTTAAGAGAAGATAAAGTCATTGGCGAAAAACTTCCCGAACATCCACTATTCATCTACAAAAAGGCTCGTAATTTGGGAAACAAAATAGCCCCTACAGTTCCACGCTGTTTGTTTTCAACAAAACATTCGTTTTTGCATAAACATCCAGGCTTTTATCCTTGTCTGAGATGCAAACCATGCAAATTATTAAAAACTAAAAAACAACTTTCGCTTCTAAAGGGGACTACTGACTGGAGAATTGAGGACTTTATATCCTGTGACACTAAAGGGGTCATCTATTCAATCAGATGCCCCTGTGACAAAATTTATATAGGAAGAACTAAGCGGGCCCTTCAAATTAGGATTAATGAACATATTAGGAATATCAATAAAAAATTTGAAGGCCACCCACTTTCTAAACATTTCCTGACCCATCATGAGGGGTTAATTCATGGCACCAATTTTACTGGCCTTAAAGTGGTACAGAAATGTTGGAGAGGAGGTGATTTTATCCAACAAATGTCCAAGCAAGAGACCAAAATGATCTTTGAATTTGATACTTTAATTCCGAGAGGTCTAAATAGTGAAATTGAATTATTTGCCTTCAATACTTAATATGGTCATGTGACCACTGCGGGCTATATAGGTATACATTACCTAGAGAGGACCACCCCTGATGAAGGAACACGTTTGTCTCTGAAACGCGTAGGATTTGGTCCATTACGCTTTCCTTAGCCTGTCATGTGAGCAATCACATGACCGTGACATTACGTAAGGTCCTGCAACAGCAGAGTACCTAGCGGCTCAGCCCAGCAGCGCTGACACACTCCACAGAAGAAATGAGCGCAGGATCTTCTGCCGCCGGCTGGGGCAGTGCCTGCAGCCCGCAATCCTGAAGGCAACACGCGGTATTCACTGGATTTTACCCCTCTTTGGCAACGCAAGTGGACTTAACTACGGAAGTTTGCACTTCACAGCGGTAGCCTTACCAGGTATATTTCATTCACTAATGCCTTTTTAATATATAATTTTAAAATTTCTCACGGTGGTTGTACTATCTCCAGTTAACTGCAACTCCCATTTGTTATTTGAACTTTTACTATTTTTTTTTTTTGAGCAGCCATTAGTTTTGGTCCTCACAAGGGGTTAAATCTGGACTCCAGCGCAGATAGCTCTTCTTTTTTACTATATTAATTAACTTTGTTACGAACGGGTGGTACTGTAACATTTTCTGCTGCAGGATTCAGAGCGGTGTTAGCGCTACTGGCATCTTTTATATTGAGTTTCATCCAAACATTTATATCACCCCTACCAGGGAGCAGCATTATACCAGCCCCCAATATGAGAGACCTTTGCTCGGATAGAAATAGAAGAATTCTGACTATACAGAAGTTCTTTAATTGTTCCCATGTAGAGACTTCTCAAGCACCTAATAGTGAGGATGCTACCAAAGCAATAGAAACTCTGAAAAATCTTGAACATTATTTAATTAAGGAAGTGAGGGACCTCTGGGAGATTGCCACACTGGAAAGATACCTGTCATTCAATTGTATACCTAGGGGTCTAATAGTACACAAACCCATTTCGGGTGATATTGGTGATCCGGAAACAGTCAGAGAATGGGAGGCAGTGTTCAAAGAATTTTCAGTCAGGACAGTCTCCTTCATAATTGAAAAAAGAAAACAACATTTAACGGGATTAAAAAAGAATATCTCTAAATTATTTGATGAGATAAGACCATTCGAACAACACCCTGATATTATCAAACTATCAAAAAGTATCAGGATCAGAATTCTGGAAAAGGAAAGAGAGATTCTTGACAAAAAACAGTCTAAATTTGGTAGAGATATGATCCCTAATTGGGCGATACAGCCTCCACCTGGCTCACCCTCCCAGGGCCACAGTATTTGCAATTCAAGCAAAAATCTGACATATAGAGGAGAACACCAAAACCACACCAATATTAACCAATTTATAACACTGGACGAAACATCAAATAGTTCCATAGTGGATGATCGATTTTCTGTACATCCCACTGATGATGGTGAAGATACCGAACATCAAATTACTTCGAACATACTGGGAGCCAGCACAATGTCGGCGGAATCATGGCCCTCCACTCATGATATTTCGGTATACACGCCTATATCATCACATGAGTTCCAAAACCGTTTTCAAGTCTTAGATAATGGGGAAGCTCTCCCCTGCACTAGTGGGATGGACATTTTGCATCAAAATAGTGTTACTAATTCTCCCAATATACAATGTCCCAAAAAACTTTAAAAAAAAACCTTAAAGAAAACGGCTAAACCCATTGGGCATACTAACCCCAACGAACAATCTCTACAAAAAAATAAACATAGACATCATCCTTTTTTTCAAGTAGGTCTAAAAAGACTAGAAAAAGGGGGTGTAGGGGCGGGAAATTTGCCAAAAAAAAGAGGAAGCAAAACAACAAAAAAGACGTAGATATGGGGGACGACCGACAAAAAATATTCAATCTGAGTGGACACACATTAGATAAAAAGGAAATCTCTTTATTAAACAAAGGACTAAAGTATGCACCCAGTACCAAATTTGACAAGTTTCAGGCCTTCATTGGCATCAAACTAATCATGAAACAATTAGCTGTTAAAAAATATTTCCTGAAGAATAAAGGTACAATTGCTACAGGAACCAGTCCTTCCCCACATACTGACCCCTTCATACATACTACATTGAGGGCTAAATCAAACTTCAGCCCTGTCCAGGAGTACTCAGAGTCGTTTGAAGCCTTCCAAAAAAATGTTATACGAGACATCAGAAAAATTTCTGACAAAAGGTGCTCTAAATTTAAAAATAATTTCACATATGCAGAACAGAAGGCTATCAAACAAATTCAAGATAATAAAGCTATAACAATTAGACCAGCTGACAAAGGGGGCGGTATAGTCATCCTCAATACTGAGGACTATACAAAGGAGTGCTTACGGTTATTAGGAGACCAACACACTTATAGACTCCTACCAAAAGACCCATCGGATGTATTTATTCAAGAAATGAAGGGTTTGATTAAGAAAGGGTTTGACCAAGGAATCATTACTAAATGGGAGTTTGATTTCCTTAATATAAATTATCCAAAGACAGCATATTTCTATTACCTCCCTAAAATTCACAAAAATCCGGTTAACCCCCTGGAAGACCTATAATATCCGGTGTGGGTTGTCTAACAGCTAATTTATCGAAATATGTAGATTGTCATATACAAAAATTGGTCCCTGAACTTCCGTCACACCTGAAAGACAGCACACATATCCTTAGAATTCTGGAAGATGTTGAATGGAAGGATCATTATATTATGGGCACACTGGACATTACTTCACTATATACTGTCATACAGCATGAAAAAGGATGTGAAGCGGCAGAATTCTTTCTGGAAAAACAGGGAATACTTCCAAAAAGTCAAATTTCGTTTATTTTAGATTGCATGCATTTTATATTGACCCACAATTATTTCAAATACAAGGCGCACTACTACTCCCAGCAATGGGGTACTGCTATGGGTACCAGGTTCGCACCAAGTTATGCCAATCTCTATGTGGGCAAATGGGAGCATGACACCATCTATGGTGGCGCCTCCTGGGGTGCGAGCCTGGTACTCTGGCATAGGTTCATAGATGATATTGTTTTTATTTGGTCTGGTGGTCCCGACTCTCTGTCTGATTTTATTAGTAATTTAAATAAAAATTCATATTTTTTAAAATTCACGGGAACCACCAGCACCGTATCTATTAATTTTTTGGACCTTAATATTTTTATTGACGAGGGCAGAATTCACACTAGAACATTTCACAAACCTACGGACGGGAACAATTATATTGCTCTAGATAGTTGCCATCTCCCCAACTGGCTACTTAACGTTCCCAAAAGCCAGCTGATTCGGGCACACAGAAACTGCTCCCAAGCACAGGACTTTACCCGGGAAGCAGAAATTCTTACAAATAAATTTGTCCATAAGGGTTACTCATATAGTGCTCTGTCCTTGGCCAAAAATCAAGTTGAAGAGCTACCCAGATCATGTCTTCTCCAAACTAAAGAAAGAATCAACAAACAGTTATCGTTGGAAATAGTCCCCATTATTACCAGATATAACGCCAACACCCACCTTTTTAGAAAGATTGTGAACAGACATTGGGATATTTTAAGAGAAGATAAAGTCATTGGCGAAAAACTTCCCGAACGTCCACTATTCATCTACAAAAAGGCTCGTAATTTGGGAAACAAAATAGCCCCTACAGTTCCACGCTGTTTGTTTTCAACAAAACATTCGTTTTTGCATAAACATCCAGGCTTTTATCCTTGTCTAAAATGCAAACCATGCAAATTATGAAAAACTAAAAAACAACTTTCGCTTCTAAAGGGGACTACTGACTGGAGAATTGAGGACTCTATATCCTGTGACACTAAAGGGGTCATCTATTCAATCAGATGCCCCGTGACAAAATTTATATAGGAAGAACTAAGCGGGCCCTGCAAATTAGGATTAATGAACATATTAGGAATATCAATAAAAAATTTGAAGGCCACCCGCTTTCTAAACATTTGCTGACCCATCATGAGGGGTTAATTCATGGCACCATTATTACTGGCCTTAAAGTGGTACAGAAATGTTGGAGAGGAGGTTATTTTATCCAACAAATGTCCAGGGAAGAGACCAAAATGATCTTTGAATTTCAATACTTAATATGGTCATGTGACCGCTGCGGGCTATATAGGTATACATTACCTAGAGAGGACCACCCCTGATGAAGGAACACGTTTGTCTCCGAAACACGTAGGATTTGGTCCATTACGCTTTCCTTAGCCTGTCATGTGAGCAATCACATGACCGTGACGTCACGTAAGGTCCTGCAACAGCAGAGTACCTAGCGGCTCAGCCCAGCAGCGCTGACACACTCCACAGAAGAAACGAGCACAGGATCTTCTGCCGCCGGCTGGGGCAGTGCCTGCAGCCCGCAATCCTGAAGGCAACACGCGGCATTCACTGGATTTTACCCCTCTTTGGCAACGCAAGTGGACTTAACTACGGAAGTTTGCACTTCACAGCGGTAGCCTTACCAGGTATATTTCATTCACTAACGCCTTTTTAATATATAATTTTAAAATTTCTCACGGTGGTTGTACTATCTCCAGTTAACTGCAACTCCCATTTGTTATCTGAACTTTTACTTTTTTTTTTTTTTTGAGCAGCCATTAGTTTTGGTCCTCACAAGGGGTTAAATCTGGACTCCAGCGCAGATAGCTCTTCTTTTTTACTATATGAAAAAGAAAATCAGCAGTACCCTGTCTGCTATGGTAACCCATTAGTGCCCCATGAATGTGTCTGATTAATAGCAGCATCTAAATTGTTAACCACACAGTTGGAGCTCAGCTTTGGCTGCTACAGTTATAAACCGATGCTAATTATGTACAATAGCCAGGATCTACTGTGTGTGGAAATGAAGGCATCATAGTGCCTTGCAGCACAGTGGGGTTTGGTTCAAATCCCACTAAGGACAACATCTGCAAGGAGTTTATATGTTGTCCCTGTGTTTGCGTGGGTTTATTCGGGGTACTCTGGTTTCTTCTCACTGTTCCGGTCACTCAGATGGACAAGTCTTGTTTTGGTGAATTCTGCCTACCTGATTGCATTGTGGCTTGTTTTTCATGGGATGGCCTGGGCCTCTCTATTCAAATGTACAGAAAAATGAATGCTTCATCATACCAAGACATTTTGGACAATAGTATGGACTATAAGGGAACAATTAAAATCAAAAACAAGGTTCATTAAAGGCATAATTTGATGAGTTTGGTGTAGAAGGATTTGATTGGTCCACACATAGCCCTGACTTCAACTATACCATAGACCTTTATTATGAACTAGTAAGTTAGACTGCACCCCCCACACTGGTCCATCATCAGTATAAAACCTTTCACATGCTCTTGTTTGCTTGAATGAGCAAACATTATTGCTTGAATGAACAAAAACTTACACTAAATCTTGTAGTATGCCTTCCCCGATGAGTGAAAACAATTGCAACTTTAAAGTGGTGTTGAACTCAATATTAATGCCTAAGTATGTAATTAGGAATGTCAATAAAAACTCCTGTGGGTGTAATATGTGGATATCACAATACGTTTACCAATAAAATGTATGTGCAAATGCAATAATAACTGTGTCAGATGGGTGCCCCTAAAGTTTGTCTCATTAACTATCATTTTTTTCTCCACAGATTAAATGTGGCTTTGTCAAAATAACAAAGAATTTGACTGATACTTCTCAGTGGACGTGAAGAATGGTCATATCGAAAGATAGCAGAAGAATGTAATGCACATCATCCAAGAAGGATTGGATTCCATTTGGCTTTTCCAAGGTGGTTAAAAGGTTTAAAGAAACGGACACTATCATGGATCAACCTGTTCTGGATGACCAAAATGAAATAAATTGTCACCCCTAATATGTATACTAGCCCCCAAAAATTCACTTTGTGAGACATCAATGGAGCTGGCTGTTCCCAAAACAACCATCAGTAGTATCTTAAAAGAACAAAAATTTCATCCATACAAGGTACTTACTTGATTGAAAGCATAAAGAATGTGCTAAAATTGACAGCAATGTGGATTTATTACATCGAGTTCACTTGAATTGGGTGAAATAAATGAGAAAATACATTTTTACAGTTGTCCTTTTTTAAGATATGCGACAGTTTTTCCTGGAAAAGCCATACTCGTAATTATAAAAATAAAAAAAAAATAACATTCCAGGATTGTCATTTGGCAGAGGAATAGAACAACAAAGTGGAATTAAACTGGCACATGAATAAAAATTTTTAAATATGGTCACGAAGGGAGGTAACATTTCTGGTCATAAAGTTGTTAATCATGTCAAGACTGGGCCAATGTTCCCCATTAACATCCAGCGCATTTTAGTTTCTGTTTTCATACATGTGGTTTTAAGAGCTCTGCTTTTTTGAATCCAGATATTTAAACAATTTATGCATCTTTTTTGTGAGCCATGGGGCTTTTACTTTTATGTTTTCATTTTTTGTCTTTTTTTTGCTGATATAAGGGGAGATGTAAAAGATGAAAAGGACATATTTATTATGATTTGTTTATATAGCATATGAGCAAAGATTAACAACAGTAGTAGTAATCAGAAAATGATCAGCTCAAAAAATCTCAATGCAGAGGACTGTGAGGAGACCAAAGAAAATGTAGGAACAAACAGAATCCTCCAATACTGATTTTCATAATAAAAGAATAAATTTTATTGAAGTATAAAAATATTTAAAAAAAAAACATTAAAAGTTGGAGATGCAACTTAGCCACAAAGATGATGAGAAAAAAAGCAAACACTGGACGTGATGAAGATTTTGAAAACTAGATAAAATGATACAAGTTATACAAGGTAACGAACATCATATAATAGTAACATAGTTATTAAGGTTGAAGGAATACTTTAAGTCCATCTAGTTCAACCCATAGCCTAACCTAACATGCCCTAACATGTTGATCCAGAGGAAGGCAAAAAAAACCCATGTGGCAAAGAGTAAGCTCCCCCTTGGGGAAAAAAATTCCCGACTCCACATACGGCAATCAGTCTAGTTCCCTGCATCAACGCCCTATCAAGGAATCTAGTATATATAACCTGTAACATAATACTTTTCAATGATAACCCTACAGGCAGTCTAAAGTAGGATGAAAATACCTCTATGATTTAGTTACAGTAATATCAAATATAATACCACCTATAGTGGTCATAATAATCGTATAACCAATTTGAAGTACAGCATAAAGATTTAAGCAAAGTGCATAGTGCAAACAGGATCAATAGAGTATAAAAATGTATGGTATATAAGAAAAGTAACTCTATCTGTAAGTACAGTGTCCGCTTATTTAACAATTATGTCCGTTTTCATCTGAAGGCAACTGTGTATTGAAGAAAAATTCACAGTATGATAAAATCATTGGAATTCGCAGCCTTCAGAGGAAAACCAGAGAGCATGTGCACACCATAACTCGAGATGGTCAAATGAACCACAATAGATGCAAAGTGAATCTATCAGAGGCAAATTAAATACAACCTGTTTGAACTCACGTACCAGTGTGCCCATTGATTGCGTTTTGATATTCAATCTTCCTCAGAAGGGATGCATAGGCTTCCCAGTGGACTGGACCATCTATTTATGTGGGGACCAAGCTCAAAGAAATGCCTTTCTTGATTAAAACCACCTGTCTATCTCCAGGGTCCGTTCAAACTGGAAGTGCCCAGCGCCATCTTGTGTCCTTATGCCCCGGAAGTGCCCATTGTGTCATGTCGTCATGGTAACAAGTGCATATAACACCGTAAGCCGTGCACCGGAATTATCTGTGGAAATGGTAGTGTCCGTAGTAACAAGTGCACATAACATCATAAGTTGTGCCCCAGGAGTGTCCATAGTGTCGGATGGTCACAGCAATAAAATGCTTACCTAGCTAGAGGCGGCTATCGATATCTCTTAGTGCGCGCATAAACTCTATGTTAATGATAATGAGGCATCATAAGGATATTTGCAGAAGCCATTCCCCTGCTACACTTCCCAGTGTGTCCCAAGTGGTCATAGTGCCATCACTAGCATTTGAGGCCGCACCTCCAGAGACGTCCTCTATGACACACTTCATGTCATTCTAGCATGATGGCTCTAAGTGGCTGGTGCGAAATGCTCTCTGACACACCAATGGTGATGCTTATCACATCATCCCACTTGCGGCTGTTGCTGCTGGCTAAGGTGATAGATACCCTTAACTTAGCACATGAGCGCTGATGTCACATGCCAGCCTAGAGCCTCATCATACATCACACATAGACCAGAGGCAGTCAGGCACTACTGAGGCATAGTTATAGATGAAGAGGATAAAAGGATGGGCGTTCCAGCTCCTTAAAATTTCAGCTTCGATCTACAAATAGATCTTTATCAAAACTTTGATAAAGATCTATTTGTAGATCGAAATGTATTGCTAGACACCTCTCTTTCCATCTACCCCATTTTTCAACATCTTCTTAGGAGTTTGGCATTATTGCTTATTTTATTATGGATTAATAAAAATTGAAATTTTAAGGAGCTGGAATGCTGATCCTTTCATCCTCTTTGTGCTTCACATCCCGTCAAGACAAAGTTCTGTGCACCTGTGTGGTTGTCGGTGAGCTGGCTGTGGCTTGCAGCCACATTATTCATATTTTTGTACATAGTTCTAGATGCCCTTAATTTGGTTTATGGCCACTGCACAGCTGTTCATATATTTTCTGTCCAAATCTATACTCACCCCGGTTATCATAAATTGCCCTGATGAGGCCATTGGAATGGGGACAAAACACATAGGGAAAGTTTTGCGGGTTGACATGAATAGGTACTTGCGTACTTGGGTACTGCCCTTATTAGGGTAGGAGTCCTTTTACATGGAGCATGAGCTGGGATTATACGTTCTACATACTTACCTTTCTCCTTCCACCAGCGCTGTGTTCCATGGGCGAGTGTTAAAGGATCTTCTCAATTTATTTTACCTGCACTGTTTTCGCTTTGGGAACTTCATGCAATACCGTTTTCTATTTTTGGCTATATATGCAATATGTATTGTTTGTTGGTTTTTATCTGTATCTGATAACTATTTGGTGGTTTTTATGAGGTTCAATTAAAGATTAAGTTTTAAGGTACTCTTTGCTTTATATGCTTTATATACTCGTGTATAAACTGAGTTTTTCAGCACATTTTTTGTGCTGAAAATTGCCCACTCAGCTTATAAATGAGTCATTGTGACAGAAGATGGTGGGTGAGGGGTAGAGGGTGAGTTGGCAAGCAGCGGGTCACAGGAGGCAAGAGTCAGTGGCTGCGTCTAAAGCCTGTGCCCGCTACTAAAGAGAAATGAATATTCACTGCACTGGCAATGAATATTCATTTCTCTTATAATGCACAGAGTTACAGCCGCAGCTGCTGGTTCCTGCAGCGGCCGGACGATCATGGGTGTCTATCATTAAGGTAATGAATATTCACCTCTATGTACTCCCATAGGCATGGGGAGAGGTGAATATTCATTACCTTAATGAGCAGGGACACATGATCATTCCACCTGAAGAGCTGCTGGCACTGAAACGAGATGCAATGAGGGCGTGCATGGAAGGTGAGCAGGATGTGTTTTTTATAGGGATGAAGAACCATGCATACAAGGACAGGGATGGGGAGTCATGCATACAATGATGGGGATAAGAAGCCATGCAGACAGGGATAGGGGATAAGGTTTAACGATGCTCTGAAATAAGTGGATAGTGTCCCCAGCATGTGAAATTCTCTGGGGTCTTGGCTACCAAGGGAAGCTGAGACCTCAAAGTACATGATTCAGGTAAGGTTTTACTGAACCCAGTATTGCGATCGCCGTTATTAAAATAACGTCAGATTTCTCATATAATTTATCTCTCCTCTGATGTGATTGCATATCAGAGGAGAGAGAAATGGGTTCTCCCGATCCCCCCGGTACCTTCAGTGTCCCTACACTCTCCTGCATGTAATGCCCCCCGGCCAGCGGGGTCTTCTTCTGGGAGGAAAACGGAGGGCGCATACGGCGTGCTCGCCGAGATCTTCCAGCCAGCACCCAGCAACAATAGGAAATTTTTCCTATTGGTTAATTTGATCACTGATAGACTCTATCAGATTGATCAAATATAAAAAAAATAGTAAATCAAACCCCCTTCATCACCCCCATAGATAGATAAAAATAAAAAAAATTCAATGTTTCCATTATGGTTAGAGTTGGGCTAGGGTTAGCATTAAGGTTGGGGCAAGGGTTAGGGTTGGGGCTACAGCTAGGGTTAGGGTTGGGGCTAGATCTAGGGTTAGGGTTGGGCTAGAGTTAGGGCTGGGTTAGTGTTAGGGATGGGCTAGGGTTAGGGTTGGGCTAGGGTTAGGGTTGGAGCTATGGTTAAGATTGGGGCTATTGTTAGGGTTGAGGCTAGGGTTAGAGTTGGGGCTAGGGTTAGGGTTTGGCTAGGGTTAGGGTTGTGGTTATGGTTATGATTAGGGTTGAGATTAGGGTTAGGGGTGTGTTATGGTTAGGATTGTGGTTAGAGTTATGGTTATCATTAGTTATGGTCGGAGTTAAAATTAGTGGTTTCCAAATGTGACAAGGAACCCACTATTGATTAAAGCTAATTTTGTGTTCAAAAAGTCAAACAACGCTCCCTCCCTTCTAAGCCCTACCATGCGCCCAAACAGTGGCTTTCCCCACATACGGGACATCGGCACATCGGCATACTCAGGTGAAATTGCACAGCAAATTTTGTTTCTCATTTACTCCTGATACTCTTGTGAAAATAAAAAAATTGGTTCCAAAGTAAAATTTGGGTGAAAAAAAAAATGTTAATCTTTTCCTTTCACATTGCTTTCGTTCTCGTCAAGCATTTGATGAATTAATAAACTTTTTTTTAATGTGGTTTTGCACACCTTGAGGGATGGAGTTTTTATAATGGTGTCACTTTTGGGTATTTTCTGTTATATTGACCCCCCAAACTCACTTCAAATGTGAGGTGGTCCCTAAAAAAAAAAGTTTTGTAAATTTTGTTGGAAAAATGAGAAATCGCTGGACAACTCTTAACTCTTATAATGTCCTAACAAAAAAATTATGTTTCCAAAATTGTGTTGATGCAAAGTTTACATGTGGGAAATATTATTTATTAACTATTTTGTGTGACACCACTCTGCAATTTACGAAAATGTAAATGACCCGCCAATGAAGAATCCGATGCATCTTCAGAGGTCTTATATGCATAAAACTTCCATTTTATTGAAGAATAGTAGAAAAATATAAAACAGCACAATTACATGCAGTCAGATCAGCCAGTGGACATCTAGAACCAACATGTTTTCGCCTGTGACAAGGCCTTAATCAAGGTCTCACTGAACAGACACAAATAGACATTAAATAGCGACAAAGAGCAAGTCCATAAAGAGGCTCAGGAATGACTTAAATTCAATAACCATGTTGAAACCACCTGCGTGCGTGCTGGACATGAAAGTGTTACTCACACAGCTGAAATTTCTGCTCTGAACTTAGCCTCTGTATGTACTTGTTCTTTGTAGCTAATTAATGTCTATTTGTGTCTGTTCAGTGAGACCATGATTAAGGCCTTTTTACAGGCCGAAACTTGTTGGTTCTAGAAGTCCACTGGCTGATTTGACTGCCTGTAACTGAGCTCTTTTATATTTTTCTACTGTTATTCAATAAAATAGAAGTTTATCTATATAAGACCTCTAAAGGTGCAGCTGGGTCATTTACATTTTTTTGGATTTCGTTGTTGTGGCTACCGAGCCACCACTCTGGCTGACGGATGGACTCCTGGAGTGAGACAAGGACGGTGAGCTGACTAAAAATTTTTCTTTTTTGTTTTTTTCTCAGATTTAAGGGTACAAAAATTAAAAGTTTGAAAATTGCTAAATTTTCAAAATTTTTGCCAATTATTCATTTTTTTCATAAATAAACGCAAGTTATATTGAATAAATTTTACCATTAAATGAAGTACAATATGTCACGAAAAAACATTCTCACAATCAGTGAAATACGTTGAAGCATTCCAGAGCTATAGCCGCATAAAGTGACAGTGGTCAGAATTGTAAAAATTTGCTTGATCATTAAGTACCCAATTGGCTTTGTCACTAAGGGGTTAAATATATTTTTATAATTTCTGATTTAACCTGTTGCTGGATCTGGTATGCTAGATGAAGTTACAAGACAAATTCAGCCTCCTGGATGAAATATTGAGCTGATCTGGGTTTGCTAATATCCAGCAGCTACTGCTACTTCCCATTATATGATAGGACAGGAGAAGGAAGTGCTGTTAGCTCACCCAGTGCTGTGTGTAGAGCGCTCAGAAAGGCAGAGGTGGTAATGAACTATCTCTGCCTTCTCTGTTCACAGTCTGCCTTTCTATAATAACCAGCTCTTCACTCTTGCAAATGAATGATCTTTGTAAATACTGACTCTGCAGTGACAGTCTTCAGAGTAATACAACGTTTGACTGTATATTAGATCCTGGATATCCACGATCCCCAATATAAGTAACTGTAAAATACACTTGGGCCGCTAACTGTGATGACAGTGGATGCGAAGCACAAGTTGTATGTCTGATGGTGTTAAAAGCTCCATGCGGGGCTGCAACTCCTGGGGAACGTCCTCCCGCAGCAGTGCGATCCCGCTCAGTTATGGAGCTGGGAGACCGGCGGTGCACTCCGGCGGGAAGAGCGACTGTGTAGTCGCGAGGTTGGTGGAGGGCGTGGTCAGGTGGAGGATCAACCGACGCATTTCAAAGGACTACGTCCTTCTTCATCAAATTTAAAGTAACATATTAGGCTCCGTAGGCTATTCAACGAGAAGAAAACAATATAATATTACAAAATGATTTGAGGAAGCTTGAAACTTGGGACCAGAAAAAACAATTTAAGTTTACTGTGAATCAGTTTAAGGTTATTCACTTGGACCCTGGAAACAAAATGGACAATTATGTACTTGAAGTAAAACACTTTGTAAAACTATTACTGAAAAAGACTTGGGATTATCGATGGATAGCATTTATAAGTTCATTGTTTGAAGCCAGGATACTGCTGCTGAGGCAAATAAAATCATGGGATAACTCAGACTCAAAAGAAGCATAGATGATATATAGTTTTGACTAAACCAATCACTTGGAATATTATGTACAATTTTGGATATAATAAGCTCCTCCCAGTGACAAGATGTGGCTTTTTTATACTTAATATCAGGTTTTGCCATATGATGGATAGATATGCAGTTTATTACATTTCCATTAAGTAAAATGTCTTTTATACGTTAAATAATTTATGTTAAGGTTAAATTGTAGATAAGGCCTGTTAGTTTTAAACAAATCAGCTATGTAAACAGTAATTTATTAAGCACAGTTTTTGATAACAGCAGTTGAAAGAGATTTGTAATTACAGTTTAAGGTTATGCTCGGAATCTCCTGAATCAGTGGAAGCCTCTGTTGACTTATATTAAATCCCTCACAAGTAATTAAACCCAACAAAGTGTAAGCTACAATTCTTTAATTATCAGAATCAATCAAAAATATCTCTGTGCAATGACAGTTGTATCTTCAACTGTGTGCTACTCCTAAAATTTAGATTCCTAAAAAGGGAAATGGAATAAGCAAGAAGGTAGTTCAAGTTTTACCTGTCGACACTTAAATGACAAATTCCATATTTCTATGACAGCCAAAAATGAACAGCTCTTTTCATATAAGCATTAAAGCATGACTGACTGACAGAAGCTTGAACTCAAGTCAAATTCTGTTTTCAACCTTCAGAAATAATGGATAGATATTTCTTTATCTTTTTTCAGTTTGTTCACTAAAACAAATTGAGGAATCGCATTAGAATGAAAGAAACTTTTTGGACTGCTTTGAATGTTAATGCATATCAACTGTATCCCTTTTTAATAAAACATCTATGAATATAATTATTTTATTGTTTAATTAAAAGCATTTTAGCACAGAAATAATCTAATAAATTGTTAATTGTTTTATTGGAATATTAGCATTTCCCATTTAATCTCTAATTTATACAGGACCTTTAACTTGCACAAAAATGTTGTTAAATACCTTCCAAAAATTTCTGAGTGTCCCAGATTCTAAAGTTTTGTACTGTGTCATACCATTGCAGTGATGTTCATATTTGTTGCTTCTGTAGCCAGCAATGTGAAATCTTTTCCTTGAACAGCAACAGGGCCTTTCTTCATTGGGGCCATGCACTATTACCCCTCCCAAATGCTTCCAATCACAGCTTGTCTGTTGATCTGGCAATCTAGCTGTCTCAGAAGCTGCTGATCTTTGATTGTCAGCATCTGAAAATGAGAATCACACCATGCCTCCCCGAAAAAGACTCTAAAGAAACGTCAAGTTAGTCTGCAAGCAAAGATTTCACATAATGTATATTTCTGAAATGAAGTGACACAGTGAAACATATAAAAGAGCATCAAAATCGGGGAATCTCAGGTATATAACAATTTTTTTTCAGGAAATGTCACACTGGGTGAGGAAGAAGCTAAGTGCACAACAGATGGAAGAGGATGAGGGAGCCCAAACACTTGAAAAGGTGGGGTTGAGAGCCCAAGGCTGATCTGACTACACGCTGTCTGCCTTAATGTCCCTAAATAGGTTCCGCACCTATCCTCGAGCATGAACCTAATCCCTTACGACCCCTCGCGATAGGCCCTGGATAGGGAGGGGACAGGGTGAGCACTTGTCAGCTCCCACTACAACTATGGACAAAGCAGGAAGACAACATGAGGGAATACACTTAGCTTGATATGACATAAGAGAGCTCATGCCAGCAATCCTAGAGGCTTCAGGAAGAAATATGTGGACTTCTACCACTTCCAACAGACAGAGGTAAATAGAGCTAACACAAGCGCCTAACTGAAGGGACTCAGGGTATTTGAGCATTTAGCAGGGGTGTGTCAATAAGTAGTAGAAGGCCAAGGTCGCTGCAAGGTCCTAAAGGGAGATGATATTACTCACCACAAGTCCTCTCTAAGTCCTTTTGTGAAACTGTTACTTAATATAGGAATGTGCGGTCACAAACAACATGCCAGCCATTTCATTTCTTGCAAAGATTGTCCTTCAGCTTTCTCATAAATAAAAACATTTTCATACATGTTGAAATTGGACTCCTTTATAATTAAGTAGATTAGCCTTTTTGAGAGTTTATCATATGAATTGTATTTGTGTCTGTTTATGTTATTTTAATATGATATATCACACATGTTTTTTGAATGTTGTCTCTACCAATTGTTAGAACTCATCTAGAATCCCCACAAAACTTGAATACACAATCATTCTTCAATACCATACTTTGTACAGAAGATCACTGGGGTTTCACTTCATTTAAAAAAAAACTATTAAAACAAGGCAAAATTAGTTCAACTAATCAGGCTTTCTGATTCCAAGTTACCAGAACTATGAATTAGAGACCGACTCCATTATTACAGCCATACATGTTTCACTGTGAAACTTCCCTTTAAATTGGATTTGTCTCCAGATTTCTCAATACAAACTAAATATAGTATGAAATATTATGATGATGATGATAATTATTATTAATAGTATATCTTTTAAACCTCTATTATTCTAGTAATAAAATGCTCATCATGAATATTTTATACACTACAAGCAATTAAAATACCTACACCAGTTGAGCACATTCTGATACATCTACCAGGCTGTTTATGTGCAGTGGGGAAAACAGTATTTAGTCAGCCACCAATTGTGCAAGTTCTCCCACTTAAAAAGATGAGAGAGGCCTGTAATTGACATCATAGGTAGACCACAACTATGAGAGTCAAAATGAGAAAACAAATCCAGAAAATCACCTTGTCTGATTTGTAGTGTTGAGCGATACCGTCCGATATTTGAAAGTATCGGTATCGGATGGTATCGGCCGATATTCGAAAAATATCGGATATCGCCGATACCGATATCCGATACCAATACAAGTCAATGGGACACAAATATCGGAAGGTATCCTCTATGGTTCCCAGGGTCTGAAGGAGAGGAAACTCTCCTCCAGGCCCTGGGATCCATATTCATGTGTAAAATAAAGAATAAAAATAAAAAATATTGATATACTTACCCTCGGACGCGCCCTGGTTGTCACCGCTGCAACCGCCATGCTTCCCTTTCTAAGAATGAGCGCGTTAAGGGCCTTCCATGACGTCGCGGCTTGTGAATGGTCGCTGAGCAGACCAGTCACGCGACCAGTCACAAGCCGCGACGTCATCGAAGGTCCTTAAACGTGCTCATTCTTAGGAATGAGCGCGTTAATGACCTTCGATGACGTCGCGGCTTGTGATTGGTCGCGTGAGTGGTCACATGACCGCTCAGCGACCAATCACAAGCCGCGACGTCATCGAAAGTCCTTAATACGCTCATTCTTAGGAACGGAAGCATGGCGGTTGCAGCGGTGACAACCAGGGCGCGTCCGATGGTAAGTATATCAATATTTTTATTTTTATTCTTTATTTTACACATGAATCTTAATCCCGATACCGATTCCCGATATCACAAAAATATCGGAACTCGGTATCGGAATTCCGATACTGCAAATATCGGCCGATACCCGATACTTGCGGTATCGGAATGCTCAACACTACTGATTTGGCAAGATTTATTTAGCAAATTATGGTGGAAAATAAGTAAATATGTAAATAAGTAAAAACATGCATGATTTCTGGCTCTCACAGACTTGTAACTTCTTCTTTAAGAGACTCCTCTGTCCTCCACGCATTACTTTGGTTTTAGTATTTTTATTCCAGAAATTGACAGCAGCATTTATCATTTTACCAGCTGCGGATAGATTGCGATTCCACCCATAGCTGTTAGGGGCACATGTCAGCTGTTCACATCAGATCATGTGCCTGAAAAAATTAAAAGAGGGGCAGGCGATCTGTAACGTACCTATACGTCATAGGTCGAAAAGAGGTCAATATCCTATCTTGGCAAACGTCTTTCTCACTATTTAATTTTTTTTATCTAACCAATTTGACATTTTTATATGTTGCTTTAATGTAGTTATTCTAAAAAATTATTGGAGCCCCCTCCTTTCAGCCCTGAGTTTGTTAATGAGATGCTTATGAAAAGCAGTTTTAACAGAAGCGACTATTTGCTGATCTCTGAAGCCGCACAAGCCTTTTTTCTGGCTGCTGAACTTCTTGATTAAGATTGTGGCATGAAGAGAATCTTACATGTTAGCATGGTGCAGCATGTGCAGATTGTGCAGCAAGTGTGTACTGACATCATTTTATGACAGCCTAAAATTGTAGTTTAAAAAATGAAAGGCGTTGCAAAATATAAATGGTGATGTATTTTGCTTCCTAATGCTGATATTAAACAGTTACCTCTCACTATCTGTGAAAGCCATGGCAGACATTGGCCAGTGAAGGTACTTAGGCTGATATTACAGAGCACAGTATAATCTCATAATCGCATCCCATCGTATTCATTATCAAGGATCAGAAATTTCTCTCTTGTTCAATATAAGTTAAATATTGCAAAACTTGATTACAAAAAACAGTACTTATTCCAACAAATAACAGATGAATGTATTCTTTTTCAGTACTTCAGTGATAATGATTGCACACAAATGTAATGAATGTAAGAGAAACCCAAAAATATGTTTCTTTTCTATCACTCTTTTTAAGTGCATGTCTCAAATTAAACAATAATGTATGGATAGCGTAATTCTTGCTGCTGTGTAAGTTTAAAGGGTCATTTATTAACCCCTTCATGGGATTTTTTGTTTTTCCGTGTTCGTTTTTCACTCCCCTCCTTCCCAAAGCCATAACTTTTTTTTATTTTTCTGTCAATTTGGCCATGTGAGGGCTTATTTTTTGCGGGACGAGTTGTACTTTTGAACGACATCATTGGTTTTAGCATGTCGTGTACTAGAAAACGGGAAAAAAATTCCAAGTGCGGTGAAATTGCAAAAAAAGTGCAATCCCACACTTGTTTTTTGTTTGGCTTCTCTGCTAGGTTCACTAAATGGTAAAACTGACCTGCCATTATGATTCTCCAGGTCAGTACGAGTTCATAGACACCTAACATGACTAGGTTATTTTTTATCTAAGTGGTGAAAAAAAATTCCAAACTTTGCTAAAAAAAAAAAAAACAAATTGCGCCATTTTCCGATACTCGTAGCGTCTCCAGTTTTCGTGATCTGGGGTCGGTTGAGGGCTTATTTTTTGCGTGCCGAGATGACGTTTTTAATGATAGCATTTTGGTGCAGATATGTTCTTTTGATCGCCCGTTATTGCATTTTAATGCAATGTCGCGGCGACCTAAAAAACGTAATTCTGGCGTTTCGCATTTTTTTCTCGCTACGCCGTTTAGCGATCAGGTTAATGCTTTTTCTTAATTGATAGATCGGGCGATTCTGAGCGCGGCGATACCAAATACGTGTAGATTTGATTTTTTTTTATGGATTTATTTTGATTGGGGCGAAAGGGGGGTGATTTAAACTTTTATATATTTTTTATTTTTTTCACATTTTTTTAACTTCTTTTTTTTACTTTTGCCATGCTTCAATAGCCTCCATGGGAGGCTAGAAGCAGGCACAACTCGATCGCCTCTGCTACATAGCTATAATTTTAAAAAAAAATGGCATGGGGTCCACCCTCCTGCAGCTCAAATTTACCACAGTGAAATTCTCCCAGTGAACTGGGGTGAACTCATCTCTCCACCATGAGACTTTTTCTCACTGTGGTAGCGGTGAACTCACTATGGTCACTGCAGTTCATTTGCCCAGCTGGGAATATATCCTCTGTAACTAGTAGTAACCTCGATGACATCACTGCTAATCACTGAGGCTGTGCTCGCAGTAGCTCATGCATCAGTGGTTCTCAGCCTGGATGGTCGCATCTTGGCACCATCCAGGTTGACAACTGTTTACCCCTCAGACATGGATTACAACATGGGACAAAATGATGAACAGGTAAGGGATAGTTTTTTTTATTTTTGTTTTATTACAGGAGACGATGGATTCAATAGAATGGGCATTGAAGTGAGTATAGTTTAATTTAAAATCATTAAAGGAGTCTGTGTTATTCTTTCAATTAAAATATTTTATTCTGACTGTGTTTATTTATAATATACTGTAACTATAGGATTAATAATAGGCATCTTATAGCCACTTCTCCATAACAATTCCGTTGGCTTAATGCCACCTTACAATACAAAGGTGACATCAACACCACAAATATGAACCCCACTTGCCACCGTTACAGGGTAAGTGGGAAGAGTCAGACAAAGTGCCATAACTGGCACATCTAATAGATGTTCCTTTTCTGGGTGGCTACGGGATGCTATTTTTAGGCTGAGGGGCAATATCCATGGCCTCTTGCCAACCTGAGAATACCAGCCCCCATCTGTCTGCTTTAGCTTGGTTGGTTGTAAAAAAGTGGGGGGAACCCAAGCCGCTTTTTAAATTATTTATGAGGATCCCTCTATTCTTGATAACCACCCTTGCTGAAGCTGACAGCTGAGGGTTGCATCCCCCAGATGTCAGTTTTGCCTGGCTGGTTTTCAAAAATACAGGAGAACCCACGCAGACATTTTATTAAATTATTTACTTACAGCTCATGCGCTGGCTGATGAATGCTCCTATCAGCCACTCCTGCTCTCACAATTATCGGCGGCAGCAGCCATCAGCTGATGGGAGCAGTAGTCCCATCAGTTGAAACCAGTGACCAAAGGTAAATTTTATACCTCCGATCATTGCTGCACTCTAACGCTGTCATATGACAGCATGTGAACCGCAGCTGCCTGACCAGCAGTGATGATTTTACCACCGATCAGAAGAGGTGTTTGCCACGCAGTCATGAACATGACAGCATGGCAAACACTGGCTGTTCGGACCCCTATTTAAGTGAATAGGGTCTGGGTTCGAGTTTGGGTCCGGATACTTTTCTGGTACCCAAACTGTTTAACTGTTCAGCCGAACCTGCTGGACCAGAACATCCAAGTGTCCACACATCTCTATTTATAAGAAAAAGTAATAGTATGCATAGCACTGTTAAAATGGCAATGTAATGTAGTAGAAAATAGAAGACTTTCTCATATACAATAGCATTGAATTCCCTCCCTTAAGCATTTATAATGAATACCTGAATATTATTTTAATAGCAGGTAATCACTCTAATGGCTTTAATGTGCTTTTTAAATCAGTGGTCTGTAACACTAAGGTTGCCAGTTCATACCTTTTTCAAAGAATATTATTTTTACCCAGAAGTAATAATGTCTTTGAATAAGAAACTATTGTTTTTAAGAACATGGCTCACAAAAATGTAGAAATGTATTAAATAATTTGATGGTAATCAAATTTGTCTAGAACTTTAAGAAATTTGCTGGTCCTGATGCATTTGAACAATTTGCAATTCAATTCATAGTAATCTTAAAAAAAATACTCCACTTGCTCCACTTAATACATTGCGGAAGATTGCATTAGCCAGTGGTTCACATGCCCTAAGGATCAGCTGGGCAGTCTTCCCAATAATGCCTTGCAGCTGTCACAACACATGTGGCAGTGTAGCCAATAAGTGAAGAATATCAGAGTCACTATAAAAGCTGAGGCAGAGAAAGCTGTTGTCATTTACGAGATTACAGTCTAGAGTAAAGACTTCAGAGAGCATGGCTCAGCATTAGAGATAGGGAGCCTACCAAACGAAAACAATCCCCTAAATTAAAATGTATATACTTTATTGATCATACAGTAAAACAACATATTTGGAAAAACTGATATTTTCATACTTTGCTTTTTTTTGTGCTAAAGGGATATTATAATTTGTGAGGAGTCTACCTAGGTACTACCAGAGCATGATAAGAAACCAGATTTTAAGACCTCATACGAAAAGTATAAGTTTTAATTATTTCCTGGATATACAGTGATTGTGTTTGTTTTGTCCCTTTTGGATTCTGTTCCATTTAATCATTGTGGTTTTTCTATATGTTGTTTTATTGTATGATCAATAAAGTATGAATATTTTAATATACAAGGATTTTTTTTTTCTTTTAGACTAGGGCTAATAGTTTTGTGCAGGCAGAAGTCCACATTTTCTACTAAAAATCGTTTGGCTAATGCTGTGTTGCAGTCAAGACACAGCAGGCCCCATTTGTTAATCAAAATTGTTAGGGATAATAGTGTTGTGCAGCCAGGAGGCCCCATTAGCCAATCAAAATCGTTAGGGCTAATAGTGTTGTGCAGGAAGGAGTCCACATTTCCTACTAAAATCATTTGTGCCAATACTATGTTGCAGTCAGGTCTTAGGAGACCCCATTTGCTAATCAAAATCATTAGGGCTAATATTGTAGTTTAGCCAGGAGGCCCCATTTTCTAATCAAAGTTGTTAGGGCAAATAGTGTGCAGGCAGGAGTTCACATTTCTTACTCAAAATTATTTGGACTAATACCTTGTTGCAGTTAGGACTCAGGAGGCCCCATTTTTTAATCAAAATCATTAGGGCACATAATGAAGTTTAGCCAGGAGGCCCCCTTTGCTAATCTATGTTGTTAAGCTTATAATATTGTGCAGGCAGGAGTCCACATTTCCTACTCAAAATCGTTTGGACTCAGGAGGCCCCATTTACTAATCAAAATTGTTAAGGATAATTTTGGGGTGCAACTAGGAGGCCCCCTATTTGCTAATCAAAATCAGGGCTAATTGTGTTGTGCAGACAGGAGTCCACATTTTCTAATCAAAAACGTTTGGGCTAATACTGTGCTTCAGTAAAGACTCAGGAGGCCCTATTTGCTAAACAAAATCGTTAAGATAAATATTGGGGTGCAGCAAGGAGGCCAAATTTGCTAATCAAAATTGTTAGGGTTAATAGTCTTGTGAAACCAGGAGACCCCATTTTTTAATCAAAATTGTTAGGGCTAATATTGGGTTGCAGCCAGGGGGCCCCATTTGCTAATCAAAATCATTAGGGCTAATAATGTTATTTATACACACTATCTCAGAAAATAAATACTGATTGTCGTATCGAAGGGGGAATAGTCTTGGTGTTCGAAGTGTACGTGGGTTAGGTGATAATGTTACTGAGCGCTCTACTGAACAAACACCCTCTTGTCCTATCCAAAGACCACTAACAACATCTGTTACTGGACAGGCTACTCAACTCCCTTTTTGTGGCATCCACACAGCGGTACACCTTGTAGATGAGGGTCAGAGAGGGCATGTGCTCCAGTGGATGGCAAGCGCTACATCAAGTAGCCTCTCCTCTTCCTCCACCATAACATCTCACACAGTACAATCCACAACTTTCCAACCATCCAACTGACTCTGGGGAACCACAGATGGGCCAGTCTGAAAATTGATACCAATATTCCTGGTGTCTTCCCCAAATTTTTTAAAATGTTTGGACTCCAAGTTGGGTCTTCTTCATGCTTGTTGTCTGAATTTGGCAGAGCTCTCAGTGCAATAGGTTTACACCTGTGACTCATCCACCTGTTACTCATCAATGTTTAACTCTGTCAATTGGGTCAATTGATACCACTTTTTCTGGTGTCTGACCCTTTTCTGAGCTGTTTTGGCAGCTTGATGGTCCCCCTGAAGGTGCTGAGTATGCGTTTGGTTTTGCCTCCCATTGAATTCAATGGGGTTTGGGTATGTTTCACAAACATGTTCATTGAACATCAGGACATTCACCGAACCAAACAGAACCTTGAAAGGTTTGCTCATCTCTAGATAGGACACAGAGAGACTTGCAGCCCCCAAGGAAGCCAATGTGAAAAGCACGTTGGGGTTTCTGGCAGAGATGTCATACATGGGTTGAAAATGGGTAAGGTGGTCTCTTTTATTTACCTTCAATAATGATGTTCATTCCACTGTAAGTCTATACAGGGTGGATACACCTAAATAAAATGGAAATGGTTGGTAATATCAACTTCCTGTTTGTTCCACATTAGTATATGGGAAAGGGGAAACTTTTCAAGATGGGTTGTGAAGATGGTGGCCATTTTGAAGTCAGTTATTTTGGATCCAGCTTTATTTTTCCAAAGCGAAGAGGGTCATGTGACACATCAAACTTTTTGAGAATTTCACAAGAAAAATAATGGTGTGCTTGGCTTTAACGTAAATTTTATTATTTCATGAGTTATTTACAAGTTTATGACCACTTATAAAATGTGTTCAAAGTGCTGCCCATTTTGTTGGATTGTCAATGCAACCCTCTTCTCCCACTCTTGACAAACTGAGAGCAACACACTTTGAGTAGGTAAAGCCACTTATCTATCGCTTTCTTAATCACCAATAACTCATGATTGCCGATAGAGTAGTTGCTTTCAGATGCATAAAAGATCTTGGAAAAGAGATTGCAGGTGACCATTTGTCCGGGGGAAGACTTCTGTGTAAGAACAACCCCTATCTCAGAGGATGAAGCATCCACTTCCAGGAAAAATTGCTTGTTGATCACAGGCCTATGTACAACCCATGGCAAAAATTATGTAATCACCGGCTTTGGAGGATGTTCATTCAGTTGTTAAATTTTGTAGGAAAAAGCAGATCACAGACATGGCACAAAACTAAAGTCATTTCAAATGGCCACTTTCTGGCTTTAAGAAGCACTAAAAGAAATCAAGAACAAAAAATGTGGCAGTCAGTAATGGTTACTTTTTTAACCAAGCATAGGGTAAAAATTATGGAGTCACTCAATTATAAGGGAAAAAGTTATGGAATCATGAAAAACAAACAAACAAACAAAAAAACACTCCAACACATTGCTAGTATTTTGTTGCACCACCTCTGGCTTTTATAACAGCTTCTAGTCTCTGAGGCATGAACTTAATGAGTGTCAAACAGTACTCTTCATCAATCTGGCTCTAACTTTCTCTGATTGCTGTTGCCAGATCAGCTTTGCAGGTTGGAGCCTTGTCATGGACCATATTCCTCAGCTCCCACCAAAGATTTTCAATTGGATAGAGATCCGGACTATTTGCAAGCCATGACATTCACCTTACGTGTCTTTTTTCAAGAAATGTTTTCACACTTTTTCCTCTGTGGCAGGATGTATTATCATCTTGAAAAGTGATTTCATCATCCCCAAACATCCTTTCAGTTGATGGGATAAGAAAAGTGTCCAAAATATCAACATATACTTGTGTATTTATTGAAGATGTAATGACAGCCATCTCCCCAGTGCCTTTACCTGACATGCAGCCCCATATCATCAGTGACTGTGGAAATGTGCATATTCTCTTCAGGCAGTCATCTTTATAAATCTCATTGTAACGGCATCAAACAAAACTTCCAGTTTCATCAGCTTGGCCCAATGCAGATTCATGATTCATCATTGAGTATGACTTTCATCCAATCATCCACAGTCCACGATTGCTTTTCCTTAGCCTATTGTAACCTTGTTTTTTTCTGTTTAGGTGTTAATGATGGCTTTTGTTTAGCTTTTCTGTATGTAAATCCCATTTCCTTTAGGCAGTTTCTTACAGTTTGGTCACAGACGTTGACTCCAGTTTCCACCTATTCATTCCTCATTTGTTTTGTTGTGCATTTTCTGTTTTCGAGACATACTGCTTTAAGTTTCCAGTCTTGAAGCTTTGATGTCTTCCTTGGTCTACCAGTATGTTTGCCTTTAACAACCTTCCCATTTTGTTTGTATTTGGTCCAAATTTTAGACATAGCTGACTGTGAACAACCAACATCTTTTGCAACATTGCATGATAATGTACCCTCTTTTAATAGTTTGATAATCCTCTCTTTTGTTTCAATTGACATCTCTCGTGTTGGAGCCATGATTTATGTCAGTGCTCTTGATGAAACAGCTCTCCAAGGTGTGATCACTCCTTTTTAGATGCAGACTAACGAGCAGATCTAATTTGATGCAGATATTAGTTTTGGGAATTAAAATTTACAGGGTGATTCAATAATTTTTCCCCTCATAATTGAGTGACTCCATAATTTTTACCCTATGCTTGGTTAAAAAAGTAACCATTACTGGCTACCACATTTTTTGTTATTGATTTCTTTTAGTGTTTCTTAAAGCCAGAAAGTTGCCATTTGAAATGACTTTAGTTTTGTGCCATGTCTGGGATCTCCTTTTTTTCTACAAAATTAAACAACTGAATGAACATCCTCCAAGGCTGGTGATTACATAATTTTTTCCATGGGTTTTAGTACAGGAGCAGCAGATAAGACCTGTTTTAGGGAAAGAAATAAGTTCTCAGCCTCTGGAGTCTAAATCTTTGCATTGGTGCTCTTGCTGATCATCGCTGAAATGAAAGCAGTCCGAGACAAGAAGTGAGGAATAAACTGGCAGTAGTTGTTCACAAGCCCTAAAAATCGCTAAATTGCCTTAATGTCATCAAGTTGTGGTCATTTGAGAATTGAAGATACCCTCTCAGGATCCATCTGCAAACTTGTGTCTGGGATTATATAACCTAGTAAAGGCAAATAGGATTGTTCAAAGATGCATTTCTAAAATTTAGCAAACAGGCGATTCTCCCTATGTCTTTGAAAGACCTGCCAAACATTCCTCCTGTAAGGAAAAGATGCGTATATAGAACAAATATAACAATCTTTATTGGAATAGGATTTAACTTTTACACATACAAAATTTAAAAACCAGTAGCAAACAAGGGTGCTTGGTACGTGAGCCAAACAAATGTGAGTGGCACCCCTACTGAGCAAACAGCATAGCACAGAATAATAATATCCACATAGGCGTATTATTAATGCCAACGTAATTTAGAGAGGAACATCAGGAGCACTATCAATGCTTTAAGTCACCAGCATGAATCATCAGGCCATAGTGAGATGCCCAAGTTACCACTATTTAATGGTACATATAATAGCAAGGCATTAAACACCAGATGATAGTAACATTAGTAAATGGATCCTTACCGATGCTCAGGAGATGGTGCCACTGCCCTGCGCGCGTTTCGGCGGCGTGCCTTCGTCAGGGGGAGTGGCATGATACTCCCAGAATGCTCCTTTTAAGCTGAGTCCAACCAATGGTATTAAAACCCCGCCCCATAGATCGCAACACGTAGTATATGTGGATAGCATGCCGGTGCATGTGATTAAACATGTTACCCAACCAGGGGAAAGCCAGTATTTGTAGTTTCTGATCACAGGGGACTGGAAATAAACAGTCCACCAATAGATAACCATAGTCACAGCACACGCGACATCAGCTGGCAGCTGGCATACAATGAGCACTGATCACCAATCGCACAGCCGCATATGGAAGAAGACCCGGCCCATCGACCTGCCTACCGCCGGTGACAGGCACCGCCGCCGGCCACTCCTTCAGGATGTCAAAGCGCATGCACATCGCCCACAGCTCTCAATGGTAAAGGCATGCTAATGAATCTATATTGTATCCACATACCGCTACCCATGCGATGGCCATAGGGCACAGAATCTTGATGTCCAAACAACAATAGGCCAACCCATCTACACCCCAAACTAAAACAAATTTCATAACTCATAAGGTTCCCATATCGGAAAGCATGCAGGAGCAGACACATATATATATATATATATAATAATTCAAATCTATACACATATGGACAATCACAACAAAGGGAAATACATCCATATTTATAACAAACAACTGAACATATGTAAAATACAAAAAAGAGTCCACATATTGAGAGTACCTAAACTAGAATAGAAAAGGGTACAAGTAATAATGACATAAAAGACTAGTGAAGTACCAAGGTGCGATATATGATGCCACAGTGCACTATATAGTGAAGACTAAAAGTGTAAAAATAAACCAATAAAAATCAATCAAAAATACTATAACTGACATATTCACAAATGGCCAATCTACTGTTATATATCAAATGTCCCCATATACGGAGGTGTACAGGAACAGACATACAGTGGGGCAAAAAAGTATTTAGTCAGTCAGCAATAGTGCAAGTTCCACCACTTAAAAAGATGAGAGGCGTCTGTAATTTACATCATAGGTAGACCTCAACTATGGGAGACAAACTGAGAAAAAAAAATCCAGAAAATCACATTGTCTGTTTTTTTAACAATTTATTTGCATATTATGGTGGAAAATAAGTATTTGGTCAGAAACAAAATTTCATCTCAATACTTTGTAATATATCCTTTGTTGGCAATGACAGAGGTCAAACATTTTCTGTAAGTCTTCACAAGGTTGCCACACACTGTTGTTGCTATGTTGGCCCATTCCTCCATGCAGATCTCCTCTAGAGCAGTGATGTTTTTGGCTTTTCGCTTGGCAACACAGACTTTCAACTCCCTCCAAAGGTTTTCTATAGGGTTGAGATCTGGAGACTGGCTAGGCCACTCCAGGACCTTGAAATGCTTCTTACGAAGCCACTCCTTCGTTGCCCTGGTGGTGTGCTTTGGATCATTGTCATGTTGAAAGACCCAGCCACGTTTCATCTTCAATGCCCTTGCTGATGGAAGGAGGTTTGCACTCAAAATCTCATGATACATGGCCCCATTCATTCTTTCATGTACCCGGATCAGTCATCCTGGCCCCTTTCCAGAGAAACAGCCCCAAAGCATGATGTTTCCACCACCATGCTTTACAGTAGGTATGGTGTTTGATGGATGCAACTCAGTATTCTTTTTCCTCCAAACACGACAAGTTGTGTTTCTACCAAACAGTTCCAGTTTGGTTTCATCAGACCATAGGACATTCTCCCAAAACTCCTCTGGATCATCCAAATGCTCTCTAGCAAACTTCAGATGGGCCCGGACATGTACTGGCTTAAGCAGTGGGACACGTCTGGCACTGCAGGATCTGAGTCCATGGTGGCGTAGTGTGTTACTTATGGTAGGCCTTGTTACATTGGTCCCAGCTCTCTGCAGTTCATTCACTAGGTCCCCCCGCGTGGTTCTGGGATTTTTGCTCACCGTTCTTGTGATCATTCTGACCCCACGGGGTGGAATTTTGCGTGGAGCCCCAGATCGAGGGAGATTATCAGTGGTCTTGTATGTCTTCCATTTTCTAATTATTGCTCCCACTGTTGATTTCTTCACTCCAAGCTGGTTGGCTATTGCAGATTCAGTCTTCCCAGCCTGGTGCAGGGCTACAATTTTGTTTCTGGTGTCCTTTGACAGCTCTTTGGTCTTCACCATAGTGGAGTTTGGAGTCAGACTGTTTGAGGGTGTGCACAGGTGTCTTTTTATACTGATAACAAGTTTAAACAGGTGCCATTACTACAGGTAATGAGTGGAGGAAAGAGGAGACTCTTAAAGAAGAAGTTACAGGTCTGTGAGAGCCAGAAATCTTGATTGTTTGTTTCTGACCAAATACTTATTTTCCACCATAATATGCAAATAAATTGTTAAAAAGACAGACAATGTGATTTTCTGTATTTTTTTTCCTCAGTTTGTCTCCCATAGTTGAGGTTTACCTATGATGTAAATTACAGACGCCTCTCATCTTTTTAAGTGGTGGAACTTGCACTATTGCTGACTGACTAAATACTTTTTTGCCCCACTGTATGTGTATCTTAGTGGGTACATATCTACACATATAGAAGACGGTCTTAGTAAGAAAAAAGGCAACCGTATGAGAACAGGTGGTTAGACATTTATATAGTAAAAATCCATGCAATATAATGTGCATATTAGGGGAAAGGGATAAGGAAACATAAAAGTGACATAAGACAGCAAGAAAGGTGCCAGAGTGCAAATGAATCTAGTGACCAAGATAGAGGTCACATATACCCTATATATATAGTGCCACGGATAAGTGACACAAATCAATAGCAAAACTAATAAAGTGCTGGAGTGCATATGGATACAATGACCAACATAGAGGTCATGTATAACCAATCTATATATGGTGTCACAAATAAACAATACAGAAACCAAAAAAATGCCAAAGTGCAGATAAAAGATCAAGATAAAAATCACATATACCCTACATAAATAGTGCCACGAATAAATGGCAAAAATCAATAGAAAAGCTAATAAAGTGCTGGAGTGCACATGAATACAGTGATCAAAGTAGAGGTCACGTGTAACCAATATATAGTGCCGCAGATAGGGCATACCCAAATCCACGGGGAACCACACGTGCAGAGGGTGCCAATACAGTGGAATATATAGGATGTCCCACTATAACCACAATAAATATTAAAACTCTTAAAAGTAAGATCATATACATCTCGGAATCAGCATAGAGAAATTCTAAACAGGGATCTACTTTTTAATCCATGTATTATTGGAATATCACAATTAAATATTACAGAATATATAATAAACGTAAAAGATGATAGACATAAAACGTTATCATACATTGTTCTGCTATATTAATCATACAGTATAAGTCTTCATTGATAACATAGGTCACAATTGACCAAATTATACATCGAATCAAAAGAGTCCATGTTAATGTACTTGGATATTATACATTCAGTATGGCTCATCCTTATTTCACTGGAACCTCCATTCTTCATAGTAGAGTCTTTTTTTGGAAACCAGCCAGGAAAGGGGAGAAATGGCTTTGGCACGTAGTGAGAAGTAAGGTGTAGTCAAACCATCAGTTTATGGCAGCACACTAAGGAGTATTGGGAGTAATAGATGTTAGTACCAAATTAAAAACAATAAAAACATATAAAAACATACATACATTATATACAAAGATGCCGAAAAAAGTTCGTTGCACGGTGTCGGGATTTAAATAAAAGGAGCAAAGCTGAATGTTTCATTAAGTCCATCTGGTTGTAATGTGCGTAGTGTTCAGATCCATTTGGCCTCTTTTTGTGCCAAGCCACGGCTTAAGTTACCCCCCTGAAGGTTAGATTGGATATGGTCAATACCCTTGACTTTCAAGCCAGATGGGTCACAGGAGTGATATTTTTTGAAATGTCTTGGAAGTGTCTTTAACTGTTCCAAGTCATCTTCCTTTTTGGCTGACAAAATGTCACGGACATGCTCCCGTACTCTGATCTTAAGGGCCCGTGTTGCCAGACCTATATATGTGAGCGAGCAGGGGCATGTTGCGTGGTACACCACTGTTTGCGTCGAGCAGTTAATGGCATGTGTGATCACAAATTTTTTCCTGTCAGACGATGGTAATTCCCTTGTCTCTTCTATGTTGGGACATGCTATACATTTTCCACACGGTGCACATCCCCAGATGTTAATAGGTCTTTTGTTCTTACCTGTAAAGATCTGTGGCTGGTTAGTCGGTGTGTAGTAGCTCCTCACCAAATGGTCTCGTAGATTATCGCATCGTCTTGCTGTTATTGCAGGAGTTGTGGGCAAGTATTGCTTTAGTGTCTTGTCAGCCAGTAGGATCAGCCAATGTCTTTGCATCACTTCATGCATTCTTCGCCATTGGGAATGGTACCATGTCACCATCCTCAAAGAGTTTGCTTTTGGTTTCAAGGGCTTTGAGTACATCAGATCATGGCGATTAGCATTTCTGGCTCTGTTATATGCGTACTTTATAGAGCGTAGACTGTATCCACGTTCGTAAAATCTTTTCTTCATCTCGGTCGCCTGTGTTTCAAAGTCACCTGTACTACAGCAAATCCGTCAAATTCTTAAAAACTGGCTAACAGGGATTGATTTCACAGTACGTGTAGGGTGAGATGAAGCTGCATGTAGGATGGCGTTCACGGCCATGTCTTTGCGGTATATGTCTGTCTGTAAAAAAACGGAAATATCCTTCTTAACCATAACATCGAGAAATTCGATCTGTGTGGCATGGTATTTATACGTCAGTCTAATATCGCGATCATTCTTGTTAAGATCATGAAATAAATCTTCCAAAGCGGCTGGTGTCCCCGCTAGATCAAGAATATGTCGTCGATGTACCGAGTCTGCCAGCTATAGTAACTTGTTCAGAAGTTACCGTTACCGACATTTAGGTGGTAAAAATACACTTTTTCAATCCTGTCATGTCACTTTGCATTAATTCCTGAAAATCACCTGAAGGGTTAATAAACTACCTGACAGTAGTTTTCAAAATGTTGGGGTGGAGTGGGGCAGTTTTTCAAATGGTAACAAAATAAAATAGCATTTTACAAATGGTCCTGATTTAAAGCAGATATGAAGGAAATGTTATTTATTATAGTTTTTTTTAGAGTTTTTCTGTGGTATGACTATCTAGTTTAGGCTGGGATCATACTTGTGAGAAACTCGCACAAGTCTTGCATCTCAATACCCACCACTGCCGCCAGCACTCGGGACCTGAGCGTGCGGCTGCATGTATTTCTATGCAGCTGAACGCTCCGGTCTGAGGACCGGCGGCAGTGCCGGGTATTCAGATGCGAGTTTTTCGCAAGTGTGATCCCGGCCTTAAAGGAATAATCATTCAAAGTTTTAAAATTGCACTCTTTTTACATTTTTGTTAAAATTTTGATTTTTTTTTTTTAGAAATAAACACAAAATATCTCCACCTGAATGCAACATTATCATAAATTATAATGTGCCACAAAAAAATCTCAAAATCACTTGGATTTGTTGAAGCATTCCGGAGTTATTATCACATAAAGTGACATAGGTCATATTTCAAAAATTTGGCCTGGTCACTAAGGAGTTAAGTTTGGGACAGAGCATTTTGATGACTGAAGCAGAAAAACAAGATTGCACCCCCTTTTCCTCTCAAACATAAACTCAATTCACTATTTCAGTAATTGGGTAATTGGTACGGGAGAGTTTGATGCAACTTATCACTGGTGCACTATAGTTTATGTAAGTGGCTTTCTTATTGGGCACAGAGCAGTGAGAAATAGTGTACCATCTGTGTCCTTCTAGTTTCATTACTATACACAGTAGTGCTAAAGAAAAAAGTTAGTCAGAAGCTAGATAAAACTTTTAAATCGCCTCCACATAACAGCAATCAGAATAGAACAAGACTTTGACCTCTCGATGAATCATTATTTAGTTTGCTTTCAACCTAATGGCCATCTTTAGTGTCTTTAGTGTCTTGTCAGCCAGTAGGATCGGCCAATGTCTTTGCATCACTTCATGCATTCTTCGCCATTGGGAATGGTACCATGTCACCATCCTCAAAGAGTTTGCTTTTGGTTTCAAGGGCTTTGAGTACATCAGATCATGGCGATTAGCATTTCTGGCTCTGTTATATGCGTACTTTATAGAGCGTAGACTGTATCCACGTTCGTAAAATCTTTTCTTCATCTCGGTCGCCTGTGTTTCAAAGTCACCTGTACTACAGCAAATCCGTCAAATTCTTAAAAACTGACTAACAGGGATTGATTTCACAGTACGTGTAGGGTGAGATGAAGCTGCATGTAGGATGGCGTTCACGGCCATGTCTTTGCGGTAAATGTCTGTCTGTAAAAAAACGGAAATATCCTTCTTAACCATAACATCGAGAAATTCGATCTGTGTGGCATGGTATTTATACGTCAGTCTAATATCGCGATCATTCTTGTTAAGATCATGAAATAAATCTTCCAAAGCGGCTGGTGTCCCCGCTAGATCAAGAATATGTCGTCGATGTACCGAGTCTGCCAGCTATAGTAACTTGTTCAGAAGTTACCGTTACCGACATTTAGGTGGTAAAAATACACTTTTTCAATCCTGTCATGTCACTTTGCATTAATTCCTGAAAATCACCTGAAGGGTTAATAAACTACCTGACAGTAGTTTTCAAAATGTTGGGGTGGAGGGGGGGCAGTTTTTCAAATGGTAACAAAATAAAATAGCATTTTACAAATGGTCCTGATTTAAAGCAGATATGAAGGAAATGTTATTTATTATAGTTTTTTTTAGAGTTTTTCTGTGGTATGACTATCTAGTTTAGGCTGGGATCATACTTGCGAGAAACTCGCACAAGTCTTGCATCTCAATACCCACCACTGCCGCCAGCACTCGGGACCTGAGCGTGCGGCTGCATGTATTTCTATGCAGCTGAACGCTCCGGTCTGAGGACCGGCGGCAGTGCCGGGTATTCAGATGCGAGTTTTTCGCAAGTGTGATCCCGGCCTTAAAGGAATAATCATTCAAAGTTTTAAAATTGCACTCTTTTTACATTTTTGTTAAAATTTTGATTTTTTTTTTTTTAGAAATAAACACAAAATATCTCCACCTGAATGCAACATTATCATAAATTATAATGTGCCACAAAAAAATCTCAAAATCACTTGGATTTGTTGAAGCATTCCGGAGTTATTATCACATAAAGTGACATAGGTCATATTTCAAAAATTTGGCCTGGTCACTAAGGAGTTAAGTTTGGGACAGAGCATTTTGGTGACTGAAGCAGAAAAACAAGATTGCACCCCCTTTTCCTCTCAAACATAAACTCAATTCACTATTTCAGTAATTGGGTAATTGGTACGGGAGAGTTTGATGCAACTTATTTCTGGTGCACTATAGTTTATGTAAGTGGCTTTCTTATTGGGCACAGAGCAGTGAGAAATAGTGTACCATCTGTGTCCTTCTAGTTTCATTACTATACACAGTAGTGCTAAAGAAAAAAGTTAGTCAGAAGCTAGATAAAACTTTTAAATCGCCTCCACATAACAGCAATCAGAATAGAACAAGACTTTGACCTCTCGATGAATCATTATTTAGTTTGCTTTCAACCTAATGGCCATCTGTTACGTGGGTTGAAAGTATTTTTAAGATAATTAGATATATTTGCAGTACAAAATAGTTTTCAAAGATGATGCTATTTTTGCAAACCCTACATTCATCTTCAGATTTTCTAGCCTGGTGACTGTACTGTCCTCAAGGAAACATTTGGAGTTTATTGTACGGCTGTGCTTTGTATCTTTTTTTTTCTCCACAGTCCGATCATTTGGATTTTTTTTTAGTAATGACCAAATCTGTCATTAGCTATTTGAGAAATTCCATACAATTAAAATTCAGCTGTCTATCTAGATCAGGGTTGTCATTGACATTTTTTCATTGAGGAGAAATATCTGCTCTTAAATCATCCACTTAAGCAGATGGCTGTAAAGAGGGTGCCCAAAATCTTTCTCCAGAATTTAAGTATGCACAGGATTAGTACTTTAATCTAACTTCTTCAGGATTAGCAAGAAAATAATCATGATCATTTTATCCACTGAATAATGGATTTGCTTAATCTGATTTTAAAAGTGGATGCTGGAGATGCCTGAGTAGTGTTTTTACATGTGGAAAAGTGGTGTGTTAGATAAGTTTCTTGTCAAGCCTTATTTTATTGTGCAATTTCCAGTCTATGGATAAAAAACAATGGATTTAGCTTTTTTGTCTTTCATTTGTATCTTCCAAGCCATGGAAAAAGTGTTGGGAATCTTTTTTAAGAGCAGTTTATCTACTAACAAATAGGAATAAAATATGTATTTTTATGAGTTGAAAACAGACCAAAAGCCAATACTTGTTAAATGTGTAGTTTAAAAAAATTACAAAAATACTCTGCAAAATAGCAAGTTTAGAAACTCTGATTATGAACCACTAGATGGTGGCCCAATTCTAACAGATTGGGTATTCTAGAATATGTATGTATGCATGTATATTGACCGGAGGAAAAAGGAGCGTACAGTATAAGTTTATTTAAACAAGTGTCTTTATTAATACAAAAGTGTTAAAATACTAATACATTCCAGTAATGGGCATTACCCAGTCAAGCACAGGAAAGGGACTTCCCCCCGTTACCCCCATGTGTACACACATAAACCATAACAGAGGGGAAACAGAAAAAAAACCCACATTGAAGGTAAAGTGGCAGGCAAACCTAGATGTGTCTAAGTCAGTACAATGGCCAAAAGACAGGCTGTAATAATGGTGGCATGTAATGCATAGTAGCGTTGTGAGTATCACAGGTAGGCTTACTGATGGAGGGCACAGGAGGGGGGTCCCACCGGAAAAGAAGAGCGCCCCGACGCGCGTTTCGTGGCTCTAAAGCGCCGCTTTCTCAAGGGGATGAGTGTACGGCAGTGCAGGACCTTCTAATAACCCCCCTGACCCCGGTCACATGTGTGGTTCTGGCCAATCCGAGCGGCGCCAGCGGCACATGTGCACTGCAACGGACGGGTCAGGCATGGGGGCCGGGCGTCAGGCCGAGTGCGCAAGCGCCAGGCAGAGAACCTGGGGATCGCGCACAGGGCACCAAGACGCCCGCCCACAAACTAGAGCCGCACGTGCACAGCGCGATGCGCACAGCTGCACGGGTGAGCACATGAAAGGAGCATTATGGCCGCCAATTAAATAGGAAGTGTGCATGTATAAAGAATGTATGAGTAGTAACGGAGTGACATGTGGTAAAGAGTGTGTTACGGTGTCATATCATGGCACAAACTGCCTGCAAATAAATACCTTAACCCCTAATAAATCCCCAACATTATAATCCATAAGACCACAACACAAACCAAATGATGATCAACAGGTCAAATTTATCAAAAAATCAATATGAATTTATTAAATACACCACATAGTTAAAAACACATATCACCAAAATAGGGGAAAGAAGGTGAAACTAGAACAACATGTGCACACTATGTGATACATAATAAGCGACGCTCACGTCCGAACCCACAGTTAATATCACGCCAGAGAAATGCTATTACACACTGCCCATAGCCAAAAATATACCAGATAGCTCAAGACCTGTATGTACAACCTATCGCTATAATGCCACAGAGGCATAGCCTAATTAAATGCCTCAAAAAATCTTGTCTCAAACAGGCACAGCTATGCATAGATAGGAATCCACATACTCCCCTATATGGATAAATACCCCCAGCTAGATAGTATCACTATGCTAACCACTATAGGGGATACAGTACCATGCCCAACAAGGGCCAACATGGACCATAGTGTATAGCTTTACCTTACAATAGGCACCGGGGATGTGGGGATACAGCCGAAGTCGGACGGGCGCGTCTACCCCAACGCGCGTTTCGGACCTCTTCCTTTCTCAAGGGGCCTGACGGGACTGGTGTTTGCCTGTCTTAAGTACTGCACGGACATAACAATGAGCCACGCTAACCGGAAGTAGCGCACCCGGCCCGGAAGTGACGCACTTCATCACCGAGGCAACCACCACAACAGCCAGTGCCGGCGTCACATAGAGGGGAAGTCGATAGGCTCCACCTCCACGTAAAGACGCCGACCGCAGGCGGCAGCGGCGATGACAAGGGGACGAGAGCATGCAGGGCAGGGAGAACCACTTAACTATATATCTACATAATATCCACAGAGGGACACAACCCACTATACAAACAACTAAATAATAAATATTGGGAGACAGTCAATACGGCATATGGCAATCTGAATAATACAATATACACCAAAGTCAAATAGTAACATTGCAAATACACTAACATCCACCAATCTTCACAATAATAATACAATTTAACATAATTAGCAGCATAAAGTATACATATGACGCTGTTACAACAAGACTTGGTGACAGTTCGATATAATTCCATTTCTTCTTTATGTCAAGGGATCATGACCAGCCTGCCATCGGTTATATAGACCCTCTGATCACTCAGCCCCTCCATACAGCCATCTCCATCGACACGAATAACCAACACTAAAACGTATAAAAACATGATTAAAATATGCACACATAAGGTGAAACAAAATTGTCATCTAATATACAAATCGGTGATTAAAGAAATGGGGCAAAGCTAATATTTTCATTGAGTCCAGATGGATGGACTGTACCCAATGTCCATATCCATCTGCACTCAACCTGTGCCAGTCTCTTAAAGGTCCCACCGCCTGGAATATTGACCTCGAGCATATCAATGCTTCTAACCTTGAGCAGACTACCATCACACCCGTGGAATGACCTGAAGTGTCGGGGTAAAGTTTTCAAAAGTGTCACATCATCTACTGCGGCTGCTGCCTCAATACCCAGCACGTGCTCCCACACCCGTACCTTCAGCTGTCTAGTTGTCATGCCCACGTAGATCATATTACATGGGCATACAGCGTAGTATATTACGTTTTTACTTGAACAGGTAATACATTTCCTAATAGTAAATTCCTTGGAGCCGCCCTGATTCATAAAAGTATCACTACGTTCCATGTTTGGGCAGGCCACACAGTGGCCGCAAGGAGCACTTCCACAGTGTCGCCCCACTTGATTTAAAAACATAGGGATTGGTTCGCCCAAATAGTGGCTGCGAACCAAACGGTCACGTAGGTTTTTGGATCTCCTCGCTGTTATTGCCGCTCTCTCAGGAAGAAATCTAGTGATCACTGGGTCTGCCTTCAAAATATGCCATGATTTATCTAAAATTTTTCTCATCTGTGGAAAATGTGAATGGAAATTAGTGATAAATTTTACATTATTAGACTCTTTGGATTGCTGTGTCTCATATAATAATTTATCTCTTGAGGCATATTTTGCACGATTGTATGCTTTTTTAATCATATGATTGCTAAAACCCCTTTCTTGTAGTCGTTCTTTGAGGTCCTCTGCCTGTTTGGAGAAATCTTCATTAGTAGAACAGATTCTCCGCAACCGCAGGAATTGCCCGGTGGGGACAGATTGGATCATATGCCCCGGGTGGGAGGAGGATGCGTGCAACAACATGTTAGTGGAAGTTGGCTTCCGGAAAATATCTGTTTGAATTTCCCCCTTACCATCTTTCTTTAACATAACGTCCAAGAATTCAATAGAGGATGTGTCACACTTATAGGTGGTACAGATATTTTGGTCATTATCATTCAAAGATCTCATGAATTCATGAAGATCGTCACTGGTACCCTGCCAGATCAGCAATATGTCGTCAATGTACCGAGTCCAAGAGAGGACGCGGCACATTGGCGACGACCGATCCGGCAGGGCGAGGTCTCTCTCCCACAGCCCCAGGAACAGGTTGGCATAAGCCGGGGCAAAGGAAGCCCCCATGGCTGTTCCCTGGAGCTGCAGGAAGAAAGACCCCTTGAAGACAAAAAAATTGTGTGTCAACGTAAATTTCAATAATTCGACCACCAATTTTCTGATATCACCTGGTAAGTTAGACATGTTCAAAAAAAATTTGGTAGCCCGAATACCATCCGTATGTCTTATGCTGGTGTACAGGGATTCGACATCACCTGTCACCAGCATCATGTCCTCCTCTAAGTGCAACCCATCGACTCTCCTCAACAGTTCTCCTGTGTCCTTCAAAAACGACGGCAATCCCTCTACTAACGGTTGAAGTTTGGAGTCTATCCATCTATTTACGTGTTCTAAATAGTTGCCTCGACCAGATATGATAGGACAACCAGGGGGCGTCTTCGTGTCCTTATGCACTTTCGGTAATAAATAGAAGGTTGGAATAATCGGTTTTGACACCACCAAAGCGGTAGCCAACTCATTTGAAATAGTCCCCACTTCTCTAGCCCCATTAATTATAGAACTGCGTGGAGTAGGCGGACAAGGGGTTGAACGTGAGTTTTTTATAACATTTGGTATTTCCAAGTTGACGAAAGGCCTCCCTTTCATAGAGGGATTTCGGCCATACCACCACGTTCCCCCCCTTGTCCGCCAGTTTGAAGACTACATCTGTCATGCTCTGTAGGGCACGAAGATGCTCCCGCTCCCCCTTAGTAAAGTTGTCACCACGGATATAATGTGAAATCTCAAGCAACTCCTTGCTGACAATCTGTACAAACAAGTCCACATTGGGACACGAGGCCAATGGAGGAAATTTCCCAGACTTAGGACGCATGGATGGTGTGATCTTATCTCCCTCTGGGGTCCTGTGTTCAACCGCTAGTTCCTCCAACGCTCGTAGCACTATTTGTTCTCCCTCTGTTGGAAACATTTTTAGGAGGTTGCCATCAAAAAATCTTTTTTAAAAATCAAAGAGCGGGCAAATAAATGTAAATCTTTGTTGTGACGCCGGCACTGGCTGTTGTGGTGGTTGCCTTGGTGATGAAGCGCGTCACCTCCCGGCCGAGAGCGCTACTTCCGGTTAGCGCGGCTCATTGTTATGTCCGTGCAGTACTTAAGACGGGCAAACACGAGTCCCGTCAGGCCCCTTGAGAAAGAAAGAGGTCCGAAACGCGCGTTGGGGTAGACGCGCCCGTCTGACTCCGGCTGTATCCCCACATCCCCGGTGCCTATTGTAAGATAAAGCTATACACTATGGTCCATGTTGGCCCTTGTTGGGCATGGTACTGTATCCCCTATAGTGGTTAGCATAGTGATACTATCTAGCTGGGGGAATTTATCTATATAGGGGAGTATGTGGATTCCTATCTATGCATAGCTGTGCCTGTTTGAGACAAGATTTTTTGAGGCATTTAATTAGGCTATGCCTCTGTGGCATTATAGCGATAGGTTGTACATACAGGTCTTGAGCTATCTGGTATATTTTTGGCTATGGGCAGTGTGTAATAGCATTTCTCTGGCGTGATATTAACTGTGGGTTCGGACGTGAGCGTCGCTTATTATGTATCACATAGTGTGCACATGTTGTTCTAGTTTCACCTTCTTTCCCCTATTTTGGTGATATGTGTTTTTAACTATGTGGTGTATTTAATAAATTCATATTGATTTTTTGATAAATTTGACCTGTTGATCATCATTTGGTTTGTGTTGTGGTCTTATAGATATCTGATGATAGGTCTGTGAATCCGGGGGACACATGGAACAGGTTTATGATTAGTGTATAATTAATATCATGTGTCTCTGTCATACTTGCTATATATAAACATTATAATCCACTAGGATGCAGTATATAGGTGGAGGGGGAGGGGAAGAAAAAGGGAAAACATCAGTACATGGCATGAAGATAACATGAATGACGCCCGCCCAGCCACATGTAAACCAATATTATATGAAGAGTAGGGTTGAGCGAAACGGATCGTTCATTTTCAAAAGTCGCCGACTTTTGGCAAAGTCGGGTTTCATGAAACCCGACCCGACCCCTGTGCGGGGTCGGCCATGCGGTACGTGACTTTCGCGCCAAAGTCGCGTTTCAATGACGCAAAAAGCGCCATTTCTCAGCCAATGAAGGTGGACGCAGAGTGTGGGCAGCGTGATGACATAGGTCCTGGTCCCCACCATCTTAGAGAAGGGCATTGCAGTGATTGGCTTGCTGTCTGCGGCATCACAGGGGCTATAAAGGGGCGTTCCTGCCGACCGCCATCTTACTGCTGCTGATCTGAGCATAGGGAGAGGTTGCTGCCACTTCGTCAGAAGCAGGGATAGTGTTAGCCAGGGTCCATTAACCACCAAACCGCTTGTGCTGTAGCGATTTCCACTGTCCAACACCACCTTTGTTTGCAGGGACAGTGGAAGCTACATTTTTTTTTCCTCAGCACTGTAGCTCATTGGGCTGCCCTAGAAGGCTCCCTGATAGCTGCATTGCTGTGTGTACGCCGCTGTGCAAACCAACTGCTTTTTTCAAAGCACAAATCCTCTTGTTCCTTCCTTTCTGCACAGCTATCTTGTTTCTTTGTCCACACTTTTTATTTCATTTGTGCAGCAGTCCACTCCTTATTGCTGCCTGCCATACCTGGCTGAGATTACTGCAGGGAGATAGTAATTGTAGGACAGTCCCTGTGTTTTTTTTTTTTTTTAATTCTCCCTAAAAAAAAAAGCTGTGGGAGATTAAGATTGGCATTTCTGCTCGAGTGCCATCCCTGTGTGTGCCATCTCACATAGTGGGCCATAGAAAGCCTAATTTTTTTTCAGTTTTTTTTGTGGGGTTTCTAAATTCTCCCTGAAAAAAAAAAAAACAGTGGGAGATTAATATTGGCCTTTCGGCTTGTGTGCCAGTCCTGAGCGTGCCATCTCTCTCTCAAATAGTGGGCCATAGAAAGCCTATTTATTGTTTTTTTATTGGTTTTATAAATTCTCCCTGAAAAAAAAAAACAGTGGGAGATTAATATTGGCCTTTGGGCTTGTGTGCCAGTCCTGAGCGTGCCATCGCTCTCTCAAATAGTGGGCCATAGAAAGCCTATTTATTGGTTTTAAAAATTCTCCCTGAAAAAAAAAACAGTGGGAGATTAATATTGCCCTTTGGGCTTGTGTGCCAGTCCTGAGCGTGCCATCTCTCTGTCAAATAGTGGGCCATAGAAAGCCTATTTTTTTTTTTAATTGGCTTTAAAAATTCTCCCCGAAAAAAAAAAATCAGTGGGAGATGAATATTGCCCTTTGGGCTTGTGTGCCAGTCCTGAGCGTGCCATCTCTCTGTCAAATAGTGGGCCATAGAAAGCCTATTTATTTTTTTTATTGGTTTTATAAATTCTCCCTGAAAAAATAAAAACAGTGGGAGATTAATATTGCCCTTTGGGCTTGTGTGCCAGTCCTGAGCGTGCCATCTCTCTGTCAAATAGTGGGCCATAGGAAGCCTATTTATTTTTTTTTCATTGGTTGTATAAATTCTCCCTGAAAAAAATAAAAACAGTGGGAGATTAATATTGCCCTTAGGGCTTGTGTGCCAGTCCTGAGCGTGCCATCTCTCTGTGAAATAGTGGGCCATAGAAAGCCTATTTATTATTTTTTCATTGGTTTTATAAATTTTCCCTGAAAAAAAAAAATCAGTGGGAGATGAATATTGCCCTTTGGGCTTGTGTGCCAGTCCTGAGCGTGCCATCTCTCTGTCAAATAGTGGGCCATAGAAAGCCTATTTATTTGTTTTTCATTGGTTGTATAAATTCTCCCTGAAAAAAATAAAAACAGTGGGAGATTAATATTGCCCTTTGGGCTTGTGTGCCAGTCCTGAGCGTGCCATCTCTCTGTCAAATAGTGGGCCATAGAAATCCTATTTATTGTTTTTTCATTGGTTGTATAAATTCTCCCTGAAAAAAAAAAATCAGTGGGAGATGAATATTGCCCTTTGGGCTTATGTGCCAGTCCTGAGCGTGCCATCTCTCTGTCAAATAGTGGGCCATAGAAAGCCTATTTATTTGTTTTTCATTGGTTGTATAAATTCTCCCTGAAAAAAATAAAAACAGTGGGAGATTAATATTGCCCTTTGGGCTTGTGTGCCAGTCCTGAGCGTGCCATCTCTCTGTCAAATAGTGGGCCATAGAAATCCTATTTATTGTTTTTTCATTGGTTGTATAAATTCTCCCTGAAAAAAATAAAAACAGTGGGAGATTAATATTGCCCTTTGGGCTTGTGTGCCAGTCCTGAGCGTGCCATCTCTCTGTGAAATAGTGGGCCATAGAAGGCCAATTTATTATTTTTTCATTGGTTTTATAAATTCTCCCTGAAAAAAAAAAACAGTGGGAGATTAATATTGCCCTTTGGGCTTGTGTGCCAGTCCTGAGCGTGCCATCTCTCTCTCTCAGATAGTGTGCCATAGAAAGCCTATTTTTTTTTTTTAATTTGGTTTCTAAATTCTCTCTGAAAAAATCACTTTTTTTATTTGTTTTCTAAATTCTTCCTTAAAAAATCATTTTTTTTTTGTGCTTCTAAATTCTCCCTGAAAAAATAAAAAAAAACAGTGGGAGAATAATATTGGCCTTTCTGCTTGTGTGCCAGTCCTGACTCCTGGGTGTGCTATCTCTCTCTCTCAGATAGTGGGCCATAGAAAGCCTATTTTTGTTTTTTTTTTGTTTGGTTTATAAATTCTCTCTGAAAAAATCCCTTTTTTTATTTTTTTTTCTAAATTCTTCCTTAAAAAATCATTTTTTTTTTGGATTTTCAAATTCTCCCTGAAAAAATAAAAAAAAAAAGTGGGAGATTAATATTGGCCTTTCTGCTTGTGTGCCAGTCCTGACTCCTGGGTGTGCCATCTCTCCCAGATAGTGGGCCATAGATGTTAGGAGTCGAGTTTCCTCTGCTGCACAGGGGGAATCTCGATCCGTCTCCACTGCGGTCTCGCATTCTTCTCCAGCCGCGGTGGAGTCTGCTCAGCAGGGACGTCGATCCCAGCGTCTCGCTCAGTCTGACTCTGTGCAAAGAGTTACTGCTGCTTTTCCTGCTTCTGCCATTGAAGCCAGTGCTGGGCAGCGGCGAGTGGAGGTTTCTGGATCTAAGTCCTGCTTTTCTCTGCCTGAGCATGCCCAGGGCAGGATCTCCCGTTGGAGATCGAGGGTCACATGCTCAGGTATTGCAGCACATCCCATTGGTCCTCTTGGCAGGTCCTGAAAGGGCAAAACTTCTGGAGCTGCTTCCTGTGCTGCTACTATATAAACTGCGCATGACCGCACGGCCATGCGCTAGTATTGTCTTGTAAATATGTGTGTGTGTTGTGAGTGAAAGTCGCTCTTTAAATAACCCTCCCTATTGAATGTCTGTTCGCGGAAGGTGTATGTTTGCTATCTAGCGCCCGACTTATCCAACAGCATGTAACACACATTACAGCTACCAGTTGCTGTGTCCACCAGTACGGCGCCGTGCGCTTGCTCTGCGCTTTCCTGACCCAAGCCTGGGTGGTTAGTGGCGTCCGTCAGTGCGACACCGCACGCACTCTTGTGCCTTTATGTTATTATTTATGTTCCTCTGACACACCCAGTTGCGGTGTTGTGCCAGCAAGTGTCTAATCGGACTTCAATCCTGTGTAAGGGTTGAGTCCGCTGACTTCTTGCTCACGCTTTATGTGCGGTACTGCGGTCCTGTGACGCAACAGGATCGCTTCCTTCACGCAGGGTGAAGTTAACCCATGTCTGTATACTTAGTACCGCCATATAGTCCGTCTTACTAGCAGCAGGGTCTTTTACCTGCACGGTGGACCTCGGACTGCGAACGCACCTAGTTTCTTATTATCTATACTTGGTGCATTCCGCCGGTCCTTAACATAATACTAGCGTCAAGGTCTGGCTAGTAAATGATGGACGATCAGCGTTCACAGCGGTACATCCAGCAGCTGGAGGGAAGGTTGGCGTCTCTTGAGCGTTCAACCTCAGCTGTGGATGTCACTGCTGTCGCTGTTCAGGCTGCTAGTGTTGCTGCAGCCACCTTGTCCACTGCCGCTCCTGTCCCGACTCTAACTCGCCTCCCGCTTCCAGAGAAATTCTCTGGTGACAGTAAGTCTTGTAGGGGTTTCGTGAGTCAGTGCTCTATCCATCTCGAGCTTCTGGCCTCTCGTTTCCCTACAGAGCGGGCTAAGGTGGGATTTATAGTGTCTCTTCTATCGGACAGGGCGTTGCAGTGGGCTACGCCACTATGGGAGCGTAACGATCATGTGGTACCGAGTGCTCCGTTGTTTCTGAGCACTCTGAAACAGGTCTTTTTAGGACCTCGTGTCACCCATGATACGGCGCTCCAATTGTTGGCATTGACTCAGGGCTCGTCCTTGGTCAGTCATTTTGCCGTCCACTTCCGCACCTTAGCATCTGAGCTGGAGTGGTCGGATAAAGCTCTCATTCCAATATTTTGGAGGGGGCTGGCTGCCACGTTAAGGACGCCCTGGCCACTAGGGAGATTCCTGCCACACTGGAGGAATTAATAACTCTATCCACTCGCATTGATCTCCGTTTTCACGAGCGGAGGTTAGAACGAGCCCAGTGTAGGCAGAGGTTTCGGCTGGCTCCCACCTTCGCCAAACCTTTGGAATCTCCAGACCAGGCTCCTGAGCGCCATGAGCTTGTGGTAGAGTCACGAGCGGGATCTAAGTCCCGGACCGCTCGTGCACTCCAGATTTGTCATCTTTGCCAACAGTCAGGACATCTTGCCTCCAGATGTCTCCAGCGGTCGAGGAAACGTCAGCGTCTAGTGGTAGTTGGTGGAGGTGCACTAGACACGGCGACGTTTGCCTCCAAGTTGTCCTATAAGGGGACAATAACATTGGGCTCATCCTCTCACTCAGTAGAACTCTGCGGCGGAGGGCAATTTTATGTCTTCAGCCTTCGCCCAACGTCACGCAATTCCTCTGGTCAGCTATCTCAACCAGTAACGGTACGAGTGGTGAATGGGTCGACACTGCCCGCACAGATTACACATCAAACTATCCCTTTTACTCTGTCCATGTCACCATCTCATCAGGAGGTTATATCTCTACTCGTCATTCCTGAGGGAATTGATGAGGTTCTCTTAGGGATACCTTAGTTATGGTACCACTCTCCTCACATCGAGTGGTCCTCAGGCAGAATTCTGGGATGGGGTGAATCTAATGGGAACAGGTGTCATTGAGAGTGCGTTCAGGTTGCTACTACAGAGGTACCCGCAGATCTTTCCTCTCTCCCCAAGCAATATTGGTCTTATGCAGACGTGTTCTCCAAAAAGGCAGCGGAGACCCTTCCGCCCCATCGCCCCTATGACTGTCCTATTGATCTTTTGCCTGGTGCTGAGCCTCCCCGGGGTCGAGTCTATCCATTATCTCTCCCGGAAACGGAGGCAATGTCTCAGTACATTCAAGAGAATCTGGCAAGAGGGTTCATCAGGAAGTCAGTGTCACCTGCTGGGGCAGGGTTCTTTTTCGTGCAGAAAAAGAGTGGAGAACTACGTCCATGCATAGACTACAGGGGTCTTAATGCTATCACAGTTAAGAACAAGTACCCTTTGCCTTTGATATCTGAGCTTTTCGATAGGCTTCGGGGAGCTAGAGTGTTTACTAAACTAGATCTGCGGGGTGCTTATAACCTGATTTGCATCCGTGAGGGGGACGAATGGAAAACGGCGTTTAACACCAGAGATGGGCACTATGAGTATCTGGTGATGCCCTTCGGGCTCTGTAATGCACCTGCCGTTTTCCAAGACTTTGTCAACGACATCTTCCGGGATATGCTTTCCACCTCGGTTGTAATCTATCTGGGTGATATCCTCATCTTTTCTCCAGATATTGACTCCCACCGGAGAGATGTTGGCAGAGTCTTCGACCTCCTACGGGCAAACTCTCTTTATGCGAAGTTGGAGAAGTGTGTGTTTGAGCAGGAGTTCGACTCCTTATCTTTCCTGGGCTATATCATCTCCGCCCAGGGATTGGCTATGGATCCTGCCAAGCTACAGGCTGTGATGGACTGGCAAGAGCCCCATTCTCTTAAAGCGGTGCAGCGCTTTATGGGGTTCATAAGCTATTACCGCCAGTTCATTCCCCACTTCTCAACTCTGGTAGCTCCCTTGGTGGCCCTCACCAAGAAGGGAGCGAATCCCAAATTGTGGTCGGAAGAGGTCTCCAAGGCCTTCACTTCTATTAAGTCCCACTTTGCTAGCGCTCCCATCTTACATCGTCCCGACGTGGATAAGCCATTCCTAATGGAGGTGGATGCCTCGTCCGTTGGTGCTGGAGCAGCCCTCTATCAAAAGGATGCTCAAGGTCGGAAGCATCCATGCTTCTTCTTCTCTAATACCTTCACGCCAGCAGAGAGAAACTACTCCATCGGGGACAGGGAGTTGCTAGCAATGAAGTTGGCCTTTTCGGAGTGGAGACACCTTCTGGAGGGTGCGCGGTTTCCTTCCAAGGAACTCCTAATTCTCGGAATTAAGGACCTGCGAATGACATAGCGGGTTCTGATTGGTCGCGTGCCGCCCATGTGACCGGCACGCGACCAATCAGAAGCCGCGATGTCATTCGCAGGTCCTTAATTCCGAGAATTAGGAGTTTTGTGAATGAGAATGACGTCGCGGCTTCTGATTGGTCACGTGCCGGTCACATGGGCGGCACACGACCAATCAGAACCCACGACGTCATTCGCAGGTCCTGAAGGCGCTCATTTTAAACAAAGAAGCCGGCCGGTTACCAGTGTGATGTCCAGGGGCCGCCGGAGAGGTGAGCATATCAATATTTTTTATTTTAATTCTTTATTTTACACATCCCTATTGATCCGATACCCGATACCACAAAAGTATCGGATCTCGGTATCGGAATTCCGATACCGCAAGTATTGGCCGATACCCGATACTTGCGGTATCGGAATGCTCAACACTACTGGGCATCCTTGCTATCATGGGCAGAGTTTGCACTGAACAACGCCGTAGCCGACGCCACTGGACAAACCCCATTCCTCCTCAACTATGGTCAGCATCCACGGGTACCTGTGCCTATGCCCGTGTCTTCCGCCGACTCCAGGGTGGCAGACTGGGCTGTGGAGGCACGGGATATTTGGGACCGCACTCAGGATGCCATTCGGGCCTCTAAGGAGAGAATGAGGTCCTCCGCCAATGCTCATCGGCGCCCCTCTCCGACCTTTGCTCCTGGCGTCTTGGTGTGGCTCTCCGCCCGTAACATCAGGCTGCGAGTTGAGTCCACTAAATTTGCTCCTCGCTACTTGGGTCCGTTCAAGGTCCTCGTGCAAGTTAATCCTGTGGTCTATCGTTTGGCCCTTCCGCCACGCCTGGGTATCACCGACACCTTTCATGTGTCCCTCTTGAAACCTGTGTATATGTCCCGGTTTTCCGAGTCATCTGCTGGGACATCGGGTTCGTCTACGGACGATTATGAGGTGAACGCTATTTTGGGGTGCAAGGTGGTACGTGGCAAAAAATTTTATTTGGTGGATTGGAAGGGTTATGGCCCCGAGGACAAGTCCTGGGAGCCTGTTGAGCACATTCGGGCCCCGCAGCTCATTGCTGCCTTCGAACGTGGCGAGGCCCAAGGAGGGGGGGTCCCTAGGAGGGGAGGTAATGTTAGGAGTCGAGTTTCCTCTGCTGCACAGGGGGAATCTCGATCCGTCTCCGCTGCGGTCTCCCATTCTTCTCCAGCCGCAGTGGAGTCTGCTCAGCAGGGACGTCGATCCCAGCGTCTCGCTCAGTCTGACTCTGTGCGAAGAGATACTGCTGCTTTTCCTGCTTCTGCCATTGAAGCCAGTGCTGGGCAGCGGCGAGTGGACGTTTCTGGATCTAAGTCCTGCTTTTCTCTGTCTGAGCATGCCCAGGGCAGGATCTCCCGTTGGAGATCGAGGGTCACATGCTCAGGTATTGCAGCACATCCCATTGGTCCTCTTGGCAGGTCCTGAAAGGGCAAAACTTCTGGAGCTGCTTCCTGTGCTGCTACTATATAAACTGCGCATGACCACACGGCCATGCGCTAGTATTGTCTTGTAAATATGTGTGTGTGTTGTGAGTGAAAGTCGCTCTTTAAATAACCCTCCCTATTGAATGTCTGTTCGCGGAAGGTGTATGTTTGCTATCTAGCGCCCGACTTATCCAACAGCACGTAACACACATTAAAGCTACCAGTTGCTGTGTCCGCCAGTACGGCGCCGTGCGCTTGCTCTGCGTTTTCCTGACCCAAGCCTGGGTGGTTAGTGACGTCCGTCAGTGCGACACCGCACGCACTCTTGTGCCTTTATGTTATTATTTATGTTCCTCTGACACACCCAGTTGCGGTGTTGTGCCAGCAAGTGTCTAATCGGACTTCAATCCTGTGTAGGGGTTGAGTCCGCTGACTTCTTGCTCGCGCTTTATGTGCGGTACTGCGGTCCTGTGACGCAACAGGATCGCTTCCTTCACGCAGGGTGAAGTTAACCCATGTCTGTATACTTAGTACCGCCATATAGTCCGTCTTACTAGCAGCAGGGTCTTTTACCTGCACGGTGGACCTCGGACTGCGAACGCACCTAGTTTCTTATTATCTATACTTGGTGCGTTCCGCCGGTCCTTAACAATAGAAAGCCTAGTTTTTTTTTGTTTGTTTGGTTTCTAAATTCTCTCTGAAAAAAATCACTTTTTTTTTATTTGTTTTCTAAATTCTTCCTTAAAAAAATCATTTTTTTTTTTTTTTCTAAATTCTCCCTGAAAAAATAACAAAAAACAGTGGGAGTTTAATATTGGCCTTTCTGCTTGTGTGCCAGTCCTGACTCCTGGGTGTGCTATCTCTCTCTCTCAGATAGAGGGCCATAGAAAGCCTATTTGTTTTTTTTTTTGTTTGGTTTCTAAATTCTCTCTGAAAAAAATCCCTTTTTTTATTTTGTTTTCTAAATTCTTCCTTAAAAAATCATTTTTTTTTTTTGGATTTCTAAATTCTCCCTGAAAAAATAAAAAAAAACAGTGGGAGATTAATATTGGCCTCTCTGCTTGTGTGCCAGTCCTGACTCCTGGGTGTGCCATCTCTCCCAGATAGTGGGCCATAGAAAGCCTATTTGTTTTTGTTTTTTTGTTTGGTTTCTAAATTCTCTCTGAAAAAATCACTTTTTTTCATTTGTTTTCTAAATTCTTCCTTAAAAAATCATTTTTTGGGGGGGTTTCTAAATTCTCCTTGAAAAAATAAAAACAAACAGTGGGAGATTAATATTGACATTTGTGCTTGAGTGACAGTCCTGCGTGTGTGGCATCTCTCTCATTTGGTGCCACCAAAAACTGAGTGTGAACATTGTGCCTGCTTTTCCTTGCGGTGTCACCCACCTGTAAAGGAGTATCTAAATTATACTGAAGTTATAGCTCACAGTGTAAGTTGTTTGACAGCAACAAATACCGTTAGTTTGGTTACGTTTTTAAAACAATGAGGAAGTCTGGTGGAAGAGGTTGTGGCCGGGGGCGTTCATTGTCAGCTGGTAATGAGGGTAGTGGTAGTGGTGGAGCATCAGGTGGTCGTGGGAAAAAAAATATTGCACCTAAGTCTGGAGCTGTGGAGCCAGGTTCGTCGTCTGGCTACACAAGGCCTCGAACGCTCCCTTTTCTGGGAGTAGGAAAACCGCTTTTAAAGCCGGAGCAGCAAGAGCAAGTATTGGCTTACCTTGCTGACTCATCCTCTAGCTCTTTTGCCTCCTCTTTTGAAACTGGTAAATGTAAAAGCATCGCGTCGTTAGTGGATGTTCACGGTCAGGGACAAGTCACTTCCTTGTCCTCTTCAGCAAAAACAACAACAGAGAAGGATGCAGCAGGCGACACAACGGGTTACTCCATGGAGCTCTTTACACATACCGTCCCTGGCTTAGAAAGTGAAGCAGTTAACAGGCCATGCCCATTACAAGTTGAATCTGACATGGAGTGCACTGATGCACAGCCACAGCCAGACTACTATGCTGGTCCTTTGACTCAGACCACAACATTGCCCTCGCAGGGTACTGATCCAGAATCAGACCCTGATGAGACTATGTTGCCCTGTCACGAACGCTCTACCACCGACTTACACGGTGACACAGACGGAGTTGCGCACGAGCTAGAAGAGGAGGTTATAGATGACCCAGTTGTTGACCCCGATTGGCAGCCATTGGGGGAACAGGGTGCAGGCGGCAGTAGTTCTGAAGCGGAGGAGGAGGGGCCGCAGCAGGCATCAACATCGCAACAGGTTCCATCTGCCGGGCCCGTATCTGGCCCAAAACACGTGGCAGAGTCAAAACCTGTTGGAGGACAGCGTGGCCATCCGGTTAAAGCTCAGTCTGCAATGCCTGAAAAGGTATCCGATGCTAGAAAGAGTGCAGTCTGGCATTTTTTTAAACAGCATCCAATTGATCAGCGCAAAGTCATCTGTCAAGAATGTTCAACTACCTTAAGCAGAGGTCAGAATCTGAAAAGTCTCAATAAAAGTTGCATGCATAGACATTTAACCACCATGCATTTGCAAGCCTGGACTAACTACCAAACGTCCCTTAAGGTTGTAGCACCCTCGGCCAATGAAGCTAGTCAGCAACGCAACATCCCTTCCGGCAGTGTAGGGCCACCATTTTCCGCACCACCTGCAGTATCTGTGCAGGGTTCTTTGCCAGGCCAAAGCAGTCAGGGTCAGGGAATCACCAGTTTCGTAGTAGGAAACACTGCATCTAGGGCACCGGCGGCAACAATACCATCTCCCACCGTCTCTCAGTCTGCCATGTCCACCGGCACCCCCGCTAGTTCCACGATCTCCAGCTCTCCAGTCCAGCTCACCCTACATGTGACTATGGTTAGAAAAAGAAAGTACTTAGCCTCGCATCCGCGTACACAGGGTTTGAACGCCCACATAGCTAGACTAATCTCGTTAGAGATGATGCCCTACCTGTTAGTTGAAAGCGAAGCTTTCAAAGCCCTGATGGACTACGCTGTACCACGCTTTGAGCTACCCAGTCGACACTTCTTTTCCAGAAAAGCCATCCCAGCCCTCCACCAGCATGTTAAAGAGCGCATCGTCCATGCACTCAGGCAATCTGTGAGCACAAAGGTGCACCTGACAACAGATGCATGGACCAGTAGGCATGGCCAGGGACGTTACGGTAACGTGTCCATCACGGCACACTGGGTGAATGTTGTGGATGCAGGGTCGACAGGGGACAGCAATTTTGGGACAGTTCTGCCTAGCCCACGGTCTAGGAAACAGTTGGCTGTAGCTGTTCGCACCCCCTCCTCCTCCTCCTCGTCCTCCTGCAGAAGCGAGAGCTCGTCCACAGACCGCAGTCGCACAACCACTCCATCCGCAGTTGCCACTGTTGCACACCAGGTCTCCCATTATGGGGCAGCTACTGGCAAGCGTCAGCAGGCTGTATTGGCTATGAAGTGTTTGGGTGACAACAGACACACCGCAGAAGTTCTGTCCGAGTTCTTGCAGAAAGAAACGCATTCGTGGCTGGGCACTGTAGATCTTGAGGCAGGCAAGGTAGTGAGTGATAACGGAAGGAATTTCATGGCTGCCATCTCCCTTTCCCAACTGAAACACATTCCTTGCCTTGCTCACACCTTAAACCTGGTGGTGCAGTGCTTCCTGAAAAGTTATCCGGGGTTATCCGACCTGCTCCTCAAAGTGCGTGGACTTTGCTCACATATCCGCCGTTCGCCCGTACACTCCAGCCGTATGCAGACCTATCAGCGGTCTTTGAACCTTCCCCAGCATCGCCTAATCATAGACGTTGCAACAAGGTGGAACTCAACACTGCACATGCTTCAGAGACTGTGCGAACAGAGGCGGGCTGTTATGTTTTTGTGGGAGGATACACATACACGGGCAGGCAGTAGGATGGCAGACATGGAGTTGTCAGGTGTGCAGTGGTCAAAGATACAAGACATGTGTCAAGTCCTTCAGTGTTTTGAGGAATGCACACGGCTGGTTAGTGCATACAACGCCATAATAAGCATGAGCATCCCCCTCATGCGTCTGCTGATGCAAAGTTTGAAGCACATAAAGGATCAGGCGTCTGCAGCAGAGGAAGAGGAAAGCCTTGATGACAGGACGAGGTAGCGGGCGAAGAGGAGGAGGAGGATGAGGAGGATGATGGGGATGATTATATTTTTAATGAGGAAGCTTTTCCGGGGCCACTGGAAATTGCTGGCATGGCAAGGCCGGGTTCGGGTTTTTTGAGGGACACAAGTGACGTAGATTTGCCTGAAACTGCCCCTCAACCAAGCACAACCGCAGATTTGACAACTGGAACTTTGGCCCACATGGCGGATTATGCCTTACGTATCCTCAAAAGGGACACACGCATTACTAAAATATTGAACGATGACGATTACTGGTTGGCCTTCCTCCTTGATCCTCGCTATAAAGGCAAATTGCAAAATATAATGCCACATGAGAACTTGGAACTAATATTAGCAACCAAACAATCAACTCTTGTTGACCGTTTGCTTAAGGCATTCCCAGCACACAGCGCCCGTGATTGTTCTCACACGAGCTGCAGGGGCCAGCAGACCAGAGGTGTTAGAGGGGCAGAAATCAGAAGTGGCGTTGGACAGAGGGGTATTCTGACCAGGTTGTGGAGTGATTTTGCTATGACCGCAGACAGGACAGGTACTGCAGCATCAATTCAAAGTGACAGGAGACAACATTTGTCCAGTATGGTTACTAACTATTTTTCATCCCTTATCGACGTTCTCCCTCAACCGTCATTCCCATTTGATTACTGGGCATCCAAATTAGACACCTGGCCAGAATTGGCAGAATATGCATTGCAGGAGCTTGCTTGCCTGGCAGCTAGTGTCCTATCCAAAAGAGTATTCAGTGCTGCAGGTTCAATATTAACTGAAAAAAGGACTCGTCTGGCTACCCAAAATGTAGATGATTTAACCTTCATTAAAATGAACCACAACTGGATTTCGAAATCTTTTGCCCCACCTTGCACGGCCGACACCTAGCTTTCCTATGAAAAGGTCTTGCCTGTGGGCTATTCTGAATGACTTTTCCAATCTCGTAATTTGCAGCACCTGATTGTCCAGCATACGACATGTTTACACCTCCCTAAATGGCCAAACTCCCCACACGGGGCCGTGGTATCGCCACTTGGTGCCAGCACCCGTGAGAGTGTTGTTTGTGTGAAGAGGTGGGTGTGCCCGCTTTTGGTCGACGGCACTGCCACTGGGTCCCTCATAGTACAATAAAGTGTCTCTGGCGGTGGTGGTGCGCACCCAACGTCAGACACACTGTTGTAACATGAGGGGCCCTGGGCCTGTACCGCCGGCCACAAGAGAGTTCCCCCACCCCCAGCTCAAACATTGCTAAACCACTTGCACAATTATCTCTCACAGTTCCACCAATGTTTAGTCTATGCGCTGACATCCGTAAATTCCTGCCACTTACAATAACATTGTGTTGACATGTATGATGGTACTTAACATAGTCAGGGGCAGTGTCCTATATTTACCCAAGTAAATACTTTGTGCCAAATTACTAGGTCTGAAACTACGCAGAGGAGCCCACCCCAGTACCGAATGATTGCACCCTTTGGTGGTTTCGTTTTGTTGTCATGCGAGAGATTAACATGTATTTATTGTTTGGGACTACTAACTGGCAGACACTCATTACAATCGGCCTCCGCTGACAACACCAATGCTGCCCGTGTACCCCTGGAACCAATTATAAATTGCCTACAGCCCAATTTTATTATGTTAGGCCTTCGAAGCCTGTCTGCGGTCCCTTCTTTCTACTACTACTCCACTGACCTGTCTACTGCTGCCCGTGTACCCCTGGAACCAATTAGAAAGTGCCTACATCCCAATTTTTTTTATGTTAGGCCTTCGAAGCCTGTCTGCGGTCCCTCCTTCCACTAGTCCTCCACTGACCTGTCTACTGCTGCCCGTGTACCCCTGGAACCAATTATAAAGTGCCTACAGCCCAATTTTATTATGTTAGGCCTTCGAAGCCTGTCTGCGGTCCCTCCTTCCACTAGGCCTCCACTAACCTGTCTACTGCTGCCCGTGTACCCCTGGAACCAATTATAAAGTGCCTACAGCCCAATTTTATTATGTTAGGCCTTCGAAGCCTGTCTGCGGTCCATCCTTCCACTAGTCCTCCACTGACCTGTCTACTGCTGCCCGTGTACCCCTGGAACCAATTATAAAGTGCCTACAGCCCAATTTTATTATGATAGGCCTTCGAAGCCTGTCTGCGGTCCGTCCTTCCACTAGTCCTCCACTCACCTGTCTACTGCTGCCCATGTACCCCTGGAACCAATTTTAAAGTGCCTACAGCCCAATTATATTATGTTAGGCCTTCGAAACCTGTCTGCGGTCCGTCTTTCCACTAGTCCTCCACTGACCTGTCTACTGCTGCCCGTGTACCCCTGGAACCAATTTTAAAGTGCCTACAGCCCAATTATATTATGTTAGGCCTTCGAAGCCTGTCTGCGGTCCCTCCTTCCACTAGGCCTCCACTGACCTGTCTACTGCTGCCCGTGTACCCCTGGAACCAATTATAAAGTGCCTACAGCCCAATTTTATTATGTTAGGCCTTCGAAGCCTGTCTGCGGTCCGTCCTTCCACTAGTCCTCCACTGACCTGTCTACTGCTGCCCGTGTTCCCCTGGAACCAATTTTAAAGTGCCTACAGCCCAATTTTATTATGTTAGGCCTTCGAAGCCTGTCTGCGGTCCCTCCTTCCACTAGGCCTCCACTGACCTGTCTACTGCTGCCCGTGTACCCCTGGAACGAATTTAAAAGTGCCTACAGCCCAATTTTTTTATGTTAGGCCTTCGAAGCCTGTCTACGGTCCCTCCTTCCACTAGGCCTCCACTGACCTGTCTACTGCTGCTCGTGTACCCCTGGAACCAATTATAAAGTGCCTACATCCCAATGTTATTATGTTAGGCCTTCGAAGCCTGTCTGCGGTCCCTTCTTTCTACTACTACTCCACTGACCAGACCAATGCTGCCCGTGTACCCCTGGAACCAATTATAAAGTGCATACAGCCCAATTTTTTTATGTTAGGCCTTCGACGCCTGTCTGCGGTCCCTTCTTTCTACTACTACTCCACTGACCAGACCAATGCTGCCCGTGTACCCCTGGAACCAATTATAAAGTGCCTACAGCCCAATTGTTTTATGTTAGGCCTTCAAAGGTGTTCTCCGGGTTGCCTTTTCTGAGCTTTGATCTTCAGGCTCTCGTTTAGTATTTTTTGGTAAATCTAACTGCAGTGGGGCTAGTACTTGGGTTGGGGCCTACTACCAGTGTCTGCCGCTCCAAGGTGTTCTCAGGGTTGCCTTTTCTGAGCTTTGATCTTCAGGCTCTCGTTTAGTATTTTTTTGGTAAATCTAACTGCAGTGGGGCTAGTACTTGGGTTGGGGCCTACTACCAGTGTCTGCCGCTCCAAGGTGTTCTCCGGGTTGCCTTTTCTGAGCTTTGATCTTCAGGCTCTCGTTTAGTATTTTTTTGGTAAATCTAACTGCAGTGGGGCTAGTACTTGGGTTGGGGCCTACTACCAGTGTCTGCCGCTCCAAGGTGTTCTCCGGGTTGCCTTTTCTGAGCTTTGATCTTCAGGCTCTCGTTTAGTATTTTTTGGTAAATCTAACTGCAGTGGGGCTAGTACTTGGGTTGGGGCCTACTACCAGTGTCTGCCGCTCCAAGGTGTTCTCCGGGTTGCCTTTTCTGAGCTTTGATCTTCAGGCTCTCGTTTAGTATTTTTTTTAAATCTAACTGCAGTGGGGCTAGTACTTGGGTTGGGGCCTACTACCAGTGTCTGCCGCTCCAAGGTGTTCTCCGGGTTGCCTTTTCTGAGCTTTGATCTTCAGGCTCTCGTTTAGTATTTTATGGTAAATCTAACTGCAGTGGGGCTAGTACTTGGGTTGGGGCCTACTACCAGTGTCTGCCACTCCAAGGTGTTCTCCGGGTTGCCTTTTCTGAGCTTTGATCTTCAGGCTCTCGTTTAGTATTTTTTTGTAAATCTAACTGCAGTGGAGCTAGTACTTGGGTTAGGGCCTACTACCAGTGTCTGCCGCTCCAAGGTGTTCTCCAGGTTGCCTCTCCATTGCTTCAATCTTCTGGCTCTCGTTTAGTAGTTGTTGAAAACAACACTGCATGCGGCCTACAAGTTGGGTCAGGGGTGTAGAGACGGTGTGTTCCACTCCAAGGTGTTCCCCAGGTTGCCTCTCCATTGCTTCAATCTTGAGGCTCTTGTTAAATAGTTGTTAAATGGAACAACTGCATTTGGCCTACTAGTTGGGTTGGGGCCTACTAAACAGTGTCTGCCGCTCCTTGCTGTTCTCCTGGTTTCCTGTCCTGAAATTCCATTTTCAGGCTCTCGTTAAGTAGTTGTTAATGTTAGACTGCATTTGGCCTACTAGTTGGGTTGGGGCCTACTATTGGTGTCTGCCGCTCCTTGCTGTTCTCCTCCACTGAACAAAGCTGTGCCGCCTGTTTACTACTGCTGCCAATTTCGAACTGCATTTAGACTAATTACTGATTTGGGCCTACTCTCTGTGTCAGCCTCTCATTACAGTTGTCCTCCACTGAACAAAGCAATGCCCCCTGGTTAGTCCTCTTACCAATTTTGAACTGCTTTTAAACCACTTTATTCTTTGGGCCTATATCGGTGTTTCCTCCTCATCCTGCCCATTGCCCAGCCAGTGATAGATGAGTCTGCTGGTACATTGACCCATAACGCAACATTCCCCGTGCACGCTACACAGCAAGATTGTGACCCTGCTGAAAGTCAGATTCCTCTTCCCGCATACCATACCACCTTACACGGGGACAAAGAGGAAGGTGCAGATGAAAGTGCAGGTTCCTTCATCAGGTGGGGGGAGGAATACTCGTTGGCAACGTCACTGGCACAGGGCCCCTCACAGTACGCAAAAGTGTCGCTGCCGGTGGGAGGCGCCCCCGCTGTGCAAACACACCGCCGTACTTTGAGGGGCCCTGTGCCAGTGCCAATGCCAACGAGTGGGCCCCCCCTGCTTGCTCAGGATCACAGCACAAAGTTTAAATACTTACCTTACCTTAACTATTATTATAAGGGAAATTAAGATTGACAAGCTTCATTAAGAAGAATGCATGGTTTTGGCATTAAAATGGGCACTCTAGGTGGTTTCCTGGCCCCCACTCACTGCCGACTATGCTGCCCCATTGACTTGCATTGGGTTTCGTGTTTCGGTCGATCCCGACTTTACGTCATAATTAGCCGATTTCACTCGACCCGACTGTTGAGATTGTCGGGTTTTGCGAAACCCGACTCGACTCTAAAAAAGTCAAGGTCGCTCAACCCTAATGAAGAGATATACTATAAAGATCGCCTAGCACAGATCGAATCCAAGTGGATTGCTCTACTTGATACTCTGACCCCCAGGGGTCTAAACGAATCCTTGAGCTTCGCCTCTTATCTTTATCGTAGCTTGAGATTAGTCTCCATTGTGTCTCATCATAGTCCCTCCGGACTTTTTATTTTTAATTTTTAATTTCTTTTGTTCATGGTTTTAATTTCCTCTTTTCCCCTTTTACCTTAGTAACACCTTTCATCAACAGGTCCTCCCTTGATCCCGGTTCCATATGGAGTAAACATTCCTCCCACATCCTGTTGTCCAAAAACATGGATTTGTGATAGTTCTGAGCCAGCCGCCTTTCTTTTATCGGATACGCTATGGACTATGTGTATATATATATATATATATAATAGTTGTATGTGCATATTTTTTGTCGTATTATGTATATCTCTTCATATAATATTGGTTTACATGTGGCTGGGCGGGCGTCGTTCATGTTATCTTCATGCCATGTACTGCTGTTTTCCCTTTTTCTTCCCCTCCCCCTCCACCTATGTACTGCATCCTAGTGGATTACAATGTTGGGGATTTATTAGGGGTTAAGGTATTTATTTGCAGGCAGTATGGCACTTTTGAGCCATGATATGACACCGTAACACACTCTTTACCACATGTCACTCCGTTACTACTCATGCATCCTTTATACATGCACACTTCTTATTTAATTGGCGGCCATACTACTCCTTTCATGTGCTCACCCGTGCGGCTGTGCGCATCGCGCTGTGCACGGGCGACTCCGGTTTGTGGGCGGGCATCTTGGTGCCCTGTGCGCGATCCCCAGGTTCTCTGCCTGGTGCTTGCGCACTTGGCCTGACGCCCGGCCCCCATGCCTGACCCGTCCGTCGCAGTGCGCATGCGCCGCTGGCGCTGCTCGGATTGGCCAGAACCATACATGTGACCGGGGTCAGGGGGGTTATTAGAAGGTCCTGCACTGCCGTACACTCATCCCCTTGAGAAAGCGGCGCTTTAGAGCCGCAAAACGCGCGTCGGGGCGCTCTTCTGTTCCGGTGGGACCCCCCTCCTGTGCCCTCCATCGGTAAGCCTACCTGTGATACTCACAACGTTACTATGCATTACATGCCACCATTATTACAGCCTGTCTTTTGGCCATTGTACTGACTTAGACACATCTAGGTTTGCCTGCCACTTTACCTTCAATGTGGGTTTTTTCTGTTTCCCCTCTGTTATGGTTTATGTGTGTACACATGGGGGTAACGGGGGGAAGTCCCTTTCCTGTGCTTGACTGGGTAATGCCCATTACTGGAATGTATTAGTATTTTAACACTTTTGTATTAATAAAGACACTTGTTTAAATAAACTTATACTGTACGCTCCTTTTTCCTCCGGTTCATATAGGTATTTCATGGAGCTTATTTGATTCATCTGGGGGCACTTAACGTTTGTGTGCTCTGGCTCAGACTATCGCTATGACATTGGGATCTTTGTTAATATGTATGTATGTATATAGCAGCCACATAGTATATAGCACAGGCCACGTAGTATATAGGAGCCTTGTAGTATATAGCAGACAAATACTACGTGGCCTGTGCTATATACTATGTGGGTGCTATATACATACATGCATATTGTAGAATACTTGATGCACTAATACAGGCCACGCAATAAATAACAGTGGCCACACAGTAGATAACACAGCCCAAATAGTATATAACACAGCCCACGCAGTACATAGCAGCCACGCAGTATATAACACAGGCGACATAGTAAAAACACAGGCCATGCAGTATATAACAGTGGCCACATAATATACAGCACAGGCCACGCAGTACATAACACAGCCCACATAGTATCTAACACTGGCCACGTAGTATATAGCAGCCATGCAGTATATAACGCAGCCCACGCGGTATATAACACTGCCCACATAGTATATAACATTGGCCACGTAGTATATAATGCAGCCCACGCAGTATATAACACTGCCCACGTAGTATATAACACTGGCCACGTAGTATATAGCAGCCACGCTGTATATAACGCAGCCCACGCGCTATATAACACTGCCCACGTAGTATATAGCAGTGTGGGCATATATCCGTGTTAAAAAAAGATAATTAAAATGTAAAATAGTTACAGTGGGGCAAAAAAGTATTTAGTCAGTCAGCAATAGTGCAAGTTCCACCACTTAAAAAGATGAGAGGCGTCTGTAATTTACATCATAGGTAGACCTCAACTATGGGAGACAAACTGAGAAAAAAAAATCCAGAAAATCACATTGTCTGTTTTTTTTATCATTTTTTTTGCATATAATGGTGGAAAATAAGTATTTGGTCAGAAACAAACAATCAAGATTTCTGGCTCTCACAGACCTGTAACTTCTTCTTTAAGAGTCTCCTCTTTCCTCCGCTCATTACCTGTAGTAATGGCACCTGTTTAAACTTGTTATCAGTATAAAAAGACACCTGTGCACACCCTCAAACAGTCTGACTCCAAACTCCACTATGGTGAAGACAAAAGAGCTGTCAAAGGACACCAGAAACAAAATTGTAGCCCTGCACCAGGCTGGGAAGACTGAATCTGCAATAGCCAACCAGCTTGGAGTGAAGAAATCAACAGTGGGAGCAATAATTAGAAAATGGAAGACATACAAGACCACTGATAATCTCCCTCGATCTGGGGCTCCACGCAAAATCCCACCCCGTGGGGTCAGAATGATCACAAGAACGGTGAGCAAAAATCCCAGAACCACGCGGGGGGACCTAGTGAATGAACTGCAGAGAGCTGGGACCAATGTAACAAGGCCTACCATAAGTAACACACTACGCCACCATGGACTCAGATCCTGCAGTGCCAGACGTGTCCCACTGCTTAAGCCAGTACATGTCCGGGCCCGTCTGAAGTTTGCTAGAGAGCATTTGGATGATCCAGAGGAGTTTTGGGAGAATGTCCTATGGTCTGATGAAACCAAACTGGAACTGTTTGGTAGAAACACAACTTGTCGTGTTTGGAGGAAAAAGAATACTGAGTTGAATCCATCAAACACCATACCTACTGTAAAGCATGGTGGTGGAAACATCATGCTTTGGGGCTGTTTCTCTGCAAAGGGGCCAGGACGACTGATCCGGGTACATGAAAGAATGAATGGGGCCATGTATCGTGAGATTTTGAGTGCAAACCTCCTTCCATCAGCAAGGGCATTGAAGATGAAACGTGGCTGGGTCTTTCAACATGACAATGATCCAAAGCACACCGCCAGGGCAACAAAGGAGTGGCTTCGTAAGAAGCATTTCAAGGTCCTGGAGTGGCCTAGCCAGTCTCCAGATCTCAACCCTATAGAAAACCTTTGGAGGGAGTTGAAAGTCCGTGTTGCCAAGCGAAAAGCCAAAAACATCACTGCTCTAGAGGAGATCTGCATGGAGGAATGGGCCAACATACCAACAACAATGTGTGGCAACCTTGTGAAGACTTACAGAAAACGTTTGACCTCTGTCATTGCCAACAAAGGATATATTACAAAGTATTGAGATGAAATTTTGTTTCTGGCCAAATACTCATTTTCCACCATAATATGCAAATAAAATGTTAAAAAAACAGACAATGTGATTTTCTGGATTTTTTTTTCTCAGTTTGTCTCCCATAGTTGAGGTCTACCTATGATGTAAATTACAGACGCCTCTCATCTTTTTAAGTGGTGGAACTTGCACTATTGCTGACTCTGACTAAATACTTTTTTGCCCCACAATATATACTCACCAGCCGGGATCCAGCGAAGCTGTCCCTATGCACGCGGCTGCCGCCATCTTCCATTCCCAGGATGTATTGCGAAATTACCCAGATGACTTAACGGTCTCGAGAGACCGCTACGTCTTCTGGGTAATTTCGCAAAGCATCTCTGGGAACGGAAGCTGGCGGCAGCCGCGAGCGCATCGTCGGACTACGGAAGGTGAGCATAGCAGGTTTTTTTTTAAATTATTTTTAACATTACATCTTTTTACTATTGATGCTGCATAGGCAGCATCAATAGTAAAAATTTGGGACACAGGGTTAATAGCAGCATTAACGGAGTGCGGTACCCGCGGCCCGTTACGCTGGCATTAATCCTGCGTGAGCGGTGAGTGGAGGGGAGTATGCGGGCGCCGGGCACTGACTGCAGGGGAGTAGGGAGGGACTAATCAGACTGTGCCCGTCGCTGATTGGTCGCGGCAGCGACTCGGGATTTCTGTGACGGAAGTTGCCGACAGAAAGGCAGACAGACAGACAGACGGAAGTATCCCTTAGGCAATTATATATATAGATATGCAGCACTAGTGTATGGTAAGGATCTACTTGCATTGAACTCTAAATGATTGCTATGTATATGTTGAATCTCCTATGAGCTATGGACAATATAATCATCAGACAGAAAATCAAAGAGAACATTGACTTTTAAACCTTCAACACATTAACAATTGGATCACGTAATGCACGGTGCTGACATTGAAATAGATATCCCAGAATACTCTACTGGATATCTACAAAGCAATAATAGACAACCAATAACTACTTCCATATTCCACTCTGCTAGAGACAGATGGACCTAAAATGCCTTTGCTGTGGACCTTGCTAGAAGTAATTAGATATCATTTTAGGCATGGAATGTTTTATCTACACAAGTTAGACAAAATCATTGGTGCCCAGTAGTGATGAGCGAGTTCGCTGGTCTTCGAGTATTGCCTGTTTGTTAGGCAATCCCCACATGTATTCATGCTGTCTAACAAACGCAAATCATGCAGCTGTGTTTCGACATAAACTAAATCTCCGAGCACACCGAAATACTCAAAGACCACCCAAGCATGCTGGGAGAAACTTGAGTAATGAGCATACTGGCTCATCATTAGTGCCCACCCCTTAATGATTGAATTCTGTTATTTTTGTTTAGTTCAATTGCAAGTGGTGTATAAAACTGAGCACCTAGCCATGTAGCCTGCCAATACTAACATTTGCTAAAAGATGGGTCTATTTACAGAGCAGACAGAATTTGAATGTGGTAAAGTAGTAGAATGGCACCATTGTAACCAGTTGGTTTGTTAAATATTTGGCCTCCTAAAAATTCCACAATCAATTGTAAATGATATTATTGAATAGTGAAAGTGTTTACAAGCCACAGCAATTCCACCATGAAGTGGCATACTATATAAAATTAAAAAGTAAAAGAGTGGGGTTGCCAAGTGCTGAATGCTCAATAACAGCAGAGTTCCAATCCTCCTCTGTCATTAATATTAGTGCAAAAGAGGCATCAAGAGAATTATATCATGGATTTCCTTTGCCAATCAGTTGTATGACAGCCTTACATCACCAAGCACAACGCCAAACTCCAACACTGGACTCTAAAGCATTTGATACATAATCTATAGGTACCTTCACACATAACGATATCGTTAACGATATCGTTGCTTTTTGTGACGTAGCAACGATATCGTTAAGGAAATCGTTATGTGTGACAGCGACCAACGATCAGGCCCCTGCTGGGAGATCGTTGGTCGCTGAACAAAGTCCAGAACTTTATTTCATCGCTGGATCTCCCGTGGACATCGCTGGATCGGCGTGTGTGACACCGATCCAGCGATGTCTTCACTGGTAACCAGGGTAAACATCGGGTAACTAAGCGCAGGGCCGATGTTTACCCTGCTGGTAACCAGCGTAAAAGTAAAAAAAAAAAAACACTACATACTTACCTACCGCTGTCTGTCCCCGGCGCTGTGCTCGGCACTCCTCCTGTACTGGCTGTGAGCGTCGGTCAGCCGGAAAGCAGAGCGGTGACGTCACCGCTCTGCTTTCCGGCCGCTGTGCTCACAGTCAGTGCAGGAGGAGTGCAGAGAAGCAGAGCGTCGGGGACAGAAAGCGGTAGGTAAGTATGTAGTGTATTTTTTTTTTTACTTTTACGCTGGTAACCAGGGTAAACATCGGGTTACTAAGCGCGGCCCTGCGCTTAGTAACCCGATGTTTACCCTGGTTACCCGGGGACTTCGGGGTCGTTGGTCGCTGGAGAGCTGTCTGTGTGACAGCTCTCCAGCGACCAAACAGCGATGCTGCAAGCGATCCGGATCGTTGTCGGTATCGCTGCAGCGTCGCTTAATGTGAAGGGGCCTTATGGAGTAACAAATCTCTCTTCTCTACCTGGCAGTTTTCTCGATGACTCTGGGTTTAGCGAATGCCAGGAGAACATTATATGCCTGAATGATTTGAAACAGCCGTAAAGATTAGTAGAGGAGGTACAATGCTACAGGTAGGTTTTTCATGAGTTTGCCTAGGCTCTTTACAAGTAAGTGCACGCCTGCAAGTCTGGAAGCCCTACCACTACAGGTAACATACATGAAGGAGCCTCAACTTGGAGTCCAAACATTTCCAAAAGGTTAGGGTTAGGCACCAGGAAAAGTTGCATCAAATGACCCACAGTAGAAATTAAAAAATGGCACAGCAACAGTCCAGCATGAGCCATGCATGAGACAGGATCTGGGCTTGCATTTACAGCTTTAAATTTGAGTTCAAATTAAAAGGTAGAGGGCCTGGTGTAGTCCTGGTATGCTGGTAGACCTGATACCTCATGCAACAGCTCAAACTGTTTCTCTGCTCAGCCACACTCAGGTGGCACAACTATCAAGCTTCGTAGACTACTATTGTCAGAAACATTTAAGGATAGTACCATAGGTCGTTAACTGAAAGTAAGTTCAGGCCTGCAGGTCTGGGAGCTTTACTGCTAGATGCAACACGCATGAAGGAGACTCAAGTTGAAGTCCAAACATTTACAAAAATTTGGGGCACCACAGTTTCTATCCACGGTAGAAATAAAATAATTGGGCTCTGACATCCCTTCCACTACAGGCAACCCAACAGATGGAGACACAACTTAGGGTATCCACATTTCAAGAAATTGTTACTAACATTGGCAGCAGTAGCAACAGAAGCCATGACAAAGGTGTCACAGGCTGCAATAACGCAATGCAGTACATTAAAAACTACACCATCACGTAGTCTGCCAAGTCTGTGACTGGGGTGCAAGAGTCATTGGAGATCCATGACTTGTTCATCTTGATGAAAGTTAGGCAGTTTACAATTCCAAGGGATGGCTGGATGTGCTTATTCATCTGGACACCACCAGTAGCGCTGAAGACATCTTCTAAGAGAACGCTGGCTGCCAGGCATGACAGATGAGCTAGGGCCACTGTTCCATTTTTGAAGACCAAAATGCAAAAGGGTCCAAAATCCCCCTAATGGCATTGAAAATGAGGTGGAGATACTCCTGCACTATCCTCTCCAGTAGTTAACTATGTTTCAGGCCTGTACTCTTCTGTTGTTGCTCTGGCTGTTCTAAAAATTGTGTAAAGCGACTCACAAAATTGCTTTTGCCATTTACACTGCTGCTAATGTTTTTGCATTGACGACTCGACATTTCTAGGATTTGAAGTTTATAACTGGGATGCACACTGTGTGACTCACTGCTGTCTTGGGGAAAACCATTGTGTTTCGATATTACAGCATGTGTGTGTCACTTTCCACGGGGGAAGCAGCTGTCAAAATTTACTCTTGTACCATGGATCTCCCCGAAGGGTGAGGTGGGACGCTGGGTCAGCCGCAGGTAGATATTGCACAGTTCTCTGGTTTTTACATGTTTGTAATGGTTACACTATATGTATGCTCGGGCAGCTGAAGTAGATTAATACCGGATTAACGTGTGACTTTGCATTTACAACCTTGCATCATATGCTTTTAGCAATATATACTACTTGGCCTTCCATTTCTTGTTTAGGTGCTTATGCACTATGGCATTGGATATAATTTGTGTTCCGTAATAAAGCCTTATTTTAATCTTATCCTGGATCTCTTCGTTTCAGCTGTATGTTATGTTAGACCGAAGGTAGTAAGTAAGCTTTCAGAAACCGTCTGACTTCACCAGGCGAAAAGGCAGCATTTCCGTGGCCAACGATTGGAGATGGTGACATTCAAGTGCTTAGCTTTGCGATGTGCAGGAGGAAGCACTGTTTTACATGACCACAACTTTGAGACGAAGGGCTGGCTGTTGTGCTGAGACACAGGGGAGTAAGGTGAACACAAAAACTGCTGGACTGTGAGTGAGGTGCAGGCGGCGATGTTATGGTGGTTTGAGAAAGATGTGGTGTGATCGATGTCTGAGATTGGTCAAAAACAATAGGCAGGTCCACTTCTGTAACAGCTGACGTGCTCTCACTTACCCCGACTGTATCAAGTAAATAAGTGGAGGTTCTGCTGTCAGAGACCTTTGTGAGAACACTTTTACGCTGATGGAGGAGGAAGCAGCAGCAGATGTGGTTGATGGGGCGGCCGGTGATAGGCCGCATTTTAGCTCAGTTAGGTTCCCAGAATAACGCATGTTGATCACGCATGTGCCAGTTCATGCATGTAGTAGTTAAATTATTGGAATTTCTACCTCTACTGAGTAATTTTTTACAAAGATGGCAGAAAACAAGAGTTGGATTATCTGTTGCAGTCTCAAAAAAGGCCCAGGCTAAGCAACCTTTGCCACCCCTGTAAACTGTAGACTCATAACCACTGCTGACCACAACCTGAGTTGTGGCAGATCATGCAATGCATGTCGTGATTGCATCACTCCATGTCTGTGTGGGAAGCCGCAAAGTAACCTCTTCATTTTCTTCCTCCTCCAGTTCCTCTGCTAAGCTTCTCAGCTGTGTGCCTCTAGGTTCACACCAAGTGGGATCTACAACCTCATCTTCGTCCTCTCTTTTCTTCCCCTCCTCACCCTGAGAGTCATCCTCCTCTTACTGCTTTGACAGCACAGTACAGTCTTCATGCACCTCAGGTATCTGAGTCTTATCAGGATCACCTCCACCTGTGGGGGTTAACATCTGGTGATGAGGGACTGGATTCTGCTTGATCCCTACTTTGTCTGGCTCTGGGTACAACTGAAAAAAATGTGGGGCAGATGATTTCCTCCTCTTGAGTCTGTGAACCTTTGGAGCACACCTCTGATGCCCATGGAATAGAATGTGTGAAAGCTCTGCAGACTAGCCCATCTGTGGTTCCCCACAGTCAGAGTTAGAGAGGTTAGAGAGTTGTGAGTTGTCTTTGGTTAGGACGAGACAGTGTTTGTTCAGTAGGGCTTTCAGTAACACTACCATCTACCTCACATACACCTCGAACACCAAGCCTATTCCCGCTTCCACCATGGCCTCGCTTTTTCTCACTTATGTTGGATGTCACTTAATTAACAATAAGTATTTATTTGATGAGATAGTATGGCCGGACCACTGAATTAGCAGAAAAGATTTAGATGCTGAAATGTGGACTGGTGTCTGGACCACACAATTAGCACAAAGAATTTAGATGCTGAAATGTGGACTAGTGTTTGCACCACACAATTAACACAAAGGATTGATATGCTGGAATGTCAATTTAACAATGTATCCTATATATTTGAATTCGCTGACAATAAACCACCTAGCTAACTTTCTCTCTACTTGCAGTAGCAGCAGCCTCACTATGCTGTTACACTGACAAAATGGCACCAAAACCACATGTCTGCTTTTTATATGGAAAGGGACATGTTATTTCTGCAGCCAATGACACAAGCCCTTGTGTCTGGACATTGTGGATGGTTTCTGCTCCCTAATTGGCTGCTGGAATCTCCACATATTAAGTTAATAATTAGTGTTGAGCGATACCGTCCGATATTTGAAAGTATCGGTATCGGATGGTATCGGCCGATATCCGAAAAATATCGGATATCGCCGATATCGATATCCGATACCAATACAAGTCAATGGGACACAAATATCGGAAGGTATCCTGTAATGGATCCCAGGGTCAGAAGGAGAGGAAACTCTCCTTCAGGCCCTGGGATCCATATTCATGTGTAAAATAAAGAATAAAAATAAAAAATATTGATATAATCACCCTCTGACGCGCCCTGGTCGTCACCGCTGCAACCGCCATGCTTTCGTTCCGAAGAATGAGCGCGTTAAGGGCCTTCGATGATGTCGCGGCTTGTGATTGGTCGCTGAGCGGTCATGTGATCGCTCACGCAAGGCGAAAGCAAGGCGGTTGCAGCGGTGACGACCAGGGCGCGTCAGAGGGTAAGTATATCAATATTCTTTATTTTTATTCTTTATTTTACACATTAATCTTAATCCCGATACCGATTCCCGATATCACAAAAATATCGGAACTCGGTATCGGAATTCCAATACCGCAAATATCGGCCGATACCCGATACTTGCGGTATCGGAATGCTCAACACTATTAATAATACAAGAAAAAGAATAATAGTCTGAATTTCCTCTGACCTATCCCCACCCCTTCACCTCATCAAACACATGTTCCCCACTCATCATACAGCTATCCTAACTGCTCATCATACACTATCCTAATCAAAATCCTAACAAAAACTTTAGTGGAAACTCAATCATTTACGAAATTTGCCCGAATTTTGCCTATTTTGAGGAAAATGCTCGGGAATCCGAATACGAATCCGAATGCGCAACGTTCATGCCAAGTTTGAGATTGGCGAATGGTGAATGCTTTCTGAAAAAGTTCGCTCATCTCTAACACAGACCTGTTGCCGCAGATCAGCATTAATGCCAATGGTTTAGAATAACTCTAGATTTAATGCGTAGATGACCTAATATTTTTGTCCATATAGTGAATTCAAATCAAATAAACAAAAGAATACAGAGTAAACACAGTAACCAGACTTTGATGTGAACTTGCCCCTTTAATTACCTGTTCTCATATATATGCATATTGCATAAAATATTTTTTGCTCATTTTTCTATTTTATCATCTACTAAATAATTGTGGTATAACACCAGTACCTTCTCAAGAATTGCAGGCAATACAATATTATTCAAGAAGAATAAAGAATAAATTGGGGAAAATACTGCATTCATGACTTATGCATTCAGAAAGTGCTTAATTTTTTTTTCAGAAATTATATTTCAGTATCTCAGTGTTACTCCTCTGATGGCTCAGTTAGCAGTCCAATAATAGTACAATACTGCAGCAATACACTTCCACATGGATTGATTTTTATTAAAAAATAATCCTTCTATTTGCTTTCTTGGATCAAGGATTATTTCTGATCTGTGAACCACACAATTGTAAAATTGCTTTAGATTTATTTTTTAATTTACCGTACAGATCAAGATCTTCTAATAACCAGTCTAATACTGTATTACGGTACATAAACTATCTAATACTCCCCCCCAAAAAAATGCTGCAATTAGCTGTATTATTTCAGTTTTCAAATACATATTCAATCGTCCTTTTAAATAAATTTAGAATGTACATGGAACAATGAAAAGCCTGTGAAATTAACTGCATTATGTAAAAAAAGTGTTTGTTCATCTCCGATACTTGAAATTAGAAGATACACTCCACTGGAGACAAAGACTGTTTTCAATCATTAGTTACAGGGTGATGCTATAAGTGAATAAAAAGAAATACATGTGAAAAATATCAAGCCAAATCCAAATTAGGGCTCGTGCACACGACTGATTATATTGGGCGAGTGCTATTCGTGGTTTTCACAGAAAGCACTATGACCCATGATATTCCATGAGACAGTGCACATAACTGATTTTAATCCAAGTGTCCCAATGCAATGCAAAATAAATACTGTAGGTCCATTAAAAATATCCGACCGATGGAGACGATGAAGAAACTTGGCATATTTCTCCTGCTACCAGTCAGCATTCACAGGAGTATCATAATGACAGACACGAGGGTTCTTCTGCAGACCACTGACTGTCATGACAACCCATCGGCAAACTGCGATCATGTGACAATGGTGCCATTTGGCAGGACTTGTGACACGCTTCTGGCCTACACACTTCTGGAAGGCCGAGACCTCCAACCACATCTGTTAGAGTCACTTGGTGGCTGATTAAATCAACCATCAAGTGCGGGGAAAGATCCGAGCTCAGCACTAGAGCCTGCATCAAAGGCAGGAACATGGCCGATGACGTAAATATACATGAACATACGTGAAGGGGTTAAACAAGTAATTGACATCTAAAACGTTATACATTGTTGAGCTACATAAAAGCAAATACTTCCCACAATTTGAGATATTGTATATGTTTCTACACTGTTGACTACTTTTCACCCTTAACCCTTTCACCACTTGGGTTTTTCCATTTTTGAGTTTCCATTTCCATTTCCATTCCCTTCTTTTCAGTGCCATAACGTTTACATTTTTTCATCAATATGGCCGTATGAGGGCTTGTTTTTGCAGAACGGGTGTTAATTTTGAATGACACCATTGGGTTTACCATATTTTTTACTGGAAAATGGGGAAAAAAATTAAAAGTGCAAAATTACAAAAAAAAAAGTGCAATTCCACAATTGGTATTTTTTACCATGTTCACTAAATGCTAAAACTGACCTGCTGATATGATTCTCCAGGTCACTACGAGTATATACCAAACATGTACAGGTCCTTCTCAAAAAATTAGCATATAGTGTTAAATTTCATTATTTACCATAATGTAATGATTACAATTAAACTTTCATATATTATAGATTCATTATCCACCAACTTTTATTGTTTTAATACTGATGATTTTGGCATACAACTCCTGATAACCCAAAAAACCTGTCTCAATAAATTAGCATATCAAGAAAAGGTTCTCTAAATGACCTATTACCCTAATCTTCTGAATCAACTAATTAACTCTAAACACATGCAAAAGATACCTGAGGCTTTTATAAACTCACTGCCTGGTTCATTACTCAAAACCCCCATCATGGGTAAGACTAGCGACCTGACAGATGTCAAGAAGGCCATCATTGACACCCTCAAGCAAGAGGGTAAGACCCAGAAAGAAATTTCTCAACAAATAGGCTGTTCCCAGAGTGCTGTGTCAAGGCACCTCAATGGTAAGTCTGTTGGAAGGAAACAATGTGGCAGAAAACGCTGTACAACGAGAAGAGGAGACCGGACCCTGAGGAAGATTGTGGAGAAGGACCGATTCCAGACCTTGGGGAACCTGAGGAAGCAGTGGACTGAGTCTGGTTTGGCAACATCCAGAGCCACCGTGCACAGGCGTGTGCAGGAAATGGGCTACAGGTGCCGCATTCCCCAGGTAAAGCCACTTTTGAACCATAAACAGCGGCAGAGGCGCCTGACCTGGGCTACAGAGAAGCAGCACTGGACTGTTGCTAAGTGGTCCCAAGTACTTTTTTCTGATGAAAGCAAATTTTGCATGTCATTCGGAAATCAAGGTGCCAGAGTCTGGAGGAAGACTGGGGAGAAGGAAATGCCAAAATGCCTGAAGTCCAGTGTCAAGTACCCACAGTCAGTGATGGTGTGGGGTGCCATGTCAGCTGCTGGTGTTGGTCCACTGTGTTTCATCAAGGGCAGGGTCAATGCAGCTAGCTATCAGGAGATTTTGGAGCACTTCATGCTTCCATCGGCTGAAATGCTTTATGGAGATGAAGATTTCATTTTTCAGCACGACCTGGCACCTGCTCACAGTGCCAAAACCACTGGTAAATGGTTTACTGACCATGGTATTACTGTGCTCAATTGGCCTGCCAACTCTCCTGACCTGAACCCCATAGAGAATCTGTGGGATATTGTGAAGAGAAAGTTGAGAGACGCAAGACCCAACACTCTGGATGAGCTTAAGGCCGCTATTGAAGCATCCTGGGCCTCCATAACATCTCAGCAGTGTCACAGGCTGATTGCCTCCATGCCACGCCGCATTGAAGCAGTAATTTCTGCCAAAGGATTCCCGACCAAGTATTGAGTGCATAACTGAACATTATTATTTGATGGTTTTTTTGTTTGTTATTAAAAAACACTTTTATTTGATTGGATGGGTGAAATATGCTAATTTATTGAGACAGGTTTTTTGGGTTATCAGGAGTTGTATGCCAAAATCATCAGTATTAAAACAATAAAAGACCTGACAAATTTCAGTTGGTGGATAATGAATCTATAATATATGAAAGTTTAATTGTAATCATTACATTATGGTAAATAATGAAATTTAACACTATATGCTAATTTTTTGAGAAGGACCTGTATATGTGCTTTTTAATTTAAGTGGTGAAAAAAAAATTCAAAAGTTTGAAAAGAAAAAAAAAGTCGCCAATTTCTAAGACCAGTAGCGTCTCAATTTTTCTGGATCTGGGGCTGAGTGAGGATTTATTTTTTGCAACCTGAGCTGATGTTTTTATTGATATAATTTTGGTGTAGACTGTATTTCATTTTAATGCAATGTTGCGGCAACCAAAAAACATAATTCTGGCGTTCTGATTATTTTATCGTTACACCGTCTACCGATTGGATTCATTCTTTTTACATATTGACAGATCAGGTGATTCTGAATGCAGTGATACCAAATATGTGTAACTTTTTTTTAAAATTGTTTTATTTTGAATGGTGGTGATTTCACTTTTAGATTTTGTAATATTTTAAATATTTATTTTACAGGTTTTTTTTACTTTTTTGCTAGCATTAACCCCTTTCTGCCATTAGACGTACTATTGCGTCCATGTGGGGTGGGCTTTACTTCCCAAGGACGCAATAGTACGTCATATGCGATCGGCAGCGCTCACGGGGGGAGCGCCGCCGATCGCGGCCGGGTGTCAGCTGTTTATCGCAGCTGACATCCGGCACTATGTGCCAGGAGCGGTCACAAACTGCCCCCGGCACATTAACCCCCGGCACACCGCGATCAAAGATGATCGCGATGTGCCGGCGGTACAGGGAAGCACCGCGCAGGGAGGGGGCTCCCTGCGGGCTTCCCTGAGCCCCCCGCAGCAACGCGATGTGATCGCGTTGCTGGGAGGGTCTCACCTCCCTCCCTGCTCCCTCCAGCCCCGGATCCAAGATGGCCGCGGATCCGGGTCCTGCAGGGAGGGAGGTGGCTTCACAGAGCCTGCTCAGAGCAGGCACTGTGAAGGCCGCAGCGCTGCATGTCAGATCAGTGATCTGACAGAGTGCTGTGCAAACTGTCAGATCACTGATCTGTGATGTCCCCCCCTGGGACAAAGTAAAAAAGTAAAAAAAAAAAAATTTCAAATGTGTAAAAAAAAAATAAAAAAAAATATTCCAAAATAATGAAAAAAAAAATAAAAATATTATTCCCATAAATACATTTCTTTATCTAAATAAAAAAAACAAAACAATAAAAGTACACATATTTAGTATCGCCGCGTCCGTAACGGCCCGACCTATAAAACTGGCCCACTAGTTAACCCCTTCAGTAAACACCGTAAGAAAAAAAAAAAAAAAAACGAGGCAAAAAACAACGCTTTATTATCATACCGCCGAACAAAAAGTGGAATAACACGCGATCAAAAAGACAGATATAACTAACCATGGTACCGCTGAAAACGTCATCTTGTTCCACAAAAAACGAGCCGCCATACAGCATCATCAGCAAAAAAATAAAAAAGTTATAGTCCTGAGAATAAAGCGATGCCAAAATAATTATTTTTCCTATAAAATAGTTTTTATCGTATAAAAGCGCCAAAACATAAAAAAATGATATAAATGAGGTGTCGCTGTAATCGTACTGACCCGAAGAATAAAACTGCTTCATCAATTTTACCAAACGCGGAACGGTATAAACGCCTCCCCCAAAAGAAATTCATGAATAGCTGGTTTTTGGTCATTCTGCCTCACAAAAATCGGAATAAAAAGCGATCAAAAAATGTCACGTGCCCGAAAATGTTACCAATAAAAACATCAACTCGTCCCGCAAAAAACAAGACCTCACATGACTCTGTGGACCAAAATATAGAAAAATTATAGCTCTCAAAATGTGGTAACGCAAAAAATATTTTTTGCAATAAAAAGCGTCTTTCAGTGTGTGACGGCTGCCAATCATAAAAATCCGCTAAAAAACCCGCTATAAAAGTAAATCAAACCCCCCTTCATCATCCCCTTAGTTAGGGAAAAATTAAAAAAATGTATTTATTTCCATTTTCCCATTAGGGCTAGGGTTAGAGTTAGGGCTAGGGTTAGGGCTAGGGTTAGGGCTAGGGTTAGGGTTAGGGTTAGGGCTAGGGTTAGGGTTAGGGTTAGAGCTAGGGTTAGGGCTAGGGTTAGGGCTAGGGTTAGGGCTAGGGTTAGGGCTAGGGCTAGGGCTAAGGTTAGGGTTAGGGCTAGGGTTAGGGCTAGGGTTAGGATTAGGGTTAGAGCTAGGGTTAGGGCTAGGGCTACAGTTTGGGTTGGGGCTAAAGTTACAGTTAGGGTTTAGATTACATTTACGGTTGGGAATAGGGTTGGGATTAGGGTTAGGGGTGTGTCAGGGTTAGAGGTGTGGTTAGGGTTACTGTTGGGATTAGGGTTAGGGATGTGTTTGGATTAGGGTTTCAGTTATAATTGGGGGGTTTCCACTGTTTAGGCACATCAGGGGCTCTCCAAACGCGACATGGCGTCCGATCTCAATTCCAGCCAATTCTGCGTTGAAAAAGTAAAACAGTGCTTCTTCCCTTCCGAGCTCTCCCGTGTGCCCAAACAGGGGTTTACCCCAACATATGGGGTATCAGCGTACTCAGGACAAATAGGACAACAACTTTTGGGGTCCAATTTCTCCTGCTACCCTTGGGAAAATACAAAACTTGGGGCTAAAACATATTTTTTGTGGGAAAAAAAAAGATTTTTTATTTTCACGGCTCTGCGTTATAAACTGTAGTGAAACACTTGGGGGTTCAAAGTTCTCACAACACATCTAGATTAGTTCCCTGGGGGGTCTAGTTTCCAATATGGGGTCACTTGTGGGGGGTTTCTACTGTTTAGGTACATTAGGGGTTCTGCAAACGCAATGTGACGTCTGCAGACCATTCCATCTAAGTCTGCATTCCAAATGGCGCTCCTTCCCTTCCGAGCTCTGCCATGCGCTCAAACGGTGGTTTCCCCCAACATACGGGGTATCAGCGTACTCAGGACAAATTGGACAACAACTTTTGGGGTCGAATTTCTCCTCTTACCCTCGGGAAAATACAAAACTGGGGGCTAAAAAATAATTTTGGGGGGAAAGATTTTTTTTTTTAATTTTCACGGCTCTGCGTTACAAACTGTAGTGAAACACTTGGGGGTTCAAAGCTATCACAACACATCTAGATGAGTTCCTTAGGGGGTCTAGTTTCCAAAATGGTGTCACTTGTGGGAGGTTTCTACTGTTTAGGTACATTAGGGGCTCTGCAAATGCAATGTGACACCTGCAGACCATTCCATCTAAGTCCTCATTCCAAATGGAGCTCCTTCCCTTCCGAGCCCTCCCATGCGCCCAAACAGTGGTTCCCCCCCACATATGGGGTATCAGCGCACTCAGGACAAATTGGACAACAAATTGTGGGGTCGAATTTCTCCTGTTACCCTCGGGAAAATACAAAACTGGGGGCTAAAAAATAATTTTTGTGGGAAAAAATTTTTGTTTTATTTTTACGGCTCTCCATTATAAATTTCTGTGAAGCCCTTGGTGGGTCAAAGCGCTCAGCACTAGTGTTGAGCGATACCTTCCGATATCGGAAAGTATCGGTATCGGTTTGGATCGGCCGATATTCAAAAAATATCGGATATCGCCGATACCGATACCCGATCCCAATGCAAGTCAATGGGACCAAAATATCGGAATTAAAATAAACCCTTTCTTTCCTTGTAGGTTCATTCTACCTGAAGGAAAACAACTAAGAATAATGTAGGATGTATGGGGGAGGTGGCGGAGACATTAAAGGCAATGAGGATTAGTCCAATCAAATAGAATAGCATGTTTTTTTTTTTTTTTTAAAGAAGTTCGGATTGAAAAAGATATTGAGTATGTAAATTTTTTTTATTTTGTCAGATATTGATGTTTCACTATTCCACGCCCTTCCCCTTCTTTTTTTTCTTTTTTTTTTTTTTCTTTTCCCACACTTTCATCTTCATCATCATCAGCATCCTTGACATCAACTTCTTCACCTTATTCATCTTCTTCTTCATCTTCTACCTATTTTTTTTTTATTACATTCTTCATATTCATTTTCTTCAACTATTATTATTCTTCCTATTCTACATATTCTTTTTATTCCACTGTTATTATTCTTCCTATTCTACTTCTTCATCATATTCTCATTTGTGACAGGCATTCCCGTAGTTGTTATCTATAAAAGTTGGAAGATTACACCTTCCGTTCTGCCAGTCACAAAAGTTACATTTGTCCGCGTTCAGTTTGGCCTGCAGCATCAGGCTTTATCCAGGGGCACCACGAGGAGGAACGGACTCACCCCCATACACTGCTTAGTCTTCTTCTGCATATAATTTAGATAATATCTTTTGCTCTGATATTAAGTCTTATGCTTAATGTTCTTCTGCTCTTTGTTCTGCAGCCTCTTGTTCTTCTGCTTCTCGGTCTTCCATGTTGTCGTCTCCAGGGTCTTCGTCTCCAGTGTCGTCATCTCCGCCGTCGTCGTCTCAGCCGTCGTCGTCTCCGCCGTCGTCGTCGTCATCGTCATCGGGGTGGTCTTCCGGGTCGTCGTCATCGGGGTGGTCTTCCGGGTTGTCGACGTTAGGGTCTTCAACTTGGAAATGTAGCAGAAGGTACAAGAAGGCTGAGAAAATGCCAAGAACCAGCTGATGGAACTGGAACTCGGATGGCTACCCGAAGGTTCAAGAGCCTATGGAACTACCGAGGACCAGCTGACGTTACTGGAACCCGGTTACTAAGCAGGAGGTACCCGTGCTAAAAAGCACTACCAAGGACCGCCTGACGTTGGCGGAACTCGGATACCCAGAAGGAGGCACCTAAGCCAAAGGCTCTGCCCGGAACCAGATGACGTTACTGGAACCAGGATGGGGAGCAGAAGGTACAAGAGCAAAAGACACTGCCGAGAACCAGCTGACGGTACTGGAACCCGGATGGGTAGCCGAATGTCCAAGAGCCAATGGAACTACCAAGGACCAGCTGACGTTACTGGAACCCGGTTACTAAGCAGGAGGTACCCGTGCCTGAAAGCACTACCAAGGACCACCTGACATTGGTGGAACTTGGATACCCAGAAGGAGGCACCTAAGCCAAAGGCTCTGCCCGGAACCAGCTGACGGTACTGGAACCAGGATGGGGAGCAGAAGGTACAAGAGCAAAAGACACTGCCGAGAACCAGCTGACGGTGCTGGAACCAGGTGGTGGACCCGAAGGCCCACAGGAGAGGAGAGAACAGCTAGGCCGCGAGGCAGCCGCAGTTACCGAACCCCAACAGTCCTACAGGGGGAGCTGGGCCTACTGGCACTACAGAACCAGCCTTGACTACCAGTTCACGCAGCCCACATAGGAAGCTCCTAAACTGGAGGCACCCTGGAGTTGGCTAACTCGACCGCCCCACGACGGGGCAAGCATAGGCGTCTCAGTGAAGTTGACACAACCCGGAAACAGCTGACGGTGCTGAAACCAGGCTTGGCACGAGGGAGTACCTGTGACAAGAACACTGCCGAGAACCAGCTGGCGGTGCTGGAACTCGGATGCGTTGCCCCAGTGTGCAAGAGCCAATGGCACGACCGAGGACCAGCTGACGGTGCTGGAACCCGGTTACTAAGCTGTAGGTGCCCGCGCTTAAAAGCACTACCAAGGACCGCCTGGCGTTGGCGGAACTCGGATACCCAGGAGGAGGCACCTTAGCCAAAGGCTCGGCCCGGAACCAGCTGACGGTGCTGGAACCAGGTGGTGGACCCCAAGGCCCACAGGAGAGGAGAGAACAGCTAGGCCGCGAGGCAGCCGCAGTTACCGAACCCCAACAGTCCTACAGGGGGAGCTGGGCCTACTGGCACTACAGAACCAGCCTTGACTACCAGTTCACGCAGCCCACATAGGAAGCTCCTAAACTGGAGGCACCCTGGAGTTGGCTAACTCGACCGCCCCACGACGGGGCAAGCATAGGCGTCTCAGTGAAGTTGACACAACCCGGAAACAGCTGACGGTGCTGAAACCAGGCTTGGCACGAGGGAGTACCTGTGACAAGAACACTGCCGAGAACCAGCTGGCGGTGCTGGAACTCGGATGCGTTGCCCCAGTGTGCAAGAGCCAATGGCACGACCGAGGACCAGCTGACGGTGCTGGAACCCGGTTACTAAGCTGTAGGTGCCCGCGCTTAAAAGCACTACCAAGGACCGCCTGGCGTTGGCGGAACTCGGATACCCAGGAGGAGGCACCTTAGCCAAAGGCTCGGCCCGGAACCAGCTGACGGTGCTGGAACCAGGTGGTGGACCCGAAGGCCCACAGGAGAGGAGAGAACAGCTAGGCCGCGAGGCAGCCGCAGTTACCGAACCCCAACAGTCCTACAGGGGGAGCTGGGCCTACTGGCACTACAGAACCAGCCTTGACTACCAGTTCACGCAGCCCACATAGGAAGCTCCTAAACTGGAGGCACCCTGGAGTTGGCTAACTCGACCGCCCCACGACGGGGCAAGCATAGGCGTCTCAGTGAAGTTGACACAACCCGGAAACAGCTGACGGTGCTGAAACCAGGCTTGGCACGAGGGAGTACCTGTGACAAGAACACTGCCGAGAACCAGCTGGCGGTGCTGGAACTCGGATGCGTTGCCCCAGTGTGCAAGAGCCAATGGCACGACCGAGGACCAGCTGACGGTGCTGGAACCCGGTTACTAAGCTGTAGGTGCCCGCGCTTAAAAGCACTACCAAGGACCGCCTGGCGTTGGCGGAACTCGGATACCCAGGAGGAGGCACCTTAGCCAAAGGCTCGGCCCGGAACCAGCTGACGGTGCTGGAACCAGGTGGTGGACCCCAAGGCCCACAGGAGAGGAGAGAACAGCTAGGCCGCGAGGCAGCCGCAGTTACCGAACCCCAACAGTCCTACAGGGGGAGCTGGGCCTACTGGCACTACAGAACCAGCCTTGACTACCAGTTCACGCAGCCCACATAGGAAGCTCCTAAACTGGAGGCACCCTGGAGTTGGCTAACTCGACCGCCCCACGACGGGGCAAGCATAGGCGTCTCAGTGAAGTTGACACAACCCGGAAACAGCTGACGGTGCTGAAACCAGGCTTGGCACGAGGGAGTACCTGTGACAAGAACACTGCCGAGAACCAGCTGGCAGTGCTGGAACCCGGATGCGTTGCCCCAGTGTGCAAGAGCCAATGGCACGACCGAGGACCAGCTGACGGTGCTGGAACCCGGTTACTAAGCTGTAGGTGCCCGCGCTTAAAAGCACTACCAAGGACCGCCTGGCGTTGGCGGAACTCGGATACCCAGGAGGAGGCACCTTAGCCAAAGGCTCGGCCCGGAACCAGCTGACGGTGCTGGAACCAGGTGGTGGACCCCAAGGCCCACAGGAGAGGAGAGAACAGCTAGGCCGCGAGGCAGCCGCAGTTACCGAACCCCAACAGTCCTACAGGGGGAGCTGGGCCTACTGGCACTACAGAACCAGCCTTGACTACCAGTTCACGCAGCCCACATAGGAAGCTCCTAAACTGGAGGCACCCTGGAGTTGGCTAACTCGACCGCCCCACGACGGGGCAAGCATAGGCGTCTCAGTGAAGTTGACACAACCCGGAAACAGCTGACGGTGCTGAAACCAGGCTTGGCACGAGGGAGTACCTGTGACAAGAACACTGCCGAGAACCAGCTGGCGGTGCTGGAACCCGGATGCGTTGCCCCAGTGTGCAAGAGCCAATGGCACGACCGAGGACCAGCTGACGGTGCTGGAACCCGGTTACTAAGCTGTAGGTGCCCGCGCTTAAAAGCACTACCAAGGACCGCCTGGCGTTGGCGGAACTCGGATACCCAGGAGGAGGCACCTTAGCCAAAGGCTCGGCCCGGAACCAGCTGACGGTGCTGGAACCAGGTGGTGGACCCCAAGGCCCACAGGAGAGGAGAGAACAGCTAGGCCGCGAGGCAGCCGCAGTTACCGAACCCCAACAGTCCTACAGGGGGAGCTGGGCCTACTGGCACTACAGAACCAGCCTTGACTACCAGTTCACGCAGCCCACATAGGAAGCTCCTAAACTGGAGGCACCCTGGAGTTGGCTAACTCGACCGCCCCACGACGGGGCAAGCATAGGCGTCTCAGTGAAGTTGACACAACCCGGAAACAGCTGACGGTGCTGAAACCAGGCTTGGCACGAGGGAGTACCTGTGACAAGAACACTGCCGAGAACCAGCTGGCGGTGCTGGAACCCGGATGCGTTGCCCCAGTGTGCAAGAGCCAATGGCACGACCGAGGACCAGCTGACGGTGCTGGAACCCGGTTACTAAGCTGTAGGTGCCCGCGCTTAAAAGCACTACCAAGGACCGCCTGGCGTTGGCGGAACTCGGATACCCAGGAGGAGGCACCTTAGCCAAAGGCTCGGCCCGGAACCAGCTGACGGTGCTGGAACCAGGTGGTGGACCCCAAGGCCCACAGGAGAGGAGAGAACAGCTAGGCCGCGAGGCAGCCGCAGTTACCGAACCCCAACAGTCCTACAGGGGGAGCTGGGCCTACTGGCACTACAGAACCAGCCTTGACTACCAGTTCACGCAGCCCACATAGGAAGCTCCTAAACTGGAGGCACCCTGGAGTTGGCTAACTCGACCGCCCCACGACGGGGCAAGCATAGGCGTCTCAGTGAAGTTGACACAACCCGGAAACAGCTGACGGTGCTGAAACCAGGCTTGGCACGAGGGAGTACCTGTGACAAGAACACTGCCGAGAACCAGCTGGCGGTGCTGGAACTCGGATGCGTTGCCCCAGTGTGCAAGAGCCAATGGCACGACCGAGGACCAGCTGACGGTGCTGGAACCCGGTTACTAAGCTGTAGGTGCCCGCGCTTAAAAGCACTACCAAGGACCGCCTGGCGTTGGCGGAACTCGGATACCCAGGAGGAGGCACCTTAGCCAAAGGCTCGGCCCGGAACCAGCTGACGGTGCTGGAACCAGGTGGTGGACCCCAAGGCCCACAGGAGAGGAGAGAACAGCTAGGCCGCGAGGCAGCCGCAGTTACCGAACCCCAACAGTCCTACAGGGGGAGCTGGGCCTACTGGCACTACAGAACCAGCCTTGACTACCAGTTCACGCAGCCCACATAGGAAGCTCCTAAACTGGAGGCACCCTGGAGTTGGCTAACTCGACCGCCCCACGACGGGGCAAGCATAGGCGTCTCAGTGAAGTTGACACAACCCGGAAACAGCTGACGGTGCTGAAACCAGGCTTGGCACGAGGGAGTACCTGTGACAAGAACACTGCCGAGAACCAGCTGGCGGTGCTGGAACCCGGATGCGTTGCCCCAGTGTGCAAGAGCCAATGGCACGACCGAGGACCAGCTGACGGTGCTGGAACCCGGTTACTAAGCTGTAGGTGCCCGCGCTTAAAAGCACTACCAAGGACCGCCTGGCGTTGGCGGAACTCGGATACCCAGGAGGAGGCACCTTAGCCAAAGGCTCGGCCCGGAACCAGCTGACGGTGCTGGAACCAGGTGGTGGACCCCAAGGCCCACAGGAGAGGAGAGAACAGCTAGGCCGCGAGGCAGCCGCAGTTACCGAACCCCAACAGTCCTACAGGGGGAGCTGGGCCTACTGGCACTACAGAACCAGCCTTGACTACCAGTTCACGCAGCCCACATAGGAAGCTCCTAAACTGGAGGCACCCTGGAGTTGGCTAACTCGACCGCCCCACGACGGGGCAAGCATAGGCGTCTCAGTGAAGTTGACACAACCCGGAAACAGCTGACGGTGCTGAAACCAGGCTTGGCACGAGGGAGTACCTGTGACAAGAACACTGCCGAGAACCAGCTGGCGGTGCTGGAACCCGGATGCGTTGCCCCAGTGTGCAAGAGCCAATGGCACGACCGAGGACCAGCTGACGGTGCTGGAACCCGGTTACTAAGCTGTAGGTGCCCGCGCTTAAAAGCACTACCAAGGACCGCCTGGCGTTGGCGGAACTCGGATACCCAGGAGGAGGCACCTTAGCCAAAGGCTCGGCCCGGAACCAGCTGACGGTGCTGGAACCAGGTGGTGGACCCCAAGGCCCACAGGAGAGGAGAGAACAGCTAGGCCGCGAGGCAGCCGCAGTTACCGAACCCCAACAGTCCTACAGGGGGAGCTGGGCCTACTGGCACTACAGAACCAGCCTTGACTACCAGTTCACGCAGCCCACATAGGAAGCTCCTAAACTGGAGGCACCCTGGAGTTGGCTAACTCGACCGCCCCACGACGGGGCAAGCATAGGCGTCTCAGTGAAGTTGACACAACCCGGAAACAGCTGACGGTGCTGAAACCAGGCTTGGCACGAGGGAGTACCTGTGACAAGAACACTGCCGAGAACCAGCTGGCGGTGCTGGAACCCGGATGCGTTGCCCCAGTGTGCAAGAGCCAATGGCACGACCGAGGACCAGCTGACGGTGCTGGAACCCGGTTACTAAGCTGTAGGTGCCCGCGCTTAAAAGCACTACCAAGGACCGCCTGGCGTTGGCGGAACTCGGATACCCAGGAGGAGGCACCTTAGCCAAAGGCTCGGCCCGGAACCAGCTGACGGTGCTGGAACCAGGTGGTGGACCCCAAGGCCCACAGGAGAGGAGAGAACAGCTAGGCCGCGAGGCAGCCGCAGTTACCGAACCCCAACAGTCCTACAGGGGGAGCTGGGCCTACTGGCACTACAGAACCAGCCTTGACTACCAGTTCACGCAGCCCACATAGGAAGCTCCTAAACTGGAGGCACCCTGGAGTTGGCTAACTCGACCGCCCCACGACGGGGCAAGCATAGGCGTCTCAGTGAAGTTGACACAACCCGGAAACAGCTGACGGTGCTGAAACCAGGCTTGGCACGAGGGAGTACCTGTGACAAGAACACTGCCGAGAACCAGCTGGCGGTGCTGGAACCCGGATGCGTTGCCCCAGTGTGCAAGAGCCAATGGCACGACCGAGGACCAGCTGACGGTGCTGGAACCCGGTTACTAAGCTGTAGGTGCCCGCGCTTAAAAGCACTACCAAGGACCGCCTGGCGTTGGCGGAACTCGGATACCCAGGAGGAGGCACCTTAGCCAAAGGCTCGGCCCGGAACCAGCTGACGGTGCTGGAACCAGGTGGTGGACCCCAAGGCCCACAGGAGAGGAGAGAACAGCTAGGCCGCGAGGCAGCCGCAGTTACCGAACCCCAACAGTCCTACAGGGGGAGCTGGGCCTACTGGCACTACAGAACCAGCCTTGACTACCAGTTCACGCAGCCCACATAGGAAGCTCCTAAACTGGAGGCACCCTGGAGTTGGCTAACTCGACCGCCCCACGACGGGGCAAGCATAGGCGTCTCAGTGAAGTTGACACAACCCGGAAACAGCTGACGGTGCTGAAACCAGGCTTGGCACGAGGGAGTACCTGTGACAAGAACACTGCCGAGAACCAGCTGGCGGTGCTGGAACTCGGATGCGTTGCCCCAGTGTGCAAGAGCCAATGGCACGACCGAGGACCAGCTGACGGTGCTGGAACCCGGTTACTAAGCTGTAGGTGCCCGCGCTTAAAAGCACTACCAAGGACCGCCTGGCGTTGGCGGAACTCGGATACCCAGGAGGAGGCACCTTAGCCAAAGGCTCGGCCCGGAACCAGCTGACGGTGCTGGAACCAGGTGGTGGACCCCAAGGCCCACAGGAGAGGAGAGAACAGCTAGGCCGCGAGGCAGCCGCAGTTACCGAACCCCAACAGTCCTACAGGGGGAGCTGGGCCTACTGGCACTACAGAACCAGCCTTGACTACCAGTTCACGCAGCCCACATAGGAAGCTCCTAAACTGGAGGCACCCTGGAGTTGGCTAACTCGACCGCCCCACGACGGGGCAAGCATAGGCGTCTCAGTGAAGTTGACACAACCCGGAAACAGCTGACGGTGCTGAAACCAGGCTTGGCACGAGGGAGTACCTGTGACAAGAACACTGCCGAGAACCAGCTGGCGGTGCTGGAACCCGGATGCGTTGCCTTGCCTATTAAAGATTGTCTTCCTAGAGCCCCAACTAGCGGTGTTGGAGCAAAGGGTAAGCAGGGGGAGATGAGTGTAGGCCGAAGCCTGCACTGGAGGCAGCTTTGTGTCTGCGTTGCGTTTGCAGGACACTTTGCCGGCTACACACTGGGGGAACAGCTGGCGTTGCTGAACCCCACTAACACAATGGCGTGTGTTTTTATCTGTGCAGCTAGCACTTGCGGGCAAAAACTTGCGATGTTAGAGCCCGTGTTGAAGCAGGAGGAGGAGGAGAGGAGCAGAGTGTAGGCCGAAGCCTAGTTGAACCAATTTCAAAGGAAACCTTTAACCCCCCCCTCAGGTGTTACAAAGTACAAGAGACACACCTTGTGCAGTATTAATGCTGCACAAGTGAAAGGTTGCTCTATTAATTTGTCTACTTGCACACGCTGAATGAAAGACATACACAATTTACCCCATTCTACAGTAAAACTGTAGTGGATGCGTGACTTGGTTTTTTGATGAGACGCAGCACAGGTGTCCAAAATAACGCCTTGGTGCTTGGCGCAGCTTCCTGAGCGTTGTTATTTGCTGTACAGGAGTCTGCGCTCTTGTGTTATCCCTTGGCAATGCCCTGTTAGCGCTGCCCATCTTATGACCTCATTTCATGTTGGCCGGTGCGGTTAACGATGGCCATAAATCCCAGACCCACAGTGTCTTTTCATAAAGCCACACTGCGGTGCTGGGATTCGTGGCCTTGAGCAGTAAATATTTTGGCCGCTCACACACGTCCTTACACCTGCTTCAGACTGGGCGGCCTCTGCTGATCCCTTCTCGCATGCCGCGGCCATGAGGCTGCACAGTCTGAAGAAGGCGGAAGGAGATGAGTTAAGACAGGCGAAGATATGCACTGCTCGTGCCCATCAATCACACCCTCGCAGTCAAAATAATTAAGACAACGAGGAGCATTTTATTCAGGCAGGGCGGACGAACAGGCGCAAGTAGCCAACCAATGATGTCAGAAGACGGGAAGCGCTACCAAGGGGGGTGCTGCGTATCATTAGAAAGGAAAGTCACACCTCAGGGACAGTGGAATGGTCTCAAAGAGACACATTTTGTACGTGTTGAGTTCCACGTGGGCAAGGAGAAAACGTCAGCCACCTTGTACAAATGCAGCAGTACTGCTGTACAAGGTGGCTGTTATACATAGAAACACCTGGGGGTGGTGGCCAGGCTCCCTTCAATTTCAGTTCATGTGCCTGCGTGGCGTTTGCAGGTCACGTTGCAAGCTACACAGCAGGGGAACAGCTGGCGTTGCTGAACCCCACTGACACATTGACTGGTGTTTTTCTCTGTGCAGCTAGCATGTCCGGGCAGAAACTGGCGTTGTTTGAGCCCAGGGTCAGCAGGAGGAGGAGAGGAGCAAAGTGTAGGCCGAAGCCTGCACTGGTGGCAGCTTTTGGTCGGTTGTGCCAGCGTGGCTTGTGCTGGACACGATGCCGGCTACACAGCGGGGGAACAGCAGGCGGTGCTGAACCCCACTAACACATTGGCTGGTGTTTTTCTCTGTGCAGCTAGCATGTCCGGGCAGAAACTGGCGTTGTTTGAGCCCAGGGTCAGCAGGAGGAGGAGAGGAGCAAAGTGTAGGCCGAAGCCTGCACTGGTGGCAGCTTTTGGTCGGTTGTGCCAGCGTGGCTTGTGCTGGACACGTTGCCGACTACACAGCAGGGGAACAGCTGGCGGTGCTGAACCCCACTAACACATTGGCTGGTGTTTTTCTCTGTGCAGCTAGCATTTCCGGGCAAAAACTAGCGGTGTTTGAGCCCAGGGTCAGCAGGAGGAGTAGAGGAGCAGAGTGTAGGCCGAAGCCTAGTTGAACCAATTTCAAAGGTTACCTTTAACCCCCCCCTCAGGTGTTGCAAGGTACAAGAGCCACACCTTGAACAGCATTAATGATGCACAAGTCAAAGGTTGCTCTATTTAATTTTGCTCCTTGCACACGCTGAATTAAACACGTACACTATTTAGCCCATTATACTGTCAAACAGTTGTGGAGGCGTGACTTGTCTTTTTAACGAGACGCAGCACAGGTGTCAAAATTTGCACCTAGGTACTGGGCGCAGATTCCTGAGCGTTGTTATTTGCTGTACAGGAGTCTGCGCTCTTGTGTTATCCCTTGGCAATACCCTGTTAGTGCAGGCCGTCTCATGACCTCATTTCATGTTGGCCGGTGCGGTTAACGATGGCCATAAATCCCAGACCCACAGTGGCTTTTCCTAAAGTCACACTGCGGTGCTGGGATTCGTGGCCTTGTGCAGTAAATATGTTCGCCGCTCACACATGTCCTTACACCTGCTTCAGACTGGGCGGCCTCAGCTGATCCCTTATCGCATGCCGCGGCCATGAGGCCGCACAGTCAGAAGAAGGCGGAAGGAGGGGAGTGAAAACAGGGGAACATATGCACTGCTCGTGCCCATCAATCACACCCTCGCAGTCAAAATATATGAGACAACGGGGGGCGTTGTGTCGGGCAGGGGGGACGCACAGGCACAGCCAGCCAACCAATGATGTCAGGAGACGGGCAGCGCTAACAATGGGGGTGCTGCGTGTCATTACAAAGGAAAGTCACACCTCAGGGACATTGTAATGGTCTCTAATGAGACACATTTTGTACGTGTTGAGTTCCACGTGGGCAAGGAGAAAAAGTCAGCCACCTCGTACAAATGCAGCAGTACTGCTGTACAAGGTGGCTGATATACATAGAAACACCTGTGGGTGGGGGGCAGGCTCCCTTCAATTTCAGTTCATGTGCCTGCGTGGCGTTTGCAGGTCACGTTGCAAGCTACACAGCAGGGGAACAGCTGGCGTTGCTGAACCCCACTAACACATTGGCTGGTGTTTTTCTCTGTGCAGCTAGCATGTCCGGGCAGAAACTGGCGTTGTTTGAGCCCAGGGTCAGCAGGAGGAGGAGAGGAGCAAAGTGTAGGCCGAAGCCTGCACTGGTGGCAGCTTTTGGTCGGTTGTGCCAGCGTGGCTTGTGCTGGACACGATGCCGGCTACACAGCGGGGGAACAGCAGGCGGTGCTGAACCCCACTAACACATTGGCTGGTGTTTTTCTCTGTGCAGCTAGCATGTCCGGGCAGAAACTGGCGTTGTTTGAGCCCAGGGTCAGCAGGAGGAGGAGAGGAGCAAAGTGTAGGCCGAAGCCTGCACTGGTGGCAGCTTTTGGTCGGTTGTGCCAGCGTGGCTTGTGCTGGACACGTTGCCGACTACACAGCAGGGGAACAGCTGGCGGTGCTGAACCCCACTAACACATTGGCTGGTGTTTTTCTCTGTGCAGCTAGCATTTCCGGGCAAAAACTAGCGGTGTTTGAGCCCAGGGTCAGCAGGAGGAGTAGAGGAGCAGAGTGTAGGCCGAAGCCTAGTTGAACCAATTTCAAAGGTTACCTTTAACCCCCCCCTCAGGTGTTGCAAGGTACAAGAGCCACACCTTGAACAGCATTAATGATGCACAAGTCAAAGGTTGCTCTATTTAATTTTGCTCCTTGCACACGCTGAATTAAACACGTACACTATTTAGCCCATTATACTGTCAAACAGTTGTGGAGGCGTGACTTGTCTTTTTAACGAGACGCAGCACAGGTGTCAAAATTTGCACCTAGGTACTGGGCGCAGATTCCTGAGCGTTGTTATTTGCTGTACAGGAGTCTGCGCTCTTGTGTTATCCCTTGGCAATACCCTGTTAGTGCAGGCCGTCTCATGACCTCATTTCATGTTGGCCGGTGCGGTTAACGATGGCCATAAATCCCAGACCCACAGTGGCTTTTCCTAAAGTCACACTGCGGTGCTGGGATTCGTGGCCTTGTGCAGTAAATATGTTCGCCGCTCACACATGTCCTTACACCTGCTTCAGACTGGGCAGCCTCAGCTGATCCCTTATCGCATGCCGCGGCCATGAGGCCGCACAGTCAGAAGAAGGCGGAAGGAGGGGAGTGAAAACAGGGGAACATATGCACTGCTCGTGCCCATCAATCACACCCTCGCAGTCAAAATATATGAGACAACGGGGGGCGTTGTGTCGGGCAGGGGGGACGCACAGGCACAGCCAGCCAACCAATGATGTCAGGAGACGGGCAGCGCTAACAATGGGGGTGCTGCGTGTCATTACAAAGGAAAGTCACACCTCAGGGACATTGTAATGGTCTCTAATGAGACACATTTTGTACGTGTTGAGTTCCACGTGGGCAAGGAGAAAAAGTCAGCCACCTCGTACAAATGCAGCAGTACTGCTGTACAAGGTGGCTGATATACATAGAAACACCTGTGGGTGGGGGGCAGGCTCCCTTCAATTTCAGTTCATGTGCCTGCGTGGCGTTTGCAGGTCACGTTGCAAGCTACACAGCAGGGGAACAGCTGGCGTTGCTGAACCCCACTAACACATTGGCTGGTGTTTTTCTCTGTGCAGCTAGCATGTCCGGGCAGAAACTGGCGTTGTTTGAGCCCAGGGTCAGCAGGAGGAGGAGAGGAGCAAAGTGTAGGCCGAAGCCTGCACTGGTGGCAGCTTTTGGTCGGTTGTGCCAGCGTGGCTTGTGCTGGACACGTTGCCGACTACACAGCAGGGGAACAGCTGGCGGTGCTGAACCCCACTAACACATTGGCTGGTGTTTTTCTCTGTGCAGCTAGCATTTCCGGGCAAAAACTAGCGGTGTTTGAGCCCAGGGTCAGCAGGAGGAGTAGAGGAGCAGAGTGTAGGCCGAAGCCTAGTTGAACCAATTTCAAAGGTTACCTTTAACCCCCCCCTCAGGTGTTGCAAGGTACAAGAGCCACACCTTGAACAGCATTAATGATGCACAAGTCAAAGGTTGCTCTATTTAATTTTGCTCCTTGCACACGCTGAATTTATCACGTACACTATTTAGCCCATTATACTGTCAAACAGTTGTGGAGGCGTGACTTGTCTTTTTAACGAGACGCAGCACAGGTGTCAAAATTTGCACCTAGGTACTGGGCGCAGATTCCTGAGCGTTGTTATTTGCTGTACAGGAGTCTGCGCTCTTGTGTTATCCCTTGGCAATACCCTGTTAGTGCAGGCCGTCTCATGACCTCATTTCATGTTGGCCGGTGCGGTTAACGATGGCCATAAATCCCAGACCCACAGTGGCTTTTCCTAAAGTCACACTGCGGTGCTGGGATTCGTGGCCTTGTGCAGTAAATATGTTCGCCGCTCACACATGTCCTTACACCTGCTTCAGACTGGGCGGCCTCAGCTGATCCCTTATCGCATGCCGCGGCCATGAGGCCGCACAGTCAGAAGAAGGCGGAAGGAGGGGAGTGAAAACAGGGGAACATATGCACTGCTCGTGCCCATCAATCACACCCTCGCAGTCAAAATATATGAGACAACGGGGGGCGTTGTGTCGGGCAGGGGGGACGCACAGGCACAGCCAGCCAACCAATGATGTCAGGAGACGGGCAGCGCTAACAATGGGGGTGCTGCGTGTCATTACAAAGGAAAGTCACACCTCAGGGACATTGTAATGGTCTCTAATGAGACACATTTTGTACGTGTTGAGTTCCACGTGGGCAAGGAGAAAAAGTCAGCCACCTCGTACAAATGCAGCAGTACTGCTGTACAAGGTGGCTGATATACATAGAAACACCTGTGGGTGGGGGGCAGGCTCCCTTCAATTTCAGTTCATGTGCCTGCGTGGCGTTTGCAGGTCACGTTGCAAGCTACACAGCAGGGGAACAGCTGGCGTTGCTGAACCCCACTAACACATTGGCTGGTGTTTTTCTCTGTGCAGCTAGCATGTCCGGGCAGAAACTGGCGTTGTTTGAGCCCAGGGTCAGCAGGAGGAGGAGAGGAGCAAAGTGTAGGCCGAAGCCTGCACTGGTGGCAGCTTTTGGTCGGTTGTGCCAGCGTGGCTTGTGCTGGACACGTTGCCGACTACACAGCAGGGGAACAGCTGGCGGTGCTGAACCCCACTAACACATTGGCTGGTGTTTTTCTCTGTGCAGCTAGCATTTCCGGGCAAAAACTAGCGGTGTTTGAGCCCAAGGTCAGCAGGAGGAGTAGAGGAGCAGAGTGTAGGCCGAAGCCTAGTTGAACCAATTTCAAAGGTTACCTTTAACCCCCCCCTCAGGTGTTGCAAGGTACAAGAGCCACACCTTGTGCAGCATTAATGCTGCACAAGTAAAAGGTTGCTCTATTTGTTTTGCTCCTTGCACACGCTGACTAAAACACGTACACTATTTAGCCCATTATACTGTCAAACAGTTGTGGAGGCGTGACTTGTCTTTTTAACGAGACGCAGCACAGGTGTCAAAATTTGCACCTAGGTACTGGGCGCAGATTCCTGAGCGTTGTTATTTGCTGTACAGGAGTCTGCGCTATTGTGATCCCTTGGCCATGCGCTGTGAGCGCTTCCTGTCTTCTGACCTCATTTCATGTCGGCCGTTGCGGTTAGCGATGGACATGAATCCCAGACCCACAGTGTGTTTTTAAAAAATCACACTGCGGTGCTGGGATTCGTGCCCTGGTGCACTAAATATGTTTGCCGCTCACACATGTCCTTACACCTGCTTCAGACTGGGCGGCCTCATCTGATCCCTTATCGCCTGCCGCGGCCATGAGGACACCCAGTCTGAAGAAGGCGGAAGGAGATGAGTGAACACAGGCAAACATATGCACTGCACATGCCCATCAATCACACCCTCGCTGTCCAAAAAAATAAGACACCGAGGGCCGTTGTTTCGAGCAGGGGAGATGCACAGGCGCAGCCAGCTAACCAATGATGTCAAAAGACGGGCAGCGCTAACAAGGGTGGTGCTGCGTGTCATTACAAAGGAAAGTCACACCTCAGGGACATTGTAATGGTCTCTAATGAGACACATTTTGTACGTGTTGAGTTCCACGTGGGCAAGGAGAAAAAGTCAGCCACCTCGTACAAATGCAGCAGTACTGCTGTACAAGGTGGCTGTTATACATAGAAACACCTGGGGGTGGTGGCCAGGCTCCCTTCAATTTCAGTTCATGTGCCTGCGTGGCGTTTGCAGGTCACGTTGCAAGCTACACAGCAGGGGAACAGCTGGCGTTGCTGAACCCCACTGACACATTGACTGGTGTTTTTCTCTGTGCAGATTGCATGTCCGGGCAAAAACTAGCGGTGTTAGAGCCCAGGGTCAGCAGGAGGAGGAGGAGAGGAGCAAAGTGTAGGCCGAAGCCTGCACTGGTGGCAGCTTTTGGTCGGTTGTGCCAGCGTGGCTTGTGCTGGACACGATGCCGGCTACACAGCGGGGGAACAGCAGGCGGTGCTGAACCCCACTAACACATTGGCTGGTGTTTTTCTCTGTGCAGCTAGCATGTCCGGGCAGAAACTGGCGTTGTTTGAGCCCAGGGTCAGCAGGAGGAGGAGAGGAGCAAAGTGTAGGCCGAAGCCTGCACTGGTGGCAGCTTTTGGTCGGTTGTGCCAGCGTGGCTTGTGCTGGACACGTTGCCGACTACACAGCAGGGGAACAGCTGGCGGTGCTGAACCCCACTAACACATTGGCTGGTGTTTTTCTCTGTGCAGCTAGCATTTCCGGGCAAAAACTAGCGGTGTTTGAGCCCAGGGTCAGCAGGAGGAGTAGAGGAGCAGAGTGTAGGCCGAAGCCTAGTTGAACCAATTTCAAAGGTTACCTTTAACCCCCCCCTCAGGTGTTGCAAGGTACAAGAGCCACACCTTGTGCAGCATTAATGCTGCACAAGTAAAAGGTTGCTCTATTTGTTTTGCTCCTTGCACACGCTGACTAAAACACGTACACTATTTAGCCCATTATACTGTCAAACAGTTGTGGAGGCGTGACTTGTCTTTTTAACGAGACGCAGCACAGGTGTCAAAATTTGCACCTAGGTACTGGGCGCAGATTCCTGAGCGTTGTTATTTGCTGTACAGGAGTCTGCGCTATTGTGATCCCTTGGCCATGCGCTGTGAGCGCTTCCTGTCTTCTGACCTCATTTCATGTCGGCCGTTGCGGTTAGCGATGGACATGAATCCCAGACCCACAGTGTGTTTTCAAAAAATCACACTGCGTGGCTGGGATTCGTGGCCTTGTGCAGTAAATAGGTTTGCCGCTTACACATGTCCTTACACCTGCTCCAGACTGGGCGGCCTCAGCTGATCCCTTATCGCCTACCACGGCCAGGAGGCCGCACAGTCTGAAGAAGGCGGAAGGAGATGAGTTAAGACAGGCGAACATATGCACTGCTCGTGCCCATAAACCACACCCTCGCTGACAAAATAAATATGACAACGAGGGGCGTTGTTTCTAGCAGGGCGGATGCACAGGCGCAGCCAGCTAACCATGATGACAAAAGACGGGAAACGCTACCAAGGGGGGTGCTGCGTATCATTACAAAGGAAAGTCACACCTCAGGGACAGTGGAATGGTCTCAATGAGACACATTTTGTACGTGTTGAGTTCCACGTGGGCAAGGAGAAAAAGTCAGCCACCTTGTACAAATGCAGCAGTACTGCTGTACTAGGTGGCTGTTATACATAGAAACACCTGGGGGGGTGGGGCCAGGTTCCCTTTTAATTTCAGTTCCTGTGCCTGCATGGCGTTTGCAGGTCACGTTGCCGGCTACACAGCAGGGGAACAGCTGGCGTTGCTGAACCCCACTAACACATTGGCTGGTGTTTTTCTCTGTGCAGCTAGCACTTCCGGGCAAAAACTAGCGGTGTTTGAGCCCAGGGTCAGCAGGAGGAGGAGAGGAGCAGAGTGTAGGCCGAAGCCTGCACTGGTGGCAGCTTTTGTTCTGTTGTGCCAGCGTGGCTTGTGCTGGACACGTTGCCGACTACACAGCAGGGGAACAGCTGGCGGTGCTGAACCCCACTGACACATCACCTAGTGTTTTTTTCTGTGTAGACAACACTTCCAGGTGGCAACTGACAGTGTTGAAACCCAGGGAATCAAAGAGGAGCAGAGTGTAGGCCGAAGCCTGCAGTGGAGCAAGTTGAAAGGGAACCTTTAACCCCCCCCCCCAGGCATTTGTTGCTGAAAGAGCCATCTTGTACAGCAGTAATACTGCACATGGAAAATGGTGGCTCCGAAAATTATGCTCCTTGCAAACGCTGAAGTACACACTCATATAATGTGTCCCCTCACACCGTCAAACCATCCCGGAAGTGGGACTTTCCTTTGTAATGTGACACAGCACAGCCGTCATTCCAACCCCCTTGGTGCCGGGCACCACCTCCTCAACGTTGTTTGGTTCTGTCACGGAGCCCGCACTGTAATGTTATCCCTTGGCCATGCACAGTTAGCGGTGCCCGTCTTCTGACATCATGTAGGTGTCAGGCTGGCAGTGCCTGTGCGTCCAAGCGGCCCGAGATCCAACCTTGCAGTGTCATCTAATGTAGTCCCACTGCGGGCCAGGGATCCATGGGCATGCGCAGTGCATATCATCGCCTCTCACTCACCTCCTTCCTGCTTCTTCAGACTGTGCGGCGTCACGGCCGTGGCATGCTATTAGGGATCAGCTGACGCCGCCTAGTCTGAAGAAGCGTGAAGAAGGGGAGTGAGAGGCTAGTATATGCACTGCGCATGGCCATGGATACCAGGCCCACTGTGGGATCACATTAGACGACACTGCGAGGTGTGATTTCGGGCAGCGTGGACGCACAGGCGCAGCCAGGACGACAACAAATGATGTCAGAGGACGGGCAGCGCAAACTGTGCATGGCCAAGGGATAACATAACAGCGCAGGGTCCATGACGGAATCAAACAACGCTAAGGAGGCAGCGCACGGTGCCAAGGGGGTAGCAATGACGGCTGTGCTGCGTCACATTACAAAGGAAAGTCCCACCTCCAGGACGGTTGGACGGTGTGAGGGGACACATTACATGAGTGTGTAGTTCAGCGTTTGCAAGGAGCATAATTTCAAGAGCGACCTTTCCCTTGTGCAGTATTAGTGCTGCACATGGTGGCTCTTTCAGTAACAAACGCCTAGGGGGGGGGGGGGACAGGTCCCCTTACATTTTAGTTGTGCCAGCGTGGCGGTCGCATGACACGTTGCCGGATACACAGCTGGGGATCAGCTGACGTTACTGAACCCCAATAACAGAGGAGCGACTGTTGACTGTGCACACAGCACTTCCAGGCACCAACTGGCGGTGTTAGAGCCCAGGGACAGCAGGAGGAGCAGATTGGAGGTATTGCCGCACACACAGCTGGGGATCAGCTGACGTTACTGAACCCCAATAACAGAGGAGCGACTGTTGACTGTGCACACAGCACTTCCAGGCACCAACTGGCGGTGTTAGAGCCCAGGGACAGCAGGAGGAGCAGATTGGAGGTATTGCCGCACACACAGCTGGGGATCAGCTGACGTTACTGAACCCCAATAACAGAGGAGCGACTGTTGACTGTGCACACAGCACTTCCAGGCACCAACTGGCGGTGTTAGAGCCCAGGGACAGCAGGAGGAGCAGAGGAACAGAGTGTAGGCCGAAGCCTGATTGGAGCAAGTTGAAAGGAAACCTTTAACCCCCCCCCCCAAGACGTTTGTAGCTGAAAGAGCCATGTTGTGCAGCACTAAGGATGCAAAAGGAAAAGGTTGCTCTTTTAATTATGCTCCTTGCAAACACCGAAGTAAACACTAAAAATGTGTCCCTTTATACCGTTAAACCGTTCCGGAGGTGCGAATTTCCTTCGTAATGGGACACAGCACAGCTGTCATTCCTATCCCCTTGATGCCGTGCGCTGCCTCCTCAGCGTTGTTTTAAGCTGCCACGGAGCCTGCGCTGTTCTGTTAGCCCTTGGCCATGCCCAATTAGCGCTGCCTGTCTTCTGACATAATTTGGTGTCAGGCTGTCAGTGCCTGTGCGTCCACGCTGCTCCAGATCCCACCTCGCAGTCTCATCTAACGTAATCCCACTGCGGGCCTTGGAACCATGGGCATGCACAGTGCATAACCTCGACTCTCACTCCCCTCCTTCCCTCTTCTTCAGACTGTGCGGTGTCACGGCCGTGGCATGCTAGGGATCAGCTGACGGCGCACAGTCTAAAGAAGGCGGAGGGAAATGAGCGAGAGCCCGAGGGGAAGATATGCACTGCGCATGCCCATGGATCCCAGGCCCGCAGTGTGACTCAATCAGAAGACACTGCGAGGCGGGATCTCGGGCACCGCGGCCGCACAGGCGCAGCCAGCCTGACACCAAATTATGTCAGAAGACAGGCAGCGCAAATAGGGCATGCCCAAGGGATAACAGAACAGCGCAGGCTCCGTGACAGCTTAAAACAACGCTGAGGAGGCAGCGCATGGCACCAAGGGGGTAGGAATGACGGCTGTGCTGCGTCACATTACGAAGGAAAGTCCCAGCTCCGGGACGGTATAACGGTATCAGTGAACACATTTTATAAGTGTTAAGTTCTGCGTGTGCAAAGAGCTAAAAAAAAAGAGCTACCTTTTCCTTGTGCAGCATTACTGCTGCACAAGATGGCTCTTTCAGTAACAAACGACGGGGGGGGGGGACAGGTTCCCTTACATTTAGGTTGTTGTGCCAGCGTGGCGGTCGCAGGACACATTGCCGGCTACACAGCTGGGGATCAGCTGACGTTACTGAAACCCAATAACACTGGGTCGTATGTTTTTACTGTGCAGCCTGCACTTCTGAGCCGCAACTGGCGGTGTTGGAGCCCAGGAATAGCAGTTCAGGTGGTAGAAAGATGAACACAGCAGGAGACCTGGATGACACCCAATTACTTAATCAGGCAGAGGAGTGGCAAATTCCTGCGAGATCCAGGCCTGGTTCATTTTCAGGAAAGTAAGCCGGTCAACGTTATCGGAGGATAGTCGCATGCGACGGTCTGTTAGTACACCACCTGCGGCACTAAAGACACGTTCCGATAAGACACTAGCCGCAGGGCAAGCCAGCACCTCCAATGCATACTGGCTTAGCTCTGGCCATGTATCCAGCTTAGAGACCCAAAACTTGAACGGGGAAGAGCCGTCTGGGAGTACAGTAAGAGGGCAAGCCATGTAGTCTGTCACCATCTGACGGAACCGTTGCCTCCTGCTGACTGGAGCCGCCGGTGATGGTGTAGACATTTGGGGCGGGCACACAAAAGTGTGCCAGAGTTGTGCCATACTGGGCTTGCCTTGGGCAGAGGCACTGCTTCTGCTCCCTCTTTGGGCAGAGCCTCCCCCACTGCCTCGACGCACTGAGCTGCTTTGTAAAGCACTAGCAGCACTCCTCTCAGTTGGACAGGAGAAGATGATGGAATTCACCAGTGTGTCGTGGTACTCCCGCAATTTACGCTCCCGGGTCAACGCAGGGATGAGGTTTTGGACGTTGTCCCGGTAGCGAGGATCGAGGAGGGTGAACACCCAATAATCAGGCATGTTGAGAATGTGGTCGATGCGGCGGTCGTTTCTCAGGCACTGCAGCATGAAATCCACCATGTGCTGCAGAGTGCCAACCGGCCCAGAAACGCTGTCCCCTGCTTGAGACATGATCTCTGCCCGCTCGTCATCACCCCACCCTCGCTGTACACACTGACCACTGGACAATTGTGTCGCTCCCTCCTCTGGACGGAGCTCTTCCTCCTCCATTGACTCCTCCTCATCCTCCTCACAAATTGGCCCCTGCGTACCCCTTTGTGAGGAACCACGTGGCGCTGACTCTCCAGAAGCTGATGGAAAAGGTGACTCCTCATCCTCCACCTCTTCCACCACATCATCCCTTAACCCTTGCAAAGTTTGCTGAAGCAGGCAGATAAGGGGGACAGTCATGCTGACTAGTGCATCATCTGCACTTGCCATCCGCGTGGAATAATCAAAAGGACGCAAAACCTGGCAGACGTCCTTCATAGTGGCCCACTCTGTGGTTGTGAAGTCTGATCGGCGCTGACTGCGACTTCTTTGCGCCTGATGCAGCTGGTACTCCATAACTGCTTGCTGCTGCTCACACAACCGCTCCAACATATGTAACGTGGAATTCCACCGGGTAGGTAGGTCACATATGATGCGGTGTTCCGGAAGGCGGAATCGGCGCTGCAGAGCAGCAATGCGGGATCTGGCCAAGCTGGAACGCCGCAAGTGAGCACACTCTAGGCGGACCTTGTGCAGCAGGGCATCAAGATCCGGATAGTCCCTCAGAAAACTCTGCACAACCAAATTGAGCACATGTGCCAGACATGGGATGTGAGTGAGGTTGCCAAGGGCCAAAGCTGCCACCAGATTTCGGCCATTGTCACACACTACCATGCCTGGCTGGAGATTCGCTGGCAGTAACCACACATCGCTCTCCTGCTTTATAGCATTCCAGAGCTCCTGCGCTGTGTGGCTTCGATGCCCCAATGAAACTAGTTTCAAGACGGCCTGCTGACGTTTGGCCACGGCTGTGCTCATGTCGGTCATAGGTAAACGTTCACGGGTCCATGTGGGGGTGGACTGTGACGGATCCTGCAGAGAGGAATCAGAGGAACTGGTGTAAGAGGAGGAGTCGATGCGTACAGACTGGATTCCTGCAATCCTTGGAGTGGGCAGGACACGTCCTGCGCCACTCGCACGATCTGTACCTGGCTCAACAACATTAACCCAATGGGCAGTGAGGGAAACATATCGCCCCTGTCCATGCTGACTGGTCCACGCATCGGTGGTGAGGTGGACCTTGCTACTGACGGCGTTCAGTAGCGCATGTTTTATGTTTGCCTCAACATGCCTGTGCAGGGCAGGGACAGCCTGCCTGCTGAAGTAAAAGCGGCTGGGCACCTTGTACTGTGGGACTGCCAATGCCATCAAGTCACGGAAGCTGTCAGTCTCCACCAGCCTGAACGAGAGCATTTCCAGGGACAACAGTTTGGCAATGCCTGCATTCAGAGCCTGTGCTCGGGGGTGGTTGGCCGAGAATGCCCGCCTTTTCTCCCATGCCTGTACTACCGATGGCTGTAGAGTAGACTGGGAGTGTGAGGATGACTGGGAAGGTGGTGCTGTGGGTGGAATTACACAAGGTCTCTGGGAGGAAGCCAAACCAGCTGTGCGTGAGCTGGAGGAAGAGGCAACACGAGCTGAAGAGGTGGTAGCTGCCGCTGTTGGTTGGCCTACATCTTCAGTGTGTTTCTGTAACTCCACCGCGTGCCTGGTCCGCACATGTTTCCACATATTTGTGGTATTGAGGTTGCTGACATTTTTCCCTCTTTTTACTTTATGATGACACAGCTTGCATTTGACAAAACAAATGTCATCTGCAACTGTGTCAAAAAAGGACCAGGCACTGCAAGTCTTGGGAGCGCCCTTTTTGGCTTTGGAAAGAGACAGGCTCCTAACGGGTGCCAAAGTGGAGGCTACAGGCTCCGCAGTCTTCCCCCTCCCTCTCCCTCTTTGGCCCGTAAGAGGAAGCTCTTCCTCTGAGCTGCTCCCACCACCTTCCTGTTCCTCACGCCACGATGGGTCAAGGACCTCATCATCTCCACTACCCTCTGCCACCAACTGCTCCTCCTGGGTAGTCTCAGCAGCACAGTACGCACGAGAAAGCGGCACCTGAGTTTCATCATCAGATGCGTACTGCGCTGTGGTCACCGGAGGCACTGGCCCACCTGCCTCTTCAGAGTCAGAGAGAAAAAGGTGTTGGGCATCACTGCACACTGCCTCTTCTTCCATTTCTCCAATGCTGCTTGGCTGGCCCCCTGTTTCCAAGCCAAGAGATTCAGAGAACAGAAGTAGAGACGGCTCCTGTCCTGGGCTCTCTGACTGCCTGGCCAATTTGGCAGGTGGTGAAGAGACAGATGGCTGCTCTCCAGTGCTCTGTGCCTGAGAGGATGTGGCACTAACTGAAGTCGATGCCGAGGCGTTAGCTGCCATCCACCCGACAACGGCTTCAATTTGGTCTTCACGCAGCAGCGGTGCACGGCGCTCTCCGACAAAGCTGCGCATGAAGGACTGTTACCTGCTGAAACTGAGTGACGACGAGTCACCGGCGCCCGCAGCAGGCACAGAATCACCACGTCCTCTCCCTGCTCCTCTCCCTGCTCCGCGCCCACGCCCACGTGCCTTACTCCCTGCCCTCTTCATCTTGGTTGACAGATAAAGATAAGCAGAAAAGTACTAAGGCCTTAGTGTGCTTATTCCTGTAATGCTCCTCCTAACAGGTGTAAGAAACACTAATGTTGTAAATTGTGGACTAAACTTTATTATTTTTCAAATGTGGCCTACACAAGTGTAAGTTGTGTTTGGTGAACTTAACCTTTTTTTTGGTGCAGATCGGGCTACAGAGCTAGTTTAAATCACACGGAGACCGTGCAGACAGCCGTAAACGGCGCTGCAAGGCCAAGAAACCCTCCTCTCGGTTATCCTATATAGTGTTTTTCCACTATTTAGCTGGATACGAGTGGAAAGACACTAATAGGAATTTTTTTTTTCAAATTTTAAACTGGCTGCACTATTTGAAAAAAAGGAAATTGTTTTTCAAGGTATGAGGCAGTAACGCACCCTGAGCTGAATCCAACCGGCTATGGCTGCACACAGACTACAGGGCGAGCTGCGCTCACACAGAGACCGTGCAGACAGCCGTAAACGGCGCTGCAAGGCCAAAAAACCCTCCTCTAGGTTATCCTATATAGTGTTTTTCCACTATTTAGCTGGATACGAGTGGAAAGACACTAATAGGAATTTTTTTTTTCAAATTTTAAACAGGCTGCACTATTTGAAAAAAAGGAAAATTTTTCTCAAGGTATGAGCCAGTAACGAACCCTGAGCTGAATCCAACCGGCTATGGCTGCACACAGACTACAGGGCGAGCTGGGCTCACACGGAGACCGTGCAGACAGCCGTAAACGGCGCTGCAAGGCCAAAAAACCCTCCTCTCGGTTATCCTATATAGTGTTTTTCCACTATTTAGCTGGATACGAGTGGAAAGACACTAATAGGAATTTTTTTTTTCAGATTTTAAACAGGCTGCACTATTTGAAAAAAAGGAAAATTTTTCTCAAGGTATGAGCCAGTAACGAACCCTGAGCTGAATCCAACCGGCTATGGCTGCACACAGACTACAGGGCGAGCTGGGCTCACACGGAGACCGTGCAGACAGCCGTAAACGGCGCTGCAAGGCCAAAAAACCCTCCTCTCGGTTATCCTATATAGTGTTTTTCCACTATTTAGCTGGATACGAGTGGAAAGACACTAATAGGAATTTTTTTTTTCAAATTTTAAACAGGCTGCACTATTTGAAAAAAAGGAAAATTTTTCTCAAGGTATGAGCCAGTAACGAACCCTGAGCTGAATCCAACCGGCTATGGCTGCACACAGACTACAGGGCGAGCTGGGCTCACACGGAGACCGTGCAGACAGCCGTAAACGGCGCTGCAAGGCCCAAAAACCCCCCTCTAGGTTATCCTATGTAGTGTTTTTCCACAATAGAGCTGGAGACTGGTGGAAAAACACTAATAGGAAATTTGAGAAAAAATGTGCAGCAGGCTGCACTAAGAGCAAAAAAGAACAACTGTGTGAGGCAGTGTGAACCCCCCCTGAGCTGAATACAACCGGGTATATGGCTGCACACAGACTACAGAGTGAGCTGCACACACACACACACACAGAGACCTTGCAGAACGCTGTTAAAACAGCGCTGCAAGGCAAGAGCAAGGTGAACAGTGAAGAACACACAGCGTTTTGCTAAATTAGCCTTTGGAAAGGAAAATAAAGCAATTAGCTAGCTCGACTGGCCCTCAGTTAGAACACAGCGTCCTGTCCCTAACTGAAATCACAGCAGAGTGAGCGCAAAATGGCGGCAGCGCTTTTTTATAGTGCAGAGTGACATCATTTCAGCAGCCAATCCCAGCCTTGCCAGTACTTACATGCCCACCATGCTAAACAGGATGTGCCCACACTTTCATTCATTCCTCATTGGCTGCTGCGTTCAATTTGAATTCTGGGAACTTCCGATTCCGGTATCCGATACGCGGGAAGTATCGGAATTCAGTATCGGAATTCCGATACCGCAAATATCGGCCGATACCCGATACTTGCGGTATCGGAATGCTCAACACTACTCAGCACACATCGAGATAAGTTCCTAAGGAGGTCTACTTTCCAAAATGGTGTCACTTGTGGGGGGTTTCTACTGTTTAGGTACATTAGGGGCTCTGCAAACGCAATGTGACACCTGCAGACCATTCCATCTAAGTCTGCATTCAAATGGCACTCCTTCCCTTCTGAGCCCTCCCATGTGCCCAAACAGTGGTTCCCCCCACATATGGTGTATCATCGCACTCAGGACAAATTGGGCAACAAATTTTGGGGTCCAATTTCTCCTGTTACCCTCAGGAAAATACAAAACTGGGGGCTAAAAAAATAATTTTTGTGGGAAAAAAATTTTGTTTTATTTTTACGGCTCTGCATTATAAACTTCTGTGAAGCACTTGGTGGGTCAAAGTGCTCACCACACCTCTAGATAAGTTCCTTAGGGGGTCTACTTTCCAAAATGGTGTCACTTGTGGGGGGTTTCAATGTTTAGGCACATCAGTGGCTCTTCAAACGCAACATGGCGTCCCATCTCAATTCCTGTCAATTTTGCTTTGAAAAGTCAAACGGCGCTCCTTCCCTTCCGAGCTCTCCCATCCACCCAAACAGTGGTTTACCCCCACATATGGGGTATCAGCGTACTCAGGACAAATTGTACAACAACTTTTGGGGTCCAATTTCTTCTCTTACCCTTGGGAAAATAAAAAATTGGGGGCAAAAAGATAATTTTTGTGAAAAAATATGATTTTTTATTTTTACGGTTCTACATTATAAACTTCTGTGAAGCACTTGGTGGGTCAAAGTGCTCACCACACCTCTAGATAAGTTCCTTAGGGGGTCTACTTTCCAAAATGGTGTCACTTGTGGGGGGTTTCAATGTTTAGGCACATCAGTGGCTCTTCAAACGCAACATGACGTCCCATCTCAATTCCTGTCAATTTTGCATTGAAAAGTCAAACGGCGCTCCTTCCCTTCCGAGCTCTCCCATCCGCCCAAACAGTGGTTTACCCCCACATATGGGCTATCAGCGTACTCAGGACAAATTGTACAACAACTTTTGGGGTCCAATTTCTTCTCTTACCCTTGGGAAAATAAAAAATTGGGGGCGAAAAGATAATTTTTGTGAAAAAATATGATTTTTTATTTTTACGGTTCTACATTATAAACTTCTGTGAAGCACTTGTTGGGTCAAAGTGCTCACCACACCTCTAGATAAGTTCCTTAGGGGGTCTACTTTCCAAAATGGTGTCACTTGTGGGGGGTTTCAATGTTTAGCCACATCAGGGGCTCTCCAAACGAAACATGGCGTCCCATCTCAATTCCAGTCAATTTTGCATTGAAAAGTCAAATGGCACTCCTTCGCTTCCGAGCTCTGCCATGCGCCCAAACAGTGGTTTACCCCCACATGTGGGGTATTGGCATACTCAGGACAAATTGTACAACAATGTTTGGGGTCCATTTTCTCCTGTTACCCTTGGTAAAATAAAACAAATTGGAGCTGAATTAAATTTTTTGTGAAAAAAAGTTAAATGTTCATTTTTATTTAAACATTCAAAAAATTCCTGTGAAGCACCAGAAGGGTTAATAAACTTCTTGAATATGGTTTTGAGCACCTTGAGGGGTGTAGTTTTTAGAATGGTGTCACACTTGGGTATTTTCTATCATATAGACCGCTCAAAATGACTTCAAATGAGATGTGGTCCCTAAAATAAAATGGTGTTGTAGAAATGAGAAATTGCTGGTCAACTTTTAACCCTTATAACTCCCTAACAAAAAAAAATTTTGGTTCCAAAATTGTGCTGATGTAAAGTAGACATGTGGGAAATGTTACTTATTAAGTATTTTGTGTGACATATCTCTGTGATTTAATTGCATAAAAATTCAAAGTTGGAAAATTGCGAAATTTTCATAATTTTCGCCAAATTTCCGTTTTTTTCACAAATAAACGCAGGTACTATCAAATAATTTTTACCATTGTCATGAAGTACAATATGTCACGAGAAAACAATGTCAGAATCACCAGGATCCATTGAAGCGTTCCAGAGTTATAACCTCATAAAGGGACAGTGGTCAGAATTGTAAAAATTGGCCCGGTCATTAACGTGCAAACCACCCTTGGAGGTAAAGGGGTTAATAGTCTCCATGGGAAACTAGAAGCTGCAACAATCCAATGTGTGTGGTACACATAACAGGGCTGCAGCCAGATCCCGCAGCAAAACGGTGAGGTGGCCCTACAACCAAGGTCATGAAGAGGTTAAAGGGGTTGTTTTACAAACAAAAATATTGGATGTGTTAAAAAAAGGTTCCTGTGCTGACATAATCTTATATATGTGCTCGTGCTCTGTGCTGTGCAATGGCTGTGTCTGACCATACAGGGACATGGTCTGGTCATCCACAGCTCCTGGGCAGGAGAGAAACCAAAAGAGTATACAGACATTACAGCACAAGTCACAGCCAATTCTTTCTTTGAGTTAAAATATTGTTTAGAAACAGACAGAAAAATTTGTTACTAACAAAAAGAATCAGGTGTGATACCCTGTTGTAATGTCTGTATACTCTCTTTTGCATTCTCCCCAGTACAGGAACATTTTTTAAACACATCCAATTGTTGAGTATATTTTTATTCCAAGATTTGTTGACTAAAATATACTTTTGTTCATTGCACAACCCCCTTAGGCTACTTTCACACTAGCATCGGACTCGGCCCGTCGCAGTGTGTCTGGCCGACGTACCGACACTAGCAATGAATGCGCTGCACAACGGGTGCAGCGGATGCATTTTTCCAGCGCATCCGCTGCGCGGTCGGAAATGGCGGACCGTCGGCAGCAAAAAACGTTACATGTAACATTTTTTGCTCCCGGCGGTCCGCCACAACACGGCGCAACCGTCACACGACGGTTGCGACGTGTGTCAATGCGTCGCAATGCGTTGCTAATGTTAGTCTATGGGGCAAAAACGCATCCTGCAGACAACTTTGCAGGATGCGTTTTTTCCCATAAACGACGCATTGCGACGTATTGAAAAAAACGCTAGTGTGAAAGTAGGCTTAAATAGACATACTGACTGATTCTAAGTTTGTAGACATCTGTGATGCTAATAACAGGGCACACCTTAGTTTAACCTGTCTCTATAGACAAAATATTTCAGTCTTTTCTAGACTTACCACCATTTTTGTTCAGACCATTCAAAAGCAATATTTGATTGCTTTGAGTTGATAAGTTGAGTTGATATTCAGTAAGTTTATGTTGAAAAGTACTTTAGTCAGTTTCAAGTTATTTCAGTGACCATTGTGGGTTTTTCTTCTTTTAACAGAAGTGTGCCAAGTTCATTTTTATCCATGTGGGTCTTCAGATGTGCCAGAAAAGCAGAATCTCCCTCCTCCCCATGAGTGGCCACATTTTACACACTATAAGGCCGGCGTCACACACAGCGTATGAAAATACGGTCCGTATATTATGGCCGTAATACGCTGAAAAGTCCCGAAAATAGTGGTCCGTAGCGCCTCTATAGGCAGGGTGTGTCACCGTTTTTTGCGCATGGCATCCTCCGTATGTAATCCGTATGTCATCCGTACTGCGTGTTTTTATCGCAGGCTTGCAAAACCGACATACGGCTATACAAGGGATCCATGTGTAAAAAAAAAAAAACATATATACTGTCTATATATATATATATATATATGTCAGTAGACACATATATGTATATATATTAATATTTCATCCAGCGCGATATAGCAGAAAGCCGGTAATTCAATTACCGGCTTTTGCTTTCTCCTTCCTAAACCCGACATGATATGAGACCTGGTTTACATACAGTAAACCATCTCATATCACCATTTTTTTTGCATATTCCACACTACTAATGTCAGCAGTGCGTATATGCCAAATTTGGCCTTTCTAGCTAGTAAATTAAGGGGTTAAAAGGCGGAAAAAATTGGCGTGGGCTCCCGCACAATTTTCTCTGCCAGAGTAGTAAAGCCAGTGACTGAGGGCAGATATTAATAGCCTGGAGAGGGTCCACGGTTATTGGCCCCCCCTGGCTAAAAACACCTGCCCCCAGCCACCCCAGAAAAGGCACATCTGGAAGATGCGCCTATTCTGGCACTTGGCCACTCTCTTCCCATTCCCGTGTAGCGGTGGGATATGGGGTAATGAAGGGTTAATGCCACCTTGCTATTGTAAGGTGACATTAAGCCAGATTGATAATGGAGAGGCGTCAATTCTGACACCTATCCATTATCAATCCATTACTAGTAAAGGGTTAATAAAATACACGCCAATTTATTCCGCCATTTAACCCCTTATTTTACTAGCTAGAACGGCCAAATTTTGCATAGACACACTACTGACATTAGTAGTGTGGAATATGCAAAAAAAATGGTGATATGAGATGGTTTACTGTATGTAAACCAGGTCTCATATCATGTCGGGTTTTAGGAAGGAGAAAGCAAAAGCCGGTAATTGAATTACCGGCTTTTCTCTCTAACAGCGCTGCGTATTCCTCGCAAGTCACACTGCTGGTCCGTGTGTGATCCGTATTTTTCACGCTTCCATAGACTTTCATTGACGTTTTATTTGTGCAATACGGTGACAAACGCAGCATGCTGCGATTTTCTACGGCCGTAGAAAGCCGTATAATACGGATCAGTTTAATACGGCAGATAGGAGCAGGGGCATAGAGAATAATTGTGCCGTATTTTTTGCGAGTTTTACGGACGTAGTTTCTGCGCTCTTACGTCCGTAAAACTCGCAAGTGTGACGGCGGCCTAACTCTCAAGTTCATGTAGGGATGCACTGAACATATTGATTTAACAAGTGTTTAACACAATTTTAGACCATTAGGCGGTGAGCATGTATTTCAGAGCTTTACACAAAGATCACAGAATATGGCCGGCTTCACACTCGCGAGTTTTACGGACGTAAGAGAGGTGCAGAAAATACGGATTGCACACGGTACAATGCATCTCTATGGCCAAGCTTGTATCTGCCGTATTTTACGGTTCCGTATTATACGGTCTTCTACGGCCGTAGAAAATCGCAGCATGCTGCGTTTGTCACCGTATTGCGCAAAAAAATCGCCAATGAAAGTCTATGGGGGCGAGAAATATACGGATTACACACGGACCAACAGTGTGACTTGCGTAAAATACGCCAGACATCTCCAGACATCGCCAGGTGCAAGGAATTGAGCCAAGCCCTCAATCATGAAACTCAGACATGCTTATTAGCTCAAAAAGCCACACAGACATCCCGGAAGTCTGGTGCTCGCCTCCACAGAGTTCCAAGCAGCATGGCAAACATCATCAATGTTGATATGCTCCTCATCCTGGTCCAAGAAAGGCCTGAAATATGGGACCAGAGGGATCCCAACTACTCCAACCGGGCCAGGAAAGAGGCAGCTTGGAGGGCCATCTGTGGGCTACTATTCCCTGATTATGCCCAACGGCCACGTGCGGAGCAGACAAGTCTATGTAAGTACACTCATGTATTCACAAGATTTTACTTTAAAAGATGCTTTCCCTACATGATTACTTGAGCAATCATTTTTATCTTTATATGTCATTTATGGCCTTATTTGTCATTTTCAAAAGCTGAGTAACATGCCAAAGTGTTTCTGGACATAGTTCATGTTCATCTTGCTCTGCTAATTATTTTTCTTGGCCTCATACTCCGTCCAGAGGGTTGTTGTCCCTTGTCTTATTTTGAGATATTTTTGAGCATTATTCTCATTATAGCACAAGTCATTTTCCTTTCCTATCCTAGCATATCTTACCTAATGTATGTTTGCAAGAACAGGGTTCTCTCCCCTCTCTACCAGTCTGATACTGTCAAGTTATTAACTGTGGGCGATATATAGACCTCTGCATGTAACCCCTTTATCATCTGACTCACCATGGAAATTATTGTGCTATAGCCACTTTTTGCTTTAACAATACAAATATGTCTGACAATTGGACTAAGCTATGTTCAGAATGATATAGAACATTATTTGTGCCCTTGTAATTGCAGTGGATGATGTTATGACAAGATGGCGCAGCATCCGGGACCAATACCGGCGGGAAAGACAGCAGCGGGCTAGGAGTGGGTCAGCAGCCCCACTGAAGAAGAGGAAGTATATACATTACGACCGTCTTTCATTTTTGGATGCCAGTATGGATCTTAGGCAGTAAGTACAAACCACTCTAGACATTTGTAATGAAACTAATTTTTTTTTTTTTTTGTGGATTAGGGTTATGACATTGCAAGTTCCATGTAAGGATGTGTCAATATAGTGCCAACAATAATGTAAACAAGCATAAATTCCAAAAGGGTCCTGGAGGAGAGAGGACCCTGGCCGCCAAGCATCCCAATGTAGTATGCGAGTTTAGAGATGTTCAGGCAGTGTTTTGTGGTATGGGTTGTTACTGCATGGTATCTTATTGTTTGAAGAGGTGGTTGTGCCTGGTTTTTGTGTAGCTTCAAATGGTATGCCACATTATGATGTGTCGTGATAGTGTTTTTTACATTTGTGGGGCTCTCCAAGACAAATCTTGGATATTCTTGTGTGAATATGAGATAATAGGGGAGTAGAGAAGGAGATTTTTTTTTTGTTTTTTTTTGTTATATTTTAATATTGCACACCGATGTCTAATTAAACAATGTTAAAATTTTATTTTATTGTTTTCTTTACAGAACACAGTCAAACCTCACAGAGAGGGAAACTGGATCAGAATCAGACCCTATCATTGATCCTGTAAGTGTGGAGGAAGAGGTTGCAGGACCATCTGTGGCTGCATCAGGATCCATCATTGAGGACCCATCAGCAGCATCATCACTGCAGGCAGCAGCAAGTGATGAAGATGCTGCACCGCCACCCTCAGCAGCACATGTACCAAGGCCTGTGGAACATGGGCACAGCAGCAGCCCTACAGGCCCACTGGTGTCATCCCCACAGGCAGCTGGGCCTTTACGGAGATCACGGCGAAGGAGAGAGCTTGAAGTCAGAAGAAGTGAAGTTGATGCTGGGGTCCTCAACTATTTGGCCAGGGCAGCCACAGATGATGGCGAGGAGGCCTTTGCCCGCAGCCTTGCCCGATACCTTAGACCCCTTCCCCGTGAGGTGAGGCTACGTGTGAGAGGGTGTATGCAAATCCTGATTGATTTAAGCACCCCTCCAAATAACCCCTATGAGGTTTTTGAATACCTGGAGCGAAGGCAGCTTGGCCAAACAAACCTCTTGCGCCTTCAATTCCCTCAACAGGAGCCAAATCAATCAGGATTTGCTGCACCTACTCCACGTATGCCTCCCCTTCAACCCCTCCCATCCCAAAATCTACAAAGGCCATTAGAGTACCAAATGGCAGGCTTCAACCCCCAATCCCAATATGGCCACTTCTCCAGACCCAGTGATGTTGGCTGGTCCCAACCTGGGTTTGGACAACATGGCCATTTTGGGTTGGGGTATGATGCAAGGCAATCTGTACCTCAGCATGATGCCCAGAGCCAAATGGCTTTTGGTCAACACACATCTGGCCAATATGGACAAGGCCAGTATTCTGGGCCGCAAGCCACTGCATCATCACAGGATGAACTGCCATCGGCCCAACAAAGGCCACCAGACCAGGACCCAGAGCTGCCAACATCTCCCCCACCAACTTACAGGGATCTGTAATTTATTTTAGTTTTTTGGGTTTTGTTTTGGTAGCTGGCTACCATGTTAATGTTGTGTTTTCAAAACATTTCCACTTTGTTGTGGATCCTTGGTATAAAGCAACCCATAAAAAAGGCTTCTCAAAACCATATGGCAAAAATATGGGGTTAACAACCACAAAAAAGGGTTGCAAAGTTAGTAAAAAGTTTACAAAAAAGCCAATTTATGTTTGTAGACTAATCATTTTTGCATCACACACATATTCAGAAAACAGAAACATATGGTAATTAAGGAAAAAACCACACACAGTACGTTTTCAGTGGTTGATAATAATAGATTACAAAAACATATCTTTAAAATAACAAAAATCACAACTGAGAAACAGCATAATCTTGCCAGGGAGTAGAACCCTGAGGAGAAACAAAATAATTGGTCAATACATCCCTAACTTTGATACCAGAAAGGGGACGGCGCGGAGGTGGGCCATGTGGTGTTGGACTACTGACACTACGCAACATGTGTTCATCATTACCATCTGAGAAGCAATCATGTATGCGGGTATAGTTGTGCAAAATTACAGATGCTTTGATTACTTCATTGACTGTAGCCTCACTGAGCTGCATGGCAGTCTGTAGGACACGCCATTTAGCCACCAGAATACCAAAGGCGCACTCCACCAGTCTGCGCGCCCTAGAAAGGCGCAAATTAAATATCCTCCGACGGTGGTCCAGGTTGCGCCGGGGATAAGGCCTCATGACATGTCTGGTGAGTTGGAAGGCCTCATCTCCAACAAAAAAAAAGGCAGTGCTTCTGCAGTGGAGCCTGGGAGTTGTTGTGGTGGTGGGAGGTCTAACTGGTTTTCACGTAGCCGCCGACCCATTATAGACGAATTGAAGACCCTAGAGTCTCCAGTTCGTCCATAGGCCCCAATGTCTACAATTATAAACCTGTAGTTACTGTCAACTACAGCTAACAGAACTACAGAGAAAAACTGCTTATCGTTGTAGAATTGGGAGCCAGAGTTCGGCGGCTTACGTACCCTAATATGCTTCCCATCCACCGCTCCAATGCAGTTTGGGAAGTCACAATTGACCTTGAACCCACGGGCTATTTTGAGCCAATCAGCCTGTTTGGGCTCAGGCATCACAAGGTCCTTAAGTATATCCCATATTTGGCGACAGGTTAACCGCACAATGCCAGAAATGGTGGAGCGGCCAATCAAAAATTCAAGGTGGAGACCCGCAAAGGACAATCCAGTGGACAGAAATCTGTAAGTGAAACAAACACAATAAATTAGGTTTGGTTCAAGAGTGCACACAAAACATGAATAAGCACAATCATATTTGCATTTGTGGCCTACTAAATTAACACTGAAATGGGAAAAATGGCCTTAAGGGGCTGAAATATAACAGTTACGTCACGTTGTCACATCTGCTTTGGCCTTAATGTACACATATTATGGGTAAAAATTTAAAAAAGAAGAAACATTTATAAAAAAGATCATCAACATACAGTATGTGAGGATGGAGAATACATACCGTAACGTGAGGAGAAGACGCTCCTCAGCAGAGATGGCTTTGCGCAGCTTTGTGTCCTGAAATGTTATTCCTGGGCGTAATATCTCCAACAATCTGTCAAAGGTTTGTATAGACATGCGACAGTACAGATAAAACTTGTCTGGATGTTCCCGCAGAGCTGTATATAGCCGATGAAAATGGCCTTTAGTGAGGCGTTTAGTCAGAAGAGGATGCACCCACATTCTTCTGCTCCTCCTTCGCGGATCCACAATCACAGGGTATGGGTGCCCAAACCGACGAGACAATAGCCAGTTAAACAAAACACGCTGCGTTGGGGTGAACTGCAGGTGGTCAGACATGGTCCAAATGTTACAACAACACTCCAACAGTTGCAAAACAACAAAATGACCATATGGGAGTGAGACACCTGTTGTAGAGCCCTTAAATAGGGTTGATGAGGGTAATTTAAATCAATTTCATCCGCCAAAACCGTTATATGTCCATTTTGTCAGGTTGCGTGAAAAATACGCATTACGGTGGGCATACGGATTACATACGCAACATTACATGCGCAAAATACGCGACCACACCTTGCCTACGGAGTTCTTACGGACCACCGTATTTCTAATTTTGGAGCGTATTACGGCCGTAAAATACGGACCGTATTTTTCAACGCTGAGTGTGAGGCCGGCCTAAGGCAGCCGTCACACTAGCAGTATTTGGTCAGCATTTTACATCAGTATTTGTAAGCCAAAACCAGGAGTGGGTGATAAATACAGAAGTGGTGCATATGTTTTTATTATACTTTTCCTCTGATTGTTCCACTCCTGGTTTTGGCTTACAAATACTGATGTAAAATACTAACCAAAAACTTCTAGTGTGACGGCAGCCTAAATCTGAGTCTTAGGGCTTGTTTTCACTTGCGAGATACACGTCCGTGTCTCGCATGTGGAAATGAAGCTCTGGTGCCCGCACTCCGGAGCGGAGCGTGCGGCTCCATGTGTTGCTGTGCGGCCGCACGCTCCGCTCCACAGTGCCGGCGCCAGAGCTTCGTTTCCACATGCGAGACACGGACGTATATCTCGCAAGTGAAAACAAGCCCTCAATCAAAGCTTTGGGAGGCTGAATGAACAAGTTAACAGCAGACCAACATTATTTTTTTTTACTATGTTCACTATGCCGTATTATTAAGAAGACGGCTTTATCCTTTTATTCTTCGAGTTGATTCACCTTTTTTTTAGGTTTTGCTACTATAACACATTAAAAAATTCATCACCCTATTTTGAACGCTATCTTTTTTTATTTTTCTGCGATTTTTCATGTGTGAGCATGTTTTTGCGGCATGAGTTAAAATTTTTGTTGCTACCATTTTGGACAAGATGACTTTTTTAATCGCTTTTTATTCTGATTTTTGAAAGGTAGAGTGAACAAAAAACAGCAATTCATTAATTGTTTTTCTTGTTACTAGATAGTAAAAGTGCTAAGACAGTGTTAGGAGTCGAGTTTCCTCTGCTGCTCAGGGGGAATCTCGATCCGTGTCTGCTGTGGTCTCCCATTCGGTATCGGCCGCAGTGGGCTCTGCTCAGCGGAGATGTCGCTCCCAGCGTCTCGCTGGGGCTGATTCGGGGCATAGGGTCACTACTGCCTTTTCTGGCTTTCCTATGGTACCCTGCACTGATCTGCGGCGAGCGAGCCTCTCTGGGACTAAGTCCTTGTTTACTCACACTGAGCATGCCCAGGGCAGGGTCTCCCATTGGAGGTCGAGGGCCACATGTTCGGTCACATGCTCAGGTGCTGCAGTACATTCCATTGGTCCTTCTGGAAGGTCCTGAAAGGGCAAAACATGCTCAGGTACTGCAGCACTTTCCATTGGTCCTTCTGGAAGGTCCTGAAAGGGCAAAAACTTCAGTAGCAGCTTCCTGTGCTGCAACTATATAAACTGCGCATGACCGCACGGCCATGCGCTAGTATTGTCTTATGTTATGTGCTTTGCGCCAGTGTGGTCACATGTATGTGTGTTCAGGGACCCGGCTGAAATAAGCCCCTAGAATGCTGGCTCCTCCGGCGAGGAGATTGAGTCTGAGTGTATTCAGGGACCCGGCTGAAATAAGCCCCTAGAATGCTGGCTCCTCCGGCGAGGAGTTTTGTGTGTTTGTGTGACCACTGACTGCTCTCTGTTTGGGCAGTTAGCCTGTGCCTCTGTGGAGTCTAACAGGGCACAGTGCTTTCCTTTCACGGCTACTCAGTGAATAATAATAATAATAATAATAATTTTATTTATATAGCGCCAACATATTCCGCAGCGCTTTACAAATTATAGAGGGGACTTGTACAGACAATAGACATTACAGCATAACAGAAATACAGTTCAAAACAGATACCAGGAGGAGTGAGGGCCCTGCTCGCAAGCTTACAAACTATGGGGAAAAGGGGAGACACGAGAGGTGGATGGTAACAATTGCTTTAGTTATTCGGACCAGCTATAGTGTAAGGCTCAGGTGTTCATGTAAAGCTGCATGAACCAGTTACCTGCCTAAGTATGTAGCAGTACAGACACAGAGGGCTAATACTGCATAAAGTGTATGAGAACATGATGCGAGGAACCTTTTTTTTTTTATTTTTTTTTTATTATAAATAGGCCACACAGGGATCGTTAGGTTAATGCATTGAGGCGGTAGGCCAGTCTGAACAAATGAGTTTTTAGGGCACGCTTAAAACTGTGGGGATTGGGGATTAATCGTATTAACCTAGGTAGTGCATTCCAAAGAATTAACTGAGTTAGTCTATACCGCCATATAGCTCCGCCGTTTGCTAGCAGCAGGTACTCCTGCACGGTGGACCCCGGGCTGCGAACGCACCAATATCAATAAACATCTCTAATTACTCGGTGCGTTCCGCTAGCCCTAACAGAATACTAGCGCCAGGGTCTGGCTAGTAAATGGCGGACATTCAGCAATCTTTGCGGTATATCCAGCAGCTGGAGGGTAGGTTGGCGGCTCTCGAGAGCTCAACCTCAGCTGTGGATGTTACTGCAGTTGCTGTACAGGCTGCTAGCGTGGCTGCAGCAACCTTGTCCACTGCCACCCCTGTTCCGACATTATCTCGCCTCCCGCTGCCAGAAAAATTTTCTGGAAATAGCAAAACTTGTAGGGGATTCGTGAGTCAGTGCTCTATTCACCTCGAGCTCCTGGCTGCACGTTTTCCTACAGAGCGGGCTAAGGTGGGATTTATTGTGTCTCTTTTGTCGGACAGGGCGTTGGAGTGGGCTACGCCGCTGTGGGAGCGTGGTGATCATGTGGTGCAGAGAGCTCCGTTGTTCCTGAGCACTCTGAAAAAGGTCTTTTTAGGACCTCAAGTCACCCATGACACAGCGCTCCAACTACTGGCATTAACTCAGGGTGAGTCCTTGGTCAGCCATTTTTCTGTCCGCTTCCGTACTTTAGCTTCCGAGCTGGAGTGGTCGGATAAAGCCCTTATCCCCATATTTTGGAGGGGCCTGGCTGACCACATTAAGGACGCTCTGGCCACTAGGGAGATTCCTGCCACACTGGAGGAGTTAATAACTGTCTCTACTCGTATTGACCTCCGTTTTAACGAACGGAGGTTGGAGCGAGCCCAGTGTAGGCAGAGGTTTCGGCTGGCTCCCACCTTCGCCAAACCTTTGGAATCTCCAGTCCAGGCATCCGAGTCACATGAGGCCTAAGAGGTGACACGAGCGGGATCCAAATCTCAGTCTGCCCGTGCACATAAGGTCCGTCATGTTTGCCAGCAGTCAGGACACCTTGCCTCCAAGGGTCCTCAGCGGTCGGGGAAACGTCAGCGTCTAGTGGCAGTTGGAGGAGGTACACTAGACACGGCGACGTTTGCCTCAAAGTTGTCCTTCAAGGGGACAATTACCATAGGCCCATCCACTCTTATGGTCGAGCTATGCGTGGATTCTGGGGCAGAGGGTAACTTTATGTCTTCCGCTTTTGCCCAGCGTCACGCAATACCCTTGGTGATGCTCGCCAAGCCAGTAACCGTTCGAGTGGTAAATGGGTCAACACTACCTTCACAGATTACCCACCAAACCATTCCTTTCACGCTATCTGTGTCTCCATCACATCAGGAGATAATCTCCCTATTAGTCATTCCTGAGGGAATTGATGAGGTCCTGTTGGGGATACCATGGCTTCACTACCATTCTCCTCATATTGATTGGTCCTCTGGGAGAATTTTGGGATGGAGTAAATCCTGCGAGGGTAGATGTCTGAGGGAGTGCGTTCAGGTTGCTACTACACAGGTACCCGCAGATCTTTCCTCTCTCCCCAAGCACTATTGGCCCTATGCAGACGTGTTCTCCAAAAGAGCTGCAGAGACCCTTCCGCCTCACCGCCCCTATGACTGTCCTATTGACCTCTTGCCTGGTGCTGAGCCCCCCCGGGGTCGAGTCTATCCGTTATCTCTCCCGGAGATGGAGGCAATGTCCCAGTACATCCAGGAGAATCTGGCAAGAGGATTCATTAGGAAGTCAGTGTCACCGGCAGGGGCTGGGTTCTTCTTCGTACAGAAGAAGACTGGAGACTTACGTCCATGCATAGACTACAGGGGTCTTAACGCCATCACCGTTAAGAACAAGTACCCACTACCCCTGATATCTGAGCTGTTTGATAGGCTACGGGGAGCGAGGGTATTTACAAAGTTAGATCTGCGGGGTGCTTACAACCTGATTCGCATCCGTGAGGGGGATGAATGGAAGACGGCTTTTAACACCAGGGATGGGCACTATGAATATCTGGTGATGCCCTTCGGGCTCTGTAATGCCCCAGCCGTTTTCCAAGACTTTGTGAATGACATCTTCCGGGATATGCTCACCACCTCGGTCGTAGTCTATCTGGATGATACTCTCATCTTCTCTCCAGATATTGACTCCCATCGGAGAGATGTTCGCAAAGTCTTCGACCTCTTACGGGCAAACTCCCTCTACACCAAGTTGGAGAAGAGTGTGTTTGAGCAGGAGTCCTTGCCTTTCCTTGGTTATATCATCTCTGCCCAGGGTTTGGCTATGGATCCTGCCAAGCTACAGGCTGTAATGGACTGGCAGGAACCCCATTCTCTTAAAGCGGTGCAGCGCTTTATGGGGTTCATTAATTACTATCGCCAGTTCATTCCACACTTCTCAACTTTGGTAACTCCCTTGGTTGCCCTCACCAAGAAGGGAGCAAATCCCAAGTTGTGGTCAGAGGAGGTCTCCAAAGCCTTTATCTCGATCAAGTCACACTTCGCTAGCGCTCCCATCCTACATCGCCCCGATGTTGATAAGCCATTTATCTTGGAGGTGGATGCCTCATCCGTTGGTGCTGGAGCAGTCCTTTTCCAAAAGGATGCTCAAGGTCGGAAGCATCCTTGCTTCTTCTTCTCCAAGACCTTCACACAAGCGGAGAGGAATTATTCCATCGGGGACAGGGAGTTGCTGGCCATGAAGTTGGCTTTTTCGGAGTGGAGACATCTCTTGGAGGGAGCTCGCTTTCCCTTCCAAGTCTTCACTGACCACAAGAACTTGGTGTATCTGCAAACGGCCCAGCGGCTGAATTCTCGCCATGCTAGATGGTCCCTGTTCTTCTCCCGGTTCCATTTTACTCTCCATTTCCTCTCCGGGGAGAAGAACTTTCGTGCTGACGCTCTCTCCCGCTCCGTGGTGTCATCGGAGGAGGAGGAGCCTCGGCTTATTGTCCCTTCTGAGAGCCTGAGAACTGTAGCTCCGGTTTCGCTAGAGTCTGTGCCCCCGGGCAAGACTTTCGTACCAGCTAACTTGCGACCGGAGGTTCTCTCTTGGGCTCACTCCTCCAGAGTGGGTGGGCATTTTGGGACCAAGAGAACATCTGAGCTTCTGGCGAGAACATACTGTGGCCGCATATGGCCCGAGATGTCAAGGACTATATTCAGGTGTGCGTTTCTTGCGCCCAGAATCGGTCTCCTCGGCAATGGCCTGCTGGGTTGCTTTACCCTCTACCGGTGGCAGACAGGCCCTGGGAGATGGTCGGGATGGACTTTGTGGTGGGCTTACCCAAGTCGCGTGGCTGCTCCATTATTTGGGTTGTCACCGACCATTTCTCCAAGATGGTGCATTTGGTGCCGCTTCCTCGGTTACCCTCAGCACGGGCCTTGGCGGTGTTGTTCATTAAACACGTTTTCCGATTGCATGGTATGCCTGATAAGATTGTCAGCGATCGGGGTCCCCAGTTCGCATCTCGGTTTTGGAGAGAGCTCTGCCGTTTACTCAGCATAGAGTTAAACCTCTCCTCTGCATACCATCCCGAGACGAATGGGTTGGTGGAGAGAACCAACCAGACTCTGGTGACATATTTGCGACATTTCGTCTCTGCTAGGCAGGATGACTGGGCATCTTTGCTACCTTGGGCGGAATTTGCCCTGAACAACGCCGTAGCCGATTCCACTGGTCAAACTCCTTTTCTCCTTAATTACGGCCGGCATCCGCGTGTCCCTGTGCCCATGCCCGTGTCATCCACCGATTCTAGGGTGGCAGACTGGGTGGTGGAGGCACGTGTCATCTGGGACCGCACTCAGGATGCCATCCGGGCCTCCAAGGAGAGAATGAGGGTTTCGGCTGATACACACCGGCGCCCCGCTCCGGTCTTTGCTCCTGGCGACTTAGTGTGGCTCTCCGCCCGTAACATCAGGCTGCGAGTTGAGTCCACTAAGTTTGCTCCTCGCTACATTGGCCCGTTTAAGGTTCTGGAACAGGTCAACCCTGTGGTCTACCGTTTGGCTATTCCTCCATGCCTTGGTATCACCGATACTTTCCACGTTTCCCTCTTAAAGCCCGTTCATTTGTCCCGGTTTTCCGAGTCATCTGCTGGGACATCGGGTTCATCCACGGATGAGTTTGAGGTGAATGCTATTGTGGGGTGCAAGGTGGTACGTGGCAAGAAATTTTATCTGGTGGACTGGAAGGGTCACGGCCCAGAAGATAGAACCTGGGAGCCTGTGGAGCACATTTGGGCTCCGCTGCTTATCGCAGCTTTTGAGCGTAGTGAGGCTCAAGGAGGGGGGCCCTAGGAGGGGGGGTAATGTTAGGAGTCGAGTTTCCTCTGCTGCACAGGGGGAATCTCGATCCGTTTCTGCTGCGGTCTCCCATTCGGTATCGGCCGCAGTGGGCTCTGCTCAGCGGAGACGTCGCTCCCAGCGTCGCGCTGGGGCTGATTCGGTGCATAGGGTCACTACTGCCTTTTCTGGCTATCCTATGGTACCCTGCACTGATCTGCGGCGAGCGAGCCTCTCTGGTACTAAGTCCTTGTTTACTCACACTGAGCATGCCCAGGGCAGGGTCTCCCATTGGAGGTCGAGGGCCACATGTTCGGTCACATGCTCAGGTGCTGCAGTACATTCCATTGGTCCTTCTGGAAGGTCCTGAAAGGGCAAAACATGCTCAGGTACTGCAGCACTTTCCATTGGTCCTTCTGGAAGGTCCTGAAAGGGCAAAAACTTCAGTAGCAGCTTCCTGTGCTGCAACTATATAAACTGCGCATGACCGCACGGCCATGCGCTAGTATTGTCTTATGTTATGTGCTTTGCGCCAGTGTGGTCACATGTATGTGTGTTCAGGGACCCGGCTGAAATAAGCCCCTAGAATGCTGGCTCCTCCGGCGAGGAGATTGAGTCTGAGTGTATTCAGGGACCCGGCTGAAATAAGCCCCTAAAATGCTGGCTCCTCCGGCGAGGAGTTTTGTGTGTTTGTGTGACCACTGACTGCTCTCTGTTTGGGCAGTTAGCCTGTGCCTCTGTGGAGTCTAACAGGGCACAGTGCTTTCCTTTCACGGCTACTCAGTGAATTAACTGAGTTAGTCTATACCGCCATATAGCTCCGCCGTTTGCTAGCAGCAGGTACTCCTGCACGGTGGACCCCGGGCTGCGAACGCACCAATATCAATAAACATCTCTAATTACTCGGTGCGTTCCGCTAGCCCTAACAGACAGCTTCATTCCTCGGGTAAGTACGATTACAGTACCACATTTATAAAGATTTATAGGTTTGTTGCCTTACAAAACAAAAACAATATTATAGAAAAAAAATTGTTTTAGAACTTCCATAATCTGAGAGATATAACTTTTTTTGTGCTGACAAAGCTTATTGGAGACTGGTTTTTGTGAGACAAGATGATGTTTTCAGGCATACCATTTTTACTTACATTTAAATAATAATCTTTATTTTTATATAGCACTAACATATTCCGCAGCGCTTTACAGTTTGCACACATTATCATCACTGTCCCCGATGGGGCTCACAATCTAAATTCCTTATCAGTATGTCTTTTTGAATGTGGGAGGAAACCAGAGTACACGGAGGAAACCCACGCAAACATGGAGAGAACATACAAACTTTGCAGATGTTGTCCTTGGTGGGGTTTGAACCCAGGACTCCAGCGCTGCAAGGCTGCTGTGCTATCCACTTCGCCACCGTGCTGCCCCATTTGACTTTTATTCAGTTTTATGATGATGAAAAATAATTTTTGCCAAGGTTTTTTTTTATGATATAGCAGTTAAATATTGTGACAGGTGTATAGATCAGGTCTTTATGGACCTGATGATGCTAAATATGTGTTCACAAGTATTACAATTAGTGATGAGTGAGTATGCTCGTTGCTCGGGTTTTTCTGAGCACGCTCAGTTGGTCTCTAAGTATTTGTAAATGTTCGGAGATTTAGTTTTCCTTGCCTCAGCTGCATGATTTACAGCTGATAGACAGCTTGAATACATGTGGTAATTCCATAGCAACCAGGCAACCCACACATGTACTCAGGCTGGCTAGCAGCTGTAAATCATGCAGCTGAGTCAACAAAAACTAAATTTCCGAGCAGTTACAAATACTCAGAGACCAACCGAGCGTGCTCAGGAAGAACCGAGCAACGAGTACACTCGCTCATCACTAATTGCAAGGCAATAGATCTGTCAGTTCTACATTTTCAGAACACCTTTTAGACTCTTACAGGTCACCATACTTGGCATGCTCAGAGATTATTCTTTGACCTTGAGTTGCCATGACCTTCAGCCACTCTCTATTACAGTGTTGCAGGGGTACCAATGGGGTGAGAGATGGAGCTATGATTGATATTGATTGCAGTAATCAGAGGGTCAAAGAGCCTGGGGAACCTTTACAGGAGGAGATCAACTTTCAATTAAAGGGGTATTCTCATCTACAAGAGCCTATCCCAATATATAGTAGGTGCAATAATAGAAATATTAGCAAATGTACAAATGTATAGTTTTTCTGATTTGTTATGTCGCTCTCCTCATGTGCAGGAAAGATATAAATCTTGGTACTGTTAGCCAGTAGATAGAAAAATATTTAGAGTGTGCAAATCACTCAAAATGATAAAACACAGCACCATCTCAAATGGAAGGATAGAATTTAAAATTTGTGATTTTATCACCTGCACCACCACGAGGGTGATTTATTCCCTGAAGTGTCCTTGTGGGAAATTATATGTGGGGCGGACAAAACGCCCCCTTAATGTAAAGGTACCTTCACACTGAGCAACTTTAGAATGATAATGATAGCGATCCGTGACATTGCAGCCGCGCTTAGTAACCCAATATTTACCCTGGCCGGCCGCTCTGCTTTACGGCCGGCGCTTACACAGTGCAGGGAAGCTGACACCGGGGGACGCGACAGACACCGGAATGTAAGTATGTAGTGTTTGTTTTTTACATTTACAATGGTAACCAGGGTAAATATCGGGTTACTAAGCGCGGCCCTGCGCTTAGTAACCCGATGTTTACAATGGTTACCCGGGGACTGTGGCATCATTGGTCGCTGGAGAGCTGTCTGTGTGACAGCTCTCCGGCGACCACACAATGACTAAACAGCGACACTGCAGCGATCGGCATCGTTGTCTATATCGCTGCAGCGTCGCTTAATGTGACGGTACCTTAAAGGGACTCTGTCACCTGAATTTGGCGGGACTGGTTTTGGGTCATATGGGCGGAGTTTTCGGGTGTTTGATTCACCCTTTCCTTACCTGCTGGCTGCATGCTGGCTGCAATATTGGATTGAAGTTCATTCTCTGTCCTCCGTAGTACACGCCTGCGCAAGGCAATCTTGCTTTGCGCAGGCATGTACTATGGAGGACAGAGAATGAACTTCAATCCAATATTGCAGCCAGCATGCAGCCAGCAGGTAAGGAAAGGGTGAATCAAACACCTGTAAACTCCGCCCATATGACCCAAAACCAGTCCCGCCAAATTCAGGTGACAGGTTCCCTTTAAGAGTGAATGAACACCTCAGAAACATCAAAAAGAAATTCTGTGGACATCCACTTTCCAAGCATTTTGCTGATCATCATGATGGACAGGTGAAAGACATTACAATTACTGGCCTAGAAATTATAACACCAGACGGGCGTAGAGGTGATTATATTAAAAAAATGTCCAGGGCCGAAAGTAGGTGGATTTTTAATCTAGACACCTTGAGACCGATGGGCTTGACCAGTGAGGTTGAATTGTTTGCATTCACCTAATGAAGCTGTTTTGATTTAGAGTGGATACAGAGATTGTACATAAGGAAGCCTTTGATGATAGTGGACCATCCCTGACGAAGAAGACCGTGATCTTCGAAACACGTAGGAACTGGTCCACCCAGCACTCCTTACTTGGGACGGTCACGTGATCACCTATGTCACGCAAGGTCCTGTTCCGGAGTCTGCAGTGCCACAGGCTCCAAGCGTGCACCGGCTTCATTTGTGCATCACCACTAAGGACGCATGGGGGGTGTATGTCACCGGCCGGGACTACACTCCTGAAGAAACATTTTTCCCGCCTCGGATTCTTTCCGGATAGCATCTGGGACTACACCTTTACTGCGGAGACTGTTATCACTGTTCAAAAAAGGTATTTAATAGCGCTTTATTACATTGAACTGCTAATGAACTTGAGGCACTTGAAACAGTCGATATTTAGTTAAAGCAAGATTTTAGGATTGTTTTTTCAGTTATTTACTTTTATATCTTTATAGTGTTTTTATTGAATGTGGGCAGATTTGCTACTCAAGCTGTCGGCTTCATAGGAAACAGAAAGTTTTTTTTCATGATTAGGTGGAGACTAGGGTTGAGCGAAACGGGTCAACATTTTTCAAAAGTCGCCGACTTTTGGCAAGGTCGGGTTTCATGAAACCCGACCCGACCCCTGTGTGGGGTCGGCCATGAAGTCGGCGATCTTTTGAATCTAGAATCGGAATTCCGATACCGATTCCCGATATGTTTATATCGGGAATTGGTATTGGAATTCAGATTTAAGTGTAAAATAAAGAATTAAAATAAAAAATATCGCAATACTTACCCTCTGACGCGCCCTGGTACTAAGCGGGAACCTTCCTTCCTTAGAATCAGCCTTCCAGGACCTTGCGGTGACGTCGCGGTGACGTCGCGGCTTGTGATTGGCCGCGCGGCCGCCCATGTGACCGCTCGCGCGACCAATCACAAGCCGCGACGTCACCGCGACGTCACCGCAGGTCCTGGAAGGGCTGATTCTTAGGAAGGAAGGCTGCCGGAAAGAAGCAGGGCGCGTCCGAGGGTGAGTATATACCTAATAGGAATATACTCACCCTCGGACGCGCCCTGCTTCTTTCCGGCAGCCTTCCTTCCTAAGAATCAGCCCTTCCAGGACCTGCGGTGACGTCGCGGTGACGTCCCGGCTTGTGATTGGTCGCGCGAGCGGTCACATGGGCGGCCGCGCGGCCAATCACAAGCCGCGACGTCACCGCAAGGTCCTGGAAGGCTGATTCTAAGGAAGGAAGGTTCCCGGTTAGTACCAGGGCGCGTCAGAGGGTAAGTATTGCGATATTTTTTATTTTAATTCTTTATTTTACACTAAAATATGGATCGCAGGGCCTGAAGGAGAGTTTCCGCTCCTTCAGACCCTGGGAACCATGGAAACCCAATGCACTGCATTGGGTTTCGAGTTTCGGCCGACCCCGACCCCGACTTTTTTATAGGATCGGCTGATTTCACTCGACCCGACTTTTTCAAAAAGTCGGGTTTCGTGAATCCCGACCCGATCCTATAAAAGTAAAGGTCGCTCAACCCTAGTGGAGACTATTTGCTTAGCGCAAAACAAACCTGAGGTTTTATATATTCTACTGTTGGCAATACTGGTGGTTTTTGTCCTGTTTTTGCAGCTGCAGTAAGATCTCTTTTCCCCTAATACTGCCATTTTTGCGCCGACCACACTATATATTTGAAAAATATTTAGAATTGAGAGTCCTCAGTGGTTGATACCTTTTAATGGCTAACTGAAAAGATGGTAACAAATTGCAAGCTTTCGAGACTACACAGGTCTCTTCATCAGGCAAGAGACTAAAAGAAATTCTGAAGAATCACATATTTATGCACAACATAGCACAGAAAAAACAAAAAAACAAACCATGGATAAGACAGGTGACATGAAGCAGTCGATATTTAGTTAAAGCAAGATTTTAGGATTGATTTTTCAGTTATTTACTTTTATATCTTTGTAGTGTTTTTATTGAATGTGGGCATATTTGCTACTCAAGCTGTCGGCTTCATAGGAAACAGAAAGTTATTTTCATGATTAGGTGGAGACTATTTGCTTAGCGCAAAACAAACCTGAGGTTTTATATATTCTACTGTTGACAATACTGGTGGTTTTGTCCTGTTTTTGCAGCTGCAATAAGATCTCTTTTCCCCTAATACTGCCGTTTTTGCACCGACCACACTATATATTTGAAAAATATTTAGAATTGAGAGTCCTCAGTGGTTGATACCTTTTAATGGCTAACTGAAAAGATGGTAACAAATTGCAAGCTTTCGAGACTACACAGGTCTCTTCATCAGGCAAAGACTAAAAGAAATTCTGAAGAATCACATATTTATGCACAACATAGCACAGAAAAAAAAACAAAAACAAACCATGGATAAGACAGGTGACATGAAGCAGAATTAACATGAGTGATAAACAGTTATGTCCATAAATGTTGGACCAGTTCTTAGATAAGGAATATTTTATAGTCCTCTGATTAGGGTCTGGTTCTGTTGTGATGACCCCTCATAGTCTGAGGGGCAATTTCCTTAGTTGAAGTAAAAAGACATAAATCCAAGCGACACATTCATTCCTGCATTAAGACTGTCAAAGGTTGTCATTAGTTTATATTCCCAGACTCTTCTGTCTCTCTGAGAGTTGAAGCTACCTTTTAACACAAGTAATTTCATGTCCATAATGTAATGATTAAGGAGACAAAAATGTATTGCCACAGGTAGATCCATTCTTTTTTCACATATTGTGTGGCGGTGAGAATTCATTCTGAAGTCTGGTGGATACACAGCTGATAGTCCTACTGAATAGACTGTTAGAATTTCTATTATGGCAAGAAAAAAGCAGCTAAGTAAAGAAAAAGGAGTGGTCATCATTACTTTAAGAAATGAAGGTAAGTCAGTCTGAAAATTTGGGAAAACTTTGAACGTGTCCCCAAGTGCAGTGGCAAAAACCATCTATTAGGAGTCGAGCTCCCATCACTGCACAGGGGGAATCTCGAACCATGTCCGCTGTGGTCTTCCATTCTGCATCAGCCGCAATGGAACCTGCTCGGCGCAGACGTTGGTCCCAGCATCTTGCTCAGTCTCACTCTGTGCAAAGGGTTAATGCTGCTTTTCCAGCTTCTGCCGTTGAAGCCAGTGCTGGGCAGTGGCGAGCAGACACTTTTGTTTTGGAACTAAGTCCTGCTATTCCCCTTCTGAGCATGCCCAGGGCAAGATCTACCGTTGGAGATCGAGGGTCACATGCTCTGATACTGCAGCAGATCCCATTGGTCCTCAAGGAAGGTCCTGATGGTGCTCAACTTCTGTGGCAGCCTCCCATTCGTCCTTCTGGGAAGGTCCTGTACATGCTGCAGCTATAAAAGGATTGCATGACCACACGGCCATGCACTAGTGTAAATTATGTATGTGCTCAGCGCCAGTGTAGTCATGTGTGCAGTCAGGGACCCGGCTGAAATAAGCCCCTAGAATGCTGGCACCTCCGGCAAGGAGTTTCTGATGTGTGCATTTAGGGACCCGACTGAAATAAGCCCCTAGAATGCTGGCACCTCCGGCGAGGAGTTTCATGTGTGTGGATTCAGGGCTGGCCAATAGCCATTAGAATTCCGGCTACACCGGAGAGGAGCTGCGTGTTTGCATTTAACTTCATGACCACTGTCGGCTCTACTAAGTAGCTGTGTTCCCCTGTGAGCTAAACAGGGCACAGCGTTCTCTTTGCTAACGGACACTGTGAAGTAACAGAGTTCGTTTATACCAATATACTTCACAGCCTTACTTAGAAGCAGGTTCTTTTCTGCACGGTGGATCCCGGGTTGCGAACGCACCTATTCTTCTAATAAATATATTCGGTGCGTTCCGCCAACCCTAACACCAGCAAGCGCTACAAGGAAACTGGCTCACATGAGGACCGCCCCAGGAAAGGAAGACCAAGAGTCACCTCTGCTTCTGAAGATAAGTTTATCCGAGTCACCAGCCTCAGAAATATCAGTTTAACAGCAGCTCAGATAAGAGACCAGGTCAATGCCACACAGAATTCTAGCAGCAGACACATCTCTACAACTAATGTTAAGAGGAGACTTTGTGCAGCAGGTCTTCATGGTAAAATAGCTGCTAGGAAACCACTGCTAAGGACAGGCAACATGCAGAAGAGAATTGTTTTGGCTAAAGTACACAAGGAAAGGACATTAGACAAGTGGAAATATGTGCTTTGGCCTGATGAGTCCAAATTTGAGATCTTTGGTTCCAACTACCGTGTCTGTATGCGACGCAGAAAAGGTGAACGGATGGACTTTACATGCCTGGTTCCCACCGTGAAGCATGGAGGAGGAGTTGTGATGGTGTGGGGGTGCTTTGCTGGTGACACTGTTGAGGATTTATTCAAAATTGAAGGCATACTGACCCAGCATGGCTACCACAGCATTTTGCAGCGGCATGCTATTCCATCCGGTTTGCATTTAGTTGGAACATCATATAATTTTCAACAGGACAATGACCCCAAACACATCTCCAGGCTGTGTATGGGCTATTTGACCAAGAAGGAGAGTGATGGGGTGCTACGCCAGATGACCTGGCCTCCACAGTCACCAGACCTGAACCCAATCGAGATGGTTTGGGGTGAGCTGGACTGCAGAGTGAAGGCAAAAGGGCCAACAAGTGCTAAGCATCTCTGGGAACTCCTTCAAGATTGTTGGAAGACCATTCCCGGTGACTACCTCTTGTAGCTCATCAAGAGAATGCCAAAGCAAAAGGTGGTTACTTTGAAGAACCTAGAATATAAGACATAATTTCAGTTGTTTCACACTTTTTTGTTACATATATAATTCCACATATGTCAATTCATAGTTTTGATGCCCTCAGTGTGAATGTACAATTTTTATAGTCATGAAAATACAGAAAAATATTTAACCCCTTTCTGACATCGGACGTACTATCCCGTCGGGGTGGGGTGGGCCCCCATGACCACGGACGGGATAGTACGTCCAGCACGATCGGCGGCGCTCACGGGGGGAGCGCCGCGGATCGCGGCCGGGTGTCAGCTGTTTATCGCAGCTGACATCCGGCACTATGTGCCAGGAGCGGTCCTGGCACATTAACCCCTGGCACACCGCGATCAAAGATGATTGCGATGTGCCGGCGGTATAGGGAAGCTTCCCGCAGGGAGGGGGCTCCCTGCGGGCTTCCCTGAGCCCCCCGCAGCAACGCGATGTGATCGCGTTGCTGCGAGGGTCTTACCTCCCTCCCTGCTTGTTCCAGGCCCGGATCCAAGATCGCCGCGGATCCGGGTCCTGCAGGGAGGGAGGTGGCTTCACAGAGCCTGCTCAGAGCAGGCACTGTGAAGCAGCCTGCACTGCTCTCAGATCGGTGATCTGACAGTGTGCTGTGCACACTGTCAGATCACTGATCTGTGATGTCCCCCCTGGGACAATGTAAAAAAGTAAAAGAAAAATTTTCTAAATGTGTAAAAAAAATAAAAAAAAATATTCCTAAATAATGAAAAAAAAAAAAAATTATTCCCCTAAATACATTTCTTTATCTAAATAAAAAAAAACAATAAAAGTACACATATTTAGTAACGCCGCCGTCATAACGACCCGACCTATAAAACTGGCCCACTAGTTAACCCCTTCAGTAAACAACGTAAGAAAAAAAAAAAACGAGGCAAAAACCAACGCTTTATTATCATACCGCCGAACAAAAAGTGGAATAACACGCGATCAAAAAGACAGATATAAATAACCATGATACCGCTGAAAGCGCCATCTTGTCCCGCAAAAAACGAGCCGCCATACATCATCATCAGCAAAAAAAAAGTTATAGTCCTAAGAATAAAGCGATGCAAAAATAATTATTTTTCCTATAAAATAGTTTTTATCGTATAAAAGCGCCAAAACATAAAAAAATGATATAAATGAGGTGTCGCTGTAATCGTACTGACCCGAAGAATAAAACTGATTTATCAATTTTACCAAACACGGAATGGTATAAACGCCTCCCCCAAAAGAAATTCATAAATAGCTGGTTTTTGGTCATTCTGCCTCACATAAATCGGAAATAAAAAGCGATCAAAAAATGTAACTTGCCCGAAAATGTTACCAATTAAAACGTCAACTCGTCCCGCAAAAAACAAGACCTCACATGACTCTGTGAACCAAAATATGGAAAAATTATAGCTCTCAAAATGTGGTAACGCAAAAAATATTTTTTGCAATAAAAAGCGTCTTTCAGTGTGACGGCTGCCAATCATAAAAATCCGCTAAAAAACCCGCTATAAAAGTAAATCAAACCCCCCATCATCACCCCCTTAGTTAGGGAAAAATTAAAAAAATGTATTTATTTCCATTTTTCCATTAGGGCTAGGGTTAGGGCTAGGGCTAGGGTTAGGGCTAGGGCTAGGGTTAGGGTTTGGGCTAGGGTTAGGGTTAGGGTTAGGGCTAGGGTTAGAGCTAGGGTTAGGGTTAGGGCTAGGGTTAGGGCTAGGGTTAGGGCTAGGGTTAGGGCTAGGGTTAGGGCTAGGGTTAGGGCTAGGGTTAAGGCTACAGTTAGGGTTGGGGCTAAAGTTACGGTTAGGGTTTAGATTACATTTACAGTTGGGAATAGGGTTGGGATTAGGGTTAGGGGTGTGTCAGGGTTAGATGTGTGGTTAGGGTTACTGTTGGGATTAGGGTTAGGGGTGTGTTTGTATTAGGGTTTCTGTTATAATTGGGGGGTTTCCACTGTTTAGGCACATCAGGGGCTCTCCAAACGCGACATGGCGTCCGATCTCAATTCCAGCCAATTCTGCGTTGAAAAAGTAAAACAGCGCTTCTTCCCTTCCGAGCTCTCCCGTGTGCCCAAACAGGGGTTTACCCCAACATATGGGGTATCAGTGTACTCAGGACAAATAGGACAACAACATTTGGGGTCCAATTTCTCCTGTTACCCTTGGGAAAATACAAAACTGGGGGCTAAAAAATAATTTTTGTGGGAAAAAAAAAGATTATTTATTTTCACGGCTCTGCGTTATAAACTGTAGTGAAACACTTGGGGGTTCAAAGTTCTCACAACACATCTAGATAAGTTCCATGGGGGGTCTAGTTTCCAATATGGGGTCACTTGTGGGGGATTTCTACTGTTTAGGTACATTAGGGGTTCTGCAAACGCAATGTGACGCCTGCAGACCATTCCATCTAAGTCTGCATTCCAAATGGCACTCCTTCCCTTCCGAGCCCTCCCATGCGCCCAAACGGTGGTTCCCCCCAACATATGGGGTATCAGCGTACTCAGGACAAATTGGACAACAACTTTTGGGGTCAAATTTCTCCTGTTACCCTCGGGAAAATACAAAACTGGGGGCTAAAAAATTATTTTTGGGGGAAAGATTTTTTTTTTCAATTTTCACAGCTCTGGGTTACAAACTGTAGTGAAACACTTGGGGGTTCAAAGCTCTCACAACACATCTAGAGGAGTTCCTTAGGGGGCCTAGTTTCCAAAATGGTGTCACTTGTGGGGGGTTTCTACTGTTTCGGTACATTAGGGGCTCTGCAAATGCAATGTGACACCTGCAGAACATTCCATCTAAGCCTGCATTCCAAATGGAGCTCCTTCCCTTCCGAGCCCTCTCATGTGCCCAAACAGTGGTTCCCCCCCACATATGGGGTATCAGCGCACTCAGGACAAATTGGACAACAAATTTTGGGGTCCAATTTCTCCTGTTACCCTAGGGAAAATACAAAACTGGGGGCTAAAAAATTATTTTTGGGGGAAAGATTTTTTTTTTCAATTTTCACAGCTCTGCGTTACAAACTGTAGTGAAACACTTGGGGGTTCAAAGCTCTCATAACACATCTAGATGAGTTCCTTAGGAGGTCTAGTTTCCAAAATGGTGTCACTTGTGGGGGGTTTCTACTGTTTTGGTACATTAGGGGCTCTGCAAATGCAATGTGACACCTGCAGACCATTCCATCTAAGCCTGCATTCCAAATGGAGCTCCTTCCCTTCCGAGCCCTCCCATGCGCCCAAACAGTGGTTCCCCCCACATATGGTGTATCAGCGCACTCAGGACAAATTGGACAACAAATTTTGGGGTCCAATTTCTCCTGTTACCCTCGGGAAAATACAAAACTGGGGGCTAAAAAATAATTTTTGTGGGAAAAAATTTTTGTTTTATTTTTACGGCTCTCCATTATAAACTTCTGTGAAGCCCTTGGTGGGTCAAAGTGCTCACGACACATGTAGATAAGTTCCTTAGGGGGTCTACTTTCAAAAATGGTGTCACTTGTGGGGGGTTTCTACTGTTTAGGAACATTAGGGGCTCTGCAAACGCAATGTGACACCTGCAGACCATTCCATCTAAGTCTGCATTCAAATGGCACTCCTTCCCTTCCGAACCCTCCCATGTGCCCAAACAGTGGTTCCCCCCCACATATGGGGTATCAGCGCACTCAGGACAAATTGGACAACAAATTTTGGGGTCCAATTTCTCCTGTTACCCTAGGGAAAATACAAAACTGGGGGCTAAAAAATTATTTTTGGGGGAAAGATTTTTTTTTTCAATTTTCACAGCTCTGCGTTACAAACTGTAGTGAAACACTTGGGGGTTCAAAGCTCTCACAACACATCTAGATGAGTTCCTTAGGAGGTCTAGTTTCCAAAATGGTGTCACTTGTGGGGGGTTTCTACTGTTTTGGTACATTAGGGGCTCTGCAAATGCAATGTGACACCTGCAGAACATTCCATCTAAGCCTGCATTCCAAATGGAGCTCCTTCCCTTCCGAGCCCTCCCATGCGCCCAAACAGTGGTTCCCCCCACATATGGTGTATCAGCGCACTCAGGACAAATTGGACAACAAATTTTGGGGTCCAATTTCTCCTGTTACCCTCGGGAAAATACAAAACTGGGGGCTAAAAAATAATTTTTGTGGGAAAAAATTTTTGTTTTATTTTTACGGCTCTCCATTATAAACTTCTGTGAAGCCCTTGGTGGGTCAAAGTGCTCACGACACATGTAGATAAGTTCCTTAGGGGGTCTACTTTCAAAAATGGTGTCACTTGTGGGGGGTTTCTACTGTTTAGGAACATTAGGGGCTCTGCAAACGCAATGTGACACCTGCAGACCATTCCATCTAAGTCTGCATTCAAATGGCACTCCTTCCCTTCCGAACCCTCCCATGTGCCCAAACAGTGGTTCCCCCCCACATATGGGGTATCAGCGCACTCAGGACAAATTGGACAACAAATTTTGGGGTCCAATTTCTCCTGTTACCCTAGGGAAAGTACAAAACTGGGTGCTAAAAAATTATTTTTGGGGGAAAGATTTTTTTTTTCAATTTTCACAGCTCTGCGTTACAAACTGTAGTGAAACACTTGGGGGTTCAAAGCTCTCACAACACATCTAGATGAGTTCCTTAGGAGGTCTAGTTTCCAAAATGGTGTCACTTGTGGGGGGTTTCTACTGTTTTGGTACATTAGGGGCTCTGCAAATGCAATGTGACACCTGCAGACCATTCCATCTAAGCCTGCATTCCAAATGGAGCTCCTTCCCTTCCGAGCCCTCCCATGCGCCCAAACAGTGGTTCCCCCCACATATGGTGTATCAGCGCACTCAGGACAAATTGGACAACAAATTTTGGGGTCCAATTTCTCCTGTTACCCTCGGGAAAATACAAAACTGGGGGCTAAAAAATAATTTTTGTGGGAAAAAATTTTTGTTTTATTTTTACGGCTCTCCATTATAAACTTCTGTGAAGCCCTTGGTGGGTCAAAGTGCTCACGACACATGTAGATAAGTTCCTTAGGGGGTCTACTTTCAAAAATGGTGTCACTTGTGGGGGGTTTCTACTGTTTAGGAACATTAGGGGCTCTGCAAACGCAATGTGACACCTGCAGACCATTCCATCTAAGTCTGCATTCAAATGGCACTCCTTCCCTTCCGAACCCTCCCATGTGCCCAAACAGTGGTTCCCCCCACATATGGTGTATCATCGCACTCAGGACAAATTGGGCAACAAATTTTGGGGTCCACTTTCTCCTGTTACCCTCGGGAAAATACAAAACTGGGGGCTAAAAAAATAATTTTTGTGGGAAAAATTTTTTGTTTTATTTTTACGGCTCTGCATCATAAACTTCTGTGAAGCACTTGGTGGGTCAAAGTGCTCACCACACCTCTAGATAAGTTCCTTAGCGGGTCTACTTTCCAAAATGGTGTCACTTGTGGGGCGTTTCAATGTTTAGGCACATCAGTGGCTCTCCAAATGCAACATGGCGTCCCATCTCAATTCCTGTCAATTTTGCATTGAAAAGTCAAACGGTGCTCCTTCCCTTCCGAGCTCTCCCATCCGCCCAAACAGTGGTTTACCCCCACATATGGGGTATCAGCGTACTCAGGACAAATTGTACAACAACTTTTGGGGTCCAATTTCTTCTCTTACCCTTGGGAAAATAAAAAATTGGGGGCGGAAAGTTAATTTTTGTGAAAAAATAGGATTTTTTATTTTTACGGTTCTACATTATAAACTTCTGTGAAGCACTTGGTGGGTCAAAGTGCTCACCACACCACTAGATAAGTTCCTTAGGGGGTCTACTTTCCAAAATGGTGTCACTTGTGGGGGGTTTCAATGTTTAGGCACATCAGGGGCTCTCCAAACGAAACATGGCGTCCCATCTCAATTCCAGTCAATTTTGCATTGAAAAGTCAAATGGCGCTCCTTCGCTTCCGAGCTCTGCCATGCGCCCAAACAGTGGTTTACCCCCACATATGGGGTATTGTCGTACTCAGGACAAATTGTACAACAATGTTTGGGGTCTATTTTCTCCTGTTACCCTTGGTAAAATTAAACAAATTGGAGCTGAATTAAATTTTTTGTGAAAAAAAGTTAAATGTTCATTTTTATTTAAACATTCAAAAAATTCCTGTGAAGCACCAGAAGGGTTAATAAACTTCTTGAAATATGGTTTTGAGCACCTTGAGGGGTGTAGTTTCTAGAATGGTGTCACACTTGGGTATTTTCTATCATATAGACCCCTCAAAATGACTTCAAATGAGATGTGGTCCCTAAAAAAAAATGGTGTTGTAGAAATGAGAAATTGCTGGTCAACTTTTAACCCTTATAACTCCCTAACAAAAAAAATGTGGGTTCCAAAATTGTGCTGATGTAAAGTAGACATGTGGGAAATGTTACTTATTAAGTATTTTTTGTGACATATCTCTGTGATTTAATTGCATAAAAATTCAAAGTTGGAAAATTGCGAAATTTTCATAATTTTCGCCAAATTTCCCTTTTTTTCACAAATAAACGCAGGTACTATCAAAGAATTTTTACCATTGTCATGAAGTACAATATGTCATGAGAAAACAATGTCAGAATCACTGGGATCCGTTGAAGCGTTCCAGAGTTATAACCTCACAAAGGGACAGTGGTCAGAATTGTAAAAATTGGCCCGGTCATTAACATGCAAACCACCCTTGGGGGTAAAGGGGTTAAATGAGGAAGTGTGTCCAAACTTTTGGTCTGTACTGTATATTATGGTAAATTACACTGAACAGAAGTCATTAAGTGCTGGACAGGATGATCTTACATATAAATCTAAAAACACCTAACAGGATAAAAAATGCCCGAATGGGCAAATAAAATATATACACAAAATATATAGTATCAGAGACAAAAAAAGTTTAAACAGGATAAAAACTGCAGGCTGACAAATGACAAAGAATGTGATAGTGCACAAAACCCAAAACTTTGAAAATAGTTCAACGAGGAAAGACGAATTAGTCCAAAATAAAAAAAGAGAGAGGGAGGAATGGGACTGCAGAGAACCTGTTAGATCCTGAAATAAGAGAGTCACCCGTTCATGCTCCATGGTAGTGGAGGAGGGGGAGACACCCCACATTTATTGCCACACAGTGTGGCTTCCAGCACTTAATGACTTCAGTGTAGTTTACCATAATATACTTCTGGTACATTTAGTAGAGGTAGGTGCTTTCCTTGGGGGCACCTACAAGGCCCCCTATGGTTGTTAACCTTATGTTTTTTTTTATTGTTTTTTTAATTGTTTGGTTGTTTGCCTTTTATTGATACAGTATGTTTCAATAAATTTGTATATAACTTTTTGCTATACGGTTTTGGTGATCCTTCCTTATACACGCTACCTTTTTCTCTTTTTGTTAACATACATGTTTCTAGTGTGTGGTTAGTGATCCCATATCTAATTATTAGTAGTGCCCTTTTTTCCTAAATATGGACTTTGGCGCAATCTTGAGGTCTGGGGGTATTTTTTTTTTATGTGGCATTCTTTATGTTTTTATTTTTCTCTTCTATAATTGTAGGCTTTTTATAGGACTTCAAATAAACAGAAAAAATGTTAGCATAAAATGTTGCAAAATGGAAAAAATGTTAAAAATGATTGAAACACGTCATTTTTACAATAGTCTTTAAATGGGAGTGTGTAAAAGCTCTGTCAGTTTACAATGCAGGTAAGCCATGTTGAGGTTTTGCATTTGCAATAGGAAAGTATGAGTGATCCATTTATGCATTAACTAGCATTTTCTTTTCCCATCCAATATGTCACTATCATGTATTAATGCAATGGTTTATTTTAGTTCTGATACTAACTGTCCATAAATTTATGCAAAATCTATAGAAATGCTTAAGTGCGTGTTTAAGTACAGCTCTGGCAAAAATTAAGAGACCAACACATCAAATCCTGTCATGGCCAGCCCAATTTCGAGACCTGAACCCCATTGAAAACCGCTGGATTGTAATCAAGAGAATGATGGATAGTCACAAGCCATCAAACAAAGAACTGCTTAAATCTTTGCACCAGAAGCAGTGTGAAAGACTAGTGGAAAGCATGTCAAGAGGCAGGAAAGCTGTGATTAAAAATCATGGTTATTCCACAAAATATTGATTTCTGAACTCTTCCTGAGTTAAAACATTAGTATTGGTGTTTCCAAATGATTATGAACATGTTTGCTTTGCATTATTTGAGGTCTGAAAGTACTATTTTTTTTTATTTTGACCATTTCTCCTTTTCAGAAAAAAAATACAAAATGTATTATTTGGAAATTCGGAGATGTCAGAAGTTTATTAAATACTAGATGGCAGCCCGATTCTAAAGAATCGGGAGTCTAGAATCCATATATACTTTATTTATTCAAATGTAAAAATAATACAATTAATAAATAATAGTAAGAAAGAACAAAAAAATGGCTGCACTCACCAGCTCTTGACAATTCTTGTTATTTAAGGTACAGTTACACAGGATCCATGAACATGCTTATGAGGGGAGGGATGAAAGACATCAGACGACAACTTTGCGTGTTGTGGCAAATGCCACAACAACGGTTCTTTGCTTAAGAACAATGTCAGGTAGTAGGAAAATAGCCAGTTAATAATAGGCAATAGTTCTTTGCAGGAATGCAGATATTAATAAATAGGCAGTTTATATTGCAGAGAAATTGCTGGGCAATAATGGACAATGTCCTTATGTGGCAAATAATAGAGCAATATACCCAATGTGGCAAAGAAGAGGTTAATAAACGGCAGTCTCTCAGTATAACAGTCAGTGAATAATAGGCAGTATATGGAGAAAACACCAAACAAAAGTTCAAAATTGGTGTGAAAATGTCACTGAACCACTTCACAACTAAATATATATAGTTTTGGTAAATGGTATTATCATTTTTTTGACGAAATTCGGCAGGAGCTTGAAGAGCAACGTCACTGGGCCCGCCTCCACGCAGTAGAAACTTGCTGTGAGGTAAAAATTCAAAAATCACACCAAAATGGCGGGCGGAGTGTGTCACAGTACGGCACGTTTCTGATTGGTCGCTCGCAGCAGGCGGCAACCAATCAGACACTGGACACTGTTGACGTCACTTATCTCCGGACATTATCTCCGGACATTAGCTCCGGACATTATCTCCGGACATTAGCTCCGGACATTAGCTCCGGACAGGAAGTTGGCACAAATTGCAGGAAGTAGTATTCTAGGCAATTATATATTAGAAATGGACAATTTACAGTTTACTCAAAAATATACCTGTAAAAAGAAAAATCAGGCAATCTGAACATTTTGCAGTGGTCTCTTAATTTTTGCCAGAGCTGTATACCCAACATACATTACAATAGTGCTTTAAAGTTTATAAACCCTTGAGAACTACCCTTTAAAAAAAAAATGAATTAAAACTACATCAGATTTTCACACAAGTCCTAAAAGTAGATTATGAGATCAAAATCAAACAAGTTAGTAAAAAATATTAAAATATTTAGAATTGAGAGTCTTCAGTGGTTGATACCTTTTAATGGCTTACTGAAAAGATGGTAACAAATTGCAAGCTTTCGAGACTACTCAGGTCTCTTCATCAGGCATAGACAAGATATATATCTTTCCTGTATCAAAAATATTAGACTTTCTAGTTTTTTCATTGAAGAATATTATTTACGTCATGTCTGTGACAAGCAAAACTGGATGGACCTTTGTCTTCAGAATCTTCTATCACCCCCTTAATGAAGCACTCCTTCCATCAAACTTTTTATCCTCTTAAAATGATGCAGTCATCATATTATACAGCACTGTGTACTTACAATTACTCATTTTGCCTTTCTACCCAGCTAATTATTTTCTTTTCTCAGCTCTATGTAGAAATAGGAAATTTCTTTTCCCTGCAGAAATTATTCCTTTCTTCATCTCCTTAACCAGCTGCTCCCTCCTCCCCATGCCGTTGCCTCTTGCAGTGACTGAAGATTCATACAGGGAAAATTGACTTCCTGTTTCTACATAGGGCTTAGAAGTATTTAGCTAGTCAGTTTGTAATCATGTGATGTCATAAATCTAATGAAAAACAAAAGAATTAGGTGGGTATTAAGTCAAAATTGGCAACTGTAAGTACACAATGCTATATAATATGATGACTACAATATATTAATAGAATAACAATTTTGATGGGAGTACCAATAGTTCCATGTAAACATCTAAATGTTTCCAGTCAATGCTGATTTGTTCTGCATATCAGTAGGAGGAATTTTTGCCCATTTCTCCAAAATTGCTTTACTGTTAGTCTGCTATGCTGGTGGGTTTTTTTTCTCATGAACAGCACACTTCAAGTCTGTCCACAACATTTTGACTAGGCCATTACAAAACTTTAAGTTTATTCTCCGGTAGCCATTCATATGCAGAACAATTTGTGCGTGCTTTGTGTCTTTGTTTTGCTGTATTGCTCATAATTTGGACTTTTGTACAAACATTTTATGTAAGATTAAATTCAGATTTTATTGTTCCTTTAATGATGACAAGTAGTGGTGAATGAACGTGCTCGGGTAAGGTGTTACTGTTATCCAAACATGCTCATGTGCTAACCGAGTGTCTTCGGCATGTTTGAAAAATATGTTTGAGTCCCCGTGCCTGCATGTCTCACGGCTGTTCAACAGCCTCAACACATTCAGGGATTGCCTGTTTGTTAGGCAATCTCTACATGTGTTGCAACTCTCTAACAGCCATGAGACATGCTGCCATGGGTACTTGAACATATTTTTCGAACATGCCGAAGACACTCAGTGAGCACACAACCATGTTCGGATAACACCTTATCTGAGCATGTTTAGTCCAGTCAAGATACGGTTTGACCCGGAACAAATTCCAAGAAAGCGTTTTATGATTTTTTTTATTACTGTTATATATGGGGAACAACATATTAAAAGTTTTCCAAAAATATATGTACATTTCTAGAAATTTTAGAATTAATACACAATGCATTTTAAGACCTACTTCATCACTGAATAAGCGTGTCAGGTCAATAGTAACTATTTTCATCATCAGACATTGGTTCCTCACTCATATTGTCACAATGCCTTTCTTGACATGGTCCGCATACCCATGAATAGGTAAGTCCGTGTTTTTTGCAAGTGCACCAAAGTGTACTACAACCACGAGATCAATTGCAGTGAACTATTTTCAGATGTGTTTTTGGCGCGGGTGAAGTATCCATCATCACTGGAACTAGACTATTGTTCTGTAATTCCCATCCCCATTCAGTAGTGCCCATGGCCTCACCATTGTCCATCCAAAGCATCACTTGGAGGTAACTCTGTAGGGCATGATACTTCGTTACAGAGGAGGTCGGTGGCAGTCGTTCAGGTGTAACAAAGATTTTGGCTGAACCAACTTTTTTGCAGAGAGTTGAATACCTCATTGCAGACAGATTGTCTCCAGGTTTGCTCCCGGACAATGCCACCATCGCTTTATACCGAGTGTCTTCAATCTCAGCTCTGTTTTGTTAGGTGTGGAAAAGATTTTAGCACAGCTATTTAAGACCAAGTTTCCCTTCAAAACCTTGTGTAGACCGAGTTTTTTTCCGATTCCAAAAACCGCGGAAATGGTATCGCAACCCGTGAATGCATGAAGGAACAGAAGACTGCTGCAGACATGGTTTCCCAGGAACTTCTTCATAACCTTAATGTCCTATACTGTTGCAGGACTCCCTTTATCTGAGTAGAAATATAGCTTTTTGCCATCGCTGGTTGACGCGTGATGAAGTAACAACACCAAAAGATCTGTATCTTTGCCAATGAGACTAGTACTTTTGTTGGATGACATTGACACTGCTGCCTTAACAATCTCCACATCTGCATCACCCTTTGATTGTATTACGTGGCAACCTCTGTCATTCATACGCTGTGAAACAAGATTGAAAAGAGACTGTTTGTTCTCCACATTCGAAAGGAAGTCCTCCTTTCTCCCGACAAATTTCGTTCCTTCAGCAATGTTCACTTTGTTACTTGTTCGTTTTTTGTGCCGTCGCTGATGGGTAATGTCTTTAGTGTTTGGTCCTCCAATGTAACCATCAAATACTATCGTAGCCTTACCATAGTGCTTTAGTGTGAAAGATGCATAGTCTTCAGTGATTTAACAATATGTCTTTCCTTCTGAAAACCTCAGTCGATGGAGAAGAGAACCTCCGTCAAGAACATAATGTTCCACTTCTGGTACATCCTTGAGTACTGCGTCATCTGATCTCTGTTCTTTTATAGCACCCATCAGTTGTGCTTTGTTTGGTTTGCGTAAGAGATGTTTTGCCTCAAAGAGGGATGGTGGGTATGGTGAAAGTTCATAGGCCATCACCTCATCAACGGAAAGATCAGCAGTTGGAGACACCACAAGAAAACTTTGGAACAAAAGAGCAGGGTCTATTGTTTTGTCCTTAGCAACGTCAATAGCCTCTTGGTCTTGGCTTTCAGTGACCGCTTGTACTTAACTGAAAACAGTGATTGACCCTCCATTGTTGCTACTATTTCTCTGCCAATGGTGAAAGGTTATGGACATTCACATCCTTATTTGCATTGACACCGGTGATAATGTTGTGAAGAGACACTTCATCAGAGAAAGATGAAAAGGTCTTGAGATTATCTGCAATTTTTTCCAGGTCTTCTCTTCTCATCCTTGATGTTCTTGCCTCCTTGTGTTGTTCACTGGTGACAAAGTTCTGGCGAGTGAAACCCTGCATTGCAGCACTGTAGGAAGAGGACACTGGCACCGACAGAATCCACAAGACCCTCTGATGTTCGGACATTCCACTTCCTCTGGTGAGTCCTCCTGCAGTTTTTAGGGAGCGCATCAGAGCTTGCTTGATGACTAGGTCACAACCCAGACCTGCCCAGTACTGATCAGTCCACCTTACAACATGCAAGCCATTCATAAATCTATGGAAGACTGGTTTCCTCACCAACCGTTACACCGATGCCTCTACCCTGTGCCAGTCATTACACTGGCTACCCATCCATTCCAGAATCCAGTACAAAACTACTACCCTCATCCACAAAGCACTCCATGGCTCAGCACCACCCTACATCTCCTCCCTGGTATCAGTCTACCACCCTACCCGTGCCCTCCGCTCCGCTAATGACCTCAGGTTACCATCCTCAATAATCAGAACCTCCCACTCCCGTCTCCAAGACTTTACACGTGCTGCGCCGATTCTTTGGAATGCACTACCTAGGTTAATACGATTAATCCCCAATCCCCACAGTTTTAAGCGTACCCTAAAAACTCATTTGTTCAGACTGGCCTACCGCCTCAATGCATTAACCTAACGATCCTTGTGTGGCCTATTTATAATAAAAAAAATAAAAAAAAAGGTTCCTCGCATCATATTCTCATACACTTTATGCAGTATTAGCCCTCTGTGTCTGTACTGCTACATACTGGTTCATGCAGCTTTACATGAACACCTGAGCCTTACACTATAGCTGGTCTGAATAACTAAAGCAATTGTTACCATCCACCTCTCGTGTCTCCCCTTTTCCCCATAGTTTGTAAGCTTACGAGCAGGGCCCTCACTCCTCCTGGTATCTGTTTTGAACTGCATTTCTGTTATGCTGTAATGTCTATTGTCTGTACAAGTCCCCTCTATAATTTGTAAAGCGCTGCGGAATATGTTGGCGCTATATAAATAAAAATTATTATTATTATTATTATTATAAGACTGATGGCATACCATCTTCGAGAGTGGTCATAGACTGGAGGTAAAGGTAGGTGGCCTTCACATAGTTCCCATGCCCAGCAGCTGCAAGAATGGGCAAACATTCGGCTACAGCACAAAGGTGCATCAGCCAGGATTCTGTACGATCGGCCTCGATAAGCTCCCTTGCAATTCCAACCATCTGTTGGTAATTCAGCCACAGTTTACTGGTGCGAGAGTGAGCGGATAATCCGTTTCTTTTGGTGGACAAGAGGTGGACAATTTCACTAAGGCAGGTAGAAGTGATGACCGAATTCAAGTCACTCTCCCCTGTCTATGATGGCTCTCTTCTGGGCTTCTTCATTCGTTTCCTGACTACGGAAATAGTCCCTCAGGATTATTCTGGTCTTTTCACGGAACATTACAATGTTAGGCAACCCTTCACACTCTGCTATGAATAGCGAATCGCCATACCTCTCCTCCAGCCTATACCTCAGCCATTTATTACTATAGGCAACACTGTCTCCTTCTACAACATACTCCGTCATTTTCTTTGCAAGATCTGTGACAGTCAGTTGTTCTTCATCGTTGTCCTCGAGAAATGCACACATTGTCAAGAGCGCTTGCTCTTGGTCCATGTTCATCGGCCTCCCTACCTTCCTCGGTTTCTTTGTAGTAGATCCACCACCATGACGCATAGGAATTCCGTAATTTGTCCGAAAGTTAATGTCACATGAACGATGATACAGACAGTCTGCAGCATGTAAGTCCTTCCCAAAGTACGTGATTCTCCCTTGAATGGTGATTGCACAGTCATCATTACGCTGTTTGCAATGTGACATGATGGACCTTACAAATCCATCCATTTTAACAAAGCTATAGTCATCTAAATCACTACTAGATCTTGTCTTCACCACTTCATGTCCACAGAACAAACACTACGTCGTGCTATCATAGGATCCAGTAGACACCCATCTACTTTTCTTGGCAGGTGAACGATGAACGGAAGTAGCTTTCTTATGCAAGTCTATTTGCTTCTTGTTTATCTAGTTCATACGACATCTTTTATGCACCACTGCTCCAGCAGCTACCACAGTGCTAACGCCCCTCTCAATACTGGCTTTATTTTTTGACTTGCCATCATTCTCAGCTCTGTAAAAAAAGATAAATAAATTGTTAAATAATAAATAGAATAATAGTAGTAATTGTAAAAGAAATATGATAGACACTGAAAGGCGAGTCACATTTAACAATTTACAGCTTTGGCGGCCATATTCTTTAACGACACATTTGGACCTTTTGTGGTAACCCTATCTTGGTAAACTTTTAGTATGTTTTTCCCTACATGTAATACTACCAAAAAAAACAATAAAACGCTTTCTTGGAATTTGTTCAGGGTAAAGTATTTTTTTTTTCGTATTTTGACTGGACTAGTTCACTCATCACTAATGACAAAATAATAATAATAGTAATAATAATAATAATCTTTATATAGCACCAACATATTCCACAGTGCTTTACAGTTTAACAGTTTCAAACACAACAGTCATAAGTAACAACGTTAACAATACAATAATTAAAGCGAAATAAGACGACCCTGCTCGTGAGAGCTTACAATCTACAATGAGGTGGGGGAGATACAAAGTACAGGTGTGTATTTACAATGATGTATTTACAATGATGGTCCAGCCATCTTCAGGGGGTGGGGGATAGATGGAGATAGCGAATGGGCCACACACACACAAACATAACATGACTTTGAGTACTGAATGTGATAGGCCGCTCTGAACAAATGTGTTTTGAGCGAGCGGACAAAATCTCCTAGTCCAGATGCAGCAAAACTGGCAGAAACTATGATACTACTACCACTGTATTTAATAAATGATATGAGATTTTATGCTATTTTAATTGGCCTCCCCCTCACTCGACTTTCCCCTCTCCAGTCCATCCTTAATGCAGCAGCCAGGGTCGTCCATCTGGCTAATCGTTACTCGGACGCGTCCGCTCTTTGCCAGTCGTTACACTGGCTACCCATTCATTACAGGATACAATTCAAAGTACTTGTTCTCACCCACAAAGCTCTCCACAGTGCGGCACCCCCTTACATCTCCTCCCTCATTTCTGTCTATCAGCCTAACAGACCACTGCGCTCTGCAAGTGACTTTCGATTAACCTCTGCACTAATCTGCACCTCCCACTCCCGACTCCAAGACTTCTCCCGTGCTGCGCCAATCCTCTGGAATGCTCTACCCCAAAATATTAGGACCATCCATAATTTGCATAGTTTTAGGCGCTCGCTCAAAACACATTTGTTCAGAGCGGCCTATCACGTTCACTAATCAAAATCATTTGATGTTTGTGTGTGTGTAGCCCATTCACTATCCCCATCTATTCCCCAACCCCTGAAGATGGCTGGACCATGATTGTAAATACATCATTGTAAATACACACTTGTACTTTGCATCTCCCCCACCTCATTGTAGATTGTAAGCTCTCACGAGCAGGGTCATTTTGTTTCGCTTTAATTATTGTATTGTTAACGTTGTTACTTATGACTTTTGTGTTTGAAACTGTTAAACTGTAAAGCGCTGCGGAATATGTTGGCGCTATATAAATAAAGATTATTTTTATTATTATTATTATTATGCTGTAATTTATTGATTTTTTTTTCCTACAAACAAAACACGTCTTGTTTATTCCAAAAAAAGCTTTATTTTGTTCACAAATGTCCACAAACTATTGTTCTAATAGCCTTCTGGCATGTTCAGGTGACGTTTAACAAACTGCAGATGTTCATTTTGGAAAGCAATGTCTTTCTCTTTGCTATCCTTCCATGCACGCCATTGCTGTTCAGTGTCCTCCTAATGGTGGGCTCATGAACATTAGTTAACATGAGGGAGACCTTTAGTTGCTTAGAAATTACCTTGACTGCCTTTGCGACCTGTTGGACTATTGTATGATCTGCTTTTGGACTACTTCTTGTTGGTCTATCACTCTTGGGGATAGTAATAATGGTCATGTATTTCCTCCATTTGTACAAAATCTATATAACTGTGGATTGTTCTAGTCAAAACTCTATAAATGTTTTGTAATGTCTTCCAACTTAATGAGCATCATTATCTCGTATTTAAAGTTATTATAAATCTCCTGTAGCATTCATCTGTGAACACGCTCCTGCCACTTCTGCCATGATTACTAGGCAGCGGTTCAGTTAAACCTTAGGATGGCTGGGACTTTGTCCTTTCAGCATGTGTCTTCTGTTTTGTTCTGGCAGCTCTTTAGTTAATTGTAATTAGTCCTTTGCTGTAGACAGGGGCAGGTCTCCTTCCTATTTAAACTTTCAGCAGTTAATCCCTGGCTGCCAATTATAGCTTTGCTAGTCTTGTTCTTAGAGCTCTCTAGTATTGTTTTCTTTTAATCATGAAAACATTTATTTAGAACATTCATCAGGATAAACAACATTGTTTTCTAAAAAACAAGAATCAATGTTATATTACATCACATACATATATGCAGTACAAACAAACCTTTGCATCTTCCCATAAAGAAAAAATCCTTAAATCCATCAAACCCCAACCCTACCAAAATCTAACAATTCCCTTTTCTCCTTCTGGTGTGCAACCCATTGCTAAATCTATTTTATTATAATATTAAGGAGTTAAGCAACACATTACTCGCCAGCTCCTCGGAAACCAGGTATTTAATTCAGTTATCCAACTGTTTACCAAATTTAACTGTTGCTCTCATTTTACTATATACTTTCTTTTCCATCAGTACTGTATTATTCCATCAATCTATTATTTCATAGATCAAGGGAGAGCAGATGAGTGAACCCCTGGAGGTTCGGGTTCAGCGAACCATTGAAAAAAGGGTTTGGTTAGGGTACTAGAACAGTACCCAAGCCAAAACCCAGACCCCATTCCCTTGAATGGGGGCAGAGCATCCAGTGCAAACACTACTTCTGATTGGCATTAAAATTATTAATGCAGGTCAGAGAGCCGCGGTTCCCACACTGACAAAAGTTTACCTCCGGTGACTGGCGGCAGTTGATGGGACTACTACTCCCATCAGCCAACGCCTGCTGCCCCTAATAACAGCAAGAGCATGTGCAGCTGATGGGAGTATTCATAAGCCGGCGCATGCGATCTAAATAAATAATCCAAGAAAACGGTATGGGTTTCCCTGTATTTTACATAACCAACCATGCAAAACTGACAGCTGTGTGCTGCAACACTCAGCTGTCAGCTTTAGCAAGGTTGCATCAAGAGTAGAGAGGTCCCCCTCATTTTTGACAATGAGCCTTACTAAAGCAGATAGCTGGGGCTGGTATTCTCAGGCTGGTAAGGAGCCAAGGATGTTGGCTCCCCAGCCTAAAAATAGAAGCCCACAGCCACCCAAAAAATGTTCACCTATTAGATGCACCAATTCTGTCAATTTCCACTTGCCCTGTGGCGGTGGCAAGTGGAGTTCATGAGCATCAAGCCCACAGCACCTATAAGCCGGACCCCTGAACTGCAGGGACCTCGGTGAGATTACCGCTAGCAGAAAAAGTCTCACAGTGCAGTGGTGAGTTCACCAGAATTCACGTGAGATATTTCTCCCAGTAAACTGCAGTGAACTCATCACTGCAAAGAAGAACCCATGTTGTTTTTTTCAATTATTTATTTAGAGAGCAGGTGCTGGCTGATGAATGCTCCTATCAGCTGCACCTGTTTTTGCTGTTATTAGCGACAGCATGCGTCAGCTGATGCGAGTAGTAATCCCATCAGCTGATGCCAGTGACAGCATGGGAACTGCAGCTCTCTGACCAGTGGTAATGATTTAAAGTACTGCCGGTCACAGTCACAATTGCTGGGTTTCACTGACATCTGACAGCGTGTCCCCACAGCACTCTGACCTACCTCATCCACAACAAGGCCCACAATACATCTCTTAGGGTTAAGTGAAATTTGGAGACCGTTTACTTACTCACCATTACTTACTGTCCAACATTTTTCCACAGCTCAGCCAATTTGAGGCAATACCAGGACATAATCTTTAAGTCCACACCTTCTTTCCTGCATCTCGACAAATAATGTCTCTCCTAAGCACCTTAATTCTGTGGGGGTCCTGTAGACTCTGTGAACCAGAAATAACTGAGACCTCCTGTGGGCTATATTAATAATAATTTTATAATAATAATTTTATTTCTATAGCGCCAACATATTCAGCAAAACTTCACATTTTAGAGGGGACTTGTACAGACAATAGACATTACAGAATAACAATAAACACATAGATCAAAACAGATACCAAGAGGAATGAAAGCCCTGCTCGCAAGCTTGCAATCTTTATTAATAAATATCTTCCTTGTCAATTCAAGGACATCCACCTATTCCTCCATAGAAATGCTCCACACTAGGGATGAGCGAGAAGTGAAATATTCGGACTCGCTATACTCGTATCGAGTAGGTCTTAATACTCGGGTATTCGTAACAAGTAGCGAGTTCAATGCAAGTCAATGGGAAATGAAAGTAATTTTATGCTGGACCCTGCAAAGCGGTCTGGGGGCCAGAGGAAAAGGCTGAAATGGGTGCCTGACTGTTTAAAAGCAGGAGGTAAAAAGCTATGTGTTGGTTAATGCAGGAAGAAGCCACCCATCATCATCACAAGGGGTTCACAATTCTAAAAGTTGGAATACTGTCCTTGATGTTCCACTGCCACTGAACAATGTGCAGGCATAGTGTCTTCAAAAAATTAGCTCTAGGGGCTGTATCATGGTTGACGCATGAAGGAGGCCTCAATAACCAGACAATTATGAAACTAGACTACTAGCATGGTAGTTCCAGTGCCCAATGTGCAGGCATAGACATCCAGGATCCAGGAACTCATTAAAAGCTACAGGAAGCGACTAGAGGCTGTTATTTTTGCAAAAGGAGGATCTACTAAATATTAATGTCACTTTTCTGGTGGGGTGCCCATACTTATGCACCTGTCAAATTTTGTTTGAATACAGATTGCACATTTTCTGTTAGCACAATAAACCTCATTTCAAGGCAGAAACATTACTGTGTCCAACAGTTATTAGATATATGAAACTGAAATAGCTGTTGCAAAAAAAAAACAATTTTTATAAAACATTAAGCTTAAGATTAATAGGGGTGACCAAACTTTTTCATATAACTGTATTAAAATGATAAGCAAACAAAAGTAAGTTATCAGCATATAGAGCAATATTTTCTTCCCAAACCCCATAATTAAAGCCTTCTATCACAGGATGATTTCTAATAATGCAGGCTAACGGCAATATTGCTAAAGCAAAAAGTAATGGTGACAGAGGACATTTCTACCTAGTCCCCCTATGCAGCTTCAGATGATATTTCTGTTAGCCCTTATTCTAGTGGTCGGGGGACGGGGCCCAATAGAGTAACATCACACAACTATTGAAATTAGGAACAAAGCCAATTTCTTTTAGAACAGTCCATAGCTATCTCCACTCCACTCTATCAAAGACCTAGGTGGCATCTAGGGTAAGAATAGCTCTAGTTCTTGGATCTGCCTGATGGATCTCCCTTAGATAACATAATTATTTAGAGAATTGTGGCATTATATAACCCTTTGTGGGATATTTTGATAAAACAATAGGAATACACTTGTTTGAAGCGTCAGTGCAGGGGCATATATTTGGGGGTGGAGGGGGGCAACCAGCAGGGGGAACTGTCAGGCCGCCTAATAAAGCAGTCCAAGATCTCTCCCAGGCGGCAGCATTTTTTAGCCCTCTAGGAGTGGGAGTCATCCATTTGCAGAGCCAGCAAGGAGGTCATGAAAATTGCTGGACCTTCACTCAAATGTACTTGTGTCTTTCAGGCACGAGCGCAATTGAAGACCTAAGCACTGATAATTTAGGGTTCAAAGCAATGTCAGCAGTGTGATCAGTTGACATAATCACTTGATCGTAGCACTGACGTTCATCCTGCCCCACAGAGGAGGGTGGTCAGCAATTAGTTAAGCCCTCCAATGAGGCTGAAGATACAGAGGAGTTTTGAGGGAGAATTGGAAACAGTGTGGGGGAGAAAATTGTGAGTGGAGTTTTAGGGGACAGTATGGGAAAAACATATGCTTATGAGGCTGTTGAGCTAGGTTCGGGAGACCTGATACTAGTCTACATTGCAATCCATATTCGGACTGTGGAACACCAATGTGTGAAGCCTGCCTTACTGTGTAATAATTGTCTGTGCATCTACAGTTACATTATCAAATCAACAGCTAGCTGTTGGCAGGCTTGTGTAAAAACCAAAATCCAAAAACCATAGGCCATCACACCTGCTAGTCTAAGTTTCATTTGTAGGTGCCGATGCATATTATGGCCATTTACAGACAAATATAACCTGTAACAAAAACAAAGCATAGAAACCCTACAATATGTAAATAGTCGTGATGAGCAAGCACTAAAATGCTCGGATCCTCATTGCTCGGGTTGAGCAGATTGGAATACTCGGGTACTCGACCAGAGCAACGAGCCCAATGCAAGTCTATGGGAGACCCGAGTATTGTTACCGCAAAACCCCCGGAGGTCCTGTTAAGGTCTAAAACCGTCTGAAAATGATGGAAATACTGCTCAAATGACACAGTGACATCATGGAGACATCACCCCTGGAAGCATTCCTGACTCCTAGTTCACAGCTGTAAACATTTTTTTTTTAGATTCATGCCATTTTTCCCAGTGCCTCAAAAAACACACTAAAACAAAACCAAAACAGATTTTGCTGGGAAATATGTTAAGGTACATCCTTTGCAGGTTAATGACTCGCTGGTAAGGCCAAATAATTAGCCTCAGACCGAAAATTTCCTCCACCACTTGGGCTTAGTTCAGACGCAGCGTTTTTGAAGCGTTTTTCAACTTTAACATTGCTTTCAACCACTACAAATGCATTCACTGGAAAATGTCATTGTAACATTTAACAACCCTAGCTGGCCATGTGGTTTGTGACACATCAGCAGAGCCATCTTGCATCATCTATGAAGAAGGGACTCTTAAAGTCACAGATAGGGTTGAGCGAAACGGGTCGTTCATTGTCAAAAGTCGCCGACTTTTGGCAAAGTCGGGTTTCATGAAACCCGACCCGACCCTTGTGCGGGGTCGGCCATGCGGTACGCAACTTTTGCGCCAAAGTCGCGTTTCAATGATGCGAAAAGCGCCATTTCTCAGCCAATGAAGGTGAACGCAGAGTGTGGGCAGCGTGATGACATAGGTCCTGGTCCCCACCATCTTAGAGAAGGGCATTGCAGTGATTGGCTTGCTGTCTGCGGCGTCACAGGGGCTATAAAGGGGCGTTCCCGCCGACCGCCATGTTACTGCTGCTGATCTGAGCGTAGGGAGAGGTTGCTGCCGCTTCGTCAGAAGCAGGGATAGCGTTAGGCAGGGTCCATTAACCCCCAAACCGCTTGTGCTGTAGCGATTTCCACTGTCCAACACCACCATCGGTGTGCAGGGATAGTGGAAGCTACATTTTTTTTTTCTCAGCACTGTAGCTCATTGGGCTGCCCTAGAAGGCTCCCTGATAGCTGCATTGCTGTGTGTACGCCGCTGTGCAAACCAACTGCTTTTTTCAAAGCACAAATCCTCTTGTTCCTTCCTTTCTGCACAGCTATCTTTTTTGTTTGTCCACACTTTTTATTTAATTTGTGCATCAGTCCACTCCTTATTGCTGCCTGCCATACCTGGCTGAGATTACTGCAGGGAGATAGTAATTGTAGGACAGTCCTTGTTTTTTTTTTTTTTTTTGTGGGAGATTAAGATTGGCATTTCTGCTAGAGTGCCATCCCTGTGTGTGCCATCTCTCACTCAGTGGGCCATAGAAAGCCTATTTATTTTTTTGCTTGATTTGGGTTCTAAAATCTACCTGAAAAAATCGCTAAATCAATCAGTGGGAGATAAATATTGGCCTCTGGGCTTGTGTGCCACTCCTGACTCCTGTGTGTGCCATCTCTCACTCAGTGGGCCATAGAAAGCCTATTTATTTTTTTGGTTGATTTGGGTTCTAAATTCTACCTGAAAAAATCACTAAATCAATCAGTGGGAGATAAATATTGGCCTCTGGGCTTGTGTGCCACTCCTGACTCCTGTGTGTGCCATCTCTCACTCAGTGGGCCATAGAAGGCCTATTTATTTTTTGCTTGATTTGGGTTCTAAATTCTACCTGAAAAAATCACTAAATCAATCAGTGGGAGATAAATATTGGCCTCTGGGCTTGTGTGCCACTCCTGACTCCTGTGTGTGCCATCTCTCACTCAGTGGGCCATAGAAAGCCTATTTATTTTTTTGCTTGATTTGGGTTCTAAAATCTACCTGAAAAAATCACTAAATCAATCAGTGGGAGATAAATATTGGCCTCTGGGCTTGTGTGCCACTTCTGACTCCTGTGTGTGCCATCTCTCACTCAGTGGGCCATAGAAAGCCTATTTATTTTTTTGGTTGATTTGGGTTCTAAATTCTACCTGAAAAAATCAATAAATCAATCAGTGGGAGAAAAATATTGGCCTCTGGGCTTGTGTGCCACTCCTGACTCCTGTGTGTGCCACCTCTCACTCAGTGGGCCATAGAAAGCCTATTTATTTTTTTGCTTGATTTGGGTTCTAAATTCTACCTGAAAAAATCAATAAATCAATCAGTGGGAGAAAAATATTGGCCTCTGGGCTTGTGTGCCACTCCTGACTCCTGTGTGTGCCATCTCTCACTCAGTGGGCCTTAGAAAGCCTATTTCTTTTTTTGGTTGATTTGGTTTCTAAATTCTCCCTGAAAAAATCATTATATTTATTTGGTTTCTAAATTCTTCCTGAAAAAATCATTTTATTTTATTTGGTTTCTAACGTCTCCCTGAAAAAAAAAAAAAAAAAAAAACAGTGGGAGATTAATATTGCCCTTTCTGCTTGTGTGCCAGTCTTGACTCCTGGGTGTGCCATCTCTCTCTCTCTCTCAAATAGTGGGCCATATAAAGCCTATTTATTTTTTTGCTTGATTTGGGTTCTAAATTCTACCTGAAAAAATCACTAAATCAATCAGTGGGAGATAAATAATGGCCTCTGGGCTTGTGTGCCACTCCTGACTCCTGTGTGTGCCATCTCTCACTCAGTGGGCCATAGAAAGCCTATTTTTTTTATTTGGTTTCTAAATTCTCCCTGAAAAAAATCATTTTATTTTATTTGGTTTCTAAATTCTTCCTGAAAAAATCATTTTATTTTATTTTGTTTCTAAAGTCTCCCTGAAAAAAAAAAAAAAATCAGTGGGAGATTAATATTGCCCTTTCTGCTTATGTGCCAGTCTTGACTCCTGGGTGTGCCATCTCTCTCTCTCAAATAGTGAGCCATAGAAAGCCTATTTATTTTTTTGCTTGATTTGGGTTCTAAATTCAACCTGAAAAAATCAATAAATCAATCAGTGGGAGAAAAATATTGGCCTCTGGGCTTGTGTGCCACTCCTGACTCCTGTGTGTGCCATCTCTCACTCAGTGGGCCTTAGAAAGCCTATTTCTTTTTTTGGTTGATTTGGTTTCTAAATTCTCCCTGAAAAAAATCATTTTATTTATTTGGTTTCTAAATTCTTCCTGAAAAAATCATTTTATTTTATTTGGTTTCTAACGTCTCCCTGAAAAAAAAAAAAAAAAAAAAACAGTGGGAGATTAATATTGCCCTTTCTGCTTGTGTGCCAGTCTTGACTCCTGGGTGTGCCATCTCTCTCTCTCTCTCAAATAGTGGGCCATAGAAAGCCTATTTATTTTTTTGCTTGATTTGGGTTCTAAATTCTACCTGAAAAAATCACTAAATCAATCAGTGGGAGATAAATAATGGCCTCTGGGCTTGTGTGCCACTCCTGACTCCTGTGTGTGCCATCTCTCACTCAGTGGGCCATAGAAAGCCTATTTTTTTTATTTGGTTTCTAAATTCTCCCTGAAAAAAATCATTTTATTTTATTTGGTTTCTAAATTCTTCCTGAAAAAATCATTTTATTTTATTTTGTTTCTAAAGTCTCCCTGAAAAAAAAAAAAAAATCAGTGGGAGATTAATATTGCCCTTTCTGCTTATGTGCCAGTCTTGACTCCTGGGTGTGCCATCTCTCTCTCTCAAATAGTGAGCCATAGAAAGCCTATTTATTTTTTTGCTTGATTTGGGTTCTAAATTCAACCTGAAAAAATCAATAAATCAATCAGTGGGAGAAAAATATTGGCCTCTGGGCTTGTGTGCCACTCCTGACTCCTGTGTGTGCCATCTCTCACTCAGTGGGCCATAGAAAGCCTATTTATTTTTTTTATTTGGTTTCTAAATTATCCCTGAAAAAATCATTTTATTTTATTTGGTTTCTAAATTCTTCCTGAAAAAATCATTTTATTTTATTTGGTTTCTAAAGTCTCCCTGAAAAAAAAAAAAAAAAAAATGGGAGATTAATATTGACATTTGTGCTTGAGTGACAGTCCTGCGTGTGTGGCATCTCTGTGATTTGGTGCCACAGAAAACAGAGTGTGTAACATTGTGCCTGATTTTCCTTGCGGTCTCACCAACCTGTAAAGGGATATCGAAATCATACTGAAGTTATAACTCACCGTGTAAGTTGTTTGACAGCAACAAATAAAGTTACTTTGGTTAAGTTTTTAAAACAATGAGGGATTCTGGTGCAAGAGGTCGTGGCCGTAGGCGTTCATTGTCAGCTTGTAATGATGGTAGTGGTAGTGGAGCATCAGGTGGTCGTGGGAAAAAAAATATTCCACCTAAGTCTGGAGCTGTGGAGCCAGGTTCGTCGTCTGGCTACACAAGGCCTCGAACGCTCTCTTTTCTGGGAGTAGGAAAACCGCTTTTAAAGCCGGAGCAGCAACAGCAAGTTTTGGCTTACCTTGCAGACTCAGCCTCTAGCTCTTTTGCCTCCTCTTCTGAAACTGGTAAATGTAAAAGCAGTGCGTCGTTTGTGGATGTTCACGGTCAGGGACAAGTCGCTTCCTTGTCCTCTTCAGCAAAAACAACAACAAGAGAGAAGGATGCAGCAGGCGACACAACGGGTTACTCCATGGAGCTCTTTACACATACCGTCCCTGGCTTAGAAAGTGAAACACTTAACAGGCCATGCCCATTACAAGTAGATTCTGACATGGAGTGCACTGATGCACAGCCACAGCCAGACTACTATGCTGGTCCTTTGACTCAGACCACAACATTGCCCTCTCAGGGTAATGATCCACAATCAGACCCTGATGAGACTATGTTGCCCCGTCACGAACGCTATACCACCGACCGACACGGTGACACAGACAAAGTTGCACACGAGCTAGAAGAGGAGGTAATAGATGACCCAGTTGTTGACCCCGATTGGCAGCCATTGGGGGAACAGGGTGCAGGCGGCAGTAGTTCTGAAGCGGAGGTGGAGGAGGGGCCGCAGCAGGCATCAACATCGCAACAGGTTCCATCTGCCGGGCCCGTATCTGGCCCAAAACGCGTGGCAAAGCCAAAACCTGTTGGAGGACAGCGTGGCCATCCGGTTAAAGCTCAGTCTGCAATCCCTGAAAAGGGATCCGATGCTAGGAAGAGTGCAGTCTGGCATTTTTTTAAACAACATCCAATTGATCAGCGCAAAGTCATCTGTCAAAAATGTTCAACTAGCTTAAGCAGAGGTCAGAATCTGAAAAGTCTCAATACAAGTTGCATGCATAGACATTTAACCACCATGCATTTTCAAGCCTGGACTAACTACCAAACGTCCCTTAAGGTTGTAGCACCCTCGGCCAATGAAGCTAGTCAGCAACGCAACATCCCTTCCGTCACTGTAAGGCCACCATTTTCCGCACCACCGGCAGTATCTGTGCAGGTTTCTTTGCCAGCCAAAAGCAGTCAGGGTCAGGGAATCACCAGTTTTGTAGGAGGAAATATTGCATCTAGGGCACCGGCGGAAACAATACCGTCTCCAACCGTCTCTCAGTCTGCCATGCCCACCGGCACACCCGCTAGTTCCACGATCTCCAGCTCTCCAGTCCAGCTCACCCTACATGAGACTCTGGTTAGAAAAAGGAAGTACTTATCCTCGCATCCGCGTACACAGGGTTTGAACGCCCACATAGCTAGACTAATCTCGTTAAAGATGATGCCCTACCGGTTAGTTGAAAGCGAAGCTTTCAAAGCCCTGATGGAGTACGCTGAACCACGCTACGAGCTACCCAGTCGACACTTTTTTTCCAGAAAAGCCATCCCAGCCCTGCACCAGCATGTTAAACAGTGCATCGTCCATGCACTCAGGCAATCTGTGAGTACAAAGGTGCACCTGACTACAGATGCATGGACAAGTAGGCATGGCCAGGGACGTTACGTGTCCATCACGGCACACTGGGTGAATGTGGTGGATGCAGTGTCCACAGGGGACATCAATTTCGGGACAGTTGTGCCTAGCCCACGGTCTGGGAAACAGATGGCTGTAGGCGTTCGCACCCCCTCCTCCTCGTCCTCCTGCAGAAGCGAGAGCTCTTCCACAGACCGCAGTCGCCCAACCACTCCATCGGCAGCTGACACTGTTGCACACCAGTTGTCCCATTATGGGCCAGCTACTGGCAAGCATCAGCAGGCTGTATTGGCTATGAAGTGTTTGGGCGAAAACAGACACACCGCGGAAGTTCTGTCCGAGTTCTTGCAGCAAGAAATGCAGTCGTGGCTGGGCACAGTAGATCTTGAGGCAGGCAAGGTAGTGAGTGATAACGGAAGGAATTTCATGGCTGCCATCTCCCTTTCCCAACTGAAACACATTCCTTGCCTGGCTCACACCTTAAACCTGGTGGTGCAGTGCTTATTGAAAACTTATCCTGGGTTCTCCGACCTGCTCCTCAAAGTGCGTGGACTTTGCTCACATATCCGCCGTTCGCCTGTACACTCCAGCCGTATGCAGACCTATCAGCGGTCTTTGAACCTTCCCCAGCATCACCTAATCATAGACGTTGCAACAAGGTGGAACTCAACACTGCACATGCTTCAGAGACTGTGCGAACAGAGGCGGGCTGTTATGTTTTTGTGGGAGGATACACATACACGGGCAGGCAGTAGGATGGCAGACATGGAGTTGTCAGGTGTGCAGTGGTCGAAGATACAAGACATGTGTCAAGTCCTTCAGTGTTTTGAGGAATGCACACGGCTGGTTAGTGCAGACAACGCCATAATAAGCATGAGCATCCCCCTAATGTGTCTGCTGATGCAAAGTTTGACGCACATAAAGGATCAGGCGTCTGCACCAGAGGAAGAGGAAAGCCTTGATGACAGTCAGCCATTGTCTGGTCAGGGCAGTTTACAGGACGAGGTAGCGGGCGAAGAGGAGGTGGAGGACGAGGAGGATGATGGGGATGAGTATATTTTTAATGAGGAAGCTTTCCCGGGGGCACTGGAAATTGGTTGCGTGGCAAGGCCGGGTTCTGGTTTTTTGAGGGACACAAGTGACGTAGATTTGCCTGAAACTGCCCCTCAACCAATCACAACCGCAGATTTGACAACTGGAACTTTGGCCCACATGGCGGATTATGCCTTACGTATCCTCAAAAGGGACACACGCATTACGAAAATGATGAACGATGACGATTACTGGTTGGCCTGCCTCCTTGATCCTCGCTATAAAGGCAAATTGCAAAATATTATGCCACATGAGAACTTGGAACTAATATTAGCAACCAAACAATCAACTCTTGTTGACCGTTTGCTTCAGGCATTACCAGCACACAGCGCCCGTGATCGTTCTCACACGAGCTCCAGGGGGCAGCAGACCAGGAGTGTTAGGGGTGCACACATCAGAAGTGGCGTTGGACAGAGGGGTTTTCTGACCAGGTTGTGGAGTGATTTTGCTATGACCGCAGACAGGACAGGTACTGCTGCATCAATTGAAAGTGACAGGAGACAACATTTGTCCAGTATGGTTACAAACTATTTTTCATCCCTTATCGATGTTCTCCCTCAACCGTCATTCCCATTTGATTACTGGGCATCCAAATTAGACACCTGGCCAGAATTGGCAGAATATGCATTGCAGGAGCTTGCTTGCCCGGCAGCTAGTGTCCTATCAGAAAGAGTATTCAGTGCTGCAGGTTCAATATTAACTGAAAAAAGGACTCGTCTGGCTACCCAAAATGTTGATGATCTAACATTCATTAAAATGAACCACAACTGGATTTCGAATTCTTTTGCCCCACCTTGCCCGGCTGACACCTAGCTTTCCTATGAAAAGCTCTTGCCTGTGGACTACTGTGAATTACTTTTCTAATGTCTTAATTTGCTGCAGCTGATTGTCCAGCATACGACATGTTTACACCTCCCTAAATGGCCAAACTCCCCACACGGGGTCGTGGTATCGCGACTTGGCGCAAGCACCCGTGAGAGTGCTGTTTGTCTGAAGAGGTGGGTGTGCCCGCTTTTGGTTGACGGCACTGCCACTGGGTCCCTCATAGTACAATAAAGTGTCTCTGGTGGTGGTGGTGCGCACCCAACGTCAGACACACTGTTGTAACATGAGGGGCCCTGGGCCTGTACCGCCGGCCACAAGAGAGTTCACCCAACCCCAGGTCAAACATTGCTCTACCACTTCCACAGTTATCTCTCACACTTCCACCAATGTTTAGTCTATGCGCTGACATCCTTCCATTCCTGCCACTGACAATACCATTGTGTTGACATGTATGATGGTACTTAACATAGTCAGGGGCAGTGTCCTCTATTTACCAAAGTAAATACTTTGCGCCAAATTGGTAGGTCTGAAACTACGCAGAGGATCCCACCCCTGTACCTAATGATTGCACCCTTTAGTGTTTTCGTTTTGTTTTAATGCGAGACATTCATATTTATTTATTGTTTTGGACTACTAACTGGCAGACACTCATTACAATTGGCCTCCGCTGACCAGACCACTGCTGCCCGTGTACCCCTGGAACCAATTATAAAGTGCCTACAGCCAGTCCAATTTTATTATGTTAGGCCTTCGAAGCCTGTCTGCGGTCCCTCCTTCCACTAGGCCTCCACTGACCTGTCTACTGCTGCCCGTGTACCCCTGGAACCAATTTTAAATTGCCTACAGCCAGCCCAATTTATTATCTTAGGCCTTCGAAGCCTGTCTGCAGTCCCTCCTTCCACTAGGCCTCCACTGACCTGTCTACTGCTGCCCGTGTACCCCTGGAACCAATTTTAAATTGCCTACAGCCAGCCCAATTTATTATGTTAGGCCTTCGAAGCCTGTCTGCGGTCCCTCCTTCCACTAGGCCTCCACTGACCAGACCACTGCTGCCCGTGTACCCCTGGAACCAATTTTAAATTGCCTACAGCCAGCCCAATTTATTATGTTAGGCCTTCGAAGCCTGTCTGCGGCCCGTTCTTTCTACTACTACTACACTGACCAGTCTACTGCTGCCCGTGTACCCCTGGAACCTATTTAAAAGTGCCTACAGCCCAATTTTTTTTATGTTAGGCCTTCGAAGCCTGTCTGCGGCCTGTTCTTTCTACTACTACTACACTGACCAGTCTACTGCTGCCCGTGTACCCCTGGAACCTATTTAAAAGTGCCTACAGCCCAATATTTTTTTAAGTTAGGCCTTCGAAGCCTGTCTGCGGCCCGTTCTTTCTACTACTACTACACTGACCAGTCTACTGCTGCCCGTGTACCCCTTGAACCAATTATAAAGTGCCTACAGCCTGTCCAATTTTATTATGTTAGGCCTTCGAAGCCTGTCTGCGGCCCATTCTTTCTACTACTCCTACACTGACCAGACCACTGCTGCCTGTGTTCCCCTGGAACCTATTTAAAAGTGCCTACAGCCCAATATTTTATTATGTTAGGCCTTCAAAGCCTGTCTGCGGCCCGTTCTTTCTACTACTCCTACACTGACCAGACCACTGCTGCCCGTGTACCCCTGTAACCTTTTTTAAGCTGCAGTGAGCCACATTTTTGGTTTAAGGCCTACTACCTGTGTCTGTCTGCGCCACTCAATACAGCTGTGTTCCTTTGAAAAAAGCTGAGCATCAATCGTCTTGTTTTCAGCCTCTAGGAATTTTAAAACTGCATTGGGGCTACAACTTTGGTAGGGCCTACTAACGGTGTCTGCCGCCCCAAGGTGTGCCCCAGGTTTCGTCCACATTGCTTCGATCTTCCTACTCTCGTTTAGTAGTTGTTGCAAACTACACTGCATTAGGCCTACAAATTTGGTATGGGGTGTAGAGAGACGGTGTGTTACACTCCAAGGTGTTCCCCAGGTTGCCTTTCCTGAGCTTCTATCTTCAGGCTCTTGTTAAATAGTGGTTAAATGGAACAACTGCATTTGGTGTACTAGTTGGTTTGGGGCCTACTAACAGTGTCTGCCGCTCCTTGCTGTTCTCCTGGTTTCCTGTCCTGAAATTCCATTTTCAGGCTCTCGTTAAGTAGTTGTTAATGTTAGACTGCATTTGGCCTTCTAGTTGGGTTGGGGCCCACTATCGGTGTCTGCCACTCCTTGCTGTTCTCCTCCACTGAACAAAGCTGTGCCGCCTGTTTACTACGGTTGCCAATTTTGAACTGCATTTTGACTACTTACTGATTTGGGCCTACTCTCTGTGTCAGCCTCTCATTCCAGTTGTCCTCCACTGCAATGCCCCCTGGTTACTCCTGTGTTACCAATTTTGAACTGCATTTAGCCCACTTTATTCTTTGGGTCTATATCTGTGTTTCCTCCTCATCCTGCCCATTGCCCAGCCAGTGATAGATGAGTCTGCTGGTACATTGACCCATAATAACGCAACATTCCCCGTGCACGCTACACAGCAAGATTGTGACCCTGCTGAAAGTCAGGTTCCTCTTCCCGCATACCATACCACCTTACACGGGGACAAAGAGGAAGGTGCAGATGAAAGTGCAGGTTCCTTCATCAGGTGGGGGGAGGAATACTAGTTGGCGACGTCACTGGCACAGGGCCTCTCATAGTACGCAAAAGTGTTGCTGCCGGTGGGAGGCGCCCCCGCCGTGCAAACACACCGCTGTACTTTGAGGGGCCCTGTGCCAGTGCCAATGCCAACGAGTGGGCCCCCCCTGCTTGCTCAGGATCACAGCACTTGCAAAGTTGAAATACTTACCTCTCCCTGCTCCACTGCCGTGACGTGGTCCAGATTTACTGGGCCCACTAATTACTTGAACCAGCCCTACCCCCCACAACTTTAGCCAAATGACCCCCAATTTCAAATGCCTTCCAATTATTATAAGGTAAATTACGATTGACAAGCTTCTGTAACAAGAATGGATGTTTTTGCCATTAAAATGGGCAGTGTAGGTGTTTTCCTGACCTCCACTCACTGCCGACTATGCTCCCCCATTGACTTGCATTGGGTTTCGTGTTTCGGTCGATACCCGACTTTTCGCGATAATCGGCCAATTCCACTCGACTCGACTTCTAAGATAGTCGGGTTTCGCGAAACACGGCTCGACTCTAAAAAGGTCAAGGTCACTCAACCCTAGTCACAGAGCCTATTTGTTCTCGTGCATTAGGCGGCATTAATCTTCTTAAAAGGCCATTATTAAACTGTGCATCTCCTAAACTGTTGTAACATAGTAAAATAGTTATTAAGGTTGAAGGAAGACTTTAAGTCCATCTAGTTCAACCCATAGCCTACCCTAACATGTTGATCCAGAGGAAGGCAAAAATACCCCATGTGGCAAACAGTAAGCTCCACTTTGGGGAAAAAAATTCCTTCCCGTCTCCACATACGGCAATCAGACTAGTTCCCTGGATCAACGCTCTATCAAGGAATCTAGTGTATATACCCTGCAACATTATACTTTTCCAGAAACGTATCCAGTCCCCTCTTAAATTTAAGTAACGAATCACTTATTACAACATCATACGGAAGAGAGTTGCATAGTCTCACTGCTCTTACAGTAAAGAACCCACGTCTGTTATTATGCCTAAACCTTCTTTCCTCCAGACGTAGAGGATGCCCCCTTGTCCCTGTCTCAGGTCTATGATTAAAAAGATCATTAGAAAGGTCTTTGTACTGTCCCCTCATATATTTATATATTAAAATAAGATCACCCCTTAGTCTTCGTTTTTCCAAACTAAATAGCCCCAAGTGTAATAATAACTTATCTTGGTATTGCAGACACCCCAGTCCTCTAATAACCTTGGTCGCTCTTCTCTGCACCCGCTCTAGTTCAGCTATGTCTTTCTTATACACCGGATACCAGAACTGTGCACAGTATTCTAAGTTTGGTCGAGCTAGTGACTTGTATAGAGGTAAAATTATGTTCTCCTCATGTGCATCTATGCCTCTTTTAATGCATCCCATTATTTTATTTGCCTTTGTAGCAGCTGCCTGACACTGGCCACTGAACATCAGTTTGTCATCCACCCATACACTGAGGTCTTTTTCATTGACGGTTTTGCCCAGAGTTTTAGAATTAAGCGCATACAGTTGTGGCCAAAAGTATTGACACCCCTGCAATTCTGTCAGATAATACTCAGTTTCTTCCTGAAAATGAATGCAAACAAAAATTCTTTGTTATTATTATCTTCATTTAATTTGTCTTAAATGAAAAAAACACAAAAAGAATTGTCCTAAAGCCAAATTGGATATAATTCCACACCAAACATAAAAAAGGGGTGGACAAAAGTATTTGCACTGTTCGAAAAATCATGTGATGCTTTTCTAATTTGTGTAATTAACAGCACCTGTAACTTACCTGTGGCACCTAACAGGTGTTGGCAATAACTAAATCACACTTGCAGCAAGTTGACATGGATTAAAGTTGACTCAACCTCTGTCCTGTGTCCTTGTGTGTACCACATTGAGCATGGAGAAAAGAAAGAAGACCAAAGAACTGTCTGAGGACTTGAGAAACCAAATTGTGAGGAAGCATGAGCAATCTCAAGGCTACAAGTCCATCTCCAAAGACCTGAATATTCCCGTGTCTATCGTGTGCAGGGTCATCAAGAAGTTTAAAGCCCATGTCACTGTGACTAACCTCCCTAGATGTGGACAGAAAAGAAAAATTGACAAGAGATTTCAACACAAGATTGTGCGGATATTGGATAAAGAACCTCGACTAACATCCAAACAAGTTCAAGCTGCCCTGCAGTCCGAGGGTACAACAGTGTCAACCCGTACTACCTGTCGGCATCCGAATGAAAAGGGACTGTATGATAGGAGACCCAGGAAGACCCCACTTCTTACCCCGAGACATAAAAAAACCAGGCTGGAGTTTGCCAAAACTTACCTGAAAAAGCCTAAAACGTTTTGGAAGAATGTTCTCTGGTCAGATGAGACAAAAGTAGAGCTTTTTGGGCAAAGTCATCAACATAGAATTTACAGGAGAAAAAAAGAGGCATTCAAAGAAAAGAACACGGTCCCTACAGTCAAACATGGTGGAGGTTCCCTTATGTTTTGGGGTTGCTTTGCTGCCTCTGGCACTGGACTGCTTGACCGTGTGCATGGCATTATGAAGTCTGAAGACTACCAACAAATTTTGCAGCATAATGTAGGGCCCAGTGTGAGAAAGCTGGGTCTCCCTCAGAGGTCACGGGTCTTCCAGCAGGACAATGACCCAAAACACACTTCAAAAAGCACTAGAAAATGGTTTGAGAGAAAGCACTGGAGACTTCTAAGGTGGCCAGCAATGAGTCTAGACCTGAATCCCATAGAACACCTGTGGAGAGATCTAAAAATGGCAGTTTGGAGAAGGCACCCTTGAAATATCAGGGACCTGGAGCAGTTTGCCAAAGTAGAATGGTCTAAAATTCCAACAGAGCATTGTAAGAAACTCATTGATGGTTACCGGAAGCGGTTGGTCGCAGTTATTTTGGCTAAAGGTTGTGCAACAAAGTATTAGGCTGAGGGTGCCAATACTTTTGTCTGGCCCATTTTTGGAGTTTTGTATGAAATGATCAATGTTTTGCTTTTTGCTTCATTCTCTTTTGTGTTTTTTCATTTAAGACAAATTAAATGAAGATAATAATACCAAAGAATTTGTGATTGCAATCATTTTCAGGAAGAAACTGAGTATTATCTGACAGAATTGCAGGGGTGTCAATACTTTCGGCCACAACTGTAGTTATACATCTTATTACTTCTACCCAAGTGCATGACCTTACATTTATCCCCATTAAAGCTCATTTGCCATTTATCAGCCCAAGCTTCTAGTTTACATAAATCATCCTGTAATATAAAATTGTCCTCCTCTGTCTTGATTACCCTGCAGAGTTTAGTGTCATCTGCAAATATTGAAATTCTGCTCTGAATGCCCCCTACAAGGTCATTAATAAATATGTTAAAAAGAAGAGGGCCCAATTCTGATCCCTGTGGTACCCCACTGCTAACCACGACCCAGTCCGAGTGTGCTCCATTAATAACCACCCTTTGTTTCCTATCCCTGAGCCAGCTCTTAACCCACTTACACATTTTCCCCTATCCCAATTATTCTCATTTTATGTATCAACCTTTTGTGTGACACTGTATCAAAAGCTTTTGAAAAGTCCATATACACTATGTCCACTGGGTTCCTTTGGTTCAGTCCGGAACTTACTTCTTCATAGAAGCTGATCAGATTAGTCTAACATGAACGGTCCCTAGTAAACCCATGTTGATATTGGGTCATGAGGTTATTCCTCTTCAGATACTCCAGCATAGCATCCCTTAGAATGCCCTCCAGGATTTTACCCACAGTAGAGGTTAAGCTTACTGGCCTATAATTACCGAGTTCAGTTTTTGTCCCCTTTTTGAATATTGGCACCACATTTGCTATACGCCAGTCCTGCGGCACAGACTCTGTTATTATGGAGTCTTCAAAGATTAAAAATAATGGTCTATCAATGACTGTACTTAATTCCTGCAGTACTCGGGGGTGTATCCCATCCGGGCCCGGAGATTTGTCAATTTTAGTGATTTTTAGATGCTGCCGCACTTCCTGCTGTTTTAAGCAGGTGACATTTAATGGGGAATTTTTATCACTAGTCATTTTGTCTGCCATGGGATTTTCTTGTGTAAATACTGATGAAAAAAAGTCATTTAGCATATTGGCTTTTACCTCATCCTCATCCACCATTTCACCCAGACTATTTTTAAGGGGGCCAACACTATCATTTTTTAGTTTCTTACTATTTACGTAGTTAAAGAATATTTTGGGATTATTTTTACTCTCTCTGGCAATGAGTCTCTCTGTCTCAATCTTTGCTGCCTTGATTTGCTTTTTACAGAATTTATTTAATTTTCTGTATTTATTTAATGCCTCATCACTACCTACTTCCTTTAATTCTCTAAATGCTTTCTTTTTGTCACTTTTTGCGCCCCTTACAGCTCTATTTAGCCATATTGGTTTCCTCCTTTTTCTAGTATGTTTATTCCCATACGGTATATATTGTGCACAGGTCCTTTCCAGGATGCTAATAAGTGTCTCCTATTTTCTTTGTGTATTTTTATGTCTCAGGATATCGTCCCAGTTAATTGCACCAAGATCCTCTCTCATCCGTTGGAAATTTGCCCTCCTGAAGTTTAGTGTCCTTGTTACCCATCTACTACACATCTTATTAAAGGATACATGAAAACTTATTATTTTGTGATCGCTAGTCCCCAAGTGACCCCCAACCCTTATATTTGATATGCGGTCTGGCCTGTTGGTTAACCCCTTTCTGCCATTGGACATACTATTCCGTCCATGTGGGGTGGGCTTTAATTCCCAAGGACGGAATAGTACGTCCAGTGCGATCGGCTGCGCTCACGGGGGGAGCGTGGCCGATCGCGGCTGGATGTCAGCTGCCTTTCGCAGCTGACATCCAGCACTATGTGCCAGGATCGGTCACGGACCGCCCCCGGCACATTAACCCCCGGCACATCGCGATCAAACATGATCGCGGTGTGTCGGCGGTATAGGGAAGCATCGCGCAGGGAGGTGGCTCCCTGCGTGCTTCCCTGAGACCCCCGCAGCAACGCGATGTGATCACGTTGCTGCGAGGGTCTCTTACCTTCCTCCCTGCAGCAGCCCCGGATCCAAAATGGCCACGGCATCCGGGTCCTGCAGGGAGGGAGGTGGCTAGCCAAATGCCTGCTCAGAGCAGGCGCTTGGTAAGCCTGCAGTGCTGTAAGTCAGATCTCTGATCTGACAGTGTGCTGTGCAAACTGTCAGATCAGCAATCTGTGATGTCCCCCCTGGGACAAAGTAAAAAAGTTAAAAAAAAAAATTCCACATGTGTAAAAAAAAAAAATAATAATAATTCCTAAATAAAGAAAAAAAAATATTATTCCCATAAATACATTTCTTTATCTAAATAAAAAAACAAACAATAAAAGTACACATATTTAGTATTGCTGCGTCCGTTAAGACCCAACCTATAAAAAACTGTCCCACTAGTTCACCCCTTCAGTAAACACTGTAAGAAAAAAAAAACGAGGCAAAAAACAACGCTTTATTATCATACCGCCAAACAAAAAGTGGAATAACACGCGATTTAAAAGACATATATAAATAACCATGGTACCACTGAAAATGTCATCTTGTCCCGCAAAAAATGAGCCATCATACGGCATCATCAGCAAAAAAATATAAAAGTTATTGTCCTCAGAATAAAGCGATGCAAAAATAATTATTTTTTCTATAAATTAGTTTTTATCGTATAAAAGCGCCAAAACATAAAAAAAATATAAATGAGGTATCGCTGTAAATGTACTGACCCGAAGAATAAAACTGCTTTATCAATTTTACGAAACGCGGAACGCTATAAACGCTTTCCCCAAAAGAAATTCATGAATAGCTGGTTTTTGGTCATTCTGTCTCACAAAAATCGGAATAAAAAGCGATAAAAAAATGTCACGTGCCCAAAAATCTTACCAATAAAAACGTCAACTCGTCCCGCAAAAAACAAGACCTCAGATGACTCTGTGGACTCAAATATGGAAAAATTATAGCTCAAAATGTGATAATGCAAAAAATATATTTTGCAATAAAAAGCGTCTTTCAGTGTGTGACGGCTGCCAATTATAAAAATCCGCTAAAAACTTGCTATAAAAGTAAATCAAACCCACCTTCATCACCTCCTCAGTTAGGGAAAAATTAAAAAAATGTATTTATTTCCATTTTCCCATTAGGGTTAGGGCTAGAGTTAGGGTTAGGGCTAGGGTTAGGGTTAGGGCTAGGGTTAGGGTTAGGGCTAGGGTTAGGGTTAGGGTTAGGGCTAGGGTTAGGGTTAGGGCTAGGGTTAGGGTTGGGGCTAGGGTTAAGGCTACAGTTAGGGTTGGTGCTAAAGTTAGGGTTGGGGCTAAAGTTGGGGTTAGGGTTTGGATTACATTTACGGTTGGGAATAGGGTTAGGATTAGGGTTAGGGGTGTGTCTGGGTTAGAGGTGTGGTTAGGGTTACCGTTGGGATTAGGGTTAGCGGTGTGTTTGGATTAGGGTTTCAGTTATAATTGGGGGGGGTTCCACTGTTTAGGCACATCAGGGGCTCTCCAAACACGACATGGCGTCCGATCTCAATGCCAGCCAATTTTGCGTTGAAAAAGTAAAACAGTGCTCCTTCCCTTCCGAGCTCTCCCGTGTGCCCAAACAGGGGTTTACCCCAACATATGGGGTATCAGCGTGCTCAGGACAAATTGGACAACAACTTTTGGGTTCCAATTTCTCCTGTTACCCTTGGGAAAATACAAAATTGGGGGCTAAAAAATAATTTTTGTGGGAAAAAAAAATATTTTTTTATTTTCACGGCTCTGCGTTATAAACTGTACTGAAACACTTGGGGGCTCAAAGATCTCACAACACATCTAGATAAGTTCCTTGGGGGTCTAGTTTACAATATGGGGTCACTTGTGGGGGGTTTCTACTGTTTAGGTACATTAGGGGCTCTGCAAACGCCTAGGGTTGAGCGAAATGGATCGGACAATTTCAAAAGTCGCGGACTTTTGGCAAAGTCGGGTTTCATGAAACCCGACCCGATCCTAGTGTGGGATCGGCCATGCAGTCGGCGATCTTCGCACCAAAGTAGGGTTTCGTTTTTATATATATATATGTCATTGAGACACACATATATATTTATATATATATATATATATTTATATTTACTTCAGCACGATATAGCAGAAAAGCCGGTAATTCAATTGCCGACTTTTCATTTCTCCTTCCTAAACCCGACATGATATGAGACATGGTTTACATACAGTAAACCATGTCATATTCCCATTTTTTTTGCATATTACACAAAATTACGCAAAATTTGGGTGCTGTAGCTATTAAATTTATGGGTTAAATCGCGGAAATTGGTGTGGGCTCCTGCGCAATTTTCTCCGACAGAGTGGTAAAGCCAGTGACTGAGGGCAGATATTAATAGCCTAGAGAGGGTCCACGGTTATTGGCCCCCCTGGCTAAAAACATCTGCCCCCAGCCACCCCAGAAAAGGTACATCTGGAAGATGTGCCTATTCTGGCAATTAGCCACTCTCTTCCCACTCCCGTGTAGCGGTGGGATATGGGGTAATGAAGGGTTAATGTCACCTTGCTACTGTAAGGTGACATTAAGCCAGATTAATAATGGAGAGGCATCAATTATGACACCTATCCATTATTAATCCAATAGTATGAAATGGTTAAAAAACACACACACAATATTGCAAAGTATTTTAATGAAATAAACACACAGGTTGTTGTAATATTTTATTCCACTCTCAATCCACCTGAAGACCCTTGACCTGTAACAAATTAAAAATAATAAACCAACAATATATCATACCTTCCGTCGATATGTCCGAGCCTGGGAACTTTTCTGAATATTTTCCCACGCTCGAGGTCATATGAGGACATCCAGCAGAGGGCGCATCACAGTGAATGAAGGTAACTACAGGTCATTGACCTACTTTCCATTCATTCGCTGGGGTTTTACTGGCATGAGCACAGCTGCATTAGCAGAGCTCCTGCCTGTAAAATAATTTAACCCCTTCAGATGGATTTACATCGTGGGACGGGACAGATCATCAGAAGGTATGGGATATTGTTTATTATTTTTAATTTGTTACAGGTCGAGGGTCTTCAGGGGGATTGAGAGTGGAAGAAAATATTACAACAACCTGTGTGAGTGGCCAAGTGCCAGAATAGGCGCATCTTCCAGATGTGCCTTTTCTGGGGTGGCTGGGGGCAGATGTTTTTAGCCAGGGGGGCCAATAACCGTGGACCCTCTCTAGGCTATTAATATCTGCCCTCAGTCACTGGCTTTACCACTCTGTCGGAGAAAATTGCGCGGGAGCCCACGCCAATTTTTTCAGCGATTTAACCCTTAAATTTAACAGCTACAGCGCCCAAGTTTTCGCACATACACACTACTAACATTAGTAGTGTGTAATATGCAAAAAAAATGGGAATATGACATGGTTTACTGTATGTAAACCATGTCTCATATCATGTCGGGTTTTGGAAGAAGAAATGAAAAGCCAGCAATTGAATTACCGGCTTTTCTGCAATATCACGCTGAAGTAAATATATATATATATATATATATATATATATATATATATATATATATGTGTCTCAATGACATATATATATATGCATATATATATATATATATATATATATACAGACAGTACATATGTTTTTATGATTTTTTGAGCACATGGATCCATTGTATGTCCGTATGTCGGTTTTGCAAGCCTGCGAGTAAATCTCGCAGTACGGATGCCATACAGATTACATATCTGTCGCGAAACCCGACTCGACCTTAAAAAAGTAAAAGTCGCTCAACCCTAGCCTTGACTACTGCAACCTCCTGCTCTGTGGCCTCCCCTCTCACACACTCGCACCCCTCCAATCTATTCTAAACTCTGCTGCCCGACTAATCCACCTGTCCCCCCGCTATTCCCCGGCCTCTCCCCTCTGTTAATCCCTTCACTGGCTCCCCATTGCCCGGAGACTCCAGTACAAAACCCTAACCATGATGTACAAAGCCATCCACAACCTGTCTCCTCCATACATCTGTGACCTATTTTCCCGGTACTTGCCTACACGCAACCTCCGATCCTCACAAGATCTCCCTCTCTATTCCCCTCTTATCTCTTCTTCCCACAATCATAGACAAGACTTCTCTCACGTATCACTCCTACTCTGGAACCCTCTACCACAACACATTAGACTCTCGCCTACCATCGAAACCTTCAAAAAGAACCTGAAGACCCAACCTCTTCAGACAAGCCTACAACCTGCAGTAACCACCGATCAACCAAACGGCTGCATGACCAGCTCTATCCTCACCTACTGTATTCTCACCCATCCCTTGTAGATTGTGAGCCTTCGCAGGCAGGGATCTCACTCCTCCTGTACCAGTTATGACTTGTATTGTTTAAGATTATTGTACTTGTTTTTACTATGTATTCCCCTCCTCACATGTAAAGCGCCATGGAATAAATGGCGCTATAACAATAAATAATAATAATATCATTTTTATTGTAAATACTGTACCTTTTATATTATAGCTTAAAACTATAATAAGTTTGAACATTTTATGCTTTAAAAAATCAATCACCTAAGAGTGTGTGTTCCTGGTGAATGGCACATAGTAGTAGTAATATTTCTGGGATTCAGCGTCCGTGTGTTCGGTGAGTGGTGGAAGCATGTATGAGCAGGGGGGTAGACTATGTCGGGATGTGAATTATGCTCCCATTGCAGCATAGGACGGAGGTTGAATGCTGGACTGAGTGAGAGGAGATAGATTAGCCCTTGCAGGCGCAACCCCAAGTCACATGCTGAGAAGCGTGTATGTGACAATTTACAATCACCTTTGGCACATCTAGTGCTTTTTATAACATCGCTGTGGATGATAGTGCGATCTCTACACTCCGGGATAGATATATTATGCCTGGATCCATATAGATGACGCCATACGGTGACCTTTTCCTGTGGTTAACATCACTTCCAGTCCATGGCCAGATGACCTGCGGTCCCCAGAAACAATCATATCAGAAAGCACGGGACACATGGGCGGTTAACATCACCTGTGCCCTTTATAAATCCCTCGTGGCAGTTGGTTTGACCGCGTTCTTCCCATTGCATGATAGTGCCCCTCCCCTAGCGCCATTACAGGGACATACAGTATATTGATATCTTTTTCCTGGTAATGTTTTTGACAACTCTGTGGTTTCTGCTTGAAACGCTACTGTTACTTGGTTACCATCAATGTAGTAATTGCACATTGTTTCTTTTCTCACAGCCTGTCTTCAGCGTATATACTGATAGAAGCACCATGGTAAATAATGTTGTATATATACATATTGTGATCAATTTCTATACATTTTCAATATATCCATGCGCTATTTTTTGCTGGTATATATAATCTCTCTTCTGTTATTTTGCCGGCATACGTTGATTTTTATTTTTTACTCATTTTGTTGTTTTGAACAGACTACAATCACTTATATTATATTTTTAATTTGTATTTTGTAATTGGTATAATTTTCTTTTTGTATATCGGAGGAAGGCTTCAGGGCCGAAAAGTTAGTATTGAATATTGCAACATTAGTATTACAATGCAATGATTCTGTGTGAAATAAAATAATTTTCATTGATTTCTGGATGGCTGAATTCTTTTTGTACATATGCATTGATCTAAACCAGTGTTTCCCAAACTCCAATCCTCACAGCCCCCAAAAGATCATGATTTCAATATTTCCTCAAGATTACACAGGTGAGAAAATTTGTATCAATTTCTGATGCCTGTGCATCACCTGTGCATTACTATGAAAATCCTGAAAATGTGATTTGTTGGGGGCCGTGATGCCTGGAGTTTGGGAAACACTTATCTAAACCATTCCATTGTAGCTCTGGCAGTATGCTTTGGGTCATTGTCCTGCTGGAAGGTGAATCAACACCCCAGTCTCAAGTCTTTTGCAGCCTCTCACAGGATTTCCTTCAGTTTTGCCCTGTACTTAGCTGCATCTACCTTACCATCAACTAGGACAGATTCCCTGTCCCTGCTGAAGAAAAGCATCCCAACAGCATGATGCTGCTACCACCATGTTTGACTGTGGGATTGGTGTTTTCAAATTGATGTGCATTGTTTTTTCTGCTAAACACAGCATTTTGCATTTAGCCTAAAAACTTCTACTTTGGTCTCATCTGACCAGAACCACCATGTTGCACATGCTAGGTAAACCTACATGGCTTTTTGCAAAGTGCAATTGGGCTGTTTTATATCTTGCCTTCAAAAATGCCTTTCTTCTTGCCAATGTGTGGAGTATACAATTAATAGTTGTCCTGTGGACAGATTATTCCACCTGAGCTGTGAATTTCTGCAGATCATCCAGAGTAACCACGGGCCTCTTAGCTGTTTCTCTTATAAGTGCTCTCCTTGCTTCAGATGTCATTTTATTTCGATAGTCATGATTTGGTAGGTATGCTGTTGTGACATACTCCTTCCATTTTTGAACGATGGATTGGACAGTGCTCCTTTGAGATGTTCAGAGTTTGGTCAATTTTTTTTATAAGCTAACCCTGCCTTACTCTTCTCCTTAGCTTTATCCCTGACCTCTCTGGTGTGTTCCTTGGGGGTTTCATAATGCTGTTTAATTTCTAATGTTCTCAAAAAAATTCAGAGGACTTCACAGAACAAGTATAGTTACACTGAGCATAAATTACACAAATGTGGACTCAATTTACAAATTATGTGACTTCTGGAGGCAATCAGTTGTTCAGGATTTTACTTAGGGGTATCAAACGACGGGGGGCTGAATACAAATTGGCATCACAATTTTCACATTTATATGTTTAAATAAATTAAAAAGCAATGTATTATTTCCATTAAATTTCACAAATACTACTTTGTGTTTGCATGTCACATACAATCACAAAAAAATACAATTAAGTTTGTGAGTAAAATGTGAAAAAATGTGTAAACGTTCATAGAGTATGAATACATTTTCAAAATACGCTATATATGAGAAAAAAAATCCTATAATTAAATTATATCGCTGTTAAAAAACCCTGCAACACCATCCTCAAGTGACACTAAACAATTATTTAATATTTATAAAATCTCTGGCACCAGTTTATACATTGAAGAATGCAGTTTTCTAAACATCGTCACAGTATATACAACACACAGTGACCTAGACATAAGGCATATTTATAACACCATCCTTAATTGTGTCATAAATTACACAAATTAAAATGACAAAAAAGCAAAACATAATCAAAAACGGCTTGTTAAAACATTGACCTCCACAGTACTGTAATTCATATCAAATATACAAATAAAAATTCTACAGCTATAAAGGTGTCAATCTTATACTTACATCAGCATTTTAAAGAGGTAAATATTTAGCAGTTTATTATAATTGTGCTTACAACAGGCACTGTACAAACCCCAATGTATGTTATGATATCTCTATGCAGAAGGTCAATTCTGAAGTGTAAATCAATTCCTATTGGACTAAGTAATTCACTGTCTACTTATACAGTGACTTGTCACCTGTAGAAAATCACAATTTTTCTTCCCAACCTTCAAATCTAGTGGATGCCCTCATCAGATTTATCTTGGCAATGCTGTACACCTAGTAATCTGTCAGGCCTTTGGCAATTATATGTCATCAGAGACACTTTTTCAGACAGGATGAAAAAGATTACTAAACATCTTCATGCTGGCATGAGACAGATGACTCTTCATCAATGGTTTACCACCGGTACTTGCACACCAAGTTAGGTGTTAGGTGTAAGTGTTTCATCAAAGGCAATTAAGAAAAATGCATTGCAAAAATGGATAATATACAGAATTATGCGTAACCCTGCTGTACTGTTCTGGTCAATATGACCCGGTCTATTAAAGTCTGTTAATTTTGACATTTAGCTACTCTAACCGTATTATTTGAATACCAGTTGAATTATTTAACTGTATATGAGCATGGTTGGTCAAAAACAAATGAAAAAAAAAAATCAAAACTTCAGTTTGCTTTATTTTCTTTAGAAAAGGACATATATGTTCACTAAGGCTAGATTCACATTAGCGCTTCTGTGCACAGCGTATTATCTGCATGCCCAAACGCATGCTCAAACGCATGCTTACACCTCCGCATCATCTTACGCATGACGCAAAACAAATTGTTGCGTGTGCATGTGTTTAAATGTGTGTTGGCATGCGTTTGCATCTTTTATCCGCATGGTGGAGGTGGTGACATCATTTCCTTGAAATGCGCATCGAACGGATGCGTATGCATGTCCTTGCATACCAATGCGTTCCCATAGACAGTAATGTGTTTTTTTGACGCACTCATCCACAATCATCCACGTGCACATGATTGCACAATATTTGACGCCTCAAAAAATGCAACATGTTGCGTTCACGGACAACGCTGCACACCGCGAAACGATGCATGCATACGCATCCAAACGCATGTCCCCGCGTACAACCATATTAAAGATATTTATGCATGAGGCATGTGGACATATGGGGATCATACGCTGCGCACAGAAACGCTAATGTGAACCCAGCCTAATTGCTATATTCAGGCATTCTTACAAACTGCACAGACATAACTCACATGTTCTTTACATAAATATTTACTACAAATAGAACATGTAGTAATGTTGAGCATGCTGCTGGATACGGTTTTCTATGGCTGCTGCTCCTTCCCTTTAGGGCTTTACTTTTCTTCCTAAAATAGATGGCATAATACATGACTTTCCCAATTTTTCCAGAAAGAGTCTTTGTTTATGCAATTTATTGGTGTTCCAATCGGGGTTCATTTCACACCATAAAACATGCATGGTAGGCAGCTACCTCAACAATGTTATAAAATGAAACCATTGGCCACCGATTGGTTTTGCATTTGCTTGTGTATGTAGCTATTAGATGATCTAGTGTATAAACTGCCTCTTTGGTGGAATTATAATGTAATCTGATCTGTGGCTTTTCATCATCTCGACTACTTACTGCGTTGTCATGGTGCATCATTCGAATTAGCATGACGTGTTTGTTTTTTTCTTGGAATGTAAGAGACCACTGTCGTATCTCCAGTAAAGTAAAACGTTGAAATATTAGCATCTCTTTTACCAAGGATACCTTACTTTTTCATACAGTGCCCAGCATTGCAAGTTTTCATTTTAACGACAGCTGTTTAGCTGGTGCAATGTAGAAAAGTTGTCACATGTCACATTTTGTCCTCTCAGTGCATACATCAAATCTGAAACAACTCACATACCCTGTTTCTTTTCAGGTTTTTCTCCAGGCTTTTTTCCTGTATATACCTGAGCATTTAGAGCATAAGAACTGCTGCTGTCACAGTGTCCATATCTTGATGCCATACTTTGCTGGCTTACTCAGTATATATTGTTTTAACGGGCACCTACATCGGAATGCTGCATGTTGTTCATCCCCAGTGACATTTTCTGCAGTATTGTATAATTTTAGAAGAATTTCTATCCATTTATTGAAAACTTCTCTAATAGCAGCTAGTTTTTAGAGAATTGTCTGATATTATAGGCCCATTTTCCTGCCTGGGCAGAAGGCTGCAAGTTCCAAATTACATTTTTGTATTTAGACTGAATAGCTTGCATCAGACTAGTTGCCTGGGTATCGTGCCTCATCAGATTCAACTTCAGAATCAGAATTTTAATAATCACTTTGCCCACCACTTATGTTGTCCTGATCTTCGGACACATTCTTCAGTTGGATATCTTCTTCAGAATCTAAGGCATTGGCAAGCTTTTCCAAATCAGCTTCACTTAATGGACATTTTCACCACATTTTTATTCAACTTTACAAATAATGTACTCTATTGACTTTCGCATGGTAAAATCTGCGTTGTGGAATATAAAAGCATTATATAAATAAACAACAATAAAAACAATAAAATCACAGAAAACACTAAACAGTTTAGCAAAAATAGGAGCTTATATACTACTTTGAAACAGACTTGAACATATCTGTTCTCAAAGCCAATCCATTTGCAGTGACTTGCAAATTTATCGAGGGCATGGACCTGCAGGAACTCGAGAAAATCAATAAAAAATAGTACACTCCCTGACAGAAGTTATGTCGCTTATCCATACTATGTAAATAAAAGCTTATAGCCTGACGTTAAATTCATCCATTGGTTATATGAATTATTCTTTTGAAAGCTGAAACCCTCCGAAATGTGGTTTAGGTTAAGAAAATAAATTGGCATCAATGCATAAATATTGATCAGTTAATGGACACAGAATGGTCAGATTTTGGCAAGACAAAAGTTTTGTCGCCCACAGAAAGTAATGTGATATTTAAACAAATAATTAACTTAAAATACAAATATATGTTGCATAACATTGGTGAATGAAGTTGTGGTGCTATTAGAGTAATATTTAATTTTTTGTGCGACATCCATGAGCTTGAAGAACTGCATCCATGCGGTTCAAAATGGTTCATACAATTTATTAATGAAGTCATCAGGAATAGCAAAGAATACAGTCTTACATGCCTCCCAGAGTTCATCTAGATTCTTTGGTTTTGTCTTCCAAGCTTCCTCTTTTATCCTACCCCAAACATGCTCAATGATGTTCTTGTCTGGTGACTGGGCTGGCCAGTCCTTGAGCACCTTGATCTTTTTTGCCTGGAGGAACTTTGTTATAGAGATGGATGTATAAGATGGAGCACCATCCTGCTGCAGAATTTGACCCCTTTTAAGATTTGAATATAAGAGGTAGCTAATACATCTTGATATTTTGGGCTATTGATATTGCCTTCCACCTTGCAAATGTTTCACACACACCCACTGGGTGTATTTTGGATTCATATGGGCTCCAGTAGGTCTCCTGCAGTATTTGTGGCGGCTATAGTGTAATTCTACTGAAGATTCATCAGTGAAATCCACCTTCTGCCATTTTTCCAGTGTCCATCTGTTTAGCAGGCTGTGGGACTTTGCAAATGCCACACGGTTTTTTATTTGCCTTTTGCTTAGTGCTTGCTTCTGGGCACTGATTCGACCTTGGAGGCCATTTCGAGACAGAATCCTACAAACTGTTCTAGTTGACACAGGGACTTGAGGTGATGAGACCTGTTTGAGCTCTGTTGCAGTGGAAGAGGGGTTTGCTTTGGATTTTCCAACCAACAAACGTTCCTCCTAAGCAGTTGTCTTGCAGGGTCTGCCAGACCTGGGCTTGTCAAACACATCTCCAGTCTCTTCAAAAATTTTTTTTACTTCTTTGTTCTTGATGCTGAGACACAATAAAGGTGCCAGCCACCTCTGCAGTGGATCTGGTCTTCAGCCTCTTGATAATTCAGGCTTTGGTCGCAGGGTGGATTTTTAGCATGTTGTCAGAGCTCAAGTTGCAGTTCAAGTGAAGGTCTGGGGTGCTGGGTTTCTTTTTATACACACACACTAATTAACTGATCATTTACTGAGCACAGGTGAGGATGTAAACTAGGATTGCGTGCATTATGTGACCTGGCGACAAAACTTTTGTCTTGCCAAAATCTGACCATTCTGTGTCCATTAACTGATCAATATTTCTGCATTGATGCCAATCAATTTTCTTAATCTAAACTACATTTTGGAGGGTTTCAGCTTTAAAAAGAATAATTTATAGAACCAATGGATGAATTTGACGTCAGGTTTTAAGCTTTTATTTACATAAGATGGATAAGCGACATAACTCCTGTCAGGGAGTGTAGATTTGATAATCCATAATGATACTATAAATCATTTAAAAATCAAATGGTAAATTGGAGAGAAAAAAAGTGCAAATAGGGTCTTATCTGATAAACATGTAGTGTAAAAAATTATAGCTACCTTCACCTGATAGTAGTGTGACAGTCACAACTCCTATAGAAGCATGTAAAAGCTGCAGCAGGACCATCAAGGGGATATGTTGCAATGAGTGAGGAATATGGTGGTTCAGAGTCCGCGCTGCCCAAGGTTCAAAGATACGATCACACACGAAGGTGAAGCATGAATGCTTTTATTGTCAACGCATTTCAAGGTTTCCAAATCTCTTCATCCGGATCAAAACACAATGAATCATTGTGGTTTGGTCCTGATGAAGAGGATTGGAAACATTGAAACGCATTAGCAATGAACCGCATTCATGCTTCATCTGTGTGTGTGATCGCATCTTTGAACCTTTCAGTCCATATGGGTATTTCATCACATCCTTCTCTGGGGACGTGTACTTTCATCACTCCTTCCCAGATGCTGCCAATCACAGCTTAACAGTGTCTGAGACTAGGGTTGAGCGAAACGGGTCGGCCAGATTCAGAAGTCGACGACTTTTGGCAAAGTCGGGTTTCATGAAACCCGACCCCACCACTGTGTGGGGTCGGCCATGAGGTCGGCGATCTTCTGAATCTGGTATCGGAATTCCGATACCGATTCCCGATATGTTTAAGATATTGGGAATCGGTATCGGAATTCAGATTTAAGTGTAAAATAAAGAATAAAAATAAAAAATATTGCTATACCTTCTTCAGGGAGGATAAAGACTACTGCCCAAGTTCGAACACATCCTGAACAAATGTTCAGCAGACCTGATGACCTTAACCCTCTCGTATCTCCAAAAGAACCTGGATACGGTAAATGCCCAGATAAGCGCTATCGAGAACCAACTGACCAGCACTATGCCCCAGGAGGAGTTCCAGGAACTCAAGACGAAGAATCAAGAAATGTTACGGTCACACAGATCAGAATTAGAAAAGAAGAAAAGATCGAAGTCTCTGAGAGACACCGAGGACTATCTTCAGAACCATGTTTACCAGTGGCGGGATACTCGGCGTTCCACCAGGCGACACAGCTCTCTAAGCTCTTCTGGTTCCACCGACAGCAGGCCCGGAACCTTAAACTCTTCTACCTCCCATTCATCTTTTTTAGGGAACAACCGCGGCCGTCAAAAGGGAAAACGAGGCGGGGGGGCCAATGCCGCCGGGGAACCCAGAAACCAGATGGCAACATGCTCGCAGGTAAGGACCTCCCACTGGTAGTTAACATATCCTCAAAAAACTTGGACACTTATCAACTGTCCGTACTTCAAAAGGGCTTGTCCTTCTGCCCTATGTACAAGTTCAACTCCTTTGAACTCAGCATGGATCTACAGAGGTTCTATCGTAACCTCAAACTACGTGTTCATTTCTCAGAGCAACCTCCTGCCTTGAATCCTCCAAGACAGGACAAGACCCTACTTGAACTCCACAATCTGGGGCTACGGACCCATAGCTCCTACATGCCACCACGGTCCAACCCACCAGTGGAAACTTTTGTTTCCCTTGTCGAGAGAGACATTCATACATTGACTCGGGAGATGGATCGGGGGAAGTTCCAGTTCCACACTAATCTCTCACACTCAGAGAGAGTTTCACTGGAGCATCTGTTGTCGGATAAATCTTTGATATTGAAACCAGCAGATAAGGGAGGGGCAACGGTAGTCATGGACAGAGCTGATTACCTTGAGGAAGTGTTCAGGCAACTGGGGGACACCACGGTATACAGGGTAATACCACATAACCCTTTGAATCAGATAGTCCAAAAAATTGCACCCGTTGTGGAATTTCACTTCCAGGCAGGCACCATAGATAGTAAGATGAGGGATTTCCTCATCAAAAGGGATCCCATCACTCCCATATTTTATGTTCTACCTAAAATACATAAGAGATTAGTCAAGCCGCCTGGTCGGCCCATCGTATCCCTGACCGATTCAGTCCTGTCACCACTATCGATGGTATTGGAAAAAGTTCTAACTCCATTAGTTAAGACCACCCGCTCCTTCCTACTGGATACTAGTGACTTTATTCAAGTTATCAAATCATTGGGCCCCATAGCCCCCTCTTCCCTGCTTATTACCTGGGATGTTAACAGTCTATACACCTCAATAATACATGAGAAGGGCCTAGCAGCCACAGATAGACTTCTGAGTGAGAACAGGGTAGACATCAAAATCCGTCATTTCTGTGCTGATCTTTTGGACTTGGTACTCAAAGAAAACTACTTCATGTTTCAGGACACCTTTTATGCCCAACAACAAGGCACAGCCATGGGCGCGAACGTAGCGCCCCCTTACGCAATAGCATACATGGCGGCTTTTGAAAGTGACTTCGTGTACAATCACCCTTTGTTTACGGCTCACTGTAGGGTCTGGCGGAGATATATCGATGATATATTTTGCATTTGGGACGGCCCTGTTTAATCACTCTTGCCTTTTGACCAACACATTAACAGCATCTGGCCTGAACTCAAATTCACCATACAATATGACACGCACAAAATTAGCTTTCTGGACACCTTGGTATACAAGGAGAGGGAGGGTCATTTGGCGATCGATTTATTTACAAAACCTACTGATCGTAATGGTCTCTTGCACTTTTCCAGCTGCCACCCACCCTCCATTAAGAGATCCATCCCCAAATCACAGTTTCACAGGGTGGACAGGATTGTCTCCGATATAGATTTTAAAAAAACTAGACTCATGGAGACGGAACAAAAATTCACTGATAGGGGTTATCCCCAGGGGATATTGACAGATGCCAAACAGAACTTATCACACAGCAAGCCCAAGGATAATCAAAAGAGAATCCCCTTTGTGTCTACTTTTCATCCATTCTCGGGCCTAGTACAGTCCACGATCAGGAGACACTGGAATATTTTAACTAAAAGTTACCCGACAATTCCAGAATTCAAAGTACCGTTCCTACCATGCTTTAAGCGAGCTAGGAATCTCAAGGATAGGTTAGTCAAGGCAGATATTTGCCCAGGCTCAGTGGACCCGAAACAAACTTTCCTACAAACCCAGAAACGTGATACATTCCCCTGCCTTAACTGTCTTCAGTGCAGCAACGTGCAAAAGGGTTCCTCTGTTTTTCACCCACAAACTGGTAAGGCCATTCCCTTAAAAGGTTTTTACACCTGTGAGTCCACATTTGTGGTCTATCTCATCAAATGCCCATGTGGTCTGGCCTACGTGGGCGAGACCACGCAAGCAGTGAGGGATAGGGTGGCCCAACATAAGTCCACTATCTGATGTAACAAGACACATCTCCCCCTCCCACACCATTTTGCCATAAAAAAACCATAGCATTTCCCAACTCCGGTTCCAGGTTCTGGAACAGGTTGACATCCCTAGAAGGGGACAAAACCGTACCAAAATGCTCCAAAGGAGGGAAGCATATTGGATCTATACACTTCAGACCCTAGAACCAAAGGGATTAAATAGGGATTACGATGTCTCAGCTTTTTTGTAATATATTGTACATGTAGTTAGCACATCTGTTGGATGTGTTGACCGTGTTTGACTGATTATGTCTTGATTTTAACTGTCTTTTGCTTTTCTCTACAGAACCGTTAATTACACCCTGCGCACCGAGCACTGGTCTTATCCCATATGGTACAGTATTCATACACTATGCCAATTTTGATATAGAGTGCTAGCCTGGTCTCTATATCACCTGTGTGTGACCACCATTTAGGGTCTTGTTCTGATTTCTCAGGTCAGCATATCCTCCTTCTCTTTATCAGATTTCTCCTTATAGAGTGCCCTTACACTCGGCCTGTACCCTGCCCAGGTGTCAGCTTCCAGTCCCCTTTTTTTAGCGGTCCAGCTATGCCTCGTTTTGCTCGGGGCCTCAGCCCCCCCCTGCACACGGCCACCACCAGCTTTCACACCAGGTCCTGGTCCTGGCCTCTCATGCGCAGGCGCCATTCAGCCCTGATCTTCTCACTGGCTCATCCCCTCTGCGCACGCGCAGCCTACCTGGTCACGTGTCTTCTATGACGCGACGGGTCAGGTGACCGCCGGGCGGCGCGCACTTAAACCCGGAAGTGCCGCCGCTTGGCACCAGTCCTGGGAGTATCGCAGCCTCTGCAGCACGGCGCCAGCGTCCTCCGAGTTTACAGGTAATTGCAGCACCCTAGTCCAGCGGCGCTTGCCCTCTCCTGCGCTCTCCCCGGCCCTGTCACCCACCACCTGTTTTTCTTCCGTAGCGCTCCTGCTCCTGCGAGTATCTCGCTTCCTACAGCGCTTGTCTCTCATACCCTCAGACTCCCAGGTAACAGCGGCTATATCAGGGGGGTATCCCTGCACTGGGCAACATAGGCAGCATCATGCAATTTGTTCCTCTTTTTCTTCCTGTTGAACTCCCCAGGCGCCCTCCTTCTCCCGGAACTGCTCTGATGCTGGCACTTTATGGGCCTTTTCATATTCTCTACGTCATCCAGGTAGTAATTTAGGGCCTCTTTGAGACACTCTTTCCGGATCACACAGTGTTCTGTGGATTTTACTGGCTATTTTCTTATCAGTATATACAAGCTCTAGGTGGTCACACCTCAGGACTGGTCCTAGAGCCCAGAATGTCCTACGGGGCTTTCTGCCCAAGCATATTGCACAATCCCTACACAATGGCATTAGTGTGTGTATTCACATTTTCGTGTTTTTATATTTTAGGCTGTTCACCTTGCACCTTTGTCCATTGACCCTGCGGTCATGAAGGTCACCGCACATTCTGTATCCTTTGGGGGTGGTCTATCCGCAGTCCACTCGCCCGGTCCCTTAGCAGGACTTGATAGTTTCACTATGTTTCCTATACACGTCCACAGTCTATAGCATCTCCTGTACGAAGCTCACGACTCACGGAACACCAGGCCGGATCCGTTTAGACCGCCACTGCTCTTGTCTGCTATATAACAAGTGATGTATATTTTTGATTCCGTCGAGCAATATGTATCGTATTTGTATTGATTCTCTGCATCTTCTTTTTCTAATACATCCTTTTGTGTTTTTCTACATATGTATCACAGTACTCAAAAAACCATTTCTGATGAAGGTCTTGTGATTAGACCGAAAACGTTTAAATGTTGAACTGGATGCAGCAAATAAACGAATTGTTCACTTCTTATCTTGCAAAAATTATCTCCTAAGTGCCAAGTAATTTATTTATACCTATAAAAACAAAAGTCGCTCAACCCTATCTGAGACTGATAGATGACTAGATCAGCTACTGAGCTGTGATTGATAGTATCTCAGAGGGAGGGGTGAAAACACATGCCCACAGAGAAGACTCTGAAGAATTCACCAGTTTAGTTATAAGCAAATATTTTACATACTGCACTGTACTTTCAAAGAAGCACATATTTATATCTCTATAATGGAATGATGCAGCAAAAACAGAATAGAGCATCAGAATCACTGGAACTCAGGGATGTTTAGAGGTATTTAACTTGATTTATTATAGCAAGATACAGCTCCTCTTCAATGTAATATATAGCAAAAGTTCTTTACTGTACTCTTCATCTCTTGAGCTTCAACTACGGTAATTAACATGAAAATGTTGACTGTTCTTGATTTCTTTCTGTCAGGAAAGGACAAAAAGATGCTAGGGCAAGACATACATTGAGATGTGGGAGAACTCTCTATCAGTCCTGGCACCTGGTCCTTGTCCTTCAATGCTCTCCTACATCTTACTTTGTATGCAGGTAATATTTCTATTCTATATTCCTAAGTTAACATGCACTTCTTATTAAATTCCTATTGAGGTGTGTTTGTTCTGACACATAATATTCCTGCTTCACAGTTCATACTACATACTTGAATCCACCTTTTATAAGCCTGATATAGAACCTACATAGTTCTTGATCGTGATTATTAATTTGGACCAGACCTTTGGTCACTCCAGCTCTGGGTGTACTCAAAGGGCTTTTATACCCCTGTATTACACATTATAGAAAGCATTGCTTAATTCAGATTAATTTATTCTATATTGTTATTTGACCTTAGAGCTCTATACTTAACATCTCATAGTATAAAAAAAATTGCCTTTGTGATCTCATATGCACTGATGTGAGGGTTGCTCCTACGGGGCACTTTTGGCTCTTTACTTATTTTTATTTGTCTTTTAATATGTATAATAAAGCTGTTTATTTTAATCTATATATGGCTTGCTTCTTTGGACTACTATTTTAGTAAGTCTGCTGGTAGTAACACCCAACACTCATTGAAGGAGCCCACTCTGCTTTAATCCCTTAGACCCCTAGCGATCACAGCATTTAGCAAACATGCACTCTGATCGGCACCCTCACAACTTTGTCAAGGGGGGCCCAATCGTTTTCCATTGTAATACATTTTCATCATGACAACATCTGGGTCACCAGGCTATGGCAAGCCCCTCAGACCATGAGCAAAGTTTGTTTTTTAAATAATTTTTTTTTACTGTGTATAAGCACCAAAACTTTAAAAAACTATATAAATGTGGTATCGCTGTAATTGTACTGACATGAAAAATGAAGATGCATTATCAATTTTACTATACGCGGAATGGCATTAATCCCCCACCCCAAAAAAAGAAAAAAATTCCCGAATTGCTGTTTTTTGTTCATTCTGTTTCCCAAAAATCAGAATAGAAAGCAATCAAAAAATGTAATGTGACCGAAAATGGTACCAATAAAAACTTCAACTCATATCACAAAAACAAGCCATGATGATCCACATGATGGAAAAATTATAGCTCTCAGTATATGGTGATGCAAAATCTAGCTTTTGTAATAAAAATCATCATGTAGTGTGTGATAGCAACCAAACATGAAAAACGAACATAAATTTGGTATCACCGTCATCTCACCGGGCCAAAGAATAAAGTTGCCTAATCACTTATACCTCATGAGGAATGGCATGAAAATAAATATAACCAATTCTTCACCTGCTGTTGATGCTTTCATTCTGCCTCCCAAAGATCGCACTAAGCCTTGGCTCACATTTATCCTGCACTCTGAAACACATAACTCCCCTGTGGAAGATTCCCTAGAATGATGCAGATGGAGGCACTGTGGACATCGTCTTGCCTATGATCCAGCAGTGTACGTCTTTTACAGCGTGCATAAAAACGCAGTCCACCAAAGTTTTGTGCACTTCTGACCAGAAGTAAACCACTGAACAGAGTCTAGATGAAGTACAGATTAACTCTGCTGCCTCATTATAGTGAGTTGATAAGCGCTCAGATTAGAGTGCCGAATAAATGTGATCCCAAATGTTACATAAAATGTTCCAAACAAAAGATTCAACTCAATCAACAATAACATCAAGTCTCCACTCAGGTCTCTCACCTTTCAGTGGTAATATAGTGGACTTACACGTTACTGGTAGCACAAAGGCTCTGGAAAAGCGCTATGGCTCCTTGCATCCCAAAAGAAATCCAGCGAATTCTGCTCTCTCAAATCCAAATGACCCCCTCCTTTCTTAGCACCACAGTATGCTGAAACCACATTTAGAGTGAACATGTTTGCCATTTCTGCAATGATGACAGCCCGCCTAATTTACAGGGGCATGTCTCCAGAAGCAAGAGCTGGGCACCACAATATACTGGTCACTAAACGTAATGATCACTATAGTATCACTACAATGTACTAGTCACTACAATGGCAGTTTGCAATTTACTGAGTATCATTATTATTATTATTATTATTTATTATTATAGCACCATTTATTCCATGGCGCTTTACATGTGAGGAGGGTATACATAATAAAAACAAGTACAATAATCTTAAACAATACAAGTCACGACTGGTACAGTAGGAGGCAGGACCCTGCCTATGTGGGCTCACAATCTACAAGGGATGGGTGGGGATACAATAGGTGAGGGTACAGCTGGTCATGCAACGGTCAATGTTAAAATTAACCTACTCTTAAAATTATAGACTGTTCATGTCTTTGTCAGGTGGCAAACTTACAAAATCAGCAAGGGGTCAAATACTTATTTCCCCCATTTTAAGTGGTATTTTGCCATTTAGCAGAAGTGCTGAGACATTTTGGTGTTATTTTTACCGATTTCTCCTCGTGAAAATGCAGAATCTGGGGCTAAAGCAATATTTTGGGGGTAAAAATATAATTATTTTTTCTTCACAGCTCATTAGTAAAAATGTTGTGACCTGCGGTGTCAATATGATCACACCAAAACTAAATTAATTCATCTAGTGGTGTATTTTGTAAAATAAGGTCAATTATGAGGAGTTCTGCTTTTATGGCACCCTAGGGGATCTTCCAATAAAATCTACACTATAACATGGCGCTCCTAAAAAATTATGTTTCAAAAATTGTGCTGATGTAAAGTAGACATATGGGAAATGTTATTTATTAGCTATTTTGTGTGACATAACTCATAAAGGGCATACAAATTAAAAGTTTGAAAATTGCAACATTTTCAAAATTTTTCCCAAATTTCAGTTTTTTTTTACAAATAAACACAAGTCATATCGAAGACATTTTATCACTATCATGAAGTACAATATGTGAAGAAAAAAAACATCTCAGAATAAGTAGGATCCCTTGAAGCATTCCAGAGTTATTGACACTGGTCAGAATTGTATAATTTGACCTGATCAGTAAGGTGCAAAAAGGCATGAGGAGTAAAGAGGTTAACTGATGTAAACGGATGAAGACCGCAAAGTGGAAAAAATGAACAAGATAAAAGAGAGTGGTAAAGCTAGCATATAGTTTATGAAGTTTTCTTCTAAAAATTTTACATTATCTTTATACAGCTTATGTTAAAATGGCATCGCACATGGGAGTAAGAGTAAAACACTGTCAATAAAATGCAAGCGGTAATAAAACTGATATTTTTATTCATACATTGAAAGTTGGAGCACAGTTTATGAACACCATTTAAACTGCATGCATTAGTTTCAAGCTAGCACCAGCAGCTAATAAATCTCTCCTTTATGCATCCATCAGGAACTAAGCTTGAAAAGGACCTAGAGATTAAGAAGCCGAGTCCAAGAACACAAACTGAAAATTGGTTACCTGCCAATCAAATGAATGCTTATCATGTTATTGAGTAAAGGATTGCTATCTCTTAATGAGTATGTAATCAAAAAGACTGCGAGTGAAGTAATGTAATGAGAGCATGTGTGAACATATATTTTTATATATATATATATATATATATATATATATATATATATATATATATATATACTGTTATGACCTGGTGGTAAGGACAATAATGGACCTGGTGGTTAAGAGCACACGGAATGACCTGATAGTTACAAATAATATAGGACGAGCTCTGAGACGTGGGAACTCTGCTGACCGCAATCCCTAATCCTATCACACACACTAGAAATAGCCGTGGATTGCTCCTAACGCTCCCTATGCAACTCGACACAGCCTAAGGAACTAGCTAGCCCTGAAGATAGAAAAATAAGCCTACCTTGCCTCAGAGAAATTCCCCAAAGGAAAAGGCAGCCCCCCACATATAATGACTGTGAGTAAAGATGAAAATACAAACACAGAGATGAAATAGATTTAGCAAAGTGAGGCCCGACTTACTGAACAGACTGAGGATAGGAAAGGTAACTTTGCGGTCAGCACAAAAAACTACAAAAAGACCACGCAGAGGTCGCAAATGACCCTCCGCACCGACTCACGGTGCGGAGGCGCTCCCTCTGCGTCCCAGAGCTTCCAGCAAGCAAGACAAAAATCAAAATAGCAAGCTGGACAGAAAAATAGCAAACTAAAGAAAAACAAGCAGGAACTTAGCTTCTGCTGGGAAGACAGGTCACAAGAACGATCCAGGAGTGAACTAGACCAATACTGGAACATTGACAGGTGGCATGGAGCAATGATCTAAGTGGAGTTAAATAGAGCAGCCAGCTAACGAATTAACCTCGTCACCTGTGGAAGGAAACTCAGAAGCCACAGCCCCATGGACAGAACCAGCCGAAGTACCATTCATGACCACAGGAGGGAGCTTGACAACAGAATTCACAACAATATACACAGTGGGTATGGAAAGTATTCAGACCCCTTTACATTTTTCTCTCTTTGCTTCCTTGCAGCCATTTGGTAAATTCAAAAATGTTAATATATTTTCTCATTAATGTACACTTTGCACCCCATCTTGACTGAAAAAAAACAGAAATGTAGACATTTTTGCACATTTATTAAAAAAGAGAATCCGAAATATCACATGGTCACAAGTATTCAGAGCTCAGACACTGTTTAAGTCATATGCTCTCCATTTCGTTGTGATCCTCCTTCACATGGTGACAAAGGAGTGGCTTCAGAACAACTCTGTGACCATTCTTGAGTGGCCAAGCCAGAGCCCTGACCTAAACCCAATTGAGCATCTCTGGAGAGACCTGAAAATGGCTGTCCACCAACATTCATATCCAACCTGATGGAACTTGAGAGGATCTGCAAGGAAGAATTGGCAGAGGATCCAACCAGGTGTGAAAAACTTATTGCATCATTCAAAAGAAGACTCATGGCTGTAATAGCTCAAAAGGGTGCTTCTACTCAATACTGAGCAAAGCGTCTGAATGCTTATGACCATGTTATATTTTTTTTTTGTTTTTTAGTAAATTTGCAAAAATTTCTACATTTCTGCTTTTTTCAGTCAAGATAGTGTGCAGAGTATACATTAATGAGAAAAAAATGAACATTTTTGAATTTATCAAATGGCTGCAATGAAACAAAGAGTGAAAAATATAAAGGGGTCTGTTAGATGTCGAGTTCCTGCCACCATACAGGGGGAATCTCGAACCATGTCCACTGCGGTCTCCCATTCTCCTCCAGCCACAGTGGAAATGTTGGTCACAGCGTCAGGCTCAAGCTGATACTGTGCGCTTGGTTACTGCTGCCTTTCCAGGCTCTACCTTTGTAGCCAGCACTGATCAGCAGCGAGTAGGCCTTTCAGGGACTAAGTCCTGCTTTTCTCATACTGAGCAAGCCCACAAGACTACCTCCCATTGGATGTCGGGGGTCACATCCTCAGGTCCTGTTGCGGCTCCTATTGGACCATCAGGAAGGTCCCAGAGCACTACTACAATAAAAGGTTGGCATGGCCGCTTGGCCATGCGCTAGTGTAAACTTGCTAGAGTTGTTGACTGCTCGCGAATGGTGGAAGCTACCTAGCGCCTGACAGTGCTATCCCGCACATCTAGCACATGATACTGCGTCTGTTAGCAGTGATCGCCAGTGCGGTCCCGTGTGCTAACAGTGCGTTTTCCTGGTCCAAGTTTGGGTGGTTAGTGGCGTCCGCCAGAGTGGCACTGCACGCACTCTTGTGCAGTAAATTCTTAGTTCAATTTAATCTCTGACACCAGAGTAGCGGTGTCGAGCACAAGAGGTCTAGAGGAACTCTTTCCCTTAGTCTTAGAACAGAGTTCTGTGACTCTTTGCTTGCGCTCAGGGTTGGAAGCATCCTTGCTTCTTTATCTCCAAGACCTTCTCTCCGGCGGAGAGGAATTATTCCATCGGGGAAAGGGAATTGCTAGCAATGAAGTTGGCCTTTTCAGAGTAGAGACACCTCCTGGAGGGGGCTCACTTTCTCTTCCAAGTTTACACTGACCACAAGAATTTGGTGTATTTGCATACAGCCCAAATTCCCACCAGGCTAGATGGTCCCTGTTTATCTCCCACTTTACCCTTCATTTTCTATCCGGGGAGAGTAACATTCGCGCCGATGCTCTCTCCCGCTCTGTGGTGTCATCAGAGTAGGAGGTGGAGCCTTTGCTAATTGTCCCCTCTGAGAGTCTGAGAACTTTGGCCCCGATGTTGCTGGAGTCAGTGCCCCATGCAAGACTTTGATGTCATCTAATTTACAACCGGAGGCTTTCTCTTGTGCTCACTCATCCAGGGTGGGTGGACATTTTTGGATCAAGAGGACATCAGAGCTTTTGGCGAGGACGTACTGGTAGCCGCATATGGCCCGTGACGTCAGAGACTATATTCGGGCTTGTGTCTCCTGCGCCCAGAATAGGTCTCTTCGACAATGGCCTGCTGGGCTACTTTACCCCCTGACGGTGGCAGACAGGCCTTGGGAGATGGTCGGGATGGACTTTGTGGTAGGCTTACCCAAGTCCCGTAGCTGCACCGTCATTTGGGTAGTTACCATTTCTCCTAAGTGGTGCATTTGGTGCCTCTCCCACGGTTAACTTCTGCACAGGCCTTGGCGGCATTGTTTATTAAGCATATTTTCCGCCTACACGGTATGCCAGACAAGATTGTCAGTGACCAGGGTCCCCAGTTTGCGTCTCGGTTCTGTAGAGAGCTTTGTCGCCTACTTAGCATAGAGCTGAATCTCCCTTCAGTGTACCATCCCGAGATGAATGGGTTGGTAGAGAGGGCCGATCAGACCCTGGTTACATACCTATGACATTTTGCTTTGGCCAGGCAGGATGATTGGGCATCCTACTACCGTGGGCGGAGTTTGCCTTAAACAATGCCGTAGTCAACTCCACTGGTCAGACCCCATTTCTCCTTAATTATGGCCAAAATCTGCAGGTTCCTGTGCCCATGACCATGTCTTCTGCCGACTCTAGGGTGGCAGATTGGGCAGTGGAAGCACGGGTCATCTGGGACCACACACAGGATTCTATGCGGGCCTCCAAGGAGAGAATGAGGGTCTTTGCAGATGCACATCGGCACCCCACTCCGACCTTTGCTCCTGCCATCCTAGTGTGGCTCTCCGCCCGCAATATCAGTCTGCAAGTTGAGTCCACTAAGTTTGTGCCTCACTACTTAGGGCCCTTCAAGGTTCTGGAACAGGTTACACCTTTGGTCTACCGTCTGGCCCTTCCTCCATGCCTCGGTATCACCGACACCTTTCATGCATCCCTCCTAAAATCCGTTCATATGTCGTGGTTTTCCGAGACATCTGCCGGGACATCGGGATCGTCCACGGACGATTTTAAGGTGAACTCTATCATGGGGTGCAAGGTGGTCCTGCTTTTCTCATACTGAGCATGCCCACAGGACGACCTCCCATTGGAGGTAGGGGGTCACATGCCCAGGTCCTGTTGCAGCTCTTATTCGACCATCAGGAAGGTCCCGGAGCACTACTACTACTATAAAAGGTTCACATGGCAGATCGGCCATGTTCTAGTGTAAACTTGCTAACGTGTGTGTGGATGTATGCCTGTCGATGGATGAAAGCTCCTAATCATTCCCATCCCTAGAGTTGTTGACTGCTCGCGAATGGTGGAAGCTACCTAGTGCCTGACAGTGCTATCCCGCACATCTAGCACATGATACTGTGTCTGTTAGCAGTGACCCCAAGGACGGCCCCATGCGCTAATAGTGCACTTTCCTGGCCCAAGTTTGGGGGTTTAGTGGCGCCCACCAGAGCGGCGTTGCACGCACTTTTGTGAAGTAAATTCTTAGTTCAGTTTAATCTCTGACACCTGAGCAGCGGTGTCGAGCGCAAGAGGTCTAGAGGAACTCTTTCCCTGAGTCTTGGGACAGAGTTCTGTGACTCTTTGCTTGCACTCTTTGTGCAGTACCGTGGCCCTGTGATGCATCAGGGTTCGCTCCTTTCATCCCAGGTGAAGCTAACCCGTGTGTGTATTCACATTATACCGCCATATAGTCCGTCATTACTGAGCAGTTGGTGTCTTTTTTGCAAGGTGGACCCAGGACTGCGAACACACCTAATATCCTCTCTAATTATTTTTTGGTGCATTCCGCTAGTTCTAACAGGGGTCTGAATACTTTCCTTACGCATTGTATGTTTATATAGTATGTGTGTATCTATATGTATACATACTTATATAGAGTGGCATGTAGAAGTTTGGGCATCCCTTGTCAAAATTACTGTTATTATGAACAGTTAAGCACGTTGAAGATGAAATTATCTCTAAAAGGCCTAAAGTTAAAGATGACGTATTGTAGGCAAAAAAAGGCTCTTTTTTCATTTTAAAAATTAGAAAAAGGGAAATAGGCCAATGCAAAAGTTTCCGCACCCTTAGAGGTTTTTGTGCTCAGATAACTTTAACCAAGGTTTTAGACTTTAATAGCCTGTTAGAATTATAGCTGAAGTTGAAAAGAGAATGACTAGTGATTAGCGAAAAGTGAAATATTGGTATTCAGAAAAATCGGCACAAACACTTTCTAATATCCCTGTGTTTTCCAATGTAAGTCAATAGGAAAGCTGAATATTTTTCTGCTGGATCCAACAAACAGGTCTGGGGGCATGGGAAAAAAGCTGAAATTGATGGGATGGATAGATAGATAGAGATAAAAAGATGGCAATTCATCTGCCACATACAGTAAAATCACAGTGTGACAGGTTAGAATAGATAGAATAGATACGGTATATACTCATAGAATAGATCAATATTTAGTTGTCAGTGATACACAAATATATACATATATTACATTTATCTATCCATTTATCTAATACAAGCTAGCAATTCAGCAGTTACTTACTGTAAAATCACAGCAGGAACCAGCAGGATAGAATAGATGGATTGCACACAGTATATACACATTGATATATAGATATTCTGATGTCAGTGACATATACAATTAGTGCAATGCGTGTGCAGCTTTCTGTACATGTATTTAATTATTAAAAACTAATTTTTCAGAAAAAAAATGATGTTGGCTCCCACCTAATTTTCTTAACTAGCAGAGGGAAAGCCGACAGCTGGGGGCAGATGTTTATAGCCTGGGAAGTGGGTAATACCTATGGAACTTCCCAGGCTATTAATATCAGCTTACAGCTGTATACAGAGCCTTTATTGGCTATTAAAATGGGGGACCCCCTCAAAAAAAATTACGTAGGATCCCCTATAATTAATAACCAACAAAGGCTATGCAGACAGCTGTGGGCTGATGTTAGTAGCTTAGGAAGGGATGATGGATACTGGATCCCCCAGGCTAAAAACATCAGCTGTAAGCCACCCCAGAAAAGGTGCATCTCTAAGATGTGTCAATTCTGGCACTTAGCCTTGGTCTTCCCACTTCCCCTGTAGTGGTGACAAGCCGGGTGATAGTTAGGAGGGTTGAAGTCAGCTTTGTATTGTCAGGTGACATCAAGGCCAGAGGTTTGTATTAGAAAGGCGTCAAGAAGAATCCCCAATTACTAATCCAATAGTTACATTATAAAAAACACACACACAGAAAAAAGTCATTTAATTGAAAGAATTACACAGATTCCTTTAATAAATCTTAATTAAACCATACTTACCACATTGCTTATTTCGCTGATACTATTGTCTTCTGTGAAGGAGTTAAAATAAAAACAACAATATTCCTCACCTTTTCGCAGAGAACATGATAATTTATTTGTCCCATATCAGGTCTAGCTCTGCTACATCTAGATTGCAGGCTGCATGGTTGCATGATGCAACCATACAGCCTGCCATTCAACAGAGACACTGTGCAGCATCTGTTATTGCTGCACAGTGACTCATGATGAACTGGTAGGACCTGTTTGATGTCACAATGAGCATGAGAAAGCTCTAATACTCCTGTTGCTATCAGAAAGGCCCTGGGAGTTCACAGCCAATGAACTCACTTCACCTTTCTGACGGCACTAACGTCAAATCGGTATCAGATATATCAGTGTCCATGTGTGCAACATGTGTGGCACACGTGTGGCAACCATGTGCCACCTATGTGCCACATCAGTACCACATGGCAGGTGGGAGGGAAGCAGCGGTACAGTAAGCGCTGTTCCCCGGCGCCAGGTCCTGAAGACAACTGTCATCATTTTCCCCTGCTCTGCCGATGATCAGCACGCACTGTGGAGAGTGTTTGAGGGTTGTATTCAAGTGAGCACAATGACAGCAGGTGGTGGCTGATGGGAATATTACTCTCATCAGCCTACACCTGCTGCTGCTAATAACAGTGATAGCAGGAGCGGCTGATGGGAGTATTCATCAGCCGGCTCTTGCACTATAAATAAATAAAAGAAAAAAAGGGCATGGGTTCCCTTGTATTTTCTATAACCAGACAGGCAAAACTCACAGCTGGGGGCTGCAACCCTCATCTGTCAGCTTCAGCAAGGCTGGTTATCAAGAATAGAGACATCCCCACTAGGGTTGAGCGACTTTTACTTTGTTAGGGTCGAGTAAGGTTTCGCGAAACCCGACTATCTCCAAAGTCGAGTCGAGTGAAATCGGCCGATTATGGCGAAAAGTCGGGGATCGACCGAAACACGAAACCCAATGCAAAGTCAATGGGATTTTTTTTTCTCTCTCTCTCTCTCTCTCTCTTTCTCTCTCTCTCTCTCCTCCGTCCCTGAACAGAAAAGCTGGTGTTACACATTTCAAATCGCTGCAGCGCACAAGCGACAAGATGACGATAGGCGTCCATGCCCCTAAGACCTATGTCATCACTCTGCCCACGCTCCTTCATTGGCTGAAAAAATGGCACCAAGCACGTCATATGAAACGCGACTTTGGCGCGAAAGTCGCGTACCGCATGGCCGACCCCACACAGGGATCGGGTCGGGTTTCATGAAACCCGACTTTGCCAAAAGTCGGCGACTTTTGAAAATGAACAATCCGTTTCGCTCAACCCTAATCCCCACACCATATTTTTTAATAATTTAAATAATTAATTTTTCAAAAACGTTGTTGGGTCCCCCCTTCATTTTTGACAACCTGCCTTGCTAAAGCAGACAGCTAGGGGCTGGTATTCTCAGGCTGAAAAGAGGCCATGGATATTGACACCAAATCCTAAAAGTAGGAGCCCGCAGCTGCCAAGAAAAGGCACATCTTTTAGATGCATCAATTCTGGTGCTTTGTCCAGCTCTTCCCACTTGCCCTGTAGTGGTGGCAGTGGGATTCATATTTGTGGGGTTGATGTCACCTTTGTATTGTATGGTGATGTGGCACCCCTAGGGGTATTTGCCACAAAAATAGTTACTGACAGTAAATACAAATACTAAAATAGCAAGACTGCACTACCACCTCCGGCCAGAAGGGGGAGCTCCAGAGACTCCCCTTGATCCATTCTGGTCTGAGAGAAGAAATGGCAGTTGGGCTAAGGAGCTGAAAGTGAGAGGTCATACAGCTGAATTTCTAACAGCCCTATGACGGTTTCCAGGCCCAAATCACCTGCCTGAGGAGAAAAGGGACAGAGATAAAGGACATTGTGAGAACCGGGTAGCATTAATCACTACCCAGAACAGGCGCAAAGACGGATACCGGATCCGTGGCTGTATTCATTATATATAATACAGCAACCGGAAAAACGTGAGGTGATATCAGCTTCATTAGGGCCGGACGCAGCAACAGACACAGAGTTCAGCGGTACTCCTGGAGGGGGTAAGCCGATAAAAGGACTCAGGTTGCCCGTCGAACCAGGACCCGGAGGGGACAGATTGGGCCGGCAGCCAGTTCACATACAGCAGCAGGGCCACACAGAAATTGCGTACAATAAGAGGCGAAGACCCCGGCAGGGTCAAAGTAACTCAGAGTTCCTATACAGACTCCGGTGACAGGACTGGTTGTAAATCCCTTTATGTTGAAGTAAACTGGTTAAACGTTTCAGTGCTTCAGACTTTCATTTGGACAATAGCTATCTATCCAGGATCAGGATCATCACCGCTGAGAGAACCTGCTGCTGATCAAGTAAGTGCCTGTTCCCTCATGATACCCCTTACACTGTGCATTGCCTGAGGCCACAGCACCGGGTCAAGCCACCCGTGACATCTCCCTCAAGAGACAGACCCCATTGGTCCGGTGCTGGGTACCCTGGTCTCCTGGGCGTCACAATTGGCGTCACGAACAGGATCTAGCCAGCCCGTATACCGGGTATTGTGTGCCGTGATTGGAGCCCAAAACTGTGAAAACTTGGATGAAAAATCTTGAAAATTGACTTTATTAAAGAAAAATCCATTCCCCATTGAAAACTATTGAAAGTGACTTTTCCCCATTGGTTATAATGGAGTAACGATGGCCGCCATCCCCTGAGGTAATCACCTCATAACCGTTAGGCACGAGACTGTTAATTGAGCTACGCCATCACCTGAACCCCAGTCTGACTGAAAAACTTCAGAATCCGCCATTACAGAGCGCGCGGCGGGCGGGAGCAGCAGGGGGCGTGTCATTGTGGGCGGCACCAAGCTGAGCGCTCTGACGTCAGAGCAAGGGGAAAACCGATCCTGCTGCACAGCGGAACAAATCTACACTATCCCGACGGAAGCGGAGGACCGGAAGGGTCCGGATTAACTAAGGGGGCACAGTATGTCGCAGCACGGAGACGCCGCAGCACCCGGCGACGCTAATGCAGCTGAAAGACAGAGTGTCGATAGAGAGTCCGGTAGCGCAGCGGTGCAAGGAGTGGCACCCATCATGCCGGTGCTGATGCCATATACCCCGGGTGGCCCATGGCTTCCAATGTATGAAGGCAAGCCTAATACCCTTGACGATTTCAGAGAAAAGATGCTGGCCCATTTTGACATGTTCCCCGTGGGTGAAGTTCAGCGTGTTAGTCTCCTGATGATGCAGTTAAGTGGCCATGCTAAGCGAGAAGTCACAGCATGGGCAGCTGATCTGAAAGGCACTGTTGAACGCATATTTGCTGGATTAAAAGCTACATTTGAAACCACTGCCAGCAGCAAAGCTAAAGTACGATTCTTTAATTGCAAACAAAAAGTTAATGAGGGCGTGAGAGACTTTGCCTTAAACCTGCAGGAAGCCCTTAAATCACTTACACTGGCTGAACCCATTTTTAACACCGGAGCGGATAAACTGCTAAGAGATCAATTTATTGAGGGACTCTACACCCCTTCTCACCGGGGGCATGTGAGCATGCTTGTTTTTAAGAACCCTGAATTGACATTTGCCCAATTAAAGGAGAGCGCTATACGTCTCCAGCCAGCTGGCAGAGGCACCTCGGGATCAGGAGCCTGCGCAACCCATGGCAGAGGCTCCTCAACAACAGGGAGTGCCAGTGACATCAGCTATGTCCGGGGCCATTGCTAAGCCCCTGGGGCCCAGTACTAATGAGGCTCTTCAACAAAAGCTTGACTCTTTAACTGATGTTGTTGCTTCAATGGCTAAAACCATGCAGGAGATGAGAGGACCCAAGATGGAGTTGGCAAACCGTAGAGAAGATGTTCCATGGATGAGACCCCGGAGATACCCGACATGGAGAGGACGACCCCGTGACCGCTACCAACTGGATGGACAGCCCATTTGCCGCCGTTGCCAGCAGCCAGGCCACTTTGCACGAGATTGTGATTTAAACGGGAATCCCCTGGGAATGCGGGCCGCTTCGCAGGAATGAACTTTCAAGGCCCAACACCCTGGCACGACAGGTACATCGGAGGACGACCCATTATCCCTATCGTGCTGGACGGAATGCCCCTCAACGTTTTGCTGGACACAGGTTCCCAGATTTCATCTATGCCGTATATCCTTTATAAGAGGTACTGGGCTGATGCAGATATTGATAAAGGGCCCTCTGATGTTGAACTAGATATATGGGCCAGTAATGGTAAGTTGGTACCGAAACTAGGTTTCAGGGAGATGACCATAAAGATTGGTAAAGTAGAATTGAAGAAACAGGGTATAATTGTTGTTGATGTTGACCGGCGGAACTGTGAACCAACTGTATTGATAGGAATGAATGTGTTAGAGAACTGCTTTTCCGAAGTCATTTCTGTCTTACAGCAAATTGCTGAAACTGCCCAATCCTGCCAGCAGAGAGTTCTCCGGAGGGAAATAAAAGTATTGATGTTAAGGCAACAGGTAGAAGTTGCAGGTGGAGAAATCGGCAGTGTGAGGGTAAGTGATCCAACGTCTATTGTAATCCCACCAAAAACAGAAATGCTGGTATGGTGTAGAGCAGCCATTGGTACTAAGGGACGAGATTATCAAGCCTTAACAGAACCAGTGTACACCGACAGCAGGCCCACTATACTCACAGCACGAGGGATAGTCGAGGTACACCGAGGACGGGTGCCGGTACGACTTTTGAACTGTGGAGAGGAAGAGGTCACTTTGCCAAGGTATGCTACAGTGGCAAAGCTATATACTGTTGACAACAATGCCATCACAACCATTGAGCCCTTAGAACCAACCTGTCAGGTGGAAGGCAATGGCTCAGATGGAGAAATGGAGGATTGGTGCCAACAGCTACACGTGGGCATAAATTCAACACCTACCCATCAAAAACAAGGGGTGTATAGGCTAGTGACGGAATATGAACAAGTCTTCAGTAAACACCCATTGGACTTCGGACGGATAGAAGGGGTAGAACACACAATCCCCACCGGTGACCATCCCCCAATAAAAGAAAGATATAGACCCATACCGCCCGCTCACTATCAATGTGCAAAAGATATGCTGAGGGAGATGAAACAGGCCGGGGGAATGAGAGACAGCTGTAGCCCCTGGGCGGCCCCTCTAGTGATTGTCAAAAAAAAAGACGGAACCATGAGAATGTGCGTAGACTACCGGCAGATTAATAACATCACCCATAAAGACGCCTACCCCTTGCCTAGGATAGAAGAGTCCTTGACCGCTTTGAAATCTGCTAATTATTTTTCCACCTTAGACTTAACAAGCGGGTATTGGCAAGTCCCTGTGGCTGAGAGAGATAAGGAAAAGACGGCATTCACCACACCAATGGGTCTAAGTGAATTTAATCGCATGCCGTTCGGACTCTGCAATGCATCCGGTACCTTCCAGCGGCTGATGGAATGCTGCCTCGGACACAAGAACTTCGAGACCGTCCTCCTGTACCTAGATGATGTGATCGTCTACTCAAAGACTTATGAACAACACTTAAAAGACCTGGCAGAAGTGTTCGAAGCCTTATCCAGGTATGGCATGAAAATCAAGCCATCCAAATGTCACCTTCTCAAGCCAAAGGTACAGTACCTGGGACACATTGTGAGTTCGGAGGGAGTAGCACCGGATCCCGAGAAAATAACCGCCATAAGGGATTGGCCGAGACCTACCAGCGCAAAAGAAGTGAGGCAATTCCTGGGATTGGTGGGTTACTATCGCAGATTTATAAAAGGATTTACCAAGTTGGCAGCACCATTGCAAGACGCCTTGGTAGGGCAGACGAAGAAACCTTCAAACCGAAACCCTCCTTTCCAGTGGAACGACGAAAGGGAAGACTCCTTTGAACAACTAAAGAAGGCACTAACCTGAGAGGAGGTTCTGGCATACCCAGATTACCATCAGCCTTTCATCCTCTACACCGATGCCAGCAATGTGGGACTAGGAGCGGTGCTGTCACAAAAGCAAGAAGGTCGGGAGAAAGTCATCGCCTTTGCAAGTAGAAAGCTCTGGCCTACTGAAAAAAATCCAGAAAATTATAGCTCCTTCAAATTGGAACTACTGGCAGTAGTTTGGGCTGTGACTGAACGTTTCAAACACTATCTGGCCGCTGCAGAATTTATTGTCTATACTGACAACAATCCATTGACCCACCTGGACACAGCCAAATTAGGTGCGTTAGAACAGCGAAGGATAGCCCGGTTATCTAATTACAACTTCAAGATCAAGTATCGAGCAGGTCGCAAGAATGGAAATGCCGATGCCCTATCCCGGATGCCACACTTGAGAGATGTAGAAGAAGAAATGGGGGAGCTTGAAGAAATTGAACTACCAGCCTTCCATCATCCCAAGGCGAAACATCATCAGTCAAGTACCTATCAGAAACAACAAGAGGTGAATTTTAATCCGTTAGCACACCATAGATGGGCTGACACCCAAGACAGCAATCCGGCTGTGAAGTTGGTGAAGGAACTGTTAACTGAGCAAAGTGCATATCCCGATGAGGATGCCCCAGAAGAGACGCATCAACTCTGGAAAGAGAGAGGCAAAATGTTCCTGTATCAAGGGAAGCTCTGTAGAAGGTACACCAATCCGAAAACACATGAATTGGTTTGGCAGATTATCGTGCCTAAACAAGATGTGAAGATGGTCCTCGAAGCTTACCATAATGGTGCTGGTCACTTCGGTTGGAAAAAGTTAGAAGTACTTCTAAGAGAAAGATTTTATTGGGTCGGGATGAGAAAATCAATCGAACAGTGGTGCAGAAATTGTGGCCCATGCAACCTCAGAAGAAACGATCAAAAGAACCAAAGAGCACCACTGCAGCCCATAATCACCAAACAACCACTTGAACTTGTAGCCATAGACCACGTGAAGTTAATACCAAGCCTGTCCGGCTATGTCTATGCCTTGACCATCGTGGACCATTATTCACGCTTCTTGGTAGTAGTACCCGTAAAAGATCCGACAGCAAAAACAGCAGCCAAAGCGTTCCAAAAGTACTTTTGTAGACCCCATGGATATCCGGAACAGGTTCTCACCGACCAAGGTACAGCCTTTGAATCAGAGATCTTCAGAGAATTCTGTAATATGTATGGTTGCAAAAAGATCCGGACGACGGCCTATCATCCACAAACAAACGGCTTATGCGAGAAGATGAACCATATTGTAATAGACCTACTAAAGACTTTACCTGAGACAGAAAGGAATCAATGGCCAGAGAAATTGCCTGACTTGGTGGATCTGTATAATCATGTCCCGGTGAGCTCCACCAACTGCACCCCAGCTTACCTTATGCGTGCAAGACCCGGCCAATTACCAATCGATCTAGAAATGGGAATTCTGAAACCAGACGCAGAAGTTCAAGACTCCAATTTGGATATCATACGGCAAAAGCAATATCGCCAAGTGCAAGAGAGTGTGGAAAGAAGCCTTCAGCAAACTAGAGAAAGACAAGAGCGAACTTTCAACCAGAATGCTCTAGCGACCCCATTAAGACCGGGTGATCAAGTGCTCAAGAGAAACCGTCGAACCAATAAACTAGACAATCAGTGGGAAGCCGTACCCTACACAGTTTTACCAACAAGAATGGATAATCCTAAAATGTGTCTCATTAGCAAAAACGGAGGCTTAACATCTGTATTAGTGTCAAGAGACAATCTTAAATTGTGTCCGGAAGCATTGAAAGAGCCAGAAGTTGTCCAGCCAGAATCAGAAGTTATTCAACCCATTCACGGTGGACTTGCCAACTCCATAGTCATGGAATTATCTTTAGCAGAGCGGGCAGATACTACATCCGCAGTAGACAGTAGTACACCACATGAAGAGATATCGCTATTACGTAGATCACAGCGTAGTACCCAGGGTCAATTACCGGCCAGGTATGCGGATTACCAATTATAAAACTATAGTCATTGTTATCATTCTGCAACGTTTAAGCCCAGTACCTACAGAGACTTGTCTGTATGAACTTCTTGCATATTCTTGAACTTGTTATCAGCCTGGAGGCACTAAATCAAAGCTCCGGAAAGACTGCTTTTTGAACTTTGCTTTTTGCTCTTTTTGAACTTTCTTTAGACTTTATATTGACAACTTCGTTGGAAAAATGGAACTAAATTCCTGGATACAAAGTGCAGTGCCTTTCCTAGTACCTTCAAGGATAGGACTGTATTAATGGACGCTATTTGAAGTGACTTTTTACAGAACTCTATTTTTGTTTCCTTGAGTGGTTTTTGTAACTTTTCATTTTTAAGACTCTGTATATATTAATTGTTATTTCAAAATGTTATCGTCCCACAGTCCCGGAGTACTGTTCTTAACTAAGGGGGAATGTGGCACCCCTAGGGGTATTTGCCACAAAAATAGTTACTGACAGTAAATACAAATACTAAAATAGCAAGACTGCACTACCACCTCCGGCCAGAAGGGGGAGCTCCAGAGACTCCCCTTGATCCATTCTGGTCTGAGAGAAGAAATGGCAGTTGGGCTAAGGAGCTGAAAGTGAGAGGTCATACAGCTGAATTTCTTAACAGCCCTATGACGGTTTCCAGGCCCAAATCACCGGCCTGAGGAGAAAAAGGACAGAGAAAAAGGACATTGTGAGAACCGGGTAGCATTAATCACTACCCAGAACAGGCGCAAAGACGGATACCGGATCCGTGGCTGTATTCATTATATATAATACAGCAACCGGAAAAACGTGAGGTGATATCAGCTTCATTAGGGCCGGACGCAGCAACAGACACAGAGTTCAGCGGTACTCCTGGAGGGGGTAAGCCGATAAAAGGACTCGGGTTGCCCGTCGAACCAGGACCCGGAGGGGACAGATTGGGCCGGCAGCCAGTTCACATACAGCAGCAGGGCCACACAGAAATTGCGTACAATAAGAGGCGAAGACCCCGGCAGGGTCAAAGTAACTCAGAGTTCCCATACAGACTCCGGTGACAGGACTGGTTGTAAATCCCTTTATGTTGAAGTAAGCTGGTTAAACGTTTCAGTGCTTCAGACTTTCATTTGGACAATAGCTATCTATCCAGGATCAGGATCATCACCGCTAAGAGAACCTGCTGCTGATCAAGTAAGTGCCTGTTCCCTCATGATACCCCTTACACTGTGCATTGCCTGAGGCCACAGCACCGGGTCAAGCCACCCGTGACATCTCCCTCAAGAGACAGACCCCATTGGTCCGGTGCTGGGTACCCCGGTCTCCTGGGCGTCACAGTGACATCAAGCCAATGGCTTAGTAAAGGAGAGGTGTCTATGAGACACCTCTCCATTACTAATCCTATAGTTATATGGTAAATAAAGACACAGCCAGAATAAAGTTTTTTAATTAAAAATAAAACAAAACACATTGTTTAAGTTGGTGGCTTGCACTAAATTAAATATGAATTAAAGTGCAATTGCAACCCGGGGTCCACCGTGCAGAGATGTGTAACTGCTGCTAGTGTGAAAAATGGTGGAACGAAGCAGTGAGCATTAGCCTTAGCCTTAATCAGACTGTGTTAACTCCACATAGTATGAACCGTATGCAAAGTATCAAGCTCAAATACTTCACTGAGCGGTACTGCACTCAATATGCTGAGTATTATACCATGTTAAATGTCACAGGGATGATAGCACATGGATTGCGCTCGCTTTGCAACTAAACTGTGTCAATCGCACACAAGAATGAAGCAGATGCAGAACCAAAGGAAAGAACAAATGTGATGCTAGGTTCAAAGCCGTTTCCCTGAGAGGTGTAGACTGAGGGTTGGACGTGCTTTAAAACTCAGCTGTGCTAACCGCACACATGGAGGAAACAAATGCAAAGCCAAGGGTAGCCCACATGCTCCGCTGGGGGTCTTTTATACACAAGGCTTCACCTCAAACACTCACGCACAGTCAGCCAAGATGTTGCTCGCGGGCCAAACTGGAACCGCCACCTCACAGGTGTAGCAACCATTCGACCACCAATGAGCAGACACCACATCACAGACATGCTCATGGAGATCTGTGAAGTCACTGAGCTTAAACTGCAATGACCTCATCACTGGCTTTTTTCCCACAGTGCTGAGGTCACCGCAGTTCAGCCTGACTGGGAACGCAGCCTCAGTGACCAGAGGTAGCCTCAATGATGTCACTGCTAGTCATTAAGGGGTTCTCAGCCTGGACGTTCGCATCTAGGCACCATTCAGGTTGAAATCTATTTATCTTGGATTATGGCATGGGACAGAAGGATGGAGAGGTGAGGGATATTGTTGTTTTTTTTATTTTTGTTTTCTTACAGGAGATGAGGGACTCAGCGGAATTAGGTGTTAGGTGAGTATAACTGTGTTTGTTTTTTTAAATAAAAATGGAAAAGTGTGTGTAAGGTGTTGGGATTTTCCCGCTGTGAGGGACAGATCCCAGGCATTGCCTGGTGCTGTGGTCTCCCATTCTGGTCCGGCCGAGGCAGGTGCTGCTCACCGTAGACGTCGGTCCCAGCGTTTTGCTCAAGCTCATTATATTCTTGTGGTTACTGCTGGCTCTCCAGCTAAGTCTATGGCAATATGCGAAATTTAAGTGCAGCCTGATGCTCGGGAGTCTAAGTCCAGAGTTCACCCTACTGAGAATTTCTCTCCGTGATAATTGCTAGAGATAGGTACTCCAAGTTTCACCATTGCACAATGTACAAAGGTTTCCAAATATTTCCCAAGGGGTTTATATCAGAGACGCCGAAAGAGACCGTGATGGGGACCTCACAATATATTTTGATATTTTGCAGTTATTATAATTGTTAAACATAGGGGGTACAAGTTTCACCATTACACAATGTACAAACGTTCACAAATTTAAAAACATTACCCACATGGGGTATACATATATGACCACTAAGTACTTGCAGCAGAAGCGGGAGGAGTAGAAAATAGTTTCCAGAACAAAATGGGTTTGGATGGTAAGAGATGGACGTTAAGACATCTTTCAAAAAAGAACATTTGGGCTGCATTTATGCTGGGTTGCTGTCATCCATAGGGTTTACAAAGTTGAAGGAAATCCAGCCCTTGTTCAATTTTAGAAGAGTCAGCCTGTCTGCATCGGTATTTTTGCACCGGCTGAACTAAAAACCCACTCACACAATGCACAGGACATGGCAGGACCTCCAAGGTGTACAATTAGAGATCAGGCCAAGTGTGCAGCTTTGACAAACAAAAGTTAAAGGACACTAAAGAATCAGGAAGGATGCTGGTATGGTCACTTAAGTACTAATTCACCAACTTGGTTAACTTCTCCCTCATTGTCATAGTTACACCCACATATAGCCCTTGCTGATGTAATGGTTTCATCAAAATGGCTCAATTGGTGAACATTCCCATCCTGAGTTGCACCAGGTGTGCATGGCCCTCCCCTGTAATCATTGTGGATGAAAAGAGTCGGTACCTATGCCAGCAGCATTGTCTGTGGGTAATTTTTTCAGCAACTCTTCAACAACGGCCGTATGGCATGCATGCACTGAAAATGACACGCCTGGCTCTGACATGAGAGAAGGAAATCTCTCCTTGCACCGTGGGTCAAGAAAGGTTCATAGCCACCTTTGAAAGCCAAAATATCTGTCACGCGAGGGAAAGGCATCTGCACATGAACTGCAGACTACAAAGAGTAAAACATTCAATTTTTTTATACCTCCTTTATGACACATGCCAACAGCAGACTCAGTGAAAGTGCTGGTAAATAGTGATGTTTGCATATCTCTGCATGCTTTGCAACAGTTGCACAACTGCTAGATAAATATATGCTATTTATTTAACCAACATAATTTTTTTATGTCATCTTTATGACACACGCCAACAGCAGACCAAGGGAAATTACTGGTAAATAGTGACATTTGCGTACCTCAGCAGGACCATCGAGCCTGTCTAGGATTCAGCCGTTTGGCAGACTCGAGGTAAATCAAATTCTTATGATCGGTCAAGACCACAATACGGTGCTTAGCTCCCTCAAGCCAATGTCACCACTCCTCAAACGCCCACTTCATAGCCAACAACTCCCGATTGCCGACATCATAATTGCGTTCAGCAGGCGAAAACTTACAGGAAAAGAAGGCACACGGTTTCATTAAGGAACCAACAGGATCCCTCTGAGACAAAACGGCCCCTGCCCCAATCGCAGAAGCGTCAACCTCAACCTGAAACGGAAGAGAAACATCCGGTTGGCGCAACACCGGAGCAGAAGTAAATCGACGTTTAAGCTCCTGAAAGGCAGAGACAGCCGCAGAGGACCAATTCGCCACATCAGCGCCTTTCTTCGTCAAATCGGTCAAGGGTTAAACCACACTGGAAAAATTAGCAATGAAACGGCGATAAAAATTTGCAAAACCCAAAAATTTCTGAAGGCTCTTCACGGATGTGGGTTGAATCCAATCATGAATGGCCTGAACCTTAACCGGATCCATCTCTATAGACGAGGGAGAAAAAATAAAGCCCAAAAAGGAAACCTTCTGCACCCCAAAGAGACACTTAGACCCTTTCACAAATAGGGCATTGTCACGAAGGGTCTGAAATACCATCCTGACCTGTTCCACATGAGACTCGCAATCATCGGAAAAAATCAAAATATCGTCCAAATATACAATCAAGAACTTATCAATATAAGTCCGGAAAATATCATGCATGAAGGACTGAAAAACAGATGGAGCATTAGTGAGCTCGAATGGCATCACAAGGTATTCAAAATGGCCTTCTGGCGTGTTAAACGCAGTTTTCCATTCATCACCCTGCTTAATACAAACAAGATTATATGCCCCCCGAAGGTCAATCTTCGTAAACCAACTAGCTCCCTTAATCCTAGCAAACAAATCAGTAAGCAAAGGTAAAGGGTATTGAAACTTGACCGTGATTTTATTCAAGAGGCGATAATCAATACAGGTCTCAAGGAACCATCTTTTTTAGCAACAAAAAAGAACCCCGCTCCCAACGGTGAAGAAGATGGCCGAATATGCCCTCTCTCCAAAGACTTCTTAATATAGCTCCGCATGGTGGTATGTTCAGGCACAGACAGGTTGAAAAGTCGACCCTTAGGAAACTTACAGCCTGGAATCAAGTCAATAGCACAATCGCAGTCCCTGTGCGGTGGAAGGAAACTGGACTTGGGCTCATCGAATACATCGTGAAAATCAGACAAAAACTCTGGAATTTCAGAAGAGGAAGAAGAGGAGATTGACATCAAAGGAACATCATTATGAACCCCCTGACAACCCCAACTAGTCACAGACATGGACTTCCAATCCAACACAGGATTATGTACCTGCAACCACGGAATACCCAGCACAATAGCATCATGCAAATTATGCATCACCAGAAATCGACAATCTTCCTGATGGGCTGGCGCCATGCGCATGGTCACCTGTGTCCAAAACTGGGGCTTATTTTTAGCCAAGGGTGTAGCATCAATGCCCCTTAAAGGAATAGGGTTCTGCAAAGGCTGCAAGGAAAAACCACAAGGCCTGGCAAACTCAAAGTCCATTATGTTCAAGGCGGCGCCTGAATCCACAAACGCCATGACAGAAAATGATGACAATGAGCAGATCAAGGACACAGATAACAGAAATTTATGTTGTACAGTACTGATGGTAAATGAACTAGCGATCCTCTTTGTCCGCTTAGGGCAGACTGAAATGACATGAGAAGCGTCGCCACAATAATATCACAACCCATTCTGACATCTGAATCCTTGTCGTTCTGTTCTAGACAGAATCCTATCACACTGCATTGGCTCAGGAATCTGCTCTGAGGACAACGCCACAGCGCGCACAGTTCTGCGCTCCCGCAAGCGCCGGTCAATCTGAATGGCCAGAGACATAGAATCACTCAGACAGGAAGGCGTGGGAAACCCCACCATAACATCTTTAACGGATTCAGAAAGACCCTTTCTGAAAATTGCCGCCAAAGCATCATTATTCCATTTAGTCAACACAGACCATTTTCTGAATTTCTGACAATACAATTCTGCCGCCTCTTGACCCTGAGACAGGGCCAACAAGGTCTTCTCAGCTTGATCCACAGAATTAGGTTCATCATATAATAATCCTAAAGCCTGAAAAAAGGAGTCTACATTAAGCAAAGCCGGATTCCCAGATTCCAGGGAAAACGCCCAGTCCTGCGGGTCGCCACGCAGCAGGGAGATGACGATTTTAACGTGCTGAATGGAATCACCGAAGGATCGAGGTCTCAAAGCAAAAAACAGTTTACAGTTGTTTTTAAAACTCTAAAATTTGGACTTGTCACCAAAAAACAAATCAGGAGTAGGAATCTTCAGTTCTAAAACAGGAGTCTGAACAATATAATCAGAAATACCCTGTACCCTAGCAGCAAGCTGGTCTACACGAGAAGCTAATTCCTGAACATTCATGCTAGCACTAGGCTCCTCAGCCACCCAGAGATAAAGAGGGAAGAGAAGATAAAGCAGACTGAAGAAAAAAATGGCTCAACACCTTTCTTCCCTTCTTCTGAGATGCATTTAACTCATTATTGGCCAGTTGTACTGTTATGATCTGGTGACCTTGGAGCAGCATGAAAACTTTCACTGGAGTAGGTGGTAACTATACTGACTGCAAATCCTGATCTTAACATCGCAACTAGAAGTAGCCGTGGGGTGTACCTAACAAACCCTAGACACCTAGTCACAGCCGGAGGACTAGATACCCCTATAGATGGAAATAGGAATACTACCTTGCCTCAGAGCAGAACCCCAAAGGATAGACAGCCCCCCACAAATATTGGCTGTGAGTAGGAGAGGAAAGACAAACACAGGCAGAAAACAGGATTTAGCACAAGAGGCCCCTCTAGCTAAAATAAGAAAGGATAGAACAGAGTCCTGTGCGGTCAGTATTAAAACCCTTCCAAAAATATCCACAGCAGATTATACAAAAAATTCCTCCATCTAACTAAAGACGTGGAACATATATCTGCAACTCCAGAGACTCCTACACTCAGAGCAGGAATACAATCAAAAAACAAGCACACAGCTTGTGTGCCATAGAAAAAGAAACAGACACTTATCTTTGCTGAATTGGCAGCTAAGCAGGAGAAGCCAGACAGAGATCCAACACTTCCCAAGAAACATTGACAACTGGCAAGGACTAATGAGTCCTGCAAACCTAAATACCCCAGTCAGAATTGCAATCAACAGATACACCTGTCCAGGACTGCAGGCAAGGGACAACTGCATTACCACCTACAACCACCGGAGGGAGTCCAAAAGCAGAATTCACAACACTGATCTATCACTTTGCTGTGCACTGTGTCAGATCTGCGATATGACGTGCACTTCTGCAGGCTTACCAGCGCTTGCTCTGAGCAGGCGCTGGTAAGCCACCTCCCTGCAGGACCCGGATGCAGCCCCGTGGCCATTTTGGATCCGGGCCTGCTGCAGGGAGGAGGAGGTAATAGACCCTCGCAGCAGCGAAGCTCTGGGGGTCTCAGGAAAGCCTGCAGGGAGCCCCCTCCCTGCGCGATGCCTCCCTATACCGCAGTGTGTCGGGGGTTAATGTGCCGGGGCGGTACGTGACCGCTCCTGGCACATAGTCCCGGAAGTCAGCCGCGATCGGCCGCGCTCCCCCCGTGAGCTTGACCAATCGCATATGACGTACTATCCCGTCGGTGGTCATACGGGCCCACCCCACCTCGACGTGATAGTACGTCTAATGTCAGAAAGGGAATAGAATGTAATAAATCCCCCCCAATAGAATGTAATACAGCACAGCCCCCATAGAATGTAATACAGCCCCCCAATAGCCCCACAATCCAGTTATCACTCATTGATATATTTAAAAAACACAAAAAAAACTCTCCTCACCTCTCCTCTTGCCCGCGCTGCTCCCGGCTCCGGTCTCAGCAGCTGCAGTCTGCCCGCCCGACACATAGCAGGTATGCGATGATATGACGTCATCACGCACCCACAGTGTCAGAGGCAGAGCAGGGAATGATGGGAGAGGGAGCGACAGCAGACGCTCTCTCCTCCATCATTGTATTCAACTGTACAGGTGTCATAGTCGGCTGTGGCGAGCGGCCCACGACTGCCTCTCTGGCATTTGCCAGAAATGCCCAATGGCCAGTCTGGCCCTGGTGCCCAATGTATTCACTAATCACTAATCTAGATATGTGGTGAGCACCTTGAACCACCAGGTGCTTCGCAGAAATTTATAACATTTGATCTGTGAAAAATAGCTCAATTTTTTTTTAATTTTCACAAGGGTAACAAGAGAAATTGCATCATACAAATTGTTGCACACTTTCTCCTGTGTATGTCTATACCTCATATGTGGGGGGAAAAGTACTGTTTGGGCACATGGCAGGGCTCAGAAAGGAAGGGGTGACATTTTCAAAGGCAGACTTTGATGCAATTGTGTGTGGGTGTCATGATGTGTTTGGAGAGCCTAAACAGTGGAAAACCCATACAAAAGACCCCATTTTGGAAACTAGAACCCTCAAGGAATTTATTTGGAGCACCTTGAACCTCCAGGTCTTCACAGAATTTTACAATGTTGATCTGTGAAAATTTAAAAAAAATTCCCTCATTTTCATTTTCATAAGGATAGCAGGAGAAAATGGACATCAAAATTTGTTGTACATTTACTCTTTAGCATGCCGATATCCAATATTTGGCCAAAAACTACTTTTTAAGCACATGGCAAAGCTTAGAAGGAAAAATGTGCCATATCACAGTTCAGATTTTGCTAGAATGGTTTGAGGCTGCCATGTCACATTGGCAGAGCACCTGAGGTGCCAGTACAGTAGAAAGCTTCCCCCATATATGACCTCATTTTACAAACTGCACTCCCCAATGAATTTGATTAGGGGTGAAGTGATCATATTGATGCAACATGTAACTCACAGAATGTTATACTTTTTTTGCGGTAAAGAAAGAATAATTAAATTTTATCACTAAAATGTTGTTTTAGCCCCAAGCTCTTAATCTTTCTAAGGACTAATAGGTTAAAAAGAACCTGTTTGTTGTAAAAAAAAACAATCCTGAGTATGCCAATACCCTACATGTAAATGGGAAATACTTTTCAGGCACAGTGCAAAGCTCAGAAAGGAAAGTAGGGTCATATTATAGTACAGATTTTACTGTTATGGTTTGTGGGAGCCATGACCCACTGGGAGAGTCCCTGAAGTGCCAGAACAGCAGAATTCCTCATAATTGACCCCATTTTACAAACTGCACCTCTTGATGAATTAATCTAGGGTTGCAGTGATCATATTGATAGTACAGGTGTGTCACAGAATGTTATACTATTGGGCAGTGAAGAAAATATTATTACATTTTTACCCCTAAAATTATCAATATTATCTTGAATATGAGTCTGTTTCCTCCGTAGTTCACGCGTGCGCAAAGCAATCTTGCCTTGTGCATGCACAGCATGCAAAAAGCATTAGTGCGCATGCGCCGGCACACTATGTCCCGGAAGTTTTTCGCTGTGTTCCGGGACATAGTGCGCCGGTGCATGCGCACTAATGCTTTTCGGCTTTACCCGCAGTTGGGCAAAGCATAATGCTCGTGCGCAAGGCAAGATTGCTTTGTGCATGCGTGAACTATGGAGGAAACAGACTCATATTCAAGATAATTTTGTGGCCAGTGGGAAAGGAAGGGGTGCATGAAAGGAGAGAAAACACCGCCCTTCGGACCGGACAGAGAGCCCGCCAAATTCAGATGACAGAGTCCCTTTAAATGTTGTTTTGAGCACTTGAGTGGTGCAGTTTTTAGAATGGTGTCAATTTGGGTATTTTCTGTCATATAGATCCCTCAAAGTCACTGCAAATGTGAGGTGGTCTCTAAAAAAATGGTTTTGTAAATTTTGTTGGAGAAATGAAAAATTGCTGGTCAAATTTAACTCTTCTAACTTCCTCACAAAAAATAATGTTTCAAAAATGTTGCTGATATAAAGTAGACATGTGGAAAATGTTATTTGTTAACAATTTTGTGTGATAGCTCTCTGATTTAAGGCCATAAAAATTAAGAGTTTGAAAATTGCAACATTTTTGCCAAATTTTTATTTTTTTCACAAGTAAACGCAAGCCATATCGAAGAAATGTTATCACTATCAAGTACAATATGTAAGAAAAAACATTTTCAGAATCAGTGGGATCCGTAGAAGTGTTCCAGAGTGATCACCACATTAAGTGACACTGGTCAGAATTTTAAAAATTGGTCTGGTCATAAAGTTGCATATATGTATACAGTGGGGCAAAAAAGTATTTAGTCAGTCAGCATTAGTGCAAGTTCCACCACTTAAAAAGATGAGAGGCGTCTGTAATTTACATCATAGGTAGACCTCAACTATGGGAGACAAACTGAGAAAAAAAAATCCAGAAAATCACATTGTCTGTTTTTTTAACATTTTATTTGCATATTATGGTGGAAAATAAGTATTTGGTCAGAAACAAACAATCAAGATTTCTGGCTCTCACAGACCTGTAACTTCTTCTTTAAGAGTCTCCTCTTTCCTCCACTCATTACCTGTAGTAATGGCACCTGTTTAAACTTGTTATCAGTATAAAAAGACACCTGTGCACACCCTCAAACAGTCTGACTCCAAACTCCACTATGGTGAAGACAAAAGAGCTGTCAAAGGACACCAGAAACAAAATTGTAGCCCTGCACCAGGCTGGGAAGACTGAATCTGCAATAGCCAACCAGCTTGGAGTGAAGAAATCAACAGTGGGAGCAATAATTAGAAAATGGAAGACATACAAGACTACTGATAATCTCCCTCGATCTGGGGCTCCACGCAAAATCCCACCCCATGGGGTCAGAATGATCACAAGAACGGTGAGCAAAAATCCCAGAACCACGTGGGGGGACCTAGTGAATGAACTGCAGAGAGCTGGGACCAATGTAACAAGGCCTACCATAAGTAACACACTACGCCACCATGGACTCAGATCCTGCAGTGCCAGACGTGTCCCACTGCTTAAGCCAGTACATGTCTGAAGTTTGCTAGAGAGCATTTGGATGATCCAGAGGAGTTTTGGGAGAATGTCCTATGGTCTGATGAAACCAAACTGGAACTGTTTGGTAGAAACACAACTTGTCGTGTTTGGAGGAAAAAGAATACTGAGTTGCATCCATCAAACACCATACCTACTGTAAAGCATGGTGGTGGAAACATCATGCTTTGGGGCTGTTTCTCTGCAAAGGGGCCAGGACGACTGATCCGGGTACATGAAAGAATGAATGGGGCCATGTATCGTGAGATTTTGAGTGCAAACCTCCTTCCATCAGCAAGGGCATTGAAGATGAAATGTGGCTGGGTCTTTCAACATGACAATTATCCAAAGCACATCGCCAGGGCAACAAATGGGTGGCTTCGTAAGAAGCATTTCAAGGTCCTGGAGTGGCCTAGCCAGTCTCCAGATCTCAACCCTATAGAAAACCTTTGGAGGGAGTTGAAAGTCCGTGTTGCCAAGCGAAAAGCCAAAAACATCACTGCTCTAGAGGAGATCTGCATGGAGGAATGGGCCAACATATCAAAAACAGTGTGTGGCAACCTTGTGAAGACTTACAGAAAACATTTGACCTCTGTCATTGCCAACAAAGGATATATTACAAAGTATTGAGATGAAATTTTGTTTCTGACCAAATACTTATTTTCCACCATAATATGCAAATAAAATGTTAAAAAAACAGACAATGTGATTTTCTGGATTTTTTTTTCTCAGTTTGTCTCCCATAGTTGAGGTCTACCTATGATGTAAATTACAGACGCCCCTCATCTTTTTAAGTGGTGGAACTTGCACTATTGCTGACTGACTAAATACTTTTTTGCCCCACTGTATATTATAGCTTTCATCTGCTCTATCTAGACCACAGTCTGCTATTGGGCCCGCTCCAAAGTCCCTAACATGCTTATGACGTAATGGTACATCCTGGACAGTTAAGAGGTTAAATTACGGGGAAATTGTTAAATGTTTAAATTATTTAAATATATGGTAAATATTTAAATTTTAGTTGATCAATGTAAATGGATCTTCAGAAAAAGTGGCAGAGGATAACCAGTTCAAGGTGAGTTTAATTATTTACTAATAAAGACATGTTAAGATAATTCAGTGGCTTCACTTGCTGTCCTGCAGATTTACCAAGCATTAACTTTACAGACAGTGTGTTGAGCTATTTTCATTGCGGGCTGTTCTAATACACGTATCGTTCAAGCGGCAAGCTACGCAAATAGTATACTGGTGTGTTGTTGAAAGAGTGGCATTTTGTTAAGAAAGAATATTCTACATCCATATCTAAAACCACATATAACAGAAAGCAATATATTATCTTGAGTTGTAGCAGAGCTGAGTGTGTCATTTGGTATCTTCACACTAAAGCTATTTGTTTTCTTTGACAAAAAACTAAGAGAGTGCATTTCATTTTCCTTTACCTTTTCAAAAATCCGTAAAGAAATTACTCATTATACCAAGAATTGCTGAACATGTCAAGTTGATGAATGTTGTTTTTTTATATGGGATGTTTCCTACTTTCACCTTGGTTTATACAAAGGTAAAATAAGAATATCACACTTAAGTATAAATATATAAAAGTTACTTTCATTGAACTGGGAGGTGTTATATTAAAGTTAAAGTCTGAAACAGTGGAGCTGATATGCAGCGCACCACATTAAATAAGAGCTTCTGACATGTATATTGATCATGCTGTCTATTTTAGCACAGGGTAACCTGGCATACACCTAGGTCAGTGTAAGTGTGTAAGTGTCACACTTTTAGCTTCCTGGTAGGTGCAGCATATTGTACAATATGCAAATATGCAAAAACAATGATAAGAGTCCACAGTATAGAGGAATGTTCAGAGGCTCCTCAATGAAGGATAATACCTATATATTCTTCTAGATTAAATACAAAATTTCTTTAGAGCACCGCTCCAGCATTTTTTTTAGTGGTGGAATGGAGCTACTAAACCAAGTTCCCTCTCCCTAGTATTATACTTACCAGTCACCATCTTCATCTGTTCCTTTCAGTGCTGGTGTCCAGCAGTTTGTGACCTGCCGGTCCGTTTCAGTGTCTGCTGAGAGATCCAGAAATCACAGCTCAATGTAAATCAGAACGAGGCCAGAACGAAACTTTCCTAGACTTGCATTGAGAGTGTGTGACTGCGACCTTCTGGTCACTTAGAAGTTGCGCTTACAAGATGGGGGTGTGGGACCAGAGTGGCACTGTGAAAAAGTGAAAGACAACAGCTGGTAGGTATAAAGCTAGGGTTAAGGAACGTAGCTTAGTAGCACCACTCCAGCGCTGAAAAAAAAAACAAAAGTTGGAAAGAAACTTTAAAGCAGTTGTCCAGAAAAGAGAAGCTATCACCCATCAGCAAGTGGAGGTCCAACAATTGAGACCCTCTCCAGCTAGTAGAATGGGGCACTTTTATGAACAGGAATGCATACTGCCGCTCCATTTTTACAGGTTCAAAATGGAGGATATGTGGTTATTAATGTTAACTAGACAATTCCATTTAATCCGACATAGTATATATTTCTAAATTATGCCTTGTCCCATAGTATGCAAAGCTATTTTGGCTGGAAAATGAAAACCACCATGAAAGACCACATTATAGTCAAGCAGGTTTATTAGGTGCTGTTGGAGTTCTGTTATGTGCTGGTTCCATAATTGCCAATATCATTCTTTTTCTGTTCCAATAATTTAATCGAAGATTTGAAATAATGAAGCACAAATGTGAAGAAAGATGATGCTATAAAATATCTGTGTACAATGACAAAAGTAATGTCTTCTTACTCTCACCTTAGAGAATTCATCAAATAGAATTTTTTTTTTGTAAAAGTGATAATCTAGATTTGCTTGTATTAGAATTTCATGCAGCACTAACCTTTATTATGTTCTTTAGATTTAATCTTGGTCCATTCCGCGATTTGTGGATCACTATAAACATTTGCCTGGCTTTGTTCTACAAAATTCTGTGATTAAACTCAGTTTTGTCTAAAGTGTACAATTTCTTGAGCATCATAGAGTAGCAGGAAAACTATAGCATTCCAGGAATTGGGATTTAGTTCAGAGATTGCAGACTAGTTACAAAATTTCAAAGCAAGAAAATACTAGCTGAAGATTTCCCCATCACATTGCATCAACCACAAACGCTTAGCTTCAGAAGTCTCCATGACTGCTAGCATAAGAAATCCCCATAAGGCTATGTTTATGCGTTGTGTTTCTGCAGCATTTTTTTCAGCAGCACAAACTTGCTCTCTTGGTAGCAATACCTCAGTTTTCAAAATGGCTGTATTTTTAGCGTTTTTGCTTTTGATGCAGTTTTTTCGCTCAGTTTTTTTGTGTGCAGATTAATTGTGTAATACTTCTACAATAAATGTTTGATAAACTTAGTTTTATTCACCAAAAATGCTACAAAAAAGCTAAATAACATTTTTTTCAGCGTTTTTGCATTTTTTTATTCGTTTTTATGAATGAAAAAACACCGCAAAAATGCTGTAAAATGCAGAAAGACTTGACATGCTGCAGATTTAAAAAACGCTGAAGTCTTCCAATTCTGGAATAAGAAAAAAGCAAGCCTGTGTGTGAGATTTCTGAAATTTCGTAGCATTTGATGGTACTATAAAAAGCAACTTTTAATTTGCATTAAAAAAAGCTGCAAAAATGGAACATGTGAACCTAGCCTAAAGGTACATATGTACCCATCATGAGTATTTGATGTTGCAGATTTTCTGCATTATTTCTGCACCTATTAGGCTGGGATCACATGACAGCAGGTACGGACTGGGGCTGAAATTCAGCCCGGCATTTGAAATCACACAGGCCCATGCTGTCCCCGTCCCCAAGCACCAGATAGGATATATTACTAATATTACCCTGGATGGAGGTAAGCAAGATTTACTACAAGACTAATATTTCTAATGATACTCGTGGCCTGGTGGGGTAAGTGATGGAGTCAGCGACTTTGTGCTTTGTCAAAACTTTTAACAGTATGGATGTCTTAAGAACATGAATTTTGTTAATAACGTAGCAGACAAGGCAGCCCACAACCAGACAGGCCCTTCTGGCATTTGCCAGAATTGCCAGATGGCCAGTCCGGCCATGGCTGAGTGTGATTACTATGCACTGATTGGCCATGGCCCGCAAAATATGGATGTGTGAAACCAACCTAACAAGTGATGTCTTTAGCCTCTCCTTCTTGCCTCATTATTGTTTTCTGTTAATGCTTTTGTTGTTCCACATCAGTATTATTATTATTATTTATTTTATATTTTTTCTTTATTTTAGAGCACCATTGATTCCATTGTGCTGTACGTGAGAAGGGGTTGCATACAAAATTAAAATATAAATTACATTGAACAAACTAATAATGACAGATACAGTGGGGAAAGGGTCCTGCCCTTGAATGCTTACAGTTTACTGAATAATGGGGAAGGAGACAGTAGGTGGAGCTGTTTTGAACAGCTGACATCTGCCAGCATTAGGCGCTGTCAGAGTCGCGATCCGCCCGCCTATTAACTAGTTAATTGCCTCTGTCAAACTCTGACAGCAGCATTTAACTAGCGGTTCCTGCCATTGGGCCCGGAAATGTGCTTACATCGCTAACCCGTCATGTGATCAGGGGTCAGCAATGCATCGGCATGACAACCAGAGGTCTCCTGAAGACCTCTATGTTTGTTGATGCCAGATTGCTGTGGGTGCCACACTGTGGTCGGCGCTCATAGCAATGCTGTAATTCAGCTACATAAGAGCGATCTGAGTATCGCTCCTATGTAGCAGAGCCCATAAGGTTATTCCAGCTTCTAGCCTCCCATGGAGGCTATTAAAGCATGGCAAAATTAAAAAAAAGTTTTAAAATAATGAAAAAAAAAAAGTTCAAATCACCCCTCTTTTAAAAAAGTTATGGCTCTGGGAAGAAGGGGAGCGAAAAACGAAAATGCAAAACCAAAAAAAGCTGAGGTCATTAAGGGGTTAATGAGCTAAATGCATTAAAATTCTAGGTCAATTTGTGACGAAATCCTGACATACACATGTGGTCAGATTTGTTGGTACCTCTCGTTTAATGACAAAACCCACAATGGTCACAGAAATAATAATCTTATAATAATAATCTTTATTTTTATATAGCGCTAACATATTCCGCAGCATTTTACAGTTTACACACATTATCATCGCTGTCCCCGACGGGGCTCACAATCTAAATTCCCTATAAGTATGTCTTTGGAATGTGGGAGGAAACTGGAGCACCCGGAGGAAACCCAGGCAAACACAGAGAGAACATACAAACTCTTTGCAGATGTTGTCCTTGGTGGGGTTTGAACCCAGGACTCCAGCGCTGCAAGGCTGCAGTGCTAACCACTGCGCCACTGCGCCAAGAAATAACATGAATATGACAGAATTAATAATAAATAAAAAAAATCTATGAAAATGAACAAATGAAAGTCAGACATTGCTTTTGAATCATGTTTCCACAGAATTAAAAAAAAAAAACTCTAAATAGGCCAGGGGCAGAAATGATGATATCACTGAAAATAATGTGACAAAAGGGACATGTTAAGTCCACTAACTAGCATCACAGGTGGTTTCACTATTGAAGCTAGCTGGTATCCCTTTTGTTTATAGACAACTGCAGTATCTGCAAAATGCATGTATATTATAGTGACCCATATACAGTAAAGGAAATAATTATTTGATCCCTTGCAAATATTGTAAGTTTGCCACTGACAAAGACATGAACAGATTATAATTTTAAGGGTAGGTTAATTTTAACATTGAGAGATAGAATATCAAAAATAAAATCCAGAAAATCACATTGTATAAATTATATAAAGTATTTGCATTTGCGATGAAAAATAGACATTTTATTCCTCTGGCAAACAAGACTTAATACTTGGTGGCAAAACCCTTGTTGGCAAGCACAGCAGTCAGATGTTTTTTGTAGTTGATGCTGAGGTTTGCGCACATGTCAGGAGGAATTTTGCTCCACTCCTCTTTGCAGATCATCTTTTCTAATTTACTGAGATATTGACGTCTGGGTTTTCTTTGGCTGTAAGCCATAATCATCAACATTAACAGAAATAAACACTTGAAATAGATCACTCTGTTTCTAATTGTAATGACTCTGTATAATATATGAGTTTCACTTTTTATATTGAATAACTGAAATAAATTAACTTTCTGATGATATTCCAACTGTGTGAGTAGCAGTTATATATCTTTTTGTGGAGTAATAGTAAAAGATCCTCATGACATGCTTACATCAACTGGCTACACCTCTCAACCGTTTCTATTTATATACTACCCTCATGGGAAGCTGTCTGACTACACCATGCTGTACAGATGTTGACTAGGGTACAGATAGATAAGCACATGTAATTGTAGCTGCTCTCATTTGCTCCATATTGCATTTCATTAATCACTCTTGGAAGCCACTTTCTCAGTATCTGATTTTGCAAGAGATGGACACCTCATCACAGTAAATGGTTTGTGGGAAGTGCTTGTAACATTCTAGGGTCAGAGCAATGTGAGGAAAAAAAATGAGTTTTTAACATGCAATATATTTTCGGTTTTGCTGTCAAGATATGAAAAACAAGATTTTGCAACATTGTTGAAGCTCACACAGCCCGGCATGCATGAGTGAGAACTGCTATTATAACACCTGGTCTTGTATTTTAAAATCCTCAAAAAGTTTTCATCTGATTTAAAAAGACATTTTATGAATAGCCTAAGAAATGGTTAGCTGGAGTCAAATGACAAAGCCCAGCAAGACATGCATATACAGGTGCCTCTCACAATTAATTAGAATACACAATAAAATCAGAATATCATCAAAAAGTTAATTTATTTCAGTTCTTCAATATAAAAAAGTGAAATTCATATATTATATAGAGTCATTACAGAGTCAATTATTTCAAGTGTTTATTTCTGTTAATATTGATGATTATGGCTTACAGCCAATGAAAACCAAAAGGTCGTTATCTCAGTAAATTAGAATAATTAACAAATAACAATTGCAAAGGCTTTCTAAGCATTTTAAAAGGTCTCTTAGTCTGTTTCAGTAGGCTCCACAATCATGAGGAAGACTGCTGACTTGACAGATATCCAGAAGGCAGTCATTGACACAATCCACAAGGAGGGTAAGCCACAAAAGTTAATTGTTAAAGCAGCTGGTTGTTCATAGAGTTCTGTATTCAAACATATTAATGGAAGGTTGAGGTGGAAGGAAAAAGTGTGGTAGAAAAAGGTGCACAAGCAACCGGGATTGAAACGATTGTTAAGAAAAGACCATTCAATAATTTGGGTGAGATTCACAAGGAGTGAACTGCTGCTGGAGTCATTGTTTCAAAAGCCATCACACACAGACGTATACAAGACATGGGCTACAAGTGTCGCATTAGTTGTGTCAAGCCACTCATGACCAATAGACAACAGCAGAATCATCTAACCTGGACCAAAGAAAAGAAGAACTAGACTGTTGCTCAGTGGTCCAATGAGTTGTTTTCAGATGAATTTAAATTTTGCATTTCATTTTGAAATCAAGGTCCCAGAGACAGGAGGAAACATGGAGAGGCACACAATCCAAGCTGCTTGAGGTCTAGGGTGAAGTTTCCACAATCAATGATGGTTTGGGGAGCTATGTCATCTGCTGGTGTAGGCCCACTTTGTTTTATTAAAACCAAAGTCAGCCCAGCAGTCTACTTGGAAATTTTAGAGCACTTCTGGCTTCTCTCTGCTCACAAGCTTTATGGAGATGTGTATTTTATTCTCCAGCAGGAGTTAACACCTGTCCACACTGCCAAAAGTACCAATACCTGGTTTAAAAACAACAGTATCACTGTGCTTGATTGGCCAGCAAACTCGCCTGACCTTAACCCCATAGAAAATATATGTGGTACTGTCAAGAGGCAGATGAGAGACACCAGACACAACAATGCAGATGAGCTGAAGGCTGCTATCAAAGTAACTTGGGCTTCCATAACACCTCAGCAATGCCACGGGCTGATCGCCTTCATACCACGCCGTATTGATGCAGTAATTGATGCAAAAGGAGCCCCGGCCAAGTATTGAGTGCATTTACTGAACATACATTTCAGTAGGCCAACATTTCGGATTTTAAAATCATTTTTCAAGCTGGTGTTATAAAGTATTCTAATTTACTGAGATAAAAAAATGGGTAAAACGTGGATTTAATCTGTGCTGCCAAATGATTCAAGGTCCAGATATGTGGCCATTAAATCATGGATTTATTAAACATGTTTCAAAGTACAACACTTCTTCTTCAGGAACACCACAATATATATGTACAGACGTTTCAGGACTTTAAATAGATGTAACATTCAAATTCAGGTGCCAAATAGGATCTCCTGACATACCAGTGTCAAAGTTCAGAGATGAGCACATGATGTATTCACAGTATATATTTACAGATTATTTCAAAATAATTACTTATATGCCATTAACAACACTTCAATTTCTATTTTTCTATATAGAAAATTTGTATATTGGATGTGAAACACAATAAGAAGAAATCAAATAAAATGGGACCAGAACCTGCTGTACCAAAAGAAAAGTGTCATTATTATTACTGGTCAAGATTGGTGGCACTGCACATGAGCTAACTGGCTTGAACAAATTTCATCTAAAAAAATATATATATATACAGTTGTGGCCAAAAGTATTGACACCCCGGCAATTCTGTCAGATAATAGTCAGTTTCTTCATGAAAATGATTGCAATCACAAATTCTTTTTTATTATTATCTTCATTTAATTTGTCTTAAATAAAAAAACACAAAAAGAATTGTCCTAAAGCCAAATTGGATATAATTCGACATCAAACATAAAAAAGGGGGTGGCCAAAAGTATTGGCAGTGCTCGAAAAATCATGTGATGCTTCTCTAATTTGTGTAATTAACAGCACCTGTAACTTACCTGTGGCACCTAACAGGTGTTGGCAATAACTAAATCACACTTGCAGCCAGTTGACATCGGATGTGATATCCTTTCTCAAGCTTGAGAAAGGATATCACATCCGAAACGTTGCCACGCCGTTTGGGCAATAAAGTCCACTTTTTTTCTTTTTTTCACTTTTTTGTGCTGCTTTCCTTTTTTATCTTTGTGGGTATATATATATATATATGTATATATATATATATACATATATATATATACATATATATATATATATATATATATATATTTATATATGCATTATTTATTTATTTTATTAACTCCAAACAATAAAATACTTTTAATAAAAGTGGTTATCTTAAATTTCTAATAAAAATATGCTAAAAATGTATTAAATGTGTATTAAAATTATATAAAAATGTGTTCAATCATCATTCATTATGTATTTTTGCGGATATATGGACATACAAACGATGTTCTATGGAGCTATACAGAAGTGCCAGCTGATATCAGGCACAATTTATCAAGCTTTTCCAATGTATTTAGCTTAGCTATTGGAGCTATGGGTAAGCCAATGGGGAATAATGGGTAAGCCATTCTAACTACTGCAGGTGTATGTGTAAACGGACTCTGCGATATTACCCTTACTGATTGCTAGAGTTTAAACTGCTCTGAAAAGCCCTATTATTTGGAACATTATTTATCCTAGGTGTTGGACACCCAATGGTGAGTAAGTTATGCCTTATATGACATGCAGTGATAGTGCTAACTGGTGTTGCTTAAAAAATATCCAGCAATTAGAGAAGTTAACACAGTCACAGGGACAGGGAGTGGTTAGCAGAGCCCCAGGGGGATTGTAGGAAACCTGTTTGCCATTCTGGCAGTAGCCAAAGGAATGAGTGGTGTCTTTCTGTGGTCTCTCTCACAGAAGTTCAGGCAAGTGAATCATAGGGATACTGGATTCATGTACAGAGTGGAGTTGGGCTACCCCTATACTGCTAGTTGATGAAGTCTAACCGGAGTGGAAAGATATGCACTGGAAGAAGTTGTGTACAGGGATAATCTCCCTCAGCAGACCCCCCTCCCTCCTTTATTACACTGTGCTGGAAGGAATGCTATATACTCCTGTGCTTTTGTAAAGAGTCTTGATTTGTGCTGAACTGTGCAATCTAAAGAGACTGTTTATCAATGTGTCTCTAAGAAGCAGCTGTCTTATTTATGAAGCCTGTGCTTAAGAGACTTGAATTGTACTGAATGTGCTGTGACATTAAACTACACTGTTCATCTGTTCATGAGGACTCTATCAATTGTATTTGTGTGAGCAAGTGGATCCATCCTGTGCCTAAGAAAATTGCAGTACAAGGTCACCCCGAGTAACGGTTCCCCCAGGGTTCTAAAGAATTCATGAGACCTGTTCCGCCCCTATCTCAACCTAGCGGCGTGCATGTAACACCTTGCTTAACAATAGAAGATCACTTAACAACTTGCAACATTTTTAATTAAATCCAATCCCAGAATTGATTCTTAGCCCCTAGTACATGCCTTTAAGTAAAAAAAAAATGTACAACAGTATTTTTCAAGACATGTTGATCTTTTGGCCTCTACAGGACACTATACCCAGTAGCTGAGTGATATCACATGCCTTCTCACGATCCACACATGTCGTCACGAGAGATATTTCTGACCTAGTTCTCATCTCCTATGCTATATCATAGACTAGCTGAAGAGCCCGGCGTTGCCTGGGCATAGTAAATATCTGTGGTTAGTTATAGCACCTCACTTCTCTTATTTTCCCATCACGCCTCTCATTTTCCCCCTCACATTTCTCATTTTCTCCCTTACACCTCTCATTTTCCCCCTCACTCCTCTTATTTTCCCCCTCACTCCTCTCATTCCCCCCTAACACTTGTCATTTCGACCTCACATCTGTCATTTTCCGATCACTCCACTATTTTACCTCACTCCTCTCATTTTGCACTCACACCTTTTCATTTTCACCCCACATCCCTCATTTTTACCTCACACCTCTCATTTTCCCCTCAGTATATACATGTTTGTCATCTCCCTTATATATAGTTTACACCTGTATGTCATCTCCTGTATATAGTATATACCTGTATGTCATCTCCCCTGTTAATAGTATATACCTGCTGTATGTCATCTCCTCCTGTATATTGTATATACCTATGTGTCATCTCCTTCTGTATATAGTATATACCTGTATGTCATCTCTTCTGTATATACTATATACCTGTATGTCATTTCCTCCTATATATAATATACCTGTATGTCATCTCCTGTATATAGTATATACCTGCTGTATGTCATCTCCTCCTCTATATACCTATGTGTCATCTCCTCTTTTTTTGCCTCCAACATTTTTCCTTTCACTTTTTCCCCATTACGTAGATAGGGGCAAAATTGTTTGGTGAATTGGAACGTGCGGGGTTAAAATTTCGCCTCACAACATAGCCTATAACGCTCTCGGGGTCCAGACGTGTGACTATGCAACATTTTGTGGCTGTAGCTGTGACGGTGCAGATGCCAATCCCGGACATACATACACACACACATTCAGCTTTATATATTAGATATCAAAGGATTGAGTTTTACCAATCACGGATGGTGCACAGGACATTGAGAATCACTATCACTGCACATGTCATTGTGTGTAACACTAGGATAATTCTGAACCTCAGAACTTGGGACATCACTTTGTCAGCATTTGTAAACTGGCATTTAAACAACTGCCAGTTGGTTAAAGATTACTGATCAGTGGTGGCATTGTGGCTTTGATCGTTCCACGTATAAAGACCTTTACTCTCCAATACTGAATCTCCTTTCTACCATAGCTACATACCTAGCAATCATCATTTCACAATAAAGTCCTTAGGGAAACAATGATCAGGAAAACTGTATGAGATTAGCACAGAAAGGAGAAATTCCTCTGAGGGTATGGCAATGGTACTATTAGTGTAATAGGGTCATTCTCTAGTCAATTTTTATCACTGTGCCTGTTGTAAAGATGGCCATAGACATTAGAGTAACGTCTGTGAAATCTGCTGAATTCAGCAGGTCTGATTAACGATCCAGTGAAGTTAGAGATCTCCAAACTCTCCCTTGTCACATGTTCGTATAGAGAAGGGTTAGACAATTGTATTTCAGTCCCCAAACAGTGTAGTATTGTTTATTTGTATCTACTTTCATACTGTTAATTAAGTTTATAAATCTCAGACAACTCTGATACTTTTTCTTTTCAGTAAATTATTATATTTCTCAATCATACCACATTTCTGCATCCGTTTTTTTACAGGATACTTGCCCTGTTGCAATTAATTTCTATTGTACCGGAAAAAAGGGTTCATTTGGATACTGCTTTCAAAGGGGTCACCAAAAAAATGAGCCTGAATGATTTGTGTCCTGTTGCATCATGTTTTAACCCCTTAATCCCATATGACGTACTATCCCGTCCAGGTGACCTGGGACTTAATTCCCAGGGACGGGATAGTACGTCATATGCGATCGGCCGCGCTCACGGGGGGAGCGCGGCCGATCGCGGCCGGGTGTCAGCTGCCTATCGCAGCTGACATCCGGCACTATGTGCCAGGAGCGGTCACGGACCGCTCCCGGCACATTAACCCCCAGCACACCGCGATCAAAGATGATCGCGGTGTGCCGGCGGTGCAGGGAAGCATCGCGCAGGGAGGGGGCTCCGTGCGGGCTTCCCTGAGACGATCGGTACACGGTGATGTACTCACCGTGTACCGAGCGTCTTCTCCCTGCAGTCCCCAGATCAAAAATGGCCGCCGGGCTGCATCCGGATCCTGCAGGGAGCACTTCCAGGTCAGGATCAGGCTGCAGCTGCAGCTCTAATCCTGCCCAGCTGTATGTCAGATCACCGATCTAACAGAGTGCTGTGCACACTGTCAGATCGGTGATCTGTGATGTCCCCCCCTGGGACAAAGTGAAAAAGTAAAAAAAAAAATTTCCACACTTGTAAAAAAAAAAAAAAAATTCCTAAATAAAGCAGAAAAAAAAAATATTATTCCCATAAATACATTTCTTTACCTAAAAAAAAACAAAAAAACAATAAAAGTACATATATTTAGTATCGCCGCGTCCGTAATGACCCGACCTATAAAACTGGCCCACTAGTTAACCCCTTCAGTGAACACCGTAAGAAAAAAAAAAAAAAACGAGCCAAAAAACAACGCTTTATTATCATAACGCTGAACAAAAAGTGGAATAACACGCGATCAAAAAGACGGATATAAATAACCATGGTACCTCTGAAAGCGACATCTTGTCCCGCAAAAAATGAGCCGCCATATAGCATTATAACCAAAAAAATAAAAAAGTTATAGTCCTCAGAATAAAGCGATGCCAAAATAATTATTTTTTCTATAAAATAGCTTTTATCGTATAAAAGCGCCAAAACATAAAAAAAATGATATAAATGAGGTATCGCTGTAATCGTACTGACCCGAAGAATAAAACTGCTTCATCAATTTTACCAAACGCGGAACGGTATAAACGCCTCCCCCAAAAGAAATTCATGAATAGCTGGTTTTTGGTCATTCTGCCTCACAAAAAATCAGAATAAAAAGCGATCAAAAACTGTCACGTGTCCGAAAATGTAACCGATAAAAACGTCAACTCGTCCCGCAAAAAACAAGACCTCACATGACTCTGTGGACCAAAATATGGAATAATTATAGGTCTCAAAATGTGGAGACGCAAAAACTTTTTTGCTATAAAAAGCGTCTTTTAGTGTGTGACGGCTGCCAATCATAAAAATCCGATATAAAAAATGCTATAAAAGTAAATCAAACCCCCCTTCATCACCCCCTTAGTTAGGCTAGGTTCACATTGCGTTAATGGGTTAACGCTAATGGACAGCGTTGCACGGCGAAAATGTCACAATTAACGCCGTGCAACGGGTCCGTTAGCACAACCATTGACAGCAATGTGATTTTCGGGTGTAGCGCATCGCTAGAGCGTGCCATTTTCGGCTCGCGCTAGCAAGGTGCCATTCTTTTGTGGCGCGCCTCAGACGCTGCTTGCAGCGTCCGCGGCGCGCCCGAGGTCCGATCCCCGATCTTCCAGAGCGGGGACGTTAACGCGACCACTAACCACGACACCTAAAAAGACATTGCGTTAGCGCAATCCGCTAGCGCTAAACGGATTTCCCTAACGCAATGTGAACCTAGCCTTAGGAAAAAATAATAAAATTAAAAAAAATGTATTTATTTCCATTTTCCCATTAGGGTTAGGGCTAGGGTTAGGGCTAGGGTTAGGGTTTGGATTACATTTACGGTTGGGATTAGGGTTGGGATTAGAATTAGGGGTGTGTCAGGGTTAGGTGTGTGGTTAGGGTTACAGTTGGGATTAGGGTTAGGGGTGCGTTTGGATTAGGGTTTCATTTATAATTGGGGGGTCTCCACTGTTTAGGCACATCAGGGGCTCTCCAAACGCGACATGGCGTCCGATCTCAATTCCAGCCAATTCTGCATTGAAAAAGTAAAACAGTGCTCCTTCACTTCCGAGCTCTCCCGTGCGCCCAAACAGGGGTTTACCCCAACATATGGGGTATCATCGTACTCAAGACAAATTGGACAACAACTTTTTGGGTCCAAGTTCTCTTGTTATGCTTGGGAAAATAAAAATTTGGGGGGCTAAAAATCATTTTTGTGGGATAAAAAAGGTTTTTATTTTCACGGCTCTGCGTTGTAAACTGTAGTGAAACACTTGGGGGTTCAAAGTTTTCACAACACATCTAGATAAGTTCCGTGGGAGGTCTAGTTTCCAATATGAGGTCACTTGTGGGTGGTTTCTACTGTTTGGGTACATCAGGGGCTCTGCAAATGCAACGTGACGCCTGCAGACCAATCCATCTAAGTCTGCATTCCAAATGGCGCTCCTTCCCTTCCGAGCTCTGCCATGCGCCCAAACAGTGGTTCCCCCCAACATATGGGGTATCAGCGTACTCAGGACAAATTGAACAACAACTTTTGGGGTCCAATTTATTCTGTTACCCTTGTAAAAATACAAAGCTGGGGGCTAAAAAATCATTTTTGTGAAAAAAAAAAAGAATTTTTATTTTCACGGCTCTGCGTTATAAACTGTAGTGAAACACTTAGGGGTTCAAAGTTCTCACAACACATCTAGATAAGTTCCTTGGGAGGTCTAGTTTCTAATATGGGGTCACTTGTGGGGGGTTTGTACTGTTTGGGTACATCAGGGGCTCTGCAAATGCAACGTGACTCCTGCAGACCAATCCATCTAAGTCTGCATTCCAAATGGCGCTCCTTCCCTTCCGAGCTCTGCCATGCGCCCAAACAGTGGTTCCCCCCCACATATGGGGTATCCGCGTACTCAGGACAAATTGGACAACAACTTTTGGGGTCCAATTTATTCTGTTACCCCTGTGAAAATACAAAACTGGGGGCTAAAAAATAATTTTTGCGAAAAAAAAAAAATTATTTTAACGGCTCTGCGTTATAAACTGTAGTTAAACACTTGGGGGTTCAAAGCTCTCAAAACACATCTAGATAAGTTCCTTAGGGGGTCTAGTTTCCAAAATGGTGTCACTTGTGGGGGGTTTTAATGTTTAGGTACATCAGGGGCTCTCCAAACCAACATGGCGTCCCATCTTAATTCCAGTCAATTTTGCATTGAAAAGTCAAATGGCGCTCCTTCCCTTCCGAGCTCTGCTATGCACCCAAAAAGTGGTTTACCCCCACATATGGGGTATCGTCGCACTCAGGTCAAATTGCACAACAACTTTTGTGGTCTAATTTCTTCTCTTACCCTTGCGAAAAAAAAAAATTGGGGGCGAAAAGATCATTTTTGTGAAAAAATAAGATTTTTTATTTTTACGGCTCTGCATTATAAACTTCTGTGAAGCACTTGTTGGGTCAAAGTGCTCACCACACATCTAGATAAGTTCCTTAAGGGGTCTACTTTTCAAAATGGTGTCACTTGCGAGGGGTTCCAATGTTTAGGCACATCAGGGGCTCTCCAAACGCAACATGGCGTCCCATCTCAATTCCAGTCAATTTTGCATTGAAAAGTCAAATGGCGCTCCTTTCCTTCCGAGCTCTGCCATGCGCCCAAACAGTGGTTTACCCCCACATATGGGGTATCGTTGCACTCAGGACAAATTGCACAACAACTTTTGTGGTCTAATTTCTTCTCTTACCCTTGGGAAAATAAAAAATTGGTGGCGAAAAGATTATTTTTGTGAAAAAATATGATTTTTTATTTTTACGGCTCTGCATTATAAACTTCTGTGAAGCACGTGTTGGGTCAAAGTGCTCACCACACCTCTAGATAAGTTCCTTAAGGGGTCTACTTTCCAAAATGGTGTCACTTGTGGGGATTTCAATGTTTAGGCACATCAGGGGCTCTCCAAACGCAACATGGCATCATATCTCAATTCCAGTCAATTTTGCATTGAAAAGTAAAATGGCGCTCCTTCCCTTCCGAGCTCTGCCATACGCCCAAACAATGGTTTACACCCATATATGGGGTATCAGCGTACTCAGGACAAATTGGCCAACAATTTTTGAGGTCCAATTTCTTCTCTTACTCTTGGGAAAATAAAAAATTGGGGGCGAAAAGATCATTTTTGTGAAAAAATATGATTTTTTATTTTTACGGCTCTGCATTATAAACTTCTGTGAAGCAATTGGTGGGCCAAAGTGGTCACCACACATCTAGATAAGTTCCTTAGGGTGTCTACTTTCCAAAATGGTGTCACTTGTGGGGGGTTTCAATGTTTAGGCACATGAGGGGCTCTCCAAACGCAACATGGCGTCCCATCTCAATTCCTGTCAATTTTGCATTGAAAAGTCAAATGGCGCTCCTTTCCTTCCGAGCTCTGCCATGCGCCCAAACAGTGGTTTACCCCCACATATGGGGTATCAGCGTACTCAGTACAGATTGTACAACAATGTTTGGCATCCATTTTATCCTGTTACCCTTGGTAAAATAAAACAAATTGGAGCTGAAATAAATTTTGTGTGAAAAAAAGTTAAATATTCATTTTTATTTAAACATTTCAAAAATTCCTGTGAAACCCCTGAAGGGTTAATAAACTTCTTGAATGTGGTTTTGAGCACCTTGAGGGGTGCAGTTTTTAGAATGGTGTCACACTTGGGTATTTTCTATCATATAGACCCCTCAAAATGACATCAAATGAGATGTGGTCCCTAAAAAAAAATAGTGTTGTAAAAATGAGAAATTGCTGGTCAACTTTTAACCCTTATAACTCCCTAACAAAAAAAAATTTTGGTTCCAAAATTGTGCTGATGTAAAGTAGACATGTGGGAAAGGTTACTTATTCAGTATTTTGCATGACATATCTCTGTGATTTAAGGGCATAAAAATTTAAAGTTGGAAAATTGCGAAATTTTCTAAATTTTCGCCAAATTTCCGTTTTTTTCACAAATAAACGCAAGTTATATCGAATAAATGTTACCAATAAAATGAAGTACAATATGTCACGAGAAAACAATGTCAGAATCGCCAAGATCCGTTGAAGCGTTCCAGAGTTATAACCTCATAAAGGGACAGTGGTCAGAATTGTAAAAATTGGCCCGGTCATTAACGTGCAAACCACCCTCGGGGCTTAAGGGGTTAATGGTAAGTATCACAAAAGGAGGAAAAAAACCTCAACTATTCTAGAGAAAACACCAAAAAAACAGGCAAAGATGCTTACTTGTCTAGGCCTCAAATCAAATGCACTATCATATTGTAGCGGGCCCGAGTAAAGATGGCGACTACACAGGTGCGGTAATACCAAATGATAAAGCCAGCCTACAATCAGGGATTGGCCATTTGGCACACCAGTGCAAACAGATAATCAGCATGTGGCAGTGTTCACACAGAGAATGCAAAGCATCTGGATCACAGCCTATTAATATTCTCCCTGTGGCGGGCTGCCCAGTGCTAACTGTACTGCGTCCTGTGTGAACAGAGGCCACAATTTACAAAGCCATCTGAGCCCAACTGCACCTCAAAAAGTAAAAATAAATAAAGTGCACAAGAACATATCAAAATATGTATGGTATTAGTTAATAATATGGCCACAATACGTATGCTGGCAACCCACGTCAAGAGTCCTCACACTGGCCAGTCCTACTCTAACAGCAGAAACCACAAAAGGTGGAAAAAAGAGGAAAAAACTCCACTATTCTAGAGAAAACACCAAAACAACAGTCTAAGATGCTTACCTGTCTAGGCCTCAAATCAAATACACTATCATGGAGCAGCGGGCCCGAGTAAAGTGGTAAGTAAACCTAACAAAAAAGTTCTGTTCAGAACGATGCTAAAACTTAAAATAATCTTAGTCTAAGACAGTCAGGTGCACTAGAGTACTCAAAAAATAGACACCATTTCTCTTCAAATACTCCGCACATTAAGCAAGAAACTAAAAAAAAAATATAACTCAGCAAAGCAATACTGAACCAATTATTCTATATTCTCATAGACAATGCTGTACATTGTAAATATCTAAAAAATTATATTCATAAAGAAAACAAAATGTGCTCAAGTGTGCTCCAATGACTGTGACGGTTCATGGTGCCAATAAGTTGGAAGTTGCCAATATTAATTACTAATTTGGCAAAAGATCATCACTTACATGTATAGCTGTATAGTTGACAGATTAAGTAAACAGATGGGAATAGTGTCTGAAAAGTAATTAAAATCTAATCTTCTCACGGATATATCTTTTAACATTGTAAGGGAATTTCATTGAAAAACATGCAAGCCTGAAATTTCATTGTCCTTGTGTCTACCATAGGGAATGCCATATGTCAGAAAAAGAGTACAAAACATGTAATCAAAGAATCTATGGAGCTATATAAAGGACCCATTTTACAGTCTTAAGTAAATATAGACTTTAATACTATATTCAAGCATCCTTACAAAGACATAGAAAGTACAAAAATCGAATCAATTGTGTTCCAGTGCACAGTATATCCAAATCAAAAATTAAAAAAAGAAGAGTGACGATCTAATGGCGCTGTCACTCCAATTGTTAAAAAAAACAATGTTTTAATCAAAACAATGTGTTTCTAGAGCGAAGCGCTCTCTTCATCAGGTACACATAAAAAAAGGTGTACCTGATGAAGAGAGCGGTTTGCTCTAGAAACACATTGTTTTAATAAAAGCATTGATTTTTAATAATAAACTGGGGTGACAATGCCATTAGATCATCATTCTTCTTTTTTAATTTTTGGCTTGGATTTGTATCATCATTTCTGTTTCCTACACTAACCTATTCAATAATTTATATTTTTGACCTCACAGAGGTTTTGCAGAATCACATTATCGGTAGCAACAAACATGACTGGTAAATAATAAAAATGAAAAGATTGTTTAAAACTCAAATTTGACAAATTTTCCACAAAAATTTGATTTTCGGCAAATCATTTGCTGCAAATCACAATACTGTAAATCCTTTAATTGCCCTTAAAATATGTTTATAACACTCAGAGGTCTCTTAGGACTGTATGCAACCTGACTTGAGCTCTCTAATTTAAGACATCATTATTAACCCCGTCCCGACCTGTGACACAGCGTATGCGTCATGAAAGTCGGTGCCAATCCGACCTGTGACACATATGCTGTGTCACAGAATGATTGCGTCCCTGCAGATCGGGTGAAAGGGTTAACTCCAGTTTCACCTGATCTGCAAGGACAGGGGGAGTGGTACTTCAGCCCGGGGGGTGGCTTTGCCCCCACATGTTTACGATCGCGCTGATTGGCTGTTGAAATTGAAACAGCCAATCAGAGCAATTTATATTTGTAATATTTCTCCAATGAAACTTGGTGAAATATATTACAATCCAGCCATGGCCGATGCTTCAATATCATCGGCCACGGCTGGAGACCCCGATCCACCCCCGCCACCGACTGACAGCGGCGATCTGCCACCACCATCAGCCCTTCTCTCCCCTCCATTCTGTCCTCGGCTCCCCCGTCCTGTCCTCCGCCCCCCCGTCCTGTCCTCTGCCGGTCGGCAGATTCGTTCATTCCCGAGGTACATTTTGATCACTATGATAGAACCTATCACAGTGATCAAAATATAAAAAATAGTGAATAAACCCCCCCTTTATCACCCCCACAGGAAGGGAAAATAATAAAATAAAGAGAGAAAATATTTTTATATTCATTTTTCCACTAGGGTTAGGGTTAGGATTAGGGTAAGAATTAGGGTTAGGGTTAAAATTAGGGTTAGAATTAGGAATTAGAATTAGAATTAAGGTTAGAATTAGGGTTGAAATTAGTGTTAGGGTTGGAATTTTGGGTATGTGCACACGGTGTGGATTGGCCGCTGCGGATTCGCAGCAGTTTTCCATGCGTTGTACAGTACCATGTAAACCTATGGAAAACCAAATCCGCTGTGCTCATGGTGCGGAAAATACCCAGAGGAAACACTGAGTAGTATATTCCGCAGCATGTCATTTCTTTGTGTGGATTCCGCAGCGTTTTACACCTGCTCCTCATTAGGAATCCGCAGGTGAAATCTGCACAAAAACACAGGAAATCCGCTGTAAATCCACAGGTAAAATTCAGTGTGTTTTACCGGCGTATTCTTCAAAAACGGTGCGGAAAAATCTCACACGAATCCGCAACGTGGGCATATAGCCTTAGGTTTAGGGTTGGAATTAGAGTTAGGGTTGGGATTAGAGTTGGGGTTGGAATTAGGGTTAGGGGTGTGTTGGGGTTAAGGTTGTGATGAGGGTTATGGTTAGGGTTGGGATTAGGGTTAGTGGTGTGCTGGGGTTAGGGTTGTGATGAGGGTTATGGTTAGGGTTGGGATTAGGGCTAGGGGTGTGTTGAGGTTAGTGTGTGAGTTAAGCACATCAGGGGGTCCCAAACGCTGCACGGCGATTCTAGCCCATCTTGCATTCAAAAAGTTAAATGGTTAAACAGTGGTTTAGCCAAACATATGGGGCATAATCGTACTCACGAAAAATTGCACAACAACTTTTGGGGTCTAATTTCTCCTGTTACTGTACCTTTGGGAAAATAAAAAATTGGTGGCTAAAAATTTATTTTTGTGGGGAAAAAAATGATTTTTTTTTCACGGCTCTGCGTTATAAAATTCTGTGAAGCACTTGGAAGTTAAAAGTGCTCACCACACACTTAGATAAGTTCCTTGGGGGGGTATAGTTTCCAAAATGGAGTCATTTGTGGGGGGTTTCTACAGTTTTGGCACATCAGGGGCTCTGCAAACGTAACATGACAAATAAATAAACCTCAAGGCGCGATGCACAAAATAAATAAATGGAGGAAACATATATATATATAACCACCAATGTGCACCAATGGAAACAATGCTGGACAGATCCAGAATTTATATAGAAAAATGAAGAAAAACCGAGACGAAAGTCCAAAATAAAGTGTGAAATAACAATATTTATTTATAAAATATACAGTGGAACGGTGGGAAAGAATACCAAACACAGCACATCACCAGGGACATATAAATAGTACAAAATTAATACAAAAAAGTATGATAATAAATTTATCCGTATCAATAGACCGTTTTGGTAGACCATATAGCGGTGTCAAAGGGTAGATGAAATACTAACATATTGTAAAGTGCATGTGCAAAAGTATAAACAATGGGCTGGAGGAGGCCAAATAAAGTGCTAGCAGAAGTATAGGAGATGGTACGAGCTAATACTGTTGACTAATCTAGATAAGGGCCAAAAGGACCAAAAAACCAAATAGGTATAGAGCACCTAATAGACAGTGCCAAAACAAAGTAAGGTGTCAGTATTATAGGACAAAACCAGCCAAGGATGTTACCTGCTATACGGTGAGTGTGTCCCAGGGATGTGCCGAACCCTGACGCGCGTTTCGGCGTCTGCCTTCGTCAGGGGGTGGCTACATCCAAGGAAAGCTGGGTATTTATGAAAGGAGCAACCAATGGGAGAGGGAGAGGGTGTGAAGCAACGCGCGCCCACACAGGAGGTCACCAGGAAGCGCCGGCCCACAAGCCCATGCAATCCCGGCGCCGCGATCAGCAGACGCGACGCAGGGGAACATGGGAAAGGGGGCGGAGCCACCCGGAACGCAATGCCGGCGTGCGTTCCACCCGGCCCACTGCCATTGGATAGGAGGGAACATGTGATGAAACAGGTCCTGGAGGAAGAAACCCTCAATTCAATAGACTACTAAGACAAATAGGGAAAGGACATGTGACAGCAGGTCCTGGCAGAGAAAAAATAGCTGTCACGGAGGACTAGCAAGTAAATGGGGTGTAAATAGTGGTAAATATGAAATATAAAAGAAATATAGTGTAAAATATGAATGAGCAATAATGATTATGGTTGTGGATATGGAAGTGATTATGACTGGGGAAGTGATCGTGCAAACTGGTATTAATAATGTAAGTGAAAGTGATCGGGATGTAATGCCGTGAAGAAAATTAAGTGTAAAAAACGAGTGAAAAAGAAAAAACAAAAAAATAAAATTACAAATTACAACAATAATGGGCAGAATAATAAAAAAAGGAAATAATGAAAAAAATGAACATATACAAAAAAATAATAATAACCGTACAAAACCAAGGAAAAATATATATAAAATTAAGAACAGACAATAAGATAATGATATTAATTATTTTCTCCACTTCACAGCCAGGCTTTTTCAATCTTGACCTGCATCGACTAGAAAGATGATACGGCACAGAGAAGGTTCACGGACAACTGGAGAGAAGATTCGAAGCCGAAACTAACTCCAACAGTAACAACCGGAGAATAAAGGTGACTAAAATGAAGAGACAAATTCAATAAATAACAAATAAATAAACAGTGAATACATGTAATATATAATATATGAACATAATAAACAAGAATAAAAACCGAGGAAAAAAGGACCAGAAAAGGGCCAATATGCTAGATACTATAGCTCACACTAAAATCATGATAAATAGACATTATTTATTACACATAGAATAGAAAGACAATTAAAATAAAATTAAAATAATGCTAAAACCCTGGACTATCAGGTGGAAAAATAGCTTTATAAAATTAGATCTATAAAAAAGGGGCGAAACTAATGTTTTCATTCAAACCTAGAGGATGCATGGTATTGAGTGTCCATATCCATCTAGTCTCAGTTTGTGCTAACTTCTGACTGATGTTGCCTCCACGTAAAGATGGTGTTATTCTGTCAATACCTCTAATCTTCAATAAGGATGGATCACAGTTGTGAAATAGCTTAAAGTGTTTTGGGATAGTCCTTAGAGTAGAGACATCATCCACGTTTGATGCAGCCTTGATGCCATTGACGTGCTCTCGTATCCGTATTTTAAATTGACGGGAGGTAAGGCCTATATAAATTTTTTGACATGGACATGTGGCATAATAGATTACTGCCTTGGTTTCACAGTTAATAAAGTGATTGATGTTAAAACATTTAAGTCCAGCAGAGTCAGTGAATGTATTTGTTCTTTCAATGTTGGTACATGCCACACAGTGACCACACTGAAACGAACCCTTCTTTTGGGTAATCTGAGAAAGAAAAGTTTGAGGTTCATTCTGATAGTGACTTTTCACCAGTGTGTCACGAATGTTTTTCGGGCGACGGTATGTAATGCTTGGTTCTATTGAAAGATATTTAGATAGTGTACCGTCCGCTAGTAATATTGGCCACGCTTGTTGTAGAATGTTACGCATTTTCTGATTTTCAGTGTGGTATTTAGTAATGAAGCGTACTTGTCTTGTGGTTGAGGGTTTTGTGGATGAGTATAACAATTCATTCCTAGGTGAATGTTTTGCTCGATTGTATGCTCTTTTTATACAACGGCGGCTATAGCCTCTATCCATAAACCTAATTTTTAACTCCTCAGCCCTTAATTCGAAATCTTCATTGGTGGAACATAAACGTCTAAGGCGTAAAAATTGGCCAACTGGTATAGAACGGATAAGTGGTATTGGATGAGCAGAAGATGCATGAAGTAGTGCATTGGTCGATGTTTGCTTCCTATGGATGTCAGACTGAAGAATGTTGGTATTATCTCATTTGATAAGTACATCCAAAAACTCAATGGTATTGCTGTCATAGTGATATGTGAGATGAATATTCTGATCATTGATGTTAAGCTGTGCCATAAATTCATGAAAATACTCAGCCGAGCCTTGCCAAATGAAAAAAATGTCATCGATGTACCGTGTCCAAAAGAGAACACGGCACATTGATTGACAGTTATCGGATAGGAAGAGGTCCCTCTCCCACAGCCCCAGGAACAGATTGGCGTATGCAGGTGCATAAGATGCGCCCATTGCTGTACCCTGGAGCTGCAGGAAGAAGGACCCCTTAAAAATGAAAAAACTATGTGTTAAACTGAACTTCAAAATTTCTGCAATAAATTCCGACATAGCAAGTGAGTTATTGGACATAGATAAAAAGTATTTAGTAGCCTGTATACCGTCTAGATGTTTTATATTGGTATAAAGCGACTCTACGTCGCACGTGACTAGTATGGAGTCATCATCAATATGGAGGCCATCTAACTTCCTCAAAAAGTCGCTTGTATCACGAATAAATGATGGAAGACATTCCACCAATGGTTGGAGTTTCGAATCAATAAACTTACCTACATTCTCAAGGTAGTTGGAATTGCCAGAAACAATAGGCCTGCCTGGAGGAGATGTAGAATTCTTGTGTATCTTCGGTAGAAGATAAAACGTGGGTATGCATGGCTCTTTGATTGTTAAGGCCAGGCATAGTTCTTTAGATATAATACCAGCATCATTGGCCCCATTAAGGATATTAGAAAGTTCAGATGTGAATGCGGACAAAGGATTATAGGTCAGTTTCCTGTAGCACGTCTTGTTCTTAAGATGTTTAAATGCTTCAGCTTCGTACATGTTAATAGGCCATATAACGATGTTACCACCTTTGTCGGCACTTTTGATCACTACATTGGGCAAATTTTTTAATTTTACAAGGCTTTTCCTTTCTTCAGCATTCAAGTTGCCTTTGGTAATAAATCGGGGGATCTTTTTAAATTCCTCGCTTACAATTTTCACAAAAAGGTCAATATTAGGACATGACGCGAAGGGTGGAAATTATTTTGAACGAGGTGCAATGCAAGAGGGGATCTTACCTCCTTCTGGTGTAGAATTTTCTTGGACTAATTCATTTAATATTTGTAATGTCTCCTGCTCCGCGTCTGTTGGAAATAGATCATGTAGAGTATCATCATGAAAGTATTTTTTGAACATCAAGGATCTAGCAAACAAATGTAAATCCTTGATGTCCAAAAATGGGTCAAAAGAAGAATCTGGACAAAATGAAAGACCGTTATGGAGGACCTGAAGATCAGTTTGCGAAAAAAGGTGAGTGCTCAGATTAATTACCTTCAGGCGGTTGTCATCTGGCGATTGATTGATGTTACGGTTGTAAGGTGCATTGCGTAAATTCCGTTTACATTTAAATGTATCTTTATACGAAGTGGAAGAAGAGGCCGAGGCATCAGAATATTCGCTGAGAGATGGAATAGAAGAGATAGATGTAGTGCTGTACAAAACAGCTGACATGTCACGACTTTGATGTGGGCTCAGCGCCGCAGCCCACATCAAAGGGGGAGACACGACATGTGCAGTACTAGTACGGCGCATGTCGTGAAGGGGTTAATTTGGCCCAATTATCAGATATTTATAGTGAAACCAGAGCTGCCATGGCTCTCTATTAATGTGGCTGTTATTTGTGTTTAGTGTGAGAATAGGTGCGAGGTATAATCTTATGGAAATGTGTGTTAATTTTTTTTTCACATACATCTCTTCCACAGTCCATAACTTGATTGTTTTTCTTCATGCACTCATTGACAGATTTATGTTTTTTATGTTTATCTACACTGAGAAAATCTGCAAAGCTGGCAGTGTTGTTGTCATGTACAAGAAAAAAATGTACAAGAAAAAAATAATAATAATACCGCTGTTATCTGATATTTGTCTATGGTGAGCTGTTGCAGTAGAGATAGCTTATTACAGGCATCTAGTCAGGGTTCACCACCCTGGCCCCTCGAGGAGGCAGAAGCGAAACACGCATAGGGGCGCGTGTTTGCACTCATGGACACTGACATGGGTAAGATCTACTAGGGCAGCACGGTGGCTCAGGGGCAGCACGGTGGCTCAGTGGATAGAACTGCAGCCTTGCAGCGCTGGAATCCTGGGTTACAAACCCCACCAAGGACAACATCTGCAAAGAGTTTGTATGTTCTCCCCGTGTTTGCGTGGGTTTCTTCTGGGTACTCCGGTTTCCTCCCACATTCCAAAGACATACTGATAGGGAATTTAGATTGTGAGCCCCATTGGGGACAGCGATGATAATGTGTGCAAACTGTAAAGTGCTGCGGAATATGTTAGTGCTAAATAAAAATATTATTAGTATTACTAGAGACTAGTGTTGAGCATTCCGATACCGCAAGTATCGGGTATCGGCCGATACTTGCGGTATCGGAATTCCGATACCGAGATCCGATACTTTTGTGGTATCGGGTATCGGTATCGGATACATAGAGATGTGTAAAATAAAGAATTAAAATAAAAAATATTGATATATTTACCTCTCCGGCGGCCCCTGGACTCAGCGCGGGTAACCGGCAGGCTTCGTTGTTCAAAATCAGCGCTTTTAGGACCTGAGAATAACGTCCCGGCTTCTGATTGGTCGCGGGCCGCCCATGTGACCACCACGCGACCAATCACAAGCCGCGACGTCACCGCAAGCTATTAACGCGCTCATTTTTAATAGCTTGCGGTGACGTCGCGGCTTGTGATTGGTCGCGTGGCCGCGACCAATCACAAGCCGCTACGTCTTTGAAAGCCATTAACGCGCTCATTTTTAAAAATGAGCGCGTTTATAGCTTGCGGTGACGTCGCGGCTTGTGATTGGTCGCGTGGCGGTCACATGGGCGGCCCGCGACCAATCAGAAGCCGGGACGTGATTCTCAGGTCCTAAAAGGAGAGTTTCCTCTCCTTCAGACCCTGGGAACCATGAGAATACCTTCCGATACTTGATGTCCCATTGACTTGTATTGGTATCGGATATCGGTATCGGCGATATCCGATATTTTTCGGGTATCGGCCGATACTATCCGATACCGATACTTTCAAGTATCGGACGGTATCGCTCAACACTACTAGAGACTAACAATTATCCCTCTGCTAGATGGAGGGTCTTTTTGCTAATGAGTGGTCACTTGACCAGTTATGCCTTCACAAGGTTGGACTATAATGTATTTATGGAGTGGGAGGGATATGCTATTACCCTGATTTCTATACATAAATTTGCACCATTTCTTTATATCTATTAATTCTTTAAATTAGCATATGTGCTGGAGTATGGGAACTACTTTTTTCCATGTCATTTGTCTATGATGTAATATCATGATTTTACTAGTGTACCATGGCTGAATTCGAACAGCTCTGTTTTTTAATAAATGTCAATTTGATTTCTTCTTTATATTACACTATTAAAGTTATGTACTTTTTAATTAATCGTTGAATGGTTGTGGTTAATATGTTCCATTTTTGGTAGTTACATGTTGTTTGGGAGCTCCGTAGGGTATATATCCATATTGGTCCTAATTGATAGTCCTGGGACTCTGCTATAGACTAGGGTTGAGCGAAACGGGTCGTTCATTTTCAAAAGTCGCCGACTTTTGGCAAAGTCGTGTTTCATGAAACCCGATCCAACCCCTGTGCGGGGTCGGCCATGCGGTACGCGACTTTCGCGCCAAAGTCGCGTTTCAATGACGCAAAAAGCGCCATTTCTCAGCCAATGAAGGTGAACGCAGAGTGTGGGCAGCGTGATGACATAGGTCCTGGTCCCCACCATCTTAGAGAAGGGCATTGCAGTGATTGGCTTGCTGTCTGCGGCGTCACAGGGGCTATAAAGAGGCGTTCCCGCCGACCGCCATCTTACTGCTGCTGATCTGAGCTTAGGGAGAGGTTGCTGCCGCTTCGTCAGAAGCAGGGATAGCGTTAGGCAGGGTCCATTAACCACCTAACCGCTTGTGCTGTAGCGATTTCCACTGTCCAACACCACCTTCGGTGTGCAGGGACAGTGGAAGCTACATTTTTTCTTTTTTTTTCTCAGCGCTGTAGCTCATTGGGCTGCCCTAGAAGCCTCCCTGATAGCTGCATTGCTGTGTGTACGCCGCTGTGCAAACCAACTGCTTTTTTCAAAGCACAAATCCTCTTGTTCCATCCTTTCTGCACAGCTATCTTTTTTGTTTGTCCACACTTTTTATTTAATTTGTGCATCAGTCCACTCCTTATTGCTGCCTGCCATACCTGGCTGAGATTACTGCAGGGAGATAGTAATTGTAGGACAGTCCCTGTTTTTATTTTTTTTTGGTGGGAGATTAAGATTGGCATTTCAGAAAAATATTGGCCTCTGGGCTTGTGTGCCACTCCTGACTCCTGTGTGTGCCATCTCTCACTCAGTGGGCCATAGAAAGCCTATTTATTTTTTTTTGCTTGATTTGGGTTCTAAAATCTACCTGAAAAAATCACTACATCAATCAGTGGGAGAAAAATATTGGCCTCTGGGCTTGTGTGCCACTCCTGACTCCTGTGTGTAACATCTCTCACTCAGTGGGCCATAGAAAGCCTATTTATTTTTTTGCTTGATTTGGGTTCTAAAATCTACCTGAAAAAATCACTACATCAATCGGTGGGAGAAAAATATTGGCCTCTGGACTTGTGTGCCACTCCTGACTCCTGTGTGTGCCATCTCTCACTCAGTGGGCTATAGAAAGCCTATTTATTTTTTTGCTTGATTTGGGTTCTAAATTCTACCTGAAAAAATCACTACATCAATCGGTGGGAGAAAAATATTGGCCTCTGGGCTTGTGTGCCACTCCTGACTCCTGTGTGTGCCATCTCTCACTCAGTGGGCCATAGAAAGCCTATTTATTTTTTTGCTTGATTTGGGTTCTAAAATCTACCTCAAAAAATCACTACATCAATCGGTGGGAGAAAAATATTGGCCTCTGGGCTTGTGTGCCACTCCTGACTCCTGTGTGTGCCATCTCTCACTCAGTGGGTCATAAAAAGCCTATTTATTTTTTTGTTTGATTTGGGTTCTAAATTCTACCTGAAAAAAATCACTACATCAATCAGTGGGAGAAAAATATTGGCCTCTGGGCTTGTGTGCCACTCCTGACTCCTGTGTATGCCATCTCTCACTCAGTGGGCCATAGAAAGCCTATTTATTTTTTTGCTTGATTTGGGTTCTAAAATCTACCTGAAAAAATCACTACATCAATCGGTGGGAGAAAAATATTGGCCTCTGGGCTTGTGTGCCACTCCTGACTCCTGTGTGTGCCATCTCTCACTCAGTAGGCCATAGAAAGCCTATTTATTTTTTGCTTGATTTGGGTTCTAAAATCTACCTGAAAAAATCACTACATCAATCGGTGGGAGAAAAATATTGGCCTCTGGGCTTGTGTGCCACTCCTGACTCCTGTGTGTGCCATCTCTCACTCAGTGGGCCATAGAAAGCCTATTTATTTTTTTGCTTGATTTGGGTTCTATATTCTACCTGAAAAATCACTACATCAATCAGTGGGAGAAAAATATTGGCCTCTGGGCTTGTGTGCCACTCCTGACTCCTGTGTGTGCCATCTCTCACTCAGTGGGCCATAGAAAGCCTATTTTTTTTTTTTGCTTGATTTGGGTTCTAAATTCTACCTGAAAAAATCACTACATCAATCAGTGGGAGAAAAATATTGGCCTCTGGGCTTGTGTGCCACTCCTGACTCCTGTGTGTGCCATCTCTCACTCAGTGGGCCATAGAAAGCCTATTTATTTTTTTGCTTGATTTGGGTTCTAAAATCTACCTGAAAAAATCACTACATCAATCGGTGGGAGAAAAATATTGGCCTCTGGGCTTGTGTGCCACTCCTGACTCCTGTGTGTACCATCTCTCACTCAGTGGGCCATAGAAAGCCTATTTATTTTTTTGCTTGATTTGGGTTCTAAATTCTACCTGAAAAAATCACTACATCAATCAGTGGGAGAAAAATATTGGCCTCTGGGCTTGTGTGCAACTCCTGACTCCTGTGTGTGCCATCTCTCACTCAGTGGGCCATAGAAATCCTATTTCTTTTTTGCTTGATTTGGGTTCTAAAATCTACCTGAAAAAATCACTACCTCAACCGGTGGGAGAAAAATATTGGCCTCTGGGCTTGTGTGCCACTCCTGACTCCTGTGTGTGCCATCTCTCACTCAGTGGGCCATAGAAAGCCTATTTATTTTTTTGCTTGATTTGGGTTCTAAATTCTACCTGAAAAAATCACTACATCAATCAGTGGGAGAAAAATATTGGCCTCTGGGCTTGTGTGCCACTCCTGACTCCTGTGTGTGCCATCTCTCACTCAGTGGGCCATAGAAAGCCTATTTATTTTTTTGCTTGAATGGGGTTCTAAAATCTACCTGAAAAAATCACTACATCAATCAGTGGGAGAAAAATATTGGCCTCTGGGCTTGTGTGCCACTCCTGACTCCTGTGTTTGCCATCTCTCACTCAGTGGGCCATAGAAAGCCTATTTATTTTTTTGCTTGATTTGGGTTCTAAATTCTACCTGAAGAAATCACTGCATCAATCAGTGGGAGAAAAATATTGGCCTCTGGGCTTGTGTGCAACTCCTGACTCCTGTGTGTGCCATCTCTCACTCAGTGGGCCATAGAAAGCCTATTTATTTTTTTGCTTGATTTGGGTTCTAAAATCTACCTGATAAAATCACTACATCAATCGGTGGGAGAAAAATATTGGCCTCTGGGCTTGTGTGCCACTCCTGACTCCTGTGTGTGCCATCTCTCACTCAGTGGGCCATAGAAAGCCTATTTATTTTTTTGCTTGATTTGGGTTCTAAAATCTACCTGAAAAAATTACTACATCAATCGGTGGGAGAAAAATATTGGCCTCTGGGCTTGTGTGCCACTCCTGACTCCTGTGTGTGCCATCTCTCACTCAGTGGGCCATAGAAAGCCTATTTATTTTTTTGCTTGATTTGGGTTTTAAATTCTACCTGAAAAAGTCACTACATCAATCAGTGGGAGAAAAATATTGGCCTCTGGGCTTGTGTGCCACTCCTGACTCCTGTGTGTGCCATCTCTCACTCAGTGGGCCATAGAAAGCCTATTTATTTTTTTGCTTGATTTGGGTTCTAAAATCTACCTGAAAAAATCACTACATCAATCGGTGGGAGAAAAATATTGGCCTCTGGGCTTGTGTGCCACTCCTGACTCCTGTGTGTGCCATCTCTCACTCAGTGGTCCATAGAAAGCCTATTTATTTTTTTGCTTGATTTGGGTTCTAAAATCTACCTGAAAAAATCACTACATCAATCGGTGGGAGAAAAATATTGGCCTCTGGGCTTGTGTGCCACTCCTGACTCCTGTGTGTGCCATCTCTCACTCAGTGGGCCATAGAAAGCCTACTTATTTTTTTGCTTGATTTGGGTTCTAAATTCTACCTGAAAAAATCACTACATCAATCAGTGGGAGAAAAATATTGGCCTCTGGGCTTGTGTGCAACTCCTGACTCCTGTGTGTGCCATCTCTCACTCAGTGGGCCATAGAAAGCCTATTTATTTTTTTGCTTGATTTGGGTTCTAAAATCTACCTGATAAAATCACTACATCAATCGGTGGGAGAAAAATATTGGCCTCTGGGCTTGTGTGCCACTCCTGACTCCTGTGTGTGCCATCTCTCACTCAGTGGGCCATAGAAAGCCTATTTATTTTTTTGCTTGATTTAGGTTCTAAATTCTACCTGAAAAAATCACTACATCAATCAGTGGGAGAAAAATATTGGCCTCTGGGCTTGTGTGCCACTCCTGACTCCTGTGTGTGCCATCTCTCACTCAGTGGGCCATAGAAAGCCTATTTATTTTTTTCCTTGATTTGGGTTCTAAAATCTGCCTGAAAAAATCACTACATCAATCGGTGGGAGAAAAATATTGGCCTCTGGGCTTGTGTGCCACTCCTGACTCCTGTGTGTGCCATCTCTCACTCAGTGGGCCATAGAAAGCCTATTTATTTTTTTGCTTGATTTGGGTTCTAAAATCTACCTGAAAAAATCACTACATCAATCGGTGGGAGAAAAATATTGGCCTCTGGGCTTGTGTGCCACTCCTGACTCCTGTGTGTGCCATCTCTCACTCAGTGGGCCATAGAAAGCCTATTTATTTTTTGCTTGATTTGGGTTCTAAATTCTACCTGAAAAAATCACTACATCAATCAGTGGGAGAAAAATTTTGGCCTCTAGGCTTGTGTGCCACTCCTGACTCCTGTGTGTGCCATCTCTCACTCAGTGGTCCATAGAAAGCCTATTTATTTTTTTGCTTGATTTGGGTTCTAAAATCTACCTGAAAAAATCACTACATCAATCGGTGGGAGAAAAATATTGGCCTCTGGGCTTGTGTGCCACTCCTGACTCCTGTGTGTGCCATCTCTCACTCAGTGGGCCATAGAAAGCCTATTTATTTTTTTGCTTGATTTGGGTTCTAAATTCTACCTGAAAAAATCACTACATCAATCAGTGGGAGAAAAATATTGGCCTCTGGGCTTGTGTGCAACTCCAGACTCCTGTGTGTGCCATCTCTCACTCAGTGGGCCATAGAAAGCCTATTTATTTTTTTGCTTGATTTGGGTTCTAAAATCTACCTGAAAAAATCACTACATCAATCAGTGGGAGAAAAATATTGGCCTATGGGCTTGTGTGCCACTCCTGACTCCTGTGTGTGCCATCTCTCACTCAGTGGGCCATAGAAAGCCTATTTATTTTTTTGCTTGATTTGGGTTCTAAAATCTACCTGAAAAAATCACTACATCAATCAGTGGGAGAAAAATATTGGCCTCTGGGCTTGTGTGCCACTCCTGACTCCTGTGTGTGCCATCTCTCACTCAGTGGGCCATAGAAAGCCTATTTATTTTTTTGCTTGATTTGGGTTCTAAAATCTACCTGAAAAAATCACTACATCAATCGGTGGGAGAAAAATATTGGCCTCTGGGCTTGTGTGCCACTCCTGACTCCAGCGTGTGCCATCTCTCACTCAGTGGGCCATAGAAAGCCTATTTATTTTTTGCTTGATTTGGGTTCTAAAATCTACCTGAAAAAATCACTACATCAATCGGTGGGAGAAAAATATTGGCCTCTGGGCTTGTGTGCCACTCCTGACTCCTGTGTGTGCCATCTCTCACTCAGTGGGCCATAGAAAGCCTATTTATTTTTTTGCTTGATTTGGGTTCTAAAATGTACCTGAAAAAATCACTACATCAATCGGTGGGAGAAAAATATTGGCCTCTGGGCTTGTGTGCCACTCCTGACTCCTGTGTGTGCCATCTCTCACTCAGTGGGCCATAGAAAGCCTATTTATTTTTTTGCTTGATTTGGGTTCCAAATTCTACCTGAAAAAATCACTACATCAATCAGTGGGAGAAAAATATTGGCCTCTGGGCCTGTGTGCCACTCCTGACTCCTGTGTGTGCCATCTCTCACTCAGTGGGCCATAGAAAGCCTATTTATTTTTTTGCTTGATTTGGGTTCTAAAATCTTCCTAAAAAAATCACTACATCAATCGGTGGGAGAAAAATATTGGCCTCTGGGCTTGTGTGCCACTCCTGACTCCTGTGTGTGCCATCTCTCACTCAGTGGGCCATAGAAAGCCTATTTATTTTTTTGCTTGATTTGTGTTCTAAAATCTACCTGAAAAAATCACTACATCAATCAGTGGGAGAAAAATATTGGCCTCTGGGCTTGTGTGCCACTCCTGACTCCTGTGTGTGCCATCTCTCACTCAGTGGGCCATAGAAAGCCTATTTTTTTTTGCTTGATTTGGGTTCTAAATTCTACCTGAAAAAATCACTACATCAATCAGTGGGAGAAAAATATTGGCCTCTGGGCTTGTGTGCCACTCCTGACTCCTGTGTGTGTCATCTCTCACTCAGTGGTCCATAGAAAGCCTATTTATTTTTTTGCTTGATTTGGGTTCTAAAATCTACCTGAAAAAATCACTACATCAATCGGTGGGAGAAAAATATTGGCCTCTGGGCTTGTGTGCCACTCCTGACTCCGGTGTGTACCATCTCTCACTCAGTGGGCCATAGAAAGCCTATTTATTTTTTTGCTTGATTTGGGTTCTAAATTCTACCTGAAAAAATCACTACATCAATCAGTGGGAGAAAAATATTGGCCTCTGGGCTTGTGTGCAACTCCTGACTCCTGTGTGTGCCATCTCTCACTCAGTGGGCCATAGAAATCCTATTTATTTTTTGCTTGATTTGGGTTCTAAAATCTACCTGAAAAAGTCACTACATCAACCGGTGGGAGAAAAATATTGGCCTCTGGGTTTGTGTGCCACTCCTGACTCCTGTGTGTGCCATCTCTCACTCAGTGGGCCATAGAAAGCCTATTTATTTTTTTGCTTGATTTGGGTTCTAAAATCTACCTGAAAAAATCACTACATCAATCAGTGGGAGAAAAATATTGGCCTCTGGGCTTGTGTGCCACTCCTGACTCCTGTGTGTGCCATCTCTCACTCAGTGGGCCATAGAAAGCCTATTTTTTTTTGCTTGATTTGGGTTCTAAATTCTACCTGAAAAAATCACTACATCAATCAGTGGGAGAAAAATATTGGCCTCTGGGCTTGTGTGCCACTCCTGACTCCTGTGTGTGTCATCTCTCACTCAGTGGTCCATAGAAAGCCTATTTATTTTTTTGCTTGATTTGGGTTCTAAAATCTACCTGAAAAAATCACTACATCAATCGGTGGGAAAAAAATATTGGCCTCTGGGCTTGTGTGCCACTCCTGACTCCGGTGTGTACCATCTCTCACTCAGTGGGCCATAGAAAGCCTATTTATTTTTTTGCTTGATTTGGGTTCTAAATTCTACCTGAAAAAATCACTACATCAATCAGTGGGAGAAAAATATTTGCCTCTGGGCTTGTGTGCAACTCCTGACTCCTGTGTGTGCCATCTCTCACTCAGTGGGCCATAGAAATCCTATTTATTTTTTGCTTGATTTGGGTTCTAAAATCTACCTGAAAAAGTCACTACATCAACCGGTGGGAGAAAAATATTGGCCTCTGGGTTTGTGTGCCACTCCTGACTCCTGTGTGTGCCATCTCTCACTCAGTGGGCCATAGAAAGCCTATTTATTTTTTTGCTTGATTTGGGTTCTAAATTCTACCTGAAAAAATCACTACATCAATCAGTGGGAGAAAAATATTGGCCTCTGGGCTTGTGTGCCACTCCTGACTCCTGTGTGTGCCATCTCTCACTCAGTGGGCCATAGAAAGCCTATTTATTTTTTTGCTTGATTTGGGTTCTAAAATCTACCTGAAAAAATCACTACATCAATCGGTGGGAGAAAAATATTGGCCTCTGGGCTTGTGTGCCACTCCTGACTCGTGTGTTTGCCATCTCTCACTCAGTGGGCCATAGAAAGCCTATTTATTCTTTTGCTTGATTTGGGTTCTAAATTCTACCTGAAGAAATCACTACATCAATCAGTGGATGAAAAATATTGGCCTCTGGGCTTGTGTGCCACTCCTGACTCCTGTTTGTGCCATCTCTCACTCAGTGAGCCATAGAAAGCCTATTTATTTTTTTGCTTGATTTGGGTTCTAAAATCTACCTGAAAAAATTACTACATCAATCGGTGGGAGAAAAATATTGGCCTCTGGGCTTGTGTGCCACTCCTGACTCCTGTGTGTGCCATCTCTCACTCAGTGGGCCATAGAAAGCCTATTTATTTTTTTGCTTGGTTTGGGTTTTAAATTCTACCTGAAAAAGTCACTACATCAATCAGTGGGAGAAAAATATTGGCCTCTGGGCTTGTGTGCCACTCCTGACTTCTGTGTGTGCCATCTCTCACTCAGTGGGCCATAGAAAGCCTATTTATTTTTTTGCTTGATTTGGGTTCTAAAATTTGCCTGAAAAAATCACTACATCAATCAGTGGGAGAAAAATATTGGCCTTTAAGCTTGTGTGCCACTCCTGACTCCTGTGTGTGCCATCTCTCACTCAGTGGTCCATAGAAAGCCTATTTATTTTTTTGCTTGATTTGGGTTCTAAAATCTACCTGAAAAAATCACTACATCAATCAGTGGGAGAAAAATATTGGCCTCTGGGCTTGTGTGCCACTCCTGACTCCTGTGTGTGCCATCTCTCACTCAGTGGGCCATAGAAAGCCTATTTATTTTTTTCCTAGATTTGGGTTCTAAAATCTGCCTGAAAAAATCACTACATCAATCGGTGGGAGAAAAATATTGGCCTCTGGGCTTGTGTGCCACTCCTGACTCCTGTGTGTGCCATCTCTCACTCAGTGGGCCATAGAAAGCCTATTTATTTTTTTGCTTGATTTGGGTTCTAAAATCTGCCTGAAAAAATCACTACATCAATCGGTGGGAGAAAAATATTGGCCTCTGGGCTTGTGTGCCACTCCTGACTCCTGTGTGTGCCATCTCTCACTCTGTGGGCCATAGAAAGCCTATTTATTTTTTTGCTTGATTTGGGTTCTAAATTCTACCTGAAAAAATCACTACATCAATCAGTGGGAGAAAAATATTGGCCTCTGGGCTTGTGTGCCACTCCTGACTCCTGTGTGTGCCATCTCTCACTCAGTGGTCCATAGAAAGCCTATTTATTTTTTTGCTTGATTTGGGTTCTAAATTCTACCTGAAAAAATCACTACATCAATCAGTGGGAGAAAAATATTGGCCTCTGGGCTTGTGTGCAACTCCTGACTCCTGTGTGTGCCATCTCTCACTCAGTGGGCCATAGAAAGCCTATTTTTTTTTTTGCTTGATTTGGGTTCTAAAATCTACCTGAAAAAATCACTACATCAATCGGTGGGAGAAAAATATTGGCCTCTGGGCTTGTGTGCCACTCCTGACTCCTGTGTGTGCCATCTCTCACTCAGTGGGTCATAGAAAGCCTATTTATTTTTTTGCTTGGTTTGGGTTCTAAAATCTACCTGAAAAAAATCACTACATCAATTGGTGGGAGCAAAATATTGGCCTCTGGGCTTGTGTGCCACTCCTGACTCCTGTGTGTGCCATCTCTCACTCAGTGGGCCATAGAAAGCCTTTTTTTTTTTTGCTTGATTTGGGTTCTAAATTCTACCTGAAAAAATCACTACATCAATCAGTGGGAGAAAAATATTGGCCTCTGGGCTTGTGTGCCACTCCTGACTCCTGTGTGTGCCATCTCTCACTCAGTGGGCCATAGAAAGCCTATTTATTTTTTTGCTTGATTTGGGTTCTAAAATCTACCTGAAAAAATCACTACATTAATCGGTGGGAGAAAAATATTGGCCTCTGGGCTTGTGTGCCACTCCTGACTCCTGTGTGTGCCATCTCTCACTCAGTGGACCATAGAAAGCCTATTTTTTTTTTTTGCTTGATTTGGGTTCTAAATTGTACCTGAAAAAATCACTACATCAATCAGTGGGAGAAAAATATTGGCCTCTGGGCTTGTGTGCCACTCCTGACTCCTGTGTGTGCCATCTCTCACTCAGTGGGCCATAGAAAGCCTATTTATTTTTTTGCTTGATTTGGGTTCTAAAATCTACCTGAAAAAATCACTACATAAATCGGTGGGAGAAAAATATTGGCCTCTGGGCTTGTGTGCCACTCCTGACTCCTGTGTGTGCCATCTCTCACTCAGTAGGCCATAGAAAGCCTATTTATTTTTTTGCTTGATTTGGGTTCTAAAATCTACCTGAAAAAAATCACTACATCAATCGGTGGGAGAAAAATATTGGCCTCTGGGCTTGTGTGCCACTCCTGACTCCTGTGTGTGCCATCTCTCACTCAGTGGGCCATAGAAAGCCTATTTATTTTTTTGCTTGATTTGAGTTCTAAATTCTACCTGAAAAAATCACTACATCAATCAGTGGGAGAAAAATATTGGCCTCTGGGCTTGTGTGCAACTCCTGACTCCTGTGTGTGCCATCTCTCACTCAGTGGGCCATAGAAAGCCTATTTATTTTTTTGCTTGATTTGGGTTCTAAAATCTACCTGAAAAAATGACTACATCAATCGGTGGGAGAAAAATATTGGCCTCTGGGCTTGTGTGCCACTCCTGACTCCTGTGTGTGCCATCTCTCACTCAGTGGGCCATAGAAAGCCTATTTATTTTTTTGCTTGATTTGGGTTCTAAATTCTACTTGAAAAAATCACTACATTAATCAGTGGGAGAAAAATATTGGCCTCTGGGCTTATGTGCAACTCCTGACTCCTGTGTGTGCCATCTCTCACTCAGTGGGCCATAGAAAGCCTATTTATTTTTTTGCTTGATTTGGGTTCTAAATTCTACCTGAAAAAATCACTACATCAATCAGTGGGAGAAAAATATTGGCCTCTGGGCTTGTGTGCCACTCCTTACTCCTGTGTGTGCCATCTCTCACTCAATGGGCCATAGAAAGCCTATTTATTTTTTTGCTTGTTTTGGGTTCTAAAATCTACCTGAAAAAATCACTACATCAATCGGTGGGAGAAAAATATTGGCCTCTGGGCTTGTGTGCCACTCCTGACTCCTGTGTGTGCCATCTCTCACTCAGTGGGCCATAGAAAGCCTATTTATTTTTTTGCTTGATTTGGGTTCTAAAATCTACCTGAAAAAATCACTACATCAATCGGTGGGAGAAAAATATTGGCCTCTGGGCTTGTGTGCCACTCCTGACTCCTGTGTGCGCCATCTCTCACTCAGTGGGCCATAGAAAGCCTATTTTTTTTTTTGCTTGATTTGGTTTCTAAATTCTACCTGAAAAAAATCACTACATCAATCAGTGGGAGAAAAATATTGGCCTCTGGGCTTGTGTGCCACTCCTGACTCCTGTGTGTGCCATCTCTCACTCAGTGGGCCATAGAAAGCCTATTTATTTTTTTGCTTGATTTGGGTTCTAAAATCTACCTGAAAAAATCACTACATCAATCGGTGGGAGAAAAATATTGGCCTCTGGGCTTGTGTGCCACTCCTGACTCCTGTGTGTGCCATCTCTCACTCAGTGGGCCATAGAAAGCCTATTTTTTTTTTTGCTTGATTTGGGTTCTAAATTCTACCTGAAAAAATCACTACATCAATCAGTGGGAGAAAAATATTGGCCTCTGGGCTTATGTGCCACTCCTGACTCCTGTGTGTGCCATCTCTCACTCAGTGGGCCATAGAAAGCCTATTTATTTTTTTGCTTGATTTGGGTTCTAAAATCTACCTGAAAAAATCACTACATCAATCAGTGGGAGAAAAATATTGGCCTCTGGGCTTGTGTGCCACTCCTGACTCCTGTGTGTGCCATCTCTCACTCAGTGGGCCATAGAAAGCCTTTTTTTTTTTTTGCTTGATTTGGGTTCTAAATTCTACCTGAAAAAATCACTACATCAATCGGTGGGAGAAAAATATTGGCCTCTGGGCTTGTGTGCCACTCCTGACTCCTGTGTGTGCCATCTCTCACTCAGTGGGCCATAGAAAGCCTATTTATTTTTTTGCTTGATTTGGGTTCTAAAATCTACCTGAAAAAATCACTACATCAATCGGTGGGAGAAAAATATTGGCCTCTGGGCTTGTGTGCCACTCCTGACTCCTGTGTGTGCCATCTCTCACTCAGTGGGCCATAGAAAGCCTATTTTTATTTTTTTGCTTGATTTGGGTTATAAATTCTACCTGAAAAAATCACTACATCAATCAGTGGGAGAAAAATATTGGCCTCTGGGCTTGTGTGCCACTCCTGACTCCTGTGTGTGCCATCTCTCACTCAGTGGGCCATAGAAAGCCTATTTATTTTTTTGCTTGATTTGGGTTCTAAAATCTACCTGAAAAAATCACTACATCAATCGGTGGGAGAAAAATATTGGCCTCTGGGCTTGTGTGCCACTCCTGACTCCTGTGTGTGCCATCTCTCACTCAGTGGGCCATAGAAAGCCTATTTACTTTTTTGCTTGATTTGGGTTCTAAAATCTACCTGAAAAAATCACTACATCAATCGGTGGGAGAAAAATATTGGCCTCTGGGCTTGTGTGCCACTCCTGACTCCTGTGTGTGCCATCTCTCACTCAGTGGGCCATAGAAAGCCTATTTATTTTTTTGCTTGATTTGGGTTCTAAAATCTACCTGAAAAAATCACTACATCAATCGGTGGGAGAAAAATATTGGCCTCTGGGCTTGTGTGCCACTCCTGACTCCTGTGTGTGCCATCTCTCACTCAGTGGGCCATAGAAAGCCTATTTTTTTTTTTGCTTGATTTGGGTTCTAAATTCTATCTGAAAAAATCACTACATCAATCAGTGGGAGAAAAATATTGGCCTCTGGGCTTGTGTGCCACTCCTGACTCCTGTGTGTGCCATCTCTCACTCAGTGGGCCATAGAAAGCCTTTTTTTTTTTTTGCTTGATTTGGGTTCTAAATTCTACCTGAAAAAATCACTACATCAATCGGTGGGAGAAAAATATTGGCCTCTGGGCTTGTGTGCCACTCCTGACTCCTGTGTGTGCCATCTCTCACTCAGTGGGCCATAGAAAGCCTATTTATTTTTTTGCTTGATTTGGGTTCTAAAATCTACCTGAAAAAATCACTACATCAATCGGTGGGAGAAAAATATTGGCCTCTGGGCTTGTGTGCCACTCCTGACTCCTGTGTGTGCCATCTCTCACTCAGTGGGCCATAGAAAGCCTATTTTTATTTTTTTGCTTGATTTGGGTTATAAATTCTACCTGAAAAAATCACTACATCAATCAGTGGGAGAAAAATATTGGCCTCTGGGCTTGTGTGCCACTCCTGACTCCTGTGTGTGCCATCTCTCACTCAGTGGGCCATAGAAAGCCTATTTATTTTTTTGCTTGATTTGGGTTCTAAAATCTACCTGAAAAAATCACTACATCAATCGGTGGGAGAAAAATATTGGCCTCTGGGCTTGTGTGCCACTCCTGACTCCTGTGTGTGCCATCTCTCACTCAGTGGGCCATAGAAAGCCTATTTACTTTTTTGCTTGATTTGGGTTCTAAAATCTACCTGAAAAAATCACTACATCAATCGGTGGGAGAAAAATATTGGCCTCTGGGCTTGTGTGCCACTCCTGACTCCTGTGTGTGCCATCTCTCACTCAGTGGGCCATAGAAAGCCTATTTATTTTTTTGCTTGATTTGGGTTCTAAAATCTACCTGAAAAAATCACTACATCAATCAGTGGGAGAAAAATATTGGCCTCTGGGCTTGTGTGCCACTCCTGACTCCTGTGTGTGCCATCTCTCACTCAGTGGGCCATAGAAAGCCTATTTTTTTTTTTGCTTGATTTGGGTTCTAAATTCTATCTGAAAAAATCACTACATCAATCAGTGGGAGAAAAATATTGGCCTCTGGGCTTGTGTGCCACTCCTGACTCCTGTGTGTGCCATCTCTCACTCAGTGGGCCATAGAAAGCCTATTTATTTTTTGCTTGATTTGGGTTCTAAAATCTACCTGAAAAAATCACTACATCAATCAGTGGGAGAAAAATATTGGCCTCTGGGCTTGTGTGCCACTCCTGACTCCTGTGTGTGCCATCTCTCACTCAGTGGGCCATAGAAAGCCTATTTATTTTTTTGCTTGATTTGGGTTCTAAAATCTACCTGAAAAAATCACTACATCAATCGGTGGGAGAAAAATATTGGCCTCTGGGCTTGTGTGCCACTCCTGACTCCTGTGTGTGCCATCTCTCACTCAGTGGGCCATAGAAAGCCTATTTATTTTTTTGCTTGATTTGGGTTCTAAAATCTACCTGAAAAAATCACTACATCAATCGGTGGGAGAAAAATATTGGCCTCTGGGCTTGTGTGCCACTCCTGACTCCTGTGTGTGCCATCTCTCACTCAGTGGGCCATAGAAAGCCTATTTTTATTTTTTTGCTTGATTTGGGTTATAAATTCTACCTGAAAAAATCACTACATCAATCAGTGGGAGAAAAATATTGGCCTCTGGGCTTGTGTGCCACTCCTGACTCCTGTGTGTGCCATCTCTCACTCAGTGGGCCATAGAAAGCCTATTTATTTTTTTGCTTGATTTGGGTTCTAAAATCTACCTGAAAAAATCACTACATCAATCGGTGGGAGAAAAATATTGGCCTCTGGGCTTGTGTGCCACTCCTGACTCCTGTGTGTGCCATCTCTCACTCAGTGGGCCATAGAAAGCCTATTTACTTTTTTGCTTGATTTGGGTTCTAAAATCTACCTGAAAAAATCACTACATTAATCGGTGGGAGAAAAATATTGGCCTCTGGGCTTGTGTGCCACTCCTGACTCCTGTGTGTGCCATCTCTCACTCAGTGGGCCATAGAAAGCCTATTTATTTTTTTGCTTGATTTGGGTTATAAAATCTACCTGAAAAAATCACTACATCTACACTACATCTACATCTACAAATCACTACATCTACATCTACACTACATTTGAGTATGTTTTTGAGGAAAACATACTCAAAAGGGAGGTAAGAACATTTCTAAAACAATCCACAGTGAGGAGATTGGAACAAAACAAAATCCTCTAAACTGCATGCTCGCAAACGCCAGAAGCCTGACAAACAAGATGGAAGAACTAGAAGCAGAAATATCTACAGGTAACTTTGACATAGTGGGAATAACCGAGACATGGTTAGATGAAAGCTATGACTGGGCAGTTAACTTACAGGGTTACAGTCTGTTTAGAAAGGATCGTAAAAATCGGAGAGGAGGAGGGGTTTGTCTCTATGTAAAGTCTTGTCTAAAGTCCACTTTAAGGGAGGATATTAGCGAAGGGAATGAGGATGTCGAGTCCATATGGGTTGAAATTCATGGAGGGAAAAATGGTAACAAAATTCTCATTGGGGTCTGTTACAAACCCCCAAATATAACAGAAACCATGGAAAGTCTACTTCTAAAGCAGATAGATGAAGCTGCAACCCATAATGAGGTCCTGGTTATGGGGGACTTTAACTACCCGGATATTAACTGGGAAACAGAAACCTGTGAAACCCATAAAGGCAACAGGTTTCTGCTAATAACCAAGAAAAATTATCTTTCACAATTGGTGCAGAATCCAACCAGAGGAGCAGCACTATTAGACCTAATACTATCTAATAGACCTGACAGAATAACAAATCTGCAGGTGGTTGGGCATTTAGGAAATAGCGACCACAATATTGTGCAGTTTCACCTGTCTTTCACTAGGGGGACTTGTCAGGGAGTCACAAAAACATTGAACTTTAGGAAGGCAAAGTTTGAACAGCTTAGAGATGCCCTTAATCTGGTAGACTGGGACAATATCCTCAGAAATGAGAATACAGATAATAAATGGGAAATGTTTAAGAACATCCTAAATAGGCAGTGTAAGCGGTTTATACCTTGTGGGAATAAAAGGACTAGAAATAGGAAAAACCCAATGTGGCTAAACAAAGAAGTAAGGCAGGCAATTAACAGTAAAAAGAAAGCATTTGCACTACTAAAGCAGGATGGCACCACTGAAGCTCTAAAAAACTATAGGGAGAAAAATACTTTATCTAAAAAACTAATTAAAGCTGCCAAAAAGGAAACAGAGAAGCACATTGCTAAGGAGAGTAAAACTAATCCCAAACTGTTCTTCAACTATATCAATAGTAAAAGAATAAAAACTGAAAATGTAGGCCCCTTAAAAAATAGTGAGGAAAGAATGGTTGTAGATGACGAGGAAAAAGCTAACATATTAAACACCTTCTTCTCCACGGTATTCACGGTGGAAAATGAAATGCTAGGTGAAATCCCAAGAAACAATGAAAACCCTATATTAAGAGTCACCAATCTAACCCAAGAAGAGGTGCGAAACCGGCTAAATAAGATTAAAATAGATAAATCTCCAGGTCCGGATGGCATACACCCACGAGTACTAAGAGAACTAAGTAATGTAATAGATAAACCATTATTTCTTATTTTTAGTGACTCTATAGCGACAGGGTCTGTTCCGCAGGACTGGCGCATAGCAAATGTGGTGCCAATATTCAAAAAGGGCTCTAAAAGTGAACCTGGAAATTATAGGCCAGTAAGTCTAACCTCTATTGTTGGTAAAATATTTGAAGGGTTTCTGAGGGATGTTATTCTGGATTATCTCAATGAGAATAACTGTTTAACTCCATATCAGCATGGGTTTATGAGAAATCGCTCCTGTCAAACCAATCTAATCAGTTTTTATGAAGAGGTAAGCTATAGGCTGGACCACGGTGAGTCATTGGACGTGGTATATCTCGATTTTTCCAAAGCGTTTGATACCGTGCCGCACAAGAGGTTGGTACACAAAATGAGAATGCTTGGTCTGGGGGAAAATGTGTGTAAATGGGTTAGTAACTGGCTTAGTGATAGAAAGCAGAGGGTGGTTATAAATGGTATAGTCTCTAACTGGGTCGCTGTGACCAGTGGGGTACCGCAGGGGTCAGTATTGGGACCTGTTCTCTTCAACATATTCATTAATGATCTGGTAGAAGGTTTACACAGTAAAATATCGATATTTGCAGATGATACAAAACTATGTAAAGCAGTTAATACAAGAGAAGATAGTATTCTGCTACAGATGGATCTGGATAAGTTGGAAACTTGGGCTGAAAGGTGGCAGATGAGGTTTAACAATGATAAATGTAAGGTTATACACATGGGAAGAGGGAATCAATATCACCATTACACACTGAACGGGAAACCACTGGGTAAATCTGACAGGGAGAAGGACTTGGGGATCCTAGTTAATGATAAACTTACCTGGAGCAGCCAGTGCCAGGCAGCAGCTGCCAAGGCAAACAGGATCATGGGGTGCATTAAAAGAGGTCTGGATACACATGATGAGAGCATTATACTGCCTCTGTACAAATCCCTAGTTAGACCGCACATGGAGTACTGTGTCCAGTTTTGGGCACCGGTGCTCAGGAAGGATATAATGGAACTAGAGAGAGTACAAAGGAGGGCAACAAAATTAATAAAGGGGATGGGAGAACTACAATACCCAGATAGATTAGCGAAATTAGGATTATTTAGTCTAGAAAAAAGACGACTGAGGGGCGATCTAATAACCATGTATAAGTATATAAGGGGACAATACAAATATCTCGCTGAGGATCTGTTTATACCAAGGAAGGTGACGGGCACAAGGGGGCATTCTTTGCGTCTGGAGGAGAGAAGGTTTTTCCACCAACATAGAAGAGGATTCTTTACTGTTAGGGCAGTGAGAATCTGGAATTGCTTGCCTGAGGAGGTGGTGATGGCGAGCTCAGTCGAGGGGTTCAAGAGAGGCCTGGATGTCTTCCTGGAGCAGAACAATAATGTATCATACAATTATTAGGTTCTGTAGAAGGACGTAGATCTGGGGATTTATTATGATGGAATATAGGCTGAACTGGATGGACAAATGTCTTTTTTCGGCCTTACTAACTATGTTACTATGTTACTATGTTATCAATCGGTGGGAGAAAAATATGGGCCTCTGGGCTTGTGTGCCACTCCTGACTCCTGTGTGTGCCATCTCTCACTCAGTGGGCCATAGAAAGCCTATTTATTTTTTTGCTTGATTTGGGTTCTAAATTCTACCTGAAAAAATCACTACATCAATCAGTGGGAGAAAAATATTGGCCTCTGGGCTTGTGTGCCACTCCTGACTCCTGTGTGTGCCATCTCTCACTCAGTGGGCCATAGAAAGCCTATTTATTTTTTTGCTTGATTTGGGTTCTAAAATCTACCTGAAAAAATCACTACATCAATCGGTGGGAGAAAAATATTGGCCTCTGGGCTTGTGTGCCACTCCTGACTCCTGTGTGTGCCATCTCTCACTCAGTGGGCCATAGAAAGCCTATTTATTTTTTTGCTTGATTTGGGTTCTAAAATCTACCTGAAAAAATCACTACATCAATCGGTGGGAGAAAAATATTGGCCTCTGGGCTTGTGTGCCACTCCTGACTCCTGTGTGTGCCATCTCTCACTCAGTGGGCCATAGAAAGCCTATTTATTTTTTTGCTTGATTTGGGTTCTAAATTCTACCTGAAAAAATCACTACATCAATCAGTGGGAGAAAAATATTGGCCTCTGGGCTTGTGTGCCACTCCTGACTCCTGTGTGTGCCATCTCTCACTCAGTGGGCCATAGAAAGCCTATTTATTTTTTTGCTTGATTTGGGTTCTAAAATCTACCTGAAAAAATCACTACATCAATCGGTGGGAGAAAAATATTGGCCTCTGGGCTTGTGTGCCACTCCTGACTCCTGTGTGTGCCATCTCTCACTCAGTGGGCCATAGAAAGCCTATTTATTTTTTTGCTTGATTTGGGTTCTAAATTCTACTTGAAAAAATCACTACATCAATCAGTGGGAGAAAAATATTGGCCTCTGGGCTTATGTGCAACTCCTGACTCCTGTGTGTGCCATCTCTCACTCAGTGGGCCGTAGAAAGCCTATTTATTTTTTTGCTTGATTTGGGTTCTAAAATCTACCTGAAAAAATCACTACATCAATCGGTGGGAGAAAAATATTGGCCTCTGGGCTTGTGTGCCACTCCTGACTCCTGTATGTGCCATCTCTCACTCAGTGGGCCATAGAAAGCCTATTTATTTTTTTGCTTGATTTGGGTTCTAAATTCTACCTGAAAAAATCACTACATCAATCAGTGGGAGAAAAATATTGGCCTCTGGGCTTGTGTGCCACTCCTGACTCCTGTGTGTGCCATCTCTCACTCAATGGGCCATAGAAAGCCTATTTATTTTTTTGCTTGTTTTGGGTTCTAAAATCTACCTGAAAAAATCACTACATCAATCGGTGGGAGAAAAATATTGGCCTCTGGGCTTGTGTGCCACTCCTGACTCCTGTGTGTGCCATCTCTCACTCAGTGGGCCATAGAAAGCCTATTTATTTTTTTGCTTGATTTGGGTTCTAAAATCTACCTGAAAAAATCACTACATCAATCGGTGGGAGAAAAATATTGGCCTCTGGGCTTGTGTGCCACTCCTGACTCCTGTGTGTGCCATCTCTCACTCAGTGGGCCATAGAAAGCCTATTTATTTTTTTGCTTGATTTGGGTTCTAAAATCTACCTGAAAAAATCACTACATCAATCGGTGGGAGAAAAATATTGGCCTCTGGGCTTGTGTGCCACTCCTGACTCCTGTGTGTGCCATCTCTCACTCAGTGGGCCATAGAAAGCCTATTTTTTTTTTTTTGCTTGATTTGGGTTCTAAATTCTACCTGAAAAAATCACTACATCAATCAGTGTGAGAAAAATATTGGCCTCTGGGCATGTGTGCCACTCCTGACTCCTGTGTGTGCCATCTCTCACTCAGTGGGCCATAGAAAGCCTATTTATTTTTTTGCTTGATTTGGGTTCTAAAATCTACCTGAAAAAATCACTACATCAATCGGTGGGAGAAAAATATTGGCCTCTGGGCTTGTGTGCCACTCCTGACTCCTGTGTGTGCCATCTCTCACTCAGTGGGCCATAGAAAGCCTATTTACATTTTTGCTTGATTTGGGTTCTAAAATCTACCTGAAAAAATCACTACATCAATCGGTGGGAGAAAAATATTGGTCTCTGGGCTTGTGTGCCACTCCTGACTCCTGTGTGTGCCATCTCTCACTCAGTGGGCGATAGAAAGCCTATTTATTTTTTTGCTTGATTTGTGTTCTAAAATCTACCTGAAAAAATCACTACATCAATCGGTGGGAGAAAAATATTGGCCTCTGGGCTTGTGTGCCACTCCTGACTCCTGTGTGTGCCATCTCTCACTCAGTGGGCCATAGAAAGCCTATTTTTTTTTTTGCTTGATTTGGGTTCTAAATTCTACCTGAAAAAATCACTACATCAATCAGTGGGAGAAAAATATTGGCCTCTGGGCTTGTGTGCCACTCCTGACTCCTGTGTGTGCCATCTCTCACTCAGTGGGCCATAGAAAGCCTATTTATTTTTTTTGCTTGATTTGGGTTCTAAAATCTACCTGAAAAAATCACTACATCAATCGGTGGGAGAAAAATATTGGCCTCTGGGCTTGTGTGCCACTCCTGACTCCTGTGTGTGCCATCTCTCACTCAGTGGGCCATAGAAAGCCTATTTACTTTTTTGCTTGATTTGGGTTCTAAAATCTACTTGAAAAAATCACTACATCAATCGGTGGGAGAAAAATATTGGCCTCTGGGCTTGTGTGCCACTCCTGACTCCTGTGTGTGCCATCTCTCACTCAGTGGGCCATAGAAAGCCTATTTATTTTTTTGCTTGATTTGGGTTCTAAAATCTACCTGAAAAAATCACTACATCAATCGGTGGGAGAAAAATATTGGCCTCTGGGCTTGTGTGCCACTCCTGACTCCTGTGTGTGCCATCTCTCACTCAGTGGGCCGTAGAAAGCCTATTTATTTTTTTGCTTGATTTGGGTTATAAATTCTACCTGAAAATATCACTACATCAATCAGTGGGAGAAAAATATTGGCCTCTGGGCTTGTGTGCCACTCCTGACTCCTGTGTGTGCCATCTCTCACTCAGTGGGCCATAGAAAGCCTATTTATTTTATTGTTTGATTTGGGTTCTAAAATCTACCTGAAAAAATCACTACATCAATCGGTGGGAGAAAAATATTGGCCTCTGGGCTTGTGTGCCACTCCTGACTCCTGTGTGTGCCATCTCTCACTCAGTGGGCCATAGAAAGCCTATTTTTTTTTTTTGCTTGATTTGGGTTCTAAATTCTACCTGAAAAAATCACTACATCAATCAGTGGGAGAAAAATATTGGCCTCTGGGCTTGTGTGCCACTCCTGACTCCTGTGTGTGCCATCTCTCACTCAGTGGGCCATAGAAAGCCTATTTATTTTTTTGCTTGATTTGGGTTCTAAAATCTACCTGAAAAAATCACTACATCAATCGGTGGGAGAAAAATATTGGCCTCTGGGCTTGTGTGCCACTCCTGACTCCTGTGTGTGCCATCTCTCACTCAGTGGGCCATAGAAAGCCTTATTTTTTTTCTATTTGGTTTCTAAATTGTCCCTGAAAAAATCATTTTATTTTATTTGGTTTCTAAATTCTTCCTGAAAAAATCATTTTATTTCATTTTGTTTCTAAAGTCTCCCTGAAAAAAAACAAAAAAAAAAAACAGTGGGAGATTAATATTGCCCTTTCTGCTTGTGTGCCAGACTTGACTCCTGGGTGTGCCATCTCTCTCTCTCTCTCAATTTGTGGGCCATAGAAAGCCTATTTATTTTTTTTGCTTAATTTGGGTTCTAAATTCTATCTGAAAAAATCAATAAATCAATCAGTGGGAGATAAATATTGGCCTTTGGGCTTGTGCGCCACTCCTGACTCCTGTGTCTGCCATCTCTCACTCAGTGGGCCATAGAAAGCCTTTTTTTTTCTTTTGGTTTCTAAATTCTCCCTGAAAAAATCATTTTATTTTATTTGGTTTCTAAATTCTCCCTGAAAAAATCATTTTATTTTATTTTGTTTCTAAAGTCTCACTGAAAAAAAAAAAAAAAAAAAAAATCAGTGGGAGATTAATATTGACATTTGTGCTTGAGTGACAGTCTTGACTCCTGGGTGTGCCATCTCTCTCTCTCTCTCAAATTGTGGGCCATAGAAAGCCTATTTATTTTTTTGCTTGATTTGGGTTCTAAATTCTACCTGAAAAAATCAATAAATCATTCAGTGGGAGATAAATATTGGCCTCTGGGCTTGTGTGCCACTCCTGACTCCTGTGTGTGCCATCTCTCACTCAGTGGGCCATAGAAAGCCTATTTTTTTTTAATTTGGTTTCTAAATTCTCCCTGAAAAAAATCATTTTATTTTATTTGGTTTCTAAATTCTTCCTGAAAAAATCATTTTATTTTATTTTGTTTCTAAAGTCTCCCTGAAAAAAAAAAAAAAAAAAAAAATCAGTGGGAGATTAATATTGACATTTGTGCTTGAGTGACAGTCCTGCGTGTGTGGCATCTTTGTGATTTGGTGCCACAGAAAACAGAGTGTGTAACATTGTGCCTGATTTTCCTTGTGGTCTCACCAACCTGTAAAGGGATATTGAAATCATACTGAAGTTATAGCTCACCGTGTAAGTTGTTTGACAGTAACAAATAAAGTTACTTTGATTAAGTTTTTAAAACAATGAGGAAGTCTGGTGCAAGAGGTCGTGGCCATGGGCCTTCATTGTCAGCTGGTAATGATGGTAGTGGTAGTGGAGCATCAGGTGGTCGTGGGAAAAAAAATATTCCACCTAAGTCTGGAGCTGTGGAGCCAGGTTCGTCGTCTGGCTACACAAGGCCTCGAACGCTCTCTTTTCTGGGAGTAGGAAAACCGCTTTTAAAGCCGGAGCAGCAACAGCTTACATTGCAGACTCAGCCTCTAGCTCTTTTGCCTCCTCTTCTGAAACTGGTAAATGTAAAAGCAGTGCGTCGCTTGTGGATGTTCACGGTCAGGGACAAGTCGCTTCCTTGTCCTCTTCAGCAAAAACAACAACAAGAGAGAAGGATGCAGCAGGCGACACAACGGGTTACTCCATGGAGCTCTTTACACATACCGTCCCTGGCTTAGAAAGTGAAACACTTAACAGGCCATGCCCATTACAAGTAGATTCTGACATGGAGTGCACTGATGCACAGCCACAGCCAGACTACTATGCTGGTCCTTTGACTCAGACCACAACATTGCCCTCTCAGGGTACTGATCCACAATCAGACCCTGATGAGACTATGTTGCCCCGTCACGAACGCTATACCACCGACCGACACGGTGACACAGACGAAGATGCACACGAGCTAGAAGAGGAGGTAATAGATGACCCAGTTGTTGACCCCGATTGGCAGCCATTGGGGGAACAGGGTGCAGGCGGCAGTAGTTCAGAAGCGGAGGTGGAGGAGGGGCCGCAGCAGGCATCAACATCGCAACAGGTTCCATCTGCGGGGCCCGTATCTGGCCCAAAACGCGAGGCAAAGCCAAAACCTGTTGGAGGACAGCGTGGCCATCCGGTTAAAGCTCAGTCTGCAATCCCTGAAAAGGGATCCGATGCTAGGAAGAGTGCAGTCTGGCATTTTTTTAAACAACATCCAATTGATCAGCGCAAAGTCATCTGTCAAAAATGTTCAACTAGCTTAAGCAGAGGTCAGAATCTGAAAAGTCTCAATACAAGTTGCATGCATAGACATTTAACCACCATGCATTTTCAAGCCTGGACTAACTACCAAACGTCCCTTAAGGTTGTAGCACCCTCGGCCAATGAAGCTAGTCAGCAACGCAACATCCCTTCCGTCACTGTAAGGCCACCATTTTCCACACCACCGGCAGTATCTGTGCAGGTTTCTTTGCCAGCCAAAAGCAGTCAGGGTCAGGGAATCACCAGTTTTGTAGGAGGAAATATTGCATCTAGGGCACCGGCGGAAACAATACCGTCTCCAACCGTCTCTCAGTCTGCCATGTCCACCGGCACACCCGCTAGTTCCACGATCTCCAGCTCTCCAGTCCAGCTCACCCTACATGAGACTCTGGTTAGAAAAAGGAAGTACTTATCCTCGCATCCGCGTACACAGGGTTTTAACGCCCACATAGCTAGACTAATCTCGTTAGAGATGATGCCCTACCGGTTAGTTGAAAGCGAAGCTTTCAAAGCCCTGATGGAGTACGCTGAACCACGCTACGAGCTACCCAGTCGACACTTTTTTTCCAGAAAAGCCATCCCAGCCCTGCACCAGCATGTTAAACAGCGCATCGTCCATGCACTCAGGCAATCTGTGAGTACAAAGGTGCACCTGACTACAGATGCATGGACCAGTAGGCATGGCCAGGGACGTTACGTGACCATCACGGCACACTGGGTGAATGTGGTGGATGCAGGGTCCACAGGGGACATCAATTTCGGGACAGTTGTGCCTAGCCCACGGTCTAGGAAACAGTTGGCTGTAGGCGTTCGCACCCCCTCCTCCTCCTCCTCGTCCTCCTGCAGAAGCGACAGCTCTTCCACAGACCGCAGTCGGCCAACCACTCCATCGGCAGCTGACACTGTTGCACACCAGTTGTCCCATTATGGGCCAGCTACTGGCAAGCGTCAGCAGGCTGTATTGGCTATGAAGTGTTTGGGTGACAACAGACACACCGCGGAAGTTCTGTTCGAGTTCTTGCAGCAAGAAACGCAGTCGTGGCTGGGCACAGTAGATCTTGAGGCAGGCAAGGAAGTGAGTGATAACGGAAGGAATTTCATGGCTGCCATCTCCCTTTCCCAACTGAAACAGATTCCTTGCCTGGCTCACACCTTAAACCTGGTGGTGCAGTGCTTATTGAAAACTTATCCTGGGTTCTCCGACCTGCTCCTCAAAGTGCGTGGACTTTGCTCACATATCCGCCGTTCGCCTGTACACTCCAGCCGTATGCAGACCTATCAGCGGTCTTTGAACCTTCCCCAGCATCGCCTAATCATAGACGTTGCAATCAGGTGGAACTCAACACTGCACATGCTTCAGAGACTGTGCGAACAGTGGCGGGCTGTTATGTTTTTGTGTGAGGATACACATACACGGGCAGGCAGAAGGATGGCAGACATGGAGTTGTCAGGTGTGCAGTGGTCGAAGATACAAGACATGTGTCAAGTCCTTCAGTGTTTTGAGGAATGCACACGGCTGGTTAGTGCAGACAACGCCATAATAAGCATGAGCATCCCCCTAATGTGTCTGCTGATGCAAAGTTTAACGCACATAAAGGATCAGGCGTCTGCACCAGAGGAAGAGGAAAGCCTTGATGACAGTCAGCCATTGTCTGGTCAGGGCAGTGTACAAGACGAGTTAGCGGGCGAAGAGGAGGTGGAGGACGAGGAGGATGATGGGGATGAGTATATTTTTAATGAGGAAGCTTTCCCGGGGGCACTGGAAATTGGTTGCGTGGCAAGGCCGGGTTCTGTTTTTTTGAGGGACACAAGTGACGTAGATTTGCCTGAAACTGCCCCTCAACCAATCACAACCGCAGATTTGACAACTGGAACTTTGGCCCACATGGCGGATTATGCCTTACGTATCCTCAAAAGGGACACACGCATTACTAAAATGATGAACGATGACGATTACTGGTTGGCCTGCCTCCTTGATCCTCGCTATAAAGGCAAATTGCAAAATATTATGCCACATGAGAACTTGGAACTAATATTAGCAACCAAACAATCAACTCTTGTTGACCGTTTGCTTCAGGCATTCCCAGCACACAGCGCACGTGATCGTTCTCACACGAGCTCCACGGGGCAGCAGAACAGGAGTGTTAGGGGTGCACACATCAGAAGTGGCGTTGGACAGAGGGGTTTTCTGACCAGGTTGTGGAGTGATTTTGCTATGACCGCAGACAGGACAGGTACTGCTGCATCAATTGAAAGTGACAGGAGACAACATTTGTCCAGTATGGTTACAAACTATTTTTCATCCCTTATCGATGTTCTCCCTCAACTGTCATTCCCATTTCATTACTGGGCATCAAAATTAGACACCTGGCCAGAATTGGCAGAATATGCATTGCAGGAGCTTGCTTGCCCGGCAGCTAGTGTCCTATCAGAAAGAGTATTCAGTGCTGCAGGTTCAATATTAACCGAAAAAAGGACTCGTCTGGCTACCCAAAATGTTGATGATCTAACATTCATTAAAATGAACCACAACTGGATTTCGAATTCTTTTGCCCCACCTTGCCCGGCCGACACCTAGCTTTCCTATGAAAAGCTCTTGCCTGTGGACTACTGTGAATTACTTTTCTAATGTCTAATTTGCTGCAGCTGATTGTCCAGCGTACGACATGTTTACATCTCCCTAAATGGCCAAACTCCCCACACGGGGCCGTGGTATCGCGACTTGGCGCAAGCACCCGTGAGAGTGCTGTTTGTCTGAAGAGGTGGGTGTGCCCGCTTTTGGTTGACGGCAGTGCCACTGGGTCCCTCATAGTACAATAAAGTGTCTCTGACGGTGGTGGTGCGCACCCAACGTCAGACACACTGTTGTAACATGAGGGGCCCTTGGCCTGTACCGCCGGCCACAAGAGAGTTCACCCACCCCCAGGTCAAACATTGCTCTACCACTTCCACAGTTATCTCTCACACTTCCACCAATGTTTAGTCTATGCACTGACATCCTTCCATTCCTGCCACTGACAATACCATTGTGTTGACATGTATGATGGTACTTAACATAGTCAGGGGCAGTGTCCTCTATTTACCACAGTAAATACTTTGCGCTAAATTAGTAGGTCTGAAACTACGAAGAGGATCCCACCCCTGTACCTAATGATTGCACCCTTTAGTGTTTTCGTTTTGTTTTAATGCGAGACATTCACATTTATTTATTGTTTTGGACTACTAACTGGCAGACACTCATTACAATCGGCCTCCGCTGACCAGACCACTGCTGCCCGTGTACCCCTGGAACCAATTTTAAATTGCCTACAGCCAGCCCAATTTAATTATGTTAGGCCTTCGAAGCCTGTCTGCGGCCTGTTCTTTCAACTACTACTACACTGACCTGTCTACTGCTGCCCGTGTACCCCTGGAACCAATTATAAAGTGCTTACAGCCATATGTTATTATGTTAGGCCTTCGAAGCCTGTCTGCGGTCCCTCCTTCCACTAGGCCTCCACTGACCTGTCTACTGCTGCTGACTGTGTACCCCTGGAACCAATCATAAAGTGCCTACAGCCAGCCCATTTTATTATGTTAGGCCTTCAAAGCCTGTCTGCGGTCCCTCCTTCCACTAGGCCTCCACTGACCAGACCACTGCTGCCCGTGTACCCCTGGAACCAATCATAAATTGCCTACAGCCAGCCCATGTTATTATGTTAGGCCTTCGAAGCCTGTCTGCGGTCCCTCCTTCCACTAGGCCTCCACTGACCAGACCACTGCTGCCCGTGTACCCCTGGAACCAATCATAAATTGCCTACAGCCAGCCCATTTTATTGTTAGGCCTTCGAAGCCTGTCTGCGGTCCCTCCTTCCACTAGGCCTCCACTGACCTGTCTACTGCTGCCCGTGTTCCCCTGGAACCAATGTTAAAGTGCCTACAGCCCTAATTTATTATGTTAGGCCTTCAAAGCCTGTCTGCGGTCCCTCCTTCCACTAGGCCTCCACTGACCAGTCTACTGCTGCCCGTGTACCCCTGGAACCAATGTTAAAGTGCCCACAGCCCTAATTTATTATGTTAGGCCTTCGAAGCCTGTCTGCGGTCCCTCCTTCCACTAGGCCTCCACTGACCAGACCACTGCTGCCCGTGTACCCCTGGAACCAATTTTAAATTGCCTACAGCCAGCCCATTTTATTATGTTAGGCCGTCGAAGCCTGTCTGCGGTCCCTCCTTCCACTAGGCCTCCACTGACCTGTCTACTGCTGCCCGTGTACTCCTGGAACCAATTATAAAGTGCCTACAGCCTGTCCAATTTAATTATGTTAGGCCTTCGAAGCCTGTCTGCGGCCCGTTCTTTCAACTACTACACTGACCTGTCTACTGCTGCCCGTGTACTCCTGGAACCAATTATAAAGTGCCTACAGCCTGTCCAATTTAAATATGTTAGGCCTTCGAAGCCTGTCTGCGGTCCCTCCTTCCACTAGGCCTCCACTGACCTGTCTACTGCTGCTCGTGTTCCACTGGAACCAATGTTAAAGTGCCTACAGCCCTAATTTATTATGTTAGGCCTTCGAAGCCTGTCTGCGGTCCCTCTTTCCACTAGGCCTCCACTGACCAGTCTACTGCTGCCCGTGTACCCCAGGAACCAATGTTAAAGTGCCCACAGCCCTAATTTATTATGTTAGGCCTTCTAAGCCTGTCTGTGGTCCCTCCTTCCACTAGGCCTCCACTGACCAGACCACTGCTGCCCGTGTACCCCTGGAACCAATTTTAAATTGCCTACAGCCAGCCCATTTTATTATGTTAGGCCTTCGAAGCCTGTCTGCGGTCCCTCCTTCCACTAGGCCTCCACTGACCTGTCTACTGCTGCCCGTGTACTCCTGGAACCAATTATAAAGTGCCTACAGCCTGTCCAATTTAATTACGTTAGGCCTTCGAAGCCTGTCTGTGGCCCGTTCTTTCAACTACTACTACACTGACCTGTCTACTGCTGCCCGTGTACTCCTGGAACCAATTATAAAGTGCCTACAGCCTGTCCAATTTAATTATGTTAGGCCTTCGAAGCGTGTCTGCGGTCCCTCCTTCCACTAGGCCTCCACTGACCAGACCACTGCTGCCCGTGTACCCCTGGAACAAATCATAAATTGCCTACAGCCATATTTTATTATGTTAGGCCTTCGAAGCCTGGCCTTCGAAGCCTGTCTGCGGCCCGTTCTTTCTACTACTACTACACTGACCAGTCTACTGCTGCCCGTGTACCCCTGGAACCAATGTTAAAGTGCCTACAGGCCAATATTTTTTTATGTTAGGCCTTCGAAGCCTGTCTGCGGCCCGTTCTTTTTACTACTCCTACACTGACCAGACTGCCCGTGTACCCCTGGAACCTATTTTTTATTGCATAGAGCATCCTTTTTTTAATAGTAGGCGTACAAAGTCTGTCTGCGGTCAACTATTGAAATTGTCCTCCACTGCCCAGAGCAATGCTGCCTGTGTACCCCTGTAACCTTTTTTAAGCTGCAGTGAGCCACATTTTTGGTTTAAGGCCTACTACCTGTGTCTGTCTGCGCCACTCAATTCAGCTGTGTTCCTTTGAAAAAAGCTGAGCGTCAATAGTCTTGTTTTCAGCCTCTAGAAATTTTAAAACTGCATTGGGGCTACAAATTTGGTAGGGCCTACTAACGGTGTCTGCCGCCACAAGGTGTGCCCCAGGTTTCATCCACATTGCTTCAATCTTCCTACTCTCGTTTAGTAGTTGGTGAAAACTACACTGCATAAGGCCTACAAATTGGGTATGGGGTGTAGAGACGGTGTGTTCAACTCCAAGGTGTTCCCCAGGTTTCCTCTCCATTGCTTCAATCTTAATGCTCTCGTTTAGTAGTTGTTGGAAACTACACTGCATTAGGCCTACACATTTGGTATGGGGTGTAGAGACGGTGTGTTCAACTCCAAGGTGTTCCCCAGGTTTCCTCTCCATTGCTTCAATCTTAATGCTCTCGTTTAGTAGTTGTTGGAAACTACACTGCATTAGGCCTACACATTTGGTATGGGGTGTAGGGACGGTGTGTTCAACTCCAAGGTGTTCCCCAGGTTTCCTCTCCATTGCTTCAATCTTAATGCTCTCGTTTAGTAGTTGTTGGAAACTACACTGCATTAGGCCTACAAATTGGGTATGGGGTGTAGAGACGGTGTGTTCCACTCCAAGGTGTTCCCCAGGTTTCCTCACCATTGCTTCGATCTTAATGCTCTCGTTTAGTAGTTGTTGGAAACTACACAGCATTAGGCCTACAAATTGGGTATGGGGTGTAGAGATGGTGTGTTACACTCCAAGGTGTTCCCCAGGTTTCGTCCACATTGCTTCGGTCTTCTGACTCTCGTTTAGTAGTTGTAGAAAACTACACTGCATTAGGCCTACAAATTGGGTATGGGGTGTGGAGACGGTGTGTTCCACTCCAAGGTGTTCCCCAGGTTTCCTCGCCATTGCTTCGATCTTAATGCTCTCGTTTAGTAGTTGTTGGAAACTACACTGCATTAGGCCTACAAATTGGGTATGGGGTGTAGAGAGATGGTGTGTTACACTCCAAGGTGTTCCCCAGGTTTCGTCCACATTGCTTCGGTCTTCCAACTCTCGTTTAGTAGTTGTAGAAAACTACACTGCATTAGGCCTACAAATTGGGTATGGGGTGTAGAGACGGTGTGTTCCACTCCAAGGTGTTCCCCAGGTTTCCTCGCCATTGCTTCGATCTTAATGCTCTCGTTTAGTAGTTGTTGGAAACTACACTGCATTAGGCCTACAAATTGGGTATGGGGTGTAGAGAGATGGTGTGTTACACTCCAAGGTGTTCCCCAGGTTTCGTCCACATTGCTTCAGTCTTCCGACTCTCGTTTAGTAGTTGTAGAAAACTACACTGAATTAGGCCTACAAATTGGGTATGGGGTGTAGAGACGGTGTGTTCAACTCCAAGGTGTTCCCCAGGTTTCCTCTCCATTGCTTCAATCTTAATGCTCTCGTTTAGTAGTTGTTGGAAACTACACTGCATTAGGCCTACACATTTGGTATGGGGTGTAGAGACGGTGTGTTCCACTCCAAGGTGTTCTCCAGGCTGCCTTTCCTGAGCTTCTATCTTCAGGCTCTTGTTAAATAGTGGTTAAATAGAACAACTGCATTTGGCGTACTAGTTGGTTTGGGGCCTACTAACAGTGTCTGCCGCTCCTTGGTGTTCTCCTGGTTTCCTGTCCTGAAATTCCATTTTCAGGCTCTCGTTAAGTAGTTGTTAATGTTAGACTGCATTTGGCCTACTAGTTGGGGTGGGGCCTACTATCAGTGTCTGCCACTCCTTGCTGTTCTCCTCCACTGAACAAAGCTGTGCCGCCTGTTTACTACGGTTGCCAATTTTGCACTGCATTTCGACTACTTACTGATTTGGGCCTACTCTCTGTGTCAGCCTCTCATTCCAGTTGTCCTCCACTGCAATGCCCCCTGGTTAGTCCTGTGTTACCAATTTTGAACTGCATTTAGCCAACTTTATTCTTTGGGCCTTTATCCGTGTTTCCTCCTCATCCTGCCCATTGCCCAGCCAGTGATAGATGAGTCTGCTGGTACATTGACCCATAACGCAACATTCCCCGTGCACGCTACACAGCAAGATTGTGACCCTGCTGAAAGTCAGGTTCCTCTTCCCGCATACCATACCACCTTACACGGGGACAAAGAGGAAGGTGCAGATGAAAGTGCAGGTTCCTTCATCAGGTGGGGGAGGAATACTAGTTGGCGACGTCACTGGTACAGGGCCTCTCATAGTACGCAAAAGTGTTGCTGCCGGTGGGAGGCGCCCCCGCCGTGCAAACACACCGCTGTACTTTGAGGGGCCCTGTGCCAGTGCCAATGCCAACGAGTGGGCTCCCCCTGCTTGCTCAGGATCACAGCACTTGCAAAGTTTAAATACTTACCTCTCCCTGCTCCACTGCCATGACGTGTTCCAGATTTCCTGGGCCCACTAATTACTTGAACCAGCCCTACCCCCCACAACTTTAGCCAAATGACCCCCAATATCAAATGCCTTCCAATTATTATAAGGTAAATTACGATTGACAAGCTTCTGTAACAAGAATGGATGTTCTTGCCATTAAAATGGGCAGTGTAGGTGTTTTCCTGGCCTCCACTCACTGCCGACTATGCTCCCCCATTGACTTGCATTGGGTTTCGTGTTTCGGGCGATACCCGACTTTTCGCGATAATCGGCCGATTCCACTCGACTCGACTTCTAAGATAGTCGGGTTTCGCAAAACACGGCTCGACTCTAAAAAGGTCAAGGTCGCTCAACCCTACTATAGACTATGGTATCTGTATTTGAGATTGTGTTTCTCATCTAGTCAGGGTTTATTGTCTTATAAATTAAAATTCTTGCTGCTGCTTTTCCCATACTCTCATTGACAGATTTGTGGCTTTTATTGTGATCTGTACTCAGAAATTCATCAGAGCTGGCAGTGTTGCTTGTGTTTCTCCAGAGTTTGTTGCTGCCATGTACAAGAAAAGTTTTTTATGGGCCGGTTCAAATCCCTTCTATATTCTACACTATTACCGTTCTTATCTGCAATTCATCTACGGTGAGCTGTCCCAGTAGGGATAGCTTCTTCAGGCATCTAGTCAGGGATTATTGACTTATATATAAATTATAATCCTTGTTGTTGCTTTTTTCCATACACTCAATGACAAATTTGTGTTTTTTATGGTGATCTGAAGTCAGAAATCAATCAAAGTTGGCAGTGTTGTTTGCATTCCTCTAGAGTTTGTTGCTGCATGCACATAAAAAAAAACCTTTTCAGGGCCAGTTCAAATCCCTTCTTGTTATGACCTGGTGGTCAGGACAATAATGGACCTGGTGGTTAAGAGCACACGGAATGACATGATAGTTACAGATAATAAAGGACGAGCTCTGGGACGTGAGAACCCTGCTGACCGCAATCCCTAATCCTATCAAACACACTAGAAATAGCCGTGGATTGCGCCTAACGCTCCCTATGCAACTCGGCACAGCCTAAGGAACTAGCTAGCCCTGAAGATAGAAAAATAAAGCCTACCTTGCCTCAGAGAAATTCCCCAAAGGAAAAGGCAGCCCCCCACATATAATGACTGTGAGTAAAGATGAAAATACAAACACAGAGATGAAATAGATTTAGCAAAGTGAGGCCCGACTAACTGAACAGACCGAGGATAGGAAAGGTTACTTTGCGGTCAGCACAAAAACCTACAAAAAGACCATGCAGAGGGCGCAAAAAGACCCTCCGCACCGACTCACGGTGCGGAGGCGCTCCCTCTGCGTCCTAGAGCTTCCAGCAAGCAAGACAACAATAAAATAGCAAGCTGGACAGAAAAATAGTAAACCAAAGAAATACAAGCTGGAACTTAGCTTCTGCTGGGAAGACAGGTCACAAGAACGATCCAGGAGTGAACTAGACCAATACTGGAACATTGACAGGTGGCCTGGAGCAAAGATCTAAGTGGAGTTAAATAGAGCAGCCAGCTAACGAATTAACCTCGTCACCCGAGGAAGGAAACTCAGAAACACCCACCAGAGGAAGTCCATGGACAGAACCAGCCGAAGTACCATTCATGACCACAGGAGGGAGCCCGACAACAGAATTCACAACAGTACCCCCCCTTGAGGAGGGGTCACCGAACCCTCACCAGAGACCCCAGGCCGACCAGGATGAGCCAAATGAAAGGCACAAACCAGATCGGCAGCATGAACATCAGAGGCAAAAACCCAGGAATTATCTTCCTGACCATAACCCTTCCACTTGACCAGGTACTGGAGTTTCCGTCTCGAAACAGGAGAATCCAAAATCTTCTCCACCACAGACTCCAACTCCCCCTCAACCAACACCGGGGCAGGAGGATCAACGGATGGAACCACAGGCGCCACGTATCTCTGCAATAACGACCTATGGAACACATTATGGATGGCAAAAGAAGCAGGAAGGGCCAAACGAAATGACACAGGATTGATAACCTCAGAAATCTTATACGGACCAATGAAACGAAGCTTAAACTTAGGAGAGGAAACCTTCATAGGAACATAACGAGACGACAACCAAACCAAATCCCCAACACGAAGTCGGGGACCCACACAGTGCTGGCGGTTAGCGAAACGTTGAGCCCTTTCCTGGGACAATGTCAAATTGTCCACCACATGAGTCCAAATCTGCTGCAACCTATCCACCACAGTATCTACACCAGGACAGTCCGAAGACTCAATCTGCCCTGAAGAGAAACGAGGATGGAAACCAGAATTGCAGAAAAATGGCGAAACCAAAGTAGCCGAGCTGGCCCGATTATTAAGGGCGAACTCAGCCAACGGCAAAAAGGACACCCAATCATCCTGATCAGCAGAAACAAAGCATCTCAGATATGTTTCCAAAGTTTGATTAGTTCGTTCGGTTTGGCCATTTGTCTGAGGATGGAAAGCCGAGGAAAAAGACAAATCAATGCCCATCCTAGCACAAAAGGATCGCCAAAACCTCGAAACAAACTGGGAACCTCTGTCAGAAACGATGTTCTCCGGGATACCATGTAAACGAACCACATGCTGGAAAAATAATGGCACCAAATCAGAGGAGGAAGGCAATTTAGACAAAGGTACCAAATGGACCATCTTAGAAAAGCGGTCACAAACCACCCAAATGACCGACATCTTTTGAGAGACGGGGAGATCCGAAATAAAATCCATAGAAATATGCGTCCAGGGCCTCTTCGGGACCGGCAAGGGCAAAAGCAACCCACTGGCACGAGAACAGCAGGGCTTAGCCCGAGCACAAGTCCCACAGGACTGCACAAAAGAACGCACATCCCGTGACAAAGACGGCCACCAGAAGGATCTAGCCACCAAATCTCTGGTACCAAAGATTCCAGGATGCCCAGCCAACACTGAACAATGAATCTCAGAGATAACTCTACTAGTCCATCTATCAGGGACAAACAGTTTCTCCGCTGGGCAACGGTCAGGTCTATCAGCCTGAAATTTTTGCAGCACCCGCTGCAAATCAGGGGAGATGGCAGACAAAATTACCCCCTCTTTGAGAATACCCGCCGGCTCAGGAACACCCGGAGAGTCAGGCACAAAACTCCTTGACAGGGCATCAGCCTTCACATTCTTAGAGCCCGGAAGGTACGAAACCACAAAATCAAAACGGGAGAAAAATAACGACCATCGAGCCTGTCTCGGATTCAACCGTTTGGCAGACTCAAGATAAGTCAAATTCTTGTGATCTGTCAAGACCACCACGCGATGCTTGGCTCCTTCCAGCCAATGACGCCACTCCTCGAATGCCCACTTCATGGCCCACAACTCACGATTACCAACATCATAGTTACGCTCAGCAGGCGAAAACTTTCTAGAAAAGAAAGCACATGGCTTCATCACCGAGCCATCATAACTTCTTTGCGACAAAACAGCCCCTGCTCCAATCTCAGAAGCATCAACCTCAACCTGAAACGGGAGCGAAACATCTGACTGGCACAACAAAGGGGCAAAAGAAAAACGACGCTTCAACTCCTGAAAAGCCTCTACAGCTGCAGAAGACCAATTGACCACATCAGCACCCTTCTTGGTCAATCAGTCAATGGTTTAGCAACAGTAGAAAAATTAGCGATGAAGCGCCGATGAAAATTAGCAAAGCCCAGGAACTTTTGCAGGCTCTTCACAGATGTCGGCTGAGTCCAATCGTAAATGGCCTGGACTTTAACAGGGTCCATCTCGATAGTAGAAGGGGAAAAAATGAACCCCAAAAATGAAACCTTCTGAACTCCAAAGAGACACTTTGACCCCTTCACAAACAAGGAATTTGCACGAAGGACCTGGAACACCATTCTGACCTGCTTCACATGAGACTCCCAATCATCCGAAAAGACCAAAATATCATCCAAATACACAATCAGGAATTTATCCAGGTACTCTCGGAAGATGTCATGCATAAAGGACTGAAACACAGATGGAGCATTAAAAAGCCCGAATGGCATAACCAGGTACTCAAAATGGCCCTCGGGCGTATTAAATGCTGTTTTCCATTCATCGCCTTGTTTAATACGCACAAGATTATACGCCCCTCGAAGATCTATCTTGGTGAACCAACTAGCCCCTTTAATATGAGCAAACAAATCAGACAGCAACGGCAAAGGATACTGAAATTTGACTGTAATTTTATTAAGAAGGCGGTAATCAATACAAGGTCTCAAAGAACCATCCTTCTTGGCCACAAAAAAGAACCCTGCTCCCAACGGTGATGACGACGGGCGAATATGGCCTTTCTCCAAGGACTCCTTTATATAACTCCACGTAGCGGCGTGCTCTGGCACAGATAAATTGAACAATCGGCCCTTAGGAAATTTACTACCTGGAATCAAATTAATTGCACAATCGCAATCCCTATGAGGAGGTAGGGCACTGTTTTTGGGCTCATCAAATACATCCCGATAATCCGACAAAAACTCTGGAACTTCAGAAGGAGTGGAAGACGAAATAAACAAAAATGGAACATCACCATGTACCCCCTGGCAACCCCAGCTGGACACAGACATAGATTTCCAGTCCAATACTGGATTATGAACCTGTAGCCATGGCAACCCCAAAACGACCACATCATGCAGATTATGCAACACCAGAAAGCGGATATCCTCCTGATGTGCAGGAGCCATGCCCATGGTCAATTGGGTCCAGTACTGAGGCTTATTCTTGGCCAAAGGCGTAGCATCAATTCCTATCAATGAAATAGGATACTGCAAGGGCTCCAAGAAAAAACCACAGCGCCTAGCATACTCCAAGTCCATCAAATTCAGGGCAGCGCCTGAATCCACAAATGCCATAACAGAATAGGATGACAAAGAGCAAATCAGAGTAACAGACAATAGAAATTTAGACTGTACCGTACCAATGGTGGCAGACCTAGCGAACCGCTTAGTGCGCTTAGGACAATCGGAGATAGCATGAGTGGAATCACCACAGTAAAAACATAGCCCATTCCGACATCTGTGTTCTTGCCGTTCAGCTCTGGTCAAAGTCCTATCACATTGCATAGGCTCAGGCCCATGCTCAGATAGTAAATAAATATAGATATTGGCCTGCACTCTATATTGAGTCGGGGTGCTGGTGCGACAGACCATAAGGTCTAATGTCAATATAACATGAAATCCACCGCACTCCCTATGTGGAATATCTTAGAACAGAAATGTAATTTTTTTGAAATTTGCTAATTTATTCAAACAAAGAAATAACAATGGATCAAAACACAAGGCAATTGATACAAATTGTGTATGCGACTCAGAATGGTTGACGTTTCGACCCTCCCGGGTCTTACTCTAGGGTCGCACTAAATCCAGGTTTAAGTAGAAAATAATAGAAAAGGCGTTGTCCCTGTGGTATCCAGGGGCAGGTTTTACTTCCTAATGAATGTAGCCTAGTGACTGGTACGTCTTTTGGTGCAACCTTAAAGAAAAAAGACAGCAGCACGACAGCGTTTTGTTGATAAACTGATGGTGAATACGGCCCACAGGATAAATTGTTAGTGGATATAGCCTTAATATGAAATACTAACGGCGCATCTGCGTCTTGTTGGTGGTGGGACCATGTAGATAACCTAAAGGGGGATCCGTATATGGAAACAGCCTTAGTTGTGAAAAACAGCAGTGCGTCTGCGTCTTGTAGGTGTTTGGATAGAGAATACGGCCAAAAGGGAAATCCGATGTAGGGTAAAGCCTTGATGGGGAGAAACAGCGGCGCACCTGCGTCTTGCTGATGATAAAGGCGTGAAGCCCTTGGAGGAGAGAGCGGCGCTCCTACGTCCTGTGTGCTGGCTCATGCAAGCGTCGATCGATCTGGATAGCCAAGGACATAGACTCATTTAGACCAGCAGGCATGGGAAACCCCACCATGACATCCTTAAGGGCTTCAGAGAGACCCTTTCTGAAGATTGCTGCCAGGGCACATTCATTCCACTGAGTGAGCACAGACCACTTTCTAAACTTCTGACAATATATCTCCGCTTCATCCTGACCCTGACACAGAGCCAGCAAGATTTTCTCTGCCTGATCCACTGAATTAGGTTCGTCATAAAGCAATCCAAGCGCCAGGAAAAACGCATCAACATCACGCAATGCTGGATCTCCTGGTGCAAGGGAAAATGCCCAGTCTTGAGGGTCACCACGTAACAAAGAAATAATGATCCTTACTTGTTGAACAGGGTCACCTGAGGAGCGAGGTTTCAAGGCAAGAAACAATTTACAATTATTTTTGAAATTCAAGAACTTAGATCTATCACCAAAAAACAAATCAGGAATTGGAATCCTAGGCTCTGACATCGGATTCTGAACCACAAAATCTTGAATGTTTTGTACCCTTGTAGTGAGATTATCCATCCAAGAGGACAGACCTTGAATGTCCATGTTTACACCAGTGTCCTGAACCACCCAGAGGTAAAGGGGAAAAGAGAAACAAAACAAACTGCAAAGAAAAAAAAAATGGTCTCAGAACTTCTCTTATCCCTCTATTGAGATGCATTAGTACTTTGGGCCACCTGTACTGTTATGACCTGGTGGTCAGGACAATAATGGCCTGGTGGTTAAGAGCACACGGAATGACCTGATAGTTACTGATAATAAAGGACGAGCTCTGGGACGTGGAAACTCTGCTGACCGCAATCCCTAATCCTATCAAACACACTAGAAATAGCCGTGGATTGCGCCTAACGCTCCCTATGCAACTCGGCACAGCCTAAGGAACTAGCTAACCCTGAAGATAGAAAAATAAAGCCTACCTTGCCTCAGAGAAATTCCCCAAAGGAAAAGGCAGCCCCCCACATATAATGACTGTGAGTAAAGATGAAAATACAAACACAGAGATGAAATAGATTTAGCAAAGTGAGGCCCGACTAACTGAACAGACCGAGGATAGGAAAGGTTACTTTGCGGTCGGCACAAAAACCTACAAAAAGACCACGTAGAGGGCGCAAAAAGACCTTCCGCACCGACTCACGGTGTGGAGGCGCTCCCTCTGCGTCCCAGAGCTTCCAGCAAGCAAGACAACAATAAAATAGCAAGCTGGACAGAAAAATAGTAAACCAAAGAAATACAAGTGGGAACTTAGCTTCTGCTGGGAAGACAGGTCACAAGAACGATCCAGGAGTGAACTAGACCAATACTGGAACATTGACAGGTGGCCTGGAGCAAAGATCTAAGTGGAGTTAAATAGAGCAGCCAGCTAACGAATTAACCTCGTCACCCGAGGAAGGAAACTCAGAAACACCCACCAGAGGAAGTCCATGGACAGAACCAGCCGAAGTACCATTCATGACAACAGGAGGGAGCCCGACAACAGAATTCACAACACCTTCTATAATCTGCAGTAATACCTCTCTTAACTGCAATTCATCTACGGTGAGGTGTTGCAGTAAGGATAGCATATTGCAGGCATCTAGTCAGGGATTATTGCTTTATAAATGAAAATCCTTGCTGCTGCAACTTAAAAAGAAATATCTATTCTATTCCTTATTAATATCGATGTTAGCTGTGTTTAGTGTATGGATAGGTGCTAGGTATCATCTGCTGGAAATGAGTGTTCATTCTGGTCAATCCCACTCTTCCACAGTCCATTATTTGATTGCTTTTTTCAATGTACTCATTGACAGAATTGTTGTTTTTATGATGATCTGCACTCAGAAATTCAACAAAGCAGGCAAAATTAAATGACTTAATGTGTCCATTTGCAGTTTCACTGTGGCATCTGTATGTAAGAGGCAGTGGTCGGATAATTTATGCTTCTGAAGCTGGAATTACCACTTCTGAACTCTCAGTGCTTTGTTTCCATCCATTTCTGGGTGCTTCTTGAAGTATGTTTGGGGTCATTGTCATGCTTGAATACCCATGACCTGGGATGTAAACCAAGCTTTCTGACACTGGACGACACTACATTGGGACGCTAAATCCTTTGGGAATCTTCAGATTTCATGATGCCTTGCACACAGTCAAAGGTGCCCAGTGCCAGAGGCAGCAAAACAACCTTAAAATATTTTTAAACCTCCATCATATTTGACTATAACTACTGTGTTCTTTTATTTGTAGGCCTCATTCCATTTACTGTAAAAATTAGAATGATGTGCCTTACAAAAAGCTTCATCTCGGTATCATCTGTCCTCATGACGCCTGTTGGTCCTCTACAAATAGTAGGGACCAACTAACAATAGTAAGGGCCGCCTGATGGCCTTTTACAAATAGTGATAGCCACCTGATGACCCTGAAAAAATAAATTGTGACTTCTAGACTCCTTTGTAAATTAAACAGGATGTGTCTGATCATGTCTCACACACCACATGGCCAGATAAGGTAGGAAAATGTTAAAATTCCATTTCCTGGTGAATGTTTTTTGTCATCATTGAAAGCAATACAAATGTGCAAAAACACTGCGTGTGAACATAGCCCAATGTGTGGAGAAGCATTTTATATTATCTTATTTATTTTGCCTTATATACAAGTCACTACATAAAAGTGGCTATAAATTGTTGAATAGTTCTCTCCATAAGAGGAAGAAAATATGCACATCACATTAAAGTGAACCTGTCAGCAGGATTTTGCTAAATAACCTACAGACGCTGTCAGGTTGGCTGTGTTAAACTGATTAAAATTATACCTGGGGTGAAGAAATCTATACTGTGGTTATTGTGTAATCAGTGTTAGAAGTTTTCAGCTGATGATATGCTTGTGCTCTGGGGTGACACTGTAGGAGTCTTATCTTAAGGTACCGTCACACTTAGCGACGCTGCAGCATCGCTGTTTAGTCGTTGTGTGGTCGCTGGAGAGCTGTCATACAGACAGCTCTCCAGCGACCAACGATCCCGAAGTCCCCGGGTAACCAGGGTAAACATCAGGTTACTAAGCGCAGGGCCGTGCTTAGTAACCCGATGTTTACCCTGGTTACCAGCGTAAAAGTAAAAAAAAACAAACACTACATACTTTCCTACCGCTGTCTGTCCCCGGCGCTGAGCTTCTCTGCACTCCTCCTGTACTGGCTGTGAGCACAGCGGCCGGAAAGCAGAGCGGTGACGTCACCGCTCTGCTTTCCGGCTGACCGACGCTCACAGCCAGTACAGGAGGAGTGCAGAGCACAGCGCCGGGGACAGACAGCGGTAGGTAAGTATGCAGTATTTGTTTTTTTTACTTTTACGCTGGTAACCAGGGTAAACATCGGGTTACTAAGCGCGGCCCTGCGCTTAGTTACCCGATGTTTACCCTGGTTACCAGTGAAGACATCGCTGGATCGGTGTCACACACGCCGATCCAGCGATGTCCACGGGAGATCCAGCGACGAAATAAAGTTCTGGACTTTGTTCAGTGACGAACAATCTCCCAGCAGGGGCCTGATCGTTGGTCGCTGTCACACATAACGATTTCCTTAACGATATCGTTGCTACGTCACAAAAAGCAACGATATCGTTAACGATATCGTTATGTGTGAAGGTACCTTTACTTAGCAAAATCCTGCTGATGTGATGTGATTATCTTCCTCTTGTGGAGAGAACTGTTTAGCGATTTATAGCTGTTAAATTCTTCACTCCAATACACTGCAATGATTTGAATGAATGTGCAGAACATTTAATACTGGCAAGGAACAATGAAGTGGTATTGATCCCTCAAGAAGTTTGATCAGTTTTGAGTAAATAAATCTGCAGACTTGTGATTGAATGGCCAGTGTGTAAGTAATGCGTTACAGAGATGCTAAGATCCATTAACTTTCTTATGCATGCCATACACATTAGAGCAGACCTAGCCAGAGTGTTGCCCACAGGCCACATCCATCCCTCTCGCTGTTCCAGTCCAGACTGCTGACTGAGACAGTTGAAGCAGTGAAAGAGTGGCCCATGATCCGAACCGTACCCTCCCCTACCTGCTGTCTATCTGCCGCTGTTCACTGTCACCACTCTCCGCAACCAGAGTGATATTTGTATGTAAATAGGAGGCTGTTTGGTGCTCATACTGTATATAGGGGTCTCATGCTGTATATAAGAGGCTATGTGGGCCTCATGCTGTATATAAGAGGCTATGTGGGGCTCATGCTGTATACAGGGAGGCTATGTGGGGTACATGCTGTACATAAAAGGTTATGTGGGGGCTCAGGCTCTACAGTGACATGCAAAAGGGTAACAGTGTTTTGAACTTTTGACTTTCAGGCTCCATATCTCACCATCCCCTACTACTTTAAGCATGAAACTGCAATCATTTTATAACAATCATCTTGGCTATCTCATACAGAAATTTGATATGCAAGCTACGTGTGTTAGGGGTCGAGTTCCCGCTTCTGCACAGGGGGAATCTCGGGCCGCTTCCGCTGCGGTCTCCCATTCTTGTCCAGCCGCAGTGGAGCCTGCTCAGCAAGGACGTCGGTCCCAGCGTCTTGCTCATTCTCACTCTGTTCTGAGAGTTAGTGCTGCTTCTCCAGTCTCTGCCTTTAAAGTCAGTGCTGGTCAGCAGCGAGCGGACTTCTCTGGGACTAAGTCCTTGTCTGCATGTACTGAGCATGCCCAGCGTAAGGTCTCCCGTTGGAGATCGAGGGTCATGTGCTCAGGCTCTGCAGCACATTCCATTGGTCCTCTTGGCAGGTCCTAGAAGGGCAAAAGTGCTGTGGCCACTTCCTGTGCTGCTGTTATATAAACTGCGCATGACCGCACGGCCATGCGCTAGTATTGTTTTACAATTGCTTATGTGTGTATGTTGTGAGTGCAAGTCGTCCTTGGAAACCCCTACCCTATTGAATGTCTGTTCGCGGAAGGTGTATGGCTGCTACCTAGCGCCCGACTTAGCCTACAGCACTAACACACATCACAGCGTCCTGTAGCTGTGCCTGCCAGTACGGCGCCGTGCGCCTGCCTTGCGCTTTCCATACCCGAGTCTGGGTGGTTAGTGGCGTCCGTTAGTGCGGCATCGCTCGCACTCTTGTGCACAGATTGCTTAAGGTTCTCTACACACCCAGTTGCGGTGTTACGCCAGCAAGGGTCTAATCGGGCTCCAATCCCTTCTGGGGTTAAGTCCGCTGACCACTTGCTCGCGCACTAGTGCGGTACTGCGGTCCTGTGAATTAACAGGATCGCTTTCTTCACGCTGGGTGAGGTTTAACCCACGCGTGTATACTTTAGTGTACCGCCATATTGTCTGCTAATTGCTAGCAGCAGGTTCTCACCTGCACGGTGGACCCCGGACTGCGAACGCACCTTTATCATCTGTCTTGGTGCGTTCCGCCAGTCCTAACAGAATACTAGCGCCAGGGTCTGGCTAGTAAAATGGCGGACGATCAGCGTTTACAGCGGTACATCCAGCAGCTGGAGGGAAGGTTGGCGGCTTTTGAGCGTTCAACCTCAGCTGTGGATGTTACTGCTGTCGCTGTTCAGGCTGCAAGTGTGGCTGCAGCTACCTTGTCCACTGCCGCTCCTGTACCGACGCTATCTCGCCTCCCGCTACCAGAGAAATTTTCTGGTGACAGTAAGTCCTGTAGGGGTTTCGTGAGTCAGTGCTCAATACATCTCGAGCTTCTGGCCTCTCGTTTCCCTACAGAGCGGGCTAAGGTGGGCTTTATAATTTCCTTATTGTCGGACAGGGCGTTGCAGTGGGCTACGCCGCTGTGGGAGCGTGGCGATCATGTGGTGCAGAGTGCTCCGTTATTCCTGAGCACTCTGAAACAGGTCTTTCTTGGACCTCGTGTCACCCATGACACGGCGCTCCAACTGTTGGCACTGACTCAGGGCTCGTCCTTGGTCAGCCTTTTTGCCGTCCATTTCCGCACTCTGGCATCTGAGCTGGAGTGGTCGGATAAAGCCCTTATCCCTATATTTTGGAGGGGGCTGGCTGACCACGTTAAGGACGCTCTGGCCACTAGGGAGATTCCCGCCACACTGGATGAGTTAATAGCAGTATCTACTCGCATTGACCGCCGTTTTCACGAGCGGAGGTTAGAGCGAGCCCAGTGTAGGCAGAGGTTTCGGCTGGCTCCCACCTTCGCCAAACCTTTGGAATCTCCAGTTCAGGCTCCTGAGGTTCAGGAACCTAAGGTGGTGTCACGAGCGGGATCTAAGTCCCAGACTGCTCGTACACTCCAGGGTTGCCAGGTTTGCCAACAGTCAGGACATCTTGCCACCAGATGTCATCAGCGGACGAGGAAACGTCAGCGTCTAGTGGTAGTAGGTGGAGGTGCACTAGACACTGCGACGTTTGCCTCCAAATTGTCCTTTAAGGGGACAATTACCTTTGGCTCATCCTCCCACTCGGTAGACCTCTGCGTGGATTCTGGGGCGGAGGGCAATTTTATGTCTTCTGCCTTCGCCCAACGTCACGCAATACCCCTGGTTATGCTATCCCAACCAGTAACGGTACGAGTGGTGAATGGGTCGACACTCCCCGCACAGATAACACATCAGACCATCCCTGTTACTCTGTCCCTGTCGCCATCCCATCAGGAGATTATTTCTCTACTCGTCATTCCTGAGGGTATTGATGAGGTCCTGTTGGGGATACCTTGGCTACGGTACCACTCTCCTCACATCGAGTGGTCCTCAGGCAGAATTCTGGGATGGGGTGAATCATGTGGGGGTAGGTGTCACCGAGAGTGCGTTCAGGTTGCTACTACTGAGGTACCCGCAGATCTATCCTCTCTCCCCAAGCAATATTGGTCTTATGCAGACGTGTTCTCCAAGAAGGCGGCGGAGACCCTTCCGCCCCATCGCCCCTATGACTGTCCTATCGATCTCTTGCCTGGTGCTGAGCCTCCCCGGGGTCGAGTCTACCCATTATCTCTCCCGGAAACGGAGGCAATGTCTCAGTACATACAAGAGAATCTGGCAAGAGGGTTCATTAGGAAGTCAGTGTCACCTGCTGGGGCAGGGTTCTTCTTCGTGCAGAAGAAGAATGGAGAACTACGTCCATGCATAGACTACAGGGGTCTTAATGCTATCACAGTTAAGAACAAGTACCCTTTGCCGTTGATATCTGAGCTTTTCGATAGGCTTCGGGGAGCTAGAGTGTTTACGAAACTAGATCTGCGGGGTGCTTACAACCTGATTCGCATCCGTGAGGGGGACGAGTGGAAAACGGCATTTAACACCAGAGATGGGCACTATGAGTATCTGGTGATGCCCTTCGGGCTCTGTAATGCACCTGCCGTTTTTCAAGACTTTGTCAACGACATCTTCCGGGATATGCTTTCCACCTCGGTTGTAGTCTATCTGGATGATATTCTCATCTTTTCTCCAGATATTGACTCCCACCGGAGAGATGTTGGCAGAGTCTTCGACCTCCTACGGGCAAACTCTCTTTACGCAAAGTTGGAGAAGTGTGTGTTTGAGCAGGAGTCCTTACCTTTCCTGGGCTATATCATCTCCGCCCAGGGATTGGCTATGGATCCTGCCAAACTACAGGCTGTGATGGACTGGCAAGAGCCCCATTCTCTTAAAGCGGTGCAGCGCTTTATGGGGTTCATAAACTATTACCGCCAGTTCATTCCCCACTTCTCAACTCTGGTGGCTCCCTTGGTAGCCCTCACCAAGAAGGGAGCGAATCCCAAATTGTGGTCGGAAGAGGTCTCCAAGGCCTTCACTTCTATTAAGTCCCACTTTGCTAGCGCTCCCATCTTACATCGTCCCGATGTGGATAAGCCATTCCTACTGGAGGTGGATGCCTCGTCCGTTGGTGCTGGAGCAGTCCTCTACCAAAAGGATGCTCAAGGTCGGAAGCATCCATGCTTCTTCTTCTCCAAGACCTTCACGCCAGCGGAGAGGAACTACTCCATCGGGGACTGGGAGTTGCTAGCAATGAAGTTGGCCTTTTCGGAGTGGAGACACCTTCTGGAAGGTGCGCGGTTTCCCTTCCAAGTTTACACGGACCACAAAAATTTGGTCTATTTGCAGACAGCCCAGCGGCTAAATTCTCGCCAGGCCAGATGGTCCCTGTTCTTCTCCCGGTTCCACTTTTCCCTGCATTATCTCGCCGGGGAGAAGAATATCCGTGCTGACGCTCTCTCTCGCTCCCTTATGTCAACTGAGGAGGAGGAAGAGGAGCCTCGGCTTATTGTCCCTTCCGAGAGCCTGAGAACCGTGGCGCCGGTATCGCTAGAGTCTGTGCCTCCGGGCAAGACTTTTGTGCCCATTAATTTGCGACCGGAGGTTCTCTCTTGGGCTCATTCGTCCAGGGTGGGTGGACACTTTGGGACAAAGAGGACATCTGAGCTACTGGCGAGGACGTACTGGTGGCCGCATATGGTCCGGGATGTCAGGGATTACTTTCTGGCGTGTGTCTCCTGCGCCAAAAATAAATCTCCGCGTCAAAGGCCAGCTGGTTTGCTCTATCCCTTGCCGGTGGCAGATAGGCCGTGGGAGATGGTCGGGATGGACTTTGTTGTGGGTTTGCCCAAGTCTCGCGGCTGTACCATCATTTGGGTCATCACCGATCATTTCTCAAAAATGGTGCATTTGGTGCCGCTGCCGCGGTTACCTTCTGCACGGGCCTTGGCAGCGTTGTTCATCAGACATATCTTCCGCCTACATGGTATGCCAGACAAAATTGTCAGTGACCGGGGTCCCCAGTTTGCGTCTCGGTTCTGGAGAGAGCTCTGTCGTCTTCTCAGTATTGAGTTGAATCTCTCTTCCGCTTATCATCCCGAGACGAATGGGTTGGTAGAGAGGGCCAACCAGACCTTGGTCACATACCTGCGACATTTTGTTTCAGCCAGGCAGGATGACTGGGCATCCTTGCTATCATGGGCAGAGTTTGCACTGAACAACGCCGTTGCCGACTCCACTGGACAAACCCCATTCCTCCTCAACTATGGTCAGCATCCACGGGTACCTGTGCCTATGCCCGTGTCTTCCGCCGACTCCAGGGTGGCAGACTGGGCTGTGGAGGCACGGGATATTTGGGACCGCACTCAGGATGCCATTCGGGCCTCTAAGGAGAGAATGAGGTCCTCCGCTGATGCTCATCGGCGCCCCGCCCCGACCTTTGCTCCTGGCGACTTGGTGTGGCTCTCCGCCCGTAACATCAGGCTGCGAGTTGAGTCCACTAAATTTGCTCCTCGCTACTTGGGTCCATTCAAGGTCCTCGAGCAGGTTAATCCTGTGGTCTATCGTTTGGCCCTTCCGCCACGCCTGGGTATCACCGACACCTTTCATGTGTCCCTCTTGAAACCCGTGTATATGTCCCGCTTTTCCGAGTCATCTGCTGGGACATCGGGTTCGTCTACGGACGATTATGAGGTGAACGCTATTTTGGGGTGCAAGGTGGTGCGTGGTAAAAAATTTTATTTGGTGGACTGGAAGGGTTATGGCCCCGAGGACAGGTCCTGGGAACCTGTTGAGCACATTCGGGCCCCGCAGCTCATTGCTGCCTTCGAACGTAGCGAGGCCCAAGGAGGGGGGGGCCCTAGGAGGGGGGGTAATGTTAGGGGTCGAGTTCCCACTTCTGCACAGGGGGAATCTCGGGCCGCTTCCGCTGCGGTCTCCCATTCTTGTCCAGCCGCAGTGGAGCCTGCTCAGCAAGGACGTCGGTCCCAGCGTCTTGCTCATTCTCACTCTGTTCTGAGAGTTAGTGCTGCTTCTCCAGTCTCTGCCTTTAAAGTCAGTGCTGGTCAGCAGCGAGCGGACTTCTCTGGGACTAAGTCCTTGTCTGCATGTACTGAGCATGCCCAGCGTAAGGTCTCCCGTTGGAGATCGAGGGTCATGTGCTCAGGCTCTGCAGCACATTCCATTGGTCCTCTTGGCAGGTCCTAGAAGGGCAAAAGTGCTGTGGCCACTTCCTGTGCTGCTGTTATATAAACTGCGCATGACCGCACGGCCATGCGCTAGTATTGTTTTACAATTGCTTATGTGTGTATGTTGTGAGTGCAAGTCGTCCTTGGAAACCCCTACCCTATTGAATGTCTGTTCGCGGAAGGTGTATGGCTGCTACCTAGCGCCCGACTTAGCCTACAGCACTAACACACATCACAGCGTCCTGTAGCTGTGCCTGCCAGTACGGCGCCGTGCGCCTGCCTTGCGCTTTCCATACCCGAGTCTGGGTGGTTAGTGGCGTCCGTTAGTGCGGCATCGCTCGCACTCTTGTGCACAGATTGCTTAAGGTTCTCTACACACCCAGTTGCGGTGTTACGCCAGCAAGGGTCTAATCGGGCTCCAATCCCTTCTGGGGTTAAGTCCGCTGACCACTTGCTCGCGCACTAGTGCGGTACTGCGGTCCTGTGAATTAACAGGATCGCTTTCTTCACGCTGGGTGAGGTTTAACCCACGCGTGTATACTTTAGTGTACCGCCATATTGTCTGCTAATTGCTAGCAGCAGGTTCTCACCTGCACGGTGGACCCCGGACTGCGAACGCACCTTTATCATCTGTCTTGGTGCGTTCCGCCAGTCCTAACAACGTGAGGCACATGTTGTACACGGGAGGCTATGTAAGAGCCCTTACTGTATATAGGAGGCTATATGGGGCTCAAAATGTATGCAGATGGCTTTGTGAGGTCTAATACTGTATAGAGGAGACTACGTAGGGCTTTTCCAGCACATAGGAGGCTGTGTGTAGGCTCTATCTGTATATAGAGGCTATGTATGGGCCAATATGGTATACGGTGGTTCGGCCCTCCATAACAGTTATGGACTCTCATGTGGCCCCTCTGGAAAATTAATTTCCCACCCCTACATTCGCACGTCATCATCTGTATTTGCCAGTAAGGTGCATAGGGCCTGCTGAATTTTCCACAACAGATAATGTTAGGGAGAGAATGATTATGTGTGTTAGATTTTCAAAAGCCAATTTAGGTTCTCTAGGACATAAACCGATGAAATAGAAGTCTGACAGTGGCTCTCTCTTAAAGGACACAAATATTTTGACAAACCAAGTGTTCCTGTTTGTGGGTAGTCAGGTAAATAGCTGTCAGCTGAACATACTATCATGATGCATATGAAATAGAAAACTTCAACATACAATTCATACAACAACTCAGGTCCAATAGAAATTAGAGACATTAATCCTAATTTACTTAGACCACCAAGTTTTAAGCAACATCACTTTTTTTGCTATTTTCTGTTCTTTAAACCCTGAAGCATTTTATAATGTGAAAAATAAAGTATTTTCTGCTTTCTAGTTGTAACACCTGCACTGGGAACTGTTAGGGCAGCTACTGGTATACTGGGATTTACAGACACTAAGAAGAGCTTTGCAGCTGCTGTTATACCAGGACCTACAGACATTAGCAGATTTTCCTCTGAGCTGCAGTGGACTACAATTCCCAAGGACCCCTGGACTACAATTCCCAGGGATCCTTGTTTGAGTCAGATGACACAGCTTGGATTGGAGGAGGAGGGACTTGGAGGCAGGAGCTGGGGAGAAAGTGAAACTAAGAATTCACAGGAAGAAAATAGCGTGGTATCTTGTTGGGAGAGACGGAGCACGGGGGACTTGCCTGGCCCCATGCTGCAGGGTTGCTGTCCTCCCGGATATACTCGTGTTGCTGGAGAGAGTGCGACTTTGTGTTACCCTCTGGAGCAAGTTGCATCAAAAATTTGGAGATTTCTGCCTGCACTCCCACCGTATAAAGGACTGAATCCGGCCGCCCCCAGCTGGTGTCCAGAGAACCATCCGACCGTTAGAGACGTGCCGTGAGTGACTTTCTGAGACTTGTGGTCCTACCAGCGTTATTTACAGTGAGTACATTACAGCTCAGACTATTGCCAGTTATATTCGTCTAAGTGCACCAACTGTTTTAATTTGCGCGCCTGCATCCGCGGCAACTGGGCCCCAACGTTTGGACTGAGTTAAACTAGAAGAAACAAACAAAAAACCCTACTACGTTATACTTGCAGGGTTGAAGTAGAATTAGAGTGAGATGTGTATATGACCTTGACAGAACACAGTTATTTGTATTTCATGTTATTCTTTTAAATCCATCTAATTTATGCTGCATAGCAATACACCTGTTAAACTGTTTTACTCCTGATCCCTGTGAGTGTGTACTGAGAGTGGCAGGGGTTTCCCGAATCAGCCCCTGGCAGAAGATAATAGCCCTTCTGCAGTCCCAGAGAGAGAACTCCAATCAAGATTCGGGTGGAGGCACTGCGCCCTGGAGAGGTGAGACCCCCCATAACACCCAGTGTACCGTGGTAGCCCTAAAGGGGTGTTACATAGTACAAAAAAACATTGGTTGTCAATTATTTAGGAAATTTGAAATTACTATTATCATTCAGAGCTTTGGAGGTCCAATTAACATAGAATGCACCTTATATTTCTAGTTAAACTGTTATGACGCCTACAGAGTCCAAACTGTTTCCCCAATGAATGTAAGTTTAAGTAGCTTAGCTGCTTAGCATTCTTAGAGACAAACAAGTGTGCCAGCTCATTATGCAAACCATGTTAAATACTTAAGAAATCAAAACATGAGCACTGCTTTATTCAATGTAGATTTTGGCACATGGGAGATTCTGACAGAATCTTCAATTTACTTCTTTTATAAACAACCTGGGTTAATTAGGAGCTTATTTTCATACAAACATATTGCCAGATTGTCAATATAAAATAACTGTGTACTGTAAAAATGCAATCTACTTAAGAAACGCCTTTAAAAAAAAAAAAAATGTAAGCACCTTTTTAGCATTTCTTTTAATTCTTGACATTTTTTTTTTACATCTTGTCACGACCCACAAAAAACACCAACAACGGGATGGGAAAAGGGGAGGAAGGCCCTAATAGTAGGGAAGAAGGGATGGAGCACCTCCTAACACAGTCTGTGCCTATCCCTAAGCTCCCTTAACACCCTATATGGGTCCTTCCCTCCACCACTGTCACGTACTTGGTACCTAGCTGTAATCTCATAAAACTATGGCTAGTGCACTAGCAGGCAAGAACGCTAGCCTCAGCACTGTAGATGGTACAAACACAGGGGATAGTGACAAATGCGAGGCAGACAAGGTAAATTAACAAGCAACTTAGCTCCAGGATCTGCTGCCAAGATCCGCACTACAGAGCATATGGAAACAGGACCCCAAACTCCACAGAAGTAGCAGATTCAGCACTGACACCAGAGAGATGTAACTGCAAGGCTGGTCTACAAAGAAAACTCTATCATTAACAATCAGCTGATGTGTCAAGTGAGTGTTTAAAGGATGGTGGGAGTTGACATCACCCACATCAGCTGACCAGGAAACACAGCAGCTGCCAGCAATGAAACTGACATTAGTAACATAGTAACATAGTAACATAGTTAGTAAGGCCGAAAAAAGACATTTGTCCATCCAGTTCAGCCTATATTCCGTCATAATAAATCCCCAGATCTACGTCCTTAACCCTTCCTGGCCTAAAAGGAAAAACCACGTTTAAATTAATGCAAAACCAGAGCTGTCATGACTTACACAAAGTGAGTCGTGACAATACCCTCCTATTAATGAGGGGCCTCTGGACCCTTAATCCCAGACTACATTGGAAATGTCGTACGGTAAGGATGCATCAACCCATTAGGATTCACCTCCACTATCACCTGATCCTCAGGTATATGGCAATCGCAGCCTGATGGTGACGGAAATAACAAAATCTCTGGAGGCGCAACAAAATCTTCAGAGCGATGACCTGTGGAATAGGTTATATACCTGCATTTACAGAGGTAACTCTAACTAGAAGATCCTAGGGCTGAGGATGGCTGACACACAATATGGCCTGATCACCCTAGAACTCCAGGTTCCTGTTGCGTGCTTACTTGATGTTTTTAGAGGACACCCACACATACTCATTCATACACAGGTCCGGACCTGAATGTTTATTTCCATGTGTGCATTTGCCAACACATCCCCCTGAGTTGTCAAATTCTTACCCTCACTATATTTAGGGGCAACCACAACCCTGCCCTGATCCCTCATCCTGAGAGGATCCCGAGTTTCAGGGTTTACTTGTGATGAGAGTTACATTTTGCCCCTATACCCTAGTAGCACCTTAGCTGCCTTCACTGGGGAAGAAGGGATAGATTCAAGAATGATGACAGAGACTGTAGTTCCCAGGCAACAGTCTTTACAAGACTGGTCTCAACTACTTCACTGGACCGCCAATCTATGACCGGATTGTGTATCTTTAGCCAGAGAAAGCCTCAGTCGATGGGAATTTGCACCCCCTCCAAGACATAGCATGACAGGGACTCTTTAAGAAGAGTTCCTATATGTCTATGACTTGGGTCAGACTCATCTGCCTGAGAGGGACATAGTCAATCTCATGAATATAAAGGGGTCTCGCCATAGCCCTACTAATCAGACCATGAGCCTGACCAAAGTGAGAATCCACCAGATTGACCTCAGCTCCACTGTCCACAAGAATCAGTACCATCACAGTCTCCCCACCATCCACCACTTCAGCAGAAATGAAAAACTGAGACATGAAGGAGGAGGAAATGTACACACCCTGATCACCTCCCTCTATACAACCAGGGGAACATGGCTTTGGTGATGAAGTATTAACTGTGGCCCAAGATGGGAATACATTAATATAATGATCCTTAAGACCACAGCAGAAACATGCCCCCGTCCCAGGGCGAACAGCAGGCAACCCACTTTGGGTAGAGACTCCTCCCACCTGCATAGGTTCACCATCTAGACCAGTGTGTCCTCCTCCCTAGAAAGAACAATGGGTGTAGATTTGGTGTATATTTCTCTCTGAGGCGTCTACACACCTGGATTGCAATGGCCATGGCGGCCTCCAACGACTTAGGAGTAGCATACTGCACCTGAGTATCCTGAAGCCTAGCTGACAGAACCTGACAAAAATGGCTCCTAAGAGCAGGGTCATTCAACTGAGTGTCAGTGGCTCATCTCTGAAACTCTGAGCAGTACTCCTCAGCCGGCCACCCCCCCTGCTTGATCTTATGGAGTCTAGATTCAGCCAGGGAGATGCCATCAGGATCCCAATACATCAGCATCAAAGCTGAAAAAGACTCATCCACTGACCGCAAAGATGGTGAATCGGTCAGTGGGGAGAAGGCCCAGGATTGGGGATCTCTTGAAAAGGGAGGCTATAATCCCCACATGCTGTTCCTCACTCCCTGAAGAATGATGGCAAAGCCTGAAATATAACTTACAGGCTTCCTTAAAGAACAAAAATGTATCTCTCCATCCAGAGAACCTGTCAGGGAGAGATATCTGGGTTCCAGTTGAGCCAAGACATGAGCCGAGACCATGAACCCAGAAACCTGCTGAAGCTGCTGCATCATTTGAGATGGCAGCTCTGTTAACTCATCCATGAGGTTCTGGATCAGGCGAGCAAGAGCCTCTGTTTGCACCATAGGTTCACTGGAAGAATGGTACGGTTGGTGATAATGTCACAACCCACAAGGGTAGGTCTTGCGGACGACACAACAGACACCAACAACGAGATGGGAAAATGGGGAGGAAGGCTCTAATAGTAGGGAACGAGGAGTTGGGCACATCCTAGCACAGCCTGTGCATATCTCTAAGCTCCCCTAATGTCCTATGTGGATCCTTCCCCCCCTGCCGTCATGTACTTGTTCCCTACCTGTCATCACACTAAACCCTGGCTAATGCACTGGCCAGCAAGGACATTAGCCTCAGCACTGCAGATGGTAGAAATATAGGGAATAGTGACAAATGCGAGACAGAAAAGGTAAATAAACAAGCAACTTATTTCCAGGTTCACTGACAAGCTCCTCACCACAGAGGATATGGAAACAGGACCCCGAACTCCACAGAAATAGTAGATTCAGCACTAACACCAGAGGGCTGCAACTGCAAGGCTGGTCAACATAGAAAACTCTATTACCAACAGTCAGCTGATGCATCAGGTGACTATATAAAGGATGGTGGGAGTGGTCACCACCTGCATCAGCTGACCAGCAAACACAGAAGCTGCCAGCAATGAAACTGGTACTAACCCTTGCTGACCCAAAGGAAAAGCCATGCTTAAATTAAAATAACCAGAGCTGTAACGACTTCACAAAATGAGTTGTTACATATCTTTTGCTAACACCAGTTTTTTTTAGCATTTTTTTAATGTCTTTTTAACTGGCATTTTCCATACTTTTTTGTTAATCCCATTCAACAACAAAGAAACTGTTAGTGGATTAGAGGATATTCATACCAAAACATTTGCAAAACAATCAAAAAGATGCCTGTACATTTTCGAGGTGTCTCCTGGGCATTCCTATTTATTGGATTTTTAAGAATATAGTGTCTTCAGAGTAGAAACCGCCTGCAGGATGATCTGTCCACTTTTAACCAATTGGCACCTTGAGAAGGCTTAAGTGATTCAAACACACTCATGTCATCGTTTCATCATTCACTGTGGCCTAAGGATGCCAGTGGCAGCTCAGCCATTTTATAGAATGTGGAGTGGGATGAACTGTCAGTATAGTGAGTGGCAGCCCAGTCAACCAACTGAGGTTGGGGCATGCTGGGCTTTAAGCAGTTTGATTGACAGCCCTGGTTGTTATGTTTGCTAATGACAGGTGTTATGAAGGCAATCCAGAAACACAGTGTGCTTAGCGATCAGAGCGCACACAGTGATCTGACAAATACCCAAAAATACAAGAACGAGCTCTGAGACGTGGAAACTCTGTAGACTGCACACCTGATCCTATCCTAAACACAACTAAAAGCGGCTGTGGATTGCGCCTAACAACTACCTAGGCAACTCGGCACAGCCTAAGAAACTAGCTAGCCTGAAGATAGAAAAATAGGCCTGACTTGCCCCAGAGAAATTCCCCAAAGGAAAAGGCAGCCCCCCACATATAATGACTGTGAGTAAGATGAAAAGACAAAACGTAGGGATGAAATAGATTCAGCAAAGTGGGGCCCGATATTCTAGGACAGAGCGAGGACAGTAAAGCGAACTTTGCAGTCTACAAAAAACCCTAAAGCAAAACCACGCAAAGGGGGCAAAAAAAACCCACCGTGCCGAACTAACGGCATGGCGGTACACCCTTTGCGTCTCAGAGCTTCCAGCAAAACAAAAGACAAGCTGGACAGAAAAAAAGCAACAAAAAAGCAAAAAGCACTTAGCTATACAGAGCAGCAGGTCACAGGAACAATCAGGAGAAGCTCAGATCCAACACTGAAACATTGACAAGGAGCAAGGATAGCAGCATCAGGCGGAGTTAAGTAATGAAGCAGTTAACGAGCTCACCAGAACACCTGAGGGAGGAAGCTCAGAAGCTGCAGTACCACTTGTGACCACAGGAGTGAATTCAGCCACAGAATTCACAACAGTACCCCCCCCTTGAGGAGGGGTCACCGAACCCTCACCAGAGCCCCCAGGCCGACCAGGATGAGCCGCATGAAAGGCACGAACAAGATCGGAAGCATGAACATCAGAGGCAAAAACCCAGGAATTATCTTCCTGAGCATAACCCTTCCATTTAACCAGATACTGGAGTTTCCGTCTAGAAACACGAGAATCCAAAATCTTCTCCACAATATACTCCAATTCCCCCTCCACCAAAACCAGGGCAGGAGGCTCAACAGATGGAACCATAGGTGCCACGTATCTCCGCAACAACGACCTATGGAATACATTATGTATGGAAAAGGAGTCTGGGAGGGTCAAACGAAAAGACACAGGATTGAGAACCTCAGAAATCCTATACGGACCAATAAAACGAGGTTTAAATTTAGGAGAGGAAACCTTCATAGGAATATGACGAGAAGATAACCAAACCAGATCCCCAACACGAAGTCGGGGACCCACACGGCGTCTGCGATTAGCGAAAAGTTGAGCTTTCTCCTGGGACAAGATCAAATTGTCCACTACCTGAGTCCAGATCTGCTGCAACCTATCCACCACAGAATCCACACCAGGACAGTCCGAAGACTCAACCTGTCCTGAAGAGAAACGAGGATGGAACCCAGAATTGCAAAAAAATGGAGAAACCAAGGTAGCCGAGCTGGCCCGATTATTAAGGGCGAACTCAGCCAACGGCAAAAAGGACACCCAATCATCCTGGTCTGCAGAAACAAAACATCTCAGATATGTTTCCAAGGTCTGATTGGTTCGTTCGGTCTGGCCATTAGTCTGAGGATGGAAAGCCGAGGAAAAGGATAGGTCAATGCCCATCCTACCAAAAAAGGCTCGCCAAAACCTTGAAACAAACTGGGAACCTCTGTCAGAAACAATATTCTCAGGAATGCCATGCAACCGAACCACATGCTGAAAGAACAAAGGTACCAAATCAGAGGAGGAAGGCAATTTAGCCAAGGGCACCAGATGGACCATTTTAGAAAAGCGATCACAGACCACCCAAATGACTGACATCTTTTGAGAAACGGGAAGGTCAGAAATGAAATCCATCGAAATATGTGTCCAAGGCCTCTTTGGGACCGGCAAGGGCAAAAGCAACCCACTGGCACGAGAACAGCAGGGCTTAGCCCTAGCACAAATCCCACAGGACTGCACAAAAGTACGTACATCCCGTGACAGAGATGGCCACCAGAAGGATCTAGCCACTAACTCTCTGGTACCAAAGATTCCAGGATGACCAGCCAACACCGAACAATGAAGTTCAGAGATAAGTTTATTAGTCCACCTATCAGGGACGAACAGTTTCTCTGCTGGACAACGATCAGGTTTATTCGCCTGAAATTTTTGCAGCACCCGCCGCAAATCAGGGGAGATGGCAGACACAATGACTCCTTCCTTGAGGATACCCGCTGGCTCAGATAAACCCGGAGAGTCGGGCACAAAACTCCTAGACAGAGCATCCGCCTTCACATTTTTAGAGCCCGGAAGGTACGAAATCACAAAGTCGAAGCGGGCAAAAAATAACGACCAACGGGCCTGTCTAGGATTCAAGCGCTTGGCAGACTCGAGATAAGTCAAGTTCTTATGATCAGTCAATACCACCACGCGATGCTTAGCTCCTTCAAGCCAATGACGCCACTCCTCGAATGCCCACTTCATGGCCAGCAACTCTCGATTGCCCACATCATAATTACGCTCAGCGGGCGAAAACTTCCTGGAAAAGAAAGCACATGGTTTCATCACTGAGCAATCAGAACCTCTCTGTGACAAAACCGCCCCTGCTCCAATCTCAGAAGCATCAACCTCGACCTGGAACGGAAGAGAAACATCTGGCTGACACAACACAGGGGCAGAACAAAAACGACGCTTCAACTCCTGAAAAGCTTCCACAGCAGCAGAAGACCAATTAACCAAATCAGCACCCTTCTTGGTCAAATCGGTCAATGGTTTGGCAATGCTAGAAAAATTACAGATGAAGCGACGATAAAAATTAGCAAAGCCCAGGAACTTTTGCAGACTTTTCAGAGATGGCGGCTGAATCCAATCCTGGATGGCTTGGACCTTAACTGGATCCATCTCGATAGTAGAAGGGGTAAAGATGAACCCCAAAAATGAAACTTTCTGCACACCGAAGAGACACTTTGATCCCTTCACAAACAAAGAGTTAGCACGCAGGACCTGAAAAACCATTCTGACCTGCTTCACATGAGACTCCCAATCATCTGAGAAGATCAAAATGTCATCCAAGTAAACAATCAGGAATTTATCCAGATACTCACGGAAGATGTCATGCATAAAAGACTGAAACACAGATGGAGCATTGGCAAGTCCGAACGGCATCACTAGATACTCAAAATGACCCTCGGGCGTATTGAATGCAGTTTTCCATTCATCTCCTTGCCTGATTCTCACCAGATTATACGCACCACGAAGATCTATCTTAGTGAACCAACTAGCCCCCTTAATCCGAGCAAACAAGTCAGATAACAATGGCAAGGGATACTGAAATTTAACAGTGATCTTATTAAGAAGGCGGTAATCAATACACGGTCTCAGCGAACCATCCTTCTTGGCTACAAAGAAGAACCCTGCTCCCAGTGGTGATGACGATGGGCGAATATGTCCCTTCTCCAGGGATTCCTTCACATAACTGCGCATAGCGGCGTGTTCGGGCACGGATAAATTAAATAATCGACCTTTAGGGAATTTACTACCAGGAATCAAATTGATAGCACAATCACAATCCCTATGCGGAGGTAGAGCATCGGACTTGGGCTCTTCAAATACATCCTGATAATCAGACAAGAACTCTGGGACCTCAGAAGGGGTGGATGACGAAATCGACAAAAATGGAACATCACCATGTACCCCCGTACAACCCCAGCTGGATACCGACATGGAATTCCAATCCAATACTGGATTATGGGTTTGTAGCCATGGCAACCCCAACACGACCACATCATGCAGATTATGCAACACCAGAAAGCGAATAACTTCCTGATGTGCAGGAGCCATGCACATGGTCAGCTGGGCCCAGTATTGAGGTTTATTCTTGGCCAAAGGTGTAGCATCAATTCCTCTCAATGGAATAGGACACCGCAAAGGCTCCAAGAAAAACCCACAACGTTTAGCATAATCCAAATCCATCAGATTCAGGGCAGCGCCCGAATCCACAAACGCCATGACAGAAAACGACGACAAAGAGCATATCAAGGTAATGGACAGAAGGAATTTGGACTGTACAGTACCAATGACGGCAGACCTAGCGGACCGCTTAGTGCGCTTAGGACAATCAGAAATAGCATGAGTGGAATCACCACAGTAGAAACACAGACCATTCAGACGTCTGTATTCCTGCCGTTCAACTCTAGTCATAGTCCTATCGCACTGCATAGGCTCAGGTTTAACCTCAGGCAGTACCGCCAAATGGTGCACAGATTTACGCTCGCGCAAGCGTCGACCGATCTGAATGGCCAAAGACAAAGACTCATTCAAACCAGCAGGCATAGGAAATCCCACCATGACATCCTTAAGAGCCTCAGAGAGACCCTTTCTGAACAAAGCTGCCAGCGCAGATTCATTCCAGTGAGTGAGTACTGACCATTTCCTAAATTTCTGACAATATACTTCTATATCATCCTGACCCTGGCACAAAGCCAGCAAATTTTTCTCAGCCTGATCCACTGAATTAGGCTCATCGTACAGCAATCCGAGCGCCAGGAAAAACGCATCGACACTACTCAGTGCAGGGTCTCCTGGCGCAAGAGAAAATGCCCAGTCTTGAGGGTCGCCGCGCAAAAAAGAAATAATAATCAAAACCTGTTGAATAGGATTACCAGAAGAATGAGGTTTCAAGGCCAGAAATAGCTTACAATTATTTTTGAAACTTAGAAACTTAGTTCTATCTCCAAAAAACAAATCAGGAATAGGAATGCTTGGTTCTAACATAGATTTCTGATCAATAGTATCTTGAATTTTTTGTACATTTATAACGAGATTATCCATTGAAGAGCACAGACCCTGAATATCCATGTCCACACCTGTGTCCAGAATCACCCAAATGTCTAGGGGAAAAAAAAAAGTGAACACAGAGCAGAAAAAAAAAAAAAAATGATGTCAGAACTTTTTCTTTCCCTCTATTGAGAATCATTAGTTAGGCTCCTTGTACTGTTATGTTTGCTAATGACAGGTGTTATGAAGGCAATCCAGAAACACAGTGTGCTTAGCGATCAGAGCGCACACAGTGATATGACAAATACCCAAAAATACAAGAACGAGCTCTGAGACGTGGAAACTCTGTAGACTGCACACCTGATCCTATCCTAAACACAACTAAAAGCGGCTGTGGATTGCGCCTAACAACTACCTAGGCAACTCGGCACAGCCTAAGAAACTAGCTAGCCTGAAGATAGAAAAATAGGCCTGACTTGCCCCAGAGAAATTCCCCAAAGGAAAAGGCAGCCCCCCACATATAATGACTGTGAGTAAGATGAAAAGACAAAACGTAGGGATGAAATAGATTCAGCAAAGTGGGGCCCGATATTCTAGGACAGAGCGAGGACAGTAAAGCGAACTTTGCAGTCTACAAAAAACCCTAAAGCAAAACCACGCAAAGGGGGCAAAAAAAACCACCGTGCCGAACTAACGGCACGGCGGTACACCCTTTGCGTCTCAGAGCTTCCAGCAAAATAAAAGACAAGCTGGACAGAAAAAAAGCAACAAAAAAGCAAAAAGCACTTAGCTATACAGAGCAGCAGGTCACAGGAACAATCAGGAGAAGCTCAGATCCAACACTGAAACATTGACAAGGAGCAAGGATAGCAGCATCAGGCGGAGTTAAGTAATGAAGCAGTTAACGAGCTCACCAGAACACCTGAGGGAGGAAGCTCAGAAGCTGCAGTACCACTTGTGACCACAGGAGTGAATTCAGCCACAGAATTCACAACACCTGGTACTCAACATAGCCTAATCTGGGGGGGGGGTTCCTCCAGGTGCCTCCCATTCTTGATTATTTGACAACCATTTAGCTGACTAGCTTTGAGCAAACCATCTTAGGCTGTAACTTTGCTCTGGTATGTGTGTGTGCTTTGCTCTGTGTCTATTTCCCTGATATTTTCGCTGGACCTAGGATTTGTCATGACTATTCATGTGTGTTATTCTTTTTGCTATTAATGCTTTCTGATCTCAGGTACTTGACAGCAGACCTGGCCTCTGATTATCCATTTGTCTTATCCCCTTATCATGACATACCCTTCATAAATTGGGGCATCTTTTTATCTTATCCACTTGTCTTGTCGTATCCACATGGATATTCCCTCTCTGAACCCTGCTTATACAGGTACTATACAGATGATCAGGTTTTTAAATACATCAGATAGGGATTATATACATTAGTTAGGACTGCTCTATATGGGTATACCTTGCCGATTGGTGGAGCAGATTAGTATACATTTTTTTGCAAAAAAACGTATCAACTAAACACCCTGTTTTTTCCATCTTTTGACTAGCACTTGCTTATTACTGTGATTTTTTTTACAACAGAGTATTTTTGACCTCACTGTCCTCTTTTGTGTCTTCAAGTTTCTTGGTGGTGTGTGAACAGGTTCCTACTGACTTGTTCAATGTGCAAGTAGCCCATGTGTTTCTGGTTCTATAATTGTTCTCTTGTTTCTACAAGACTAGGGAGTCCACCACTCCTTATGGGTCATTTGCATCAAAGTTGTTCCATCCAGCATGTCCACATGGATATTCCCTCTCTGAACCCTGCTTATACAGGTACTATACAGAGGATCAGGTTTTTAAATACATCAGATAAGGATTATATACATTAGTGAGGACTGCTCTATATGGGTACCCCTTGACGATTGGTGGAGCAGCTTAGTATACATTTTTTTTGCAAAAAAAGTATCAACTAAATACCCTGTTTTTTCCATCTTTTGACTAGCACTTGCTTATTATTGTGATGTTTTTTAACAACAGAGTGTTTTTTACCTCACTGTGCTCTTTTGTGTCTCCACTTGTCTGAATGTACGTTCCTGGCATTGGACTCCTGACTGTAACTTCACCACGCCTTTTTATTGCCACTCTGTACTATGTGCACCCTGGTATCTGACCTTTGAACCTCCTGACAACCCTGTCTCATGGCTTATCCATGAGTAGTGACTGAGCATTATATGAACAGCAAGTAGTTTTTTGGATACAAATGCATGTTCATTATCTTGAAAGTTTAGTTAGCACTAGTGATGGGCAAGCCCATACATGCTCAGGTCCCACAGGTTTGGCCAAACATTTAAAAAAAATTTGGTTTGGGTACCAGAACAAAATCCAAACTCAAACCCAAACTCGGATCCCATTTAGGTGAATAGGGGGCCTGAACATCTGTTGTTTGCCAAATTGTCATTTGCATGACAGCCCGACAAACACAGGCTCTGATTGGCAGTAAGATCATTACCTCCAGTCAGAGAGTTGCATTTATCATGCTATCAGATGACAGCATCTTAGCTAGCAGCTGTGACCAGCAGTAAAAAGGTTACCGCCGGTCACAAACATCAGTTGATGCCAGAGTACGTCTGCTGTTGCTAATAGCAGCAAGAGGAGGCAAGACTGATGAGAGCATTCATCAGCCGACACCTGTGCTGTAAATAAATAAATAATACAAAAAATGACATGGGGTCTCTTCTATTCTTGGTAACCAGCGCAGACAAAACTGACAGCTGTTGGCTGCAACCCTCAGCTGTCAACTTTATCATGGCTGGTTATCAAGAATAGAGGGGTCCAATGCTGCTTTTATAAAAATTATTTAAATTAATAATTTAAAAAAATGGCGTGGGCACCCCCCATTTTTGACAACCAGACAATCTACAGTAGACAGCTGGGGGCTGGTATTCTCAGACTGAAAAAGGGCCATGAATATTGCCCCCAGCCTAAAAATAGCAGCTCACAACCACCCAAGGAAAAGCTCATCTATTAGATGTGCCAATTCTTGCTCTTTGCCAGGCTTTTCCCACTTGTTCTAGTGGGCTGACTAAGGTAGTAGCTTTTGGGTTGAGGTCATCTCTTTTATGGCCGCTGACATCAAGCCCAGGGGTTAGTAATGAAGAGGCATCTATAAGACACAGCACTACTGATGCGACTGCTCTCCACACCAGTCGGCTCACACTGTTACAGGAGCATAATCATGCTCCTGTAATGTGTATCATTGAGCTGATGTTAGAAAGATCACCGAAGTTCATTGCTGATGAACCCCAATCACCTCACTTATGGCACCATTGGCTGCATGAGAACTTTCTTACTTCTTTCTCAGCCCAATACTATTACCCCACTTGACACCACACCAGGGTAAGTGAAAAGAAAAAGGCTAAATGCCAGAATTGGCGTATCTAATACTAATATATGTGCCATTTCTGGGGTGGATGAGAGCTGACGATTTTACCCTAGGAGGGGCCAATAACCATGACCACTTCTGAGGCTATTAATATCAGCCTGCAGCTGTCTGTTTAGCCTTTGTAGTTATTGAATATAGGGGAGACCTCACATTATTTTTGGAGGTGTCTCTTCTATAATATCCACTAGGCTAAGCAAACAGATGTGAGCTGATATCAGTAGCCTGTGAACCTTTATGGATATTGGCCCATTCCCAGCATATTAACCTCAGCCCTCAGTATTTGGTTATCTCTCAGCTGTTTATGGAAATTATGTGCAATCCCCAGTATGCTCAACATGCTCAATAACCAGCAAGGGCAAAACAGAGAGCTGAGGGCTGATATCAAAAGCCTAGGAAAGGGTCATGGATATTGGCTCCCTCCCAGACAAAAACATCATCCCTCACCCATGCTAGGAATGGTGCATCCATAAGATGAACAAAATATGGCATTTAGCCTTTCTCTTCCCACTTGCACTGTGGCATTGGCAAGTGAGGTAATAGGGTTGGGATTGATGTCAGCTTTGTTTTGTCAGCTGACATAAAGTCCTATAGTTACTAATGGATAGGGGTCTTTAAGAATAAAATATTTTATTTGAAATAAAGACACTGAACTTTCTCATGCTAGCGGTGATGTCAGTGAGTGAACGGAGTTCATTGACTATGAACTCCACTCACCGTATTCATGTCACTGCAAGACACTGATGCTGTGTTGTGATGCACAGCTCAATGTTTCAGCTGGTTGCCAGGCTGAAAGCTTGCATCATGCCAAAATTCAGCATGGCATCTAGATGTAGCAGAGCTAGACCCATCATGGGAGTACTGGATTATCTTCTCAGCGGGCAGGTAAAGAATATGGTTGTCTATTAATATTTGGTCTTTTACAAGGGTCATGGGCATCGGAGGAGGGAAGAAGGTTGTTTGCCAACATCTTGTGGCACATGACCAAATCCATACTCCCTTCAATACTGTGCAGTCATCCTGTCCCCTTTGCAGAAAAGCACCCCAAAGTTTGATTTTTCCCCCACCAGGATTCATCACGACAGCGTTCTTAGCTTTGTACTCAACCTTCTTCATCCTCCAAATGTCCAAATGCGGCAAGTGGAGTTCATACCAAAAATTTCTAGTTTGGTTTCATCTGGCAAACTTAAAATGGGCCTGGACATGTGGAGCCTTGTGTGCCATGTGGGGTTTAATCCTTGATGGCGCAGAGTGTTATTAATGGTAGTATTTGAAACTGTGGACCCAGCACTCTTCAGATAATTGACCAGGTCCTCCCATTTAGTTCTGGGCTGATTCCTGACCTTTCTCAGATTCATCCTTATCCTATGAGGCAAGATATTGCACAGAGCCCCAGAGTGAGGAAGATTGACAGTCATCTTGTGTTTCTTCCATTTTCTAATAATAGTGCAAACAGTTGTTGCCTTCTCACCAATATGCTTCTCTATTGTCCTGTAGCTCACCTCAGCCTTGTGTAAGCTTAGAAGTTTGTCTCTGGTGTAATTTGGCAGCTCTTTGGTCTTAGCTATGATGGAGAGGTTGGAACGTAATTGATTAAGTATGTGGACAGATGTCTTTTTTACAGGTAACAAGTTCAAATAGGTGCAATTAATACAGGTAATTAGTGCAGCATAGGAGGGCTTCTTGAATTAAAACATCTCCGTGACATCCAAAATTTTTGCTAGTTGGTAGGTGACCAAATACTTTTTTCATGCAAGTTAATTATTTAAAAATCATACAATGTGATTTTCTAGTTGTAATTTTAGACTCTGTCTCTTAGGCCGGGGTCACACTTGCGTGTGCAATATGAGAAACTCGCGCCAGTCTCAATACCCAGCACTGCCGCTGGCACTCGGGACCGGTGCATTCAGCTACATGCATTTCTATACAGCTGCACGCTCTGGTCCCGAGTGCCAGGTATTGATGCGAGTGTCTCGCATTGCACACGCAAGAGTGACCCCCAGCCTTAGGCTATGTGCCCACGTTGGAGAATTGAAGCAAAACTTTCTGCTTCAAATCTGCACATCCTTGGCAGGAAAAACGCTTGTGGATTTAGATGCATTTTATACGCATTTTTGACTCGTAATTAATGTGTTTTTCATGCGGTTTTCAAGCATTTTTCTAATGAATGTCTATGGGTGAGGAATTGCCGCAATTCCGCAAAAATTAAGACCATGCTGCATTTTTTACTGCAATGCGTTTCCACCACAGAAAAAAATGCAGCATGGGAACATCAATTGCGGAATGCATTACAAATTAATGGGATGCTGTTTGCAAGCTATTTTAAGCATTTCAGCAGCGGAAAATCGCAGCAAAAATGCTTAAAAAACACAATGTGGGCACATAGCCTTACAGTTGAAGAGTACAGACTGTTATGAACTGGTGGTTTAGAAACACAATGGACCTGGTGGTTAAGAGCACACAAAGTGACCTGATAGTTACTAATAACATAGGACGAGCTCTGAGACGTGGGAACTCTGCTGACCGCAATCCCTAATCCTATCACACCACACTAGAAGTAGCCGTGGAGCGCTCCTGACCAGACCTAGGCGCCTCGGCACAGCCTAAGAAACTAGCTAGCCCTGAAGATAGAAAAATAAGCCTACCTTGCCTCAGAGAAATTCCCCAAAGGAAAAGGCAGCCCCCCACATATAATGACTGTGAGTAAAGATGAAAATACAAACACAGAGATGAAATAGATTTTAGCAAAGTGAGGCCCGACTTACTGAATAGACCGAGGATAGGAAAGATAGCTTTGCGGTCAGCACAAAAACCTACAAAAAGACCACGCAGAGGGCGCAAAAAGACCCTCCGCACCGACTAACGGTACGGAGGTGCTTCGTCCCAGAGCTTCCAGCAAGCAAGACAAACCAAAATAGCAAGCTGGACAAAAAAATAGCAAACAAAGAAACACAAGCAAAACTTAGCTTATGCAGGGAAGACAGGCCACAAGAACGATCCAGGAGAGAGCAAGACCAATACTGGAACATTGACTGGAGGCATGGAGCAAAGAACTAGGTGGAGTTAAATAGAGCAGCACCTAACGACTTAACCTCATCACCTGAGGAAGGAAACTCAGAAGCCGCAGCCCCACTCACATCCAGCAGAGGAAGCCCATGGACAGAACCAGCCGAAGTACCACTCATGACCACAGGAGGGAGCTTGACCACAGAATTCACAACAACAGACCTCTCCTTTCTTTGTAGGTGGGAAAATTTGCAAAATTGGGACTCTATCAAATATGTTTTTCCCCCGTGTAGGAGGGGCTTTGATAAGAAATAAAAGTAGAATGTCTCTCATCTATGAACACCAGCATTTCTGACATTAAAACTTCAATGTTTCACTACATGAAACAAAGCAAATTTACAATTGTTATAAAATAATATGACCATGTCAATCTTTTTGCACCAGCTGCGAGGTAGACTAGAACATTTTTTCCCATTAGATTCTCTTGTTGGTGTGAAAATTCAGTTGTGTAGTCAGAGTATTATTTCTTAAAAGGTTATACTTGCATAGCATTTTTGCAGTTTTTCATTTTTGCTGCTCCTGACCAATTACCAAGAGGCCTCCAGTATATAGTGCAGCTCCACCCAGTAGACTGGGCCTGTACAATGTGTTAGCTTCTGAGTTTGCCAGGCCTTGCTCTGAGTTACTCCCTCTCTGGGGGCTTTTCTCCATGCTATTGCCTTGATCTTGTTGTCTGCCCTCCAGGAGGCAGAATATCCTGGTCCCTGTGTCTTTTTCCTTGTGTCTTGTTCCAGTGCCTTGTCTGTACTTTGTCCTATCTCGGTCTTCTCGTCTGTGGCTTCCTTCCCTGCTGTGTCTTTCCCTGTGTTCTCAGTCTGCTTATGCTCCGCACTCTTGCGGCTCTGCCTGCTCTGTTCCTTTGTGGCTTGATCTCTACTCTGCACTCCTGCAGTTCTGCTCCATTCTGCTCTGCTCCCGTTGCTGCACTAATCTCTTGCTGCAGCTTCTCTCTGCAATCCTTGCGGTTCCACTCTGCTTAGCTTCTGCAGTATCTCTTGCTGCAGCTCCTCTCCACATTCCTTGTGGCTCCGCTCTGCTTAGCTTTTATTGCTGTGCTATCTCTTGCTGCTCTACCGCTCCTATTCGCAGCCTTGCAGTTCTCTTCCAGTCTGAACAGGTCCCAACCTGTTCCCTCTTACTTCTTTCATACTACATTTCCATATCTGCACCTCCTGTGTGAACAGGTCCCTACCTGTTCCTTCATATTTCATATCCGTTCCTGCACCTCCATTGTGAACAGGTCCCTACCTGTTCCTCCTAACTACATATCCGTACCTGCACCTCCAGTGTGAACAGGCCCCTACCTGTTCATTCATACACCACATCAATCAGTCCTGTGTTCTCTGCTGTGCCTTCCTATCCAGTGTTCCTGCCAGTCCAGCCATTCCTGCCGTGCCTTCCAGTCCTGTGTTCCTGCCATCCTAGCCAGTCCTGTTTCCTGCCGTCCCTGCCAGTCCTGTGTTCCCTGCCAGCCCTGTATTCTCTGCCGTGTTCTCTGCCAGCCCTGTGTTCTCTGCCATGTCTCTGCCAGCCCTGTGTTCTCTGCCGTGTCTCTGCCAGCCCTGTGTTCTCTGCCATGTCTCTGCCAGCCCTGTGTTCTCTGCCGTGTCTCTGCCAGCCCTGTGTTATCTGCCGTGTCTCTGCCAGCCCTGTGTCTCAGCCGTGCCAGCCTACTCGTCTGAGTTTCAGCCATGCTCTTCTGCCAGTCCTGCCTGATGCCCGCACCAATCCTGGTGTTCCTGTCTCCCAAGTGGGATCAGCAGCCACAGCCAGACACCACCCTGGAGTAGCACCTGGCAGCTGCCTGCTGCACAAGCCTGACCTCACCATCAGAGGCTCCAGTGAAAACCCAGGCAGCTGTCATAGTCACGCCCCTTCCAGGGTAGTCTGGTTTGTGGCACAGTGGGGCAACATACCCCCCGAGCTCACGCCCACCAGTCAAGGCGTGAGCGTGACAGTCAGTGGTTCCCAGTGGAGCACAATTTTTGTGGCAGAGTCATTTTTCATCTCCAGAGTTACTGCGTACATCTCTCTTTAATGTGTTTCATGTAGAGTGTAAACTCTTATGGTCAGTTCAGCTCTCTCTCCTGTAGAGTGAAAGCTCTTATGGTTAATGAGGTCCTCTCTATCTTTCTCATTTAGAGAGTAAGCTCCTATGGCCGGGTGAGTACTCTATCTCTCTCTTGTAGAGTGTAAGCTCTTATGGTCAACACGGTCCTCTCTCTCCTATAGAGTGTAAGCTCTTATGGTCAGCAGGTGTCTTCTCTTTCTCTCTCCTGTAAAGTGTAAGCTCTTATTGGCCAGCAGAGTCCTCTCTCTGTCTTGCTTGTGAAGTATAAGTTCTTGTGCTTACCTCAGTGCTGTCTCTCCACTCTACAACGTGTATTAACTGAGCAATTACAAGCTTTCAAGCATTGAGATTCACGAGAATTTATTTGCCACAAATTGGCACCGGCTAATTCAAATTTCAAAAGATCCGCTCATCTCTACAGTTTATTCATAACTAATGTTGAGCGATACCTTCCGATATCGGAAAGTATCGGTATCGGATAGGATCGGCCGATATTCAAAAAATATCGGATATCGCCGATACCGATACCCGATCCCAATGCAAGTCAATGGGACCAAAATATCGGAATTAAAATAAACCCTTTCTTTCCTTGTAGGTTCATTCTACATGAAGGAAAACAACTAAGAATAATGCAGGATGTATTTGGGGAGGTGGCGGAGACATTAAAGTCATAGAGGTTTAGCCCAATCAAATAGAATAGCATGTTTTTTTTTTTTTTTTTTTTTTAAAGACGTTCGGAGTGACAAAGATATTGACTATGTAAATTTTTTTTTATTTTGTCAGATATTGATGTTTCACTATTCCACGACCTTCCCCTTCTTTTTTTTTTTTACTTTTCCCACACTTTCATCTTCATCATCATCAGCATCTTTGACATCAACTTCTTCTTCACCTTATTCATCTCCTTCATCCTTTACCTTTTTTTTTTTATTACATTCTTCATATTCATTTTATTCAACTATTATTATTCTTTCTATTCTACATATTCATTTTATTCAACTGTATTATTCTTCCTATTCTACTTCTTCATCATATTCTCTTTTGTGACAGGCATTCCCGTAGTTGTTATCTATAAAAGTTGGAAGATTACACCTTCCGTTCTGCCAGTCACAAAAGTTACATTATGTATGGAAAAGGAGTCTGGGAGGGTCAAATGAAAAGACACAGGATTGAGAACCTCAGAAATCCTATACGGACCAATAAAACGAGGTTTAAATTTAGGAGAGGAAACCTTCATAGGAATATGACGAGAAGATAACCAAACCAGATCCCCAACACGAAGTCGGGGACCCACACGGCGTCTGCGATTAGCGAAAAGTTGAGCTTTCTCCTGGGACAAGATCAAATTGTCCACTACCTGAGTCCAGATCTGCTGCAACCTATCCACCACAGAATCCACACCAGGACAGTCCGAAGACTCAACCTGTCCTGAAGAGAAACGAGGATGGAACCCAGAATTGCAAAAAAATGGAGAAACCAAGGTAGCCGAGCTGGCCCGATTATTAAGGGCGAACTCAGCCAACGGCAAAAAGGACACCCAATCATCCTGGTCTGCAGAAACAAAACATCTCAGATATGTTTCCAAGGTCTGATTGGTTCGTTCGGTCTGGCCATTAGTCTGAGGATGGAAAGCCGAGGAAAAGGATAGGTCAATGCCCATCCTACCAAAAAAGGCTCGCCAAAACCTTGAAACAAACTGGGAACCTCTGTCAGAAACAATATTCTCAGGAATGCCATGCAACCGAACCACATGCTGAAAGAACAAAGGTACCAAATCAGAGGAGGAAGGCAATTTAGCCAAGGGCACCAGATGGACCATTTTAGAAAAGCGATCACAGACCACCCAAATGACTGACATCTTTTGAGAAACGGGAAGGTCAGAAATGAAATCCATCGAAATATGTGTCCAAGGCCTCTTTGGGACCGGCAAGGGCAAAAGCAACCCACTGGCATGAGAACAGCAGGGCTTAGCCCTAGCACAAATCCCACAGGACTGCACAAAAGTACGTACATCCCGTGACAGAGATGGCCACCAGAAGGATCTAGCCACTAACTCTCTGGTACCAAAGATTCCAGGATGACCAGCCAACACCGAACAATGAAGTTCAGAGATAAGTTTATTAGTCCACCTATCAGGGACGAACAGTTTCTCTGCTGGACAACGATCAGGTTTATTCGCCTGAAATTTTTGCAGCACCCGCCGCAAATCAGGGGAGATGGCAGACACAATGACTCCTTCCTTGAGGATACCCGCTGGCTCAGATAAACCCGGAGAGTCGGGCACAAAACTCCTAGACAGAGCATCCGCCTTCACATTTTTAGAGCCCGGAAGGTACGAAATCACAAAGTCGAAGCGGGCAAAAAATAACGACCAACGGGCCTGTCTAGGATTCAAGCGCTTGGCAGACTCGAGATAAGTCAAGTTCTTATGATCAGTCAATACCACCACGCGATGCTTAGCTCCTTCAAGCCAATGACGCCACTCCTCGAATGCCCACTTCATGGCCAGCAACTCTCGATTGCCCACATCATAATTACGCTCAGCGGGCGAAAACTTCCTGGAAAAGAAAGCACATGGTTTCATCACTGAGCAATCAGAACCTCTCTGTGACAAAACCGCCCCTGCTCCAATCTCAGAAGCATCAACCTCGACCTGGAACGGAAGAGAAACATCTGGCTGACACAACACAGGGGCAGAACAAAAACGACGCTTCAACTCCTGAAAAGCTTCCACAGCAGCAGAAGACCAATTAACCAAATCAGCACCCTTCTTGGTCAAATCGGTCAATGGTTTGGCAATGCTAGAAAAATTACAGATGAAGCGACGATAAAAATTAGCAAAGCCCAGGAACTTTTGCAGACTTTTCAGAGATGGCGGCTGAATCCAATCCTGGATGGCTTGGACCTTAACTGGATCCATCTCGATAGTAGAAGGGGTAAAGATGAACCCCAAAAATGAAACTTTCTGCACACCGAAGAGACACTTTGATCCCTTCACAAACAAAGAGTTAGCACGCAGGACCTGAAAAACCATTCTGACCTGCTTCACATGAGACTCCCAATCATCTGAGAAGATCAAAATGTCATCCAAGTAAACAATCAGGAATTTATCCAGATACTCACGGAAGATGTCATGCATAAAAGACTGAAACACAGATGGAGCATTGGCAAGTCCGAACGGCATCACTAGATACTCAAAATGACCCTCGGGCGTATTGAATGCAGTTTTCCATTCATCTCCTTGCCTGATTCTCACCAGATTATACGCACCACGAAGATCTATCTTAGTGAACCAACTAGCCCCCTTAATCCGAGCAAACAAGTCAGATAACAATGGCAAGGGATACTGAAATTTAACACTGATCTTATTAAGAAGGCGGTAATCAATACACGGTCTCAGCGAACCATCCTTCTTGGCTACAAAGAAGAACCCTGCTCCCAGTGGTGATGACGATGGGCGAATATGTCCCTTCTCCAGGGATTCCTTCACATAACTGCGCATAGCGGCGTGTTCGGGCACGGATAAATTAAATAATCGACCTTTAGGGAATTTACTACCAGGAATCAAATTGATAGCACAATCACAATCCCTATGCGGAGGTAGAGCATCGGACTTGGGCTCTTCAAATACATCCTGATAATCAGACAAGAACTCTGGGACCTCAGAAGGGGTGGATGACGAAATCGACAAAAATGGAACATCACCATGTACCCCCGTACAACCCCAGCTGGATACCGACATGGAATTCCAATCCAATACTGGATTATGGGTTTGTAGCCATGGCAACCCCAACACGACCACATCATGCAGATTATGCAACACCAGAAAGCGAATAACTTCCTGATGTGCAGGAGCCATGCACATGGTCAGCTGGGCCCAGTATTGAGGTTTATTCTTGGCCAAAGGTGTAGCATCAATTCCTCTCAATGGAATAGGACACCGCAAAGGCTCCAAGAAAAACCCACAACGTTTAGCATAATCCAAATCCATCAGATTCAGGGCAGCGCCCGAATCCACAAACGCCATGACAGAAAACGACGACAAAGAGCATATCAAGGTAATGGACAGAAGGAATTTGGACTGTACAGTACCAATGACGGCAGACCTAGCGGACCGCTTAGTGCGCTTAGGACAATCAGAAATAGCATGAGTGGAATCACCACAGTAGAAACACAGACCATTCAGACGTCTGTATTCCTGCCGTTCAACTCTAGTCATAGTCCTATCGCACTGCATAGGCTCAGGTTTAACCTCAGGCAGTACCGCCAAATGGTGCACAGATTTACGCTCGCGCAAGCGTCGACCGATCTGAATGGCCAAAGACAAAGACTCATTCAAACCAGCAGGCATAGGAAATCCCACCATGACATCCTTAAGAGCCTCAGAGAGACCCTTTCTGAACAAAGCTGCCAGCGCAGATTCATTCCAGTGAGTGAGTACTGACCATTTCCTAAATTTCTGACAATATACTTCTATATCATCCTGACCCTGGCACAAAGCCAGCAAATTTTTCTCAGCCTGATCCACTGAATTAGGCTCATCGTACAGCAATCCGAGCGCCAGGAAAAACGCATCGACACTACTCAGTGCAGGGTCTCCTGGCGCAAGAGAAAATGCCCAGTCTTGAGGGTCGCCGCGCAAAAAAGAAATAATAATCAAAACCTGTTGAATAGGATTACCAGAAGAATGAGGTTTCAAGGCCAGAAATAGCTTACAATTATTTTTGAAACTTAGAAACTTAGTTCTATCTCCAAAAAACAAATCAGGAATAGGAATGCTTGGTTCTAACATAGATTTCTGATCAATAGTATCTTGAATTTTTTGTACATTTATAACGAGATTATCCATTGAAGAGCACAGACCCTGAATATCCATGTCCACACCTGTGTCCAGAATCACCCAAATGTCTAGGGGAAAAAAAAAAGTGAACACAGAGCAGAAAAAAAAAAAAAAATGATGTCAGAACATTTTCTTTCCCTCTATTGAGAATCATTAGTTAGGCTCCTTGTACTGTTATGTTTGCTAATGACAGGTGTTATGAAGGCAATCCAGAAACACAGTGTGCTTAGCGATCAGAGCGCACACAGTGATCTGACAAATACCCAAAAATACAAGAACGAGCTCTGAGACGTGGAAACTCTGTAGACTGCACACCTGATCCTATCCTAAACACAACTAAAAGCGGCTGTGGATTGCGCCTAACAACTACCTAGGCAACTCGGCACAGCCTAAGAAACTAGCTAGCCTGAAGATAGAAAAATAGGCCTGACTTGCCCCAGAGAAATTCCCCAAAGGAAAAGGCAGCCCCCCACATATAATGACTGTGAGTAAGATGAAAAGACAAAACGTAGGGATGAAATAGATTCAGCAAAGTGGGGCCCGATATTCTAGGACAGAGCGAGGACAGTAAAGCGAACTTTGCAGTCTACAAAAAACCCTAAAGCAAAACCACGCAAAGGGGGCAAAAAAAAACCACCGTGCCGAACTAACGGCACGGCGGTACACCCTTTGCGTCTCAGAGCTTCCAGCAAAATAAAAGACAAGCTGGACAGAAAAAAAGCAACAAAAAAGCAAAAAGCACTTAGCTATACAGAGCAGCAGGTCACAGGAACAATCAGGAGAAGCTCAGATCCAACACTGAAACATTGACAAGGAGCAAGGATAGCAGCATCAGGCGGAGTTAAGTAATGAAGCAGTTAACGAGCTCACCAGAACACCTGAGGGAGGAAGCTCAGAAGCTGCAGTACCACTTGTGACCACAGGAGTGAATTCAGCCACAGAATTCACAACACCTGGTACTCAACATAGCCTAATCTGGGGGGGGGGTTCCTCCAGGTGCCTCCCATTCTTGATTATTTGACAACCATTTAGCTGACTAGCTTTGAGCAAACCATCTTAGGCTGTAACTTTGCTCTGGTATGTGTGTGTGCTTTGCTCTGTGTCTATTTCCCTGATATTTTCGCTGGACCTAGGATTTGTCATGACTATTCATGTGTGTTATTCTTTTTGCTATTAATGCTTTCTGATCTCAGGTACTTGACAGCAGACCTGGCCTCTGATTATCCATTTGTCTTATCCCCTTATCATGACATACCCTTCATAAATTGGGGCATCTTTTTATCTTATCCACTTGTCTTGTCGTATCCACATGGATATTCCCTCTCTGAACCCTGCTTATACAGGTACTATACAGATGATCAGGTTTTTAAATACATCAGATAGGGATTATATACATTAGTTAGGACTGCTCTATATGGGTATACCTTGCCGATTGGTGGAGCAGATTAGTATACATTTTTTTGCAAAAAAACGTATCAACTAAACACCCTGTCTTTTCCATCTTTTGACTAGCACTTGCTTATTACTGTGATTTTTTTTACAACAGAGTATTTTTGACCTCACTGTCCTCTTTTGTGTCTTCAAGTTTCTTGGTGGTGTGTGAACAGGTTCCTACTGACTTGTTCAATGTGCAAGTAGCCCATGTGTTTCTGGTTCTATAATTGTTCTCTTGTTTCTACAAGACTAGGGAGTCCACCACTCCTTATGGGTCATTTGCATCAAAGTTGTTCCATCCAGCATGTCCACATGGATATTCCCTCTCTGAACCCTGCTTATACAGGTACTATACAGAGGATCAGGTTTTTAAATACATCAGATAAGGATTATATACATTAGTGAGGACTGCTCTATATGGGTACCCCTTGACGATTGGTGGAGCAGCTTAGTATACATTTTTTTTGCAAAAAAAGTATCAACTAAATACCCTGTTTTTTCCATCTTTTGACTAGCACTTGCTTATTATTGTGATGTTTTTTAACAACAGAGTGTTTTTTACCTCACTGTGCTCTTTTGTGTCTCCACTTGTCTGAATGTACGTTCCTGGCATTGGACTCCTGACTGTAACTTCACCACGCCTTTTTATTGCCACTCTGTACTATGTGCACCCTGGTATCTGACCTTTGAACCTCCTGACAACCCTGTCTCATGGCTTATCCATGAGTAGTGACTGAGCATTATATGAACAGCAAGTAGTTTTTTGGATACAAATGCATGTTCATTATCTTGAAAGTTTAGTTAGCACTAGTGATGGGCAAGCCCATACATGCTCAGGTCCCACAGGTTTGGCCAAACATTTAAAAAAAATTTGGTTTGGGTACCAGAACAAAATCCAAACTCAAACCCAAACTCGGATCCCATTTAGGTGAATAGGGGGCCTGAACATCTGTTGTTTGCCAAATTGTCATTTGCATGACAGCCCGACAAACACAGGCTCTGATTGGCAGTAAGATCATTACCTCCAGTCAGAGAGTTGCATTTATCATGCTATCAGATGACAGCATCTTAGCTAGCAGCTGTGACCAGCAGTAAAAAGGTTACCGCCGGTCACAAACATCAGTTGATGCCAGAGTACGTCTGCTGTTGCTAATAGCAGCAAGAGGAGGCAAGACTGATGAGAGCATTCATCAGCCGACACCTGTGCTGTAAATAAATAAATAATACAAAAAATGACATGGGGTCCTTCTATTCTTGGTAACCAGCGCAGACAAAACTGACAGCTGTTGGCTGCAACCCTCAGCTGTCAACTTTATCATGGCTGGTTATCAAGAATAGAGGGGTCCAATGCTGCTTTTATAAAAATTATTTAAATTAATAATTTAAAAAAATGGCGTGGGCACCCCCCATTTTTGACAACCAGACAATCTACAGTAGACAGCTGGGGGCTGGTATTCTCAGACTGAAAAAGGGCCATGAATATTGCCCCCAGCCTAAAAATAGCAGCTCACAACCACCCAAGGAAAAGCTCATCTATTAGATGTGCCAATTCTTGCTCTTTGCCAGGCTTTTCCCACTTGTTCTAGTGGGCTGACTAAGGTAGTAGCTTTTGGGTTGAGGTCATCTCTTTTATGGCCGCTGACATCAAGCCCAGGGGTTAGTAATGGAGAGGCATCTATAAGACACAGCACTACTGATGCGACTGCTCTCCACACCAGTCGGCTCACACTGTTACAGGAGCATAATCATGCTCCTGTAATGTGTATCATTGAGCTGATGTTAGAAAGATCACCGAAGTTCATTGCTGATGAACCCCAATCACCTCACTTATGGCACCATTGGCTGCATGAGAACTTTCTTACTTCTTTCTCAGCCCAATACTATTACCCCACTTGACACCACACCAGGGTAAGTGAAAAGAAAAAGGCTAAATGCCAGAATTGGCGTATCTAATACTAATATATGTGCCATTTCTGGGGTGGATGAGAGCTGACGATTTTACTCTAGGAGGGGCCAATAACCATGACCACTTCTGAGGCTATTAATATCAGCCTGCAGCTGTCTGTTTAGCCTTTGTAGTTATTGAATATAGGGGAGACCTCACATTATTTTTGGAGGTGTCTCTTCTATAATATCCACTAGGCTAAGCAAACAGATGTGAGCTGATATCAGTAGCCTGTGAACCTTTATGGATATTGGCCCATTCCCAGCATATTAACCTCAGCCCTCAGTATTTGGTTATCTCTCAGCTGTTTATGGAAATTATGTGCGATCCCCAGTATGCTCAACATGCTCAATAACCAGCAAGGGCAAAACAGAGAGCTGAGGGCTGATATCAAAAGCCTAGGAAAGGGTCATGGATATTGGCTCCCTCCCAGACAAAAACATCATCCCTCACCCATGCTAGGAATGGTGCATCCATAAGATGAACAAAATATGGCATTTAGCCTTCCTCTTCCCACTTGCACTGTGGCATTGGCAAGTGAGGTAATAGGGTTGGGATTGATGTCAGCTTTGTTTTGTCAGCTGACATAAAGTCCTATAGTTACTAATGGATAGGGGTCTTTAAGAATAAAATATTTTATTTGAAATAAAGACACTGAACTTTCTCATGCTAGCGGTGATGTCAGTGAGTGAACGGAGTTCATTGACTATGAACTCCACTCACCGTATTCATGTCACTGCAAGACACTGATGCTGTGTTGTGATGCACAGCTCAATGTTTCAGCTGGTTGCCAGGCTGAAAGCTTGCATCATGCCAAAATTCAGCATGGCATCTAGATGTAGCAGAGCTAGACCCATCATGGGAGTACTGGATTATCTTCTCAGCGGGCAGGTAAAGAATATGGTTGTCTATTAATATTTGGTCTTTTACAAGGGTCATGGGCATCGGAGGAGGGAAGAAGGTTGTTTGCCAACATCTTGTGGCACATGACCAAATCCATACTCCCTTCAATACTGTGCAGTCATCCTGTCCCCTTTGCAGAAAAGCACCCCAAAGTTTGATTTTTCCCCCACCAGGCTTCATCACGACAGCGTTCTTAGCTTTGTACTCAACCTTCTTCATCCTCCAAATGCCCAAATGCGGCAAGTGGAGTTCATACCAAAAATTTCTAGTTTGGTTTCATCTGGCAAACTTAAAATGGGCCTGGACATGTGGAGCCTTGTGTGCCATGTGGGGTTTAATCCTTGATGGCACAGTGTGTTATTAATGGTAGTATTTGAAACTGTGGACCCAGCACTCTTCAGATAATTGACCAGGTCCTCCCATTTAGTTCTGGGCTGATTCCTGACCTTTCTCAGATTCATCCTTATCCTATGAGGCAAGATATTGCACAGAGCCCCAGAGTGAGGAAGATTGACAGTCATCTTGTGTTTCTTCCATTTTCTAATAATAGTGCAAACAGTTGTTGCCTTCTCACCAATATGCTTCTCTATTGTCCTGTAGCTCATCTCAGCCTTGTGTAAGCTTAGAAGTTTGTCTCTGGTGTAATTTGGCAGCTCTTTGGTCTTAGCTATGATGGAGAGGTTGGAACGTAATTGATTAAGTATGTGGACAGATGTCTTTTTTACAGGTAACAAGTTCAAATAGGTGCAATTAATACAGGTAATTAGTGCAGCATAGGAGGGCTTCTTGAATTAAAACATCTCCGTGACATCCAAAATTTTTGCTAGTTGGTAGGTGACCAAATACTTTTTTCATGCAAGTTAATTATTTAAAAATCATACAATGTGATTTTCTAGTTGTAATTTTAGACTCTGTCTCTTAGGCCGGGGTCACACTTGCGTGTGCAATATGAGAAACTCGCGCCAGTCTCAATACCCAGCACTGCCGCTGGCACTCGGGACCGGTGCGTTCAGCTACATGCATTTCTATACAGCTGCACGCTCTGGTCCCGAGTGCCAGGTATTGATGCGAGTGTCTCGCATTGCACATGCAAGAGTGACCCCCAGCCTTAGGCTATGTGCCCACGTTGGAGAATTGAAGCAAAACTTTCTGCTTCAAATCTGCACATCCTTGGCAGGAAAAACGCTTGTGGATTTAGATGCATTTTATACGCATTTTTGACTCGTAATTAATGTGTTTTTCATGCGGTTTTCAAGCATTTTTCTAATGAATGTCTATGGGTGAGGAATTGCCGCAATTCCGCAAAAATTAAGACCATGCTGCATTTTTTACTGCAATGCGTTTCCACCACAGAAAAAAATGCAGCATGGGAACATCAATTGCGGAATGCATTACAAATTAATGGGATGCTGTTTGCAAGCTATTTTAAGCATTTCAGCAGCGGAAAATCGCAGCAAAAATGCTTAAAAAACACAATGTGGGCACATAGCCTTACAGTTGAAGAGTACAGACTGTTATGAACTGGTGGTTTAGAAACACAATGGACCTGGTGGTTAAGAGCACACAAAGTGACCTGATAGTTACTAATAACATAGGACGAGCTCTGAGACGTGGGAACTCTGCTGACCGCAATCCCTAATCCTATCACACCACACTAGAAGTAGCCGTGGAGCGCTCCTGACCAGACCTAGGCGCCTCGGCACAGCCTAAGAAACTAGCTAGCCCTGAAGATAGATAAATAAGCCTACCTTGCCTCAGAGAAATTCCCCAAAGGAAAAGGCAGCCCCCCACATATAATGACTGTGAGTAAAGATGAAAATACAAACACAGAGATGAAATAGATTTTAGCAAAGTGAGGCCCGACTTACTGAATAGACCGAGGATAGGAAAGATAGCTTTGCGGTCAGCACAAAAACCTACAAAAAGACCACGCAGAGGGCGCAAAAAGACCCTCCGCACCGACTAACGGTACGGAGGTGCTTCCTCTGCGTCCCAGAGCTTCCAGCAAGCAAGACAAACCAAAATAGCAAGCTGGACAAAAAAATAGCAAACAAAGAAACACAAGCAAAACTTAGCTTATGCAGGGAAGACAGGCCACAAGAACGATCCAGGAGAGAGCAAGACCAATACTGGAACATTGACTGGAGGCATGGAGCAAAGAACTAGGTGGAGTTAAATAGAGCAGCACCTAACGACTTAACCTCATCACCTGAGGAAGGAAACTCAGAAGCCGCAGCCCCACTCACATCCACCAGAGGAAGCCCATGGACAGAACCAGCCGAAGTACCACTCATGACCACAGGAGGGAGCTTGACCACAGAATTCACAACAACAGACCTCTCCTTTCTTTGTAGGTGGGAAAACTTGCAAAATTGGGACTCTATCAAATATGTTTTTCCCCCTTGTAGGAGGGGCTTTGATAAGAAATAAAAGTAGAATGTCTCTCATCTATGAACACCAGCATTTCTGACATTAAAACTTCAATGTTTCACTACATGAAACAAAGCAAATTTACAATTGTTATAAAATAATATGACCATGTCAATCTTTTTGCACCAGCTGCGAGGTAGACTAGAACATTTTTTCCCATTAGATTCTCTTGTTGGTGTGAAAATTCAGTTGTGTAGTCAGAGTATTATTTCCTAAAAGGTTATACTTGCATAGCATTTTTGCAGTTTTTCATTTTTGCTGCTCCTGACCAATTACCAAGAGGCCTCCAGTATATAGTGCAGCTCCACCCAGTAGACTGGGCCTGTACAATGTGTTAGCTTCTGAGTTTGCCAGGCCTTGCTCTGAGTTACTCCCTCTCTGGGGGCTTTTCTCCGTGCTATTGCCTTGATCTTGTTGTCTGCCCTCCAGGAGGCAGAATATCCTGGTCCCTGTGTCTTTTTCCTTGTGTCTTGTTCCAGTGCCTTGTCTGTACTTTGTCCTATCTCGGTCTCCTCGTCTGTGGCTTCCTTCCCTGCTGTGTCTTTCCCTGTGTTCTCAGTCTGCTTATGCTCCGCACTCTTGCGGCTCTGCCTGCTCTGTTCCTTTGTGGCTTGATCTCTACTCTGCACTCCTGCAGTTCTGCTCCATTCTGCTCTGCTCCCGTTGCTGCACTAATCTCTTGCTGCAGATTCTCTCCGCAATCCTTGCGGTTCCACTCTGCTTAGCTTCTGCAGTATCTCTTGCTGCAGCTCCTCTCCACATTCCTTGTGGCTCCGCTCTGCTTAGCTTTTATTGCTGTGCTATCTCTTGCTGCTCTACCGCTCCTATTCGCAGCCTTGCAGTTCTCTTCCAGTCTGAACAGGTCCCAACCTGTTCCCTCTTACTTCTTTCATACTACATTTCCATATCTGCACCTCCTGTGTGAACAGGTCCCTACCTGTTCCTTCATATTTCATATCCGTTCCTGCACCTCCATTGTGAACAGGTCCCTACCTGTTCCTCCTAACTACATATCCGTACCTGCACCTCCAGTGTGAACAGGCCCCTACCTGTTCATTCATACACCACATCAATCAGTCCTGTGTTCTCTGCTGTGCCTTCCTATCCAGTGTTCCTGCCAGTCCAGCCATTCCTGCCGTGCCTTCCAGTCCTGTGTTCCTGCCATCCTAGCCAGTCCTGTTTCCTGCCGTCCCTGCCAGTCCTGTGTTCCCTGCCAGCCCTGTATTCTCTGCCGTGTTCTCTGCCAGCCCTGTGTTCTCTGCCGTGTCTCTGCCAGCCCTGTGTTCTCTGCCATGTCTCTGCCAGCCCTGTGTTCTCTGCCGTGTCTCTGCCAGCCCTGTGTTATCTGCCGTTTCTCTGCCAGCCCTGTGTCTCAGCCGTGCCAGCCTACTCGTCTGAGTTTCAGCCATGCTCTTCTGCCAGTCCTGCCTGATGCCCGCACCAATCCTGGTGTTCCTGTCTCCCAAGTGGGATCAGCAGCCACAGCCAGACACCACCCTGGAGTAGCACCTGGCAGCTGCCTGCTGCACAAGCCTGACCTCACCATCAGAGGCTCCAGTGAAAACCCAGGCAGCTGTCATAGTCACGCCCCTTCCAGGGTAGTCTGGTTTGTGGCACAGTGGGGCAACATACCCCCCGAGCTCACGCCCACCAGTCAAGGCGTGAGCGTGACAGTCAGTGGTTCCCAGTGGAGCACAATTTTTGTGGCAGAGTCATTTTTCATCTCCAGAGTTACTGCGTACATCTCTCTTTAATGTGTTTCATGTAGAGTGTAAACTCTTATGGTCAGTTCAGCTCTCTCTCCTGTAGAGTGAAAGCTCTTATGGTTAATGAGGTCCTCTCTATCTTTCTCATTTAGAGAGTAAGCTCCTATGGCCGGGTGAGTACTCTATCTCTCTCTTGTAGAGTGTAAGCTCTTATGGTCAACACGGTCCTCTCTCTCCTATAGAGTGTAAGCTCTTATGGTCAGCAGGTGTCTTCTCTTTCTCTCTCCTGTAAAGTGTAAGCTCTTATTGGCCAGCAGAGTCCTCTCTCTGTCTTGCTTGTGAAGTATAAGTTCTTGTGCTTACCTCAGTGCTGTCTCTCCACTCTACAACGTGTATTAACTGAGCAATTACAAGCTTTCAAGCATTGAGATTCACGAGAATTTATTTGCCACAAATTGGCACCGGCTAATTCAAATTTCAAAAGATCCGCTCATCTCTACAGTTTATTCATAACTAATGTTGAGCGATACCTTCCGATATCGGAAAGTATCGGTATCGGATAGGATCGGCCGATATTCAAAAAATATCGGATATCGCCGATACCGATACCCGATCCCAATGCAAGTCAATGGGACCAAAATATCGGAATTAAAATAAACCCTTTCTTTCCTTGTAGGTTCATTCTACATGAAGGAAAACAACTAAGAATAATGCAGGATGTATTTGGGGAGGTGGCGGAGACATTAAAGTCATAGAGGTTTAGCCCAATCAAATAGAATAGCATGTTTTTTTTTTTTTTTTAAAGACGTTCGGAGTGACAAAGATATTGACTATGTAAATTTTTTTTTATTTTGTCAGATATTGATGTTTCACTATTCCACGACCTTCCCCTTCTTTTTTTTTTTTACTTTTCCCACACTTTCATCTTCATCATCATCAGCATCTTTGACATCAACTTCTTCTTCACCTTATTCATCTTCTTCTTCATCCTTTACCTTTTTTTTTTATTACATTCTTCATATTCATTTTATTCAACTATTATTATTCTTTCTATTCTACATATTCATTTTATTCAACTGTATTATTCTTCCTATTCTACTTCTTCATCATATTCTCATTTGTGACAGGCATTCCCGTAGTTGTTATCTATAAAAGTTGGAAGATTACACCTTCCGTTCTGCCAGTCACAAAAGTTACATTTGTCCGCGTTCAGTTTGGCCTGCAGCATCAGGCTTTATCCAGGGGCACCACGAGGAGGAACGGACTCACCCCCATACACTGCTTAGTCTTCTTCTGCATATAATTGAGATAATATCTTTTGCTCTGATATTAAGTATTATGCTTAATGTTCTTCTGCTCTTTGTTCTGCAGCCTCTTGTTCTTCTGCTTCTCGGTCTTCCATGTCGTCGTCTCCAGTGTCGTCATCTCCGCCGTCGTCGTCTCCGCCGTCGTAGTCTCCGCCGTCGTCGTCGTCGTCATCGGGGTGGTCTTCCGGGTTGTCGTCGTCGTCGTCATCGGGGTGGTCTTCCGGGTCGTCGACTTTAGGGTCTTCAACTTGGTAATGTAGCAGAAGGTACAAGAAGGCTGAGAAAATGCCAAGAACCTGATGATGGAACTGGAACTCGGATGGCTACCCGAAGGTTCAAGAGCCTATGGAACTACCGAGGACCAGCTGACGTTACTGGAACCCGGTTACTATGCAGGAGGTACCCGTGCTAAAAAGCACTACCAAGGACCGCCTGACGTTGGCGGAACTCGGATACCCAGAAGGAGGCACCTAAGCCAAAGGCTCTGCCAGGAACCAGCTGACGGTACTGGAACCAGGATGGGGAGCAGAAGGTACAAGAGCAAAAGACACTGCCGAGAACCAGCTGACGGTACTGGAACCCGGATGGGTAGCCGAAGGTCCAAGAGCCAATGGAACTACCGAGGACCAGCTGACGTTACTGGAACCCGGTTACTAAGCAGGAGGTACCCGTGCCTGAAAGCACTACCAAGGACCACCTGACGTTGGTGGAACTTGGATACCCAGAAGGAGGCACCTAAGCCAAAGGCTCTGCCCGGAACCAGCTGATGGTACTGGAACCAGGATGGGGAGCAGAAGGTACAAGAGCAAAAGACACTGCCGAGAACCAGCTGATGGTGCTGGAACCAGGTGGTGGACCCGAAGGCCCACAGGAGAGGAGAGAACAGCTAGGCCGCGAGGCAGCCGCAGTTACCGAACCCCAACAGTCCTACAGGGGGAGCTGGGCCTACTGGCACTACAGAACCAGCCTTGACTACCAGTTCACGCAGCCCACATAGGAAGCTCCTAAACTGGAGGCACCCTGGAGTTGGCTAACCCGACCGCACCACGACGGGGCAAGCATGGGCGTCTCAGTGAGCTTGACACTACCCAGAAACAGCTGACGGTGCTGAAACCAGGTTTGGCACGAGGGAGTACCTGTGACAAAAACACTGCCGAGAACCAGCTGGCGGTGCTGGAACCCAGATGCGTTGCCCCAGTGTGCAAGAGCCAATGGCACGACCGAGGACCAGCTGACGGTGCTGGAACCCGGTTACTAAGCTGTAGGTGCCCGCGCTTAAATGCACTACCAAGGACCGCCTGACGTTGGCGGAACTCGGATACCCAGGAGGAGGCACCTAAGCCAAAGGCTCGGCCCGGAACCAGCTGACGGTGCTGGAACCAGGTGGTGGACCCCAAGGCCCACAGGAGAGGAGAGAACAGCTAGGCCGCGAGGCAGCCGCAGTTACCGAACCCCAACAGTCCTACAGGGGGAGCTGGGCCTACTGGCACTACAGAACCAGCCTTGACTACCAGTTCACGCAGCCCACATAGGAAGCTCCTAAACTGGAGGCACCCTGGAGTTGGCTAACCCGACCGCACCACAACGGGCAAGCATAGGCGTCTCAGTGAGCTTGACACGACCCGGAAACAGCTGACGGTGCTGAAACCAGGTTTGGCACGAGGGAGTACCTGTGACAAAACCACTGCCGAGAACCAGCTGGCGGTGCTGGAACCCAGATGTGTTGCCCCAGTGTGCAAGAGCCAATGGCACGACCGAGGACCAGCTGACGGTGCTGGAACCCGGTTACTAAGCTGTTGGTGCCCGCGCTTAAAAGCACTACCAAGGACCGCCTGACGTTGGCGGAACTCGGATACCCAGGAGGAGGCACCTAAGCCAAAGGCTCGGCCCGGAACCAGCTGACGGTGCTGGAACCAGATGGTGGACCCCAAGGCCCACAGGAGAGGAGAGAACAGCCAGGCCGCGAGGCAGCCGCAGTTACCGAACCCCAACAGTCCTACAGGGGGAGCTGGGCCTACTGGCACTACAGAACCAGCCTTGACTACCAGTTCACGCAGCCCACATAGGAAGCTCCTAAACTGGAGGCACCCTGGAGTTGGCTAACCCGACCGCACCACGACGGGGCAAGCATAGGCGTCTCAGTGAGCTTGACACTACCCAGAAACAGCTGACGGTGCTGAAACCAGGTTTGGCACGAGGGAGTACCTGTGACAAAAACACTGCCGAGAACCAGCTGGCGGTGCTGGAACCCAGATGCGTTGCCCCAGTGTGCAAGAGCCAATGGCACGACCGAGGACCAGCTGACGGTGCTGGAACCCGGTTACTAAGCTGTAGGTGCCCGCGCTTAAATGCACTACCAAGGACCGCCTGACGTTGGCGGAACTCGGATACCCAGGAGGAGGCACCTAAGCCAAAGGCTCGGCCCGGAACCAGCTGACGGTGCTGGAACCAGGTGGTGGACCCCAAGGCCCACAGGAGAGGAGAGAACAGCTAGGCCGCGAGGCAGCCGCAGTTACCGAACCCCAACAGTCCTACAGGGGGAGCTGGGCCTACTGGCACTACAGAACCAGCCTTGACTACCAGTTCACGCAGCCCACATAGGAAGCTCCTAAACTGGAGGCACCCTGGAGTTGGCTAACCCGACCGCACCACAACGGGCAAGCATAGGCGTCTCAGTGAGCTTGACACGACCCGGAAACAGCTGACGGTGCTGAAACCAGGTTTGGCACGAGGGAGTACCTGTGACAAAACCACTGCCGAGAACCAGCTGGCGGTGCTGGAACCCAGATGTGTTGCCCCAGTGTGCAAGAGCCAATGGCACGACCGAGGACCAGCTGACGGTGCTGGAACCCGGTTACTAAGCTGTTGGTGCCCGCGCTTAAAAGCACTACCAAGGACCGCCTGACGTTGGCGGAACTCGGATACCCAGGAGGAGGCACCTAAGCCAAAGGCTCGGCCCGGAACCAGCTGACGGTGCTGGAACCAGATGGTGGACCCCAAGGCCCACAGGAGAGGAGAGAACAGCCAGGCCGCGAGGCAGCCGCAGTTACCGAACCCCAACAGTCCTACAGGGGGAGCTGGGCCTACTGGCACTACAGAACCAGCCTTGACTACCAGTTCACGCAGCCCACATAGGAAGCTCCTAAACTGGAGGCACCCTGGAGTTGGCTAACCCGACCGCACCACGACGGGGCAAGCATAGGCGTCTCAGTGAGCTTGACACGTTTCGGAAACAGCTGACGGTGCTGAAACCATGTTTGGCACGAGGGAGTACCTGTGACAAAAACACTGCCGAGAACCAGCTGGCGGTGCTGGAACCCGGATGCGTTGCCTATCAAAGATTGTCTTCCTACAGCCCCAACTAGCGGTGTTGGAGCAACGGGTAAGCAGGGGGAGCAGAGTGTAGGCCGAAGCCTGCACTGGAGTCAGCTTTGTGTCTGCGTTGCGTTTGCAGGACACTTTGCCGGCTACACAGCGGGGGAACAGCTGGCGGTGCTGAACCCCACTAACACATTGGCTGGTGTTTTTCTCTGTGCAGCTAGCACTTCCGGGCAAAAACTAGTGGTGTTAGAGCCCAGGGTCAGCAGGAGGAGGAGAGGAGCAGAGTGTAGGTCGAAGCCTAGTTGAACCAATTTCAAAGGTAACCTTTAACCCCCCTCAGGTGTTACAAAGTACAAGAGCCACACCTTGTGCAGCATTGATGCTGCACAAGTAAAAGGTTGCTCTATTAATTTTTCTACTTGCACACGCTGAATGCAACACGTACAGAATTTAGCCCATTCTACAGTCAAACTGTAGTTGAGGCGTGACTTGTATTTTTAAGGAGACGCAGCATAAGTGTCCCAAATAACGCCTTTGTGCTTGGCGCAGCTTCCTGAGCGTTGTTTTTTGCTGTACAGGAGTCTGCGCTCTTGTGTTATCCCTTGGCAATGCCCTATTAGCGCTGCCCATCTTATGACCTCATTTCATGTTGGTCGCTGCGGTTAACGATGGCCATAAATCCCAGACCCACAGTGCCTTTTCATAAAGTCACACTGCGGTGCTGGGATTCGTGGCCTTGAGCAGTAAATATTTTTGACGCTCACACACATCCTTACACCTGCTTCAGACTGGGCGGCCTCTGCTGATCCCTTTTCGCATGCCGCGGCCATGAGGCCGCACAGTCTGAAGAAGGCGGAAGGAGATGAGTGACGACAGGCGAACATATGCACTGCTCGTGCCCATAAACCACACCCTCGCTGACAAAATAAATAAGACAACGAGGGGCGTTGTTTCACGCAGGGCGGATGCACAGGCGCAGCCAGCTAACCATGATGTCAAAAGACGGGAAGCGCTACCAAGGGGGGTGCTGCGTATCATTAGAAAGGAAAGTCACACCTCAGGGATAGTTGAATGGTCTCAATGAGACACATTTTGTACGTGTTGAGTTCCACGTGGGCAAGGAGAAAAAGTCAGCCACCTTGTACAAATGCAGCAGTACTGTTGTACAAGGTGGCTATTAACAATAGAAACACCTGGGGGTGGGGGGCAAGCTCCCTTCAATTTCAGTTCATGTGCCTGCGTGGCGTTTGCAGGTCACGTTGCAAGCTACACAGCAGGGGAACAGCTGGCGGTGCTGAACCCCACTAACACATTGGCTGGTGTTTTTCTCTGTGCAGCTAGCAATTCCGGGCAAAAACTAGCGGTGTTAGAGCCCAGGGTCAGCAGGAGGAGGAGATGAGCAGGGTATAGGCCGAAGCCTCCACTGGTGGCAGCTTTTGGTTGGTTGTGCCAGCGTGGCTTGTGCTGGACACGATGCCGGCTACACAGCAGGGGAACAGCTTGCGGTGCTGAACCCCACTAACACATTGGCGGGTGTTTTTCTCTGTGCACCTAGCACTTCTAGGCTACAACTGGCGGTGTTATAGCCCAGGGTCAGCAGGAGGAGGAGAGGAGCAGAGTGTAGGCCGAAGCCTAGTTGAACCAATTTCAAAGGTAACCTTTAACCCCCCCTCAGGTGTTGCAAGGTACAAGAGCCACACCTTGTGCAGCATTAATGCTGCACAAGTAAAAGGTTGCTCTCTTCATTTTGCTCCTTGCACACGCTGAATAAAACACGTACACTATTTAGCCCATTATACTGTCAAACAGTAGTGGAGGCGTGACTTTTCTTTTGAAGAAGACGCAGCACAGGTGTCAAAATTTACACCTAGGTGCTGGGCGCAGACTCCTTACCGTTGTTATTTGCAGTACAGGAGAGTGCGCTCTTGTGTTATCCCTTGGCAATACCCTGTTAGTGCAGGCCGTCTTATGACCTCATTTCATGTTGGCCGGTGCGGTTAACGATGGCCATAAATCCCAGACCCACAGTGCCTTTCCATAAAGTCACACTGCGGTGCTGGGATTCGTGGCCTCGTGCAGTAAATATGTTCGCCGCTCACACATGTCCTTACACCTGCTTCAGACTGGGCGGCCTCAGCTGATCCCTTATTGCCTGCCACGGCCATGAGGCCGCACAGTCTGAAGAAGGCGGAAGGAGGGGAGTGAAGACAGGCGAACATATGCACTGCTCGTGCCCATCAATCACACCCTCGCAGTCAAAATATATGAGACAACGAGGGGCGTTGTGTCGGGCAGGGCGGAAGCACAGGCACAGCCAGCCAACCAATGATGTCTGAAGACGGGCAGCGCTAACAATGGGGGTGCTGCGTGTCATTAAAAAGGAAAGTCACACAACAGGGACATTGTAATGGTCTCTAATGAGACACATTTTGTACGTGTTGAGTTCCACGTGGGCAAGGAGAAAAAGTCAGCCACCTTGTACAAATGCAGCAGTACTGCTGTACAAGGTGGCTGTTATACATAGAAACACCTGGGGGTGGGGGGCAGGCTCACTTCAATTTCAGTTCATGTGCCTGCGTGGCGTTTGCAGGTTACGTTGCCGGCTACACAGCAGGGGAACAGCTGGCGGTGCTGAACCCCACTAACACATTGCCTGGTGTTTTTCTCTGTGCAGCTAGCAATTCCGGGCAAAAACTTGCGGTGTTAGAGCCCAGGGTCAGCAGGAGGAGGAGAGGAGCAGAGTGTAGGCCGAAGCTTGCACTGGTGGCAGCTTTTGGTCAGTTGTGCCAGCGTGGCTTGTGCTGGACACGATGCAGGTTACACAGCAGGGGAACAGCTGGCGGTGCTGAACCCCACAAACACATTGGCTGTTTTTTTTCTCTGTGCAGCTCGCATTTCCGGGCAAAAACTAGCGGTGTTTGAGCCCAGGGGCAGCAGGAGGAGGAGAGGAGCAGAGTGTAGGCCGAAGCCTGCACTGGTGGCAGCTTTTGGTCAGTTGTGCCAGAGTGGCTTGTGCTGGACACGATGCCGGCTACACAGCAGGGGAACAGCTGGCGGTGCTGAACCCCACTAACACATTGGCGGGTGTTTTTCTCTGTGCACCTAGCACTTCCAGGCTACAACTGGCGGTGTTATAGCCCAGGGTCAGCAGGAGGATGAGAGGAGCAGAGTGTAGGCCGAAGCCTAGTTGAACCAATTTCAAAGGTAACCTTTAACCCCCCCTCAGGTGTTGCAAGGTACAAGAGCCACATCTTGTGCAGCATTAATGCTGCACAAGTAAAAGGTTGCTCTCTTAATTTTTCTCCTTGCACACGCTGAATAAAACACGTACACTATTTAGCCCATTCTACTGTAAAACAGTAGTGGAGGCGTGACTTTTCTTTTTAAAGAAAAGCAGCACAGGTGTCGAAAATAACACCTTGGTGCATGGGCGCAGCTTCCTGAGCGTTGTTATTTGCTGTACAGGAGTCTGCGCTCTTGTTATCCCTTGGCCATGCGCTGTGAGCGCTTCTTGTCTTCTGACCTCATTTCATGTCGGCCGTTGCGGTTAGCGATGGACATGAATCCCAGACCCACAGTGTGTTTTCAAAAAATCACACTGCGTGGCTGGGATTCGTGGCCTTGTGCAGTAAATATGTTTGCCGCTCACACATGTCCTTACACCTGCTTCAGACTGGGCGGCCTCATCTGATCCCTTATCGCATGCCGCGGCCATGAGGCCACCCAGTCTGAAGAAGGCGGAAGGAGATGAGTGAACACAGGCAAACATATGCACTGCACATGCCCATCAATCACACCCTCGCTGTCCAAAAAAATAAGACACCGAGGGGCGTTGTTTCGAGCAGGGCAGATGCACAGGCGCAGCCAGCTAACCAATGATGTCAGAAGACGGGCAGCGCTACCAAGGGTGGTGCTGCGTATCATTAGAAAGGAAAGTCACACCTCAGGGACAGTGGAATGGTCTCAATGAGACACATTTAGTACGTGTTTAATTAAACGTGGGCAAGGAGAAAAAGTCAGCCACCTTGTACAAATGCAGCAGTACTGCTGTACAAGGTGGCTGTTATACATAGAAACACCTGGGGGTGGGGGGCAGGCTTCCTTCAACTTCAGTTCATGTGCCTGCGTGGCGTTTGCAGGACACGTTGCCAGCTACACAGCAGGGGAACAGCTGGCGTTGCTGAACCCCACTGACACATTGACTGGTGTTTTTCTCTGTGCAGCTCGCATGTCCGGGCAAAAACTGGCGTTGTTAGAGCCCAGGGTCAGCAGGAGAAGGAGAGGAGCAAAGTGTAGGCCGAAGCCTGCACTGGTGGCAGCTTTTGGTCGGTTGTGCCAGCGTGGCTTGTGCTGGACACGATGCCGGCTACACAGCAGGGGAACAGCTGGCGGTGCTGAACCCCACAAACACATTGGCTGTTGCTTTTCTCTGTGAAGCTCGCATTTCCGGGCAAAAACTGGCGGTGTTAGAGCGCAGGGTCAGCAGGAGAAGGAGAGGAGCAAAGTGTAGGCCGAAGCCTGCACTGGTGGCAGCTTTTGGTCGGTTGTGCCAGCGTGGCTTGTGCTGGACACGATGCCGGCTACACAGCAGGGGAACAGCTGGCGGTGCTGAACCCCACTAACACATTGGCTGTTGTTTTTCTCTGTGAAGCTCGCATTTCCGGGCAAAAACTAGCGGTGTTAGAGCCCAGGGTCAGCAGGAGGAGGAGAGGAGCAGAGTGTAGGCCGAAGCCTAGTTGAACGAATTTCAAAGGTAACCTTTAACCCCCCCTCAGGTGTTGCAAGGTACAAGAGCCACTCCTTGTGCAGCATTAATGCTGCACAAGTAAAAGGTTGCTCTATTTAGTTTGCTCCTTGCACACGCTGAATAAAACACGTACACTATTTAGCCCATTATACTGTCTAACAGTAGTGGAGGCGTGACTTGTCTTTTTAAGGAGACGCAGCACAGGTGTCAAAATTTACACCTAGGTGCTGGGCGCAGATTCCTGAGCGTTGTTATTAGCTGTACAGGAGTCTGCGCTATTGTGATCCCTTGGCCATGCGCTGTGAGCGCTGCCTGTCTTCTCACCTCATTTCATGTTGGCCGTTGCGGTTAGCAATGGATATGAATCCCAGGCCCGCAGTGTGTTTTCAAAAAACCACACTGCGTGGCTGGGATTCGTGGCCTTGTGCAGTAAATATGTTTGCCGCTCACACATGTCCTTACACCTGCTTCAGACTGGGCGGCCTCAGCTGATCCCTTATCGCCTACCACGGCCAGGAGGCCGCACAGTCTGAAGAAGGCGGAAGGAGATGAGTTAAGACAGGCGAACATATGCACTGCACATGCCCATCAATCACACCCTCGCAGCCAAAATATATGAAACGAGGGGGGTTGTGTCGGGCAGGGCGGACGCACAGGCACAGGCAGCCAACCAATGATGTCAGAAGACAGGCAGCGCTACCAAGGGGGGTGGTGCGTGTCATTAAAAAGGAAAGTCACACCTCAGGGACATTGTAATGGTCTGTAATGAGACACATATTTTACGTGTTTAATTCTACGTGGGCAAGGATAAAAAATCAGCCACCTTGTACAAATGCAGCAGTACTGCAGTACTAGGTGGCTGTTATACATAGAAACACCTGGGGGGGTGGGGCCAGGTTCCCTTTAATTTCAGTTCATGTGCCTGCGTGGCGTTTGCATGTCACGTTGCCGGCTACACAGCAGGGGAACAGCTCGCGTTGCTGAACCCCACTAACACATTGGCTGGTGTTTTTCTCTGTGCAGCTAGCACTTCCGGGCAAAAACTAGCGGTGTTTAAGCCCAGGGTCAGCAGGAGGAGGAGAGGAGCAGAGTGTAGGCCGAAGCCTGCACTGGTGGCAGCTTTTGTTTTGTTGTGCCAGCGTGGCTTGTGCTGGACACGTTGCCGACTACACAGCAGGGGAACAGCTGGCGGTGCTGAACCCCACTGACACATCACCTAGTGTTTTTTCTGTGTAGACAACACTTCCAGGTGGCAACTGACAGTGTTGAAACCCAGGGAATCAAAGAGGAGCAGAGTGTAGGCCGAAGCCTGCGGTGGAGCAAGTTGAAAGGGAACCTTTAACCCCCCCCCCCAGGCATTTGTTGCTGAAAGAGCCATCTTGTACAGCAGTAATACTGCACATGGAAAATGGTGGCTCCGAAAATTATGCTCCTTGCAAACGCTGAAGTACACACTCATATAATGTGTCCCCTCACACTGTCAAACCGTCCCGGAAGTGGGACTTTCCTTTGTAATGTGACACAGCAAAGCCGTCATTCCAACCCCCTTGGTGCCGTGCGCCACCTCCTCAACGTTGTTTGGTTCTGTCACGGAGCCCGCGCTGTAATGTTATCCCTTGGCCATGCACAGTTAGCGGTGCCCGTCTTCTGACATCATGTAGGTGTCAGGCTGGCAGTGCCTGTGCGTCCAAGCTGCCCGAGATCCAACCTTGCAGTGTCATCTAATGTAGTCCCACTGCGGGCCAGGGATCCATGGGCATGCGCAGTGCATATCATCGCCTCTCACTCACCTCCTTCCTGCTTCTTCAGACTGTGCGGCGTCACGGCCGTGGCATGCTATTAGGGATCAGCTGACGCCGTAGAGTCTGAAGAAGCGTGAAGAAGGGGAGTGAGAGGCTAGTATATGCACTGCGCATGGCCATGGATACCAGGCCCACTGTGGGATCACATTAGACGACACTGTGAGGTGGGATTCGGGCAGCGTGGACGCACAGGCGCAGCCAGGATGACAACAAATGATGTCAGAGGACGGGCAGCGCAAACTGTGCATGGCCAAGGGATAACATAACAGCGCAGGGTCCATGACGGAATCAAACAACGCTAAGGAGCCAGCGCACGGTGGCAAGGGGGTAGCAATGACGGCTGTGCTGCGTCACATTACAAAGGTAAGTCCCACCTCCGGGACGGTTGGACGGTGTGAGGGGACACATTACATGAGTGTGTAGTTCAGCGTTTGCAAGGAGCATAATTTCCAGAGCGACCCTTCCCTTGTGCAGTATTAGTGCTGCACATGGTGGCTCTTTCGGTAACAAACGCCTTGGGGGGGGTGTTATGGCCGGCAATCAGGCAACACAGCGTGCAGTAATCAGCGCACATACAGAGATCTGGCAATAACCAAAAACAATAGGACGAGCTCTGAGACGTGGAATCTCTGTAGACTGCAGTACCTGATCTATCCTCACACAACTATAAGCAGCAGTGGATTGCGCCTATCACTACCTATGCAACTCGGCACTGCCTGAGGAGCTGACTAGCCTGAAGATAGAAATACAAGCCTGACTTACCTCAGAGAAATACCCCAAAGGAATAGGCAGCCCCCCACATATAATGACTGTTAGCAAGATGAAAAGACAAACGTAGGAATGAAATAGATTCAGCAAAGTGAGGCCCGATATTCTAGACAGAGCGAGGATAGCAAAGAGAACTATGCAGTCTACAAAAAACCCTAAAACGAAAACCACGCAAAGGGGCAAAAAGACCCACCGTGCCGAACTAACAGCACGGCGGTGCACCCCTTGCTTCTCAGAGCTTCCAGCAAAAGTTAATAGCAAGCTGGACAGAAAAAACAGAAAACAAACTAGAAGCACTTATCTAGCAGAGCAGCAGGCCCAAGGAAAGATGCAGTAGCTCAGATCCAACACTGGAACATTGACAAGGAGCAAGGAAGACAGACTCAGGTGGAGCTAAATAGCAAGGCAGCCAACGAGCTCACCAAAACACCTGAGGGAGGAAGCCCAGAGACTGCAATACCACTTGTGACCACAGAAGTAAACTCAGCCACAGAATTCACAACAGTACCCCCCCCTTGAGGAGGGGTCACCGAACCCTCACCAGAACCCCCAGGCCGACCAGGACGAGCCACATGAAAGGCACGAACAAGATCTGGGGCATGGACATCAGAGGCAAAAACCCAGGAATTATCTTCCTGAGCATAACCCTTCCATTTGACCAGATACTGGAGCTTCCGACTAGAGACACGAGAATCCAAAATCTTCTCCACAATATACTCCAATTCCCCCTCCACCAAAACAGGGGCAGGAGGCTCCACAGATGGAACCATAGGTGCCACGTATCTCCTCAACAACGACCTATGGAATACATTATGTATGGAAAAGGAGTCTGGGAGGGTCAGACGAAAAGACACCGGATTGAGAATCTCAGAAATCCAATACGGACCAATAGAACGAGGTTTAAATTTAGGAGAGGAAACCTTCATAGGAATATGACGAGAAGATAACCAAACCAGATCCCCAACACGAAGTCGGGGTCCCACACGGCGTCTGCGATTAGCGAAAAGCTGAGCCTTCTCCTGGGACAAGGTCAAATTGTCCACTACCTGAGTCCAGATCTGCTGCAACCTGTCCACCACAGAATCCACACCAGGACAGTCCGAAGACTCAACCTGTCCTGAAGAGAAACGAGGATGGAACCCAGAATTGCAGAAAAATGGAGAGACCAAGGTAGCCGAGCTGGCCCGATTATTAAGGGCGAACTCAGCCAACGGCAAAAATGACACCCAATCATCCTGGTCAGCGGAAACAAAACATCTCAGATATGTTTCCAAGGTCTGATTGGTTCGTTCGGTCTGGCCATTAGTCTGAGGATGGAAGGCCGAGGAGAAAGATAGGTCAATGCCCATCCTACCACAAAAGGTTTGCCAGAACCTCGAGACAAACTGGGAACCTCTGTCAGAAACAATATTCTCAGGAATGCCATGTAAACGAACCACATGCTGGAAGAACAAAGGCACCAAATCAGAGGAGGAAGGCAATTTAACCAAGGGCACCAGATGGACCATTTTAGAAAAGCGATCACAGACCACCCAAATGACCGACATTTTTTGAGAAACGGGAAGGTCAGAAATGAAATCCATCGAAATATGTGTCCAAGGCCTCTTCGGGACCGGCAAGGGCAAAAGCAACCCACTGGCACGTGAACAGCAGGGCTTAGCCCTAGCACAAATTCCACAGGACTGCACAAAAGCACGCACATCCCGTGACAGAGATGGCCACCAGAAGGATCTAGCAACCAACTCCCTGGTACCAAAGATTCCTGGATGACCGGCCAGCACCGAACAATGAAGTTCAGAGATAACTTTACTAGTCCACCTATCAGGGACGAACAGTTTCTCGGCCGGACAACGATCAGGTTTATTAGCCTGAAATTTCTGCAACACTCTCCGCAAATCAGGGGAGATGGCAGACACAATGACTCCTTCCTTGAGGATACTCGCCGGCTCAGATAACCCCGGAGAGTCGGGCACAAAACTCCTAGACAGAGCATCCGCCTTCACATTTTTAGAGCCCGGAAGGTATGAAATCACAAAATCAAAACGAGCAAAAAATAACGACCAACGGGCCTGTCTAGGATTCAAGCGCTTGGCAGACTCAAGATAAGTAAGGTTCTTATGATCAGTCAATACCACCACGCGATGCATAGCACCCTCAAGCCAATGACGCCACTCCTCGAATGCCCACTTCATGACCAGCAACTCTCGGTTGCCCACATCATAATTACGCTCAGCAGCAGAAAATTTCCTGGAAAAGAAAGCACATGGTTTGAACACTGAGCAACCAGAACCTCTCTGTGACAAAACCGCCCCTGCACCAATCTCAGAAGCATCAACCTCGACCTGGAACGGAAGAGAAACATCAGGTTGACACAACACAGGGGCACAGCAAAAACGACGCTTCAACTCCTGAAAAGCTTCCACAGCAGCAGAAGACCAATTAACCAAATCAGCACCCTTCTTGGTCAAATCGGTCAATGGTCTGGCAATGCTAGAAAAATTACAGATGAAGCGACGATAAAAATTAGCAAAGCCCAGGAATTTCTGCAGACTTTTTAGAGATGTCGGCTGAGTCCAATCCTGGATGGCCTGAACCTTAACCGGATCCATCTCGATAGTAGAAGGGGAAAAGATGAACCCCAAAAATGAAACTTTCTGCACACCGAAGAGACACTTTGATCCCTTCACGAACAAGGAATTAGCACGCAGTACCTGGAAAACCATTCTGACTTGCTTCACATGAGACTCCCAATCATCTGAGAAGATCAAAATGTCATCCAAGTAAACAATCAAGAATTTATCCAGATACTCACGGAAAATGTCATGCATAAAAGACTGAAAAACAGATGGAGCATTGGCAAGTCCGAACGGCATCACCAGATACTCAAAATGACCCTCGGGCGTATTAAATGCCGTTTTCCATTCATCTCCCTGCCTGATTCTCACCAGATTATACGCACCACGAAGATCAATCTTAGTAAACCAACTAGCCCCCTTAATCCGAGCAAACAAGTCAGAAATCAATGGCAAGGGATACTGAAACTTAACAGTGATCTTATTAAGAAGGCGGTAATCAATACACGGTCTTAACGAACCATCCTTCTTGGCTACAAAAAAGAACCCTGCTCCCAATGGTGACGACGATGGGCGAATATGTCCCTTCTCCAGGGACTCCTTCACATAACTGCGCATAGCGGTGTGTTCAGGTACGGACAAATTAAATAAACGACCCTTAGGGAATTTACTACCAGGAATCAAATCGATAGCACAATCACAATTCCTATGCGGAGGTAGGGCATCAGACTTGGACTCTTCAAATACATCCTGAAAGTCAGACAAGAACTCTGGGATGTCAGAAGGAATGGATGACGAAATAGACAAAAATGGAACATCACCATGTACTCCCTGACAACCCCAGCTGGTTACCGACATAGAGTTCCAATCCAATACTGGATTATGGGTTTGTAGCCATGGCAACCCCAACACGACCACATCATGCAAATTATGCAGTACCAGAAAGCGAATAACTTCCTGATGTGCAGGAGCCATGCACATGGTCAGCTGGGCCCAGTACTGAGGCTTATTCTTGGCCAAAGGTGTAGCATCAATTCCTCTCAACGGAATAGGACACCGCAAAGGCTCCAAGAAAAATCCACAACGTTTAGCATAATCCAAATCCATCAGATTCAGGGCAGCGCCTGAATCCACAAACGCCATGAGAGAATACGATGACAAAGAGCACATTAAGGTAATGGACTAAAGGAATTTGGACTGTACAGTACCAATAACGGCAGAGCTATCGAACCGCCTAGTGCGTTTAGGACAATTAGAAATAGCATGAGTAGAATCACCACAATAGAAACACAGCCTGTTCAGACGTCTGTGTTCTTGCCGTTCTACTTTAGTCATAGTCCTGTCGCACTGCATAGGCTCAGGTTTACTCTCAGAAAATACCGCCAGATGGTGCACAGATTTACGCTCGCGCAAGCGACGACCGATCTGAATGGCCAAGGACATAGACTCATTCAAACCAGCAGGCATAGGAAATCCCACCATTACATCCTTAAGAGCTTCAGAGAGACCCTTTCTGAACAAAGCCGCTAGTGCAGATTCATTCCACAGAGTGAGTACTGACCACTTCCTAAATTTCTGACAATATACTTCTACATCATCCTGACCCTGGCATAAAGCCAGCAGATTTTTCTCAGCCTGATCCACTGAATTAGGCTCATCGTAAAGCAATCCCAGCGCCTGGAAAAATGCATCAACATTACTCAATGCAGAATCTCCTGGTGCAAGACAAAACGCCCAGTCCTGTGGGTCGCCGCGCAAAAAAGAAATAATAATCAAAACCTGTTGAATAGGATTACCAGAAGAATGAGGTTTCAAGGCCAAAAATAGCTTACAATTATTTCTGAAGCTCAGGAACTTAGTTCTGTCACCAAAAAACAAATCAGGAATCGGAATTCTTGGTTCTAGCATCGATTTCTGATCAATAGTATCATGAATCTTTTGTACATTTACAACGAGATTATCCATTGAGGAGCACAGAGCCTGAATATCCATGTCCACAGCTGTGTCCTGAAGCACTCTAATGTCTAGGGGAAAAAAAAGACTGAAGACAGAGCTAAGAAAAAAAAATGATGTCAGGATTTCTTTTTTCCCTCTATTGGGAATCATTGGTGAGGCTCCTTGTACTGTTATGGCCGGCAATCAGGCAACACAGTGTGCAGTAATCAGCGCACATACAGAGATCTGGCAATAACCAAAAACAATAGGACGAGCTCTGAGACGTGGAATCTCTGTAGACTGCAGTACCTGATCTATCCTCACACAACTATAAGCAGCAGTGGATTGCGCCTATCACTACCTATGCAACTCGGCACTGCCTGAGGAGCTGACTAGCCTGAAGATAGAAATACAAGCCTGACTTACCTCAGAGAAATACCCCAAAGGAATAGGCAGCCCCCCACATATAATGACTGTTAGCAAGATGAAAAGACAAACGTAGGAATGAAATAGATTCAGCAAAGTGAGGCCCGATATTCTAGACAGAGCGAGGATAGCAAAGAGAACTATGCAGTCTACAAAAAACCCTAAAACGAAAACCACGCAAAGGGGCAAAAAGACCCACCGTGCCGAACTAACAGCACGGCGGTGCACCCCTTGCTTCTCAGAGCTTCCAGCAAAAGTTAATAGCAAGCTGGACAGAAAAAACAGAAAACAAACTAGAAGCACTTATCTAGCAGAGCAGCAGGCCCAAGGAAAGATGCAGTAGCTCAGATCCAACACTGGAACATTGACAAGGAGCAAGGAAGACAGACTCAGGTGGAGCTAAATAGCAAGGCAGCCAACGAGCTCACCAAAACACCTGAGGGAGGAAGCCCAGAGACTGCAATACCACTTGTGACCACAGAAGTAAACTCAGCCACAGAATTCACAACAGGGGGGGGACAGGTCCCCTTACCTTTTAGTTGTGCCAGCGTGGCGGTCGCATGACACGTTGCCGGATACACAGCTGGGGATCAGCTGACGTTACTGAACCCCAATAACAGAGGAGCGACTGTTGACTGTGCAGACAGCACTTCCAGGCACCAACTGGCGGTGTTAGAGCCCAGGGACAGCAGGAGGAGCAGATTGGAGGTATTGCCGCACACACAGCTGGGGATCAGCTGACGTTACTGAACCCCAATAACAGAGGAGCGACTGTTAACTGTGCACACAGCACTTCCAGGCACCAACTGGCGGTGTTAGAGCCCAGGGACAGCAGGAGGAGCAGATTGGAGGTATTGCCGCACACACAGCTGGGGATCAGCTGACGTTACTGAACCCCAATAACAGAGGAGCGACTGTTAACTGTGCACACAGCACTTCCAGGCACCAACTGGCGGTGTTAGAGCCCAGGGTCAGCAGGAGGAGCAGAGGAACAGAGTGTAGGCCGAAGCCTGATTGGAGCAAGTTGAAAGGGAACCTTTAACCCCCCCCCCAAGACGTTTGTAGCTGAAAGAGCCATCTTGTGCAGCACTAAGGATGCAAAAGGAAAAGGTTGCTCTTTTAATTATGCTCCTTGCAAACACTGAAGTAAACACTAAAAATGTGTCCCCTTATACCGTTCAACCGTCCCGGAGGTGCGAATTTCCTTCGTAATGGGACACAGCACAGCTGTCATTCCTATCCCCTTGGTGCCGTGCGCTGCCTCCTCAGCGTTGTTTTAAGCTGTCACGGAGCCTGCGCTGTTCTGTTATCCCTTGGCCATGCCCAATTAGCGCTGCCTGTCTTCTGACATAATTTGGTGTCAGGCTGTCAGTGCCTGTGCGTCCACGCTGCTCCAGATCCCACCTCGCAGTCTCGTCTAACGTAATCCCACTGCGGGCCTTGGATCCATGGGCATGCACAGTGCATATACTCGACTCTCACTCCCCTCCTTCCCTCTTCTTCAGACTGTGCGGTGTCACGGCCGTGGCATGCTATTAGGGATCAGCTGACAGCGCACAGTCTAAAGAAGGCGGAGGGAAATGAGCGAGAGCCCGAGGGGAAGATATGCACTGCGCATGCCCATGGATCCCAGGCCCGCAGTGTGACCCAATCAGAAGACACTGCGAGGCGGGATCTCGGGCAGCGCGGCCGCACAGGCGCAGCCAGCCTGACACCAAATTATGTCAGAAGACAGGCAGCGCAAATAGGGCATGCCCAAGGGATAACAGAACAGCGCAGGCTCCGTGACAGCTTAAAAGAACGCTGAGGAGGCAGCGCATGGCACCAAGGGGGTAGGAATGACGGCTGTGCTGCGTCAAATTACGAAGGAAAGTCCCAGCTCCGGGACGGTATAACGGTATCAGTGAACACATTTTATAAGTGTTAAGTTCTGCATGTGCAAGGAGCTAAACCAAAAGAGCTACCTTTTCCTTGTGCAGCATTACTGCTGCACAAGATGGCTCTTTCAGTAACAAACGACGGGGGGGGGGACAGGTTCCCTTACATTTAGGTTGTTGTGCCAGCGTGGCGGTCGCAGGACACATTGCCGGCTACACAGCTGGGGATCAGCTGACGTTACTGAAACCCAATAACACTGGGTCGTATGTTTTTACTGTGCAGCCTGCACTTCTGAGCCGCAACTGGCGGTGTTGGAGCCCTGGAATAGCAGTTCAGGTGGTAGAAAGATGAACACAGCAGGAGACCTGGATGACACCCAATTACTTAATCAGGCAGAGGAGTGGCAAATTCCTGCGAGATCCAGGCCTGGTTCATTTTCAGGAAAGTAAGCCGGTCAACGTTATCGGAGGACAGTCGCATGCGACGGTCTGTTAGTACACCACCTGCGGCACTAAAGACACGTTCCGATAAGACACTAGCCGCAGGGCAAGCCAGCACCTCCAATGCATACTGGCTTAGCTCTGGCCATGTATCCAGCTTAGAGACCCAAAACTTGAACGGGGAAGAGCCGTCTGGGAGTACAGTAAGAGGGCAAGCCATGTAGTCTGTCACCATCTGACGGAACCGTTGCCTCCTGCTGACTGGAGCCGCCGGTGATGGTGTAGACATTTGGGGCGGGCACACAAAAGTGTGCCAGAGTTGTGCCATACTGGGCTTGCCTTGGGCAGAGGCACTGCTTCTGCTCCCTCTTTGGGCAGAGCCTCCCCCACTGCCTCGACGCACTGAGCTGCTTTGTAAAGCACTAGCAGCACTCCTCTCAGTTGGACAGGAGAAGATGATGGAATTCACAAGTGTGTCGTGGTACTCCCGCAATTTACGCTCCCGGGTCAACGCTGGGATGAGGTTTTGGACGTTGTCCCGGTAGCGAGGATCGAGGAGGGTGAACACCCAATAATCAGGCATGTTGAGAATGTGGTCGATGCGGCGGTCGTTTCTCAGGCACTGCAGCATGAAATCCACCATGTGCTGCAGAGTGCCAACTGGCCCAGAAACGCTGTCCACTGCTTGAGACATGATCTCTGCCCGCTCGTCATCACCCCACCCTCGCTGTACACACTGACCACTGGACAATTGTGTCGCTCCCTCCTCTGGACGGAGCTCTTCCTCCTCCATTGACTCCTCCTCATCCTCCTCACAAATTGGCCCCTGCGTACCCCTTTGTGAGGAACCACGTGGCGCTGACTCTCCAGAAGCTGATGGAAAAGGTGACTCCTCATCCTCCACCTCTTCCACAACATCATCCCTTAACCCTTGCAAAGTTTGCTGAAGCAGGCAGATAAGGGGGACAGTCATGCTGACTAGTGCATCATCTGCACTTGCCATCCGCGTGGAATAATCAAAAGGACGCAAAACCTGGCAGACGTCCTTCATAGTGGCCCACTCTGTGGTTGTGAAGTCTGATTGGCGCTGACTGCGACTTCTTTGCGCCTGATGCAGCTGGTACTCCATAACTGCTTGCTGCTGCTCACACAACCGCTCCAACATATGTAACGTGGAATTCCACCGGGTAGGTAGGTCACATATGATGCGGTGTTCCGGAAGGCGGAATCGGCGCTGCAGCGCAGCAATGCGGGATCTGGCCAAGCTGGAACGCCGCAAGTGAGCACACTCTAGGCGGACCTTGTGCAGCAGGGCATCAAGATCCGGATAGTCCCTCAGAAAACTCTGCACAACCAAATTGAGCACATGTGCCAGACATGGGATGTGAGTGAGGTTGCCAAGGGCCAAAGCTGCCACCAGATTTCGGCCATTGTCACACACTACCATGCCTGGCTGGAGATTCGCTGGCAGTAACCACACATCGCTCTCCTGCTTGATGGCATTCCAGAGCTCCTGCGCTGTGTGGCATCGATTCCCCAATGAAACAAGTTTCAAGACGGCCTGCTGACGTTTGGCCACGGCTGTGCTCATGTCGGTCATAGGTAAACGTTCACGGGTCCATGTGGAGGTGGACTGTGACGGCTCCTGCAGAGTTGATTCTGAGGAACTTGTGTAAGAGGAGGAGTCAATGCGTAAAGACTGGATTCCTGCAATCCTTGGAGTGGGCAGGACACGTCCTGCGCCACTCGCACGATCTGTACCTGGCTCAACAACATTAACCCAATGGGCAGTGAGGGAAACGTATCGCCCCTGTCCATGCTGACTGGTCCACGCATCGGTGGTGAGGTGGACCTTGCTACTGACGGCGTTCAGTAGCGCATGTTTTATGTTTCCCTCAACATGCCTGTGCAGGGCAGGGACAGCTTGCCTGCTGAAGTAAAAGCGGCTGGGCACCTTGTACTGTGGGACTGCCAATGCCATCAAGTCACGGAAGCTGTCAGTCTCCACCAGCCTGAACGAGAGCATTTCCAGGGACAACAGTTTGGCAATGCCTGCATTCAGAGCCTGTGCTCGGGGGTGGTTGGCCGAGAATGCCCGCCTTTTCTCCCATGCCTGTACTACCGATGGCTGTAGAGTAGACTGGGAGTGTGAAGATGACTGGGAAGGTGGTGCTGTGGGTGGAATTACACAAGGTCTCTGGACAACAGTGCCAGAGGTTCTTTCATGGCGATCCTGGGAGGAAGCCAAACCAGCTGTGCGTGAGCTGGAGGAAGAGGCAACACGAGCTGAAGAGGTGGTAGCTGCCGCTGTTGGTTGGCCTACATCTTCAGTCTGTTTCTGTAACTCCACCGCGTGCCTGGTCCGCACATGTTTCCACATATTTGTGGTATTGAGGTTGCTGACATTTTTCCCTCTTTTTACTTTCTGATGACACAGCTTGCATTTGACAAAACAAATGTCATCTGCAACTGTGTCAAAAAAGGACCAGGCACTGCAAGTCTTGGGAGCGCCCTTTTTGGCTTTGGAAAGAGACAGGCTCCTAACGGGTGCCAAAGTGGAGGCTACAGGCTCCGCAGTCTTCTCCCTCCCTCTCCTTCTTTGGCCCGTAAGGGGAATCTCTTCCTCAGAGCTGCTCCCACCACCTTCCTGTTCCTCACGCCACGATGGGTCAACGACCTCATCATCTCCACTACCCTCTGCCACCAACTGCTCCTCCTGGGTAGTCTCGGCAGCACAGTACGCACCAGAAAGCGGCACCTGAGTTTCATCATCAGATGCGTACTGCGCTGTGGTCACCGGAGGCACTGGCCCACCCGCCTCTTCAGAGTCAGAGAGACAAAGCTGTTGGGCATCACTGCACACTGCCTCTTCTTCCATTTCTCCAATGCTGCTTGGCTGGCCCCCTGTTTCCAAGCCAAGAGATTCAGAGAACAGAAGTAGAGACGGCTCCTGTCCTGGGCTCTCTGACTGCCTGGCCAATTTGGCAGGTGGTGAAGAGACAGATGGCTGCTCTCCAGTGGTCTGTGCCTGAGAGGATGTAGCACTAACTGAAGTCAATGCCGAGGCGTTAGCTGCCATCCACCCGACAACGGCTTCAATTTGGTCTTCACGCAGCAGCGGTGCACGGCGCTCTCCGACAAAGCTGCGCATGAAGGACTGTTCCCTGCTGAAACCGAGTGACGACGAGTCACCGGCGCCCGCAGCAGGCACAGAATCACCACGTCCTCTCCCTGCTCCTCTCCCTCGCCCACGTGCCTTACTCCCTGCCCTCTTCATCTTGGTTGACAGATAAAGATAAGCAGAAAAGTACTAAGGCCTTAGTGTGCTTATTCCTGAAATGCTCCTCCTAACAGGTGTAAGAAACACTAATGTTGTAAAGTGTGGACTAAACTTTATTATTTTTCAAATGTGGCCTACACAAGTGTTAAGTTGTGTTTGGTGAACTTCACTTTTTTTTTTTTGCAGATCGGGCTACAGAGCTAGTTTAAATCACACGGAGACCGTGCAGACAGCCGTAAACGGCGCTGCAAGGCCCAAAAAACCTCCTCTAGGTTATCCTATTTAGTGTTTTTCCACTATTTAGCTGGAGACGGGTGGAAAGACACTAGTAGGGAATTTTTTTTTTAAATTTTAAACAGGCTGCACTATTTGAAAAAAAGTAAATTTTTTTTCAAGGTATGAGGCAGTAACGCACCCTGAGCTGAATCCAACCGGCTATGGCTGCACACAGACTACAGGGTGAGCTGCGCTCACACAGAGACCGTGCAGACAGCCGTAAACGGCGCTGCAAGGCCCAATAAACACCCTCTAGGTTATCCTATGTAGTGTTTTTCCACAATTTAGCTGGAGACGGGTGGAAAAACACTAATAGGAAATTTTTTTTTTTCAAATTTTAAACTGGCTGCACTATTTGAAAAAAATGAAATTTTTTTTCAAGGTATGAGGCAGTAACGCACCCTGAGCTGAATCCAACCGGCTATGGCTGCACACAGACTGCAGGGCGAGCTGCGCTCACACAGAGACCGTGCAGACAGCCGTAAACGGCGCTGCAAGGCCCAAAAAAACCCCTCTAGGTTATCCTATGTAGTGTTTTTCCGCAATTTAGCTGGAGACGGGTGGAAAAACACTAATAGGAATTTTTTTTTTTAAATTTTAAACAGGCTGCACTATTTGAAAAAAAGGAAAATTTTTCTCAAGGTATGAGGCAGTGACAAACCCTGAGCTGAATCCAACCGGCTATGGCTGCACACAGACTACAGGGCGAGCTGGGCTCACACGGAGACCGTGCAGACAGCCGTAAACGGCGCTGCAAGGCCCAAAAACCCCCCTCTAGGTTATCCTATGTAGTGTTTTTCCACAATTTAGCTGGAGACGGGTGGAAAAACACTAATAGGAAATTTGAGAAAAAATGTGCAGCAGGCTGCACTATGAGCAAAAAAGGACAACTGTGTGAGGCAGTGTGAACCCCCCCTGAGCTGAATACAACCGGGTATATGGCTGCACACAGACTACAGAGTGAGCTGCACACACACACACACACACACACACAGAGACCTTGCAGAACGCTGTTAAAACAGCGCTGCAAGGCAAGAGCAAGGTGAACAGTGAAGAACACACAGCGTTTTGCTAAATTAGCCTTTGGAAAGGAAAATAAAGCAATTAGCTATCTCAACTGGCCCTCAGTTAGAACACAGCGTCCTGTCCCTAACTGAAATCACAGCAGAGTGAGCGCAAAATGGCGGCAGCGTTTTTTATAGTGCAGAGTGACATCATTTCAGCAGCCAATCACAGCCTTGCCAGTACTTACATGCCCACAATGCTAAACAGGATGTGCCCACACTTCCAATCATTCCTCATTGGCTGCTGCGTTCAGTTTGAATTCTGGGAACTTCCGATTCCGGTATCCGATACGCGGGAAGTATCGGAATTCGGTATCGGAATTCCGATACCGCAAATATCGGCCGATACCCGATATTTGCGGTATCGGAGTGCTCAACACTATTCATAACTTTTTAGTAGGAATAATGGAAATCAACACAACACAGACATGTAAGATAAGAAGGTCTAGCACTCCTTTTGTATGGAGAATGCAAGTATTTACTAAAACAGATATGTCAGGACAGGTGACAGGTCATAAAATGTTCATTGGACAAGCTCTGAATGGATAATTCTCTTAATGTGAATTTGTTTCAGACTTATTTGTAATTTTAACAGATGGGTGCATATTGCATATGAAGGTCCAATTGAAAAAACGAGCTGTCTATGCCAACATTAGTCATCCAGACATTAACTTAATGTGCTGTCCCATTAATTTAACAATAATTAAAACACATTGTAAAAGCAACAGGAAACAAGAGTGATGTTACTTTGGAGCATGTACCTTGTGTTTGGAACAGATTTAATAAAGAATATTAATTAATCAGATGTAAGCAGCACGGTGCCCAGATTTTATTTAACTTTTTTTTCACCTTCGTATGTTTAACAATGCCTTAATTATTTAAAAGAAGACCAAGAGAAAAAACTGAAAGAAAAATAAAGCAGCACCGTCGCCAGTTTATTTTATTTTTCTCTTTTGTCTATTGAACAATAAAATTATTATTTGAAAAAATGCTAAGAAAAAACAAGAAAAAAAGCCAAATCTGCACACATAGCAATACCTGCAGAGAATAAAGCAATTGCAACAGCTGTAAAAGTAACAATAATGATAATAATATCTCGTTATTATTCTAATTTTACTATTGCCACTTACATTAATAGGATTTTCTGTAGGATGTTAATATAAATCAAGTGATTAGAAATATTTTTTATGTACAAGCTGACACATTACATTAGATTGTATCATGAAACACTTCCTCACAGATGACAGCACATTCCATTTGATGAAGTGCCATGTGGTGTCCTGCCTCGAAGCAACAAAATGAAATGCAAGAATTAGCAAGTGAAATGTTAGATAAAAAACAACTGCTACATGTTAAGACAAAACTCACATATAATGCCTGCTTTCTTGTTACTTGTGATGTATGTGCAATAGCGTTTTTTCTTAAACTATTCTTAGAGCACCTTTTAGTTTAGAACATGGTAAACTGGACACATCATAGAGTAGTAGATACAGAGCTGAATAAAAGGTAGTTTTAACAAGTAAAATTATCAAACTGGTGAAAGCATAACAAGTGTTTGGTTTACATTCAACATACTACTTTTTCTAGGTATTCATTCATATAAAAAAGTCAGTAACTAGTTTTGCCTATTCGTTGGCCATAAAACGGTATTGTGATTTTTTCCCCCCAGATTTTGTATACTGTTTTGGCAGATTTTAGACAGCAATATGCTGTTTTTTTATTATATGCTATACAAAAGTAAATCTGCACATTGGAGAATCAAGAAATATGTTCTCTACCTGTACGCACTGAGACTCATTTATCAAAATGGTCTTTGTCACTCGTAGCATACAACTACCCAGATATTAACTGGGAAACAGAGACCTGCGAAACCCATAAAGTCAACAGGTTTCTGCTAATAACCAAGAAAAATTATCTTTCACAATTGGTGCAAAATCCAACCAGAGGATCAGCGCTTTCAGACCTAATAGTATCTAATAGACCTGACAATAACAAATCTGCAGGTCGTCGGGCATCTAGGAAATAGCAACCCCAATATTGTACAGTTTCACTTGTCTTTCGCTAGGGGGACTTGTCAGGGAGTCACAAAAACACTGAACTTTAGGAAGACAAAGTTTGACCAGCTTAGGCTTCTTTCACACTTCTGTCTTTTAGCTCCTGTCGAAATCCATCAATTTTTGGAAAAACAGGATCCAGCAAATGTTTCTGCTGCATGCTGTTTTTTCCCATAGACTTGTATTAGCGACAGATTGTGACAGATGGCCATCCGTTTCATCCGTCGTGCACTTGACCCATCGGAAAATTGCTGTCCGTTGGGCGGGGCCAACACACAGAGGAACGTTTTTTCTGTATGTCGGGAAAATCGCTCAGCAATTGATCCTGCACTGCCCGTCGTTGGCTATAATGGAAGCCTATGGATGCAGGATCCATCACTGACTGTCAAAAGCAGGAATCCAGTGACGGGTTCTGCTACCTATGCAGCATCAATAGTAACAAGATATAATGTAAAAAAATAAACAAAAAATTAAAAAAATCGCAATATTCTCACCGTTACCAATGCTCGCGATGCTCTCGGCAGCTAGCGTTCCCAGTAATGCATTGCAAAATGACCTGATGGTGTCGCGGTCTCGCGAGACTGCTATATCGTCAGAGGTCATTGCACGCAAGGCATTACTGGGAAGGCCAGCTGCCGGGAGCATCGGTAACGCTGGAAGGTAAGAATATTGCGATTTTTAATTTTTTTATTATTTTTAACCTGGATTGTGTTGTGTATGCGTTTTCGCAGCAGAAAACCGCTGCGAAGAAGCATACACAACAGGTGCACATAGCCTCGACAGGTCCATCAGAAAAACAGCGCCAGTGCACCCGTTTTTTACAATCTGCACAGATTCGTCTTTTCAACATTTTGACGGATCCTGTGCAGATTGTAAAAACGGAAGTGTGAAAGAGGCCTTAGTGATGCCCTTAATCTGGTTCACAGGGACATTGTCCTCAGAAATAAGAATACAAATAATAAATAATAAGCGGTTTATATCTTGTGGGAATACAGTTCCTTGCGAAAGTATTCGGCTCCATGGAACTTTTCAACCTTTTCCCACATATCATGCTTCAAACATAAAGATACCAAATGTAAATTTTTGGTGGAGAATCAACAACAAGTGGAACACAATTGTGAAGTTGAATGAAATTTATTGGTTATTTTAAATTTTTGTGGAAATTCAAAAATTGAAAAGTGGGGCGTGCAATATTATTCAGCCCCTCTACTTTCAGGGCAGCAAACTCACTCCAGAAGTTCATTGTGGATCTCTGAATGATCCAATGTTGTCCTAAATGCCTAATGATGATAAATATAATCCACCTATGTGTAATCAAGTCTCTGTATTAATGCACCTGCTCTATGATAGTCTCAGGGTTCTGTTTGAAGCACAGAGAGCATCATGAAGACAAAGGAACACAACCGGCAGGTCCGTGATACTGTTGTGGAGTAGTTTAATGCCAGATTTGGATACAAAATGATATCCAAAACTTTAAACATCTCAAGGAACACTGTGCAAGCAATCATATTGAAATGGAAGGAGTATCATACCACTGCAAATCTACCAAGACCCGGCCGTCCCTCTAAACTTTCATCTCAAACAAGGAGAAGACTGATCAGAGATGCAACCAAGAGGCCCATGATCACTCTGGATGAACTGCAGAGATCTACAGCTGAGGTGGGACAGTCTGTCCATAGGAAAACAATCAGTCGTACACTGCACAAATCTTGCCTTTATGGAAGAGTGGCAAGAAGAAAGCCATTTCTCAAAGATATCCATAAAAAGTGTTGTTTAAAGTTTGCAAAAAGCCACCTGGGAGACATAGGAAACATGTGGAAGAAGGTGCTCTGGTCAGATGAAAACAAAATCGAACTTTTTGGCAACAATGCCAAACGATATGTTTGGCGTAAAGGCAACAAAGCTCATCACCCTGAATACACCATCCCCACTGTCAAACATGGTGGTGGCAGCATCATGGTTTGGGCCTGCTTTTCTTCAGCAGGGACAAGGAAGATGGTTAAAATTGATGGGAAGATGGATGGAGCCAAATACAGGACCATTCTTGAAGAAAACCTGTTGGAGTCTGCAAAAGACCTGAGACTGGGACGGAGATTTGTCTTCCAACAAGACAATGATTCCAAACATAAATCAAAATGTATAATGGAATGTTTAACAAATAAACATATCCTGGTGTTAGAAAGGCCAAGTCAAAGTCAAGACCTCAATCCAATCGAGAATCTGTGGAAAGAGCTGAAAACTGCTGTTCACAAACGATCTCCATCAAACCTCACTGAGCTCAAGCTGTTTGCCAAGGAAAAATGGGCAAGAATTTCAGTCTCTCGATGTACAAAACTGATAGAGACATACCTCAAATGACTTGGAGTTCTAATCACAGCAAAATGTGGCGCAACAAAGTATTAAGTTAAAGGGGCCGAATAATATTGCACACCCCACTTTTCAGTTTTTGAATTTCCTCAAATATTTAAAATAAGCAATACATTTTGTTCAACTTCACAATTGTGTTCCACTTCTTGTTGATTCTTCACCAAAAATTTACATTTGATATCTTTATGTTTGAAGCATGATATGTGGGAAAAGGTTGAAAAATTCCAGGGGGCCGAATACTTTCGCAAGGCACTGTAAAAGGACAACAAATAGGAAAAACCCAATGTGGCTAAACAAAGAAGTAAGAGGGGCAATTAACAGTAAAAAGAAAGCATTTAAACTACTAAAGCAGAATGGTACTGTTGAAGCTCTAAAGACTATAGGAAAATACTTTATCTAAAAAATAATTAAAGCTGCCAAAAAGGAAAGAGAGAAGCACATTGCTAAGGAGAGTAAAACTAATCCCAAACTGTTCTTCAACTATATCAATAGTAAAAGAATCAAAAGTGAAAGTGTAGGCCCCTTAAAAAACTGTGAGGAAAGAATGGTTGTAGATGAGTTGGAAAAAGCTAATATATTAAACAACTTCTTGTGCACAGTATTCATGGTGGAAAATAAAGTGCTAGGTGAAATGCCAACAAAGAAAACCCTATATTAAGGGTCACCAAACTAACACATGAACAGGTGCGAAACCGGCTAAATAAGATTAAAATAGATAAATCTCCGGGTCCAGATGGCATACACCCACGAGTTCTTAGATAACTAAGTAATGTAATAGATAAACCATTATTTCTTATATTTAATCTAATCAGTTTTTATGAAGAGGTAAGTTATAGACTGGACCAAGGTGAGTCATTGGATCTGGTATTTCTTTATTTTTCCAAAGCATTTGATACCGTCCCACACAAGAGGTTGGTATACAAAATGAGAATGCTTGGTCTGGAGGAAACTGTGTGTAAATGGGTTAGTAACTGGCTTAGTGATAAAAAGCAGAGGGTGGTTATAAATGGTTTATTCTCTAACTGGGTCACTGTGAGGTCAGTGTTGGTACCTATTCTCTTCAACATATTTATTAACGATCTGGTAGAAGGTTTATACAGTAAAATATTGATATTTGCAGATGATACAAACCTATGTAAAGCAGTCAATACAAGAGAAGATAGTACTCTGCTACAGATGGATCTGGATAAGTTGGAAACTTGGGCTGAAAGGTGGCAGATGAGGTTTAGCAATGATAAATGGTAGGTTATACACATGGGAAGAAGGAATCAATATCACCATTACACACTGAATGGGAAACCACTGGGTAAATCTGACATGATAGTGCAATTGTTTAGAGGCCGTGACAGGTAAGCACCTTTGCCTGTGTACTGGTGTTGTTTTAAATATGACATGAAGAAGGACTTGGTGATCTTAGTTAATGATAAACTTACCTGGAGCAGCCAGTGCCAGGCAGCGGCTGCCAAGGCAAACATGATCATGGGGTGCATTAAAAGAGGTCTGGATACACATGATAAGAGCATTATACTGCCTCTGTACAAATCACTGGTTAGACCGCACATGGAGCACTGTGTACAGTTTTGGACACCGGTGCTCAAGAAGGATGTAATGGAACTAGAGCGAGTACAAAGGAGGACAACAAAAATTAATAAAGGGGATGGGGGAACTACAATACCCAGAGATATTAACAAAATTTGGATTATTTATTCAAGAAAAAAGATGACTGTGGGATGATCTAATAACCATGTATAAGAATATAATGGGACAATACAAATATTCTTCTAGGATCTATTTATACCAAGGAAAGTGACGGTCACAAGGGGTCATTCTCTGCGTCTGGAGGAGAGGTTTTTCCACCAACATAGAAGAGGATTCTTTACTGTTAGGGCAATGGGAATCGGAATTCCTTGCCTTCGGAGGTGGTGATGGCGAACTCAAGAAAGGCCTGGATGTTTTCCTGGAGCAGAACAATATTGTATCTCACAGTTATTAGGTTCTTTAGAACAGGGGTCCCCAACTCCAGTCCTCAAGGCCCACCAACATGTCATGTTTTCAGGATTTCCTTAGTCTTGCCCAGGTAATAATTGCATCACCTGTGCAATGCAAAGGAAATCCTGAAAACATGACCTGTTGGTGGGCCTTGAGGACTGGAGTTGGGGACCCCTGCTTTAGAAGGATGTAGATTTGGGGATTTATTCTGACAGAATATAGGCTAAATTGGATGGACAAATGTCTTTTTTTCAGCCTTGATAACTATGTTACTATGTTTAATGAGAACTCAGCATTTGTTTTTTTCAGAGCAGTTTAAGAAATGAAAGTTGAGCTCTGATTAACAGTTTTAATTTTAGTCAGATTTGATACCTAATGTCAAACAGCTTTGAATTCCTGACTTCAGCAACCCATAGTTATACTCTCTCCTATTTCTTCAATGCTCCCTTACAGCCCAGGTCAGATAAGCCTATGAAAAAACACCCGATTTTCATACTGAAAACTCAGAAGAATATAATCCATATTGTCATCTGTCATCCATGTGCCGTGTGTCCATATATTACATCAGTGTGATATATGTATGGCATTCATATTTATGCATCAATATTTTAAAATGTACATAATCAAATACGGCTTCAAAGTTTAATTATTAGAGATGAGAGAACTTACTCGGGTGCAAGTGAATTCTTCGAACCTTACAAAAATCCACATTTGGAAAAATGCTTCTGTGTGAATTCAGCAAAATGGCAGCCCCTCAGCATCTCACTGTCCCATGTCTGGTTCTTGTCGCAGCTTCTTACCAACACTGAGAGTGCTAACATGCCAGACCTTTTTACGCTAAGCTGAGACTTCCAACTCTGGTGAGGCACACATAAGGTCACAATCACATGACATCACAATTTATATCATGATTGTATTTTTGCATGAGCAGAACCATCCCAGGTCTCATCATAGCCATAAGTCCCATCGTAGCACGAAGAGACAAAATTTCAACACTTGCGGTGATGATAAGAAGATGCGACAAGGACAGGACAGCGCATATTTAGGCGCGGAGGGGCCAGAAAAGTGAACAATGCAATATGGATATTCCGAATGGAATCCAATTTTTTATTATTGCTCATCCATGTGTGACGCCCTAGGGTCCTGGTTGTCACAGTGGCATTGCTTTCCTCACGAGGAGAGTGATGTCATGCTTGGAAGTGATGGAGGATTCCTTTTGATAGGTAATTAGCACATACAACACCGTTCTGACTCCAGGCCAGAAGGGGGGAGCTCTGCACCTGACTTCAGGGGAGCTGCTCTCTCTGGTTGGGAGGAGGAGTTAGTTGCTAGGTAGTTGCTAGGCAGTTAGGAAGATTTAGAGAGTTGGTGCCAGACAGCAGACAGGAGCAGTCTGAGGCAGAAGGACGAGGGAAGGGGCCATACAGCCTGAAGTGCTGTATCTCCTAGATGGTGAGATACAGAAGGAAGAACAGCTTTTAGCTAACATGCCGAGAGCGAAGCACAGGTGAATGGCAACAGGGGAGAATAGCTGGGACTGGGCTAAATCCCTGATTGAGCGCAGACACTGGTAGCCGGAAGACCAAGGTTTTTGTGGGGCTCTAAGACACATAGCAGAAACCGACAGGACAGCTGGATTATACATCACCTGTTCGCCCTAACACCCAGGAGACACAGTGACACATAGAGCCCGGGTCATGATAGAGACCCTGTAAAAAGCCTCGAGTCACCTGTCATATGAGTTTGTGTCCCAGTTCAACAAAGGACAGAGATAACTGAGAGGACCTTGCTACAAAGCCATAGGCAGTAAGGGACCATAACAACACAGCACTAGAAGGAAGGCTTTTAACTCCACCTGATAAAACTGGACTCTGAACTCGCTTCCAAGCCGGCTGGACCCTGCCTGTACCTGTGATCTGGTGCCCTGGACTGTGGCTACCTGCTACTCTCAGTAAACTAGGTAAAAATACTGTACAACTGTGTCCTTCATTCTTTACTGCACCACTCACCATACTCCATCTATTCACTGCGAGCCCTGGGGACCTACTTCACCTGTGGGAAGTTATACCATCTGGCTGCCATAACATCACCCCAGAGGACCTCTTTAAGCAGCGTTGGTCATCCCTGACCGAATACCACAGGTGGCAGCACAAACTTTCTTTATTTAAAAAAACCCTTTAAAGACCATCCCTTTAACATGGGTGCCAGGGCCATGGACTGGGTCACCGCCGCCATGACACATCCCTTTAAGTAACAACCCGGTACCCCACGGCCCTGGTCGAATCTCAATCGACTCTCAGAAAAGAATGGTGTAAGGGGTACATATCACACTGTATCTGTGGATGCACAGGAAGGATAAACCCCTTTTTTTTTAAAAAAAAGATCTGGCACTCCTTATGATGTTAAAAAAAAATTAATGGCACAATTCAGAAAAATAATGTTTCAGTCTACATTAGACCTTCATCAGTCTGTTTGCCTTGTCGAAAAGAAATTACAGATTGTGCTCCGTGTTAAGCAGGCATGCTTGAACGCTCCTGGGAGAGCAGTGTCTATGCATTTAATAGTATGCTTCCAAAAATCCACAGTACTTAAAAGTTTCACAAGTGTTTCACTGGATTAATATCTGGACACTATGCACGCCATTTAACTGTCTTGTTTGTTAATGAAAATCCCAAACGTGACCATTTTAACTACCACTGCAAGTACTGAACTAAGCCATCTACTATATAATTGTCTAAGGGTCACTTCCGTCTGTCCTTTTTTCTGTCACAGATATTCATTGGTCGCGGCCTCTGTCTGTCATGGAAATCCAAGTGGCTTATTGGTCGCGGCAAAACAGCCACGACCAATCAGCGACGGGCACAGTCCAGAAGAAAATGGCCGCTCCTTACTCCCTGCAGTCAGTGCCTGGCGCCCGCATACTCCCCACCAGTCACCGCTCACACAGGGTTAATGCCGGCGGTAACGGACCGCGTTATGCCACGGGTAACGCACTCCGTAACCGCTGCTATTAACCTTGTGTGTCCCCAACTTTTTACTATTGATGCTGCCTATGCGGCATCAATAGTAAAAAAATGTAATGTTAAAAATAATAAAAAAAACAAAAAACCTGCTATTCTCACCCTCCGTAGTCCGCCGAGCCGCTCGCGCCTGCCGCCATCTTCGGTTCCCGGCGATGCATTGCGAAATTACGCAGAAGACTTAAAGGTCTCGCGAGACCGGTAAGTCATCTGGGTAATTTCGCAATGCATCCTGGGAACGGAAGACGGCGGCAGCTGCGCGCGTATCGCCGGAGCTTCGGTGGATCCTAGGGGGTGAGTATATAACTATTTTTTACTATAATTATTTTTTTAACAGGGATATGGTGCCCACACTGCTGTATACTGCGTGGGCTGTGTTAGATACCGCGTGGCTGCTATATACTACATAGGCAGTGTTATATACTGCATGGGCTGTGCTATATATTATGTGGCCACTGTTATATACTGCGTGGGCAGTGTTATATACTACGTGGCTACTATATACTGTGTGGGCTGTGCTATATATTACGTGGCCAGTGTTATATACGGCATGGCCTGTGTTATATACTACGTTGCTTGTGTTATATACTGCATGGCTGCTATATACTGCGTGGGCTGTGTTATATAGTATGTGGCTGTGTTATATACTGCGTGGCCACTGTTACATATTGCGTGGCCTGTCTTAACGCATCGGGTATTCTACAATACGTATGTATATAGCAGCCATATAGTACATAGCACAGGCCACGTAGTATTTGTCTGCTATATACTACATGGCTCCTATATACTACGTGGCCTGTGCTATATATTATGTGGCTGCTATATACATACATAAATACATATTCTAGAATACCCGATGCGTTAGAATCGGGCCACCATCTAGTCAGTATAGATTTACAGGTGAATTTATTCTATGAATATCAGTATGAATCATCAGGAAGTATTTGGAATGATTCAGAATGTGATAAATATTTCTGAAAGTCCTTGAAAAGGTCACGGTTTAAACAAAAAAAAATATAGCTGACTTGTGTCCATAGAAACTAAAACTCAGTTACTAAGTCTTGTGGACAGCTATTAAGAGTTTTATTTTTAATATTTTCCATTTCATAGGTGCTACATGTATAATTTAAAGTACACATTTTAGTAATATCCAATTCTTTATATTTAAAAAATATATTTGAATTCTATTTCAAGGACAGTGTGAGTTAGCTTAGAAGGAGGTTCAATATATTGGAGTTCAATTCTAATATCCCATGAGAATTAATACTTAATCAAAATTGTTCAATTTCCCTTCAGCTCTACCAGAGGCAAAAGGCAGCTTTACACAATTCCCACTAAAATCAATAGGACTGTCCAGCTAATACATGTCTATGCTCATTCTTTGTAGCTGTCCTCTATCCAACTTATGAATAAGGTTTCTGAATTATGGACCTGTTTTTCAATTAATTCTCTGATAGGGTATTTCAAATGGATTTTCGAAACCATACAGTATTGACCATTTTGAGGGGTTTGTCAAATAAATCTTTTTTTTATATATGTGTTAAAAACAGTAATAAAAGATCATTTACCCAAAAAAATGATATGGTAAGATCTGTCCCAATATCTTTATTTGTATACTGCTATCCCCTTTTGTTTATTCTGATGATATAAGACAAATAATGAAAAAAGATGCCAAACTTTTTAAGGGAACCCATGTGTAAACGAGTCAAGCGCCATCAGCACAGAGAAGGAGCCAGTGTATTTATTTAGGGTTCAATTTAGTAGTGAGAGAATTAAAATTTTATGCATGTAGTGTGTCATTCTAATACACTTAACAATAAATGGCACTCTTCATAAATGTACAGTGTCTTGCGAAAGTATTCACCCCATTGGAATTCTTGGTGTTCTGCTATCTCACAACCAGAAATTTCACTGTTTTTTAGGGTTATCATCAGGTCATGTAAATAACATTCCTGCAACTGTGAACATTTGTTTTTTTGTGTGTGTAGCAAACAACAAATAGGAAAAAATATATGAAAACTTCAGTGCGCATAAATTTTCACCCCATAAAGTCAGTAGTTTCTAGAGCCTCATTTTGTGGCAATAATAGCTGCAAGTTGCTTTGGATATGTCTATTTGAGCTTTCCACATCTTGCCACTGGTTTTTTTGCCCACTCCTCAAGCTCCTTCCAAGTTAGATGGCTTCCTCTGGTGAACCAATCTTCAAGTCTGACTACAGATTTTTAATTGGACTAAAGTATGGGCTTTGACTAGGCCACTCTAAAACATTTACACTTTTCCCTTTAACCCCTTTACCCCCAAGGGTGGTTTGCACGCCAATGACCAGGCCAATTATTACAATTCTGACCACTGTCCCTTTATGAGGTTATAACTCTGGAACGCTTCAATGGATCCTAGTGATTCTGACAAAGTTTTCTCGAGACATATTGTATTTCATGATAGTGGTAAAATTTATTTGATATTACCTGCGTTTATTTGTGAAAAAAATGGAAATTTGACGAAAATTTTGAAAATTTTGCAATTTTCCAACTTTGAATTTTTATGCAATTAAATCACAGAGATATGTCACACAAAATACTTAATAAGTAACATTTCCACATGTCTACTTTACATCAGCACAATTTTGGAACCAAACATTTTTTTCGTTAGGGAGTTATAAGGGTTAAAAGTTGACCAGCAATTTCTCACTTTTACAACACCATTTTGTTTTAGGGAACACATCTCATTTGAAGTCATTTTGAGGGGTCTATATGATAGAAAATACCCAAGTGTGACACAATTCTAAAAACTGCACCCCTCAATGTGCTCAACACAACATTCAAGAAGTTTATTAACCCTTCAGGTGTTTCACAGGAATGTTTGGAATGTTTAAATAAAAATGAACATTTAACTTTTTTTCACAAAAAATTTATTTCAGCTCCAATTTGTTTTATTTTACCAAGGGTAACAGGAGAAAATAGACCTCAAAATTTGTTGTACAATTTTTCCTAAGTACGCTGATATCCCATATGTGGGGGTGTACCACTGTTTGGGCGCATGGGAGAGCTAGGAAGGGAAGGAGCGCCATTTGACTTTTTAATGCAAAATTGACAGGAATTGAGATGGGACGACATGTTGCTTTTGGAGAGCCACTGATGTGCCTAAACATTGAAACCCCCCACAAGTGACACCATTTTGGAAAGTAGACCTCCTAAGGAACTTATCTGGATGTGTGGTGAGCACTTTGACTCACCAAGGGCTTCACAGAAGTTTATAATGCAGAGCCGTAAAAATGAAACAACATTTTTTTCCCACAAACATTATAATTTGGCCCCCAGTTTTGTATTTTCCCGAGGGTAACAGAAGAATTTAGACCCCAAAAATTGTTGTCCAATTTTTCCTGAGTACGCTGATACCCCATATGTGGGGGGAACCACCGTTTGGGCGCCTGGAAAGGCTCGGAAGGGAAGGAGCGCCATTTGGAATGCAGACTTAGATGGAATGGTCTGCAGGCGTCACATTGCGTTTGCAGAGCCCCTAATGTACCTAAACAGTAGAAACCCCCCACAAGTGACACCATTTTGGAAAGTAGACCCCATAAGGAACTTATCTGGATGTGTGGTGAGCACTTTGACCCACCAAGGGCTTCACAGAAGCTTATAATGCAGAGCCATAAAAATGAAACAAAAATTTTTTCCCACAAAAATTATATTTTAGCCCCCAGTTTTGTATTTTCCCGAGGGTAACAGGAGAAATTGGACCTCAAAAGTTGTTGTCCAATTTGTCTTGAGTACGCTGATACCCGACATGTGGGGGAACCACCGTTTGGGTGCATGGGAGGGCTCGGAAGGGAAGGTAGCGCCATTTTTAACGCAGACTTAGATGGAATGGTCTGCAGGCATCACATTGCGTTTGCAGAGCCCCTAATGTGTCTAAATAGTAGAATCCCCCCAAAAGTGACACCATTTTGGAAATTAGACCCCCTAATGAACTCATCTAGATGTGTTGTGAGAGCTTTAAACCCCCAAGTGTTTTACTACAGTTTATAACGCAGAGCCGTGCAAATAAAAAATATTTTTTTTTGACAAAAATTATTTGTTAGCCCCCAGTTTTGTATTTTTCCAAGGGTAACAGGAGAGTTGTTGTCCAATTTGTCTTGAGTACGCTGATACCCGATATGTGGGGGGAACCACCGTTTGAGTGCATGGCAGAGCTCGGAAGGGAAGAAGCATCATTTGGAATGCAGACTTAGATGGATTGGTCTACAGGCGTCACATTGTGTTTGCAGAGCCCCTAATGTACCTAAACAGTAGAAACCCCCCACAAGTGACCCCATATTGGAAACTAGACCCCCAAGGAACTTATCTAGATGTGTTGTGAGAACTTTGAACCCCCAAGTGTTTCGCTACAGTTTATAACGCAGAGCCGTGAAAATAGAAAATCTTTTTTTCCCACAAAAATTATTTTTAGCCCCCAGTTTTGTGTTTTCCTAAGGGTAACAGGAGAAATTGGACCACAAAGGTTGTTGTCCAATTTGTCCTGAGTACCCTGATACCCCATATGTTGGGGTAAACCCCTGTTTGGGCACACGGGAGAGCTCAGAAGGGAAGGAGCCCTGTTTTACTTTTTCAATGCAGAATGGGCTGGAATTGAGATTGGACGCCATGTCGCGTTTGGAGAGCCCCTGATGTGCCTAAACAGTGGAAACACCCCAATTATAACTGAAACCCTAATCCAAACACACCCCTAACCCTAGTCCCAACGGTTACCCTAACCACACCTCTAACCCAGACACACCCCTAACCCTAATCCCAACCCTATTCCCAACCGTAAATGTAATCTAAACCCTAACCCTAACTTTAGCCCCAACCCTAACTGTAGCCCTAACCCTAACCCTAACCCTAACCCTAGCCCTAACCCTGACCCTAGCCCTAACCCTAACCCTAGCCCCAACCCTAATGCTAGCCCTATCCCTAGCCCCAACCCTAACCCTAGCACTAACCCTAACCCTTGCCCTAACCCTAGCCCTAGCCCTAACCCTAACCCTAGCCCTAACCCTAACCCTAGCCCTAGCCCTAAATCTAACCCTAACCCTAACCCTACCCCTAACCCTAATGCGAAAATGGAAATAAATACATCTTTTAAATGTTTTAATTTTTCCCTAACTAAGGGGGTGATGAAGGGGGTTTGATTTACTTTTATAGCGGGTTTTTTAGCGGATTTTTATGATTGGCAGCCGTCACACACTGAAAGACGCTTTTTATTGCAAAAAATATTTTTTGCATTACCACATTTTGAGAGCTATAATTTTTCCATATTTGAGTACACAGAGTCAATTGAGGTCTTGTTTTTTGCGGGACGAGTTGACGTTTTTATTGGTAACATTTGTGGGCACGTGACATTTTTTGATCGCTTTGTATTCGGATTTTTGTGAGGCAGAATGACCAAAAACCAGCTATTCATGAATTTCTTTTGGGGGAGGTGTTTATACCATTCTGCGTTTGGTAAAATTGATAAAGCAGTTTTATTCTTCGGGTCAGTACGTTTACAGCGATACCTCATTTACATCATTTTTTTATGTTTTGGCGCTTTTATATGATAAAAACGATTTTATAGAAAAAATAATTATTTTTGCATAGCTTTATTCTGAGGACTATAACTTTTTTATTTTTTTGCTGATGATGCTGTATGGTGGCTTGTTTTTTGCGGGACAAGATGACATTTTCAGCAGTGCCATGGTTATTTATATCAGTCTTTTTGATCGCGTGTTATTCCTTTTTTTGTTCGGTGGTATGATAATAAAGCGTTGTTTTTTGCCTTGTTTTTTTTTGTTTCTTATGGTGTTTACTGAAGGGGTTTGTTAGGGTTGGCGGAACGCACCAAATATATAATTTATTAAATGGAATTGGTGCGTTCGCAACCCGGGATCCACCGTGCAGGAAAGCACCTGCTGCTAAATAATGGCGGCTCTATATGGCAGTATATACCAACTCTGTTAGCTTCACAGAGTAACCGCGAGAGGAAGGCTCTGTGCCCTGTTAGACTTTCACAGAGGCACAGGCCAACTACCCAGATGTGAGCAGTGAGTGGTCATGCATGCATACAAAACTCCTCGCCGGAGATGCCAGCATTCTAGGGGCTTATTTCAGCCGGGTCCCTGAACACACTTAAACACAATCTCCTCGCCGGAGGTGCCAGCATTCTAGGGGCTTATTTCAGCCGGGTCCCTGAACACATTCAAACACATGACCACATTGGCGCAAAGCATATAGCATAAGACGATACTAGCGCATGGCCGTGCGGTCATGCGCAGTTTATATAGTTGCAGCACAGGAAGCTGCTACTGAAGTTTTTGTCCTTTCAGGACCTTCCAGAAGGACCAATGGAAAGTGCTGCAGTACCTGAGCATGTTTTGCCCTTTCAGGACCTTCCAGAAGGACCAATGGAATGTACTGCAGCACCTGAGCATGTGACCGAACATGTGGCCCTCGACCTCCAATGGGAGACCCTGCCCTGGGCATGCTCAGTGTGAGTATACAAGGACTTAGTCCCAGAGAGGCTCGCTCGCTGCAGATCAGTGCAGGGTACCATAGGAAAGCCAGAAAAGGCAGTAGTGACCCTATGCACCGAATCAGCCCCAGCGACACGCTGGGAGCGACGTCTCCGCTGAGCAGAGCCCACTGCGGCCGATACCGAATGGGAGACCGCAGCAGACACGGATCGAGATTCCCCCTGTGCAGCAGAGGAAACTCGACTCCTAACAGGGTTGACTAGTGGGACAGTTTTATAGGTTGGGTCGTTATGGACGCGGCGATACTAGATATGTGTACTTTTATTGTTTGTTTGTTGTTATTTAGATAAAGAAGTGCATTTATGGAAATAATATTTTTTTTCTTTATTTAGGAATTTTTTTTTTTTTTTTTTACAGCTGTGGAAATTTTTTTTTTTTACTTTGTCCAGGGGGGACATCACAGATCGCTGATCTGACAGTTTGCACAGCACTCTGTCAGATCAGCGATCTGACTTGCAGCACTGCAAGCTTACCAAGCGCCTGCTCTGAGCAGGCACTTGGTAAGCCACCTCCCTCCCTGCAGGACACGGATGCCACGGCCATTTTGGATCCGGGCCTGCAGCGAGGAAGGAGGTAGGAGACCCTTGGAGCAACGCAATCACATTGCGTTGCTGCGGGGGTTTCAGGGAAGCCCGCAGGGAGCCCCCTCCCTGCACGATGCTTCCCTATACCTCCGGCACACCATCATGTTTGATCGCTATGTGTCAGGGGTTAATGTGCCGGGGCGGTCCGTGACCACTCCTGCCACATAGTGCCAGATGTCAGCTGCGATAGGCAGCTGACACCTGGCCGCAATCGGCCGCGCTCACGACGTACTATCCCGTTGAGGGTCAGATAGGCCCAGGTCACCTCGACGGGATAGTACGTCAAAGGTCAGAAAAGGGTTAAATCTCTTGCGCAATGCTTTAACAGTATGCTTTGGGTCATTGTCTCGTTGGAAGGTGAACCTCTGTCTCAGTCTCAAATCACTGAAAAAGTCAAACAGGTTTTGCTCAAGAATATCCCTGTTTTTCATACCATCCATCCTCCCCTCGACTTGGACCATTTTCCCTGTCCCTGCTCGAGAATAACATCCCCATAGCATGATGCTGCAGCCACCATGTTTTACTGTGAGGATTGGGTTCTTGGGGTGATGAGCTGTGTTGGTTTGACACCAGAGATAGCATTTACATTGGTGGCCAAAAACTTTAATTTTGATCTCATCTGACCACAGCACCTACCTCCATACATTTGAGGAGTCTTCCATATGTATTTTGGCAAACTCAAAATGAGCCTTACAAATGTTGTGTGCAAGTAAATGCTTTTTTCTGCCCTCTCTTCAATATAGTCCACCTTTCATTCTGGTTGTATGGAAAAAAAATCCAGTCTCTGCTTGGGAACTCTGCAGCCCCTTTAGGGTTACCTTTGGTCTTTGTGCTGTCTCTAATAAATTCACTCCTTGCCTGCACTGAGAGTTTGGTTGGGATTCACTCTCTTTGCAGGTTTGTTGTAGAAAACATGTTCTTTCCATTTACTGTAATAAGGAAGCTGTAAAGGTAAAATTGTGGGGGAAAGAAGGGGGAGCGCTATCTAAGCATAGTAATGTGCAATATATTGCAGTAGAATATTTTGAAAATGGAGTTACTCACCTTAGTAGATTGTGTTAGATAGGCACAACACTAGATATCGCTAGTGAATGTAAAGAATCCCTTCACCGGCATGCTGCCCATCTGGTTGACCGTAGAGGGTGGTTTTCCTCTCCCAAAAACTTCTCCATGTGGACATAGCTTTCAGTGGAAATCCAGAAGGCACTTCCATTTGTAAGAAGGAATCCAAGTGGATAGTCAAAGGACCTTTTAGTGCTGTCAATAAGCATGTCACTGTTTAGTAGAGGTTCGTTATTTCCAGCAGAGCCCAACTTCTCCTCACTCTTTACATTAGATGATAATGAATTTGATGGTGCTCCAGTGGATCGTGAGAGATAGGGATATTGTTTTATAGCCCAACCCTGACTTGTACTTCTCCGTGACTTGTTTGAAATCTCCTTGGTCTTCATGGTGTTGTTTGATTAGTGGTACCTCTTGCTTAACCTCTGCACGAACTTGAGGTTTTCTGTTTTTGCTTCTGTGTTTTTTGTTCCCCTTCTTCCCAGAGCCATAACTTTTTTATTTCTACATCAAAATTGCATTGTGAGACGAGTTGTGCTTTTGAATAATAGCATTGATTTTACCATATAATGAACTGGAAAATGGAAAAAAAAAATCCAAAAAAGGTGAAATTGCAAAAAAAAAATTGCAATTCCACAATTTTTATTTTAAACATGTTCTCGAAATTGCGCAATTTTCCAAGACCCATAGCGTCTCAATTTTTTGGGATCTTGGACTGGTTGAGGGCTTATCTTTTGCAAGCTTACATTTTTATTGGTAGCATTTTGGGGTAGATACGATGCTTTGATCGCTGATTATTCTGGCGTTTTGATTTTTTTCACATTACGCCGCTTACCAAACGGATTGATTCTTTTTATGTTTTGATATATCAGGTGTTTCTGAATGCAGCAATACCAAATATACATTTTTGGTTTTTTCTATTGTTTTAGATTGAATGGGACAAATGGGGGTGATTTGAACTTTTATATTTTTTTGTTTTGTTTATATTTTTAAAAACTTTTTACTTTCTTCAATAGTCTCCTTAGGAGACTTGAAGCTGTGATTTTCTGAGAGATTTTGCTAAACGTAACAGGACTACAACTATGCTATATGTAGCAAACATCATGATCCGCAATGAATGCTGGTCACGGTGCGGCGCTCGTAGCAGATCTGCAATGAGAAGCTCAGGTGACTCCTGCAGACTACCGGTTGTCATGCAACTCATCGGCACCCTTCTATCTTGTGACAGGGGTGCCGATGGGTGTGGTTTGTGACTTGATTCTGGCACGCTCATGTTAAATGCCACTGTCAGAAATTGAAAGTGGCATTTTACTTGTTAACAGCTGCCAGTCGATCGATATTTGACCTGCAACTTTTAGGGGCACATGACATCTGATCAGATCAGCTGTCATGTACTGGAAAAGATGCGGGCTCAGTGCACGTAACTATATGTCATATACTGTATATACTGTAAAAAGTATATACTTTATATTGTGTATACTATATACTGTGTAGACGGACAGACCATGTGACACTTAGATTGCACACAGGTGGACTTCTTTTCACTAAGCATGTGACCTATGATATTAATTGCTTGCACCAGAAGTATTTAGGGGCTTCATCACAAAAAAGGGGAATACATAAGCACATGCCATTTAGTTATTTGATCCCATACATTTAATTTATGTTTATATTTTTCTCACTTCACCAACTTAGACTATTTAGTTTTAATGTACAGAGTTCAAGTCCTCTTTGTCTCTGAAGAGGCAATTTGCATATAAAATTTCCATGAGGAGCATTGCACGTTGAATAAACCTCCTTGCCTTGACAAGCCAGAGATGGTATGTCACTCTCCACAAGGAAAAGCCTTACACCTTAGACCACAGTCCAGAGCCTCTCACCTGGCTAAATCAGATCTCATACTTTGCACTGATGAGGGCCAATAGCCTGAAACACCATGTCTGCAAATTGAAATTCTGATTTGGCTTCTCATATTGCAAGCCTCATTAAAGGGTTGATTGTGACTTTTTAGATCGCTACTTCCAACAGGTGGCGCTATATAGAGTTCAAGTCCTCTTTCTCTCTGAAGAGGCAGTTTGCATTTCAAATTTCCCATAGGAGCATTGCACAGTGAATAAGCCTCCTTACCTTGACAAGCCAGAGCTGGTATATCACTCTCCACAAGAAAAAGCCTTACCCCTTAGACCCAAGTTCAGAGCCTCTTACCTAGCCAAATCAGATCTCATACTTTGCACTGACATGGGCCAATAGCCCAAAACACCGTGTCTGCAAATTGAGATTCTGATTTGGCTTTTAGCCTAAGTCATATTGCAAGACTTCTTAAATGGTTGATTGTGACTTGTAGGATTGCTACTTCCAACAGGTGGCGCTATATAGAGTTCAAGTCCTCTTTCTCTCTGAAGAGGCAATTTGCATATAAAAATTCCATGAGGCGCATTGCACGGTGGATAAGCCTCTTTACCTTGACAAGCCAAACTTGGTGTGTTACTATCCACAAGGAGAAGCCATACCCCTTAGACCCCATTCCAGAGTCTCTCACCTAGTCAAAACAGATCTCATAATTTGCACTGACGGGGGCCAATAGCCTGAATCACTGTCTACAAAATGAGATTTTGATTTGGTTTTTATCCTAAATCATATTGCAATGCTCATTAAAAGGTTGATTGTGACTTGTAGGATTGCTACTACCAACAGGTTGCACTATATAGAGTTCAAGTCCTCTTTATCTCTGAAGAATTTTTAAGATGGATGGTGACTATGGCGGCCATATTGAAGTCAGCCATTTTGGATCCAATTTTATTTTTTTCAATGTGAAGAGGGTCATGAGACACATCAAACTTATTGAGACTTTTACAAGAAAAACCATGGTGTGCTTGGTTTTAACGTAACTTTATTCTTTCATGAGTTATTTACAAGTTTATGACCACTTTAAAATGTGTTCAAAGTGCTGCCCATTGTGTTGTATTGTCAATGCAACCCTCTTCTCCACTCTTGACACACTGATAGCAACACCGCAGAAGAAATGCCAGCAAAGGCTTCCAGTATCGATTGTTTCAGATGCTGCACATGTTGTATCTTCACAGCATAGACTATTGCCTTCAGATGACTCCAAAGATAAAAGTCTAAGGGGGTCAGATCAGGTCACCTTGGTGGCCATTCAACTGGCCTACGATGACCAATCCACTTTCCAGGAAACTGTTCATGTAGGAATGCTTGGACCTGACACCCATAATTGATGGTATGGTGTGGTATATGTGGTACAAAGATAGTGGGGCCATTCTTCATCAATGAAAACCTAAATGTCATTGGATATCTGAAATTGCTATACGATGATGTGCTACCCTCTTTATGCACTGAAGATGGCACATTCTCTGAGTTTTTCCAGCAAGATGGTGCACCACCACATTATGGGTGTCATGTTCAAGCATTCCTAAAAAGGAATCTGACCCTCTTAGACTAGCATTTCTTCTGTAGTGTTGCTATCAGTGTGTCAAGAGTGGGTGAAGAGGGTTGCATTGACAATCCAACACAATGGACAGCACTTTGAACACTTTTTTTAAGTGGCCATAAACTTGTAAATAAATCATGAAATAAAAAACTTATGTTAAAACCAAGCACACCATTGTTTTCTTGTGAAATTCTCCATGAGTTTGATGTGTCACATGACCCTCATCCCATTGGAAAAAATAAAGTTTGATCCAAAATGGCCAATTTCAAAATGGCTGCCATGGTCACCACCCATCTAGAACATTTTCTCCCCAACAACAAGAAATTGATATCACCAACCATTCCCATTTTATTTAGGTGTATCCATATAAATGGCCCACCCTGTACTTTAACTTCGAAATGTAACTCATGACATATATTTTAACCTAGTACTATAGTACTATACTCCTTCCAATCTTTGCATGTATTTCTCGGAGCTTCATTATTCATAATTCATTCTTTATTCATAATTCCCAGGCTTATGTCTTTAACTTTTTTGACTTAAAAGTATATATATTTTTCAAATACTGAGGCGAGTTGAAATTCAACTAAAATTGCACAATATATGGATAATTATTCTTGTGTATAATACAATGATTAAAACATAAAATTCAATTATTATAGGAAAAAATATCTCAAGAGATTTTGACCAAGGATAGACATGTGTGATAGATGATGAATGAATGATCACCATAAAGGAGTAAGTTGAAGTTAATGAGTTTCATTGAAGATAATTAAAATGAAATGCAAATGAAATGATTAATGAGACATGAAAATCCTGGACACAATCTATTCTTTGTTCATCTATCTTACAAAATTATATATGCTAAATTTCACCCATCATGAAGCTCCGGGAAATACTACACAACACCAATATTAGAATAGATTATATTAATGACATAGAAACAGATCATTTCTCTTTGGAGCATTATTATAAGGTAGCATTAAGATTTAGAGTGATAGCTAGCTACTTAGACAGGCAGATTGAAATCTGAGAGATAAAAAGTCAGTAGCCAGTAATTAATTGGTGACACCTGGGTTAGGCTGATGGCAGGATGTGCCTGTGGAAATGTAACTTTTAAATGTTTTCAAAAGTATGTTTGTGAGTAAGACAATAAAAGACCATTGCACATTATGTGGTTGCACTGCACTATTTTTCTATTTCTGAAAGCTTCTGAAAGCTTAAGTGCTGAGATTTGAGAAGATCCATTTGGAACAGCATAGCGATGGAAGCAAGAACGTGACACGAAAAGTGGATATTGGCAGTTGCATACTCTTGCACACTTCCATAGTCCGTTTGGGTGGTGTCACCTAAAATCCTATATTCACTATGAATTATTTGAGTTGTAGCCCATCAGAATACTAGAATTTGTATGAAATGTTGGATAGTTACTAGATCCCGGGCCCCTGGAGCTTATGTGACTCCTCAAAAAAAAGTGGTGGCTAAAAGCTGGTCAAAAACTAGGAATAAAAAAAAAAGAAATAAACATAAATAGATACAGTATATACAGAGAAGGAAATAAGTATTTGATCCCTTGCTGATTTTGTAAGTTTCCCCACTGATAAAGACATGAACAGTCTATAATTTTAAGGGTAGATTAATTTTAACACTGAGAGAGACAATATCAAAAATAAAAATTAAAAAATCACATTGTATAAATTATATACATTGATTATGTTATTCATCCTACTTAGAGAACACTTAAAAAGTAAAGAATTGTTGATTTTTTTGCCTGTGTTTTCTAATAAATTATATGGTAAAAGAAATGGAGCCATTAAAAAGCAAACCTTGCCGTGCAGTAAACAAACCCTATATAGCTATGTAAAAAAAAATTTTGGTTATTGTTTATACTGGTGCTGGTGTCGCGGTTGAGTTGTCCCTGACTGAGAAAGCCCATGTCCCTGACTTAGGAACACACCACACACATCAAATTACAATGCATTACATTTGTGCACAAATGCCATTGTGCGCCTCTTACCCTGATATTAAGGGATTTTGTAATTCTGAAGGAAAGTGCAAGTTACAGAGGTGTGGATATTTTATATATGTTGAAGTTAGGAATACTCCTTTAACCCCTTAATGACCGAGCCAATTTTTACAATTCTGACCACTGTCACTTTATGAGGTGTTAACTCTGGAACGCTTCAACAGATCCCGCTGATTCTGAGAATGTTTTTTCATGACATATTGTACTTCATGTTAGTGGTAACATTTCTTCGATATTACTTGCGATTATTTATGAAAAAAACGGAAATATGGCAAAAAAATTTAAAATTTTGCAATTTTTAAATATTGTATTTTTATGTCCTTAAATCACAGAGATCTGTCACAAAAAATAGTTAATAAATAACATTTCCCACATGTCTTCTTTACATCAGCACAATTTTGGAAACAACATTTTTTTTGTTAGGGAGTTATAAGGGTTAAAAGTTGACCAGCAATTTCTCATTTTTACAACACCATTTTTTTTAGGGACCACATCACATTTGAAGTCATTTTGAGGGGTCCATATGATAGAAAATAACGAAGTGTGACACCATTTTAAAAACTGCACCCCTCAAGGTGCTCAAAACCACATTCAAGAAGTTTATTAGCCCTTCACGTGCTTCACAGGAACTGAAACAATGTGGAAGGAAAAAATGAACATTTAACTTTTTTTTGCAAACATCTTAATTCAGAACCATTTTTTTTATTTTCACATATGTAAAAACAGAAATGTAACCATAAATTTTGTTATGCAATTCCTCCTGAATACGCCAATACCCCATATGTGGGGGTAAACCACTTTTTGGGCGCACCACAGAACTTGGAAGTGAAGGAGCGCCGTTTGACTTTTTCAATGCAGAATTGGCTGGAATTAAGATCGGACACCATGTCACGTTTAGAGAGCCCCTGATGTGCCTAAACAGTGGAAACCCCGCACAAGTGACACCATTTTGGAAACTAGACCCCTTAAGGAACGTATCTAGATGTGTGGTGAGCACTTTGAACCCCCAAGTGCTTCACAGAAGTTTATAACGTAGAGCCGTGAAAATAAAAAATCGCTTTTGTTTACACAAAAATGATCTTTTCGCCCACAAATTTTTATTTCCACAAGGGTAACAGGAGAAATTAGACCACAAAAGTTGTTGTGCGATTTCTCCTGAATACGTCGATACCCCATATGTGAGGGTAAACCACTGTTTGGGCGCACCGCAGAGCTTGGAAGTGAAGGAGCGCCGTTTTACTTTTTCAATGTAGAATTGTCAGGAATTGAGATCGGACGCCATGTCGCGTTTGGAGAGCCCCTGATGTGCCTAAACAGTGGAAACCCTCCACAATTGACACCATTTTGGAAACTAGACCCCTTAAGGAACTTATCTAGATGTGTGGTGAGCACTTTGAACCCCCATGTGCTTCACAGAAGTTTATAACGTAGAGCCATGAAAATAAAAAAATCGCATTTTTTCTACAAAAATGATATTTTTGCCCCCAAATTTTTATTTTCACAAGGGTAACAGGAGAAATTAGACCATAAAAATTGTTGTGCGATTTCTCCTGAGTACGTTGATACCCGATATGTGGGGGTAAACCACTGTTTGGGCGCACCACAGAGCTTGGAAGAGAAGGAGTGCCGTTTTACTTTTTCAATGTAGAATTGTCTGGAATTGAGATCGGACGCTATGTCGCGTTTGGAGAGCCCCTGATGTGCCTAAACAGTAGAAATCCCCCACAAGTGACCCCATTTTGGAAACTAGACCCCCCATGGAACTTATCTAGATGTGTGGTGAGAACTTTGAATGCCCAAGTGCTTCACAGAAGTTTATAATGCAGAGTCGTGAATATAAAAAAATATTTTTTTTCCACAAAAAAGATAATTTAGCCCCCAAGTTTTTATTTTCACAAGGGTAACAAGAGAAATTGGACCCCAAAAGTTGTTGTCCAATTTGTCCTGAGTACGCTGGTACCCCATATGTGGGGGTATACCACTGTTTGGGCGCACGGCAGAGCTCGGAAGGAAGGAGCGCCGTTTTGGAATGCAGATTTTGATAGAATGGTCTGCGGATGTTATGTTGCGTTTGCAGAGCCCCTGATGTACCTAACCAGTAGAAACCCTCCACAAGTGACCCCATTTTGGAAACTAGACCCCCCATGGAACTTATCTAGATGTGTGGTGAGAACTTGGAATGCCCAAGTGCTTCACAGAAGTTTAGAATGCAGAGTCGTGAAAATAAAAAATATTTTTTTTCCACAAAAAAGATATTGTAGCCCCCAAGTTTTTATTTTCACAAGGGTAACAGGAGAAATTGGACCACTAAAGTTGTTGTTCAATTTATCCAGAGTACGCTGATGCCCCATATGTGGGGGTAACCCACTGTTTGGGCGCATGGCAGAGCTCAGAAGGGAGGGAGCACCATTTGACTTTTTGAGCGCAAAATTGGCTGTCGTGTTTGGAGACCCCCTGATGTACCTAAACAGTGGAAACCCCCAAATTCTAGCTCCAACCCTAACCCCAACACACCCCTAACCCTAATCCCAACCTGATCCATAATCGTAATCACTAACCCTAACGATAAACACAACCCTTACCCCAAAACAACCCTAATGTCAACCCTAACCATAACCCTAATCAAAACCCTAAATCCAACACACCCCTAATCCTAATCTCAACCCTAACCTCAAACCTAACCCTAATCCCAATACACCCCTATTCACAACCCTAACCTTAACCCTAATGCCAACTCTAACCCTAATACCAACCCTAATCCAAACCCTAACCCTAATCCCAACTCTAACCCTAACTTTAGCCCCAACCCTAGCCCTAACTTTAGCCCCAACCCTAACCCTAGCCCTAAGGCTACTTTCACACTTGCGTCGTTTGGCATCCATCGCAATCCGTCGTTTTGGACAAGAAACGGATCCTGCAAATGTGCCCGCAGGATGCGTTTTTTGCCCATAGACTTGTATTGCCGACGGATCATGACGGATGGCCACACGTGCACTGGATCAGTTGTGTTTTGGCGGACCGTCAGCACAAAAAAACGTTCAATGTAATGTTTTTTTGTACGTCGCATCCGCCATTTCTGACCGCGCATGCGTGGCCGTAACTCCGCCCCCTCCTCCCCAGGACATAGATTGGGCAGCGGATGTGTTGAAAAACTACATTCGCTGCCCACATTGTGCACAATTTTCACAACGTGTGTCGGTATGTCGGGCCGACGCATTGCGACGGTCCCGTACCGACGTAAGCGTGAAAGAAGCCTAACCCTAAATTTAGCGCCAACCCTAACCCTAAATTTAGCCTCAACCCTAACCCTAAATTTAGCCCCAACCCTAACCCTAAATTTAGCCCCAGCCCCAACCCTAACCCTAGCCCTAACCCTAGCCCTAACCCTAACCCTAGCCCTAACCCTTACCCTAGCCCTAACCCTAGCCCTAACCCTAGCCCTAACCCTAGCCCTAACCCTAACCCCAACCCTAACCCTAACCCTAGCCCTAACCCTAACCCTTGCCCTAACCCTAACTGCTGTTCTCCTGCCGGCCGGCAGATGGAGACAGATGGCGGGCGCACTGCGCATGCGCCCGCCCTTTTCTTTTCCCCAGAAGATGCCAGCGGCCAGGAGGAGCAGCAGGAAGACCCAGGGACACCGGTAAGTATGATAGGGTCCCCGAATCCCCCTATTTCTCTGTCCTCTGATGTGCGATCACATCAGAGGACAGAGAATTACACTTCGCTTTTTTTTTTTTTTGCGGTCGCCGGTAAACAGTTAATTACCGGCAATCGCAAAACAGGGGTCGGTAAAACCGACCCCTATCATGCTCTTTGGTGTCTCGGCTACCCCCTGCAGCCGAGACCCCAAAGATTTTCCCAGGGCCGGCCGGCGGGCGCACTGCGCATGCGCCCGCCATCTTTAAAATGGCGGCGCCCACCGGGAGCTACGAGGAGCACGGGGGAGATAGGTGAGTATCGGGGGGCGATCGGGGACCCCTTTTCTCTGTCCTCTGATGTGCGATCACATCAGAGGACAGAGAAATTAAACAGAAATCGCGTTTTTTTTTTTGCGATCGCCGGTAAACGGTTAATTACCGGCGATCGCAAAAGCGGGGTCGATAAAAAAACCCCGAATCATGTTCTCTGGGGTCTCGGCTACCCCCGGCAGCCGAGACCCCGGAGAAAATCCGACTCTGGGGGGCACTATTTACTTTTTCCACAGCGCCGTTAATTAACGGCGCTGTGGTTTAAGTACCCTTAGCGGCCGCCGTTAAAAGGCGTATCGGCGGTCGCTAAGGGGTTAAAGAAATGTAGTACTGTACCCTTGTGTTAGAGAAAAACACCAAACTGTATTTCCTTTTTTTCTAAACAAAAAAGATTTCTGTTATTAAATGGGCTGTCTGATGTAGAAAAATGTTTGAACACAGGAGGTGGTGATGGCGAACTCAGTCGAGGGGTTCAAGAGAGGCCTGGATGTCTTCCTGGAGCAGAACAATATTGTATCATACAATTATTAGGTTCTGTAGAATGACGTAGATCTGGGGATTTATTATGATGGAATATAGGCTGAACTGGATGGACAAATGTCTTTTTTCGGCCTTACTAACTATGTTACTATGTTACATGGATGCTCGTAAAACAAAAATGGTGGGATTACTCGATTTCAAATGCACCTTTTTCCCTCTCCCCAAGATTCAGCACTGGACCCACTGGAGATTAGTGCCAGTTCCAGAAGTTAAGCCTGCTCCGTTAGGAAGCCAGAGAATGGCTGCAGCCTGTGATTGGCTGCAGCGGCCAGGTGCCTAGAACAGTACGTAAGCAGTAAGCTGAGCATTAAAAAGTAGTAGTAGTTGTGTTCAGTGTTGTATTCTGAAAGTATTTCTCAGACTGATGAGTCTGTCTTCTCTGGAGCACACAGTTCAATATCCCTCTTTCACACAGAACCATGGGGCCAATTCAATAAGAAGCTAATTAACTTAAGCATACTATGAGAGAGTGAGAGAAAACCCCACCGGAAGAAATGAATAACATGTCTACTCCATGCAGATGTTGACATGGTTGCTCCAATGCAGCAGTGCTTTCATTTGTAGGGTATTAGAAATGCTAGTTTCAGTTAAGATAATTCTAAATTAAGGATCTGTCTGCAATACGATATCCTACTTCCTACTAAAATTAGTAATGCTTTATAGTGATTGTTAGTATATCATTTTCTTTTATTCATATCATTTATTTTCCTCAAGTTGAAATAAAATAACTTCATGAGGATTCCAAATTCCCAATACAGTAAAACTATGAGACCCAACCACTCATTACTTTTTTCCTTTAGGCATACTTCAATTATTGTTGTTGCCTTTTGGACCCAGGGGTTTTATATCCACTTTCAAAACACAAACTATGTGAAGTGATTTTGCACAACAAAAATGACTCCAGTTAAAATAAGATGGTAGATTCAACCACTTATAAACATAGGTGTTAAGGAAATTGTTGATTATTTAATAGGCATTAGAGCGATTGTACTTCACTACCTAAATTGTTTTGTTTTTTTTTGTATTGAAGTGTGATTAGTTATTGAAAGGTTCTAGGCTTTTCTTCGGATGCAGCTGCCGTCATTTTTGATCCAAATTGAATGTAAAGGCCGCATATTAAAAATCATATACACAGATCAGCAAACTAACATTATTAACACACAGCAAACCCGTGAAAGTGGCAAATACTACTTCTGTAGGTAGGAGTTCTTCAACTGTGTGTAATTTTTAGCATGCTATTTTATTTAATAATAAGATATCTTCTTATTATCAGTTTCAAACTAAGAAAATAAAACTCAACAGCATCTCACAGGGAAGGCAGCAATATACAGTATATGGACAAACGTATTTTGACACCTACAGTACGTTCATATTACATTTACAGGAGTTCTTATGACATCCCATTATAAATCCGTAGGTATTAATGTGGAGTTGGTCTTGCTTTGTGCCTAAAACAGCTTCCACTTTTCTGAGAAGTCTTTCTACAAGATTTTGGGATGTCTCTGTATAAAGGTTTGCTTATTCATCTGGAAGAGCATTTGTGCGGTCAGACATGGATGTTGTAGGAATTAAAACATAACCTTTATTAGGTACGAAGTAAAATACTCAAAAACAACAAATAATGTCACCCCAAAACAAATGAAAATATAATGGTATTAAATGATGTAACCTGTCAGGTAAGACATCACTTATGGGTGATACCAGAAAAATAAATGCGCGGGAGGGGGGTAAGACAAATACGGTAGAAATCATATACAGTACCAATAGGATTTTTCCTTCTCAGCGAACCATGGGCTACACTGACCTGAGTCACGGCAATTGGTGAGATCATTCCTGTTTTAAATATTGGTACTGTATATGATTTCTACCGTATTTGTCTTACCCCCCTCCCGCGCATTTATTTTTCTGATACCTGCCAATACCTATACACACAAGGTTACCTGGCTGAACATTTTTTGCATTTACGTGCTTTTGTCATTCACTAGAGGTATCTTGAGAATGTGGGGCAGTATATTTTACAATTTATTATGACTGTCCTCACTATTAGTCTATATTGGTATCACCCATAAGTGATGTCTTACCTGACAGGTTACATCATTTAATACCATTATATTTTCGTTTGTTTTGGGGTGACATTATTTGTTGTTTTTGAGTATTTTACTTCGTACCTAATAAAGGTTATGTTTTAATTCCTACTATAGCTGTGTTCCTATTACATTGGTGGGATTCTGTCGGATTTTTCCAAATAGACTGATTTAGTTTTGCTTTTTTCACAGACATGGATGTTGACAAAAGTTCCTCGCTCACCATATCCATTAAATTATTACTAAAGGTGTTCAAAAGGGTTTGACTTCATGACTCAGGCCAGTCAAGTTCATCTATACCAAACTTCCCAGACTTTAGCTTTATTGACCTTGCTTCGAACACGGGGCCACAGTCATGCTGGAACAGAAAAGGACATAAGGACATTCCCCAAACTGTTCGTAAAAGGTTGGAAGCAACAAGTGCCCAAATTGTCTTGGTATGGTAAAGCATTAACATTTTCCTGGTCTTCAGGGGCCTAAGCCAAATGACTCCATATGATTACATCTCCAGCACCAAACTTTACAATTGGGATGATGCAGCCAGGTAATGTTATACTGGCATTCGGACTGCCAGATAGAGAAGCATGATTTGACACTCCACAGAATATATTTCCACTGCTCCAGAGTCCAATGGTGGTGTGCTTCACTGTACTCCATTCCAACACTTGATATGGTGCTTTGTGATGTAAAGCTTGAATGCAGCCTCTCTGGCATGGAAACCCATGCCACTGAAGAGTAACTGTTATGTTACATATTGGCTGGCGCTCAAGTAGGGTGCCATTGCCATACTATAAAATGGCATTGAAGAGCTTGGCGCATGTAGAAAGTTACAAATTATTGCTCAAAGAATAGTGTGTCACATCTCCATTTCTCCAGTGGTGTTAGGCTAGGTTCAGATTGCGTTAGTGCAATCCGTTTAGCGCCTAGCGCTAGCAGATTGCGCTAATGCAATGTGTTGTAAAGGGGTCGCGTTAAACGTCCCCGCTCTTGCAGATCTCCGATCTACGAGAGCGGTGAACGAACCGCGGGCGCGCCTCGGATGCTGCAAGCAGCGTCCGTGGCACGCCACAAAACACCGGCACATCGCTAGCGAGGCGCGTCCCCAGTTAATTTCGCCGTGCAACGCTGTCCGTTAGCGCGGTCCCACTAACGCAATGGGAACCTAGCCTTAGGCTAATCTCTGAGCACATGGTTTACATTTTCTTCATGTCTGTCTAAAAGCAATCCAGAAATCAAACAGTAAAACAGGAGAGACAAAAAAGTGCAAATAGGGTCTTATCTGATAAACAAGTGGTATAAAATAATATAGGTACACTCACCTGATAGAGGTTTGACAGTCACAACTCCAATAGAAGCATGTAAAGGCTGCAGGACCACCAATGAAATACCATGCAATAAGTGAGGAATAATCATTGTGGTTTTGTCCCGATGAAGAGATTAGAAAACCTATAAATGTTGACATAGTCCGTATTAATGCTTCACCTTTGTATGTCATTGTACCTTTTAACCTTGGGCAATGCAGACTCTGAACCAACCACCGAATTCTTCATTTATTGTAAAAGCAATCCGTGAATCTGGTGAAGTTTAGGGATCTTACTGAAATGTTATACATTAATCTGTGCACATGTAAATAAAACACAATAATTTGCTGCTTTCTACGAGTGCCAAGATCTTCAATGCTATTGAAGAATAGCTGTCAATGATTTGCATTATTCGATAGTACACATGAAAATAGATTTTTTTTTATATATATTCTATCAACTAAATCTGCCCTCTTTCTCCTCTTGGACTGATTATTTACTCTTACTTCAAATTTTCAGTGAATAGCTTTTCATATTATTGAGGCATCAGATGACAGTTGTTTCTCAAAAAGTTCCATGGAGATGGAAGGAGGTTCACCCAAAACGACAGGTCACATGAAGTTTTTTGCTGATAATAACAACTGAGGAGGTTTGGACTTTTGCGGCTATGGAGTCAGCAGGGTGTTGGACACTCTTAAGCCCTACACACCTCAGCACTTGGTGGCCCCACTCTTTTTCATGGGTTTCCACTTTTATGGCTAATGTGCTGGGCTACCTAAACACTTTTACTTTTCAATAATACCGCTAATAGTTGATTGCAAAATATTTAGGAGGGAGGAAATTTCACAAATTGACTTGTTACAACTTGTCACATGCTATTACAGCGCCACACTATACTTCAGTCAGGTCTTTAGAATGACCTTTTCCTATACAAATGTTAATAGAGGGAGACTGCATGGCTAGGGGCAGGATTTTATACATCTGTGGCAATGGGACTGAATGAAAAAAAAATCTAAATTCAATGGTTAAAAGGTGTACCCTAATACTTTTGTCAATATACTTTAACAGTATGTGCATTGTTATTATTTGAAATTGTATTGATCCTTTATTTACTCTACTTATAAATTTGAGGTTCATAGAGTATATTTGATCAAGTGTGTACATTAATCTGCCATAACCAGGCATGATGAACAAAGGAATACATCAGTAATTCAGTTTAAATTATTATTATTATTATTATTATTATTAATAATAATAATAATAATAATAAAAATCACAATAATAATATCATGTCTCCATGTATTTTAGAAATTGCTGAGTACTTATTGTGTTTGCTTTCAAGCCACATCAGATCAGCACCTGCACATTTTCATTCACTGTGTCATTAGGTGCAGAACAGCTTTGCTACATTTCTCAAACTGAATAGACACAGGGGTAGACATACCGCCAGTGCAATACAGATTCAGCTGCACAGGGGCCCAGGGGTGGAGGGGGGCCCATGGAAGATTGGATTGTGATGTGGCTGCAGTGCAGTGTAGCGCAACCTCCACCACGGGGTGCTGGCGATGGAAGAGAGACTGCACACTCACAGCGCAGCAACACTGAGCAGCCGCACAGGTGTCACAGGTAGCAAAAGAGTGGTCAGATGAGCTGAGTCAGAACCTGTCAGGAGCAGAAGTACCAGAAGTAACAGCAATGAACATAGTCAGAGACAAGCCAGAAGTCAGAGACAAACAGGAGCGCGGTATCCAAAATGTGAGATGTAAGGTGAATTCAGGGAACAAGCCAGAGAGTCAAAGCCGGCCGGGGAACATGGTATCAGAGATAGAAAACGAGAGACAGGGCTTAGAGATCAGGCCGAGTCATACACTGCAGGGAAACACCAGACGAACACTACATCAGGGATAGGGAATGGGTCTAGTACAAATACGGGAAGTCAGAGGCAGAAGGATCACCAGGGAATACAGGTCAGCTGCTCTAGCCTAGAAGCATGAACTATCACTGATGCTGGCCAGTTGACTGCAGAGGACTTAAAAAGCCCAGCCAGCCTCAAAATGAGGCCGAGGGGATTAACACCCGCAAGACCAGTCTAGAGAGGATAGCAGAAATCAAACCTCGAACTGGATCATGGCATGGATTTTACTGAAGGCAATCTGGTATATGATGTTAAAACTAATGCTGTGGGGTGATCCATGCCCAGATTATCCTCATTACAATCTATTTTGGCATCAGCAGTACACTGGGAAGGAAGCCTTTTCTCTGCTCTGTGTTAGGTGTCGAGTCTCCGCCGCTGCACAGGGGGAATCTCGAACCATGTCTGCTGCAGTCTCCCATTCTACATCAGCCGCAGTGGATCCTGCTCAGTGGAGATGTCGGTCCCAGCGTCTCGCTCAATCTGATACTGCGCAAAGGCTTACAGCTGCCTTTTCAGGCTCTGCATTTGTGGCCAACACTGTTCAGTGGCGAGCAGGCTTTTCAGGGACTAAGTCCTGCTTTGCACACACTGAGCATGCCCACGGGAGGACCTCTCATTGGAGGTTGGGGGTCACATGCTCAGACCCTGTAGCAGCTCCCATTGGTTCTTTAGGAAGGTCCTGAAGAGCTGCAACTATAAAACGATTAACCTATGTTATGAGCTTTGCTACATTGTGGTCATGGCTGTATGTGGTCAGGGTTGGCTGAAATTAGCCCCTAGAATACCGCCACCTCCAGTGAGGAGTTTTGTGTGGGTGAATTCAGGCCTGGCGTATAGCCACTAGAATTCCAGCTCCACTGGAGAGGAGTTGTTGTGTACTATGCTGACTTCATGACCACAGTTTGCTTTTGGCTCTATTAAGTAGCTGTGATCCTCTGTGAGGTTAACAGGGCACAGCGTTTTCCTATCTTGCGATTCTGTGAAGTACCAGACTTCACTTTTTTCGCCATATAGTGCCGTCTTTTGCTAGCAGCAGGTTTCTCTCCCGCACGTGGACCGTGGGTTGCGAACGCATCGATTATTACATATATATACTCGGTGCGTTCTGTCAACCATAACATAATACTAGCGCCAGGGTCTGGCTAGTAAATGGTGAACGATCAGCATCAACAGCGGTACATCCAGCAGCTGGAGGGTACATTGGCGGCTCTTGAGCGCTCAACCTTAGCCGTGGATGTCACCGCAGTCACTGTTCAGGCTGCTAGTGTAGCTGCAGCTAGTTTGTCCACTGCCACCCCTGTTCCAACCCTATTTCGCCTCCCACTGCCAGAAAAATATTCTGGTGATAGCAAATCTTGTAGGGGTTTCGTGAGCCAGTGCTTTATACACCTCAAGCACTTGGCCACACGTTTCCCCACAAAGCACGCAAGGGTGGGATTCATTTTGTATCTCCTGTTGGACAGGGTGTTGGAATGGGCTATGCCACTATGGGAGAATGGCGATCATGTGGTACAGAGTGCTTCACTGTTCCTGAACACTCTGAAACAGGTCTTTTTAGGACCTCGAGTCACCCATGATACGGCACTCCAACTGTTGGCATTGACTCAGGGCTTGTCCTTGGTCAGCTATTTTGCCGTCCACTTCCGCACCTTAGCATCTGAGCTGGACTGGTCAGATAAAGTCTTCATCCCTATATTTTGGAGGGTGCTGGCTGACCACGTCAAGGACGCTTTGGCCACTAGGGAGATTCCCACCACACTGGAGGAGCTAAGAGCTGTGTCCACTCGTATTGACCTCCGCTTTATCAAGCGGAGGTTAGAGCGAGCCCAGTGTAGGAAGAGGTTTCAGCTGGCTCCCACCTTCGCCATACCTTTGGAATCTCTGGTCTGAGCTCCTGAGTCACATGAGGCCATGGAAGTGTCACGAGCGGGATCTATGTCCTGGACCGCTCATGCACTCAAGGTCTGTCATGTTTGCCAGCAGTCAGGACGTCTTGCCGCAAGATGTTTCCAGTGGTTGGGGAAACATCAACGTCTAGTGGTAGTTGGTGGAGGTACACTAGACACGGCAACGTTTGCCTCCAAATTGTCCTTTAAGGGGACAATTACAATTGGCTTATTCACTCATTTGGTTGAGCTCTGCATGGATTCTGGGGCGAAGGGCAATTTTATGTCTTCTGCCTTCGCCCAACGCCACGCAATACCCCTGGTGATGCTTGCTCAACCAGTAACCGTACGAGTGGTGAATGGGTCAACACTGCCCTCACAGATAACACATCAGAACATCCTTTTTTGTTTGTCTATGTCACCATCTCATCAGGAGATTATATCTCTGCTCGTCATTCCTGAGGGAATTGATGAGGTCCTGTTAGGGATACCTTGGCTACGGTACCACTCTCTTCATATTGAGTGGTCCACAGACAGAATTTTGGGATGGGGTGAATCTTGTGGGGCTAGATGTTAGAGGGAAAGCATTCAGGTTGCTACTACTGACCTGCAGATCTATCCTCTCTCCCAATCAATATTGACGTGTTCTCCAAAAAGGCTGCGGAAACCCTTCCATCTCACCGCCCTTATGACTGTCTTATTGACCTCTTGCCTGGTGCTGAGCTTCCCCGGGGTCGAGTCTATCCGTTATCTCTCCCGGAGATGGAGGCAATGTCACAGTATATCCAAGAAATCTGGCTAGAGGATTCATTAGGAAGTCAGTGTCTCCTGCAGGAGCTGGGTTCTTCCTCATGCAGAAGAAGAATGGGGAACTACGTCCATGCATAGACTACAGGGGTCTTAACGTCATCACTGTTAAGAACAAATATCCCCTGCCCTTGATATATGAGCTCTTTGATAGGCTTTGGGGACCAAGGGTATTTACTAAACTAGATCTGCGGGGTGCTTACAACCTGATTCACATCCATGAGGGGGACGAATGGAAGACGGTGTTGAACACCAGGGATGGGCACTATGAATATCTAGTGATGCCCTTTGGGCTCTCTAATGCCCCAGCCGTTTTCCAAGACTTTGTTAATGATATCTTCCAGGATATGCTCTCCACCTCTGTAGTAGTCTATCTGGATGATATTCTCATCTACTCTCCAGATATTGTCTCCCACTGGAGAGATGTGTGCACAGTCTTCAACCTCTTATGGGCAAATTCACTCTACGCCAAGTTGGAGAAATGTTTGTTTGAGCAGGAGTCCTTACGTTTCCTGGGCTATATCATCTCCGCCCAGGGATTGGCTATGGATTCTGCCAAACTACAGACTGTGATGGACTGGCAAGAACCCCATTCTCTTAAAGCATTGCAGCACTTTATGGGGTTCATTAACTATTATCGCCGGGTCATTCCTCATTTCTCAACTTTGGTAGCTCCCTTGGTAGCCCTCACCAAGAAGGCAGCAGATCCCAAATTGTGGTCTGAGGAGGTTTCCAAGGCCTTCACTTCACTTGGAGGTGGATGCCTCATCCGTTGGTGCTGGAGCAGTCCTTTTCCAAAAGGATGCTCAAGGTCAGAAGCATCCTTGCTTCTTCTTTTCCAAGACCTTCTCACCAGCGGAGAGGAATTATTTAATCAGGGACAGGGAGTTGCTGGCAATGAAGTTGGTTTCGCTGAAGTCTGTGCCTCCGGGCAAGACTTTTGTTCCATCAAATCTGCATCCGGAAGTTCTCTCTTGGGCTCACTCATCCAGGGTGGGTGGATATTTTGGGACAGCTGAGCTGCTGGCGAGGACATACTGGTGGCCGCATATGGCCCGTGACATTGGAGACTTTGTTCGGGTGTGTGTTTCCTGCGCGAAGAAGAAGTATCCTCGACAATGGCCTGCTGGGTTGCTTCACCCCCTGCCGATGGCAGACAGTCCCATGGGCTTACTCAAGTCTCGTAGCTGCAGCATTATGTGGGTGATTACCAACCATTTTTCCAAAATGATGCACTTGGTGCCTCTTCCATGGCTTCCTTCTGCACGGGCTCTGGCAGAGTTGTTTATTAAACATATCTTTTGCTTACACGGTATGCCGGACAAAATTGTCAGGGCCCCAGTTTTGGTCTCAATTCTGGAGAGAGCTTTGTCGAGAGACTCCATTCCTCCTTAATTATGGTCAGCATCCGTGGGTTCCTGTGCCTATGCCCGTGTCTTCCGCTGACTCCAGGGTGGCAGACTGGGTTGTGGAGGCACGGGACATTTGGGACCGCACTCAGGATTCCATCCGGGCCTCCAAGGAGAGAATGAGGTCCTCCGTCGATGCACATCGGCGCCCCACTCCGACCTTTGCTCCTGGCGACTTAGTGTTGTTTTCCGCCCATAACATCAGGCTGCAAGTAGATCCCAATAAGTTTGCACCTCGCTACTTGGGTCCCTTCAAAGTCCTCGAACAGGATAACCCTGTGGTCTACCGTCTTGCCCTTCCTCCACGCCTAGGTATCACAGACATCTTTCATGTGTCCCTCTTAACCCTGCTGTTCTGTTCGGTCTGGGGAGACCTATTTTGAACTTTGGTATTTTTTTTGGGGTGTTCAAGATGCGGTTCTGAAACTTGTGGTTGATTGACTTAAATGAGGATGGGTCGGTCGGCCACGGGTTTCAGAGCCGCATCTTGAATATTTTAAAGAATATTGAAGTTCAAAGTCGGTCATTTTTGACCAACAGAACAGCAGGGTTAAAGCCCATACACATGTCCCGGTTTTCCGAGTCATCTGCCGGGACATCGGGTTTGTCTACGGACAATTATGAGGTGAACGCTATTTTGGGGTGCAAGGTGGTACGTGGCAAAAAATTTTATTTGGTGGACTGGAGGGGTTATAGCCCAGAAGACAGGTCCTGGGAGCCTGCTCAGCACATTCGAGCTCCGCAACTCATTGCTGCCTTCGAGCATAGCGAAGCCCAGGGAGGGGGGGAAGTCCTAGGAGAGCGGTTAGTGTTAGGTGTTGAGTTCCCGCCGCTGCCCAGGGGGAATCTCGAATCATGTCTGCTGCGGTCTCCCATTCTACATCACCCGCAGTGGATCCTGCTCAGCGGAGATTTCAGTCCCGGCGTCTCTCTCAGTCTGATACTGTGCAAAGGGTTACTGCTGCCTTTCCAGGCTCTGCTTTTGTGGCCAGCACTGTTCAGCGGTGAGCAGGCTTTTCTGGGACTAAGTCCTGCTTTACACACACTGAGCATGCCCACGGGAGGACCTCTCATTGGAGGTTGGTGGTCTCAGGCCCTGTAGCAGCTCCCATTGGTTCTCCAGGAAGGTCCTGAAGAGCTGCAACTATAAAACATTCACATGGCCGCACGGCCATGCCCTAGTATTAACCTATGTTATGAACTTTGCTACATTGTGGTCTTGGCTGTATGTGGTCAGGGTTGGCTGAAATAAGCCCCTAGAATACCAGCACTTCCAGTGAGGAGTTTTGTGTGTGTGAATTCAGGCCTGGCGTATAGCCTCTAGAATTCCAGCTCCACTGGAGGGGAGTTGTTGTGTGCTATGCTGACTGCATGACCACAGTTTGCTTTCGGCTCTATTAGGTAGCTGTGATCTTAAAATGTTCCTCAAAGTTGAATATGAGGTTTAATATGAGGTTTAATATGAGGTTTAATATGAGGTTTAATATGAGGTTTCTGGGCTCCGCAGCTTCTGGGTCTTAGGTAGCTCCAGTGCCAGACTGTTGAATGCTGGATTTCTGAGTGCCTGACTCGCGGCCAGTCAGTCATCCGGCACTGGCACTTGCAAAGCATGAGAAACAGCTGCTGTGAATTCATGTGATCTTACTGGTTTTTTTTACAATTAAAATACTAATTGAAAAATACCAAGTGAGGGTTCCTTGTAATTTTTGTAATCAGCAGAGGAAAAGCTAATGGCTGAGCTAATGTTAACATTCTGAGCCAATAACATCCATGTGTCTGGTCAAACTGTCAGAAACAGACTCCATGAGTATGATATGAGTGCCCGAAGTCCACAAGTGGGTGTTGTGCTTACACCATGCAGGGCAATTGGCATTTACAGTACAGAGAACATCAAGATTGGCAGATTTGACATTGGCACCTTGTGCTCTTCACAGATGAAAGCAGGTTCACACTGAGCACATGTAACAGACGTGACAGAATCTAGATATGCCGTAAAGAACATTCTGCTGCCTGCAACATCTTCCAGCATGACTGGTTTGGCAGTGAGTCAGTAATGTTGTGGTAAAGCATTTCTTTGGGGGGCCACATAACCCTCCAAGGGCTAGCCATAAGTACCCTGACTGCCATTAGATACTTGGATGAGATCATCAGACCCATTGTGAGACCATATGCAAGTGCAGTGGGCCCTGGGTTCCTTCTGATGCATGACAATGCTCAACCTCATGTTCCTGAAGTGTGTCAACATTTCCTGCATGATAAAGGAATTGATGGTATGGACTGGCCTACTCATTCTCCAGACCTGAATCCAATAAAGCACATCTGGGACATCATCTTTTGTTCCATTCACCAATACCATATTGCACCACAGACTGTACAGAAGTTGACGGATGCTTTAATCCAGGTCTGGGAGGAGATCCCTCAGGAGAACATCTGCCACCTCATCAAGAGCATGCCCAGGTGTTGTAGGGAGGTCATATAGACACGTGAAGGCCACACACACTACTGAGCATCATTTCCTAGTCTTGAGGCATTTCCACTGAAGTTAGATAAACCTGTAATTTGATTTTCCACTTTGATTTTGAGTAATTTTTCAAATCCAGAATGCTCAACTAATGCTTGAGGTTTGTCATGACAATGATCAAGAAGGGTACTGACTTTTCATCTTGGTCTACTAAAGTTGTTGATGCTTTTGCTGCTCTCAAGATAGTCTCTTTTAATGCTCCTATCCTCAGTCAACATGATGCTGGTTTGCCGTTTGTGGTTGAGGTAGACAATTCTTCTGTGGGGATGGGTGCTGTTCTTTCAAAGAAGAAGGATGGTTAATTTCATCCTTGTGCTTTTTTTTCTCGGAAATTCTCACAAGCAGAGTCCACCTATGATATAGGTGATTTGTATCGCTTGGCTGTTGATAGAGCTTTAAAGGAATGAAGGTATTGGTTGGAGAGGGCTAGGTATAGAGTGATGGTCTTTACTGATCACAAAAATTTACTGTATGTTGACACCACTAAGTGCTTGAGTACTTGACAAGCCTGGCGGGCCCTCTTTCGCTCAGTTTGATTTTTGTGTGACATATCTCCCTGTTACTAAGTATGATAAGGCTGGTGATTTATCACATAGTTTTGTTCTGAAGTTGAGGGACAAAAATCCAATCAAAATTGTTAGTGAAAGGGGTGGTGGTGGGTGCTCTGGGGATTGATTTGAGTCAGCGCATTGTGGTAGCTCAGGTTGGTGCACCAGAGGACTTGCCATTCAGAAAGCTTTTTGTGCTGTCCTCACTTCGCAGTGATATTCTTAATTAAGTGCATGACTCTGTGTTTTCTGGACAACCTGGCTCTTCTCTCACCTGGAGAGCAGTTTATAGTTCCTTTTGGTGGCAAAGTGTTCAAAAGGATATTGATGAATATGTCTGTAAGTGCTGAGTTTGCGCCAGGTCTAAAGCATCTCGCCAGGCCCCGGCTGGGTTTCTTTTGCCCAACGAGGTTCTGTCTCAACCTTGGACTCATTTGTCCATAGAATTTCATCAGGGATGTGCCTAATTCTGGTGGTAATATTGTAGTATGGGTGGTGGTGGACCCTTTCAGCAAGATGGTTCAATTGGTTCCTCTACTAAAATTGCCTATTGCTAAGAGTTTAGCTACAATGTTTATATCTCACTAGCTATTGAACCCTTTCTACGCCCGGGTGGCGAGCATTTATATTGGTATATGGTCTCCATCCTGGTATGTGCTGCTCCATCCTGCGCCCCCATCCTGTCATGTGCTGCTCCCATCCTGCGTCCCCATCCTGTCATGTGCTGCTCCCATCCTGCGCCCCCATTCTGACATGTGCTGCTCCCATCCTGCGCCCCCATTCTGACATGTGCTGCTCCCATCCTGCGCCTCCATTCTGACATGTGCTGCTCCCATCCTGCGTCCCCATCCTGTCATGTGCTGCTCCCATCCTGCGTCCCCATCCTGTCATGTGCTGCTCCCATCCTACGCCCCCAGTCTGACATGTGCTGCTCCCATCCTGCGCCCCCGTTCTGTCATGTGCTGCCCTATTCTGTCATGTGCTGCTCCCATCCTGTGCCCCCGTTCTGTCATGTGCTGCTCCTATCCTGCGCCACCGTTCTTTAATTTGCTGCTCCCATCCATATGCCCCATACGCTGCTCCATAAAAGTTTATGGCCCCCATAAAATGCTCCATAGTATATGCCCCGTACACTGCTCCATAAAGGTTGATGGCCCCCATAAGATGCTCCATAGTATATGCCCCCATACACTGCTCCATAAAGGTTTATGGCCCCCATAAGATGCTCCATAGTATATGCCCCCGTACACTGCTCCATAAAGGTTTATGGCCCCCATAAGATGCTCCATAGTGTATGCCCCGTACGCTGTTCCATAAAGGTTTATGGCCCCATAAGATGCTCCATGGTATATGCCCCCGTACACTGCCCCATTATGGTTTATGGCCCCCATAAGATGCTCCATAGTGTATGCCCTGTACACTGCTCCAATATGGTTTATAGCCCCCATAAGATGCTCCATGGTATATGCCCCCGTACACTGCTCCATTATGGTTTATGACCCCATAAGATGCTCCATTGTATATGCCCTTGTACACTGCTCCATTATGGTTAATGGCCCCCATAAGATGCTCCATAGTGTATGCCCCGTACGCTGTTCCATAAAGGTTTATGGCCCCCATAAGATGCTCCATACTATATGCCCCCGTACACTGCTCCATTATGGTTTATGGCCCCATAAGATGCTCCATTATGGTTTATGGCCCCATAAGATGCTCCATTGTATATGCCCCGTATGCTGCTGTAATATATAAAAAAAAAATACCATACCCACCTATCGTCACTGGGCGCCGAGTGCTGGGGGGCCTGAGCAGGCGGGGACACCGACGCGCTGTGGGGGTCAGGTGCCGGTATCGCCGTCAGCTCTGGCCCCTCAGCATATTCATCTGGCCCCGTTCCACTGCTGCGCACTACCATCTTCCTGGTCCTCTGGCTGTGACTGGTCAGTCAGAGGGCGGCGCAGGCGTGCATTAAGCGCGTCATCGCGCCCTCTAAACTGCAGGTCACAGGCCGAGGACCGGGAAGATGGTGGCGCACAGCGGTGGAACGGGGCCAGGTGAATATAGCTCATACTTACCCTCCTGGTGGTCCCTGCTTCTCTGTTGGAGATCGCGGTGTGCCTTCAGTGTTTACGCATACCGCGATCTCCTGGGAGCGTCACTCTGTGGGGGCCAGACTGCGCCGGCGCTTGCGCTTGCGCAGTCTATAAAGGCTTCGGACAGAGTGACGCTCCCAGCGTTATATTATAGATGTTGTTAAGTTACTTGGTGTTCCTAAAAACATTATTTCCAATAGAGGGGTTTAGTTTAAGGTTAGTTTAAACCAGTCAGTGAAAGACCAGCAAGGATTTATCTCTCTGCTGTTTATGTTCTTTGTCCTGCACCTATCTTCTGTTTCTTTTTAGGAAGTAGGTTGCATTTTCTCCAATAGTGCATACTTAATCATTTATTTTGTATTCCATGGTTATTTGTATTCACTCTGGTATGACTTTCTACTGTATGTCAGCACACTTTCACTTGTGTAGGTAATTTACACTCTGCTCTGCCCTCTCATTCTTTTGGAGGAATGTGAAGCAATTAGGTCCAAGTTGCCATCATCTAGCCTGTAAATAGGACTATCTCAGCTCATGCAGGATTTACTAGGAACTGTGAGGTCAGGATCTCTTGTCTGTACAGTAACCACAGGTTCAGTTCCAGTTTTATTGTGTTACCTATTTTCCAGAGTGAGTTGCTATTATAACATTAGTGTTGTATTGTCTGTGTATTTAAGATTGTTGATGATTCATAATGTGGTGATCGAAATAGCTTCTGCATATTAATTGAAGAGAAATGGTGAAAGGATGTAGCCTTGTTGGATGCTTCACTCTACTTGGAACCAAGTTTGTCACTCTGTTCCGCTTTGCATTGTTGCTTCTTAGTTGATGTAAAGGTTCCTATTGAGGCTGATAAGATGGTTCAGCACACCTACATCCTTCATGGTATTCTAAATTACAGGGTCTCATAATGAATTGGGGGAAGGAGAGGATGATACAGGGTCTTTTAAAGAATTGTGTGTTAAGAAAATGACACAGGTCAGAGGCTAGTAATGTATTTTGGGGAAGAGTCACAGTAGCTAATTTATACTTATAGGGAGTGGAAAAGTGATTAATGATAATTATAGTTAATGGGGTTCTCAGTTCTTTTTTACAGATTTATAGATTTATATTTTGAATAGTGTGCGGCTAATTGTATATTAGGTGGGATCTATATTTGAACTCAAGAATGCAGTGTTGAGGATTTATTATTCAGTATGGAAATGTAAATATACAGTATACCCTTGTTATTTTCAGGGCCATAGTGATCAGTGTGGTAAGACAAGTCTTGGCTGCAAGATGTTGACATAAAAGTCTGACCAGATGAAAAAGAAAAAAAAAATTATCTAATTAGATGATACATTTCCTGTAAGGTAATGGATGTACAGTTAGGTCCATATATATTTGGACAGAGACAACATTTTTCTAATTTTGGTTATAGACATCACCACAATGAATTTTAAACAAAACAATTCAGATGCAGTTGAAGTTCAGACTTTCAGCTTTCATTGGAGGGTATCCACATTAAAATTGGATGAAGGGTTTAGGAGTTTCAGCTCCTTAACATGTGCCACCCTATTTTTAAAGGGACCAAAAGTAATTGGACAATTGACTCCAAGGCTATTTCATGGACAGGTGTGGGCAATCCCTTCATTATGTCATTCTCAATTAAGCAGATAAAAGGCCTGGAGTTGATTTGAGGTGTGGTGCTTGCATTTGGAAGGTTTTGCTGTGAAGTAAACATGCGGTCAAAGGAGCTCTCCATGCAGGTGAAACAAGCCATCCTTAAGCTGCGAAAACAGAAAAAACCCATCCAAGAAATTGCTACAATATTAGGAGTGGCATAATCTACAGTTTGGTACATCCTGAGAAAGAAAGAAAGCACTGGTGAACTCATCAATGCAAAAAGACCTGGGCGCCCACGGAAGACAACAGTGGTGGATGATCGCAGAATAATCTCCATGGTGAAGAGAAACCCCTTCACAACAGCCAACCAAGTGAACAACACTCTCCAGGAGGTCGGCGTATCAATATCCAAATCTACCATAAAGAGAAGACTGCATAAAAGTAAATACAGAGGGTTCACTGCATGGTGCAAGCCACTCATAAGCATCAAGAATAAAAAAGCTAGACTGGACTTTGCTAAAAAACATCTAAAAAAGCCAGCACAGTTCTGGAAGAACATTCTTTGGACAGATGAAACCAAGATCAACCTCTACCAGAATGATGGAAAAAGAAAAGTATGGCGAAGGCGAGGTACAGCTCATGATCCAAAGCATACCACATCATCTGTAAAACACAGCGGAGGCAGTGTGATGGCTTGGGCATGCATGGCTGCCAGTGGCACTGGGTCACTAGTGTTTATTGATGATGTGACACAGGACAGAAGCAGCTGAATGAATTCTGAGGTATTAAGAGCCATACTGTGTGCTCAGATCCAGCCAAATGCAGCCAAACTGATTGGTCGTCATTTCATACTACCGATGGACAATGACCCAAAACATAAAGCCAAAGCAACCCAAGAGTTTATTAAAGCAAAGAAGTGGAATATTCTTGAATGGCCAAGTCAGTCACCTGATCTCAATCCAATTGAGCATGCATTTCACTTGTTAAAGACTAAACTTCAGACAGAAAGGCCCACAAACAGCAACTGAAAACCACCGCAGTAAAGGCCTGGCAGAGCCTCAAAAAGGAGGAAACACAGCGTCTGGTGATGTCCATGAGTTCAAGACTTCAGGCAGTCATTGCCAACAAAGGGTTTTCAACCAAGTACTAAAAATGAACATTTTATTTAAAATTTTTGAATCTGTCCAATTACTTTTGGTCCCTTTAAAAACAGGGTGGCACATGTTAAGGAGCTGAAACTCCTAAAACCTTCATCCAATTTTAATGTGGATACCCTCAAATGAAAGCTGAAAGTCTGAACTTAAACTGCATCTGAATTGTTTTGTTTATAATTCATTGTGGTAATGTCTATGACCAAAATTAGAAAAATGTTGTCTCTGTCCAAATATATGTGGGCCTAACTGTAAATATTCTTTATCTACATTTTATGACTTGCAGAGAGATGATGGAAATAATACTCTTCAAAATGATAGAATCTGTAACGAATGGAAGCGGAGGCACAGTTGGTGAAGCAAACATTCTTTTAATGAAATTTTTGTGGAACCACAATACCACTATCCCGGGTAAAGGGCTCTGAAGGGGATGTAATTATGCAAACCCCAAACACCCAAAGCAAGACCCCTCAAACAGGGCCAGTTTGGAATGCCTAAGGGACACAAGGTGCTACCTCCAGTTAGACCCAGAACATGTGGAAGCTGACCCAACGGGACAGGTAGGCTGGCAGGAATTGCAGAAGGCGGAGAACTTGGCAGGTGGCAAACAGCTGGAGTGGGTAACGGGCAGTAACTGGCAGACACTGGTGCAGAAAATACTGGCGTAGTCCAGAGAGATATGGAGAGACTTGGCGAGCTCACTCGCACCCTCAGGGCCGCTACAGGAGACCCACGGACCGTGCACAGTGTCCAGGAAGCAGGGGCAGGAGCCGGCAGTGCAGGACAAGGGACGGGAACCCCAGAAGACCGGCATCCTCGCTGGGCACCGGTCCAAAGTGACAGCCCCGATGCACCAGGTGGGTAACAGGAAGCGGACTGGGCTCGGGGCAGAGTTGCTACATAATCTTTCATGAACTATATTGGTGCAATTGTCCACCATATTGCAAGTAACACAGAGTAATGAATGTCCAAAGCACCTGATATTCTCCTCAAAAACTTCTTTATTGGTTATAGCATGCAAAAACGCTTAAGCCACACACGGCCTTTCTCAAACAAAACAGATAAACATATGCACAGACATATAATGTCATTTATAGTTATTCATCAATGGGACACTGCTCCTGACTCCTTCCATTGACCCTACCTCTATTTTCATAGAAAGACTAGATACAAAGAGAAAGATTACAATAAACATTAATAACCAATTGATGAAAAGAGTCTGTAGGTACTAATAGCTCAGCACATCATCAGTGTCATCCATATTATGAAAACGTCATCACTGTTGAAAGATGCACACATTCCAGATGGGAGGTAAATCCTTCTAATATCAATCAATAAAGGTCTCACCCCAGATAACTGCTTATTACTAATCAATATATAATTGAGGTGTGTTTAAAATATCTTTGAGCAAAATAAATGAAATTCTTTTTTCTATTAAAAAGCCCTCCTACTCTGCTACCATTACCTGTATTAAATGTACCTGTTTGAACTCATTACTTGTATAAAAGACACCTGTCCACATACTCAATCAATCATACTCCAACCTCTCCACCATTGCCAAGACCAAAAAGCTGTCTAATGACACCAGGGACAAAATTGTAGACCTGCACAAAGCTGGGATGGGCTATGGGACAATAGGCAATTAGGTTGGTGAAGAGGCAACTTTTGGTGCAATTATTAGAAAATGGAAGAAGCACAAGATGATTGTTAGTCTTCCTCAATCAGGGGTTTCATGCAAGATCTCGTCTTGTGGTCTAACTATGATTTTGAAAAAGGTCAGGAATTAGCACAGAACTACACAGGAGTACCTGGTCAATGACCTGTCGAGAGCTGGGACCACAGTCTCAAACATTACTGTTTGTAACACACTACACCATCATGGATTAAAATCCTGCAGGGTGTGCATGTTTCCCCTGCTCACGCCAGTACAGGCCCAGGCCCGTTTGAAGCTCGCGAATGACCATCTAGATGATGAAGACGAGGCACGGGAGATGGTCATGTGGTCAGATGAGTCCATAATAGAGCTTTTTGGTATCAACTCCACTCACCGTGTTTGGAGAAAGAAGAAAGATGAGTACAACCCCAAGAACACCATCTCAACCGTGAAGTATGGTGGGGAAACATCATACTTTGGAGGTGCTTTTCAGCAAAGGGGACAGGATGACTGCATTGTATTGAAGGAAGGATGGATGGGGTCATGTATTACGAGATTTTGGTCAACAACCTCCTTACCTCAGTAAGAACATTGAAGATGGGTCGTGGCTGGGCCTTCCAGCATGGCAATGACCCAAAACACACAGGCAGGGCAACTGAGAAGTGCATCCATAACAAGCATTTCTAGGTCCCAGAGTTACTTAGCCAGTGTACAGACCTGAACCCAATAGAAAATCTTTGGAAGGAGCTGAAACGCAATGTTGCCCAGCGAGAGCCCTGAAACCTGAAAGATCTGGAGGAGCTCTGTATGGAGGAATGGGCCAAAATCCCTGCTGCAGTGTGTGCAAACTTAGTCAAGAACTAAAAGAAACATTTTACCTCTGTAATTATAAACACAGGTTTCTATACCAAATATTAAGTTCTGTTTTTCTATTGTATAAAATTCTTATTTCATGCTATAAAATGCAAATTAATTATGTAAAAATCATGCAATGTGATTTTCTGGATTTTTTAAAAGATTCTGTCTCTCACAGTTGAACTGTACCTACGATAAAAATTACACACCTCTCCATTCTTTTTAGGTGGGAAAACTGGCAAAATCATCAGTGTATTAAATACTTATTTTCTTCACTGTAATTAGTTATGCAGATTCTTGTCATGTCACTGCATTGTTACTGTTTTGCTCTTTAAAAATCTAAATTTAAATTTTTACTTTTTTTAATTATTTGTAAATCCACCTTTGACTTTCAACACTGCTTGAATCTTTCTGGGCATGCTCTCTATCAGATCATAAGCATGTCTCAACTAAAATCCGATCCCAGTTCTTTTGAAAAATTGGTTGTCTGGTTGACTCACTTGGGTACTGTATGTACACAACTTTTTCTTCAACTCTACTCACAAGTTGAGGTCTTGGTGCTGTCGGGGCCAATCCAGTACCTCTACTTCACTGTCATTGAACCATTCCTTCCCCAATCTCGACTTATGCATTGAGTCGTTGTCCTGCTGCAATACTATGTCATCCTTTTCATACCCTTAATGCTCAAGTGTACAAAGTATCTCATCCTGTAGGATACTCACATATAGCTCATCATTGAGACCACTACCAATCCTGGTCAATTATCCAATTAATAGCCTTAGGCTGTGAAACAATCCTATATTAGCAGACTCCCTCCACTGAACTTGAAAGTTTCTTCAATTTCTCAATCCATTTGAACCTTTTTTCCCTTGTTTCTTCTAAACCTATTTACATTGACTTTCATCTCATCCCTCCAAATAACCCGTTTTCAATCTTCTACTGTCCACTGTTCAAACATTTTTACAAACTCAAGTTGACACTTCTTATGACAATATTAAGGTCTCTACCTCTTCATCTTTTTTGGAGCTACCATTCTAGACTTGTGTAATATGCATCACACAGTGTTTGCATGGACATCTGTGATCTCACTATTATAATGCATATGTGCCACCTCCACGACCACGTTTCTCGCGCCAGAACTGATAAACCTTGTGATGAGCCGACTTGTTGAATCCGATATGTTGCCTGTACGTCCACCTCTTGGCTTTAGACATGATGCAATTTGGCATTTTTCTTGGCTGAGAGACCACTGTTGATGAGATGGATGATGCTGTTTCTCTTTTTTGTGAAATGCCTGCTTCGAACTGGTAACCATTCGCTTGGGAATAAACCTAATAACACTGAGCTATTAGAGAATGTGAGAACAGTTTGTATTTCCTAGTACACAATATTTTTTAACCACCATGACCAAAACGGTAACAATGCAGTAGCATAACAGGAATCTGCATAACTAATCATATGCTAAATAGTTGTGTAGCATGAAATGGGGCGGAAGCTGGAGGCAAGGCATTCGTCTTTTTTCATGCAGCATTAGAAAGAGTATGGGTCCTGGCTGGATGTGTGGACTTATGCTGTGAGAGTCTTACAGCCGTGCAAGCCATATGTAGCCACTGTGTTTCATAGTTTAATGAGGGAGACTTCCATTCCAAACCAAACTCTTTACTGAGTGCTAACTTAATAAAGGTTTTATACAAGGGATAGTGGGTACAAAGTCAGTTCTCCTCCGGATCACACTATCCTTCAGCCTTAGTTTCTTCTCACTTACTCAAATTTATGTATGAGATACTCAAGATGATTGTCTATAAAATGATGATAGTCACACGCTCAAAGCATTACTTGATTGTGATATGGAGCCTGAAATTCAAAAGTTCAAAACATTGTTGCCCTTTTGCTCGTCAGTGTATTTTCCTACCTTATTATCTATAGTGCTGTCTCTTATTACATAGCCTCCTCTCTTACTATCTCCAGCACTATCTTTTACTACACAGATACTTTTCTTTTTGATGTATATAGGAGTCCCTTATTACAAACTATCCTGCCTTATTATAGAAGATACCACTTGTTTTACTGTCTACAAAGAACATTTTTAAAGGGAATATGTAAGTTTCTGCTTCCTTACATTTCCTCTGTACTGGACTGATTTAACTGGCTTTTATATATACCTTCGGTGACTATGATAAACCTATTTCTATCAGGTTATCCCCTCCTTTTTAAAACAGAAATACAAGAACTCCATTTTTCTAATGGAATTAAAATAATGTAATGTGGTTATATTAACTGTAAATTGTTAGCACTCTGTATATTATATTATTTTATTTAATTTTATAAATTCACTTCACCCATATTTCTTTTAGCATACACAAGTATTAGTTGTTCTTATACACTAAAACTGTTCCTCACTGGACCTACTTTTTACTATTTCATAATACGTATATCCTATTTTTCTAGACACATGCACTTCTAGCATTTTACAACATAAGCTTCCATTAATAGGCACATTATATCTTTGACATTTTTTGGCCACATGCACTCAGCACTTCAATAACATGAGCCGCCTTTCCATTCACTTATATACACTGCTCCAAAAAATAAAGGGAACACTTAAATAATAGAATATAACTCCAAGTAAATCAAACTTCTGTGCAATCAAAATGTCCACTTAGGAGTAACACTGTTTGACAATCAATTTCACATGATGTTGTGCAAGTGGAATAGACAACAGATGGAAATTATTGGCAGTTATCAAGACACACTCAATAAAGGAGTGGTTCTGCAGGTGGAGACCACAGACCATATCTCAGTACCAATGCTTTCTGGTTGATGTTTTGGTCAATTTTGAATGTTGGTTGTGCTTTCACACTCATGGTAGCATGAGACGGACTCTACAACCCACACACGTGGCTCAGGTAGTCCAGCTCATCCACGATGACACATCAATGCAAGTTGTGGCGAGAAGGTTTGCTGTGTCTGTCAGCGTTGTGTCCAAAGGCTTGAGGCGCTACCAGGAGACAGGCCAGTACACCAGGAGATGTGGAAAGGGCCGTAGGAGTGCAACAACTTAGCAGCAGGACCGCTACCTCAGCCTTTGTGCAAGGAGGAATAGGAGGAGCACTGCCAGAGCCCTGCAAAATGACCTCCAGCAGGCCACAAATGTGCATGTGTCTGCACAAACAGTTAGAAACCGACACCATGAGGATGGTCTGAGTGCCAGATGTCCACAGATGGGGGTTGTGCTCACAGCCCAACACCATGCAGGATGCTTGGCATTTGCCACAGAACACCAGGATTAGCAAATTCGCCACTGGCACCCTGTGCTTTTCACAGATGAAAGCAGGTTCACACTGAGCACATGTGACAGATGTGAGAAAGTCTGGAGACGCCATGGAGAGCGATCTGCTGCCTGCAACATTCTTCAGCATGACCGGTTTGGCAGTGGGTTAGTAATGGTGTGGGGTGGCATTTCTCTGGAGGGCTGCACAGCCCTCCATATGCTCCACCGAGTTAGCCTGACTGCCATTAAATACCGAGATGAGATCCTCTTACCCCTTGTGAGACTATATGCTGGTGCGTAGGGTTGAGCAAAACGGATCGTTCATTTTCAAAAGTCGCCGACTTTTGGCACAGTCAGGTTTCATGAAACCCGACCCGATCCCTGTGTGGGGTCGGCCATGCGGTACGCGACTTTCGCGCCAAAGTCGCGTTTCAATGATACGAAAAGCACCATTTCTCAGCCAATGAAGGTGGACGCAGAGTGTGGGCAGCGTGATGACATAGGTTCTGGTCCCCACCATCTTACAGGAGGGCATTGCAGTGATTGGCTTGCTGTCTGCGGTGTCACAGAGGCTATAAAGGGGCGTTCCCGCTGACCGCCATGTTACTGCTGCTGATCTGAGCATAGGGATAGGTTGCTGCCGCTTCGTCAGAAGCAGGGATAGCGTTAGGCAGGGTCCATTAACCCCCAAACCGCTTGTGCTGTAGCGATTTCCACTGTCCAACACCACCTTTTGTTTGCAGGGACAGTGGAAGCTACATTTTTATTTCCTCAGCGCTGTAGCTCATTGGGCTGCCCTAGAAGACTCCCTGATAGCTGCATTGCTGTGTGTACGCCGCTGTGCAAACCAACTGCTTTTTTCAAAGCACAAATCCTGTTGTTCCTTCCTTTCTGCACAGCTATCTTGTTTGTTTGTCCACACTTTTGATTTAATTTGTGCAGCAGTCCACTTCTTGTTATTGATGCCTGCCATACCTTGCTGAGATTACTGCAGGGAGATAGTTATTGTAGGACAGTCCCTGTTCTTTTTTTTTTAATTCTCCCTGAAAAAAAAAAAGTGGGAGATTAATCTTGGCATTTGTGCTTGAGTGCCAGTCGTGTGTGCCATCTCTCTCCAATTGTGGGGCACAGAAAGCCTAGTGTCTATAATCCTTTTTTTTTTTTTTTTTTAATTCTCCCTAAAAAAAAAAGTAGTGGGAGATTAAGATTGGCATTTCTGCTAGAATGCCAGTCCTGTGTGTGCCATCTCTCTCCAATTTTGGGGCACAGAAAGCCTAGTGTGTAATACTGGCCCTGATTTCTTGGCAATTCTCCCTAACCAAAAAAAGGAGTGGGAGATTAAGATTGGCATTTCTGCTAGAGTGCCAGTCCTGTGTGTGCCATCTCTCTCCAATTTTGGGGCACAGAAAACCTAGTGTGTAATACTGGCCCTGATTTCTTGGCAATTCTCCCTAACCAAAAAAAGGAGTGGGAGATTAAGATTGGCATTTCTGCTAGAGTGCCAGTCCTGTGTGTGCCATCTCTATCCAATTTTGGGGCACAGAAAGCCTAGTGTGTAATACTGGCCCTGATTTCTTGGCAATTCTCCCTAACAAAAATAAAGTTGTGCGAGATTAACATTGGCATTTCTGCTAGAGTGCCAGTCCTGTGTGTGCCATCTCTCTCCAATTTTGGGGCACAGAAAGCCTAGTGTGTAATACTGGCCCTGATTTCTTGGCAATTCTACCTAACAAAAAAAGTAGTGGGAGATTAAGATTGGCATTTCTGCTAGAGTGCCAGTCCTGTGTGTGCCATCTCTCTCCAATTTTGGGGCACAGAAAGCCTAGTGTGTAATACTGGCCCTGACTTCTTGGCAATTCTCCCTAACCAAAAAAAGGAGTGGGAGATTAAGATTGGCATTTCTGCTAGAGTGCCAGTCCTGTGTGTGCCATCTCTCTCCAATTTTGGGGCACAGAAAGCCTAGTGTGTAATACTGGCCCTGATTTCTTGGCAATTCTCCCTAACAAAAATAAAGTTGTGGGAGATTAAGATTGGCATTTCTGCTAGAGTGCCAGTTCTGTGTGTGCCATCTCTCTCCAATTTGGGGGCACAGAAAGCCTAGTGTGTGATACTGGCCCTGATTTCTTGGCAATTCTCCCTAACAAAAAAAAGGAGTGGGAGATTAAGATTGGCATTTCTGCTAGAGTGCCAGTCCTGTGTGTGCCATCTCTCTCCAATTTGGGGGCACAGAAAGCCTAGTGTGTGATACTGGCCCTGATTTCTTGGCAATTCTCCCTAACAAAAAAAAGGAGTGGGAGATTAAGATTGGCATTTCTGCTAGAGTGCCAGTCCTGTGTGTGCCATCTCTCTCCAATTTTGGGGCACAGAAAGCCTAGTGTGTAATACTGGGCCTGATTTCTTGACAATTCTCCCAGAAACAAAAAAAAAGTGGTTGATTAAGATTGGCATTTGTGCTTGAGTGACAGTCCTGCGTGTGTGGCATCTCTCTCAAATTGTGGGCCACAGAAAGCCTAGTGTCTGCAATACTGTTTTTTTTTTAGTTTTTAATTCTCCCTTAAAAAAAAAAAATGGGAGATTAATATTGGCATTTTTGCTCGAGTGACAGTCCTGCGTGTGTGGCATCTCTCTCAAATTGTGGGCCACAGAAAGCCTAGTGTCTGCAATACTGTTTTTTTTTTTTTGGTTTTTAATTCTCCCTTTAAAAAAAAAAATGGGAGATTAACCCCTTCATGACCATGGGATTTTTCATTTTTTCGTGTTCGTTTTTCACTCCCCTCATTTCCAGAGCCATAACTTTTTTATTTTTCCGTCAATTTGGCCATGTGAGGGCTTATTTTTTGCGGGACGAGTTGTACTTTTGAACGACATCATTGGTTTTAGCATGTCGTGTACTAGAAAATGGGAAAAAAATTCAAAGTGCGGTGAAATTGCAAAAAAAGTGCAATCCCACACTTGTTTTTTGTTTGGCTTTTTTGCTAGGTTCACTAAATGCTAAAACTGACCTGCCATTATGATTCTCCAGGTCAGTATGAGTTCATAGACACCTAACTTGACTAGGTTATTTTTAATCTAAGTGGTGAAAAAAAATTCCAAACTTTGCTAAAAAAAAAAAAAAAAAATTGCGCCATTTTCCGATACTCGTAGCGTCTCCATTGTTTGTGATCTGGGGTCGGTTGAGGGCTTATTTTTTGCTTGCTGAGATGACGTTTTTAATGATAGCATTTCGGTGCAGATACATTCTTTTGATCGCTCGTTATTGCATTTTAATGCAATGTTGTGGCGACCAAAAAAACGTAATTCTGGTGTTTCGAATTTTTTTCCCGCTACACTTTTTAGCGATCAGGTTAATGCTTTTTTTTAATTGATAGATCGGGCGATTCTGAGCGCGGCAATACCAAATATGTGTAGATTTGATTTTTTTTTATTGATTTATTTTGATTGGGGCGAAAGGGGGGTGATTTAAACTTTTATATTTTTTTTATTTTTTTAACATTTTTTTCAACTTTTTTTTTTTACTTTTGCCATGCTTCAATAGCCTCCGTGGGAGGCTAGAAGCAGGCACAACGCGATCGCCTCTGCTACATAGCAGCGATCTGCTGATCGCTGCTATGTTAGTAGAAGAAAAAATACAGCACACTCGAAACTGGTATGATGCAAAAGGTATATGCCAGATTTATTCACGAACACAAGTCAACAATTGCCACTGTGATAATTCGTAGAGAGAAACCCGACGTTTCGACCCTCCCGGGTCTTATTCATGGGGTTACTTAGCTCTTTTGATACACAGACATAGGAGTGGCAGTGATAGAAGGCAAGACAATGGTCCTTTTAAGGCATAACCTTATAGTGGGTCCAGTAATTGATCCTGTGGTATAGGTAGAGGGGTCCTGTTTAGGGTGAGCCGCAGCATATAAAGAAGTCCTTATAATGGGTCCAGTGAATGCTCCTGTGGCATAAATAGAGGGATCCTGCTTAGGGTGGGCCGCAGCATGTAGAGCTGTCCTGCTCTGTCCTGTGTCCGGGGGTCAGCAGCGCATCCCGCGCCCAGCTGTGTTGTCCTGGATTGGAGGTGACCTCCTCACCCTAGCTGGAGGACTGAAACACTGATGGAGCATTGGCAAATCCGAATGGCATTACTAGATACTCAAAATGGCCCTCGGGCGTATTAAATGTAGTTTTCCACTCATCGCCTCACTTAATACGCACAAGATTATACGCACCACGAAGATCTATCTTGGTGAACCAACTAGCCCCCTTAATCCGAGCAAACAAATCAGATAACAATGGCAAGGGGTACTGAAATTTAACCGTGATCTTATTTAGAAGGCGGTAATCTATACAAGGTCTCAGTGAACCATCCTTCTTGGCTACAAAAAAGAACCCTGCTCCTAATGGCGACGATGACGGGCGAATATGCCCCTTCTCCAAAGACTCCTTCACATAACTCCGCATAGCGGCGTGCTCAGGCACAGATAAATTAAACAGTCGACCTTTTGGGAATTTACTACCAGGAATCAAATCGATAGCACAATCACAATCCCTATGCGGAGGTAGGGTATCGGACTTGGGCTCATCAAATAAATCCCGGTAATCAGACAAGAACTCAGGAACCTCAGAAGGGGTGGATGACGAAATAGTCAGAAATGGGACATCACCATGTACCCCCTGACAACCCCAGCTTGACACAGACATGGATTTCCAATCTAATACTGGATTATGAACTTGTAGCCATGGCAACCCCAACACGACCACATCATGCAGATTATGCAACACCAGAAAGCGAATAACCTCCTGATGTGCAGGAGCCATGCACATGGTCAGCTGGGTCCAGTACTGAGGCTTATTCTTGGCCAAAGGCGTAGCATCAATTCCTCTCAATGGAATAGGACACTGCAAGGGCTCCAAGAAAAACCCACAACGCCTAGCATACTCCAAGTCCATCAAATTCAGAGCAGAGCCTGAGTCTACAAATGCCATGACAGAATATGATGACAAAGAGCAGATCAAGGTAACAGACAGAAGAAATTTTGACTGTACTGTACCAATGCTAGCAGACCTAGCGAACCGCTTAGTGCGCTTAGGACAATCAGAGATAGCATGAGTGGAATCACCACAGTAGAAACACAGCCCATTCAGACGTCTGTGTTCTTGCCGTTCAACTCTGGTCAAAGTCCTATCGCACTGCATAGGCTCAGGTTTAAGCTCAGGTAATACCGCCAAATGGTGCACAGATTTACGCTCGCGCAAGCGTCGACCGATCTGAATGGCCAAAGACATAGACTCATTCAGACCAGCAGGCATAGGAAATCCCACCATGACATCCTTAAGGGCTTCAGAGAGACCTTTTCTGAAAATAGCTGCGAGCGCACCTTCATTCCACTGAGTGAGTACGGACCACTTTCTAAATTTCTGACAATATACCTCTATTTCATCCTGACCCTGACACAGAGCCAGCAAATTCTTCTCTGCCTGATCCACAGAATTAGGCTCATCGTACAGCAATCCGAGTGCCAGGAAAAATGCATCAATATTACTTAATGCAGGATCTCCTGACGCAAGAGAAAATGCCCAGTCCTGAGGGTCGCCACGCAAAAAAGGAATAACGATCCTAACTTGTTGAACTGGGTCACCAGAGGAGCGAGGTTTCAAAGCCAGAAACAGTTTACAATTATTTTTGAAACTCAGAAATTTAGTTCTATCTCCAAAAAACAAATCAGGAATAGGAATTCTCGGTTCTAACATAGAATTCTGAACCACAAAGTCTTGAATACTTTGTACTCTTGCCGTGAGCTGATCCACACATGAAGACAGACCTTTAATGTCCATTGCTACACCTGTGTCCTGAACCACCCAAATGTCTAGGGGGAAAAAAGGCAAAACACAGTGCAGAGAAAAAAAAATGGTCTCAGAACTTCTTTTTTCCCTCTATTGAGAATCATTAGTACTTTTGGCCTCCAGTACTGTTATGAAAGGTAATTCAGTACCACAATGGACATAGAGGTCAGCGCACATACAGTGACCTGGCAATAACCCAAAAAACAAGAACGAGCTCTGAGACGTGGGAACTCTGTTGACCGCAATCCCTAATCCTCTCCAACCACACTAAAGGCAGCCGTTAATTGCGCCTAACGCTCCCTATGGAACTCAGCACGGCCTGAGAAACTAGCTAGCCTGAAGATAGAAAATAAGCCTACCTTGCCTCAGAGAAATACCCCAAAGGAAAAGGCAGCCCCCACATATAATGACTGTGAGTTAAGATGAAAAGACAAACGTAGAGATGAAATAGATTTAGCAAAGTGAGGCCCAACTTTCTGAACAGAGCGAGGATAGGAAAGGTAACTTTGCGGTCAACACAAAACCCTACAAAAACCACGCAAAAGGGGCAAAAAGACCCTCCGTACCGAACTAACGGCACGGAGGTACACCCTCTGCGTCCCAGAGCTTCCAGCAAGAAGTAAACAACAAATTGACAAGCTGGACAGAAAAAAACAGCAAACAAATAGCAAAGAGGAACTTAGCTATGCAGAGCAGCAGGCCACAGGAACGATCCAGGAGGAAACAGGTCCAATACTAGAACATTGACTGGAGGCCAGGATCAAAGCACTAGGTGGAGTTAAATAGAGCAGCACCTAATGACTTCACCACATCACCTGAGGAAGGAAACTCAGAAGCCGCAGTACCACTTTCCTCCACCAACAGAAGCTCACAGAGAGAAACAGCCGAAGTACCACTTGTGACCACAGGAGGGAGCTCTGCCACAGAATTCACAACACTTCAGTGCCAGTCGTGTGTGCCATCTCTCTCAAATTATTGGCCACAGAAAGCCTAGTGTCTGTTTTTTTTTTATTTTGGTTTTTAAATTCTCCCTGAAAAAAAATAAATAGTGGGAGATTAATATTGGCATTTGTGCTTCAGTGCAAGTCGTCTGTGCCATCTCTCTCAAATTGTTGGCCACAGAAAGCCTAGTGTCTGTTTTTTTTATTTTGGTTTTTAAATTCTCCCTGAAAACAAAAAAAATAGTGGGAGATTAATATTGGCATTTGTGCTTCAGTGCCAGTCGTGTGTGCCATCTCTCTCAAATTGTGGGCCACAGAAAGCCTAGTGTCTGTTTTTTTTATTTTGGTTTTTAAATTCGCCCTGAAAACAAAAAATAGTGGGAGATTAATATTGGCATTTGTGCTTCAGTGCCAGTCCTGCGTGTGTGGCATCTGTCTCATTTTGTGCCACAGAAAACCGAGTGTGTAACATTGTGCATGATTTTCCTTGCAGTCTCACCCACCTATAAAGGGATATCTAAATCATACAGAAGTTTGAGTTCACCTTGTAAGTTGTTTTACAGTAACAAATACCGTTACTTTGGTTACGTTTTTAAAACAATGAAGAAGTCTGGTGGAAGAGGTCGTGGCAGTGGGCGTTCATTGCCAGCTGGTAATGATGGTAGTGGTGGTGGAGCATCAGGTGGTCATGGGAAAAACAATATAGCATCTAAGTCTCGAGCTGTGGAGCCAGGTTCGTCGTCTGGCTACACAAGGCCTCGAATGCTCCCTTTTCTGTGAGTAGGAAAACCGCTTTTAAAGCCGGAGCAGCAAGAGCAAGTTTTGGCTTTCCTTGCTGACTCAGCCTCTAGCTCTTTTGCCTCCTCTTTTGAAACTGGTAAATGTAAAAGCAGCGTGTCGTTAGTGGATGTTCACGCTCAGGGACAAGTCGCTCCATTGTCCTGTTCAGCAAAAACAACAACAGAGAAGGATGCGTCAGGCGACACAACGGGTTACTCCATGGAGCTCTTTACACATACCGTTCCTGGGTTAGAAAGTGAAACAGTTAACAGGCCATGCCAATTACAAGTTGAATCGTACATGGAGTGCATAGATGCACAGCCACAGCCAGATTACTATGCTGTTCCTTTGACTCAGACCACCACATTTCCCTCGCAGTGTACTGATCCAGAATCAGACCCTGATGAGACTATGGTGCCCCGTCACAAACGCTATACCACCGGTTTACACGGTAACACAGACAAAGTTGCACATGAGATAGAAGAGGAGGTCATAGATGACCCAGTTGTTGACCCCGATTGGCAGCCATTGGGGGAACAGGGTGCAGGCGGCAGTAGTTCTGAAGCGGAGGAGGAGGGGCCGCAGCAGGCATCAACATCGCAACAGGTTCCATCTGCCGGGCCCGTATCTGGCCCAAAACGTGTGGCAAAGCCAAAACCAGACAGCGTGGCCATCCGGTTAAAGAAGCTCAGTCTGCAATGCCTAAAAAGGTATCCGATGCTAGAAAGAGTGCAGTCTGACATTTTTTTAAACAACATCCAATTGATCAGCGCAAAGTCATCTGTCAAAAATGTTCAACTACCTTAAGCAGAGGTCAGAATCTGAAAAGTTTAAATACAAGTTGCATGCATAGACATTTAACCACCATGCATTTGCAAGCCTGGACTAACTACCAAACGTCCCTTAAGGTTGTAGCACCCTCGGCCAATGAAGCTAGTCAGCAACGCTACATCCCTTTCGTCATTGTAAGGCCACGATTTTCCGCACCACCTGCAGTATCTGTGCAGGTTTCGTTGCCAGGCCAAAGCAGTCAGGGTCAGGGAATCACCAGTTTCGTAGTAGGAAACACTGCATCTAGGGCACCGGCAAGAATACCGTCTCCAACCGTCTCTCAGTCTGCCATGTCCACCGGCACCCCAGCTAGTTCCACGATCTCCAGCTCTCCAGTCCAGCTCACCCTACATGAGACTCTGGTTAGAAAAAGGAAGTACTTAGCCTCGCATCTGCATACACAGGGTTTGAATGCCCACATAGCTAGACTAATCTTGTTAGAGATGATGCCCTACCGGTTAGTTGAAAGCGAAGCTTTCAAAGCCCTGATGGACTACGCTGAACCACACTACGAGCTACCCAGTCGACACTTCTTTTCGAGAAAAGCCATCCCAGCCCTCCACCAGCATGTTAAAGAGCACATCGTCCATGCACTCAGGCAATCTGTGAGTACAAAGGTGCACCTGACAACAGATGCATGGACCAGTAGGCATGGCCAGGGACATTACGTGTCCATCACGGCACACTGGGTGAATGTGGTGGATGCAGGGTCCACAGGGGACAGCAATATTGGGACAGTTCTGCCTAGCCCATGGTCTAGGAAACAGTTGGCTGTAGCCATTCGCCCCCCCTCCTCCTCCTCCTGCAGAAGCGAGAGCTCGTCCACAGACCGCAGTCACACAACCACTCCATCCGCAGCTGCCACTGTTGCACACCAGGTGTCCCATTATGGGGCAGCTACTGGCAAGCGTCAGCAGGCTGTATTGGCTATGAAGTGTTTGGGTGACAACAGACACACCGCGGAAGTTCTGTCTGAGTTCTTGCAGAAAGAAATGCAGTCGTGGCTGGGCACTGTAGATCTTGAGGCAGGCAAGGTAGTGAGTGATAACGGAAGTAATTTCATGGCTGCCATCGCCCTTTCCCAACTGAAACACATTCCTTGCCTGGCTCACACCTTAAACCTGGTGGTACAGTGCTTCCTGTAAAGTTATCCGGGGTTATCCAACCTGCTCCTCAAAGTGCGCGGACTTTGCTCGCATATCCGCCGTTCGCCCGTACACTCCAGCCGTATGCAGACCTATCAGCGGTCTTTGAACCTTCCCCAGCATCACCTAATCATCGACGTTGCAACAAGGTGGAACTCAACACTGCACATGCTTCAGAGACTGTGCGAACAGAGGCGGGCTGTTATGTTTTTGTGGGAGGATACACATACACGGGCAGGCAGTAGGATGGCAGACATGGAGTTGTCAGGTGTGCAGTGGTCGAAGGTACAAGACATGTGTCAAGTCCTTCAGTGTTTTGAGGAATGCACACGGCAGGTAAGTGCAGACGACGCCATAATAAGCATGAGCATCCCCCTAATGCGTCTGCTGATGCAAAGTTTGACGCACATAAAGGAGCAGGCGTCTGCAGCCGAGGAAGAGGGAAGCCTTGATGACAGTCAGCTATTGTCTGGTCAGGGCAGTGTACAGGACGAGGTAGAGGGCGAACAGAAGGAGGAGGACGAGGAGGATGATGGGGATGAGTATTTTTTTAATGAGGAAGCTTCTCCGGGGCCACTGGAAATTGGTGACGTGGCAAGGCCGGGTTCTGGTTTTTTGAGGGACACAAGTGACGTAGATTTGCCTGAAACTGCCCCTCAACCAAGCACAACCGCAGATTTGACAACTGGAACTTTGACCCACATGGCGGATTATGCCTTACATATCCTCAAAAGGGACAGACGCATTATTAAAATGATGACTGATGACGATTACTGGTTGGCCTGCCTCCTTGATCCTCGCTATAAAGGCAAATTGCAAAATATTATGAGAACTTGGAACAAATATTAGCAACCAAACAATCAACTCTTGTTGACCGTTAGATTCAGGCATTCCCAGCACACAGCGATGGTGAGCGTTATCACACGAGCTGCAGGGGGCAGCAGACCAGAGGTGTTAGAGGTGCACAAATCAGAAGTGGCGTTGGACAGAGGGGTTTTCTGACCAGGTTGTGGAGTGATTTTGCTATGACCGCAGACAGGACAGGTACTGCAGCATCAATTCAAAGTGACAGGAGACAACATTTGTCCAGTATGGTTACTAACTATTTTTCATCCCTTATCGATGTTCTCCCTCAATCGTCATTCCCATTTGATTACTGGGCATCCAAATTAGACACCTGGCCAGAATTGGCAGAATATGCATTGCTGGAGCTTGCTTGCCCAGCAGCTAGTGTGCTATCAGAAAGAGTAATCAGTGCTGCTGGTTCAATATTAACCAAAAAAAGGACTCGTCTGGCTACCCAAAATGTTGATGATCTAACCTTCATTAAAATGAACCACTACTGGATTTCGAATTATTTTGCCCCACCTTTCCCGGCTGACACCTAGCTTTCCAATGAAAAGGTCTTGCTTCTGGACTGCTCTGACTGAGTTTTCCAATCTCGTAATTTGCAGCAGCTGTTTGTCCAGCATACGACATGTTCACACCTCCCTAAATGGCCAAACTCCCCCCCCCACGGGGCAGTGGTCTCACCACTTGGCGCAAGCACCCGAGAGAGTGCCGTTTATCTGAAGAGGTGGGTGTGCACGCTTTTGGTTGACGGCACTGCCACTGGGTCCCTCATAGTACAATAAAGTGTCTCTGGCGGTGGTGGCGCGCAACCAACATCAGACACACCGTTGTAACATGAGGGGCCCTGGGCCTGTACCGCTGGCCACAAGACAGTTCTCCCCCCAGCTCAAACAGTGCTCTACGATTTGCAAAATTATCTCTCACAGCTCCACCAATGTTTAGTCTATGCGCCGACATCCTTCAATGCTTGGCACTGACAAAACCAATGTGTTGACATGTATGATGCTACTTAAAATAGTCTGGGGCAGTGTCCTATATTTACACCATAAATACTTTGCGCCAAATTACTAGGTAAGAAACACAGCAGAGGAGCCCACCCCTGTACCTAAGTATGCCACCCTTTTTTTTTTTGGTTTTGTTGTATTGCGAGACATTAACATCTATTTATTTTTTGGGAGTACTAACTGTCAGACACTCATTACAATCGGCCTCCGCTGACAACACCAATGCTGCCTGTGTACCCCTGCAAGATAATTCCAAGTGCAGAGAGCCAACTTTTGTTATGTTAGGCCTACTAAGCCTGTCTGCGGTCCATCCTTCCAATAGTCCTCCACTGACCACACCACTGCTGTCCGTGTACCCCTGGAAGCTATTTTAAAGTGCCCACAGCTAACTTTTGTTATGTTAGGCCTACTAAGCCTGTCTGCGGTCCCTCCTTCCAATAGTCCTCCACTGACCACACCACTGCTGCCCGTGTACCCCTGGAAGCTATTTTAAAGTGCCTACAGCCTACTTTTGTTATGTTAGGCCTACTAAGACTGTCTGCGGTCCCTCCTTTCAAAAAAACTCCTCAACTGACCACACCACTACTGCCCGTGTACCCCTGGAAGCTATTTTAAAGTGCCTACAGCCAACTTTTGTTATGTTAGGCCTACTAAGCCTGTCTGCGGTCCATCCTTCCAATAGTCCTCCACTGACCACACCACTGCTGCCCGTGTACCCCTGGAAGATATTTTAAAGTGCCTACAGCCTACTTTTGTTATGTTAGGCCTACTAAGCCTGTCTGCGGTCCCTACTTCCAATAGTCCTCCACTGACCACACCACTGCTGCCCGTGTACCCCTGGAAGCTATTTTAAAGTGCCTACAGCCTACTTTTGTTATGTTAGGCCTACTAAGCCTGTCTGCGGTCCCTACTTCCAATAGTCCTCCACTGACCACACTACTGCTGCCCGTGTACGCCTAAAAGATATTTTAAAGTGCCTACAGCCTACTTTTGTTATGTTAGGCCTACTAAGCCTGTCTGCGGTCCCTCCTTCCAATAGTCCTCCACTGACCACACCACTGCTGCCCGTGTACCCCTGGAAGCTATTTTAAAGTGCCTACAGCCAACTTTTGTTATCATAGGCCTACTAAGCCTGTCTGCGGTCCCTCCTTTCAATAGTCCTCCACTGACCACACCACTGCTGCCCGTGTACCCCCGGAAGCTATTTTAAAGTGCCTACAGCCTACTTTTGTTATGTTAGGCCTACTAAGCCTGTCTGAGGTCCCTCCTTCCAATAGTCCTCCACTGACCACACCACTGCTGCCCGTGCACCCCTGGAAGCTATTTTAAAGTGCCTACAGCCTACTTTTGTTATGTTAGGCCTACTAAGCCTGTCTGCAGTCCCTCCTTCCAATAGTCCTCCACTGACCACACCACTGCTGCCCGTGTACCCTTGGAAGCTATTTTAAAGTGCCTACAGCCTACTTTTGTTATGTTAGGCCTACTAAGCCTGTCTGCTGTCCCTCCTTCCAATAGTCCTCCACTGACCACACCACTGCTGCCCGTGTACCCCTGGAAGCTATTTTAAAGTGCCTACAGCCAACTTTTGTTATGTTAGGCCTACTAAGCCTGTCTGCGGTCCCTCCTTCCAATAGTCCTCCACTGACCACACCACTGCTGCCTGTGTACCCCTGGAGGCTATTTTAAAGTGCCTACAGCCTACTTTTGTTATGTTAGGCCTACTAAGCCTGTCTGCGGTCCTTCCTTCCAATACTCCTCCACTGACCACACCACTCCTGCCCGTGTACCTCTGGAAGCTATTTTAAAGTGCCTACAGCCAACTTTTGTTATGTTAGGCCTACTAAGCCTGTCTGCGGTCCATCCTTCCAATAGTCCTCCACTGACCACACCACTGCTGCCCGTGTACCCCTGGAAGCTATTTTAAAGTGCCTACAGCCTACTTTTGTTATGTTTGGCCTACTCAGCCTGTCTGCGGTCCCTCCTTCCAATAGTCCTCCACTGACCACACCACTGCTGCCCGTGTACCCCTGGAAGCTATTTAAAAGTGCCTACAGCCTACTTTTGTTATGTTAGGCCTACTAAGCCTGTCTGCGGTCCCTCCTTCCAGTAGTCCTCCACTGACCACACCACTGCTGCCTGTGTACCCCTGGAAGATATTTTAAAGTGCCTACAGCCTACTTTTGTTATGTTAGGCCTACTAAGCCTGTCTGCGGTCCCTCCTTCCAATAGTCCTCCAGTGACCAGACCAATGCTGTCTGTGTACCCCTGGAACCTATTTTAAATTGCATAGAGCATCCTTTTTTTAATTGTAGGCGTACTAAGTCTGTCTGCGGTCCATAATTGAAATTGTCCTCCACTGACCAGAGCAATGCTGCCTGTGTACCCGTGTAACCTTTTTTAAACTGCATTGAGCCAAATTTTTTGTTTAAGGCCTACTACCTGTGTCTGTCTGCGCCACTCAATACAGCTGTCTTCCTCTGAAAAAAGCTGAGCGTCAATAGTCTGGTTTTCAGCCTATAGGAATTTGAAAACTGCATTGGGGCTACTACTTCGGTAGGGCCTACTAACGGTGTCTGCTGCTCCAAGGTGTTCTCCAGGTTGCCTCTCCATAGCTTCGATCTTCTAGCTCTCGTTAACTAGTTGTTGAAACAACACTGCATTAGGCCTACAAGTTGGGTCTGGGTTGTAGAGACGGTGTTTTCCGCTCCAAGGTGTTCTCCAGGTTGCCTCTCCATAGCTTCGATCTTCTAGCTCTCGTTCAGTAGTTGTTGAAACAACACTGCATTAGGCCTACAAGTTGGGTCTGGGTTGTAGAGACGGTGTCTGCCGATCCAAGGTGTTCTCCAGGTTGCCTCTCCATAGCTTCGATCTTCTAGCTCTCGTTCAGTAGTTGTTGAAACAACACTGCTTTAGGCCTACAAGTTGGGTCTGGGTTGTAGAGACGGTGTTTGCCGCTGCAAGGTGTTCTCCAGGTCGCCTCTCAATAGTTTGATCTTCTAGCTCTCGTTCAGTAGTTGTTGAAACAACACTGCATTAGGCCTACAAGTTGGGTCTGGGTTGTAGAGACGGTGTCTGCCGCTCCAAGGTGTTCTCCAGGTTGCCTCTCCATAGCTTCGATCTTCTAGCTCTCGTTAAGTAGTTGTTGAAACAACACTGCATTAGGCCTACAAGTTGGGTCTGGGTTGTAGAGACGGTGTCTTCCGCTCCAAGGTGTTCTCCAGGTTGCCTTTCCTGAGCTTCTATCTTCAGGTTCTTGTTAAATAGTTGTTAAATGGAACAACTGCATTTGGCCTACTAGTTGGGTTGGGGCCTACTAACAGTGTCTGCCGCTCCTTGCTGTTCTCCTGGTTTCCTGTCCTGAAATTCCATTTTCAGGCTCTCGTTAAGTAGTTGTTAATGTTAGACTGCATTTGGCCTACTAGTTGGGTTGGGGCCTACTATCGGTGTCTGCCGCTCCTTGCTGTTCTCCTCCACTGAACAAAGCTGTGCCGCCTGTTTACTTCTGTTGCCAATTTTGAACTGCATTTAGACTACTTACTGATTTGGGCCTACTCTCTGTGTCAGCCTCTCATTCCAGTTGTCCTCCACTGCAATGCCCCCTGGTTAGTCCTGTTACCAATTTTGAACTGCATTTAGCCCACTTTATTCTTTGGGCCTATATCTGTGTTTCCTCCTCATCCTGCCCATTGCCCAGCCAGTGATAGATGAGTCTGCTGGTACATTGACCCATAACACAACATTCCCCGTGCACGCTACAGAGCAAGATTGTGACCCTGCTGAAAGTCAGGTTCCTCTTCCCGCATACCATACCACCTTACACGGGGACAAAGAGGAAGGTGCAGATGAAAGTGCAGGTTCCTTCATCAGGTGGGGGGAGGAATACTCGTTGGCGACATCACTTGCACAGGGCCCCTCATAGTACGCAAAAGTGTCGCTGCCGGTGGGAGGCGCCCCCGCTGTGCAAACACACCGCCGTACTTTGAGGTGCCCTGTGCCAGTGCCAATGCCAACGAGTGCCCCCCCCCCTGTTTGCTCAGGATCACAGCACTTGCAAGGTTGAAATACTTACCTCTCCCTGCTCCACTGCCGTGATGTGGTCCAGATTTCCTGGGCCCACTAAATACATGAACCAGCCCTACCCCCCACAACTTTAGCCAAATGACCCCCAATTTCCAATGCCTTACTATTATTATAAGGTAAATTAAGATTGACAAGCTTCAGTAACAAGAATGGATGTTTTTGCCATTAAAATGGGCACTGTACATGTTTTCTTGGCCTCCACTCACTGCCGACTATGCTCCCCCATTGACTTGCATTGGGTTTCGTGTTTAACTTTCGGTCGATCCCCGACTTTTCGCGATAATCGGCCGATTCCACTCGACTCGACTGTTGAGATAGTCGGGTTTCGCGAAACCCGACTCGACCCTAAAAAACTAAAAGTCGCTCAAATCTACTGGTGCGGTTGGCCCTTGGTTCCTCCTAATGCAGGACAATGCCAGAAATCATGTGGCTGCAGTGTGTCAGCAGTTCCTGCAAGATGAAGGCATTAAAGCTATGGACTGGCCTGCCCTTTCCCCAGACCTGAATCCGATTCAACACATCTGGGACATCATGTCCCGCACCATCCACCAATGTCACTCTACACCACAAACTATCCAGGAGTTGGCGGATGCTTTAGTCCAGGTCTGGGAGGAGATCCCTCAAGAGACCATCCACTGCCTCATCCGGAGCATGTCCAGACATTGTAGGGAGGTCATATAGGCATGAGGAGGCCACACAAACTACCGAACATCATTTCCTTGTCTTGAGGCATTTCCACTGAAATTGGATCAGCCTGTAACTTTATTTTCCACTTTGGTTTTGAGCATCATTCCAACTTCAGACATCTGTGGGATATTAGTTGTGATTTACGTTGATCATTTTTAGGTTTTATTGTTCTCAACACATTCCACTATGTAATGAATAAAGATTTACAACTGAAATATATCATTCAGTGATATCTAGAATATTGGATTTTAGTGTTCCCTTTATTTATTTGAGCAGTGTATACTCATGGCTTGAACCACGTTAAGCTCCGAGTTCTCCCTTATTTGTGTACATAGCTCTTGTGCACATGCGCTGTTCGCGTTTCATCGATGTTCCAGAAAGCGGCCCATCTCAGCATGTGCACATGCGTCTTCTGCTTGACAATGTGGAGTTCTTGCATTCCATGGGGTGCTAACTGGAGCACCTCATATGGTGAGAATGGCTACCCGCACATGCGTGATGTGAATTCAGCTTTTATGCTCCCTCCGGTGGTTGTAAAGGGTAATGCAGTTGTGCCTGGATTGCAGGAGTGGACATGTGTATCTACTAATTGCAGGACTGACTGGGGTATTGTTGTGAATTCTGTGGCAGAGCTCCCTCCTGTGGTCACAAGTGGTACTTCGGCTGGTTCTCTCTGTGAGCTTCCGTTGGTGGAGGAAAGTGGTACTGCGGCTTCTGAGTTTCCTTCCTCAGGTGATGTGGTGAAGTCGTTAGGTGCTGCTCTATTTAACTCCACCTAGTGCTTTGATCCTGGCCTCCAGTCAATGTTCTAGTATTGGACCTGTTTCCTCCTGGATCGTTCCTGTGGCCTGCTGCTCTGCATAGCTAAGTTCCTCTTTGCTATTTGTTTGCTGTTTTTTTCTTCCAGCTTGTCAATTTGTTTTTTTCTGCTTGCTGGAAGCTCTGGGACGCAGAGGGTGTACCTCCGTGCCGTTAGTTCGGTACGGAGGGTCTTTTTGCCCCCTTTGCGTGGTTTTTGTAGGGTTTTGTGTTGACCGCAAAGTTACCTTTCCTATCCTCGCTCTGTTCAGAAAGTTGGGCCTCACTTTGCTAAATCTATTTCATCTCTACGTTTGTCTTTTCATCTTAATTCACAGTCATTATATGTGGGGGCTCCCTTTTCCTTTGGGGTATTTCTCTGAGGCAAGGTAGGCTTATTTTCTATCTTCAGGCTAGCTAGTTTCTCAGGCCGTGCCGAGTTGCATAGGGAGCGTCAGGCGCAATCCACGGCTGCCTTTAGTGTGGTTGGAGAGGATTAGGGATTGCGGTCAACAGAGTTCCCACGTCTCAGAGCTCGTTCTTGTTTTTTGGGTTATTGCCAGGTCACTGTATGTGCGCTGACCTCTATGTCCATTGTGGTACTGAATTACCTTTCATAACAGTGCTGGAGGCCCAAAGTACTAATGATTCTCAATACAGGGAAAAAAGAAGTTCTGAGACCATTTTTTTTTCTTTGCACTGTGTTTTGCCTTTTTTTCCCCTAGACATTTGGGTGGTTCAGGACACAGGTGTAGCAATGGACATTAAAGGTCTGTCTTCATGTGTGGATCAGCTCACGGCAAGAGTACAAAGTATTCAAGACTTTGTGGTTCAGAATTCTATGTTAGAACCGAGAATTCCTATTCCTGATTTGTTTTTTGGAGATAGAACTAAATTTCTGAGTTTCAAAAATAATTGTAAACTATTTCTGGCTTTGAAACCTCGCTCCTCTGGTGACCCAGTTCAACAAGTTAGGATCGTTATTTCTTTTTTGCGTGGCGACCCTCAGGACTGGGCATTTTCTCTTGCGTCAGGAGATCCTGCATTAAGTAATATCGATGCATTTTTCCTGGCGCTCGGATTGCTGTACGATGAGCCTAATTCTGTGGATCAGGCAGAGAAGAATTTGCTGGCTCTGTGTCAGGGTCAGGATGAAATAGAGGTATATTGTCAGAAATTTAGAAAGTGGTCCGTACTCACTCAGTGGAATGAAGGTGCGCTCGCAGCTATTTTCAGAAAAGGTCTCTCTGAAGCCCTTAAGGATGTCATGGTGGGATTTCCTATGCCTGCTGGTCTGAATGAGTCTATGTCTTTGGACATTCAGATCGGTCGACGCTTGCGCGAGCGTAAATCTGTGCACCATTTGGCGGTATTACCTGAGCTTAAACCTGAGCCTATGCAGTGCGATAGGACTTTGACCAGAGTTGAACGGCAAGAACACAGACGTCTGAATGGGCTGTGTTTCTACTGTGGTGATTCCACTCATGCTATCTCTGATTGTCCTAAGCGCACTAAGCGGTTCGCTAGGTCTGCCACCATTGGAATGGTACAGTCAAAATTTCTTCTGTCTGTTACCTTGATCTGCTCTTTGTCATCGTATTCTGTCATGGCATTTGTGGACTCAGGCGCTGCTCTGAATTTGATGGACTTGGAGTATGCTAGGCGTTGTGGGTTTTTCTTGGAGCCCTTGCAGTGTCCTATTCCATTGAGAGGAATTGATGCTACGCCTTTGGCCAAGAATAAGCCTCAGTACTGGACCCAGCTGACCATGTGCATGGCTCCTGCACATCAGGAGGTTATTCGCTTTCTGGTGTTGCATAATCTGCATGATGTGGTCGTGTTGGGGTTGCCATGGCTACAAGTCCATAATCCAGTATTAGATTGGAAATCCATGTCTGTGTCCAGCTGGAGTTGTCAGGGGGTACATGGTGATGTCCCATTTCTGACTATTTCGTCATCCACCCCTTCTGAGGTTCCTGAGTTCTTGTCTGATTACCGGGATTTATTTGATGAGCCCAAGTCCGATACCCTACCTCCGCATAGGGATTGTGATTGTGCTATAGATTTGATTCCTGGTAGTAAATTCCCAAAAGGTCGACTGTTTAATTTATCTGTGCCTGAGCACGCCGCTATGCGGAGTTATGTGAAGGAGTCTTTGGAGAAGGGGCATATTCGCCCGTCATCGTCGCCATTAGGAGCAGGGTTCTTTTTTGTAGCCAAGAAGGATGGTTCACTGAGACCTTGTATAGATTACCGCCTTCTAAATAAGATCACGGTTAAATTTCAGTACCCCTTGCCATTGTTATCTGATTTGTTTGCTCGGATTAAGGGGGCTAGTTGGTTCACCAAGATAGATCTTCGCGGTGCTTATAATCTTGTGCGTATTAAGCGAGGCGATGAGTGGAAAACTGCATTTAATACGCCCGAGGGCCATTTTGAGTATCTAGTAATGCCATTCGGACTTGCCAATGCTCCATCAGTGTTTCAGTCCTTAATGCATGACATCTTCCGAGAGTACCTGGATAAATTCCTGACTGTGTACTTAGATGACATTTTGATCTTCTCGGATGATTGGGAGTCTCATGTGAAGCAGGTCAGAACGGTGTTTCAGGTCCTGCATGCTAATTCTTTGTTTGTGAAGGGATCAAAGTGTCTCTTTGGTGTTCAGAAGGTTTCATTTTTGGGGTTCATCTTTTCCCCTTCTACTATCGAGATGGACCCTGTTAAGGTCCAAGCCATTCATAATTGGACTCAGCCGACTAGGGTTGAGCGAAACGGGTCGCTCATTTTCAAAAGTCGCCGACTTTTGGCAAAGTCGGGTTTCATGAAACCCGATCCGACCCCTGTGCGGGGTCGGCCATGCGGTACGCGACTTTCGCGCCAAAGTCGCGTTTCAATGACGCGAAAAGCGCCATTTCTCAGCCAATGAAGGTAAACGCAGAGTGTGGGCAGCGTGATGACATAGGTCCTGGTCCCCACCATCTTAGAGAAGGGCATTGCAGTGATTGGCTTGCTGTCTGCGGCGTCACAGGGGCTATAAAGGGGCGTTCCCGCCGACCGCCATGTTACTGCTGCTGATCTGAGCTTAGGGAGAGGTTGCTGCCGCTTCGTCAGAAGCAGGGATAGCGTTAGGCAGGGTCCATTAACCACCAAACCGCTTGTGCTGTAGCGATTTCCACTGCCCAACACCACCTTCGGTGTGCAGGGACAGTGGAAGCTACATTTTTTTTTTCCCCTCAGTGCTGTAGCTCATTGGGCTGCCCTAGAAGGCTCCCTGATAGCTGCATTACTGTGTGTACGCCGCTGTGCAAACCAACTGCTTTTTTCAAAGCACAAATCCTCTTGTTCCTTCCTTTCTGCACAGCTATCTTTTTTGTTTGTCCACACTTTTTATTTAATTTGTGCATCAGTCCACTCCTTATTGCTGCCTGCCATACCTGGCTGAGATTACTGCAGGGAGATAGTAATTGTTGGACACTCCCTGTTTTTTTTTTTTTTTGTGGGAGATTAAGATTGACATTTCTGCTAGAGTGCCATCCCTGTGTGTGCCATCTCTCACTCAGTGGGCCATAGAAAGCCTATTTATTTTTTTGCTTGATTTGGGTTATAAAATCTACCTGAAAAAATCACTACATCAATCAGTGGGAGAAAAATATTGGCCTCAGGGCTTGTGTGCCACTCCTGACTCCTGTGTGCATCATCACTCACTCAGTGGGCCATAGAAAGCCTATTTTTTTTTTTTTGCTTTATTTGGGTTCTAAATTCTACCTGAAAAAATCAATAAATCAATCAGTGGGAGATTAATATTGGCCTTTGGGCTTGTGTGCCAGTCCTAAGCGTGCCATCTCTCTCTCTAAGATAGTGGGCCATAGAAAGCCTATTTATTATTTTTTTTATTGGGTTTATAAATTTTCCCTGGAACAAAAAAAAAAAAGTGGGAGATTAATATTGGCCTCTGGGCTTGTGTGCCAGTCCTGAGCGTGCCATCTCTCTCACAAATAGTGGGCCATAGAAAGCCTATTTATTTTATTTTTTTTGGTTTTATAAATTCTCCCTGAAAAAAAAAGGGAGATTAATATTGGCCTTTGGGCTTGTGTGCCAGTCCTAAGCGTGCCATCTCTCTCTCTCAAATAGTGTGCCATAGAAAGCCTATTTATTATTTTTTTTATTGGGTTTATAAATTTTCCCTGGAACAAAAAAAAAAAAGTGGGAGATTAATATTGGCCTCTGGGCTTGTGTGCCAGTCCTGAGCGTGCCATCTCTCTCACAAATAGTGGGCCATAGTAAGCCTATTTATTTTATTTTTTTGGTTTTATAAATTCTCCCTGAAAAAAAAAAGGGAGATTAATATTGGCCTTTGGGCTTGTGTGCCAGTCCTAAGCGTGCCATCTCTCTCTCTCAGATAGTGGGCCATAGAAAGCCTATTTATTATTTTTTTTATTGGGTTTATAAATTTTCCCTGGAACAAAAAAAAAAAAGTGGGAGATTAATATTGGCCTCTGGGCTTGTGTGCCAGTCCTGAGCGTGCCATCTCTCTCACAAATAGTGGGCCATAGAAAGCCTATTTATTTTTTTTTTTTTTGTTTTATAAATTCTCCCTGAAAAAAAAAAGGGAGATTAATATTGGCCTTTGGGCTTGTGTGCCAGTCCTAAGCGTGCCATCTCTCTCTCTCAGATAGTGGGCCATAGAGAGCCTATTTATTATTTTTTTTATTGGGTTTATAAATTTTCCCTGAAAAAAAATAAAAAGTGGGAGATTAATATTGGCCTCTGGGCTTGTGTGCCAGTCCTGAGCGTGCCATCTCTCTCACAAATAGTGGGCCATAGAAAGCCTATTTATTTTTTTGGTTGATTTGGGTTCTAAATTCTACCTGAAAAAATCAATAAATCAATCAGTGGGAGATAAATATTGGCCTCTGGGCTTGTGTGCCACTCCTGACTCCTGTGTGCGTCATCTCTCACTCAGTGGGCCATAGAAAGCCTATTTTTTGTTTTATTTGTTTTATAAATTCTCCCTGAAAAAATCATTTTTATTTTATTTGGTTTCTAAATTCATCCTGAAAAAATCATTTTTTTTTTTATTATTTTTTTTTTCTAAAGTCTCCCTGGAAAAAAAAAAAAATCAAATCAGTGGGAGATTAATATTGCCCTTTCTGCTTGTGTGCCAGTCTTGACTCCTGGGTGTGCCATCTCTCTCTCTCTCTCTCCAATTGTGGGCCATAGAAAGCCTATTATTTTTTTAGCTTGATTTGGGTTCCAAAATCTACCTGAAAAAATCACTACATCAATCAGTGGGAGATAAATATTGGCCTCTGGGCTTGTGTGCCACTCCTGACTCCTGTGTGCGTCATCTCTCACTCAGTGGGCCATAGAAAGCCTTTTTTTGTTTTATTTGTTTTCTAAATTCTCCCAGAAAAAATCATTTTATTTTATTTGGTTTCTAAATTCTTCCTGAAAAAATCATTTTATTCTATTATTTTTTTTTTCCTAAAGTCTCCCTGAAAAAAAAAAAAAATCAAATCAGTGGGAGATTAATATTGCCCTTTCTGCTTGTGTGCCAGTATTGACTCCTGGGTGTGCCATCTCTCTCTCTCTCTCCAATTGTGGGCCATAGAAAGCCTATTATTTTTTTAGCTTGATTTGGGTTCCAAAATCTACCTGAAAAAATCACTACATCAATCAGTGGGAGATAAATATTGGCCTCTGGGCTTGTGTGCCACTCCTGACTCCTGTGTGCGTAATCTGTCACTCAGTGGGCCATAGAAAGCCTTTTTTTGTTTTATTTGTTTTCTAAATTCTCTCTGAAAAAATCATTTTATTTTATTTGGTTTCTAAATTCTTCCTGAAAAAATCATTTTATTCTATTTTTTTTTTCCTAAAGTCTCCCTGAAAAAAAAAAATAAATCAAATCAGTGGGAGATTAATATTTACATTTGTGCTTCAGTGACAGTCCTGCGTGTGTGGCATCTCTCTCATTTGTTGCCACCAACAACAGAGTGTGTAACATTGTGCCTGATTTTCGTTGTGGTCTCACTCACCTGTAAAGGGGTAGCTAAATCATACTGAAGTTATAGCTCACCGTGTAAGTTGTGTGACAGCAACAAATACCGTTAGTTTGGTTACGTTTTTAAAACAATGAGGAAGTCTGGTGGAAGAGGTCGTGGCCGGGGGCGTTCATTGTCAGCTGGTAATGAGGGTGGTGGTAGTGGTGGAGCATCAGCTGGTCGTGGGAAAAAAAATATTGCACCTAAGTCTGGAGCTGTGGAGCCAGGTTCGTCGTCTGGCTACACAAGGCCTCGAACGCTCCCTTTTCTGGGAGTAGGAAAACCGCTTTTAAAGCCGGAGCAGCAAGAGCAAGTTTTGGCTTATCTTGCTGACTCAGCCTCTAGCTCTTTTGCCTCCTCTCGTGAAACTGGTAAATGTCAAAGCAGCGCGTCGTTAGTGGATGTTCACGGTCAGGGACAAGTCGCTTCCTTGTCCTCTTCAGCAAAAACAACAACAGAGAAGAATGCAGCAGGCGACACAACGGGTTACTCCATGGAGCTCTTTACACATACCGTCCCTGGCTTAGAAAGTGAAGCAGATAACAGTCCATGCCCATTACAAGTTGAATCTGACATGGAGTGCACTGATGCACAGCCACAGCCAGACTACTATGCTGGTCCTTTGACTCAGACCACAACATTGCCCTCGCAGGGTAATGATCAAGAATCAGACCCTGATGAGACTATGTTGCCCCATCACGAACGCTATACCACCGACCGACACGGTGACACAGACGAAGTTGCACACGAGCTACAAGAAGAGGTAATAGATGACCCAGTTCTTGACCCCGATTGGCAGCCATTGGGGGAACAGGGTGCAGGCGGCAGCAGTTCTGAAGCGGAGGAGGAGGGGCCGCAGCAGGCATCAACATCGCAACAGGTTCCATCTGCCGGGCCCGTATCTTGCCCAAAACGCGTGGCAAAGCCAAAACCTGTTGGAGGACAGCGTGGCCATCCGGTTAAAGCTCAGTCTGCAATGCCTGAAAAGGTATCCGATGCTAGAAAGAGTGCAGTCTGGCATTTTTTTAAACAACATCCAATTGATCAGCGCAAAGTCATCTGTCAAAAATGTTCAACTACCTTAAGCAGAGGACAGAATCTGAAAAGTCTCAATACAAGTTGCATGCATAGACATTTAACCACCATGCATTTGCAAGCCTGGACTAACTACCAAACGTCCCTTAAGGTTGTAGCACCCTCGGCCAATGAAGCTAGTCAGCAACGCAACATCCCTTCCGGCAGTGTAGGGCCACCATTTTCCGCACCACCTGCAGTATCTGTGCAGGTTTCTTTGCCAGGCCAAAGCAGTCAGGGTCAGGGAATCACCAGTTTCGTAGTAGGAAACACTGCATCTAGGGCACCGGCGGCAACAATACCATCTCCCACCGTCTCTCAGTCTGCCATGTCCACCGGCACCCCCGCTAGTTCCACGATCTCCAGCTCTCCAGTCCAGCTCACCCTACATGAGACTATGGTTAGAAAAAGGAAGTACTTAGCCTCGCATCCGCGTACACAGGGTTTGAACGCCCACATAGCTAGACTAATCTCGTTAGAGATGATGCCCTACCGGTTAGTTGAAAGCGAAGCTTTCAAAGCCCTGATGGACTACGCTGTACCACGCTACGAGCTACCCAGTCGACACTTTTTTTCCAGAAAAGCCATCCCAGCGCTCCACCAGCATGTTAAAGAGCGCATCGTCCATGCACTCAGGCAATCTGTGAGCACAAAGGTGCACCTGACAACAGATGCATGGACCAGTAGGCATGGCCAGGGACGTTACGTGTCCATCACGGCACACTGGGTGAATGTTGTGGATGCAGGGTCCACAGGGGACAGCAAGTTTGGGACAGTTCTGCCTAGCCCACGGTCTAGGAAACAGTTGGCTGTAGCCGTTCGCACCCCCTCCTCCTCCTCTTCGTCCTCCTGCAGAAGCGAGAGCTCGTCCACAGACCGCAGTCGCACAACCACTCCATCCGCAGCTGCCACTGTTGCACACCAGGTCTCCCATTATGGGGCAGCTACTGGCAAACGTCAGCAGGCTGTATTGGCTATGAAGTGTTTGGGCAACAACAGACACACCGCGGAAGTTCTGTCCGAGTTCTTGCAGAAAGAAACGCAGTCGTGGCTGGGCACTGTAGATCTTGAGGCAGGCGAGGTAGTGAGTGATAACGGAAGGAATTTCATGGCTGCCATCTCCCTTTCCCAACTGAAACACATTCCTTGCCTGGCTCACACCTTAAACCTGGTGGTGCAGTGCTTCCTGAAAAGTTATCCGGGGTTATCCGACCTGCTCCTCAAAGTGCGTGGACTTTGCTCACATATCCGCCGTTCGCCCGTACACTCCAGCCGTATGCAGACCTATCAGCGTTCTTTGAACCTTCTCCAGCATCGCCTAATCATAGACGTTGCAACAAGGTGGAACTCAACACTGCACATGCTTCAGAGACTGTGCGAACAGAGGCGGGCTGTTATGTTTTTGTGGGAGGATACACATACACGGGCAGGCAGTAGGATGGCAGACATGGAGTTGTCAGGTGTGCAGTGGTCGAAGATTCAAGACATGTGTCAAGTCCTTCAGTGTTTTGAGGAATGCACATGGCTGGTTAGTGCAGACAACGCCATAATAAGCATGAGCATCCCCCTAATGCGTCTGCTGATGCAAAGTTTGACGCACATAAAGGATCAGGCGTCTGCAGCTGAGGAAGAGGAAAGCCTTGATGACAGTCAGCCATTGTCTGGCCAGGGCAGTGTACAGGACGAGTTAGCGGGTGAAGAGGAGGAGGAGGACGAGGAGGATGATGGGGATGATTATATTTTTAATGAGGAAGCTTTTCCGGGGCCACTGGAAATTGGTGGCGCGGCAAGGCCGGGTTCTGGTTTTTGGAGGGACACAAGTGACGTGGATTTGCCTGAAACTGCCCCTCAACCAAGCACAACCGCAGATTTGAGAACTGGAACTTTGGCCCACATGGCGGATTATGCCTTACGTATCTTCAAAAGGGACACACGCATAACTAAAATGATGAACGATGACGATTACTGGTTGGCCTGCCTCCTTGATCCTCGCTATAAAGTCAAATTGCAAAATATAATGCCACATGAGAACTTGGAACTAATATTAGCAACCAAACAATCAACTCTTGTTGACCGTTTGCTTCTGGCATTCCCTGCACACAGCGCCCGTGATCGTTCTCACACGAGCTGTAGGGGCCAGCAGACCAGAGGAAATAGAGGGGCAGAAATCAGAAGTGGCGTTGGCCAGAGGGGTTTTCTGACCAGGTTGTGGAGTGATTTTGCTATGACCGCAGACAGGACAGGTACTGCAGCATCAATTCAAAGTGACAGGAGACAACATTTGTCCAGTATGGTTACAAACTATTTTTCATCCCTTATCGATGTTCTCCCTCAACCGTCATTCCCATTTGATTACTGGGCATCAAAATTAGACACCTGGCCAGAATTGGCAGAATATGCATTGCAGGAGCTTGCTTGCCCGGCAGTTAGTGTCCTATCAGAAAGAGTATTCAGTGCTGCAGGTTCAATACTAACAGAAAAAAGGACTCGTCTGGCTACCCAAAATGTAGATGATCTAACCTTCATTAAAATGAACCACAACTGGATTTCGAAATCTTTTGCCCCACCTTGCCCGGCTGACACCTAGCTTTCCTATGAAAAGGTCTTGCCTGTGGACTATTCTGAATGCCTTTTCCAATCTCGTAATTTTCTGCACCTGATTGTCCAGCATACGACATGTTTACACCTCACTAAATGGCCAAACTCCCCACACGGGGCCGTGGTATCGACACTTGGCGACAGCACCCGTGAGAGTGCTGTTTGTCTGAAGAGGTGGGTGTGCCCGCTTTTGGTCGATGGCACTGCCACTGGGTCCCTCCTAGTACAATAAAGTGTCTCTGGCGGTGGTGGTGCGCACCCAACGTCAGACACACCGTTGTAATATGAGGGGCCCTGGGCCTGTACCGCCGGCCACAAGACAGTTCCCCCCCCCAGCTCAAACAGTGCTCTACCACTTGCAAAATTATCTCACAGCTCCACCAATGTTTAGTCTATGCGCTGACATCCTTCAATGCCTGCCACTGACAATACCATTGTATTGACATTTTTGTTATGTTAGGCCTTCGAAGCCTGTCTGCGGTCACTCCTTCCACTATGCCTCCACTGACCACACCACTGCTGCCCGTGTACCCCTGGAACCAATTTAAAATTGCCTACAGCCAGCCCAATTTTTTTATTTTAGGCCTTCGATGCCTGTCTGCGGTCCGTTCTTTCTACTACTACTACACTGACCAGGCCACTGCTGCCCGTGTACCCCTGGAACCAATTTAAAATTGCCTACAGCCATGTGTTATTATTTTAGGCCTTCGATGCCTGTCTGCGGTCACTCCTTCCACTAGGCCTCCACTGACCACACCACTGCTGCCTGTGTACCCCTGGAACCAATTTAAAATTGCCTACAGCCAGCTCAATTTTTTTATTTTAGGCCTTCGATGCCTGTCTGCGGTCACTCCTTCCACTAGGCCTCCACTGACCACACCACTGCTGCCCGTGTACCCCTGGAACCAATTTAAAATTGCCTACAGCCATGTGTTATTATTTTAGGCCTTCGATGCCTGTCTGCGGTCAGTCCTTACAATATGCCTCCACTGACCACACCACTGCTGCCCGTGTACCCCTGGAACCAATTTAAAATTGTCTACAGCCAGCCCAATTTTTTTATGTTAGGCCTTCGATGCCTGTCTGCGGTCACTCCTTCCACTAGGCCTCCACTGACCACACCACTGCTGCCCGTGTACCCCTGGAACCAATTTAAAATTGCCTACAGCCATGTGTTATTATTTTAGGCCTTCGATGCCTGTCTGCGGTCAGTCCTTACAATATGCCTCCACTGACCACACCACTGCTGCCCGTGTACCCCTGGAACCAATTTAAAATTGCCTACAGCCAGCCCAATTTTTTTATTTTAGGCCTTCGATGCCTGTCTGCGGTCCGTTCTTTCTACTACTACTACACTGACCAGGCCACTGCTGCCCGTGTACCCCTGGAACCAATTTAAAATTGTCTACAGCCATGTGTTATTATTTTAGGCCTTCGATGCCTGTCTGCGGTCACTCCTTCCACTAGGCCTCCACTGACCACACCACTGCTGCCCGTGTACCCCTGGAACCAATTTAAAATTGCCTACAGCCAGCCCAATTTTTTTATTTTAGGCCTTCGATGCCTGTCTGCGGTCACTCCTTCCACTAGGCCTCCACTGACCACACCACTGCTGCCCGTGTACCCCTGGAACCAATTTAAAATTGCCTACAGCCATGTGTTATTATTTTAGGCCTTCGATGCCTGTCTGCGGTCACTCCTTACAATATGCCTCCACTGACCATACCACTGCTGCCCGTGTACCCCTGGAACCAATTTAAAATTGCCTACAGCCAGCCCAATTTTTTTATTTTAGGCCTTCGATGCCTGTCTGCGGTCCGTTCTTTCTACTACTACTACACTGACCAGGCCACTGCTGCCCGTGTACCCCTGGAACCAATTTAAAATTGCCTACAGCCATGTGTTATTATTTTAGGCCTTCGATGCCTGTCTGCGGTCACTCCTTCCACTAGGCCTCCACTGACCACACCACTGCTGCCCGTGTACCCCTGGAACCAATTTAAAATTGCCTACAGCCAGCCCAATTTTTTTATTTTAGGCCTTCGATGCCTGTCTGCGGTCACTCCTTCCACTAGGCCTCCACTGACCACACCACTGCTGCCCGTGTACCCCTGGAACCAATTTAAAATTGCCTACAGCCATGTGTTATTATTTTAGGCCTTCGATGCCTGTCTGCGGTCACTCCTTACAATATGCCTCCACTGACCACACCACTGCTGCCCGTGTACCCCTGGAACCAATTTAAAATTGCCTACAGCCAGCCCAATTTTTTTATTTTAGGCCTTCGATGCCTGTCTGCGGTCCGTTCTTTCTACTACTACTACACTGACCAGGCCACTACTGCCCGTGTACCCCTGGAACCAATTTAAAATTGCCTACAGCCATGTGTTATTATTTTAGGCCTTCGATGCCTGTCTGCGGTCACTCCTTCCACTAGGCCTCCACTGACCACACCACTGCTGCCCGTGTACCCCTAGAACCTATTTATAATTGCATAGAGCATCCTTTTTTTAATAGTAGGCGTACAAAGTCTGTCTGCGGTTCACTATTGAAATTGTCCTCCACTGCCCAGAGCACTGCAGCTTGTGTACCCCTGTAACTTTTTTCTGCTGCAGTGAGCCACATTTTTGGTTTGAGTCCTACTACCTGTGTCTGTCTGCGCCACTCAATTCAGCTGTTCCTTTGAAAAAAGCTGAGCGTCAATAGTCTTGTTTTCAGCCTCTAGGAATTTTAAAACTGCATTGGGTGTACCACTTTGGTAGGGCCTACTAACGGTGTCTGCCTCCCCAAGGTGTTCCCCAGGTTTCCTCTCCATTGCTTCAATCTTCATGCTCTCGTTTAGTAGTTGTTGGAAACTACGCTGCATTAGGCCTACAAATTGGGTATGGGGTGTAGAGAGATGGTGTGTTCCACTCCAAGGTGTTCTCCAGGTTGCCTTTTCTCAGCTTCAATCTTCATGCTCTCGTTTAGTAGTTGTTGGAAACTACGCTGCATTAGGCCTACAAATTGGGTATGGGGTGTAGAGAGATGGTGTGTTCCACTCCAAGGTGTTCTCCAGGTTGCCTTTCCTGAGCTTCAATCTTCATGCTCTCGTTTAGTAGTTGTTGGAAACTACGCTGCATTAGGCCTACAAATTGGGTATGGGGTGTAGAGAGATGGTGTGTTCCACTCCAAGGTGTTCCCCAGGTTTCATCGCCATTGGTTCGATCTTCATGCTCTCGTTTAGTAGTTGTTGGAAACTACGCTGCATTAGGCCTACAAATTGGGTATGGGGTGTAGAGAGATGGTGTGTTCCACTCCAAGGTGTTCTCCAGGTTGCCTTTCCTGAGCTTCGATCTTCATGCTCTCGTTTAGTAGTTGTTGGAAACTACGCTGCATTAGGCCTAAAAATTGGGTATGGGGTGTAGAGAGATGGTGTGTTCCACTCCAAGGTGTTCCCCAGGTTTCCTCTCCATTGCTTCGATCTTCATGCTCTCGTTTAGTAGTTGTAGAAAACTACACTGCATTAGGCCTACAAATTGGGTATGGGGTATAGAGAGATGGTGTGTTCCACTCCAAGGTGTTCCCCAGGTTTCGTCCACATTGCTTCGGTCTTCCGACTCTCGTTTAGTAGTTGTAGAAAACTACACTGCATTAGGCCTACAAATTGGGTATGGGGTGTAGAGAGACGGTGTGTTACACTCCAAGGTGTTCCCCAGGTTTCGTCCACATTGCTTCGATCTTCCGACTCTCGTTTAGTAGTTGTTGAAAACTACACTGCATTAGGCCTACAAATTGGGTATGGGGTGTAGAGAGATGGTGTGTTCCACTCCAAGGTGTTCTCCAGGTTGCCTTTCCTGAACTTCTATCTTCAGGCTCTCATAAAATTGTAGTTAAATGGAACAACTGCATTTGGCGTACTAGTTGGTTTGGGGCCTACTATCGGTGTCTGCCACTCCTTGCTGTTCTCCTGGTTTCCTGTCCTGAAATTCCATTTTCAGGCTCTTATTAAGTAGTTGTTAATGTTAGACTGCATTTGGCCTACTAGTTGGGTTGGGGCCTACTATCGGTGTCTGCCACTCCTTGCTGTTCTCCTCAACTGAACAAAGCTGGGCCGCCTGTTTACTACGGTTGCCAATTTTGAACTGCATGTCGACTACTTACTGATTTGGGCCTACTCTCTGTGTCAGCCTCTCATTCCAGTTGTCCTCCACTGCAATGCCCCCTGGTTAGTCCTGTGTTACCAATTTTGAACTGCATTTAGCCCACTTTATTCTTTGGGCCTATATCTGTGTTTCCTCCTCATCCTGCCCATTGCCCAGCCAGTGATAGATGAGTCTGCTGGTGCATTGACCCATAACGCAAAATTCCCCGTGCACGCTACACAGCAAGATTGTGACCCTGCTGAAAGTCAGGTTCCTCTTCCCGCATACCATACCACCTTACACGGGGACAAAGAGGAAGGTGCAGATGAAAGTGCAGGTTCCTTCATCAGGTGGGGGGAGGAATACTAGTTGGCGACGTCACTGGCACAGGGCCTCTCATAGTACGCAAAAGTGTTGCTGCCGGTGGGAGGCGCCCCCGCCGTGCAAACACACCGCTGTACTTTGAGGGGCCCTGTGCCAGTGCCAATGCCAACGAGTGGGCCCCCCCTGCTTGCTCAGGATCACAGCACTTGCAAAGTTTAAATACTTACCTCTCCCTGCTCCACTGCCGTGACGTGGTCCAGATTTACTGGGCCCACTAATTACTTGAACCAGCCCTACCCCCCACAACTTTAGCCAAATGACCCCCAATTTCAAATGCCTTCCAATTATTATAAGGTAAATTATGATTGACAAGCTTCTTTAACAAGAATGGATGTTTTTGCCATTAAAATGGGCAGTGTAGGTGTTTTCCTGGCCTCCACTCACTGCCGACTATGCTCCCCCATTGACTTGCATTGGGTTTAGTGTTTCGGGCGATACCCGACTTTTCGCGATAATCGGCCGATTCCACTCGACTCGACTTCTAAGATAGTCGGGTTTCGCGAAACACGGCTCGACTCTAAAAAGGTCAAGGTCGCTCAACCCTACAGCCGACATCTCTAAAAAGTCTGCAAAAGTTCCTGGGCTTTGCTAATTTTTATCGTCGCTTCATCTGCAACTTTTCTAGTATTGCTAAACCATTGACCGATTTGACCAAGAAAGGTGCTGATTTGGTCAATTGGTCTTCTGCTGCGGTGGAAGCTTTTCAAGAGTTGAAGCGTCGTTTTTCTTCTGCCCCTGTGTTGTGTCAACCAGATTTTTCGCTTCCATTCCACGTCGAGGTTGATGCTTCTGAGATTGGAGCAGGGGCTGTTTTGTCGCAGAGAAGTTCTGATTGCTCGGTGATGAAACCATGCGCCTTCTTTTCCAGGAAGTTTTCGCCTGCTGAGCGAAATTATGATGTGGGCAATCGAGAGTTGCTGGCCATGAAGTGGGCATTCGAGGAGTGGCGTCATTGGCTTGAAGGAGCTAAGCATCGCGTGGTGGTCTTGACTGATCATAAGAACTTGACTTATCTCGAGTCCGCCAAGCGGTTGAATCCTAGACAAGCTCGTTGGTCGTTGTTTTTTGCCCGTTTTGACTTTGTGATTTCATACCTTCCGGGCTCTAAAAATGTGAAGGCGGATGCTCTGTCTAGGAGTTTTGTGCCCGACTCTCCGGGTGTATCTGAGCCGGCGGGTATCCTCAAAGAGGGAGTAATTGTGTCTGCCATCTCCCCTGATTTGCGACGGGTGCTGCAAAAATTTCAGGCTAATAAACCTGATCGTTGCCCAGCGGAGAAACTGTTTGTCCCTGATAGGTGGATGAATAAAGTTGTCTCTGAGGTTCATTGTTCGGTGTTGGCTGGTCATCCTGGAATCTTTGGTACCAGAGAGTTAGTGGCTAGATCCTTTTGGTGGCCATCTCTGTCGCGGGATGTGCGTATTTTTGTGCAGTCCTGTGGGATTTGTGCTCGGGCTAAGCCCTGCTGTTCTCGTGCCAGTGGGTTGCTTTTGCCCTTGCCGGTCCCGAAGAGGCCTTGGACACATACAGTTAGGGCCAGAAATATTTGGACAGTGACACAAGTTTTGTTATTTTAGCTGTTTACAAAAACATGTTCAGAAATACAATTATATATAATATGGGCTGAAAGTGCACACTCCCAGCTGCAATATGATAGTTTCCACATCCAAATCGGAGAAAGGGTTTAGGAATCATAGCTCTGTAATGCATAGCGTCCTCTTTTTCAAGGGACCAAAAGTAATTGGACAATGGACTCTAAGGGCTGCAATTAACTCTGAAGGCGTCTCCCTCGTTAACCTGTAATCAATTAAGTAGTTAAAAGGTCAGGGGTGGATTCCAGGTGTGTGGTTTTGCATTTGGAAGCTGTTGCTGTGAGCAGACAACATGCGGTCAAAGGAACTCTCAATTGAGGTGAAGCAGAACATCCTGAGGCTGAAAAATAATAAAAAATCCATCAGAGAGATAGCAGACATGCTTGGAGTAGCAAAATGAACAGTTGGGTACATTCTGAGAAAAAAGGAATTGACTGGTGAGCTTGGGAACTCAAAAAGGCCTGGGCGTCCACGGATGACAACAGTGGTGGATGATCGCCGCATACTTAATTTGGTGAAGAAGAACCCGTTCACAACATCAACTGAAGTCCAGAACACTCTCAGTGAAGTAGGTGTATCTGTCTCTAAGTCAACAGTAAAGAGAAGAAGACTCCATGACAGTAAATACAAAGGGTTCACATCTAGATGCAAACCATTCATCAATACCAAAAATAGACAGGCCAGTGTTAAATTTGCAGAAAAACACCTCAAGTAGCCAGCTCAGTTCTGGAAAAGTATTCTATGGACAGATGAGACAAATATCAACCTGTACCAGAATGATGGGAAGAAAAAAGTTTGGAGAAGAAAGGGAACGGCACATGATCCAAGGCACACCACATCCTCTGTAAAACATGGTGGAGGCAACGTGATGGCATGGGCATGCATGGCTTTCAATGGCACTGGGTCACTTGTGTTTATTGATGACATAAGAGCAGACAAGAGTAGCAGGATGAATTCTGAAGTGTACCAGGATATACTTTCAGCCCAGATTCAGCCAAATGCTGCAAAGTTGATTGGACGGCGCTTCATAGTACAGATGGACAATGACCCCAAGCATACAGCCAAAGCTACCCAGGAGTTCATGAGTGCCAAAAAGTGGAACATTCTGCAATGGCCAAGTCAATCTCCAGATCTAAACCCAATTGAGCATGCATTTCACTTGCTCAAATCCAGACTTAAGACGGAAAGACCCACAAACAAGCAAGACCTGAAGGCTGCGGCTGTAAAGGCCTGGCAAAGCATTAAGAAGGAGGAAACCCAGCGTTTGGTGATGTCCATGGGTTCCAGACTTAAGGCAGTGATTGCCTCCAAAGGATTTGCAACAAAATATTGAAAATAAAAATATTTTGTTTGGGTTATGTTTATTTGTCCAATTACTTTTGACCTCCTAAAATGTGGAGTGTTTGTAAAGAAATGTGTACAATTCCTACATTTTCTATCAGATATTTTTGTTCAACCCTTCAAATTAAACGTTACAGTCTGCACTTGAATTCTGTTGTAGAGGTTTCATTTTAAATCCAATGTGGTGGCATGCAGAGCCCAACTCGCGAAAATTGTGTCACTGTCCAAATATTTCTGGCCCGAACTGTATCTCTATGGATTTCATTTCAGATCTTCCCGTCTCTCAAAAGATGTCAGTCATTTGGGTGGTCTGTGATCGCTTCTCTAAGATGGTCCATTTGGTACCCTTGCCTAAATTGCCTTCCTCCTCTGATTTGGTGCCATTGTTTTTCCAGCATGTGGTTCGTTTACATGGCATTCCAGAGAATATCGTTTCTGACAGAGGTTCCCAGTTTGTTTTGAGGATTTGGCGAGCCTTTTGTGGTAGGATGGGCATTGACTTGTCTTTTTCCTCGGCTTTCCATCCTCAGACTAATGGCCAGACCGAACGAACCAATCAGACCTTGGAAACATATCTGAGATGCTTTGTTTCTGCTGATCAGGATGACTGGGTGTCCTTTTTGCCTTTGGCTGAGTTCGCCCTTAATAATCGGGCCAGCTCGGCTACCTTGGTTTCACCGTTTTTCTGCAACTCTGGGTTCCATCCTCGTTTCTCTTCAGGACAGGTTGAGTCTTCGGACTGTCCTGGTGTGGATACTGTGGTGGACAGGTTGCAGCAGATTTGGACTCATGTAGTGGACAATTTGACTTTGTCCCAGGAGAAGGCTCAACGTTTCGCTAATCGTAGACGCTGTGTGGGTCCCCGACTTCGGGTTGGGGACTTGGTTTTGTTATCTTCTCGTCATATTCCTATGAAGGTTTCCTCTCCTAAGTTTAAACCTCATTTTATTGGTCCGTATAGGATTTCTGAGGTTCTTAATCCTGTGTCTTTTCGTCTGACCCTTCCAGATTCTTTTTCCATACATAACGTATTCCATAGGTCATTGTTGCAGAGATACGTGGCACCTATGGTTCCATCTGTTGATCCTCCTGCCCCGGTTTTGGTGGAGGGGGAGTTGGAGTATATTGTGGAGAAGATTTTGGATTCTCGTGTTTCAAGGCGGAAACTCCAGTATCTGGTTAAGTGGAAGGGTTATGCTCAGGAAGATAATTCCTGGGTCTTTGCCTCTGATGTCCATGCTCCCAATCTTGTTCGTGCCTTTCATATGGCTCATCCTGGTCTTCCTGGGAGTTCTGGTGAGGGTTCGGTGACCCCTCCTCAAGGGGGGGTACTGTTGTGAATTCTGTGGCAGAGCTCCCTCCTGTGGTCACAAGTGGTACTTCGGCTGGTTCTCTCTGTGAGCTTCCGTTGGTGGAGGATAGTGGTACTGCGGCTTCTGAGTTTCCTTCCTCAGGTGATGTGGTGAAGTCGTTAGGTGCTGCTCTATTTAACTCCACCTAGTGCTTTGATCCTGGCCTCCAGTCAATGTTCTAGTATTGGACCTGTTTCCTCCTGGATTGTTCCTGTGGCCTGCTGCTCTGCATAGCTAAGTTCCTCTTTGCTATTTGTTTGCTGTTTTTTTCTTCCAGCTTGTCAATTTGTTTTTTTCTGCTTGCTGGAAGCTCTGGGACGCAGAGGGTGTACCTCCGTGCCGCTAGTTCGGTACGGAGGGTCTTTTTGCCCCCTTTGCGTGGTTTTTGTAGGGTTTTGTGTTGACCGCAAAGTTACCTTTCCTATCCTCGCTCTGTTCAGAAAGTTGGGCCTCACTTTGCTAAATCTATTTCATCTCTACGTTTGTCTTTTCATCTTAACTCACAGTCACTATATGTGGGGGCTGCCTTTTCCTTTGGGGTATTTCTCTGAGGCAAGGTAGGCTTATTTTCTTTCTTCAGGCTAGCTAGTTTCTCAGGCCGTGCCGAGTTGCATTGGGAGCGTCAGGCGCAATCCACGGCTGCCTTTAGTGTGGTTGGAGAGGATTAGGGATTGCGGTCAACAGAGTTCCCACGTCTCAGAGCTCGTTCTTGTTTTTTGGGTTATTGCCAGGTCACTGTATGTGCGCTGACCTCTATATCCATTGTGGTACTGAATTACCTTTCATAACAGGGTATATAGCTTTGCAAGATCCTTTAGTCAGTGCCAGTTGTCCATTGTTCTTGAAGGATTCACTTCCCTGCTGGTCTCTCCAGTTTGCTGTGTTTTTCTACAAAGATAAGTCCTGGCTTTGTTTTTGCTGTCCACCTGCAGTGGACCTTATAGTTCTGTGCATTTTCATGTTTTTGTCTTGTCCAGCTTGGTCTGTGAAGGATTTTTTGCAGCCTAGCTATTTCTCTGGAGATGCAGATATACCCCCCATGTCTTTAGTCAGATGTGGTGATCCGTATTTTCTGCGGTGGATATTTTCTAGTGTTTTTATACTGACCGCATAGTACTCTGCTCTATTCTTTCTTTTTAGCTAGTATGGCCTCCTATGTTAAAATCTGATTTCATATCTGCGTATGTTTTTTCCCTCTCCTCTCACAGTCAATATTTGTGGGGGGCTATCTATCCTTTGGGGATTTTCTCTGAGGCAAGATAGGTTTCCTGTTTCTGTCTTTAGGGGTAGTTAGATCTTAGGCTGTGCCGAGGGGTCTAGGGAGTGTTAGGTACCCCCCACGGCTACTTTTAGTTGCGCTGCTAGGTTCAGGGTCTGCGGTCAGTACAGGGACCACCTTCTCCAGAGTACGTCTCATGCTGCTCCAAGGCCACCAGATCATAACAGTACAACTGGCCAACAATGAGTTAATTGCATCTCAGAAGAAGGGTGGAAAGATTTTGAACCATTTTTTTTCCTTAGCCTGTTTGGTCTGTTCCTCCCTCTTTACCTCTGGGTGGCTACGGAGTCTAGTATTAACATGAATGTTCAGGAGTTAGTTTCTCGGGTGGATCAGCTTGCTGCTAGGGTACAGGGTATTTCAGATTTCAGTGCTCAAACTCCTGCCTTAGAACCTAAGATTCCCACTCCTGATTTATTCTTTGGTGACAGATCCAAATTTTTGAGTTTCAAAAATAACTGTAAACTGTTTTTTGCATTACGACCCCGGTCTTCTGGTGATCCTATTCAGCAGGTTAAAATCATCATATCTCTGCTGCGTGGTGACCCACAGGATTGGGCATTTTCCCTGGAATCTGGCAATCCTGCTTTGCTTAATGTTGATTCGTTCTTTCAGGCATTGGGGTTGTTGTATGATGAGCATAATTCTGTGGATCAGGCTGAGAAAATCTTGTTAGCCCTGTGTCAAGGTCAAGAAGCGGCAGAATTGTATTGCCAGAAATTTAGAAAATGGTCTGTACTGACTAAATGGAATGAGGATGCCTTGGCGGCAATTTTCAGAAAGGGTCTTTCTGAATCCGTTAAAGATGTTATGGTGGGGTTCCCCACGCCTGCTGGTCTGAGTGATTCTATGTCTCTGGCCATTCAGATTGATCGGCGCTTGCGTGAGCGCAGAATTGTGCACACTGTGGCGTTGTCCTCTAGCGGAGCCCTGAGCCTATGCAGTGTGATAGGATTTTGTCTAGAGCTGAACGTCAAACATTCAGGCGTCAGAATAGGTTGTGTTTTTACTGCGGCGATTCTGCTCATGTTATTTCTGATTGCCCTAAGCATACTAAGAGAATTGCTAGTTCTGTTGCCATCAGTACTATACAACCTAAATTTCTGTTATCTGTGACCTTGATCTACTCATTATCATCATTTTCTGTCATGGCATTTGTGGATTCAGGCGCCGCTCTGAACTTAATGGACTTAGAATTTGCCAGACGTTGTGGTTTTCCCTTGCAGCCTTTGCAGAACCCTATTCCTTCGAGGGGCATTGATGCTACACCGTTGGCTAAAAATAAACCTCAGTTTTGGACACAGCTGACCATGCGCATGGCGCCAGCCCATCAGGAAGATTGTCGTTTTCTGGTGTTGCATAATTTGCATGATGATATTGTGCTGGGTTTTCCATGGTTGCAGCTACATAATCCGGTGTTAGATTGGAAATCCATGTCTGTGACTAGTTGGGGTTGTCAGGGGGTTCATGATCAAGTTCCTTTGATGTCAATCTCCTCTTCCCCCTCTTCTGAAGTTCCTGAGTTTTTGTCTGACTTTCAGGATGTATTCGATGAGCCCAAATCCAGTTCCCTTCCACCGCATAGGGACTGTGATTGTGCTATTGATTTGATTCCAGGTTGTAAGTTCCCTAAGGGCCGACTTTTCAACCTGTCTGTGCCTGAACATACCGCCATGCGGAGCTATATTAAGGAGTCTTTGGAGAAAGGGCATATTCGGCCATCTTCTTCACCGTTGGGAGCGGGGTTCTTTTTTGTTGCCAAGAAGGATGGCTCCTTCAGACCCTATATTGATTATCGCCTCTTGAATAAGATCACGGTCAAATTTCAATACCCCTTGCCTTTGCTTACTGATTTGTTTGCTATGATTAAGGGGGCTAGCTGGTTTACTAAGATTGACCTTCGAGGGGCATATAATCTTATTCGTATCAAGCAGGGTGACGAATGGAAAACTGCATTTAATACGCCTGAAGGCCATTTTGAATACATTGTGATGCCATTCGGACTCTCTAATGCCCCATCTGTGTTCCAATCCTTCATGCATGATATCTTTTGGAGTTATCTTGATAAATTCATGGTTGTATATTTGGATAATATTTAGATTTTTTCCAATGATTGGGAGTCTCATGTGAAACAGGTCAGGATGGTATTTCAGATCCTCCGTAATAATGCTTTATTTGTGAAGGGGTCAAAGTGCCTCTTTGGAGTGCCGAAGGTTTCTTTTTTGGGTTTCATTTTTTCTCCCTCATCTATAGAAATGGATCTGGTTAAGGTTCAGGCCATTCATGATTGGATTCAGCCCACATCTGTGAAGAGCCTTCAGAAATTCTTGGGCTTTGCTAATTTTTATCGTCGTTTCATTGCCAACTTCTCCTGTGTGGTTAAACCTCTGACCGATTTGACCAAGAAAGGCGCTGATGTGACGAATTGGTCCTCTGCGGCTGTTTCTGCCTTTCAGGAGCTTAAACGCCGATTTACTTCTGCCCCTGTGTTGCGTCAGCCAGATGTTTCTCTTCCATTTCAGGTTGAGGTTGACGCGTCTGAGATTGGGGCAGGGGCCGTTTTTTCTCAGAGGAATTCTGATGGTTCCTTGATGAAACCGTCTGCCTTCTTTTCTCGGAAGTTTTCACCTGCGGAACGCAATTATGATGTCGGCAATCGGGAGTTGTTGGCTATGAAGTGGGCATTTGAGGAGTGGCGACATTGGCTTGAGGGGGCCAAGCACCGTATTGTGGTCCTGACTGATCATAAGAATCTGATTTACCTCGAGTCTGCCAAACGGCTGAATCCTAGACAGGCTCGATGGTCCCTGTTTTTCTCCCATTTTGATTTTGTGGTCTCGTACATTCCTGGTACTAAGAATGGTAAGGCGGATTCCCTCTCTAGGAGTTTTTTTCCTGATTCCCCTGGGGTTCTTGAGCCGGTCGGCATTTTGAAGGAAGGGGTGATTCTTTCTGCCATCTCCCCTGATTTGCGACGGGTTCCTCAGGAATTTCAGGCTGATAAGCCTGACCGCTGTCCTGTGGGGAAACTGTTTGTTCCTGATAGATGGACTAGTAAAGTGATTTCTGAGGTTCATTCTTCTGTATTGGCTGGCCATCCTGGGATTTTTGGTACCAGAGATTTGGTTGGCAGGTCCTTTTGGTGGCCTTCTTTGTCAAGGGATGTGCGTTCTTTTGTGCAGTCCTGTGGGATTTGTGCGCAGGCTAAGCCTTGCTGTTCCCGCGCTAGTGGATTGCTTTTGCCATTGCCGGTCCCTGAGAGACCTTGGACGCATATTTCTATGGATTTTATTTCCGATCTTCCTGTTTCCCAAAGAATGTCGGTTATCTGGGTTGTCTGTGACCGATTTTCTAAGATGGTTCATTTGGTGCCTTTGCCTAAATTGCCTTCTTCTTCTGATTTGGTTCTGTTGTTTTTTCAGCATGTGGTACGTTTGCATGGTATTCCGGAGAATATTGTGTCCGAACGAGGTTCCCAGTTTATTTCTAGGTTTTGGCGGGCCTTTTGTGCCAAGCTGGGCATTGATTTGTCTTTTTCCTCTGCATTTCATCCTCAGACAAATGGCCAGACTGAGCGAACTAATCAGACCTTGGAGACCTATTTGAGATGCTTTGTGTCTGCTGATCAGGATGATTGGTTGGCTTTTTTGCCATTGGCCGAGTTTGCCCTTAATAATCAGGCTAGTTCGGCTACTTTGGTTTCGCCTTTTTTTTGTAATTTTGGTTTTCATCCTCGTTTTTCTTCTGGGCAGGTTGAGCCTTCTGACCTTCCTGGTGTGGATTCTGTGGTAGACAGGTTGCAGCAGATTTGGGCTTATGTGGTGGACAATTTGGTGCTGTCTCAGGAGGAGGCTCAGCGTTTTGCTAACCCTCGTCGGTGTGTTGGTTCCCGGCTTCGGGTTGGTGATCTGGTTTGGTTATCTTCCCGTCATGTTCCTATGAAGGTTTCTTCCCCTAAGTTTAAGCCTCGATTTATTGGTCCTTATAGGATTTCTGAGATTATTAATCCGGTGTCCTTTCGCCTGGCGCTTCCGGCCTCGTTTGCTATTCATAATGTCTTCCATAAATCTTTGTTGCGGAAATATGTGGAGCCCGTTGTTCCCTCTGTTGATCCTCCGGCCCCTGTATTGGTCGATGGGGAGTTGGAATATGTTGTTGAGAAGATTTTGGATTCTTGTTTTTTGAGGCGGAAGCTTCAGTACCTTGTCAAGTGGAAGGGTTATGGCCAGGAGGATAATTCTTGGGTTTCTGCCTCTGATGTCCATGCCGTTGATTTGGTTCGTGCCTTTCATCGGGCTCATCCTGATCGGCCTGGGGGCTCTGGTGAGGGTTCGGTGACCCCTCCTCAAGGGGGGGTACTGTTGTGAATTCAGCTTTTGGGCTCCCTCCGGTGGTTGTAGAGGGTAATGCAGTTGTGCCTGGATTGCAGGAGTGGACATGTGTATCTACTAATTGCAGGACTGACTGGGGTATATAGCTTTGCAGGATCCTTTAGTCAGTGCCAGTTGTCCATTGTTCTTGAAGGATTCACTTCCCTGCTGGTCTCTCCAGTTTGCTGTGTTTTTCTACAAAGATAAGTCCTGGCTTTGTTTTTGCTGTCAACCTGCAGTGGACCTTATTGTTCTGTGCATTTTCATGTTTTTGTCTTGTCCAGCTTGGTCTGTGAAGGATTTTTTGCAGCCTAGCTATTTCTCTGGAGATGCAGATATACCCCCCATGTCTTTAGTCAGATGTGGTGATCCGTATTTTCAGCGGTGGATATTTTCTAGTGTTTTTATACTGACCGCATAGTACTCTGTTATATTCTTTCTTTTTAGCTAGTATGGCCTCCTATGCTAAAATCTGATTTCATATCTGCGTATGTTTTTTCCCTCTCCTCTCACAGTCAATATTTGTGGGGGGCTATCTATCCTTTGGGGATTTTCTCTGAGGCAAGATAGGTTTCCTGTTTCTGTCTTTAGGGGTAGTTACAGTAGATCTTTGGCTGTGCCGAGGGGTCTAGGGAGTGTTAGGTACCCCCCACGGCTACTTTTAGTTGCGCTGCTAGGTTCAGGGTTTGCGGTCAGTACAGGGACCACCTTCTCCAGAGTACGTCTCATGCTGCTCCAAGGCCACCAGATCATAACACATGCGCTGCTTTATGGGCCTCCCGTCCATACACAGCTGCTCTCCTCTAATAGCAGTTACATGATCTATACAGCTCTGCCTGCACATACAAGGATAGCCTGGTTAGCTATATATAGCCTGCTCACTCCTACCCCAACACATGCCTCCTGAAGAAGTTGCCACGAAGCATACGTTAGTGCAGCAGGGATCAGCAGAACACTTCTATCTTAAAGGGAACCTGTCACCCCCTCAGGCGTTTGTAACTAAAAGAGCCACCTTGTGCAGCTCAAATGCTGCATTCTGACAAGGTGGCTCTTTTATGATGCCTGCACATGCTGAAATAAATGTTTATAAAATGTGCCCCCTCATACCCTGAAATGTTCTCGGAGGCGGGTCTTTCCCTCCTAATCAGACGCAGCACAGCCGTCACTCCAGACATGTGCGCGCCGCCTCCTCTTTCTGCATTATCGTCCCCAGAGCCTGCGCTGTAAGTACGAAGGGCAGCGCCACTGCTCATGCCCGGAAAAAAAATTTAAAGCGCAGGCACCGGGGACGATAGGGAAGCCACCCCAGACGCCCGGTGCGCACAGGTCCGGAGTGACGGAGTGATTAGAAGGGAAAGACCCGCCTCCGGGAACATTTCAGGGTATGAGGGGGCACATTTTATAAACGTTTATTTCAGCATGTGCAGGCATCATAACTAAAAGAGCCACCTTGTCAGAATGCAGCATTAGTGCTGAACAAGGTGGCTCTTTTAGTTACAAACGCCTGAGGGGGGTGACAGGTTCCCTTTAATTGTAAGTTAATGTATTTATAATGCATAGCATGTGTTTTCTGCTGGATCATATTAGGATTACTTTACCTAAGGTACTCTGCCATTATCTATAGGGCACCACACCTTACACTAGCCTTGTATATTACTATAATTTGTCTTGCTACATATATCCCTGCAACATTGCTTGACAGCCACTGTTATTGCATGCAGTTTTAACATTTTATGTCTGTTTTTCTCTTGGTGAAATTAAATTGTTATTTTAAAGGCATATACACTCATTGGGTTTATTTACCCCTTTTTTTGGTTCCACATTTTTTTCCCAGCTCTTATTTATTTGTCTGTAGATGGGTGCTTAGTGTACATCCTGCCTTATTATGTATAGTGCTGTCCCTTATTACATATTGTCTTTCCTTTTTATGTATATCACTGTTCCATATTTCATAGTGTCCACTCTTGTGATGTATAGTATAGTGCTGCCCCTTTTTGCATTGCATTATCACTTATTATGTATAGTGCCGCCTTATTATAGAGCATCCTCTCTTAAGTATAGAGCCAGTCCTTATTATGTAGCATCCGCTCTAGTTATATATAGGCTCATCTTTATTTCATAGTGTCCTATTTGTTATGTGTAGTACTTTCTCATTACTGTATAGTGTTATCCATTGTTATGTGTATTGTTGTCCTTTAATACATAGTGTCTTCTTTTGTTAAGTATGAAGCAAAATGACTCTTGATGCATGAGCTTGTCACAAGTTTATTAGCTTCTTCAAATAAAAAAAGCAGTTTCCCATGTACAGATGCAAAATTAAAATATCATCAAAAAGGTCATTTGTTTCAGTTTTTCATTACAAAAAGTGAAACTCGTATATTATATAGAGTCATTATCAACAGAGTGATCTATTTCAAGTGTTTATTTCTGTTAATGTTGATGATTAGGGCTCCCAGGCTCGAGTTCATATGAGGACATCCAGCAGATGGCGCATCACCGCGACTGAAGGTAACTATAGGTCATTGACCTACATTACCTTCATTCCCCGGGGTTCTACAGGCAGGAGCACAGCTGCATTATAGCAGAGCTCCTGCCTGTAAAATAATTTAACCCCTTCAGATGGATTTACATTGTGGGACGTTACAGATCTACGGAAGGTATGTATATTGTTGGTTTATTATTTTTAATTTGTTACAGGTTGAGGGTCTTCAGGTGGATTCAGAGAACAATAAAATATGTGCGTGTTTTTAACCCTTTCATACAATTGGATTAATAATGGATAGGTGTCATAATTGACGCCTCTCCATTATTAATCTGGCTTAATGTCACCTTATAATAGCAAGGTGACATTAACCCTTCATTACCCCATATCCCACCGCTACACGGGAGTGGGAATAGAGTGGCCAAGTGCCAGAATAGGCGCATCTTCCAGATGTGCCTTTTCTGGGGTGGCTGAGGGCAGATGTTTTTAGCCAGGGAAGGGGCAATAACCGTGGACCCTCTCCAGGCTATTAATATCTGCCCTCAGTCACTGGCTTTACCACTCTGGCGGAAAAAATTGCGTGGGAGCCCACGCCAATTTTTTCCACGATTTAACCCTTACATTTAATAGCTGGAGCGCTGAAATTTTGCACATACACACTACTAACATTAGTAGTGTGTAATATGCAAAAAAAGGGGGATATCACATGGTTTACTGTACGTAAACCATGTCTCATATCATGTCGGGTTTAGGCAGGAGAAATGAAAAGCCGGCAATTGAATTACCGGCTTTTCTGATATATCGCGCTGAAGTAAATATTAAAAAAAAAAAAATTCCCATTGACTTGCATTGGGTTTCGTGTTTCGGCTGATCCCAGACCCCGACTTTTCAATAAGATCGTCCGATTTCACTCGACCCGACTTTTGAGAAAGTCGGGTTTCCCGAAACCCGACTCGACCTCAAAAAATGAAAAGTCGCTCAACCCTACTGACAAGCTTTTTGTAGATGAAAACTTCATTCTGCAGCAGGACTTGGCACCTGTCCACACTGCCAAAAGTACCAATACCTCGTTTAATAACAACAGTATCACTGTGCATGATTGGCCAGCTAACTCGCCTGGCCTTAACCCCTTAGAGAATCTATGGGGTATTATCAAGAGGAAGATGAGAGACATCAGACGAAACAATGCAGATGAGCTGAAGGCTGCGATCAAAGGAACCTGAACTTCCATAACACCTCAGCAGTGCCTTCGGCTGATCACCTCCATGCCATGCCGCATTGATGTAATTGATGCAAAAGGAGCCCCGACCAAGTATTGAGTGCATTTACTGAACATATATTTCAGTAGGCCAATATTTTGGATTTTAAAATCATTTTTCAAGCTGGAGTTATAAAGTATTCTAATTTACTGAGATAATGACTTTGGGGTTTTCTTTGGCTGTCAGCCATAATTATTAACATTATCAGAAATAAACACTTGAAATAGATCACTCTGTTTATAATTGCTCTATATAACATATGAATTTAACTTTTTGTATTGAAGAACTGAAATTAATTAACTTTTTTGATGATTTTCTAATTTTGTGAGAATCACCTGTATAAGATACAAATTTCTTGGAAAGGGGCCCCAAGCTGTGAATGTACACCTCTAAATAGATATTATCTATATTGCAGTTCTATTTTTAAGCAATCTAGCTATGTTCAAATGATTAGCTTACTCACAGTACCAGTACATTCCTTAAGGCAAAAATAACCACAAAAAGAAATTGTCTTCACTAATATAGTTCCTAGGGAAAATTCATCTCATTAAAAACAACCTTACAAAAGATATGTCAACTAGTGGTTATCGTGAATTGCATCTAATAGTATATAGGGCTAATGGTGTACATGCTCACAGACTTTGCAAAATAATAGTGACATCTTAAAGACACCAATACAAGCATAATAAAAAATGGAAACAATCTATTTAGTATCCAGAGGTACATGGATTTACAAAATTTGGTATGCTTTCAATGAGGTTATTAATGCAGGGGCAGTCACAGATAGAAGACGACCTCTTTGCATGAACTGAATATTTGCCTTTCCAGTTCAATAGCACGTAATGTTTTTGTGATAGAAATTCACAAAACATATTTGTTTAGAGACCTACTCAGTTTTGAAATGACTTTGGGGGACGTATATATTGGAAAAAAAAAGTGATACCATTTAAAAACAGCACCCCTCAACATTATCAAAAGTGTTGTCAGGTAGTTTATTAACCCTTCAGATGCTTTTCAGGAATTAATGCAAAGGGGAATGACTGGAAAGAATAATGTTATTTTTACCACCTAAATTCTGAACAGACCGCTATAGCCAGCAATCATCAGGACCACACAATAATGATCTCAGGGTGCCAATGGGGTTAAAGAAGGAGCCCCCACACTGAGTTAACCGTCTAGATGCCGCTGTCACTATTGACAACAGCATATAAGGAATTAAATGGCCATGGTCGGTGCCAACAGCAATCATGGCTGATTCAGCTGGGTGTCAGCTATAGTGTACAGCTGACAGTTGCTACACTTTTACCCATCAGGAGGTGCTACTCACATTTATCTCAAGTCAGTTTTAAGTTGCATTTGTGGTCACTAAGGGGATATTACAAAAATCCACAGTCATCAAAATGCAGATTCTTTGTAATTCACTTCCACGTGAAATCAGCAAAATTGTGGTTGCTGGCTTCCATTTTGCTGAACCATAAAAAGCAAACAAAAGGATACAAAATGAAAAGAAATATCTATGCTGACAGGATGAGGCCTGAGATGCTTTTGCATATGTTTTTGGAGAATCACTCCATACGTCAGGATGCAATAACATTGTGCCCTTATGTTTATGTGTCCTGGGCAAAACCATTCTGGGCCTCATGAGAGACAGAAATCCCAGCGTTGTATGAAGAGGCCCGGGTATTTATCATTCACGACATTGCTAAGAAGATGCAATGAAGATCAAATGGGTGAAGTGAGGTGCGGAAGGGTCAAGGAAGTAAATGGTGAGCTGAGTATTGTGTTTCTTTTCTTTTTAATATCTTACGTCTGGAGAGACCTCAGTGCATTGTAAGAGATCATTTATTTTGCAGAGAATAACTTATCTGTGAATAGAATTTCCAGGTAAAATCCACGCAAACAGGCAAATTGGAATTTTGGCTGATTTGCTCATTTCTACTCAAGACTAATATGTAAAAAATTGAAATATTTCTCTGTAACAGAATGTATTTTTTTGTAGAACTGGTGGTTGGTACAACAATACTGAGGTCTGCAGGCAACAGTGAAGCATGGTAGAGGTTTCTTGCAAATTTGAGTCTGCATTTCATGAAATAGAATTGAGGATTTGGTTAGTATTAATGGTGTCCTCAATGCTGAGAAAAACAGATACTTATCCATCATGCAATATCATCAGGGAGGTTTCTGAATGGTTCCAAATGTATTCTGCAGCAGGAGAATGACCCCAAACATACAGCCATGGTCATTAAGAACTACCTTTAGTGTACAGAGGAACAAGGAGTCCTAGAAGTCTAGCCCTTACAGAGAATTGATTACTAGAGGACAACTGGCCTCATGCATCCTAGTCCAGCTTCACCTTCACCACTGATTAATAGCTTTCTCTCACTATACTATTTACACAGGAAACTGTGGTTTGGATGGGGTTAACAACTGAGCTTTGCTAAATCTACACAAGAGAAAATTGTGACTCTATACTAACTGCAGCACCCAGTAGTAAACTAAGTCATACATGGCTGGATTCAGGGTCTCTTATCCTGCTGTCAGGCTACGTAGAAAAAAATAAAAAAATATCTTGACAGATTCCATGTAACCTGGCCACGGTTGCTGGAGCACACTGTTAGCCCCTAGTTCCGGTTAGATTCAGCCAAGTTATTACAAGCTGGACAGGCAGTAGTTGGTCTCTTAGGCAAAAGGCTGCAAAACAAAGAATATTAATAGCCAAGAATGACTGCAAATTTTAATAAACATTCAAGATCAAGAATGCAAATTTTTACATGTACTACATTTTTATTACTGCAAAGTCAAAAGTTTACATACATTTCATTAGTGTTTGGTACCATTGCCCTAAAGCTGAATGACTTGGGTCAAACATTTGGGAAATCCTTCCACAAGCTTCTCACAATAGTTGGTCGGAATTTGGGCCCATAATTCCTGAAAAAACTGGTGTAATTGGTCCAGGTTTGTAGGTCGCCTTGCTTGCACCTGCCTTTTCAGCTTTGCCCATACATTTTCAATAAGATTGAGGTCAGGGCTTTGTGATGTCCACTCCAAAACATTGACTTTGTTATTCTTAAGCCACTTTGTTACCTTTTTGGCAGTATGCTTCATTGTCCATTTGGAAAACCCATTTCCATTCAATCTTTAACTTCCTGGCTTATATTTAGATATTGCTTCAGTATTGCAACATAATCTTCTTTTCTCATGATGCCATCTATTTTGTGAAGTGTGCTAGTCCCTCCTGCAGCAAAACATCCACACCCCTGTGTTTCACAGTTGGGATGGTGTTCTTAGGCTTCCAAGCTTCTCCTTTTTTCCTCCAAACTTCATGATGGTCATAAAGTTCAATTTTAGTTTCAGCAGACCACAGGACATATCTCCAAACATTAAAGTCTTTGCTACTGTGAGCATTTGCAAACATTACTTTCCTTTTTTTATGTTTCTTTTGGAGTAAAGGCTTCTTCCTGGCAGAGTGGCCCTTCAGTCCATGTTAATACAGTACTCGTTTCACTGTGGATATTGACTCACTATTACAAGCTTCAGCCATCTCCTTCACAAGGTCTTTTGCTTTTATCCTTGGGTTGATATGCACATGTCAGACCAAAGCATGTTCATCTCTAGGACACAGAGCCCATGTCCTTCCTGATCAGTATGATAGCTGGACATTCCCGTCTTGTTTGTACTTGATTATTGTCATGACTCTGGACAGGATGGTTCCACCTCCATCCTGGTCAGGACAGGGTTAATTCAGTCCACCTCTCTTTGGTTTTGGGGTGGCAGTACCTGTATTTAGTGTCGGTGATACTTTCGTATACTCGGTTGGTGGTTGCTGAACCAGGTGACTCATCCTTAAACATGTGCCTTTGTGCTTATGTGACTTGCTGTGTATGATTCAGTTTGTTCCCTAACTTCTGCCTCTGTATCCTGCTTTTGTACTGCTCTGTCTCTCCTGGTTACCTGACCCTCTTGGCTTGTCCCCGTTTACTCTTTGTCTTGTCCGTAGGTACTGCACGTTCCTCTGGCTTCTGACTCTCTGCTCTCCTTGACCACGTTTACGGTCTTTGCACTGTGCTCTGCATTCTGAGTGTTCTTCCCTGCATTCACGTGCGGTGGCTCCGCCCTCTGGTCATGTGATTGCTCAGTGCCAGGTCCTGTGCTCACTACTCTAGCCTAAGGTCCTTGTGCACTGCGTGTCATGAACCGCTTCCAAAACTTTAATCCCCAGAATACTGCGATCAAATATGATCGCAGCGTTACGGAGCCGGCAGAGGGGCTCTCAGCTCCTTTGCCTTTGGATCGGAGACTTCGAGGCATGATGCGAGGTCCCGATCACTCCCATGGTAATCCAATCGTCATGATGACATCCGGGTTACCAGAGCTGAGAGACTTCCTGTCATGCCCAGTGCATGTCAGGAAGTCTCTGAGGTCAGTGTGCATAGAGTGCAGCGCTGACAGCTTATATGGCATACAGATCTGCATGCCATATAAGCGATCAGCCTGCACAAAATGAGTGCCCCATAGTGGAACACAGTGTAAACGTAAGAATGAAATTTAAAAAAAATGATAATTGTAAAAATATTTTTTTAAAATAGTAATAATAATAAAAAAATAAATTTACATTCCATCAATAAATAAATATTAAAATTTTTGAATTAAAATAATCTAAACAATAAAAGTACACATATTTAGTATCGCCGCGTCCGTAACGACCGGCCCTATAAAAATAGTTAACCTCTTTAGTGAACATCATTAAAAAAAGAACAAGGCATAAAAACAATGCTTCATCATCATACCACCGAACAAAAAGTGGAATAAACCGTGCTCAAAAAGACAGATATAAATAAATGTGGTATCGCTGAAAACGTCATCTTGTCCTGCAATAAATAAGCTGCCATATAGCTCCATGACTGGAAAAATAAAAAAGTTATAGCTCTCAGAATAAAGTGATACAAGAATAATTATTTTTTATATAAAATAGCTTTTATTGTTTAAAAGCGCCAAAACATAAAAAAATTATACAAATGAGGTAACCCCCCAAAAGAAATTCATAAATAGCTGTTTTTTGTTCATTAATAAGAATAAAAAGCTATCAAAAAATGTCATGTGCCAGAAAATGGAGCCAATAAAAACGTCAATTCGTCCCACAAAAAATAAGACCTAACATGACACTGTTGGCTAAAAAATGAAAAAATTATAACTCCTAAAATGTGGTGATGCAAAAAATATTTTTTGCACTAAAAAGCATCTTTAGTGTGTGACAGCTGCAATAAAAAACCCGCCATAAATAGTAAATCAAACCCCCCTTTAACACCCCCTTGGGGAAAAATAATAAACTAAAAAAAGTATTTATTTCCATTTTCCTATTAGGTTTAGGGTTACGGTTAGGGCTAGAGTTAGGGTGAGAGTTGGGGCTAAAAATAGGGTTAGGGTTGGGGCTAGAGTTGGGGTTAGGGTTAGGGTTTGGATTGCGTTTACTGTTGGGATTAGGGTTAGGGTTGGGATTAGGGTTAGGGGTGTGTCAGGGTTAGGGGTGTGGTAGGGTTATGTTAGGGTTGGGATTAGGGTTAGGGGTGTATTGGGGTTAGGGGTGTGGTTAGGGTTGGGATTAGTGTTAGAGGTGTGCTCGGGTTAGGGGCATGGTTGGGAGTTATGGTTAAGGTTGGGATTAGGGTTAGGGGTGTGTTGGGGTTAGGGTTGGAGTTAGAATTGGGGGGTTTACACTGTTTAGGCACATCTCGTGCTCTCCAAATGCGACATGGCATCTTATCTTAATTCCAGCCAATTCTGCGATAAATTGGAAAACGGTGCTCCTTTCTGTTGTGAATTCTGCTCTTGGGTTCCCTCCAGTGGTTGTAGGTGAGAATGCAGTTGTCTCTGAGTCACAGTCCTGGCCAGGTGTATCTGCTAATTGCTGTTCTGACTGGGATATTTATGTGTGCAGGATTCATTAGCCCTTGTCAGTTGTCAATGTTCCTTGTGAAGTGTTGGATCACTTTCTGGCTTCTCCTGCTAGCTGCCAAATTCAGCAAAGATAAGTGTTTGGTTTTTTGTGTCTGTGGCACACTGCTGTGTGCTTGTTTTTGTTTGTATTCCTGCTCTGATTGTGGGATTTGCTGGAGTTGCAGATGTACGCTCCTACATCTTTAGTTAGATGTAGGAAGTTTTTGTATATTCTGCTGTGGATATTTTTGAAGGGTTTTAATACTGACCACACAGAACTCTGTCCTATCATGTCCTATTTAGCTAGAGTGGCCTCCTGTGCTAAATCCTGTTTTTCTGCCTGTGTATGTTTTTTCCTCTCCGACTCACCGCCAATATTTGTGGGGCGCTGTCTATCCTTTGGGGATCTGCTCTGAGGCAAGATAGTATTTCTATTTCCATCTTTAGGGGTATTTAGTCCTCTGGCTGTGACGAGTGTTGTGAGTTCTGTTTTTGGGCTCCCTCTGGTGGTTACTGATGGTACTGGGTGATTTGTGTTCTGCTGTCTCTGGTGTCCACCTGTTCTATTAGCATTTGGGAGTTTCCTATTTAACCGGGCTTTCTTGGCATTTCCCCGCCGGCTATCAAGGTTATCAGAGTGTTTTGTTACCTCAGCTTCTGGCTTCAGTAATCTTCAGGACAAGCTAAGTTTTTGATTTTCTTGTTCCACGTTTTGCTTTATTTTAGTCTTGTCCAGCTTGCATATAATTGTTTCTTTGCTGCTGGTTGCTCTAGTGGGCTGTAATTGCTCCTCATGTTCCATGAGTTGGAACATGAGTTCAAGTAATTACAGGATGGTTTTTTGAAGGTTTTTTTGCTGACCGCGCAGTTTACTTTTGTATCCTCTGCTATCTAGTTTTAGCGGGCCTCATTTTGCTGAATCTGTTTTCATACTGTGTATGTGCCTTCCTCTCATTTCACCGTCATTATATGTGGGGGGCTGCTATTTCTGTGGGGTATTTCTCTGGAGGCAAGAGAGGTCTGTGTATCTTCTAATAGGGGAAGTTAGATCTTCGGCTGGTGCGAGACGTCTAGGATCAACGTAGGCACGTTCCCCGGCTATTGTTATTTGTGTGTTCAGGTTTAGGGTCGCGGTCAGCTCAGGTTCCATCACCCTAGAGCTCGTTGGTGCTTGTCCTTTTGTGATTCCCTGCCATTGGAATCATGACAGTATAGCTGGCCAAAATGTTTGGGCTGAAGTAGGAGGAAAAGTAGTCTGAGGAAGTTTTTTTTTTTTTTTTTTTCTCTCCTCTGAGGTTGCTGCCTAGCCTTAATTGCAGCCTGGCTGATTTTTTTTTTCCCTCCTCTTAATCCTTGAATGGCTCTGACCTTAGCTGTTTATCATGGACATCCAGAGTTTAGCTTCCAGCTTGAATAATCTTGCTACTAAGGTTCAAAATATACAAGATTTTGTTTTACATGCTCCTATGTCTGAACCTAGAATTCCTATTCCAGAGTTCTTTGCTGGAGATAGATCTAGTTTTCTGAATTTTAGGAACAATTGCAAGCTGTTCCTTTCTTTGAAATCTCGCTCTTCTGGAGACCCTGCTCAGCAGGTTAAGATTATTATATCTTTCCTGCGGGGTGACCCTCAAAATTGGGCATTTGCATTGGCACCAGGGGATCCTGCGTTGCTTAATGTGGATGCGTTTTTTCTGGCATTGGGTTTGCTCTATGAGGAACCTAACCAGGAGATTCAGGCTGAAAAAGCTTTATTAGCTCTCTCTCAGGGGCAAGATGAAGCAGAAAAATATTGTCAAAAATTTCGGAAATGGTCAGTGTTTACTCAGTGGAATGAGTGCGCCCTGGCTGCAAAGTTCAGAGATGGCCTTTCTAAGGCCATTAAAGATGTTATGGTGGGGTTCCCTGCGCCTACGGGTCTGAATGAGTCTATGACTATGGCTATTCAGATTGATCGGCGTTTACGGGAGCGCAAACCTGTGCACCATTTGGCGGTGTCTTCTGAACAGGCACTTGAGACAATGCAATGTGATAGAGTTCAGTCTAGAAGTGAACGGCAAAACTATAGGCGGAAAAATGTGTTGTGCTTTTATTGTGGTGATTCAGCTCATGTTATATCAGCATGCTCTAAACGCACAAAAAAGGTTGATAAGTCTGTTGCCATTAGTACGTTACAGTCTAAGTTCATTCTGTCTGTGACTCTGATTTGCTCATTATCATCCATTTCCGTCGATGCCTATGTAGATTCAGGCGCTGCCCTGAGTCTTATGGATTGGTCATTTGCCAAGCGATGTGGGTTTAGTCTTGAGCCTCTGGAAGTCCCTATTCCTTTGAAGGGAATTGACTCTACACCTTTGGCTTTGAATAAACCTCAGTACTGGACACAAGTGACCATGCGTATGACTCCCGTTCATCAGGAGGTGATTCGCTTCCTGGTATTGTATAATTTACATGATGTTCTAGTACTTGGTCTGCCATGGTTACAAACTCATAACCCAGTCCTGGACTGGAAAACAATGTCTGTGTTAAGCTGGGGATGTCAGGGGGTTCATGATGATGCACCTCCGATTTCTATCGCTTCATCTACTCCTTCTGAGGTTCCTGTATTTTTGTCTGATTATCGGGATGTTTTTGAGGAGCCTAAGCTCAGTTCGCTTCCTCCTCACAGGAATTGCGATTGTGCTATAGATTTAATTCCTGGTAGTAAATTTCCTAAAGGTCGTTTGTTCAATCTGTCAGTGCCAGAGCATACTGCTATGCGGGATTATGTTAAGGAGTCCTTGGAAAAGGGACATATCCGTCCATCTTCGTCCCCTTTGGGAGCAGGTTTTTTTTTCGTGGCCAAAAAAGATGGGTCCTTGAGGCCTTGTATAGATTATCGTCTTTTGAATAAGATTACCGTAAAATATCAGTATCCTTTGCCTTTGTTGACTGATTTCTTTGCTCGCATTAAGGGGGCTAAATGGTTCACTAAGATTGATCTTCGGGGTGCGTATAATCTTATACGAATAAAGCAAGGTGATGAGTGGAATACCGCATTTAATACGCCTGAGGGCCATTTTGAGTATTTGGTAATGCCTTTCGGACTTTCTAATGCTCCTTCAGTCTTCCAGTCCTTTATGCACGATATTTTCCGTGAATATCTGGATAAATTTATGATTGTGTATTTGGATGATATTTTGGTTTTTTCTGATGACTGGGAGTCTCATGTTCAGCAGGTCAGGAAGGTGTTTCAGGTCCTGCGGGCTAATTCCTTGTTTGTAAAGGGCTCAAAGTGTCTCTTTGGAGTCCAGAAGATTTCTTTCTTGGGGTATATTTTTTCCCCTTCTACTATTGAGATGGATCCCGTCAAGGTTCGGGCTATTTGTGACTGGATGCAGCCTGCATCTCTTAAGAGTCTGCAGAAGTTCTTGGGCTTTGCTAATTTCTATCGTCGTTTTATAACTAATTTTTCTAGTCTTGTTAAGCCTTTGACGGATTTGACTAAGAAGGGTGCTGATGTTGCTGATTGGTCTCCTGCGGCTGTGGAGGCCTTTCAGGAACTTAAACGCCGGTTTTCTTCTGCTCCTGTGTTGCGTCAGCCTGATGTTTCGCTTCCTTTCCAGGTTGAGGTTGATGCTTCCGAGATTGGAGCGGGGGCGGTTTTGTCGCAGAGAGGCTCCGATTGCTCGGTGATGAAGCCATGTGCGTTCTTTTCTAGGAAGTTTTCGCCCGCTGAGCGGAATTATGATGTGGGTAATCGGGAACTTTTGGCCATGAAGTGGGCATTTGAGGAGTGGCGTCATTGGCTGGAGGGTGCTAGACATCGTGTGGTGGTCTTGACTGATCACAAAAATCTGATTTACCTTGAGTCTGCCAGGCGTCTGAATCCTAGACAGGCTCGTTGGTCACTGTTTTTCTCTCGTTTCAATTTTGTGGTTTCATACCTGCCAGGTTCAAAGAATGTGAAGGCGGATGCTCTTTCTAGGAGTTTTGTGCCTGACTCCCCTGGAAATTCTGAGCCCACTGGTATCCTTAGGGATGGGGTGATTTTGTCGGCCGTCTTCCCAGACTTGCGACGTGCTTTGCAGGAGTTTCAGGCGGGTAAACCTGATCGTTGTCCGCCTGAGAGACTGTTTGTTCCGGATAGTTGGACCAGTAGAGTCATCTCCGAGGTCCATTCTTCTGCGTTGGCAGGTCATCCTGGAATATTTGGTACTAGAGACTTGGTGGCCAGGTCTTTTTGGTGGCCTTCCTTGTCGAGGGATGTGCGTTCTTTTGTGCAGTCTTGTGAGGTTTGTGCTCGGGCTAAGCCTTGCTGTTCTCGAGCCAGTGGATTGTTGTCACCTTTGCCTATCCCGAAGAGGCCTTGGACGCACATTTCCATGGACTTTATTTCGGATCTCCCTGTCTCTCAAAAAATGTCCGTCATCTGGGTTGTGTGTGACCGCTTTTCTAAAATGGTTCATCTTGTACCCTTGCCTAAGTTGCCTTCCTCCTCTGAGTTGGTCCCTCTGTTTTTCCAGAACGTGGTTCGTTTGCATGGGATTCCGGAGAACATCGTTTCTGACAGGGGATCCCAGTTTGTGTCTAGATTTTGGCGGACGTTCTGTGCTAAGATGGGCATTGATTTGTCCTTTTCGTCTGCATTCCACCCTCAGACGAATGGCCAGACGGAACAAACTAATCAGACCTTGGAAACTTATTTAAGGTGTTTTGTTTCTGCTGATCAGGATGACTGGGTTACCTTTTTGCCACTGGCCGAGTTTGCCCTTAATAATCGGGCTAGTTCTGCTACCTTGGTTTCTCCTTTCTTTTGTAATTCGGGGTTTCATCCTCGTTTTTCCTCTGGTCAGGTGGAGCCTTCTGATTGTCCTGGAGTGGACATGGTGGTGGATGGGTTGCATCGGATTTGGAGTCATGTGGTGGACAATTTGAAGTTGTCCCAGGAGAAGGCTCAGCAGTTTGCTAATCGCCGTCGCCGCGTGGGTCCTCGACTTCGTGTTGGGGACTTGGTGTGGTTGTCTTCTCGTTTTGTTCCTATGAAGGTCTCTTCTCCTAAGTTCAAGCCTCGGTTCATCGGTCCTTATAGGATCTTGGAAATTCTTAACCCTGTGTCGTTTCGTTTGGATCTCCCGGCATTCTTTGCTATTCATAATGTGTTCCATCGGTCGTTGTTGCGGAGGTATGAGGTACCTGTTGTTCCTTCGCTTGAGCCTCCTGCTCCGGTGCTGGTGGAGGGAGAATTGGAGTATGTTGTGGAGAAGATCTTGGATTCTCGTGTTTCCAGACGGAAACTCCAATATTTGGTCAAGTGGAAGGGTTATGGTCAGGAGGATAATTCTTGGGTGGTTGCCTCTGATGTTCATGCTGATGATTTGGTCCGTGCTTTTCATAGGGCTCATCCTGGTCGCCCTGGTGGTTCTTGTGAGGGTTCGGTGACCCCTCCTCAAGGGGGGGGTACTGTTGTGAGTTCTGTTTTTGGGCTCCCTCTGGTGGTTACTGATGGTACTGGGTGATTTGTGTTCTGCTGTCTCTGGTGTCCACCTGTTCTATTAGCATTTGGGAGTTTCCTATTTAACCGGGCTTTCTTGGCATTTCCCCGCCGGCTATCAAGGTTATCAGAGTGTTTTGTTACCTCAGCTTCTGGCTTCAGTAATCTTCAGGACAAGCTAAGTTTTTGATTTTCTTGTTCCACGTTTTGCTTTATTTTAGTCTTGTCCAGCTTGCATATAATTGTTTCTTTGCTGCTGGTTGCTCTAGTGGGCTGTAATTGCTCCTCATGTTCCATGAGTTGGAACATGAGTTCAAGTAATTACAGGATGGTTTTTTGAAGGTTTTTTTGCTGACCGCGCAGTTTACTTTTGTATCCTCTGCTATCTAGTTTTAGCGGGCCTCATTTTGCTGAATCTGTTTTCATACTGTGTATGTGCCTTCCTCTCATTTCACCGTCATTATATGTGGGGGGCTGCTATTTCTGTGGGGTATTTCTCTGGAGGCAAGAGAGGTCTGTGTTTCTTCTAATAGGGGAAGTTAGATCTTCGGCTGGTGCGAGACGTCTAGGATCAACGTAGGCACGTTCCCCGGCTATTGTTATTTGTGTGTTCAGGTTTAGGGTCGCGGTCAGCTCAGGTTCCATCACCCTAGAGCTCGTTGGTGCTTGCCCTTTTGTGATTCCCTGCCATTGGAATCATGACAGACGAGGTGTCTAGGTTGTTAGGTACACTCCACGGCTACTTCTAGTTGCGGCGTTAAGTTCAGGATTGCGGTCAGTATAGTGGCCACCTTCTCCAGTGAAAGTTCTCATGCTGCTCCAAGGTCACCGGATCATAACACCGTTCCTTCCAAGCTCTGCCGTGCACTCAAACAGCAGTTTACCCCCACATATGGGGTATCAGTGTACTCAGGACATATTGGACAACTTTTGCAGTCCTGTTGTGAATTCTGTGGCAGAGCTCCCTCTTGTGGTCACAAGTGGTACTTCAGCTGATTCTCTCTGTGATCTTCCGTTGGTGGAGAAAAGTGGTACTGCGGCTTCTGAGTTTTCTTCCTCAGGTGATATGGTGAAGTCGTTAGGTGCTATCCTATTTAACTCCACCTGGTGCTTGGATCCATGCTTCCAGTCAATGTTCTAGTGTTGGACCTGTTTCCTCCTGGAGTGTTCCTGTGGCCTGCTTATCTGCATAGCTAAGTTCCTCTTTGCTATTTGTTTGCTGTTTTTTCTATTCCAGCTTGTCAATTTGTTTTTTCTGTTAGCTGGAAGCTCTGGGACGCAGAGGGTGTACCTCCGTGCCGTTAGTTCGGTACGGAGGGTCTTTTTGCCCCCTTTGCGTGGATTTTGTAGGGTTTTGTGTTGACCGCAAAGTTGCCTTTTCTATCCTCGCTCTGTTCAGGAAGTTGGGCCTCACTTTGCTAAATCTATTTCATCTCTACGTTTGTCTTTTCATCTTAACTCACAGTCATTATATGTGGGGGCTGCCTTTTCCTTTGGGGTATTTCTCTGAGGCAAGGTAGGCTTATTTTCCATCTTCAGGCTAGCTAGTTTCTCAGGCCGTGCCGAGTTGCATAGGTAGCGTTAGGCACAATCCACGGCTGCCTCTAGTTGTGTTGGACAGGATTAGGGATTGCGGTCAACAGAGTTCCCACGTCTCAGAGCTCGTTCTTATTTTTTGGGTTATTGCCAGGTCACTGTATGTGCACTGACCTCTATGTCCATTGTGGTACTGAATTACCAGCCATAACAGTACTGGAAGCCAAAAGTACTAATGATTCTCAATAGAGGGAAAAAAGAAGTTCTGAGACCATTTTTTTTCCTTTGCACTGTGTTTTGCCTTTTTTTTCCCCTAGACATTTGGGTGGTTCAGGACACAGGTGTAGCAATGGACATTAAAGGTCTGCCATCATGTGTGGATCAGCTCACGGCAAGAGTACAAAGTATTCAAGACTTTGTGGTTCAGAATTCTATGTTAGAACCGAGAATTCCTATTCCTGATTTGTTTTTTGGAGATAGAACCAAATTTCTGAGTTTCAAAAATAATTGCAAACTATTTCTGGCTTTGAAACCTCGTTCCTCTGGTGACCCAGGTCAACAAGTTAGGATCGTTATTTCTTTTTTGCGTGGCGACCCTCAGGACTGGGCATTTTCTCTTGCATCAGGAGATCCTGCATTGAGTAATATCGATGCGTTTTTCCTGGCGCTCGGATTGCTGTACGATGAGCTTAATTCTGTGGATCAGGCAGAGAAGAATTTGCTGGCTCTGTGTCAGGGTCAGGATGAAATAGAGGTATACTGTCAGAAATTTAGAAAGTGGTCCGTACTCACTCAGTGGAATGAAGGTGCGCTCTCAGCTATTTTCAGAAAAGGTCTCTCTGAAGCCCTTAAGGATGTCATGGTGGGATTTCCTATGCCTGCTGGTCTGAATGAGTCTATGTCTTTGGCCATTCAGATCGGTCGACGCTTGCGCGAGCGTAAGTCTGTGCACCATTTGGCGGTAGTACCTGAGCTTAGACCTGAGCCTATGCAGTGCGATAGGACTTTGACCAGAGTTGAACGGCAAGAACACAGACGTCTGAATGGGCTGTGTTTCTACTGTGGTGATTCCACTCATGCTATCTCTGATTGTCCTAAGCGCACTAAGCGGTTCGCTAGGTCTGCCACCATTGGTACGGTACAGTCAAAATTTCTTCTGTCCGTTACCTTGATCTGCTCTTTGTCATCGTATTCTGTCATGGCATTTGTGGACTCAGGCGCTGCTTTGAATTTGATGGACTTGGAGTATGCTAGGCGTTGTGGGTTTGTCTTGGAGCCCTTGCAGTGTCCTATTCCATTGAGAGGAATTGATGCTACGCCTTTGGCCAAGAATAAGCCTCAGTACTGGACCCAGCTGACCATGTGCATGGCTCCTGCACATCAGGAGGTTATTCGCTTTCTGGTGTTGCATAATCTGCATGATGTGGTCGTGTTGGGGTTGCCATGGCTGCAAGTTCATAATCCAGTATTAGATTGGAAATCCATGTCTGTGTCCAGCTAGGGTTGTCAGGGGGTACATGGTGATGTCCCATTTCTGACTATTTCGTCATCCACCCCTTCCGAGGTTCCTGAGTTTTTGTCTGATTACCGGGATCTATTTGATGAGCCCAAGTCCGATACCCTACCTCCGCATAGGGATTGTGATTGTGCTATCGATTTGATTCCTGGTAGTAAATTCCCAAAAGGTCGACTGTTTAATTTATCTGTGCCTGAGCACGCCGCTATGCGGAGTTATGTGAAGGAGTCTTTGGAGAAGGGGCATATTCGCCCGTCATCGTCGCCATTGGGAGCAGGGTTCTTTTTTGTAGCCAAGAAGGATGGTTCACTGAGACCTTGTATAGATTACCGCCTTCTGAATAAGATCACGGTTAAATTTCAGTACCCCTTGCCATTGTTTTCTGACTTGTTTGCTCGGATTAAGGGGGCTAGTTGGTTCACCAAGATAGATCTTCGTGGTGCGTATAATCTTGTGCGTATTAAGCGAGGCGATGAGTGGAAAACTGCATTTAATACGCCCGAGGGTCATTTTGAGTATCTAGTAATGCCATTCGGACTTGCCAATGCTCCATCAGTGTTTCAGTCCTTTATGCATGACATCTTCCGAGAGTACCTGGATAAATTCCTGATTGTGTACTTGGATGACATTTTGATCTTCTCGGATGATTGGGAGTCTCATGTGAAGCAGGTCAGAACGGTGTTTCAGGTCCTGCGTGCTAATTCTTTGTTTGTAAAGGGATCAAAGTGTCTCTTTGGTGTTCAGAAGGTTTCATTTTTGGGGTTCATTTTTTCCCCTTCTACTATCGAGATGGACCCTGTTAAGGTCCAAGCCATCCATAATTGGACTCAGCCGACATCTCTGAAAAGTCTGCAAAAGTTCCTGGGCTTTGCTAATTTTTATCGTCGCTTCATCTGTAATTTTTCTAGTATTGCTAAACCATTGACCGATTTGACCAAGAAAGGTGCTGATGTGGTCAATTGGTCTTCTGCTGCTGTGGAAGCTTTTCAAGAGTTGAAGCGTCGTTTTTCTTCTGCCCCTGTGTTGTGTCAGCCAGATGTTTCGCTTCCGTTCCAGGTCGAGGTTGATTCTTCTGAGATTGGAGCAGGGGCTGTTTTGTCGCAGAGAAGTTCTGATTGCTCGGTGATGAAACCATGTGCCTTCTTTTCCAGGAAGTTTTCGCCTGCTGAGCGAAATTATGATGTGGGCAATCGAGAGTTGCTGGCCATGAAGTGGGCATTCGAGGAGTGGCGTCATTGGCTTGAAGGAGCTAAGCATCGCGTGGTGGTCTTGACTGATCATAAGAACTTGACTTATCTCGAGTCCGCCAAGCGGTTGAATCCTAGACAAGCTCGTTGGTCGTTGTTTTTTGCCCGTTTTGACTTTGTTATTTCTTACCTTCCGGGCTCTAAAAATGTGAAGGCGGATGCTCTGTCTAGGAGTTTTGTGCCCGACTCTCCGGGTGTATCTGAGCCGGCGGGTATCCTCAAAGAGGGAGTAATTGTGTCTGCCATCTCCCCTGATTTGCGGCGGGTGCTGCAGAAATTTCAGGCTAATAAACCTGATCATTGCCCAGCGGAGAGACTGTTTGTCCCTGATAGGTGGACGAATAAAGTCATCTCTGAGGTTCATTGTTCGGTGTTGGCTGGTCATCCTGGAATCTTTGGTACCAGAGAGTTGGTGGCTAGATCCTTTTGGTGGCCTTCTCTGTCGCGGGATGTGCGTGCTTTTGTGCAGTCCTGTGGGATTTGTGCTCGGGCTAAGCCCTGCTGTTCTCGTGCCAGTGGGTTGCTTTTACCCTTGCCGGTCCCGAAGAGGCCTTGGACACATATCTCTATGGATTTTATTTCAGATCTTCCCGTCTCTCAAAAGATGTCAGTCATTTGGGTGGTCTGTGATCGCTTCTCTAAGATGGTCCATTTGGTACCCTTGTCTAAATTGCCTTCCTCCTCTGATTTGGTGCCATTGTTTTTCCAGCATGTGGTTCGTTTACATGGCATTCCAGAGAATATCGTTTCTGACAGAGGTTCCCAGTTTGTTTCGAGGTTTTGGCGAGCCTTTTGTGGTAGGATGGGCATTGACTTGTCTTTTTCCTCGGCTTTCCATCCTCAGACTAATGGCCAGACCGAACGAACCAATCAGACCTTGGAGACATATCTGAGATGCTTTGCTTCTGCTGATCAGGATGACTGGGTGTCCTTTTTGCCTTTGGCTGAGTTCGCCCTTAATAATTGGGCCAGCTCGGCTACCTTGGTTTCACCGTTTTTCTGCAACTCTGGGTTCCATCCTCGTTTCTCTTCAGGGCAGGTTGAGTCTTCGGACTGTCCTGGTGTGGATACTGTGGTGGACAGGTTACAGCAGATTTGGACTCATGTAGTGGACAATTTGACCTTGTCCCAGGAGAAGGCTCAATGTTTCGCTAATCGCAGACGCTGTGTGGGTCCCCATCTTCGGGTTGGGGACTTGGTTTGGTTATCTTCTCGTCATATTCCTATGAAGGTCTCCTCTCCTAAGTTTAAACCTCGTTTTATTGGTCCGTATAGGATTTCTGAGGTCCTTAATCCTGTGTCTTTTCGTCTGACCCTTCCAGATTCTTTTTCCATACATAACGTATTCCATAGGTCATTGTTGCGGAGATACGTGGCACCCGTGGTTCCATCTGTTGATCCTCCTGCCCCGGTTTTGGTGGAGGGGGAGTTGGAGTATATTGTGGAGAAGATTTTGGATTCTCGTGTTTCTAGACGGAAACTCCAGTATCTGGTTAAGTGGAAGGGTTATGCTCAGGAAGATAATTCCTGGGTCTTTGCCTCTGATGTCCATGCTCCCGATCTTGTTCGTGCCTTTCATATGGCTCATCCTGGTCGTCCTGGGAGCTCTGGTGATGGTTCGGTGACCCCTCCTCAAGGGGGGGTACTGTTGTGAATTCTGTGGAGAGGATTAGGGATTGCGGTCAACAGAGTTCCCACGTCTCAGAGCTCGTTCTTATTTTTTGGGTTATTGCCAGGTCACTGTATGTGCACTGACCTCTATGTCCATTGTGGTACTGAATTACCAGCCATAACACAGTCCTATTTGTCCTGTTACCCTTGTGAAAATAAAAATTTGGGGGCTAAAAAAATCATTTTTGTCTGAAAAGAATGTTTTTTATTTTCATGGCTCTGCGTTACAAACTTTAGTGAAACACTTGGTTTTCAAAGTTCTCACAATACATGTAGATCAGTTCCTTGGGGGGGTCCAGTTTCCAATATTGGGTCACTTTTGGGGGGTTTCTACTGTTTAGTTACATCAGTGGCTCAGCAAACGCAACATGATGCCCGCAGACCATTCAATCAAAGGCTGCATTTCAAAACATCACTACTTCCCTTCCGAGCCCCGACATCTGCCAAAAGAGTAGTTTTCTCCTACATATGGGTTATCAGTGTACTCAGGACAAATTGGACAACTTTTGTCGTCCAATTTTTCTGGTTACCCTAGTGAAATTACAAAATTGAGGGTTACAATATACATTTTGTGGAATAAAAAAATGATTTTTCATTTTCACGGCTCTGCGTTATAAACTTTAGTGAAACACTTGGGGTTCAAAGTTCTCATAACACATCTAGATAAGTTCCTTTGGGTGTTTAGTTTTCAATATGGGATCACTTGTGGGGGGTTTCCACTGTTTAGGTACATCAGGGGCTCTGCAAACGCAACATGATGCTCACAGACCATTCTATCAAAGTCTGCATTCCAAAACGATGCTCCTTCCCCTTCCAAGCTCTGCCATGCCCTCAAACGATGGTTCCCCCCCCACATATGGGATATCAGTGTACTCAGGACAAATTGCACAACAACTTTTGGGTCAAATTTCTCCTGTCACCCTTGGGAAAATACAAAATTGGAGGCTAAAAATCATTTTTATGGAAAAAAATGATTTTTTATTTTCATGGCTCTGTTATAAACTTTAGTGAAACACTTGGGGTTCAAAGTTCCCACAACACATCTAGATAAGTTTCCTGGGGGGTCTAGTTTCCAATATTGTGCCACTTGTGGGGGGTTTCTACTGTTTAGGTACATCAGGGGCTCTGCATACACAATGTGACACCCACAGACCATTCCTTCAAAGTCTGCATTCCAAAACGGCGCTCCTTCCCTTCCGAGCTTTGTCATGCACCCAAACAGTGGTTCCCCCCACATCGGGTATCAGCGTGCTGAGGACAAATTGCACAACAATGTTTGGGATCCAATTTCTCTGTATACTCTTGGGAAAATAAAAAATTGCCGGCTAAAAGATGATCATTGTGAAAAAAAAATGTTTTATTTTCATGGCACTACATTATATACTTTAGTGAAACAATTGGGGGTTCAAAGTGCTCACACACATCTAGATAAGTTCCTTGCTTGGTCTAATTTCCAAAATGGGGAAACCTGTGGGTGGTTTCCACTCTTTAGGCACATCAGGGTCTCTCCAAACACAACATGGTGTCCGATCTCAAATCCAGCCAATTTTGCTCCTTCCCTTCCGAGCTCTGCCATGCTCCCAAGCAGTGGTTTACCCCCACATATGGGGTATCGTGTACTCAGGACAAATTGTGCAACAACCTCTGGGGTCCAATTTCTTCTGTTACCCTTGGTGAAATAAAACAAATTGGATCTGAAGTAAATTTTTTGTGAAAAAAAGTTAAATGTTCATTTTTGAAACATTCTAAAAACTCCTGTGAATCACCTGAAGGGTTAATAAACTTCCTGAATATGGTTTTGAATACCTTGAGGGGTGTAGTTTTTAGAATGTGTCACTTTTGGGTATTTTCTATCATATAGACCCCTCAAAGTGACTTCAATTGGGATATGGTCCCTAAAAAAATGGTGTTGTAAAAATGAGAAGTCGCTGGTCAATTTTTAACCCTTATAACTTCCTAACAAAAAAAATTGGTTACAAAATTGTGCTGATGTAACGTAGACATGTCGGAAATGTTACTTATTAAGTATTTTGTGTGACATATCTCTATGATTTGAGGGCATGAAAATTCAAAGTTGGAAAAATGCTAAATTTTCAAAATTTTTGCCAAATTTCCTTTTTTTCACAAATAAGCGCAAGTCATATCAAAGAAATTTTATGAATATCATGAAGTAATATGTCACGAGAAAATAAAGTCAGAATTACCACGATCCGTTGAAGTGCTCCTAAGTTACAGTATAACCTCATCAAAGGGCAGTGGTCAGAATTGTAAAAATTTGCCTGGTCATTAACATGCAAACCACCCTTGGTGGTAAAAGGCTTCAAATATTTAAACACTGTATCAGTGACTTCATGTTAAATAAATTACTCTTCTTCTACTCCTCTAATTTATATTCATCTACTGTCAGAGTTGTTGGGTCCTGAAGTGGGAAAATAGTATTTTAAGCAGAGAAACAAAGATTAGAATGAGCAAAGATGTCACCTGTTCCATATAAGATCAGAAGAATAATAAAGGAAGAAATTCTAAAACTTTAAAAAGAATCAGATATCAGAAACTGTGGCACAAGTAGAATGAAAAGTTGTTAAACTTATCAAATGCCATAATAATGGCAGGAAATATTTTAAACCTGCTACTTACGGCTGAAAAATGAATTTGCATTATAAATTGTGTTCCATCCATTGTTCATTGAACATCAAATAATTCAGCAAAAAGATAAAACTTCCCTGACAGAAGTATTGCCTAAGCTTGTACTGTACATATCACAAATCAGTGATCAAAACAAAAATGGTTTTAAGTGATGTTAATGGAATAGTTTTAGATTTTCTATAATAATTGTAAAACTATATTGTCGTGACTCAGGACGGGGGGTAATCGATGTGCCTCTGTGCGTGTGAGCTTTCCTGTGTATGACCTGGTTCGTCCCCTAACTTCTGCATCAGTGTTCTGCTCTGTACTGCCCTGTCCTTCCTGGTTCTCTGACCCCTTGGCTCATCTCGGTTCACTCGCTGTCTCATCCTTAGGTACCTCGCTCTCATTTGGCTTTCACCCTTGGCTCTCCATTTGACTACGTTTACGTTTTGTGCCCGTGGCTCATCCTATTACCATGGTGACCCTAAGAACTTGGCGTACATCGAGTCTGCTAAAAGGTTGATCCCAAGGCAGGTTAGGTGGACACTATTTTCCAGGTTCCTGTTCTTGATCACTTCATCCGGGATCCAAGAATTTAAAGGCCGATGCCTTGTCCCAGAACTTTGATCCTGTGACTCCCTCCGAAGCTCCATCCTTCATTCTTCAACCTGGGGTGGTGGTGGCTGATGTGTCATGGCTGGACCAGGAGATTCGAGAAGCTCAGGCTCAAGCTCCCCCATTCAAACTGGTTGATAAACTGTGCCTATTCAGTTTTGACTCAGGGTTGTCCAGGAGTTCTATTTAAGTAAAAAGGGCAGCACACTGCAGCGTCAAAACATGCAAACTTGAAAACACGAAATTTGAACTGCATTACTGCACTAGAAATATGAAAAATGAGAGCTTTTAGCGCATAAAAATGGCCATATTTATGTGTACCTCGTAGCCACTTTACGGCATCTCTCTTATACGAGGTCCTACGCTTGACCTACCTCGCTGAGAATAAACGTCTCCATCTGAATGGGTACATGTGAAACCTCTTCTTGGACTCAAATTCTCTCTTACTGTGGAGGGGTATTGGACCTACTATAATTAAAACACCTGTGGCTAGGAGGCGGGGAGTGCACGATCAGAAGGCTAAAGAATACATTTCAAAAACCTGACCTGCACATCCAAACATAGACTGAGTGTGAACAGGTGCTGAACCCAGAGTCGCCAACTCGTATATAGTTAAGTAAAAAGGGCAGCACACTGCAGCGCCAAAACATGCAAACTTGAAAACACGAAATTTGAACTGCATTACTGCACTAGAAATATGAAAAATGAGAGCTTTTAGCGCATAAAAATTGCCATATTTATGTGTACCTCGTAGCCACTTTACGGCATCTCTCTTATACGAGGTCCTACGCTTGACCTACCTCGCTGAGAATAAACGTCTCCATCTGAATGGGTACATGTGAAACCTCTTCTTGGACTCAAATTCTCTCTTACTGTGGAGGGGTATTGGACCTACTATAATTAAAACACCTGTGGCTAGGAGGCGGGGAGTGCACGATCAGAAGGCTAAAGAATACATTTCAAAAACCTGACCTGCACATCCAAACATAGACTGAGTGTGAACAGGTGCTGAACCCAGAGTCGCCAACTCGTATATAGTTAAGTAAAAAGGGCAGCACACTGCAGCGCCAAAACATGCAAACTTGAAAACACGAAATTTGAACTGCATTACTGCACTAGAAATATGAAAAATGAGAGCTTTTAGCGCATAAAAATGGCCATATTTATGTGTACCTCGTAGCCACTTTACGGCATCTCTCTTATACGAGGTCCTACGCTTGACCTACCTCGCTGAGAATAAACGTCTCCATCTGAATGCGTACATGTAAAACCTCTTCTTGGACTCAAATTCTCTCTTACTGTGGAGGGGTATTGGACCTACTATAATTAAAACACCTGTGGCTAGGAGGCGGGGAGTGCACGATCAGAAGGCTAAAGAATACATTTCAAAAACCTGACCTGCACATCCAAACATAGACTGAGTGTGAACAGGTGCTGAACCCAGAGTCGCCAACTCGTATATAGTTAAGTAAAAAGGGCAGCACACTGCAGCGCCAAAACATGCAAACTTGAAAACACGAAATTTGAACTGCATTACTGCACTAGAAATATGAAAAATGAGAGCTTTTAGCGCATAAAAATGGCCATATTTATGTGTACCTCGTAGCCACTTTACGGCATCTCTCTTATACGAGGTCCTACGCTTGACCTACCTCGCTGAGAATAAACGTCTCCATCTGAATGGGTACATGTGAAACCTCTTCTTGGACTCAAATTCTCTCTTACTGTGGAGGGGTATTGGACCTACTATAATTAATTAAAACACCTGTGGCTAGGAGGCGGGGAGTGCACGATCAGAAGGCTAAAGAATACATTTCAAAAACCTGACCTGCACATCCAAACATAGACTGAGTGTGAACAGGTGCTGAACCCAGAGTCGCCAACTCGTATATAGTTAAGTAAAAAGGGCAGCACACTGTAGCACCAAAACATGCAAACTTGAAAACACGAAATTTGAACTGCACTACTGCACTAGAAATATGAAAAATGAGAGCTTTTAGCGCATAAAAATGGCCATATTTATGTGTACCTCGTAGCCACTTTACGGCATCTCTCTTATACGAGGTCCTACGCTTGACCTACCTCGCTGAGAATAAACGTCTCCATCTGAATGGGTACATGTGAAACCTCTTCTTGGACTCAAATTCTCTCTTACTGTGGAGGGGTATTGGACCTACTATAATTAAAACACCTTTGGCTAGGAGGCGGGGAGTGCACGATCAGAAGGCTAAAGAATACATTTCAAAAACCTGACCTGCACATCCAAACATAGACTGAGTGTGAACAGGTGCTGAACCCAGAGTCGCCAACTCGTATATAGTTAAGTAAAAAGGGCAGCACACTGCAGCGCCAAAACATGCAAACTTGAAAACACGAAATTTGAACTGCATTACTGCACTAGAAATATGAAAAATGAGAGCTTTTAGCGCATAAAAATGGCCATATTTATGTGTACCTCGTAGCCACTTTACGGCATCTCTCTTATACGAGGTCCTACGCTTGACCTACCTCGCTGAGAATAAACGTCTCCATCTGAATGGGTACATGTGAAACCTCTTCTTGGACTCAAATTCTCTCTTACTGTGGAGGGGTATTGGACCTACTATAATTAAAACACCTGTGGCTAGGAGGCGGGGAGTGCACGATCAGAAGGCTAAAGAATACATTTCAAAAACCTGACCTGCACATCCAAACATAGACTGAGTGTGAACAGGTGCTGAACCCAGAGTCGCCAACTCGCATATAGTTAAGTAAAAAGGGCAGCACACTGCAGCGCCAAAACATGCAAACTTGAAAACACGAAATTTGAACTGCATTACTGCACTAGAAATATGAAAAATGAGAGCTTTTAGCGCATAAAAATGGCCATATTTATGTGTACCTCGTAGCCACTTTACGGCATCTCTCTTATACGAGGTCCTACGCTTGACCTACCTCGCTGAGAATATACATCTCCATCTGAATGGGTACATGTGAAACCTCTTCTTGGACTCAAATTCTCTCTTACTGTGGAGGGGTATTGGACCTACTATATTTAAAACACCTGTGGCTAGGAGGCGGGGAGTGCACGATCAGAAGGCTAAAGAATACATTTCAAAAACCTGACCTGCACATCCAAACATAGACTGAGTGTGAACAGGTGCTGAACCCAGAGTCGCCAACTCGTATATAGTTAAGTAAAAAGGGCAGCACACTGCAGCGCCAAAACATGCAAACTTGAAAACACGAAATTTGAACTGCATTACTGCACTAGAAATATGAAAAATGAGAGCTTTTAGCGCATAAAAATGGCCATATTTATGTGTACCTCGTAGCCACTTTACGGCATCTCTCTTATACGAGGTCCTACGCTTGACCTACCTCGCTGAGAATAAACGTCTCCATCTGAATGGGTACATGTGAAACCTCTTCTTGGACTCAAATTCTCTCTTACTGTGGAGGGGTATTGGACCTACTATAATTAAAACACCTGTGGCTAGGAGGCGGGGAGTGCACGATCAGAAGGCTAAAGAATACATTTCAAAAACCTGACCTGCACATCCAAACATAGACTGAGTGTGAACAGGTGCTGAACCCAGAGTCGCCAACTCGTATATAGTTAAGTAAAAAGGGCAGCACACTGCAGCGCCAAAACATGCAAACTTGAAAACACGAAATTTGAACTGCATTACTGCACTAGAAATAGGAAAAATGAGAGCTTTTAGCGCATAAAAATGGCCATATTTATGTGTACCTCGTAGCCACTTTACGGCATCTCTCTTATACGAGGTCCTACGCTTGACCTACCTCGCTGAGAATAAACGTCTCCATCTGAATGGGTACATGTGAAACCTCTTCTTGGACTCAAATTCTCTCTTACTGTGGAGGGGTATTGGACCTACTATAATTAAAACACCTGTGGCTAGGAGGCGGGGAGTGCACGATCAGAAGGCTAAAGAATACATTTCAAAAACCTGACCTGCACATCCAAACATAGACTGTGTGTGAACAGGTGCTGAACCCAGAGTCGCCAACTCGTATATAGTTAAGTAAAAAGGGCAGCACACTGCAGCGCCAAAACATGCAAACTTGAAAACACGAAATTTGAACTGCATTACTGCACTAGAAATAGGAAAAATGAGAGCTTTTAGCGCATAAAAATGGCCATATTTATGTGTACCTCGTAGCCACTTTACGGCATCTCTCTTATACGAGGTCCTACGCTTGACCTACCTCGCTGAGAATAAACGTCTCCATCTGAATGGGTACATGTGAAACCTCTTCTTGGACTCAAATTCTCTCTTACTGTGGAGGGGTATTGGACCTACTATAATTAAAACACCTGTGGCTAGGAGGCGGGGAGTGCACGATCAGAAGGCTAAAGAATACATTTCAAAAACCTGACCTGCACATCCAAACATAGACTGTGTGTGAACAGGTGCTGAACCCAGAGTCGCCAACTCGTATATAGTTAAGTAAAAAGGGCAGCACACTGCAGCGCCAAAACATGCAAACTTGAAAACACGAAATTTGAACTGCATTACTGCACTAGAAATATGAAAAATGAGAGCTTTTAGCGCATAAAAATGGCCATATTTATGTGTACCTCGTAGCCACTTTACGGCATGTTTTGGCGCTGCAGTGTGCTGCCCTTTTTACTTAACTATATACGAGTTGGCGACTCTGGGTTCAGCACCTGTTCACACTCAGTCTATGTTTGGATGTGCAGGTCAGGTTTTTGAAATGTATTCTTTAGCCTTCTGATCGTGCACTCCCCGCCTCCTAGCCACAGGTGTTTTAATTATAGTAGGTCCAATACCCCTCCACAGTAAGAGAGAATTTGAGTCCAAGAAGAGGTTTCACATGTACCCATTCAGATGGAGACATTTATTCTCAGCGAGGTAGGTCAAGCGTAGGACCTCGTATAAGAGAGATGCCGTAAAGTGGCTACGAGGTACACATAAATATGGCCATTTTTATGCGCTAAAAGCTCTCATTTTTCATATTTCTAGTGCAGTAATGCAGTTCAAATTTCGTGTTTTCAAGTTTGCATGTTTTGGCGCTGCAGTGTGCTGCCCTTTTTACTTAACTATATACGAGTTGGCGACTCTGGGTTCAGCACCTGTTCACACTCAGTCTATGTTTGGATGTGCAGGTCAGGTTTTTGAAATGTATTCTTTAGCCTTCTGATCGTGCACTCCCCGCCTCCTAGCCACAGGTGTTTTAATTATAGTAGGTCCAATACCCCTCCATAGTAAGAGAGAATTTGAGTCCAAGAAGAGGTTTCACATGTACCCATTCAGATGGAGACGTTTATTCTCAGCGAGGTAGGTCAAGCGTAGGACCTCGTATAAGAGCGATGCCGTAAAGTGGCTACGAGGTACACATAAATATGGCCATTTTTATGCGCTAAAAGCTCTCATTTTTCATATTTCTAGTGCAGTAATGCAGTTCAAATTTCGTGTTTTCAAGTTTGCATGTTTTGGCGCTGCAGTGTGCTGCCCTTTTTACTTAACTATATACGAGTTGGCGACTCTGGGTTCAGCACCTGTTCACACTCAGTCTATGTTTGGATGTGCAGGTCAGGTTTTTGAAATGTATTCTTTAGCCTTCTGATCGTGCACTCCCCGCCTCCTAGCCACAGGTGTTTTAATTATAGTAGGTCCAATACCCCTCCACAGTAAGAGAGAATTTGAGTCCAAGAAGAGGTTTCACATGTACCCATTCAGATGGAGACGTTTATTCTCAGCGAGGTAGGTCAAGCGTAGGACCTCGTATAAGAGAGATGCCGTAAAGTGGCTACGAGGTACACATAAATATGGCCATTTTTATGCGCTAAAAGCTCTCACTTTTCATATTTCTAGTGCAGTAATGCAGTTCAAATTTCGTGTTTTCAAGTTTGCATGTTTTGGCGCTGCAGTGTGCTGCCCTTTTTACTTAACTATATACGAGTTGGCGACTCTGGGTTCAGCACCTGTTCACACTCAGTCTGCCTCACTCCTCCTGGTATCTGTTTTGAACTGTATTTCTGTTATGCTGTAATGTCTATTGTCTGTACAAGTCCCCTCTATAATTTGTAAAGCGCTGCGGAATATGTTGGCGCTATATAAATAAAAATTATTATTATTATTATTATGTTTGGATGTGCAGGTCAGGTTTTTGAAATGTATTCTTTAGCCTTCTGATCGTGCACTCCCCGCCTCCTAGCCACAGGTGTTTTAATTATAGTAGGTCCAATACCCCTCCACAGTAAGAGAGAATTTGAGTCCAAGAAGAGGTTTCACATGTACCCATTCAGATGGAGACGTTTATTCTCAGCGAGGTAGGTCAAGCGTAGGACCTCGTATAAGAGAGATGCCGTAAAGTGGCTACAAGGTACACATAAATATGGCCATTTTTATGCGCTAAAAGCTCTCATTTTTCATATTTCTAGTGCAGTAATGCAGTTCAAATTTCGTGTTTTCAAGTTTGCATGTTTTGGCGCTGCAGTGTGCTGCCCTTTTTACTTAACTATATACGAGTTGGCGACTCTGGGTTCAGCACCTGTTCACACTCAGTCTATGTTTGGATGTGCAGGTCAGGTTTTTGAAATGTATTCCTTAGCCTTCTGATCGTGCACTCCCCGCCTCCTAGCCACAGGTGTTTTAATTATAGTAGGTCCAATACCCCTCCACAGTAAGAGAGAATTTGAGTCCAAGAAGAGGTTTCACATGTACCCATTCAGATGGAGACGTTTATTCTCAGCGAGGTAGGTCAAGCGTAGGACCTCGTATAAGAGAGATGCCGTAAAGTGGCTACGAGGTACACATAAATATGGCCATTTTTATGCGCTAAAAGCTCTCATTTTTCATATTTCTAGTGCAGTAATGCAGTTCAAATTTCGTGTTTTCAAGTTTGCATGTTTTGGCGCTGCAGTGTGCTGCCCTTTTTACTTAACTATATACGAGTTGGCGACTCTGGGTTCAGCACCTGTTCACACTCAGTCTATGTTTGGATGTGCAGGTCAGGTTTTTGAAATGTATTCCTTAGCCTTCTGATCGTGCACTCCCCGCCTCCTAGCCACAGGTGTTTTAATTATAGTAGGTCCAATACCCCTCCACAGTAAGAGAGAATTTGAGTCCAAGAAGAGGTTTCACATGTACCCATTCAGATGGAGACGTTTATTCTCAGCGAGGTAGGTCAAGCGTAGGACCTCGTATAAGAGAGATGCCGTAAAGTGGCTACGAGGTACACATAAATATGGCCATTTTTATGCGCTAAAAGCTCTCATTTTTCATATTTCTAGTGCAGTAATGCAGTTCAAATTTCGTGTTTTCAAGTTTGCATGTTTTGGCGCTGCAGTGTGCTGCCCTTTTTACTTAACTATATACGAGTTGGCGACTCTGGGTTCAGCACCTGTTCACACTCAGTCTATGTTTGGATGTGCAGGTCAGGTTTTTGAAATGTATTCTTTAGCCTTCTGATCGTGCACTCCCCGCCTCCTAGCCACAGGTGTTTTAATTATAGTAGGTCCAATACCCCTCCACAGTAAGAGAGAATTTGAGTCCAAGAAGAGGTTTCACATGTACCCATTCAGATGGAGACGTTTATTCTCAGCGAGGTAGGTCAAGCGTAGGACCTCGTATAAGAGAGATGCCGTAAAGTGGCTACGAGGTACACATAAATATGGCCATTTTTATGCGCTAAAAGCTCTCATTTTTCATATTTCTAGTGCAGTAATGCAGTTCAAATTTCGTGTTTTCAAGTTTGCATGTTTTGGCGCTGCAGTGTGCTGCCCTTTTTACTTAACTATATACGAGTTGGCGACTCTGGGTTCAGCACCTGTTCACACTCAGTCTATGTTTGGATGTGCAGGTCAGGTTTTTGAAATGTATTCTTTAGCCTTCTGATCGTGCACTCCCCGCCTCCTAGCCACAGGTGTTTTAATTATAGTAGGTCCAATACCCCTCCACAGTAAGAGAGAATTTGAGTCCAAGAAGAGGTTTCACATGTACCCATTCAGATGGAGACGTTTATTCTCAGCGAGGTAGGTCAAGCGTAGGACCTCGTATAAGAGAGATGCCGTAAAGTGGCTACGAGGTACACATAAATATGGCCATTTTTATGCGCTAAAAGCTCTCATTTTTCATATTTCTAGTGCAGTAATGCAGTTCAAATTTCGTGTTTTCAAGTTTGCATGTTTTGGCGCTGCAGTGTGCTGCCCTTTTTACTTAACTATATACGAGTTGGCGACTCTGGGTTCAGCACCTGTTCACACTCAGTCTATGTTTGGATGTGCAGGTCAGGTTTTTGAAATGTATTCTTTAGCCTTCTGATCGTGCACTCCCCGCCTCCTAGCCACAGGTGTTTTAATTATAGTAGGTCCAATACCCCTCCACAGTAAGAGAGAATTTGAGTCCAAGAAGAGGTTTCACATGTACCCATTCAGATGGAGACGTTTATTCTCAGCAAGGTAGGTCAAGCGTAGGACCTCGTATAAGAGAGATGCCGTAAAGTGGCTACGAGGTACACATAAATATGGCCATTTTTATGCGCTAAAAGCTCTCATTTTTCATATTTCTAGTGCAGTAATGCAGTTCAAATTTCGTGTTTTCAAGTTTGCATGTTTTGGCGCTGCAGTGTGCTGCCCTTTTTACTTAACTACTGTATATACGAGTTGGCGACTCTGGGTTCAGCACCTGTTCACACTCAGTCTATGTTTGGATGTGCAGGTCAGGTTTTTGAAATGTATTCTTTAGCCTTCTGATCGTGCACTCCCCGCCTCCTAGCCACAGGTGTTTTAATTATAGTAGGTCCAATACCCCTCCACAGTAAGAGAGAATTTGAGTCCAAGAAGAGGTTTCACATGTACCCATTCAGATGGAGACGTTTATTCTCAGCGAGGTAGGTCAAGCGTAGGACCTTGTATAAGAGAGATGCCGTAAAGTGGCTACGAGGTACACATAAATATGGCCATTTTTATGCGCTAAAAGCTCTCATTTTTCATATTTCTAGAGCAGTAATGCAGTTCAAATTTCGTGTTTTCAAGTTTGCATGTTTTGGCGCTGCAGTGTGCTGCCCTTTTTACTTAACTATATACGAGTTGGCGACTCTGGGTTCAGCACCTGTTCACACTCAGTCTATGTTTGGATGTGCAGGTCAGGTTTTTGAAATGTATTCTTTAGCCTTCTGATCGTGCACTCCCCGCCTCCTAGCCACAGGTGTTTTAATTATAGTAGGTCCAATACCCCTCCACAGTAAGAGAGAATTTGAGTCCAAGAAGAGGTTTCACATGTACCCATTCAGATGGAGACGTTTATTCTCAGCGAGGTAGGTCAAGCGTAGGACCTCGTATAAGAGAGATGCCGTAAAGTGGCTACGAGGTACACATAAATATGGCCATTTTTATGCGCTAAAAGCTCTCATTTTTCATATTTCTAGTGCAGTAATGCAGTTCAAATTTCGTGTTTTCAAGTTTGCATGTTTTGGCGTTGCAGTGTGCTGCCCTTTTTACTTAACTATATACGAGTTGGCGACTCTGGGTTCAGCACCTGTTCACACTCAGTCTATGTTTGGATGTGCAGGTCAGGTTTTTGAAATGTATTCTTTAGCCTTCTGATCGTGCACTCCCCGCCTCCTAGCCACAGGTGTTTTAATTATAGTAGGTCCAATACCCCTCCACAGTAAGAGAGATTTTGAGTCCAAGAAGAGGTTTCACATGTACCCATTCAGATGGAGACGTTTATTCTCAGCGAGGTAGGTCAAGCGTAGGACCTCGTATAAGAGAGATGCCGTAAAGTGGCTACGAGGTACACATAAATATGGCCATTTTTATGCGCTAAAAGATCTCATTTTTCATATTTCTAGTGCAGTAATGCAGTTCAAATTTCGTGTTTTCAAGTTTGCATGTTTTGGCGCTGCAGTGTGCTGCCCTTTTTACTTAACTATATACGAGTTGGCGACTCTAGGTTCAGCACCTGTTCACACTCAGTCTATGTTTGGATGTGCAGGTCAGGTTTTTGAAATGTAGTCCAGGAGTTCTATGACTCAGCTCTGAGTGGACATCCTGGCATCTCGTCTACTCGTGGGGCCATTGTGAGGGTTCTTTGGTGGCCCTCGCTTACGTCTGATGTTAAGAAGTTTGTGTCTGCTTGTGCAGTGTGTGCCCACGCAAAGAGCTCTCATAACTGTCCGGCCGGGGAATTGGTGCCTTTGCCAGTTCCTGATAGACCATGGACACAATTGTCCATGGATTCTATCACCAATCTTCCCCCTTCCAAGGGTAACAGGGTCATATGGGTGGTGGATGACAGGTTTTCGAAACAAGCACACTTTGTATCCTTGGTAGCATTGCCCTCTGTGGAGACTTTGCCTAGATTGTTCATTGAGCATGTGGTGCGATTGCATGGTTTGCCCTTGAGTGTGGTGTCTGACCTTGGAGTGCAGTTTGTGCCCAGGTTTTGGAGGGCGTTTTGCAAAAGGTTGGGTGTTGTATTATCCTTTTATTCCGCATATTATCCAGAGAACAATGGTCAAACTGAACTGACCAAACAGTCGTTAGAGCAAATTTTGCACTGCATTTCTACCTCCAGACAGGATGATTGGTGTAATGCCTTCCCCTTAGCAGAGTTTTCATTCAATAACTATGTAAACCACTCCACAGATACCTCCCCTTTCTTCTGCAACTACAGATTCAATCCACAATTTGGAGAGTTTTCTCGTTTGGAGTCCGGTTGCCCTGGGGCTGATGTAGCTGTACAGCAGTTGGGGGATTTGTGGCGGGAGGTCCAAAGGAATATTGGGGAGGCTCAGAGGACGTTTAAGGTTTTTGCAGACAGGAGATGGGTGTGGGATGGACTCTCCGGGTTGGGGATAAAGTTTTGCTGTCTACGAGGAACATTAAGCTTAAGGTTCCTTTGGTGAAATTGGGGCCCGAGTTTATTGACCATTATGAGATCACGGAAGTGGTTAGCCCAGTAGTGTTTCAGTTGCGTCTCCCATTGTCTTTTAAGATCCCATATGTATTCCATAGTGCCTTGCTGAAACCTTTGGGGGCTGACGAAGAAGGGTCATTGGGTCCCACGCCACCAGTTTCGGTGGATGGTCAGGAGGAGTACGAGGTGGAGCACATTTTGAACTCCCGGATGGTCCATCGTACCCTCCAATATTTTGTGCACTGGAAAGGGTATGGTCCGGAGGACCGATCTTGTGTTCCTGCCTGATTGGTTAATGCCGATTGTCTGGTGCGGTCCTTCCATGCTCGATTTCCTGGGAAATCTGGGGTCCGGTGGCCCCCCGTTGAGAGGGAGGTACTGTCATGACTCAGGATGGGGTGGTTCTGGCTCCATCCTGGTCAGGTCTGGGTTAAGATACTTCACTTCTCTTTGGTTCTGGGTGGCTATTTAATGCTGGTAGTTCCTGGGTCCAGTGTCAATGATACTTTTGTTTACTCCGCTAGGGATTTCTGACCCAGGTTACTCATCTGTAATTGTTGTGCCTCTGTGCGTGTGAGCTTTTCTGTGTATGACCCGGTTCATCCCCTGACTTCTGCATCTGTGTTCTGCTCTGTATTGCCCTGTCCTTCCTGGTTCCCTGACCCCTTGGCTCATCTCGGTTCACTAGCTGTCTCATGACTAGGTACCTCTCTCTCATTTGGCTTTGACCCTTGGCTCTCCATTTGACTACATTTATGTTTTGTGTCCCGTGTTCCATGTTCTCAGCTACTTCCCAGTCCTCACATGTGGTAGCTCCGTCCCCCTGCAATAAAATGACTGTTATAACAGAACCAGAATACATACTTGAAAGAAAAGGGAATTTTTACACTAAATAGTGAAAAGAGACCCAAAGCCAAAGGCAAAAGTAACTCACTCCATAATTATACTATGCAAGGAGATAGAGGAGTATATAGGTTTAAAAATAGTAAAGCTTTATTTAAATTACAAACGTTAATAGTACATGAATAAATACATGAATAAATACAAAAAAATACAAAAAATTCATTAGTATAGTGCATCAGAATGGTTATGGAAAAACAGGCATTCCCCGATGCGCAGTGCCCATCATGTCAACAAATATGAGGGCAGTGGGCTGCTGATAACGCATACCTAAAATGCCAAATAGTGCATATATGATAGGACAGCAGCGATTACCAGTCAAATGAAGGGCACCCGAACACTGGACTGGAACCTTAAAGAAAAAAGAGAGACCCCTGACGTGCGTTTTGCTTCAGGTGTTGTGCTTTCTCAAGGGGAAGAGAGGAAGCACAACGTTATCAGCAGCCTACTGCCGCCATATTTGTTGACATGTTGGGCACTGCGCACTGGGGGATGCCTGTTTTTCCTTAACCATTCTGATGCACTATACTAATGAATTTTTTTTATTTTTTGTATTTATTCATGTATTTATTCATGTACTATTAATGGACGTTTTGTAATTTAAATAAAGCTTTACTATTTTTAAACCTATATACTCCTCTTTCTCCTTGCATAATCAAATGACTGTTTAGTGTCAGGTCCTGAGCAACACTGCATGCTTTAGCTCTCCCACTCCCTGCGCTTGGTTCCATGCCCCATACAAGCGCCCCCTAGGTTCCTCAGGTGACACACACCACATGTCATTATTACACATATTATTTAAAGGGTTATTATCATATTATATCCTATCCACTAGTAAGGAGTGACTTGTTGATCACTAGGGTCCAACAAAATGATTCAACAGGGAAATGAGCCTGCAAAATTTGATTTGATCTTAATAAAATTGGTCCAAATTGCAAGTGCTCAGACTGCCAAGAAAGACATTATACTTTAAGCTTTTCTCAGACCTTTTTACGCCCATTATTATACTTTAAGCTTTTCTCAGACCTTTTTACGCCCATCACAGCTTCGAGTCATCCGAGTCACTCTTCAATTTTTATGACGATCCCCTCCAGTGTTGGCCTGACGCAGTCATGTGAAAAGGGATGGGCATCACTCCTTATTGACATATCAATGATGTGCACCTTTCTATATGTGACGTTACAAGGCCAAACATTGACCTCAGCACAGGATCACTAGAAGAACCCAACACCAGCATTTCATGTGGGGCATGCCTAAATGTGTGATGATAGTGTGAGATCAGTGGCCCGAACTTACTTAACAATTGAATATACTACTCACTTCTTCAAATGAGTAAAAGGTGATTGAGTGCACACTTTGATGCCAGGTTTTATGTCGAGACCCATGAGCACCAGTCTGGAGTAAAGTGAATTTGAAGGTAGGCATCTCTATGGGTGTGTTTAGTAGTGTAGGTTCAGTGGTTCAAAATCATTTAAATCTTTGAAAATACCAACTGCTTGTTCACTCATTCATGGCAAGTTTTAGATAAAATGTAACCCTTGGAAAAAATTATAAGTTGGGATCCAAATGCTAGCACATAGCACCATCATATAGAAACATTTAGGATGCATTTCCAAAGCAATTTCAGACTGATAGACTATGATAAATTTGGAAAGGGGCTTGTTAACAGGCTTCTTTACCCAGCCTGGTGAATAAATGATTAGCTCAGAATAATGGCTCATAGATTATTCTGTCCTCATCCAGTATCGTGTTATCAGCAACACATGTCCTGTTTACACGAGATGATGTGCTGCCGAGAACATTTATTTTTGTTTCAGCATAAGATATCCAATCATCTCTATAATAGTTTTTCTCATTTGTTGGATGATTGTTGACATGTTTACACCCACAAATGCTAAGTAACTTTAAATGTGGATACTACACACATTGAATGTTCCATACACTCCATACTAAACACACATATCTGTTACACACTGCAGTTCATACAGTGCAGGTTATTTCCTTACTGGCATTGCAAGGGGTAATTAGTTCAGTTGATCTCCTGGTGCTCTCCAACCTGGATTGTCTCAGCTGTTCAGTGTTGGCCACTTTCCTCTGCTATGTGTACTCACCATTTGCACTAGGGAATAGTCAGTGACAATTCTTATTACCTGGTTAGGAGTTGGAGATGAAGTTTATATTTGGAGTAGGCATTTGGAGAGTTGTTCAGGAGATTGTTGCATGGAGTTTGTGTGCTCATTCTCATCCTTTATTTGGTTTCACCTTCTCCTACCTCCCCTGTGTTCCACTCTGGTGAGTCTATTGTATGATTGTTGTTTTCATTTATTGTTATCATATACACTTCAACCTCACACCTCCCTGGGTGGGGGAGGGAAGAAATAAGGGTGGATATAGGAGCATAGCAAGGCATGTGACCAAGGCATCTCCACCTTCAGGAGTAATCTGGGGTACAAAGATAGACTAGGGTGCCCCTAGTTTCAGTGATTAAGAGTAGGCGACCACAGTCCCCAGTCACTGTGAGTCACTCATTGCACCTTACTGTTACACACACTGCATGTCAAATATACATTGTACAGATCATACTAGACTCTCTTCCATTCCTAATTTTTTCCAGTCTTCCACAGGATGAAGGACTTTCGGTCAGTTAACCATGATGTCTTGAAAAGTCCTTCTACACTTATATCCTTGGAAAGTGTGCTAAAAATGCAGATCTGGCATCATCATAGCAGTTTGTAGCTTGTAGCTTCTTTAGAACTAGGCCACTTGGCAATTGCCCAGTCTCCCTTTCAACACAGACTCTACATTCATTAAAAATTGGTTTTCTGCAAATTTTGATGCAAGTTTTTAATACCCAGGATCACTTGGGCCAGCCTTGTCTCAACTGAAATTGATGTAGGACATCCCTATCTGCATGAAAGCATTACATTAATTTTAAGGGAGTCTGTCAGTAGGATCAACCCTCCTAAGCCATCGATATGGGCATGTAGGTTGCATGAAGCTAAATAAAATGATACCTTGAAATCTGCAATTCAATGTCTTATTCCAGATAAATCCATGTTTTTCTTGCATGAAAACGAGCTGTTCAGGACTATGGGATGAACACTGATCTGCATGAGAATCTGCCTCCAGAGCTTGTTTTAAATGAAAGTGGGCATTACTAGTGTGCTCTACTGACCTCACTGCAGAGCTGTGTGTGATTATGCCTGATACATCTGCAGGTTTCTCACAGGGACTCAGTTTACATCTAAGAGACAGACAGAGTTGCAATATTGGAAACAGGAACACATGGGCTACTTGCACAGTGAACAAGTCTGTATGATCATGTTCACACACCACCAAGAAACCTGAAGACACAAAAGAGAATAGTAAAACCAAAAACACTCAGTTTGAAAAAATGTTGCAGTAATCCGCAAGTGCTAGTAAAAGATGTAAAAAACAGGGTATTTGGTTGATACGTTTTTTGCAAAAAATGTATACTAAGCTGCTCTACCAATCTTCACGGTATACCCTTATCAGAGCAGTCCTAACTAATGTATGCAATCCCTATCTGATGTATTTAAAAACCTGATCATCTGTATATAACCTGTGTGAACAGGGTTCAGAGAGGAAAAATCCATGTGTGCATACAGGGTAGAACAGCTTTTGTGCAGATAGCCCAAGAGGAGTGGTCGAACTCCCCAGTCTTGTAGACACAAGAGAACAATTATGGAAACAGGAACACATGGGCTACTTGCACAGTGAACAAGTCTGTATGATCATGTTCACACACCACCAAGAAACCTGAAGACACAAAAGAGAATAGTAAAACCAAAAACACTCAGTTTGAAAAAATGTTGCAGTAATCCGCAAGTGCTAGTAAAAGATGTAAAAAACAGGGTATTTGGTTGATACGTTTTTTGCAAAAAATGTATACTAAGCTGCTCTACCAATCTTCACGGTATACCCTTATCAGAGCAGTCCTAACTAATGTATGCAATCCCTATCTGATGTATTTAAAAACCTGATCATCTGTATATAACCTGTGTGAACAGGGTTCAGAGAGGAAAAATCCATGTGTGCATACAGGGTAGAACAGCTTTTGTGCAGATAGCCCAAGAGGAGTGGTGGAACTCCCCAGTCTTGTAGACACAAGAGAACAATTATGGAAACAGGAACACATGGGCTACTTGCACAGTGAACAAGTCTGTATGATCATGTTCACACACCACCAAGAAACCTGAAGACACAAAAGAGAATAGTAAAACCAAAAACACTCAGTTTGAAAAAATGTTGCAGTAATCCGCAAGTGCTAGTAAAAGATGTAAAAAACAGGGTATTTGGTTGATACGTTTTTTGCAAAAAATGTATACTAAGCTGCTCTACCAATCTTCACGGTATACCCTTATCAGAGCAGTCCTAACTAATGTATGCAATCCCTATCTGATGTATTTAAAAACCTGATCATCTGTATATAACCTGTGTGAACAGGGTTCAGAGAGGAAAAATCCATGTGTGCATAGAGGGTAGAACAGCTTTTGTGCAGATAGCCCAAGAGGAGTGGTGGAACTCCCCAGTCTTGTAGACACAAGAGAACAATTATGGAAACAGGAACACACTCCTCCACTCCTCTTGGGCTATCTGCACAAAAGCTGTTCTAGCCTGTATGCACACATGGATTTTTCCTCTCTGAACCCTGTTCACACAGGTTATATACAGATGATCAGGTTTTTTAATACATCAGATAGGGATTGCATACATTAGTTAGGACTGCTCTGATAAGGGTATACCGTGAAGATTGGTAGAGCAGCTTAGTATACATTTTTTGCAAAAAACGTATCAACCAAATACCCTGTTTTTTACATCTTTTACTAGCACTTGCGGATTACTGCAACATTTTTTCAAACTGAGTGTTTTTGGTTTTACTATTCTCTTTTGTGTCTTCAGGTTTCTTGGTGGTGTGTGAACATGATCATACAGACTTGTTCACTGTGCAAGTAGTCCATGTGTTCCTGTTTCCATAATTGTTCTCTTGCGTCTACAAGACTGGGGAGTTCCACCACTCCTCTTGGGCTATCTGCACAAAAGCTGTTCTACCCTGTATGCACACATGGATTTTTCCTCTCTGAACCCTGTTCACACAGGTTATATACAGATGATCAGGTTTTTAAATACATCAGATAGGGATTGCATACATTAGTTAGGACTGCTCTGATAAGGGTATACCGTGAAGATTGGTAGAGCAGCTTAGTATACATTTTTTGCAAAAAACGTATCAACCAAATACCCTGTTTTTTACATCTTTTACTAGCACTTGCGGATTACTGCAACATTTTTTCAAACTGAGTGTTTTTGGTTTTACTATTCTCTTTTGTGTCTTCAGAGTTGCAATATTGTTGCAATGCAGCAGGGCTGAGAGAGCTGCGAAATGTGTGTTTGTGTGAAGACAAAGTTTATTTCTCCTGTTTTGTGTTAGTTACTTGTCTCACACAGGTAACTTCTTTAATTTAAAATAATCTCTGGAGGCAGTTTATCATGCAGATCAGTGTCCAGACCGTAGCCTGGCTAAGTGCACCCTACATAAGTGCAGTTAGCCCTCATTACACGTCAGGAGGTTTTATACTGTAATATTTCCATTGGCCCCCAGTTCACTAATTAGAGGCCAAGAGCATGTTCTTTTGGCCTCCATTTGCATCTGTACACCTTTTGTTTTAATATATTGGAAAGTGCAGCGCACTGTGCTTTCCTCCACAGAATACTACACAGACAAACAGTATACTGTGTTCAGTTCCGGGCACCACATTTTAAAAAAGACATGAACAAACTGTAGCAGAGACGAGCAACCAGAATGGTGACCGGTCTGCAAACAATACCCTATGATGAACGGTTAGAGGACTTGGGAATATTTAGCTAGCAAAAGAGAAGACTGAGAGGAAACTAAAGGTACCGTCACATTAAGCGACGCTGCAGTGATCTAGACAACGATCCCGATCGCTGCAGCGTCGCTGTGTGGTCACTGGAGAGCTGTCACACAGACAGCTCTCCAGCGACCAATGATGCCGGTCCCCTGGTAACCAGGGTAAACATCGGGTTACTAAGCGCAGGGCCGCGCCTAGTAACCCGATGTTTACCCTGGTTACCAGTGTAAACGTAAAAAAAAACAAACAGTACATACTTACATTCCGGCGTCTGTCCTCTCCGGCGCTCTGCTTCTCTGCACTAAGCGCCGGCCGGAAAGCACAGCGGTGATGTCATCACACATGCCGATTCAGCGATGTCTGCGGGAGGTCCAGCGACGAAATAAAGTTCTGGACTTTCTGCATCGACCAACGATGGCACAGCAGGATCCTGATCGCTGCTGTCTGTCAAACTGAACGATATCGCTAGCCAGGACGCTGCAACGTCACGGATCGCTAGCGATATCGTTCAGTCTGACGGTACCTTTAATCGCTGTCTACAAATATTTGAAGGGTTGTCACAGTGTAGACTGTACATCCTTATTCTCATTTGCACAAAGAAAGACTAGAAGCAATAAGATTAAACTGTAAGGGAGAAGATTCAGATTAGAAGTTAGAAAAAACATTTTAACAGTTAGGGTGATCAATGAGTGGAACGTGCTGCCACTAGAGATGGTGAGTTCTCCTTCAATGGAAGTCTTCAAACAGAGGCTGGGGAGACATCTGTCTGGGATGATTTAGTGGATCTAGCATTGAGCAGGGGGTTGGACCAGAAGACCCAGGAGGTCCCTTCCAACTCTACCATTCTATGATTCTATGTTTTTTCAATGGGTCTTTATGGTAGACGGATACCTAGGTATCCATTTTGTCCTGAGTGTATGTGCCTTACATGTACTCATCGCCTAATCTCATACACGTTTTTATACCCAGAACCACATTGGGCCAGCTTGGAATGGACTGATGTGGGACATCCCCATCTTTGTGACCGCAGTGTGGGATTGTGGCACAAGGTAACTTAACTCTTTAAAAACAGCAACTACTTATCCAAATCAGTGAACATTGGCTATTTGCTCAGCTTCATGCCAGGTTTTATACGCAGAACTCATTTGGGCCAGTCTAGTGTAGACTGAATCTCATGCAAGGCATGCTTAGCTATATGACTGAAGTGCAAATTCAGCAGCTCAGATTCAGATGTTGAATGCCAAAGTTACTTATTGAAATAAGGAAAATGTGTCTGATCACTTTCATGTCAGCTTTTATGATTAGAGTGTGCTATATGTGGTTCATAATAATTTTACTCTTTTTATACACCATTTACTATTCAATGTCAGTTTTTATGTTCAACACCCGTTTGGGCCATCCTGAAGGAATCTAATGTGACACCTCATTATATGTGTATTGGCACTGTGAGATCAATAGGTTAAATCATTAAACTCTTTACAACCCTAATTACTTATTCAAATCAGTGAAAAGTTAACCAATTTTATGCCAGTTTTTATTTCCACAACCCCTTTTAGGCCAGCGTGAAATGAATACAGTTCTGCATGTGTGAGTTCCGAGGCTCAAAGTCATTTCATTTTTTGGGGACACCAGGTAACATTTTCAAATCAGTGAAAAAAATCAGTCTGCCCAGTATGATTGCTGCTTTCATGCCCAGAACCCATTGGGCCAGTCTTCCCTAACTGTAGCTAATTTTTTTGGTTTGTTTGCTGTAGCTTTTTGTACTTTGTTGCTCCCCTTTTGTGAGTTTGGCATTTGATTTATGTAGTGTCCAGGTATCTGACCAGTTGTACCCCGGTCCTGCTCTGTCCTCATCCACACTGAGGTCATGTAGCACTAAGATCAGGGCCGTATTTGCCACTAGGCACTTGAGGGCACGTGCCTAGGGCGGCAGGATGCGGGGGGGCACTTGAGCAAGGTTTTTTTTTCTTTTTTTTTATTAAGTCCAGGGCCAAGGAGGATGCGGGGAGGATGCAGAAGAACGAGGGAGTATGCAGGAGGACGGGGGAGTATGCAGGAGGGCGGGGGAGTATGCAGGAGGACGGGGGAGTATGCAGGAGGACGGGGAAGGATGCAGGAGAACGGGGGAGTATGCAGGAGGATGGGGAGGACGGTGGAGGATGCAGGAGGACAGGGGAGTATGAAGGAAGACGGGGGAGTATGAAGGAAGACAGGGGAGTATGAAGAAGGACGGGGGAGTATGCAGGAGGACGGGGGAGTATGCAGGAGGACGGGGAAGGATGCAGGAGAACGGGGGAGTATGCAGGAGGACGGGGAGGACGGGGGAGGATGCAGGAGGACGGGGGAGTATGAAGGAAGATGGGGGAGTATGAAGGAGGACAGGGGAGTATGAAGAAGGATGGGGGAGTATGCAGGAGGACGGGGGAGTATGCAGGAGGACGGGGGAGTATGCAGGAGGACGGGGGAGTATGCAGGAGCATGGGGGAGTAAGCAGGAGGACGGGGGAGTATGCAGTAGGACGGGGAGGATGCAGGAGGATGGGGGAGCCATGCATACATGGTGGGAGGATGGGGGAGCCATGCATACAGGGTGGAAGGATGGGGGAGCCATGCATACAGGGTGGGAGGATGGGGGAGCCATACATACAGAGTGGGAGGATGGGGGGCAAGCCTACAGAATGGGAGGATGAAGGAGCCGTGCATACATGGTGGGAGGATGGGGGGGCTGTGCATACAATGTGGGAGGATGGGGGAGCCATGCATACAGGTTGTGAGGATGGGGGAGCCGTGCATACAGGTTGGGAGGATGGGGGAGCCGTGCACACAGGGTGGGAGGATGGGGGAGCCGTGCACACAGGGTGGGAGGATGGGGGAGCCGTGCACACAGGGTGGGAGGATGAAGGAGCCGTGCACACAAGGTGGGAGGATGAAGGAGCCATGTGCAGCGCCCCAGAGACCTGGTCGTTGCAGTATAGCACTCTGCCACTAAGGGGAGCAGCGGTACATCTGATGGCACTAAGGAGTTCTCCTGACCAGGTATCACTAGAACACATTACACTTCACACTCCGGCCACTAGGGGGAGAAAAAGGCTTTATTTATTGGGCCACTCCTCACACTGGTAAAACTAGGGGCTGGGGAGAAAGTTAGGCAGAAGCTGACTGGGTTGGAACCAGGCAACATCCCGTGGCAGGGGGTGTTGCAGGGAGAAGGCACAGGGGGGTCCCTGTCAGGCGTGGGAACCTGGCAGGTGCCTAGCGAACAGAACAGAACGTAACGGAACCGCGCCTGCACACTTTGCGGCGGTATCCTAAGAGAGAGACAAGAAGGGAAGAATATTGTGGAACAGTGTAAACGAGATCAGCACAAAGCAGAGCCAGTAAGAGTCGTGCCGAGAGAGGAAGGCAACATCTTACTGAGGAGCGTAGTCAGTGGCCGGATCACCGTAGGAGTAACTGACTTCAGGCCTTACTTCAAATTCCGCTGGACAGTTAATCATAGGTTGGCTGTCTACCTTCTACACCTACGAAGACATAGGGGGCAACATTGGGAGAGGGGCGTCTCTAGGGTCCCGGAAGACCTCCAAGCCTTCCCGTCAAACGGGTGGCGTCCTAGCCATAACATATCTGGGGGACGTTAGAAACTAGCAACATCTGGAACCAAAGAACGAGAGAAAGAAAGCTGAAGAGAATGAACGAACGAGAGCAGCAGTTGTGAGGACTATTCCGAATGCTCAGCAGGGTAGGACTACAGCACACAGGCGCTATTGGTAGGCAACGATTTCCATCTGCGAGGGAAACTCTGGATGTGCCCATCGGACCGGCCGGTCTCTGATAGCCTGGTTGAACGTGCTCTGGACTGAGTATATTGAAGCCTTCAGTAAAAAGGTAAAGAGACTGCAACCTTGTATCCTCGTTATTCCTCGCACTACGCCCCATCACTCTTTATTGGACGCCCCTTAGCAGGGTCACAGACCAGGTCCAGCCACCGTGACAACCCCAGAACTGAGACAGAAAGGACCGGTACCAAGTAACCTGTGGCCCTGCGTCTGGGGGCGATCCACATGCACACAGGGTGGGAGGATGGGGGAGCCGTGCACACAGGGTGGGAGGATGGGGAGCCATGCACACAGGGTGGGAGGATGGGGGAGCCGTGCACACAGGGTGGGAGGATGAAGGAGCCGTGCACACAGGGTGGGAGGATGGGGGAGCCATGCACACAGGGTGGGAGTATGGAGGAGCCATGCACACAGGGTGGGAGGATGGGGGAGCCAAGCCATGCACACAGGATGGGAGGAAGGGGGAGCAATGCATAGAGGATGGGAGTATGGAGGAGCCATGCATACAGGATGGGAGGATGGGGGAGCCATGCATATGCAGCGCCCCAGGGTCTTGGTCGTTGCAGTAATGTCATTCTTCCACCAGGGAGGGTGATGTTACGTCTGATGGCAATAAAGGAGATCACCTTACCAGGTATCACAAACCACACAACACACTTCACACTCCAGTCCACCAGGGGGAGCTATTCTCCTATTTAGTAGGGCACTCTTCACAATTAGGTAAAACTGGTGGTCTGGATAGGAAGTTAGGCAGAAGCTGACTGGGCTTCACACAGGCAGCACCTGTCAGGCAGCCAGTGGGGAAAAGGAGGAACATCTAGCAGCTGCAGACAGGAGGGTCCCTGACAGGGGTGGGATCTTGTCAGAGGCCTAGACAGAAGGCACGGAGCTGCGCCTGCTTACCAATGTGGCAGCATCCTAAGAAAGAGACATTGAAGGAAATTGTGTTGCTGAGAGTGAGAAACCAAGTCATAGCGAAAGGAGAGGAAACAGAAGTTCTGCCCTGTAAAAGGCTGCCTCCTTTCTGAGGCGCAGAAGCCGGTAGCTGGAACACCGAGGGAGTCATCGTCTCCAAGCCTGGCTCCAGAGACCGGCTGAACAGCTAGTTCCATATTAGTTGCCCGACCTTATACCCAGGAGGCACGGTGGCAACTGTGGGGGCCAGGGCATGATAGTGTCCCTGTAAAAAGCCTCAGGCCATCAGTCATATGGGTTTGTCCTATCCTTACCATCTGGGGGACAGAGAGAAAGACATAACATCTAGAACATCTACAACAGTCGTGAAGACCTTACCGAGACGCACAGCAGGGAGGTACTACAACACTCAGGCACTAGAGGAAGGCTACTGATTTCCACCTGGACAAGGGGACTCTGGATTTGCCTTCAGACCGGCCGGACTCTTCCTGCCCTGTGATCTGGTGCTCTGGACTGTGGATGCTGAACCTTCAGTAAAAAGGTAAAGAGACTGCACCCATGTGTCCTCGTTCTTCACTGCGCCTTACATCATCCACTATTCACCATCTACACTCTAAGAAGCCCTAGGGACATACTTCATCTGTGGGAAGGTATACCATCTAGCTGCCATAACATCACCCCAGCGGACCCCTAAGCAGTGTCGGTCACCCTGACCGAATACCACAGGTGGTGTCATGAACATTATCCCTTTAAAGACCTTTCCCCCATTTACAGCGGACATCCCGAGGGCCACAGACTAGGTCAGCCACCGTGACACCGTGACATCCCCCTTGAGAACCGAAGTGCCCGGCTCCGAGTACCCCACTGCCCTACGAGCACGCTCCACATACAGGATGGGGGGATGGGGGAGCCGAGTCATGCATACAGGGTGGGGAAGCCATGCATACAGGGTGGGAGGATGGGGGAGCCATGCATACAAGATGGGAGGATGAGGGAGCATAGTTATGCATACAAGATGGGGGAGCCGAGCCATGCATACAGGATGGGAGGATGGGGGACATCTATGAGGAAACAGTACTGGGGAATGGGGGGCATGTATGAGGAAACAGGATGGGGGCATATGTGAGGAAACAATATGGGGGGATGGGTGCAGACAGTATGGGGAGCGAACAAGGGAATGTGTGTGGACACAGTATGAGTAGCGATGTGAAAAATGGATGTGGACAGAGTACGGGGAGTGAGGATGATGGGATATGTTCAGACAAAGTATGGGGAGTCAAGTGAGGGAATAAATATATGAAGAGACAGTATGGTGAACAGGGGGGATGTGAGAGGAGACAGTACGAGCAGGGAGGGGAATAGTGTGAGGAGACAGTATGGGGGCAGAAAAGTGAGTGGGCACAGAATAGAAACTGAGTAGTGGGGGCGTAGCATGGAGGGACAGTGTAAGGGCCCAGCCAGGAGGGGACAGTATACCAAGGAGGTGGAGTGTGATGAGAGAGTACAGTATAAATACTGAGCCGTATAGTGGGGACACAGTATGAGAGGACAATGTGAAGAGGGGGCTGGTATGGAAAGGAGAGGTCAGTGCGAAGAGCATGTACCATAAGAGGGACAGTGTGGAGGTCATTTTTTGTGCAGACAGTATAGTGAGGGGCAATTTTTTATTCAGGAGCATTATAATGACACTTGTATCTTTAAGAGCATCATGTGGAGATTTTATGCGAAAGAGTGGAGAAGATGGAAGTCTGCAGATAAGGCTGTGGATGAGAAAACTCTTCATGGGGTCTGGACAAGATGAAGAAAAGAAGGAGAACGACTCCAGAGACGACATCATCTATAAGGTACCTGGATGTAAATGTTATTTGTGATACTAACTCTCATGTTTTTATTTGTTAGGGGCATTAAAGAGGATGTCCAGGTTTGTAATGAGTCTGCAGTCATTCTTTGTGACTGCAGACTTCTGAATTCTCATAGTTCGCACTTCACGCTGTCAGGATTCTCTCGTGCTGGGGATTTACATTATTGCGGTCATGTGCTGACTAGACATGTGTGGCCTCACTCAATGAAAATGAACTGAGTGAGGCCGGGCACGTCTAGTCAGAATGTGGTCAGAAGTATACCAATCACATACTTGTGCTGACATGACTATCCACCGGCAAGGGAGAATCCTAAAAGTGTGCAGTGCATTAGTTGTGTGAATTCAGAAGCTGCGATGTCAGGATTCAGCTCTGCAGGTTCCAGTACTCATCATTGGACACTTCACTCACATGCGACTTTCATACTTGTGGTCCTGTGACAACGAGCTTCTCTTCTGCTTCTCTCAGTTTTCCACTGAACATTGAGAGCATTAGGGAGAGGAGCTCGTGGGCACATGACTAAGTGTGAAAATCACATATGTCCTGTGGGGGGGAGGGCACCAAAATGAATTCTTGCCCCTGGTGCCAGAAACCCTAAATACACCTCTGCCGGTATGCTACTGTGTGCGGTGATTAGCAGGTCCGGTGGAGGGATGTCTGTGCACAGGCAGTAAGGCAGAGACTGAGGGTTCGCACAGCGAGAGAATGGAGACCCGGAGACTGCCCGTCCCAGTCTACGCTGTAGCCTGGAGCCCTCATTATCAGAGAAATATGTCAGGCAATAAATTGTTTTCCTGAAGCTTTATAGTGCAGTTTTAGGCCAGAGAGGGATGGTTATGATGAGCTAGCAAGGTGCAGGGACAGGTAGTGATGGCTACTTGCGGACATGTGCGGCACTTGCGGTTTTGCACTTGCAGTGATACAAAAAACACTGCTAGCAGTGTTTTTTTCCATTGCTGCAAGTACCGCATTTGCCGGATCACGGCAAAACCGCAAGGGCCGCACATGTCCGCAAGTCCCATAGGGAATGAATGAGGCCGAACGCAGTGTTGCCGTAAGTGATCCATTACACGGCAGATGCGGAAAAACTGCCGAATGTGCTACAAAAGGCCAAAGTCACTGCCGATAGTGTCATACTCACCAAAGGGGGAGGCCGCACTAATAGTGCCTAGGGCAGCAGAAACTCTAAATACGGCCCTGACTAAGATGAGATTTTAATAGTAGAGGATAAGACCGTCCCCATTGGGTACACATTGTTGCGGTGGGATGGCTTTTATGCTTTTTGGATCAAAAACAGTGTTTATTTATAACCTTATATTATATAAGTATACTATTATTTACTTACTTACAGCACGGTATTTCTTCATTTGGCTTCTTTCTTGCTTTTTTTTCTGTTAAGTGGCCACAGTGTGAACATGCTCTTATACCTTGCATGTACACCAACTTATGGTTATGATCTGGCACATTTTTTTTTGGCTTCCCATAACTGTGCATTGGCAGTGTGAATTTAGGGTATGCGCACACGTAGAATGGAGCTCTGTGGATTTTTTCGCAGCGGATTTTAGAAATCCGCGGGTAAAAGGCACTGCGTTTTACCTGTGGATTTACCGCGGTTTCTATGTGGATTTTGTGCGGATTCCACCTGCGGTTTTACACCTGCGTATTCCTATTGTGGAGCAGGTGTAAACCGCAGCAGAATCCGCACAAAGAATTGACATGCTGCGGAATGTAACCAGCGGCGTTTCCGCGTGTTTTTTTCCGCAGCATGGGCACTGTGGATTGCGGCTTCCATAGCTTTACATTGTACTGTAAACGCATGGAAAGCTGCTGCGGACGCGCAGCAAAATCTGCAACGTGTGCACATAGCCTTAGAATATCAAGGTCATTTAACCCTTTAAATAGCATCCTACTTTGATGGCTGTTGGTTTGGTTCGTAACTGCTTTCAAGCTTTTTTTTCACTATCAGGGAGCCTCAAAGTATAGTATCTCATTATTCTGAGAGGTTTTGCTGGGAAAATATTAAAATTCACTTTTTTTTTTAATAGGAAGCCAACTTCTGCCCTCAATAAGGAGCTAGACATCTATAAAAGAAACTTTAGCATGGTAATCCGACAAGTTGTCCATCATTCTCCCTGCTATCACCATCTCATGGAGGCAGAGACTAAGTCCTTAGCTTCTGTTCTGCACATAGTGAGGAGAAATAAAGAACAATCCTCACTTCACAGCATCCCCCCTCCCCCTCCAATAATAAGCTAAGCCCCGGCGTTGGCTTCCAGTCTGGTGCTGCTGACAGTGGTGCCCGCCATAGAGGAGGCAGCAGCTCCCCCTGATGCCAGGCTAGGGGCTCTGCTGGGAAGGGGGCTGCTTTGTAAGCAGGAGGTCACTGATTGGAAAGTGAAGCTGAGCCCTGAGATAGGCATGGGCATGCAGGTCAGTGCTGGATCCGTACCGGAGTCCTGAAGCCATGGAGGGGGACATTGTATCCTGTGAGCAGGGTGGTCTCTGCTTGTACAGTGCTTGCTCCTGCTCACTTGTGGCTCTGGGATTAGCTGCTAAAGTTTGATGGTCCGGTGGATTTTGGAGGACTGTCATATCCATTCATATAGTGCCATCTGTGGATTGCTGCCTGCCATCCCCCAGTACAGGGCTCGCTGCCTTCCTTGCCCTCCTGCTTGGTACTATGCGACAAGCAGAGTCTTTGGATTTGCTTCACAGGGAGGGATTTTGCTGTTTTAATGCGGATTTCATCGCAGAAATATTATTAAATCCCTATATTTGTAAAGCTTCCCCTCAGAAGATTGCAAAGGTGGAGCGAGCAGAGGGAGCAGATGACAAACCCATTAATCCTCTCAATGCATGGGAAGCCCCAGGAACCGCTCCTGTGTGAACCGGCGGACTCCTGGAGGAAACTCGTGCTTCATTGTGACCATGGCGATCTGGGGATCTGCCGGGGAGATGTGATCTAGTGCGCGGATGCAGTGCTGACAGACTCTTCTCCCCCGTGTGCGATCATGGTGATCACTTGAGAGGAAGTGGCGATCCCTCCTCAGCATCCTATTCCCCCGCACTGGAAGTCCTCCCGGATCTAAATGGAATTGGTGGAGATCGAAGCCCCTTGTGTAAGGAACAGACATGGTCCATGGGCGCAGCTTGTGTCACAGTGAGTATGCCTTCAGCTGCAGCTTCCCCCTGACCATGTGTAATGGGCAGACAGACACAACACTGCCCATGATTGCTGTGGGCACAGGACAGGCTGGGCAGCCCCTGTATATAGTGCCCTGCTGCTGGTGTATATACATTGACATTCTGGAGATGTAGCACAACTCCTTCCATATACTGCTGTGTGCTGTGGAGGATGGAGGTATAACAGTGCCCTTTCCTCTTCTGCAGTGATTAGTGAATGCTGTGCACAGCAAAGTGCTCCCTAATATGATAAAGGGCTGTATGTATATATATATATATATATATATATATATATATATATATATATATATATATGTATAGTGTCATGTGCTACATAGATAAGGGTACTGCTGCTAGTATGCTTGCCCAGAACTATATTGAAATTGCTTGGACAGTCAGTTTCACTACATTATATATTCACAGGCCCTTTAACTGTGTATATTAGGAGGGTTGATCTCCATAACTCATTAAGTACCAAGGACAGCTCCGTCTGTGAGTCGATCTGTTGGGCTTTTGATGCTGCCCTCCATGTATGTGCATATGGTTAATAGGCATTGTCAGTCCTCTCTTCCCTGTGAGTTAGTCGCACCGATCAGGGTTAGAATGCCATGTAATATACAATAGATCTGTTTCCGATGGCATCACATTCTAGGTCGTCAAATACTTTTCCTGATGACGGTGAATTTGATCGTCTTTATATGCACCGTACTAGTGATGGAGATGACTCTTTCTTCATGGCCGTGGCTACCTGGGTGTATGAGGAGCTCAGATCACCTTATCTAGTGACGGTGAGACATAGCGCATTGTCTGACACACTTCTGTATCCTCAGGGATGGCTTGTGTACTATAGGGCGCTGCATGCCACGTAACCTCTGGTCTGCCCGCTACGTCTCGGTGCTGTAAATAACCTGCAATGCTGTATACGGTGGACAACATGGAATGGTGACTAAACAGCAAGCTGTCTTCTTTTATTGCAGTTGTAACAAGTCTAATTATTCTGCAAGTGTCTTGGGCAACCAAAAAAATAGGAGGTAAGTGCGGCAGACCGAAATATTTCTTACTGAAGTTATTGCGTGTTCTGATAAATACGATGTATAGTTAATGTAACATGTCAATATTTTACTTTTCAGACCAACAAACCGCTCCAGAAGGGCAGAAATCATTGCAGTGTGGATCCTGGACAAAGTATTCCGATGGAGGAATTTTTACCTCTCCCAATTACCCCAACAAATACCCTCCTGACAGGGAGTGTATATACATAATAGAAGGTAACTGTTTGGAGAATTGAGCAAAGTACTGGCTTTAGAATACACGATGCATACGATTACATAGCAGTCAGAGTTGGTCCATATTACTCCACCTCAGATCTGGGACCAAGACCATAAAGTCCAGATTCACAAGGTTAATTGTATCCCCCTTATTAAAACTGTAAATATGACTTTTGGAAACCTAAGCTCAGCTAATTGAAATCTAAAATTATGTCAACATTCAAGTTCATTTTCCCCAGTGTTGTCAAGTCTTCTTGTGCTTCAGTGAGAGATTAATAGATTAGTAAAGGGAGGATTTAGGAAAAGAGTGTGCTATAATTTACCGAATGCTTTCAGCCTCCAATCCCTAAGGAGCTATTCACCATTGTGCATTACAGTATGTCTCTTTGTGAAAACTCGGAATATTATTTCCGTTGTTTATGATGGATCAGAGGTTTTAATGGTTTTTATAATATGAAATCACTTGAGGTTTTGCAGGTGTGTTAATCATGGAAAAGAAGAACTGTTTTCTACGTGGGTGGACTTTTGTTCATACTCTACCTATGTAGACAAAACTTTTGCAGACAATGACTCTTGTGTTCCACCATATTTTCTTTGGTTCAGAGACATGGAAAACTGAAACATGTACTGTAAGGTGGTTATTCAGTGTTTTATTCTTTGCTCACATAACGCTGGTGCTCACTATTGTAGGTAGAGGTAACCTTATTAAAATGTATATAAATCACATGAAAGTGTCTATTTTGGTTCATTTTGTCGGCGAAATGGACCCGGTCTAGACTGACAATCGGCCTCACCGGGCTTATCCAGTCTGGGCCGCCCTGCTTGACACTTTATAATTGGATTTGTGTGGAGCGCAATGTTAGCTCTACTTCCCTCTATTCTCTGTACTGTGAACAGCTGCCATGCAGGCATTGCAAGGTGCAGGGAGTCCATGGGCATGAGACTCCAGTAGGCCATGCCCCACTACCAGCATCTCGGTCACCTTTGGCACCATGGGAAGACACTCAGGAAGAGGATCCTTTGCCCAGCAAGGGCAGAGATAGTAGAAAGCACAGAAGGGAATAAATTAGAAAGGAAGGGACAGGAGGTTGAAGCAGCAAGGAGAAAGGAGACACAAGGCCCAGAGGTGCAGAGGGGGGGGGGGGTGAAAAGAAAGGGGTCTGGAACCGGCAGCATATTGCGGGGGGGGGGGGGGATGCTGCTCAAATGTTCCCCTAAACCTACTGGTAAAAATTTTCTTACAGTTTCCACTATAGTCACCTCTGACACAACTTATATACATAGGCTGACTAGTTAATGGTCCTGCAGGTTATTGCAGGGGGTGAGTAGGGGGATAGTTAGTGTCATACGAGCAAAAAAAAGCCGGTACTTTGAGTACTATTGCAGTGTAATATGTAGAGGTTGCGGACAGCATGCATGTATTGATGGTGATGTGACATCTATGCAGATTGTATGTAGTATGGGGTGTACGACATATATGCAATGTGTGGCATCTATAATGCACATGATGTTTCAGTGATATCAATGCTATCATACATCTAGTATGTGACTTTGGAGATGGCAGAATTAATTCACAGGACTCTTGTCCACCATGTCCGTAACAGTGACCACTGGACGGGGACCTGCAAATCTCTTTACCACCCAGCATTTCCAGCTTCTCTTTTGATTAGCCGGGCTGGCACAACGTCATCATTGTAGCATGATGCACACACGGCGTCACACCAGCTGGTGAATCAAACGAAGGTCCTTGAGGTGCAGAGATTCACAAGCCTGAAGTCCAGAAGTCCCAGATTACTGACCTGGCTGATGGATTGGAGTCCTGCAAAATTATTTTTCCTTTTCTATGTGAGTGACATGTGTGAATGATGTTTGTGTATAATGTATCTGATATATGGGTGACGTGAGTGTGTCATGTATCTGATGTGTGAATGATGTTTGTGTATCAGGTGTCTGATATCTGGGTGACGTGAGTGTGTCATGTATCTGATGTGTGAGTGATGTTTGTGTATCTTGTGTCTGATATCTGGGTGACGTGAGTGTGTCATGTATCTGATATGTGAATGATGTTTGTGTATCTTGTGTCTGATATCTGGGTGATGTGAGTGTGTCATGTACCTGATGTGTGAGTGATGTGTGTGAATCATGTGTCTGATATGTGGGTGACGTGAGTGTGTCATGTATCTGATGTGTGAATGATGTTTGTGTATCTTGTGTCTGATATCTGGGTGATGTGAGTGTGTCATGTATCTGATGTGTGAATGATGTTTGTGTATCAGGTGTCTGATATGTGGGTGACGTGAGTGTGTCATGTATCTGATATGTGAGTGATGTTTGTGTATCATGTGTCTGATTTGTGGGTGACGTGAGTGTGTCATGTATCTGATGTGTGAATGATGTTTGTGTATCAGGTGTCTGATATCTGGGTGACGTGAGTGTGTCATGTACCTGATGTGTGAGTGATGTGTGTGAATCATGTGTCTGATATGTGGGTGACGTGAGTGTGTCATGTATCTGATGTGTGAATGATGTTTGTGTATCTTGTGTCTGATATCTGGGTGATGTGAGTGTGTCATGTATCTGATGTGTGAATGATGTTTGTGTATCAGGTGTCTGATATGTGGGTGACGTGAGTGTGTCATGTATCTGATGTGTGAGTGATGTTTGTGTATCAGGTGTCTGATATGTGGGTGACGTGAGTGTGTCATGTATCTGATGTGTGAGTGATGTGTGTGTATCATGTGTCTGATATGTGTGTGACGTGAGTGTGTCATGTATCTGATGTGTGAGTGATGTTTGTGTATCAGGTGTCTGATATGTGGGTGACGTGAGTGTGTCATGTATCTGATGTGTGAATGATGTTTGTGTATCAGGTGTCTGATATGTGGGTGACGTGAGTGTGTCATTGTCACAATTCACACCGTGACCGTCACCCCTACGTCACAGATCGGGGTGACTTTAGGCCAACAGACGGCTATCACATGTGCAGGGGGGCTTATCTTAGTTATCCATCCACTCCACAATGTGATGAAAGAACACCCACAAGGCTATTGACCTCTTAGTTTACAGCAGGGGCTTATTCTAGGTATCCCGCTGCTTTTCAATATACCATGAACTGCAGGGATTTATGTATATCCCGCTTACAGTTCCACTTAAAACTTGCAGCTATCTGGCGCCCCCTTACTCTCAGGTCAGATTAGGTACTACAACTAGGGTAATTAGTCACCAGAATGGCTGCCTGCTATGTACTGGCTATTGGTCACACTGCAGCAACGCGATAAACTACTCCCACTCAGGCAGGAACAATAATTATCAATGCCGCAGTCGCTACAGCAACATCCAGAGGTCGGCACACGGTAAGCTGCCACCAGCTTTGATTAAACGGGTCCAAAGCTAACCCAAAACAGTAGTGTAATTCCCTTCAGGAGACTTAGGGTATGTTTTAGAACAGGAAGAACGAACTAGTAATTTATATATTTTACTCCGTTAGAATTAGGCAGTGTTTATAAAAGATGTTACAATATGAGACAATTGAAAAAATATGTACAAGGTAATTATAAAATAAACAGGGATTAAATAAGAAAAGGTACAACTCACATGTTCTCAGTTCATATCAGTTCAGGCAACCAGGCTAGTGGGGGTTTCCATCTGTCCCAGTGCATTAGGTACAGCTCTTCAGGTCAGACTCACATGGCTTCCAGCAGACAGACTCACTGCTGGGGTCTGGCAAAACACTTATAGCTCAACCTGGTGACATCACTAAAAGGGGTTGGATTACCCCATCCCTACTACCTCTTCAGTTTAACTAACTGTACCCTAAATTTGTCTAATGTTTGTAACTCCGCTACAGAACATGTCATAAACATAACAAACCCAGCATTCATCTCGTCTTAACATTGGCATTCTAATGAGATCAAACATGTCCTATGTGTGATGCGTCATTACAGAAAAATCCCTACTTTTTTACCTGATGGAGTTAGAAGCTCATGTTTAGAGTGGTTAACAGATCCGTTGCTGGACATAAAGAATATGTATTTTCCTTTTTTCTAGCCTAACTCATTAGCCCAATATCTTATCATATTAGAACAAAGAATCTCATGGATTCTGGAAACTTCTAAACCAGTGTCCACTAGTGCAGTTAGGAGGGGGCCAGTGATAAGCCTGGAATTTATGGCCCCGGCAATAAAACCCCCTTCTACCATACATTCCGAAGCACAGAGAAACAAAGAGAGCCAGAGAGAGAAGGGGGGTTTTAGCCCCCAGCATGAGCTGAAGGACAAAGCTACAACATCATACTATATTTCATACAATATTGTGACAGTCATGTATCTGATGTGTGAGTGATGTGTGTGTATCAGGTGTCTGATATGTGGGTGACGTGAGTGTGTCATGTATCTGATATGTGAGTGATGTGTGTGTATCATGTGTCTGATATGTGATTGACGTGAGTGTGTCATGTATCTGATGTGTGAGTGATGTTTGTGTATCAGGTGTCTGATATGTGGGTGACATGAGTGTGTCATGTATCTGATGTGTGAATGATGTTTGTGTATCAGGTGTCTGATATGTGGGTGAAGTGAGTGTGTCATGTATCTGATGTGTGAGTGATGTTTGTGTATCAGGTGTCTGACATGTGGGTGACATGAGTGTGTCATGTATCTGATATGTGAGTGATGTGTGTGTATCATGTGTCTGATATGTGATTGACGTGAGTGTGTCATGTATCTGATATGTGAGTGATGTGTGTGTATCAGGTGTCTGATATGTGGGTGAAGTAAGTGTGTCATGTATCTGATGTGTGAGTGATGTTTGTGTATCATGTATCTGATATGTGGGTGACGTGTGTGTGTCATGTATCTGATGTGTGAGTGATGTTTGTGTATAAGGTGTCTGATATGTGGGTGACGTGAGTGTGTCATGTATCTGATGTGTGAGTGATGTTTGTGTATCAGGTGTCTGATATGTGGGTGACGTGAGTGTGTCATGTATCTGATGTGTGAGTGATGTTTGTGTATCATGTGTCTGATATGTGATTGACGTGAGTGTGTCATGTATCTGATATGTGAGTGATGTGTGTGTATCAGGTGTCTGATATGTGGGTGAAGTGAGTGTGTCATGTATCTGATGTGTGAGTGATGTTTGTGTATCAGGTGTCTGATATGTGGGTGACGTGAGTGTGTCATGTATCTGATGTGTGAGTGATGTTTGTGTATCAGGTGTCTGATATGTGGGTGACGTGTGTGTGTCATGTATCTGATGTGTGAGTGATGTTTGTGTATCATGTGTCTGATATGTGATTGATGTGAGTGTGTCATGTATCTGATATGTGAGTGATGTTTGTGTATCAGGTGTCTGATATGTGGGTGAAGTGAGTGTGTCATGTATCTGATGTGTGAGTGATGTTTGTGTATCAGGTGTCTGATATGTGGGTGACGTGAGTGTGTCATGTATCTGATGTGTGAATGATGTTTGTGTATCAGGTGTCTGATATGTGGGTGACGTGAGTGTGTCATGTACCTGATGTGTGAGTGATGTGTGTGTACCATGTGTCTGATATATGGGTGACGTGAGTGTGTCATGTATCTGATGTGTGAGTGATGTTTGTGTACCATGTGTCTGATATATGGGTGACGTGAGTGTGTCATGTATCTGATGTGTGAGTGATGTTTGTGTATCATGTGTCTGATATATGGGTGACGTGAGTGTGTCATGTATCTGATGTGTGAGTGATGTGTGTGAATCATGTGTCTGATATGTGGGTGACGTGAGTGTGTCATGTATCTGATGTGTGAGTGATGTGTGTGTATCATGTGTCTGATATATGGGTGACGTGAGTGTGTCATGTATCTGATGTGTGAGTGATGTTTGTGTATCAGGTGTCTGATATGTGGGTGACGTGAGTGTGTCATGTATCTGATGTGTGAATGATGTTTGTGTATCAGGTGTCTGATATGTGGGTGACGTGTGTGTGTCATGTACCTGATGTGTGAGTGATGTTTGTGTGCCATGTGTCTGATATATGGGTGACGTGAGTGTGTCATGTATCTGATGTGTGAATGATGTTTGTGTATCATGTGTCTGATATGTGGGTGACGTGAGTGTGTCATGTATCTGATGTGTGAATGATGTTTGTGTATCATGTGTCTGATATATGGGTGACGTGAGTGTGTCATGTATCTGATGTGTGAGTGATGTGTGTGAATCATGTGTCTGATATGTGGGTGACGTGAGTGTGTCATGTATCTGATGTGTGAGTGATGTTTGTGTATCATGTGTCTGATATATGGGTGACGTGAGTGTGTCATGTATCTGATGTGTGAGTGATGTTTGTGTATCAGGTGTCTGATATGTGGGTGACGTGAGTGTGTCATGTATCTGATGTGTGAATGATGTTTGTGTATCAGGTGTCTGATATGTGGGTGACGTGTGTGTGTCATGTATCTGATGTGTGAGTGATGTTTGTGTATCATGTGTCTGATATGTGGGTGACGTGTGTGTGTCATGTATCTGATGTGTGAGTGATGTTTGTGTATCAGGTGTCTGATATGTGGGTGACGTGAGTGTGTCATGTATCTGATGTGTGAATGATGTTTGTGTATCAGGTGTCTGATATGTGTGTGACGTGAGTGTGTCATTGTCACAATTCACACCGTGACCGTCACCCCTACGTCACAGATCGGGGTGACTTTAGGCCAACAGACGGCTATCACATGTGCAGGGGGGCTTATCTTAGTTATCCATCCACTCCACAATGTGATGAAAGAACACCCACAAGGCTATTGACCTCTTAGTTTACAGCAGGGGCTTATTCTAGGTATCCCGCTGCTTTTCAATATACCATGAACTGCAGGGATGTATGTATATCCCGCTTACAGTTCCACTTAAAACTTGCAGCTATCTGGCGCCCCCTTACTCTCAGGTCAGATTAGGTACTACAACTAGGGTAATTAGTCACCAGAATGGCTGCCTGCTATGTACTGGCTATTGGTCACACTGCAGCAACGCGATAAACTACTCCCACTCAGGCAGGAACAATAATTATCAATGCTGCAGTCGCTACAGCAACATCCAGAGGTCGGCACACGGTAAGCTGCCACCAGCTTTGATTAAACGGGTCCAAAGCTAACCCAAAACTGTAGCGTAATTCCCTTCAGGAGACTTAGGGTATGTTTTAGAACAGGAAGAACGAACTAGTAATTTATATATTTTACTCCGTTAGAATTAGGCAGTGTTTATAAAAGATGTTACAATATGAGACAATTGAAAAAATATGTACAAGGTAATTATAAAATAAACAGGGATTAAATAAGAAAAGGTACAACTCACATGTTCTCAGTTCATATCAGTTCAGGCAACCAGGCTAGTGGGGGTTTCCATCTGTCCCAGTGCATTAGGTACAGCTCTTCAGGTCAGACTCACATGGCTTCCAGCAGACAGACTCACTGCTGGGGTCTGGCAAAACACTTATAGCTCAACCTGGTGACATCACTAAAAGGGGTTGGATTACCCCATCCCTACTACCTCTTCAGTTTAACTAACTGTACCCTAAGTTTGTCTAATGTTTGTAACTCCGCTACAGAACATGTCATAGACATAACAAACCCAGCATTCATCTCGTCTTAACATTGGCATTCTAATGAGATCAAACATGTCCTATGTGTGATGCGTCATTACAGAAAAATCCCTACTTTTTTACCTGATGGAGTTAGAAGCTCATGTTTAGAGTGGTTAACAGATCCGTCGCTGGACATAAAGAATATGTATTTTCCTTTTTTCTAGCCTAACTCATTAGCCCAATATCTTATCATATTAGAACAAAGAATCTCATGGATTCTGGAAACTTCTAAACCAGTGTCCACTAGTGCAGTTAGGAGGGGGCCAGTGATAAGCCTGGAATTTATGGCCCCGGCAATAAAACCCCCTTCTACCATACATTCCGAAGCACAGAGAAACAAAGAGAGCCAGAGAGAGAAGGGGGGTTTTAGCCCCCAGCATGAGCTGAAGGACAAAGCTACAACATCATACTATATTTCATACAATATTGTGACAGTCATGTATCTGATGTGTGAGTGATGTGTGTGTATCAGGTGTCTGATATGTGGGTGACGTGAGTGTGTCATGTATCTGATATGTGAGTGATGTGTGTGTATCATGTGTCTGATATGTGATTGACGTGAGTGTGTCATGTATCTGATGTGTGAGTGATGTTTGTGTATCAGGTGTCTGATATGTGGGTGACATGAGTGTGTCATGTATCTGATGTGTGAATGATGTTTGTGTATCAGGTGTCTGATATGTGGGTGAAGTGAGTGTGTCATGTATCTGATGTGTGAGTGATGTTTGTGTATCAGGTGTCTGACATGTGGGTGACATGAGTGTGTAATGTATCTGATATGTGAGTGATGTGTGTGTATCATGTGTCTGATATGTGATTGACGTGAGTGTGTCATGTATCTGATATGTGAGTGATGTGTGTGTATCAGGTGTCTGATATGTGGGTGAAGTAAGTGTGTCATGTATCTGATGTGTGAGTGATGTTTGTGTATCATGTATCTGATATGTGGGTGACGTGTGTGTGTCATGTATCTGATGTGTGAGTGATGTTTGTGTATAAGGTGTCTGATATGTGGGTGACGTGAGTGTGTCATGTATCTGATGTGTGAGTGATGTTTGTGTATCAGGTGTCTGATATGTGGGTGACGTGAGTGTGTCATGTATCTGATGTGTGAGTGATGTTTGTGTATCAGGTGTCTGATATGTGGGTGACGTGAGTGTGTCATGTATCTGATGTGTGAGTGATGTTTGTGTATCATGTGTCTGATATGTGATTGATGTGAGTGTGTCATGTATCTGATATGTGAGTGATGTTTGTGTATCAGGTGTCTGATATGTGGGTGAAGTGAGTGTGTCATGTATCTGATGTGTGAGTGATGTTTGTGTATCAGGTGTCTGATATGTGGGTGACGTGAGTGTGTCATGTATCTGATGTGTGAATGATGTTTGTGTATCAGGTGTCTGATATGTGGGTGACGTGAGTGTGTCATGTACCTGATGTGTGAGTGATGTGTGTGTACCATGTGTCTGATATATGGGTGACGTGAGTGTGTCATGTATCTGATGTGTGAGTGATGTTTGTGTACCATGTGTCTGATATATGGGTGACGTGAGTGTGTCATGTATCTGATGTGTGAGTGATGTTTGTGTATCATGTGTCTGATATATGGGTGACGTGAGTGTGTCATGTATCTGATGTGTGAGTGATGTGTGTGAATCATGTGTCTGATATGTGGGTGACGTGAGTGTGTCATGTATCTGATGTGTGAGTGATGTGTGTGTATCATGTGTCTGATATATGGGTGACGTGAGTGTGTCATGTATCTGATGTGTGAGTGATGTTTGTGTATCAGGTGTCTGATATGTGGGTGACGTGAGTGTGTCATGTATCTGATGTGTGAATGATGTTTGTGTATCAGGTGTCTGATATGTGGGTGACGTGTGTGTGTCATGTACCTGATGTGTGAGTGATGTTTGTGTGCCATGTGTCTGATATATGGGTGACGTGAGTGTGTCATGTATCTGATGTGTGAATGATGTTTGTGTATCATGTGTCTGATATGTGGGTGACGTGAGTGTGTCATGTATCTGATGTGTGAATGATGTTTGTGTATCATGTGTCTGATATATGGGTGACGTGAGTGTGTCATGTATCTGATGTGTGAGTGATGTGTGTGAATCATGTGTCTGATATGTGGGTGACGTGAGTGTGTCATGTATGTGATGTGTGAGTGATGTTTGTGTATCATGTGTCTGATATATGGGTGACGTGAGTGTGTCATGTATCTGATGTGTGAGTGATGTTTGTGTATCAGGTGTCTGATATGTGGGTGACGTGAGTGTGTCATGTATCTGATGTGTGAATGATGTTTGTGTATCAGGTGTCTGATATGTGGGTGACGTGTGTGTGTCATGTATCTGATGTGTGAGTGATGTTTGTGTATCATGTGTCTGATATGTGGGTGACGTGTGTGTGTCATGTATCTGATGTGTGAGTGATGTTTGTGTATCAGGTGTCTGATATGTGGGTGACGTGAGTGTGTCATGTATCTGATGTGTGAATGATGTTTGTGTATCAGGTGTCTGATATGTGTGTGACGTGAGTGTGTCATTGTCACAATTCACACCGTGACCGTCACCCCTACGTCACAGATCGGGGTGACTTTAGGCCAACAGACGGCTATCACATGTGCAGGGGAGCTTATCTTAGTTATCCATCCACTCCACAATGTGATGAAAGAACACCCACAAGGCTATTGACCTCTTAGTTTACAGCAGGGGCTTATTCTAGGTATCCCGCTGCTTTTCAATATACCATGAACTGCAGGGATGTATGTATATCCCGCTTACAGTTCCACTTAAAACTTGCAGCTATCTGGCGCCCCCTTACTCTCAGGTCAGATTAGGTACTACAACTAGGGTAATTAGTCACCAGAATGGCTGCCTGCTATGTACTGGCTATTGGTCACACTGCAGCAACGCGATAAACTACTCCCACTCAGGCAGGAACAATAATTATCAATGCTGCAGTCGCTACAGCAACATCCAGAGGTCGGCACACGGTAAGCTGCCACCAGCTTTGATTAAACGGGTCCAAAGCTAACCCAAAACTGTAGCGTAATTCCCTTCAGGAGACTTAGGGTATGTTTTAGAACAGGAAGAACGAACTAGTAATTTATATATTTTACTCCGTTAGAATTAGGCAGTGTTTATAAAAGATGTTACAATATGAGACAATTGAAAAAATATGTACAAGGTAATTATAAAATAAACAGGGATTAAATAAGAAAAGGTACAACTCACATGTTCTCAGTTCATATCAGTTCAGGCAACCAGGCTAGTGGGGGTTTCCATCTGTCCCAGTGCATTAGGTACAGCTCTTCAGGTCAGACTCACATGGCTTCCAGCAGACAGACTCACTGCTGGGGTCTGGCAAAACACTTATAGCTCAACCTGGTGACATCACTAAAAGGGGTTGGATTACCCCATCCCTACTACCTCTTCAGTTTAACTAACTGTACCCTAAGTTTGTCTAATGTTTGTAACTCCGCTACAGAACATGTCATAGACATAACAAACCCAGCATTCATCTCGTCTTAACATTGGCATTCTAATGAGATCAAACATGTCCTATGTGTGATGCGTCATTACAGAAAAATCCCTACTTTTTTACCTGATGGAGTTAGAAGCTCATGTTTAGAGTGGTTAACAGATCCGTCGCTGGACATAAAGAATATGTATTTTCCTTTTTTCTAGCCTAACTCATTAGCCCAATATCTTATCATATTAGAACAAAGAATCTCATGGATTCTGGAAACTTCTAAACCAGTGTCCACTAGTGCAGTTGGGAGGGGGCCAGTGATAAGCCTGGAATTTATGGCCCCGGCAATAAAACCCCCTTCTACCATACATTCCGAAGCACAGAGAAACAAAGAGAGCCAGAGAGAGAAGGGGGGTTTTAGCCCCCAGCATGAGCTGAAGGACAAAGCTACAACATCATACTATATTTCATACAATATTGTGACAGTCATGTATCTGATGTGTGAGTGATGTGTGTGTATCAGGTGTCTGATATGTGGGTGACGTGAGTGTGTCATGTATCTGATATGTGAGTGATGTGTGTGTATCATGTGTCTGATATGTGATTGACGTGAGTGTGTCATGTATCTGATGTGTGAGTGATGTTTGTGTATCAGGTGTCTGATATGTGGGTGACGTGAGTGTGTCATGTATCTGATGTGTGAGTGATGTTTGTGTATCAGGTGTCTGACATGTGGGTGACATGAGTGTGTCATGTATCTGATATGTGAGTGATGTGTGTGTATCATGTGTCTGATATGTGATTGACGTGAGTGTGTCATGTATCTGATATGTGAGTGATGTGTGTGTATCAGGTGTCTGATATGTGGGTGAAGTGAGTGTGTCATGTATCTGATGTGTGAGTGATGTTTGTGTATCATGTGTCTGATATGTGGGTGACGTGTGTGTGTCATGTATCTGATGTGAGTGATGTTTGTGTATCAGGTGTCTGACATGTGGGTGACATGAGTGTGTCATGTATCTGATATGTGAGTGATGTGTGTGTATCATGTGTCTGATATGTGGGTGACGTGTGTGTGTCATGTATCTGATGTGTGAGTGATGTTTGTGTATCAGGTGTCTGATATGTGGGTGACGTGAGTGTGTCATGTATCTGATGTGTGAGTGATGTTTGTGTATCAGGTGTCTGATATGTGGGTGACGTGAGTGTGTCATGTATCTGATGTGTGAGTGATGTTTGTGTATCATGTGTCTGATATGTGATTGACGTGAGTGTGTCATGTATCTGATGTGTGAGTGATGTGTGTGTATCAGGTGTCTGATATGTGGGTGAAGTGAGTGTGTCATGTATCTGATGTGTGAGTGATGTTTGTGTATCAGGTGTCTGATATGTGGGTGAAGTGAGTGTGTCATGTATCTGATATGTGAGTGATGTGTGTGTATCAGGTGTCTGATATGTGGGTGAAGTGAGTGTGTCATTTATCTGATGTGTGAGTGATGTTTGTGTATCAGGTGTCTGATATGTGGGTGACGTGAGTGTGTCATGTATCTGATGTGTGAGTGATGTTTGTGTATCATGTGTCTGACATGTGGGTGACATGAGTGTGTCATGTATCTGATGTGTGAGTGATGTTTGTGTATCATGTGTCTGATATGTGATTGACGTGAGTGTGTCATGTATCTGATATGTGAGTGATGTTTGTGTATCAGGTGTCTGATATGTGGGTGACGTGAGTGTGTCATGTATCTGATGTGTGAATGATGTTTGTGTATCAGGTGTCTGATATGTGGGTGACGTGAGTGTGTCATGTACCTGATGTGTGAGTGATGTGTGTGTACCATGTGTCTGATATATGGGTGACGTGAGTGTGTCATGTATCTGATGTGTGAGTGATGTTTGTGTATCATGTGTCTGATATATGGGTGACGTGAGTGTGTCATGTATCTGATGTGTGAGTGATGTTTGTGTATCATGTGTCTGATATATGGGTGACGTGAGTGTGTCATGTATCTGATGTGTGAGTGATGTGTGTGAATCATGTGTCTGATATGTGGGTGACGTGAGTGTGTCATGTATCTGATGTGTGAATGATGTTTGTGTATCAGGTGTCTGATATGTGGGTGACGTGAGTGTGTCATGTACCTGATGTGTGAGTGATGTGTGTGTACCATGTGTCTGATATATGGGTGACGTGAGTGTGTCATGTACAGTGGGGCAAAAAAGTATTTAGTCAGTCAGTAATAGTGCAAGTTCCACCACTTAAAAAGATGAGAGGCGTCTGTAATTTACATCATAGGTAGACCTCAACTATGGGAGCCAAACTGAGAAAAAAAAATCCAGAAAATCACATTGTCTGTTTTTTTAACATTTTATTTGCATATTATGGTGGAAAATAAGTATTTGGTCAGAAACAAACAATCAAGATCTCTGGCTCTCACAGACCTGTAACTTCTTCTTTAAGAGTCTCCTCTTTCCTCCACTCATTACCTGTAGTAATGGCACCTGTTTAAACTTGTTATCAGTATAAAAAGACACCTGTGCACACCCTCAAACAGTCTGACTCCAAACTCCACTATGGTGAAGACCAAAGAGCTGTCAAAGTACACCAGAAACAAAATTGTAGCCCTGCACCAGGCTGGGAAGACTGAATCTGCAATAGCCAACCAGCTTGGAGTGAAGAAATCAACAGTGGGAGCAATAATTAGAAAATGGAAGACATACAAGACCACTGATAATCTCCCTCGATCTGGGGCTCCACGCAAAATCCCACCCCGTGGGGTCAGAATGATCACAAGAACGGTGAGCAAAAATCCCAGAACCACGCGGGGGGACCTAGCGAATGAACTGCAGAGAGCTGGGACCAATGTAACAAGGCCTACCATAAGTAACACACTACGCCACCATGGACTCAGATCCTGCAGTGCCAGACGTGTCCCACTGCTTAAGCCAGTACATGTCCGGGCCCGTCTGAAGTTTGCTAGAGAGCATTTGGATGATCCAGAGGAGTTTTGGGAGAATGTCCTATGGTCTGATAAAACCAAACTGGAACAGTTTGGTAGAAACACAACTTGTCGTGTTTGGAGGAAAAAGAATACTGAGTTGCATCCATCAAACACCATACCTACTGTAAAGCATGGTGGTGGAAACATCATGCTTTGGGGCTGTTTCTCTGCAAAGGGGCCAGGACGACTGATCCGGGTACATGAAAGAATGAATGGGGCCATGTATCGTGAGATTTTGAGTGCAAACCTCCTTCCATCAGCAAGGGCATTGAAGATGAAACGTGGCTGGGTCTTTCAACATGACAATGATCCAAAGCACACCGCCAAGGCAAAGAAGGAGTGGCTTCGTAAGAAGCATTTCAAGGTCCTGGAGTGGCCTAGCCAGTCTCCAGATCTCAACCCTATAGAAAACCTTTGGAGGGAGTTGAAAGTCCGTGTTGCCAAGCGAAAAGCCAAAAACATCACTGCTCTAGAGGAGATCTGCATGGAGGAATGGGCCAACATACCAACAACAGTGTGTGGCAACCTTGTGAAGACTTACAGAAAACGTTTGACCTCTGTCATTGCCAACAAAGGATATATTACAAAGTATTGAGATGAAATTTTGTTTCTGACCAAATACTTATTTTCCACCATATTATGCAAATAAAATGTTAAAAAAACAGACAATGTGATTTTCTGGATTTTTTTTTCTCAGTTTGTCTCCCATAGTTGAGGTCTACCTATGATGTAAATTACAGACGCCTCTCATCTTTTTAAGTGTTGGAACTTGCACTATTGCTGACTGACTAAATACTTTTTTGCCCCACTGTATCTGATGTGTGAGTGATGTTTGTGTATCATGTGTCTGATATGTGGGTGACGTGAGTGTGTCATGTATCTGATGTGTGAATGATGTTTGTGTATCAGGTGTCTGATATGTGGGTGACGTGTGTGTGTCATGTATCTGATGTGTGAGTGATGTTTGTGTACCATGTGTCTGATATATGGGTGACGTGAGTGTGTCATGTATCTGATGTGTGAGTGATGTTTGTGTATCATGTGTCTGATATGTGATTGATGTGAGTGTGTCATGTATCTGATGTGTGAGTGATGTTTGTGTATCATGTGTCTGATATGTGGGTGACGTGTGTGTGTCATGTATCTGATGTGTGAGTGATGTTTGTGTATCATGTGTCTGATATGTGGGTGACGTGAGTGTGTCATGTATCTGATGTGTGAGTGATGTTTGTGTATCAGGTGTCTGATATGTGGGTGACGTGAGTGTGTCATGTATCTGATGTGTGAATGATGTTTGTGTATCAGGTGTCTGATATGTGGGTGACGTGAGTGTGTCATTGTCACAATTCACACCGTGACCGTCACCCCTACGTCACAGATCGGGGTGACTTTAGGCCAACAGACGGCTATCACATGTGCAGGGGGGCTTATCTTAGTTATCCATCCACTCCACAATGTGATGAAAGAACACCCACAAGGCTATTGACCTCTTAGTTTACAGCAGGGGCTTATTCTAGGTATCCCGCTGCTTTTCAATATACCATGAACTGCAGGGATTTATGTATATCCCGCTTACAGTTCCACTTAAAACTTGCAGCTATCTGGCGCCCCCTTACTCTCAGGTCAGATTAGGTACTACAACTAGGGTAATTAGTCACCAGAATGGCTGCCTGCTATGTACTGGCTATTGGTCACACTGCAGCAACGCGATAAACTACTCCCACTCAGGCAGGAACAATAATTATCAATGCCGCAGTCGCTACAGCAACATCCAGAGGTCGGCACACGGTAAGCTGCCACCAGCTTTGATTAAACGGGTCCAAAGCTAACCCAAAACAGTAGCGTAATTCCCTTCAGGAGACTTAGGGTATGTTTTAGAACAGGAAGAACGAACTAGTAATTTATATATTTTACTCCGTTAGTATTAGGCAGTGTTTATAAAAGATGTTACAATATGAGACAATTGAAAAAATATGTACAAGGTAATTATAAAATAAACAGGGATTAAATAAGAAAAGGTACAACTCACATGTTCTCAGTTCATATCAGTTCAGGCAACCAGGCTAGTGGGGGTTTCCATCTGTCCCAGTGCATTAGGTACAGCTCTTCAGGTCAGACTCACATGGCTTCCAGCAGACAGACTCACTGCTGGGGTCTGGCAAAACACTTATAGCTCAACCTGGTGACATCACTAAAAGGGGTTGGATTACCCCATCCCTACTACCTCTTCAGTTTAACTAACTGTACCCTAAATTTGTCTAATGTTTGTAACTCCGCTACAGAACATGTCATAGACATAACAAACCCAGCATTCATCTCGTCTTAACATTGGCATTCTAATGAGATCAAACATGTCCTATGTGTGATGCGTCATTACAGAAAAATCCCTACTTTTTTACCTGATGGAGTTAGAAGCTCATGTTTAGAGTGGTTAACAGATCCGTCGCTGGACATAAAGAATATGTATTTTCCTTTTTTCTAGCCTAACTCATTAGCCCAATATCTTATCATATTAGAACAAAGAATCTCATGGATTCTGGAAACTTCTAAACCAGTGTCCACTAGTGCAGTTGGGAGGGGGCCAGTGAAAAGCCTGGAATTTATGGCCCCGGCAATAAAACCCCCTTCTACCATACATTCCGAAGCACAGAGAAACAAAGAGAGCCAGAGAGAGAAGGGGGGTTTTAGCCCCCAGCATGAGCTGAAGGACAAAGCTACAACATCATACTATATTTCATACAATATTGTGACAGTCATGTATCTGATGTGTGAGTGATGTGTGTGTATCAGGTGTCTGATATGTGGGTGACGTGAGTGTGTCATGTATCTGATATGTGAGTGATGTGTGTGTATCATGTGTCTGATATGTGATTGACGTGAGTGTGTCATGTATCTGATGTGTGAGTGATGTTTGTGTATCAGGTGTCTGATATGTGGGTGACGTGAGTGTGTCATGTATCTGATGTGTGAGTGATGTTTGTGTATCAGGTGTCTGACATGTGGGTGACATGAGTGTGTCATGTATCTGATATGTGAGTGATGTGTGTGTATCATGTGTCTGATATGTGGTTGACATGAGTGTGTCATGTATCTGATATGTGAGTGATGTGTGTGTATCATGTGTCTGATATGTGATTGACGTGAGTGTGTCATGTATCTGATATGTGAGTGATGTGTGTGTATCAGGTGTCTGATATGTGGGTGAAGTGAGTGTGTCATGTATCTGATGTGTGAGTGATGTTTGTGTATCATGTGTCTGATATGTGGGTGACGTGTGTGTGTCATGTATCTGATGTGTGAGTGATGTTTGTGTATCAGGTGTCTGACATGTGGGTGACATGAGTGTGTCATGTATCTGATATGTGAGTGATGTGTGTGTATCATGTGTCTGATATGTGGGTGACGTGTGTGTGTCATGTATCTGATGTGTGAGTGATGTTTGTGTATCAGGTGTCTGATATGTGGGTGACGTGAGTGTGTCATGTATCTGATGTGTGAGTGATGTTTGTGTATCAGGTGTCTGATATGTGGGTGAAGTGAGTGTGTCATGTATCTGATGTGTGAGTGATGTTTGTGTATCAGGTGTCTGACATGTGGGTGACATGAGTGTGTCATGTATCTGATATGTGAGTGATGTGTGTGTATCATGTGTCTGATATGTGGGTGACGTGTGTGTGTCATGTATCTGATGTGTGAGTGATGTTTGTGTATCAGGTGTCTGATATGTGGGTGACGTGAGTGTGTCATGTATCTGATGTGTGAGTGATGTTTGTGTATCAGGTGTCTGATATGTGGGTGACGTGAGTGTGTCATGTATCTGATGTGTGAGTGATGTTTGTGAATCATGTGTCTGATATGTGATTGACGTGAGTGTGTCATGTATCTGATATGTGAGTGATGTGTGTGTATCAGGTGTCTGATATGTGGGTGAAGTGAGTGTGTCATGTATCTGATGTGTGAGTGATGTTTGTGTATCAGGTGTCTGATATGTGGGTGACGTGAGTGTGTCATGTATCTGATGTGTGAGTGATGTTTGTGTATCAGGTGTCTGATATGTGGGTGAGGTGAGTGTGTCATGTATCTGATGTGTGAGTGATTTGTGTGTATCATGTGTCTGATATGTGGGTGACATGAGTGTGTCATGTATCTGATGTGTGAGTGATGTGTGTGTATCAGGTGTCTGATATGTGGGTGAAGTGAGTGTGTCATGTATCTGATGTGTGAGTGATGTTTGTGTATCAGGTGTCTGATATGTGGGTGAAGTGAGTGTGTCATGTATCTGATATGTGAGTGATGTGTGTGTATCAGGTGTCTGATATGTGGGTGAAGTGAGTGTGTCATTTATCTGATGTGTGAGTGATGTTTGTGTATCAGGTGTCTGATATGTGGGTGACGTGAGTGTGTCATGTATCTGATGTGTGAGTGATGTTTGTGTATCAGGTGTCTGATATGTGGGTGACGTGAGTGTGTCATGTATCTGATGTGTGAATGATGTTTGTGTATCAGGTGTCTGATATGTGGGTGATGTGAGTGTGTCATGTATCTGATGTGTGAATGATGTTTGTGTATCAGGTGTCTGATATGTGGGTGACGTGAGTGTGTCATGTATCTGATGTGTGAGTGATGTTTGTGTATCAGGTGTCTGATATATGGGTGACGTGAGTGTGTCATGTATCTGATGTGTGAGTGATGTTTGTGTATCATGTGTCTGATATATGGGTGACGTGAGTGTGTCATGTATCTGATGTGTGAGTGATGTGTGTGTATCATGTGTCTGATATATGGGTGACGTGAGTGTGTCATGTATCTGATGTGTGAGTGATGTTTGTGTATCAGGTGTCTGATATGTGGGTGACGTGAGTGTGTCATGTATCTGATGTGTGAGTGATGTTTGTGTATCAGGTGTCTGATATGTGGGTGACGTGAGTGTGTCATGTACCTGATGTGTGAGTGATGTGTGTGTACCATGTGTCTGATATATGGGTGACGTGAGTGTGTCATGTATCTGATGTGTGAGTGATGTGTGTGTATCATGTGTCTGATATATGGGTGACGTGAGTGTGTCATGTATCTGATGTGTGAGTGATGTTTGTGTATCAGGTGTCTGATATGTGGGTGACGTGAGTGTGTCATGTATCTGATGTGTGAGTGATGTTTGTGTATCAGGTGTCTGATATGTGGGTGACGTGAGTGTGTCATGTACCTGATGTGTGAGTGATGTGTGTGTACCATGTGTCTGATATATGGGTGACGTGAGTGTGTCATGTATCTGATGTGTGAGTGATGTTTGTGTATCATGTGTCTGATATGTGGGTGACGTGAGTGTGTCATGTATCTGATGTGTGAATGATGTTTGTGTATCAGGTGTCTGATATGTGGGTGACGTGTGTGTGTCATGTATCTGATGTGTGAGTGATGTTTGTGTATCATGTGTCTGATATATGGGTGACGTGAGTGTGTCATGTATCTGATGTGTGAGTGATGTTTGTGTATCATGTGTCTGATATGTGATTGATGTGAGTGTGTCATGTATCTGATGTGTGAGTGATGTTTGTGTATCATGTGTCTGATATGTGATTGATGTGAGTGTTTCATGTATCTGATGTGTGAGTGATGTGTGTGTATCATGTGTCTGATATGTGGGTGAAGTGTGTGTGTCATGTATCTGATGTGTGAGTAGTTTGTGTATCATGTGTCTGATATGTGGGTGACGTGAGTGTGTCATGTATCTGATGTGTGAATGATGTTTGTGTATCAGGTGTCTGATATGTGGGTGACGTGAGTGTGTCATGTATCTGATGTGTGAGTGATGTTTGTGTATCATGTGTCTGATATGTGATTGATGTGAGTGTGTCATGTATCTGATGTGTGAGTGATGTGTGTGTATCATGTGTCTGATATGTGGGTGACGTGAGTGTGTCATGTATCTGATGTGTGAGTGATGTTTGTGTATCATGTGTCTGATATGTGATTGATGTGAGTGTTTCATGTATCTGATGTGTGAGTGATGTGTGTGTATCATGTGTCTGATATGTGGGTGAAGTGTGTGTGTCATGTATCTGATGTGTGAGTAGTTTGTGTATCATGTGTCTGATATGTGGGTGACGTGAGTGTGTCATGTATCTGATGTGTGAATGATGTTTGTGTATCAGGTGTCTGATATGTGGGTGACGTGAGTGTGTCATGTATCTGATGTGTGAGTGATGTTTGTGTATCATGTGTCTGATATGTGATTGATGTGAGTGTGTCATGTATCTGATGTGTGAGTGATGTGTGTGTATCATGTGTCTGATATGTGGGTGACGTGAGTGTGTCATGTATCTGATGTGTGAGTGATGTTTGTGTATCATGTGTCTGATATGTGGGTGACGTGAGTGTGTCATGTATCTGATGTGTGAGTGATGTGTGTGTATAATGTGTCTGATATGTGATTGACGTGAGTGTGTCATGTATCTGATGTGTGAGTGATGTGCGTGTATCAGGTGTCTGATATATGGGTGACGTGAGTGTGTCATGTATCTGATGTGTGAGTGATGTTTGTGTATCAGGTGTCTGATATGTGGGTGACGTGAGTGTGTCATGTATCTGATGTGTGAGTGATGTTTGTGTATCAGGTGTCTGATATGTGGGTGAGGTGAGTGTGTCATGTATCTGATGTGTGAGTGATGTTTGTGTATCATGTGTCTGATATGTGGGTGACGTGAGTGTGTCATGTATCTGATGTGTGAGTGATGTGTGTGTATCAGGTGTCTGATATGTGGGTGACGTGTGTGTGTCATGTATCTGATGTGTGAGTGATGTTTGTGTATCATGTGTCTGATATGTGTGTGACGTGAGTGTGTCATGTATCTGATGTGTGAGTGATGTGTGTGAATCATGTGTCTGATATGTGGGTGACGTAAGTGTGTCATGTATCTGATGTGTGAGTGATGTTTGTGTATCATGTGTCTGATATGTGTGTGACGTGAGTGTGTCATGTATCTGATGTGTGAGTGATGTTTGTGTATCATGTGTCTGATATGTGGGTGACGTGAGTGTGTCATGTATCTGATGTGTGAGTGATGTGTGTGTATCATGTGTCTGATATGTGGGTGACGTGAGTGTGTCATGTATCTGATGTGTGAGTGTGTGTATCAGGGGTCTGATATGTGGGTGACGTGAGTGTGTCATGTATCTGATGTGTGAGTGTATGTATCAGGTGTCTGATATGTGGGTGACGTGAGTGTGTCATGTATCTGATATGTGAGTGATGTGTGTGTATCATGTGTCTGATATGTGGGTGAGGTGAGTGTGTCATGTATCTGATGTGTGAGTGATGTGTGTGAATCATGTGTCTGATATGTGGGTGACGTGAGTGTGTCATGTATCTGATGTGTGAGTGATGTGCGTGTATCAGGTGTCTGATATATGGGTGACGTGAGTGTGTCATGTATCTGATGTGTGAGTGATGTTTGTGTATCAGGTGTCTGATATGTGGGTGAGGTGAGTGTGTCATGTATCTGATGTGTGAGTGATGTTTGTGTATCAGGTGTCTGATATGTGGGTGAGGTGAGTGTGTCATGTATCTGATGTGTGAGTGATGTTTGTGTATCATGTGTCTGATATGTGGGTGACGTGAGTGTGTCATGTATCTGATGTGTGAGTGATGTGTGTGTATCAGGTGTCTGATATGTGGGTGACGTGTGTGTGTCATGTATCTGATGTGTGAGTGATGTTTGTGTATCATGTGTCTGATATGTGGGTGACGTGAGTGTGTCATGTATCTGATATGTGAGTGATGTGTGTGTATCAGGTGTCTGATATGTGTGTGACGTGAGTGTGTCATGTATCTGATGTGTCAGTGTTGTTTGTGTATAATGTATCTGATATGTGGGTGACGTGAGTGTGTCATGTATCTGATGTGTGAGTGATGTGTGTGTATCAGGTGTCTGATATGTGGGTGACGTGAGTGTGTCATGTATCTGATGTGTGAGTGATGTGTGTGAATCATGTGTCTGATATGTGGGTGACGTGAGTGTGTCATGTATCTGATGTGTGAGTGATGTTTGTGTATCATGTGTCTGATATGTGTGTGACGTGAGTGTGTCATGTATCTGATGTGTGAGTGATGTTTTTGTATCATGTGTCTGATATGTGGGTGACGTGAGTGTGTCATGTATCTGATGTGTGAGTGTTGTGTGTGTATCATGTGTCTGATATGTGGGTGACGTGAGTGTGTCATGTATCTGATGTGTGAGTGATGTGTGTGAATCATGTGTCTGATATGTGGGTGACGTAAGTGTGTCATGTATCTGATGTGTGAGTGATGTTTGTGTATCATGTGTCTGATATGTGTGTGACGTGAGTGTGTCATGTATCTGATGTGTGAGTGATGTTTGTGTATCATGTGTCTGATATGTGGGTGACGTGAGTGTGTCATGTATCTGATGTGTGAGTGATGTGTGTGTATCAGGTGTCTGATATGTGGGTGACGTGAGTGTGTCATGTATCTGATATGTGAGTGATGTGTGTGTATCATGTGTCTGATATGTGGGTGACGTGAGTGTGTCATGTATCTGATGTGTGAGTGATGTTTGTGTATCATGTGTCTGATATGTGATTGACGTGAGTGTGTCATGTATCTGATGTGTGAGTGATGTTTGTGTATCAGGTGTCTGATATCTGGGTGACGTGAGTGTGTCATGTATCTGATGTGTGAGTGATGTGTGTATCATGTGTCTGATATATGGATGACGTGAGTGTGTCATGTATCTGATGTGTGAGTGATGTTTGTGTATCATGTGTCTGATATCTGGGTGACGTGAGTGTGTCATGTATCTGATGTGTGAGTGATGTTTGTGTATCATGTGTCTGATATGTGGGTGACGTGAGTGTGTCATGTATCTGATGTGTGAGTGATGTGTGTGTATCATGTGTCTGATTTGTGGGTGACGTGAGTGTGTCATGTATCTGATGTGTGAGTGATGTGTGTGTATCAGGTGTCTGATATGTGGGTGACGTGAGTGTGTCATGTATCTGATGTGTGAGTGTTGTGTGTGTATCAGGTGTCTGATATGTGGGTGACGTGAGTATGTCATGTATCTGATATGTGAGTGATGTGTGTGTATCATGTGTCTGATATGTGGGTGACGTGAGTGTGTCATGTATCTGATGTGTGAGTGTTGTGTGTATCAGGTGTCTGATATGTGGGTGACGTGAGTGTGTCATGTATCTGATATGTGAGTGATGTGTGTGTATCATGTGTCTGATATGTGGGTGACGTGAGTGTGTCATGTATCTGATGTGTGAGTGTTGTGTGTATCAGGTGTCTGATATGTGGGTGACGTGAGTGTGTCATGTATCTGATGTGTGAGTGATGTTTGTGTATCAGGTGTCTGATATGTGGGTGACGTGAGTGTGTCATGTATCTGATGTGTGAGTGATGTTTGTGTATCATGTGTCTGATATGTGATTGATGTGAGTGTGTCATGTATCTGATGTGTGAGTGATGTTTGTGTATCAGGTGTCTGATATGTGGGTGACGTGAGTGTGTCATGTATCTGATGTGTGAGTGATGTTTGTGTATCAGGTGTCTGATATGTGGGTGACGTGAGTGTGTCATGTATCTGATGTGTGAGTGATGTTTGTGTATCATGTGTCTGATATCTGGGTGACGTGAATGTGTCATGTATCTGATGTGTGAGTCATGTTTGTGTATCAGGTGTCTGATATCTGGGTGACGTGAGTGTTTCATGTATCTAATGTGTGAGTGATGTGTGTGTATCATGTGTCTGATATCTGGGTGACGTGAGTGTGTCATGTATCTGATGTGTGAGTGATGTTTGTGTATCAGGTGTCTGATATGTGGGTGACGTGTGTGTGTCATGTATCTGATGTGTGAGTGATGTGTGTGTATCAGGTGTCTGATATGTGGGTGACGTGTGTGTGTCATGTATCTGATGTGTGAGTGATGTTTGTGTATCATGTGTCTGATATCTGGGTGACGTGAGTGTGTCATGTATCTGATGTGTGAGTGATGTTTGTGTATCAGGTGTCTGATATCTGGGTGACGTGAGTGTTTCATGTATCTAATGTGTGAGTGATGTGTGTGTATCATGTGTCTGATATCTGGGTGACGTGAGTGTGTCATGTATCTGATGTGTGAGTGATGTTTGTGTATCATGTGTCTGATATGTGGGTGAAGTGAGTGTGTCATGTATCTGATGTGTGAGTGATGTGTGTGAATCATGTGTCTGATATCTGGGTGAAGTGAGTGTGTCATGTATCTGATGTGTGAGTGATGTGTGTGAATCATGTGTCTGATATGTGGGTGACGTGAGTGTGTCATGTATCTGATGTGTGAGTGATGTGTGTGTATCATGTGTCTGATATCTGGGTGACGTGAGTGTGTCATGTATCTGATGTGTGAGTGATGTGTGTGAATCATGTGTCTGATATCTGGGTGAAGTGAGTGTGTCATGTATCTGATGTGTGAATGATGTTTGTGTATCAGGTGTCTGATATGTGGGTGACGTGAGTGTGTCATGTATCTGATGTGTGAGTGATGTGTGTGAATCATGTGTCTGATATGTGGGTGACGTGAGTGTGTCATGTATCTGATGTGTGAGTGATGTGTGTGTATCAGGTGTCTGATATGTGGGTGACGTGAGTGTGTCATGTATCTGATGTGTGAATGATGTTTGTGTATCAGGTGTCTGATATGTGGGTGACGTGAGTGTGTCATGTATCTGATGTGTGAGTGATGTGTGCGAATCATGTGTCTGATATGTGGGTGACGTGAGTGTGTCATGTATCTGATGTGTGAGTGATGTGTGTGTATTTTGTATCTGATGTGTGAGTGATATGTGTATTTGTATAAAAATTGTAAGTGACGTTTGTGTATTATGTATCACATGTGTGATTGACTTGTATCAGGTACCTAATATCTGAGTCACAAAGAATGAAATGCATGTATTATCGAGGGGTCTGAATACTCTACCGACAAACAAATACAATTGCTTTGAATTGGTAAAAGATCTGAACCTATTCTGTAGGAAGCTTAAATGGAGGAAGTTTTTTCAACACAATACTTGGGAAGAATGTCACCAATACGGCCTTAGTGATGAGGACATAGAGGGATACCAGGTGCTTAGGGATCTCCTCCGAGAGAATGATAGAGTCCCCATGGATGGGAAAGATCCATTTACCATTTTAAAAAATAAAAGTGTAAAGATGCCACCCCAGGGAGACACAAGCAACATTGACATTTTTGCACTATTGGTAGAGAGGGACCTTAGAAAACTATATAACTGGGAGTGGGAGAAAAGTGGAAATATGTCAGAGGATGAACGTCTAGCCCTGGATACCCTCAAGAGAAATGACCAGATAATAATTAAACCCTCAGACAAGGGAGGGAACCTGGTGATTATGAATCATACTGAGTATCGTCTGACGTGTCAGTCCATCTTATGTGATGAAGGGACATATGAGATTTTGGATCTTTGGGGACTTTTGGTGAGGATTTGAAAATATTGTTGGAGAGGGCCCACTCCCTGGATCTCATCTCAAAACAGGAGCTTGATTTTCTGCTACCTAGGTTTCCACTTACAGCTACCTTCTATGCACTCCCAAAAGTTCACAAGGGGCTGGATCCACTAAAGGGACGACCCATAGTGTCAGGGGTCGATTCCCTACTACAGAACTGTGGAATTTATGTGGATCAAATCTTACGTCCCTTTGTGGTTTCCACTCCGTCATACCTGAGAGACATGGCAGACCTGCTACTAAAACTGGAAGGGATCCATCTGGAGGAGGACTCCTGGTTGGCGTCTATTAACATAGAGGCCTTGTATAGCAGTATACCACATGAGGCAGGGATTAGAGGGGTGGAATATTACCTTCAACAAAGATCAGTGGCCTGTAGAGAACATACTGATGTGGTTTTGGGCAAATGGCGGATGAAGGGAGATAAGTGCTTGGATTGTGCTATCTATGTGTATGATTATACATCTGAGAATTTTTGGTGGTATATTGCAGTAGGCTTATCTACAACAAATATGATGGACCTGTAAATGATTCTGCCAAAAAACTCCCTCGCCATTACGCCATTGTTTTGCCTTCTGTGTTCCTTATACATTATTGTTTTTATGTGTGGGGATCTAGGATTCCTTTAGTGTAGGAATACTTTGTATAGCCTACAGTGGTTCCCTAGACTGCGGGTAGTGGGAGTTCCCTAGTGGCTACAGGGTGCAACAGGGCCTCTAGGGACAGCCACCGTGGAGTGGGGGCACCACAACGTTTCCCTTTAGGGTGCCAACCCCCGCAGCCAGGCAGGTGTGAGTTCAGTGCTTACCAGGGATACCTAGTATGCCCCATTTTTAAATTCAGTGTTTTTATGTGAGCACAGTAATTGTTTCGTATTTTTGGTCAATTTTGTGGTGTGAACCAACATGCAGGTTCAAATAATAAAGATTATGATTTTAGGGATAGATAATATGATAATATAATTGAGATCCTGGTTAGTATTTATTTTCATTAAACTCACATGTGTGTGACATGCATCTAATGTGTGAGTATCTGATCTGTCTAATGTATCTAAAGTGAAGGTGGTTTAGGTGTCAAGCAGATGTAGACTACATTTGTTAATGATTATACTCTCTGCATAATTTAGAAATGTAAGTTTTAATCTGTTGCATGCAGTGATGAGAAATTTCGCTTCATGTGAAGGATCCTGGTCTCTGCACTGATCCTTCCACAGTCCGTTCTCGATGTGCTTGAGTGACTCCTCCAGTCAGGGTCGGACTGGCCCACCAGAGAACCGGAGGATTCTCCGGTGGGCCCAGGCACTGACACCTGGTGGCATTTTGGCCAGCAGCTGCCTAGAGCTCCCACTGCTCCAGGGGCCCCCCACCCAGTGGAGTGTCGCTAATTGTGGCACACCCAGCTGCTATGGGGCCCCTGAGTCAAGGGGGGCCCTCCTGGTGCCAGAGAGCAGCAGATGGACAGGAGCCTGTCCTCACTGCTAAAGCGAAATTAATTTTCACACTTGCTACACCCCCATGGGCGTGGAAAGGCGTGAATACTATTTCACTTTAATGGCGGGCAGCATTAGCCGCAGGCTGAGGCTAACACAGCCCGCCACTGCTGCTGAATGGGGGGCCCCGGAGGTGAGCCCCAAAAGGGTAGCGATCCTTGATTGTGATTCCTGCAGCTTGGGACCAGAGCGGAGCTGCAGGGATCCACGCCATCCTCCTTCCTGCCCGGCACTTCCTGTCTGACTCAGCGTGGCTGGATGACGTCATCATTCAGCATGGCTGTTTCAGAGAGAAAGTTGCCGGGATGTGCTGCAGCTGCTGGGAACGTGCGGAGAGGTGAATGGGTGCTCTGTGTGTGTGTGCCTGCGTCTGTGCGGCTGTGTGTGTGTCTGTGCCTCTGTGTGTGCAGCTGTGTGTGTTGGGGGAGGACAATGATGATGATGGTGCTGGAGGCAATGATGATGGTGGTGGGGGCAATGGTGATGGTGCTGGAGGCAATGATGGTGGTGGGGGCAATGATGATGATGGTGCTGGAGGCAATGATGATGGTGGTGGGGGCAATGATGATGGTGCTGGAGGCAATGATGATGGTGCTGGAGGCATTGATGATGGTGGTGGGGCAATGTTGATGGTGCTGGAGGCAATGATGATGGTGGTGGGGCAATGATGATGTTGGTGGGGGCAATGATGATGGTGGTGGGGGAAGCAATGATGATGGTGCTGGAGGCAATAATGATGGTGGTGAGGCAGTGATGATGATGATGGTGATGGAGGCAATGATGGTGGTGTGGAAGCAATGATGATGGTGATGGGGGAGGCAATGATGATGATGGTGGTGGGGAAGCAATGATGGTGGTGAGGGAGGCAATGATTATGGTGGTGGTGGGGGAGGCAGTGATGATGAAGGTGGGGGAGGCAATGGTGATGGTGGTGGGGAAGAAAGCAATGATGGAGGTGGTAATGAGTACAATGATGATTGTGGAGGGAGCTGCATTATACCCTTTCAGGGGGGCTGCATTATTCCCTATGAGGGGGCTACATTATAATTCTGTGGGGGGCTGCGTTATTCTCTGAGGGGGCTACATCATACTATATGAGGGGAGCTGCATTATGCCCTATGAGGGGGCTACAGTATATTCTATGGGGGGCTGCCTTATGAGGGGGTTGCATTATACTCTGAGGGGCTTCATTATAGTCTGTGGAGGGGCTGCATTATGCCATATGAGGCAGCTAAATTATATTCTATGAGGGGGGCTACTTTATATTTTATGAGAGGGATACCCCAACCCCTGCTACATAATTAAGATGTGTACTACCTTATATTATGCGCTGATATTAGCGTGTTTTACTACACAATTGATGGTCTTGAATTTATTTCTATGTAGCTACATAGTGGGCCTCAAGAATGATTTTCTCTGGTGGGCTCAAGGTGCTCCAGTCCAACGTTGCCTCCAGTGATCTCCTGAATGGACACTACAGCCGTCTCAAATGGGCGAATACTTGCATAGTTTGCAGCATGATAATTTGCTTGTGTTGACGTGGTATCTGACAACTGTATGGTAATTGTCTGGCACTATTATTGTTGTGCTGGTGCTTGTGAAGTTGTAGTTTTCACGTACCTCCTGGTTAACAAAACAAGTGTCTTTTCCCCCTAAATGTTTAATTAGGTGATTCCATGTGTCTTTTACTTTCCTTCTTGTTTTGTGGGTGGTAAGGATTGTGACTAAGCAATGGAAAATTTACTTAAGCATGTACTTTACACCTCTATTTTTAAAGTATTTATTGGAAGAGGGATGCATATTTTTTGTGTGTTGGAGGGGTTTGCGCTAAAGCTGCTTCTTAGTCCTATTCTGGCTCAGAAATAGTGTGGTCAAGCAGGGTTCATGTCAGGGCATGGTCATAAAATAGCAAATTATTGGATGCCAAATTTGAGCACAGATCACAATCTAAAACATAATCAAAGTAAAATAAATGTACCACCATTACAATTGTAATTCAGAATCTTATGAATCAAGTACCGTAGGTACAAAATGCTCTGTGGAAACATTTAAATTGGCCAGCGGAAATATAGTTAGGCCCTCAATGGATTCCAATAGTATTATCAGAGTATTAGTATAGGATAAAGGTTCTCAATAGTTATAGAAGTACCGGTAGTTAAAAACGACTTGCCCATCTACCGAGTTCCTATACGGGGATTCTGAGTCAGTGCTCTTTGACACGTCAGTTTTTCGTGTATGAATTCTATTTGTCCTTTCACGGAAGGTACTAGTATCTGTGATAGTCTATGGGGTAGTTTACATGTTCACCTCGGACCCAGTAGTCTGTACAAAAGCACAGGGACTTGGCCGAAATGGACACGCAAGTTTACGGGTAGATGAAAAAAATCAGACAGCACTTTAATGCCATCTGATTTTCTTGTACAGTTTTAAAAGAAAAGCTTGAGAAACTTTGTTTTTTTATCTACATATAAGAATTGCTGATTAAACTCTGACCAAGCTCTGGTGGTTAAATCTGACCAACTGACCAAATTCTGAGGAAAACCTTTGGTGAAACTCGGGAGAGTTTTTCTCATATGAGAAAATCACTTATTTGATCACACTATGTAATCACACAGCTTGACATATCCATTTATTAGCTGAGACAGAGAACTGCTAAGACCAGAATCATTCATTATACAGATGACAAAGTACCCGTAAATGGGACAGTGTAATGTTTAATTTCCCCCCATACATTGTAGATGATTGCTGGGGATTCTGGTGGCATGATTTATGAAGACCTGTGTTAGAAACTTTTTTAAGATCAGGGTCTGGAGTGTTGCACAACAGTCAGATTTGCTGAAGGGGGTGCCACAAAATGTTTTTGCTTTTGAATATTATTTGTATAATAGTTTAATTTGGACATAATTGTTATAACACTTCAAGGATATCACCTTATGTTGGTATTATTTAGTCACTGTATGATAGTGTATAGTGCACTGGGGATGGCGCTTGACAGTAAATTAAAAACATCCAACACCGCGGAGACACCATCACATGTTTCTCAACGCAGTGATCCAGAACACTGCCCCCAAATATACAAATGCATGTAGAGGAGCTGCGGAGACACCATCACGTGTTTCTCAACGCAGGCAGTGAATAGCCAGGCCTTTCCCCGGGAAGGAACAACCAAGGGAATGGCATCCAATAAAGGAAAACATCCAATAAAGGAAAACCACCTGTACCAAGCATGGTATCCATCCAAAGACAGCTGTTTTGGGGTTTTTGCCCCTCATCAGTGTGGAGTAGGAAACTGGCTATCAGGAGCAGTGCCTAGGCAAGGTTGTTCCTTCCCGGGGAAAGGCCTGGCTATTCACTGCCTGCGTTGAGAAACACGTGATGGTGTCTCCGCAGCTCCTCTACATAGAAATGGTATGTGGACAATTTATGACACATTTATTTGAAAACCATGCTGTACGGGGCACTGGCGGACACAGGCAGAAAACGACCCCTGTGTAAGGACAATATATGGGCCCTTTGCAGCCCAAGAGCTCCTAAAAATTGAAAATTGCACCTGCTTTGGAGGTAGAAATTGACCTTCTTACCTGTATGGCCCCTGTGTGGCTGCACAGATTGCACCAATGATAGGTCCACCCCTGGTATGGGTGTGATGGGGGTGATAGAATTGAAGAGGCAACCTTTCAAAATAAGACCAGCTTTGCTTTTGACCCTAAAGATAATATAGCTTTACTATGAAAAAAACAAAACATTGGGTTTAAAAAAACCTGTTTAATATATTCCCAAAGAGACAACTGATATTGTTGAAAATACTGCATATTTTTCTGAATAATCTAAGATCTAAGAAAAATCTAAGAGAGTCCTAATAATGTGATACTCCCAGAATGTTATTGAATAAAGTCGTCTTTGCATTTCATTTTGGAGCACCAGTGATATTCTTACCATCATATAGCAAGCAAACATTTCATTTTTGAGTTCTTGCACTCATGACAGAATGACCTTAACTAGAGCACTTAAAGGGGTTTTCCCATGAACAAAACGTCATTTTAATCAATAAGCTTGAAATTATAATAATTTCCACAATTGGATGTGTTTAATAAAAATGTTGCTGTGCTGAGATAATCTTTTTAATGTGCCCCTGCTGTGTACTTTGTAATGGATGAGTCTGACCGTACAGGAACTTGGTCTGATCATACCACAGCTCCTGGGCAGGGGAGGAAGCAAAAGAGTATACAGACAGGACAGCAGGAGATCGCAGCTGATTCTTTTTGTGATGTAAAACTTTTCCTTGCCTCTTTTTAAACAATGTTTTACTTCTTAGAAAGAATTATTTGTGATCCTATACTGTAATGTCTGTATACTTTTTTTGTCATCGCCCTGCCCTGGAGCTGTGGTATGATCAGACCATGTTCCTGTACGGTCAGACACGGCCATTACACAGTACACATCAAAGGCACATTTATAAGATTATCTCAGCACAGGAACATTTAATATAAACACATCCAATTGTGAAAATTATTTTTTTCTGATCTATTGATTAAAATGAACTTACTTTTATTGCTACACACATAAAAGCATGAGGTTATTATCAAACGTTCTGATCAAAGTGTGTGTGCCCATCTGCCAGCCACAACAACCTCGTTTACAAGGTACCATTTACTAAAGACTCATGTCTTTATGCCTAGTCGACAAATGAATTGGGAGATAAAATGATTTAGGCTGGTTTCACATTTGCGTTTAAATCCGCAGCGTTTAAAACGCATCCGCAAGTGGTGAAAAAAACGCATGTAAACGCATACAAACGCAGCGTTTTTTAGACGCATGCGTTGTCGCATGCGGTTAAAAAAATGCCGCGTTTGTACGCGTTTACATGCGTTTTTTCCTGCGTTTGCGCTTTTGGTATAAATGATGAGAAATTTCACAAGCTGGTTTTTTTTCATTCTGCTTCACAAAAATCGGTATAAAAAGCAATCAAAATTGTCATGTGCCCGAAAATGTTACCAATAAAAATGTCAACTCGTCCCGCAAAAAACAAGACCTCACATGACTCTGTGGACCAAAATATGGAAAAATTGTAGCTCTCAAAATGTGGTAACGCAAAAAATATTTTTTGGAATAAAAAGCGTCTTTCAGTGTGTGACAGCTGCCAATCATAAAAATCCACCAGAAAACCCCCTATAAATAGAAATCAAACCCCGTTCATCAACTCCTTAGTTAGGGAAAAATTAAAAAATTAAAAAAATGTATTTATTTCCATTTTCCCCTTAGGGTTAAGGCTAGGGTTAGGGTTAGGGTTAGGGCTAGGTTAGGTTTAGAGCTAGGGTTAGGTTTAGAGTTAGGGTTAGGGTTAGGGCTAGGGTTAGGGTTAGGGCTAAGGTTAGGGTTAGGGTTAGGGCTTTGGTCAGGGCTAGGGTTAGGGTTAGGTTTAGAGTTAGGGTTAGGGCTAGGTTTAGGGTTAGGTCTAGGGTTAGGGTTAGGGTTAGTATCCCTTTATCACCTTGATGGTGGCTTAGGGTTAGGGTTAGGGTTTGGATCCCTTTATCACCTTGATGGTGGGGGGTTGCATTTCCGCGCCAAGACGCAAGCATCGAAAAGACGCATGCGTCGTCAAACGCGGCAAAACGCATACAAAAAAACCGCATGCGTTTTTAATGTTAAATTTAGGAAAACACGACACATACGTTTATATGCGTTACAAACGCAGCGGCAAAAAACGCAAATGTGAAACCAGCCTTAGCTATGCTTTCTTCTAATTTGAAGGGGGTAAAGTGTATAGAGTGTATGGACCTTTAGCTTCTATTTGCATCACACTTATCATTGACCATAGAATGTATATAGTTAGAGGAAACATACAGTGGCAGACATCACCTACAGGGTCTGATTGTAAACACTACATTTTTAACATGTACATTGTTTTACTGGATACTGTTATTTGAAATAGAGTATGGTAGCACTTTTTTTAATTTGTTGGACAATCTCTTTTAAAAAAAGTTTTTTTGCGTTTTCTGAACATTAGTGGAAACTAGGGTTGAGCGACTTTTGTTTTTATAGGATCGGGACGGATTTCACGAAACCCAACTTTTTCAAAAGTCGGGTCGAGTGAAATCGGCCAATCCTATAGAAAAGTCGGGGTCGGGGTCGGCCGAAACACGAAACCCAATGCAGTGCATTCGGTTTCTAATGGTTCCTAGGGTCTGAAGGAGAGGAAACTCTCCTTCAGGCCCTGCGATCCATATTATTGTGTAAAATAAAGAATAAAAATAAAAAATATTGCTATACTCACCCTCGGACGCGCCCTGGTTGTAACCGGGAGCCTTCCTTCCTAAGAATCAGCGCTTGAAGGACCTTTCGATGACGTCGCGGCTTGTGATTGGTCGCGTGAGCGGTCACATGGGCGTCACGCGACCAATCACAAGCCGCAACGTCATCGAAAGGTCCTTCAAGCGCTGATTCTTAGGAAGGAAGGCTCCCGGTTACAACCAGGGCGCGTCCGAGGGTGAGTATAGCAATATTTTTTATTTTTATTCTTTATTTTACACTTAAATCTGAATTCCGATACCGATTCCCGATATCTTAAACATATCGGGAATCGGTATCGGAATTCCGATTCCAGATTCAGAAGATCGCCGACCTCATGGCCGACCCCACACAGGGGTCGGGTCGGGTTTCATGAAACCCGACTTTGCCAAAAGTCGGCGACTTCTGAATCTGGCCGACCAGTTTCTCTCAACCCTAGTGGAAACTTTTCACATATTCAATGTAAATATTTAACAGATGGGGGGGTGTCTGATCACTGATACGGTGTCGCTGGCATTTATCCTGCTGCTTTTGAATTACAGTTACACATTTTTTCTTCATTCATAATGCACTACAAAGCAGGAAGCCAGCACTATGTTTTTTACAGAAAAACAAATCTGAAAATAGTACCAGTTAGAGAAGGTGTGCTGGCTTGTCACAAGTGACTGTTCTGAACTTTGATACAGGAAAGATATATATCTTGGTACCGTGTTAGCCAGTAGATATAAAAATATTTAGAATTGAGAGTCCTCAGTGGTTGATACCTTTTAATGGCTAACTGAAAAGATGGTAACAAATTGCAAGCTTTCGAGACAACACAGGTCTCTTCATCAGGCAAGGACAGTTTTTGCCTGATGAAGAGACCTGTGTAGTCTCGAAAGCTTGCAATTTGTTACCATCTTTTCAGTCAACCACTGAGGACTCTCAATTCTAAATATTGTTCTGAACTTTTATATTTCTTTTGCCTTCCTTTTTGTGAGGGGGGAATAATTATTTAAAAAGAAATGCAAAAAAAAAAAATCCCAAATGTCCAAACATTTAACTGCAAAAGTTTAAATCACAATCAGGGTGTTCCAAATAATTATTTTTTTCTCTTATGTTTTCTAGTCAATTTTTACATCTATATGACCCACAAAAATCCAGTACCCTGATGCAGGGGCTGACTTTAGGTTGTGTACCTTCCCAGCATTTCCTATTAATTATTTACATTTAAAAAGTTTAAAAATGTACACTTTTAACTGTGAGTGACTGGTGTTGCACAACTGTTTTACGAGTTCATCTTGACAACTGTGCACGCCGCACCTATTTTGAGGCCTGCTGACACATTTTGCTTTCTGTACATCTGTACAAGCCCATTACTTATTATGGCGGAAAGGGTGAAATAACAGGGGTTGAAAAATTGTCAAAAGTTTTCTATGTGTGTTAAAAAAATTGACAACGGTAATAGACCGGGTAAGAATATGGGAGGCGCTAACAGAAGCACCGCAACTGCCAACAACCATCGGTGCAGTAGTACTACCAAACGCAGGCCAGAATCAGACTACCGTAATTTGCCTCTGCCAACAGTATTAGTGGGAAAGACATTATGGAATACAGAGCATACAACTCGTCAGAGTCGCAGCATGAATATGTAATTTCCAACAATGACATGGTCAATTTGAGGCAGTGGTATGCCAAAATGGTTTACCTGATTAAGGGGGTGAATTTATGGACCATTTTCTAATTTTTAAACATTTGAAAAGTCTGTCAGTGCACTATTATTAAACGGGCTGTTGGTTACTACCAAGTTATTATGCTTTCTCATATTGAGGTTATTTTGACATTACTAAGGGTTTGTAAGAAGTTTGAAAGGGGTTAGATTCAGTCCCAGGAGACCTTAGAATGTTGTCTTTTCAGGGAAATTGGAGACTTTGCGGTATCGCACATTTTTGGGAACAATTAAGTGAACATGGCAAATTTGAATTTCAAAAGAATTGTTCATTTCTGTTAAAAATTCAATAACGCATTTCACTGAATATTGGCTGTTGAAAAAAAAACAGCACTTTTCGTGATATAATATAAATTAATCTAATTAAATAATATTAAAATTAATCTTTAATTTAATTTTGAAATTTATTACCTTCTAGCAAAAAATGAGTTAGAGAAAATGTACACGCACATTTAGATCAAGGTTGATTAAATTAGTTAAACCGTGTGTTTCAGCCCTTGGTTATTTAAGGTGAATGCATCAGAGCATTTAACATTATCCTGGCTTGGTCACAGACTGCAATTTGCGAGTGCCGCACACCTCAGCAGGAGGTGCCGAACAAGTGATTTTTGTTCACTAATTGAACTGAGTCTGTAATCGTTTTGCTACTAACATCGAAAACTAGGTTTTGTAAATATTCAAAGCATTTTTCATCATGTATGCTTGCTGTGCATTTAATAATTTTTGAGTCTATTAGACTAAGAAAATAAGGAGTAAAACAGTTTGGAGGGAATGTGTAATGAAGGTTAAATAACTGTATTTGATAGTTTTATACAGTCATAGCTGGATTACAGCGGGATACCGTGCTGTTTTAGTAGTTCTTTAAGTAATTTAAAGCATATCATCAAAGAGGAGTGTTGTTGAGATTTTGCAGTCACTTATGAAAGATTGCAATATTGTTCAACCATTATTCTTATGTTATAAAATTGGCATAGTTCGCACCAAAAGAAGCAAGTGTACAATTGATTTACCTTTCCTATATTTATCTCTTTCCTGCTGTGAGAGCTTTTATCTGGTATTATTTGCAGCCAAGAAGACCAACCACCAAAGTCTGCCCATTAATTTCAATACAGCCTTTAGCTGTTTACCTCTCCCTCTTTGTCAGCCTCTGACCTGGAGCTGCTGTTATCAGTTTTGCAAAATGACTACACCCTTGGGCCCCACCTCTTGGTGCTTGCAGAACAGTTGTCCTAATCAGAACAAGCACGCTAACAGAACTCCACTCACAGAACAGAATGTGCCAAAGTAGCACAATTAGCTAGGAAAAGGGATACTATCCAGAACTGTCGCTCAAGAAACAGCCCCCGCCTTCTCCAGCAACAGGGAAGTTTAGAGACAGGAGAGTTGTGTGCTGCTGAAGGCACGTGTTGAGAACACTTTGATTATAGGATACTTAGAGCACAATAAAAAAAGAGATGCAAAAAGTTTATAAAAAAATGATTAAAAGTCTCAATAAAAAGCAAAAATATTGTAAACACAAGGGGTTGTCGAGAATTATATAAATAAAGCTCCATCATGGGCTTCAAGTCGTCTCGGTGGTTACTGCTGAGTTGCACACAAAAGTACTAGGCTTGAATTTGACGAGAAGTACTGTCTGAATGGAGTGTACACACTTTCAGAAGTCTTGGTTAACACCAGCATTATGTATTCTGTCATTCTGTTCCATATCAGAGATTAACCTGTTAAATGACAAATGCCATTAGTGCCAAGCAGACTTCTTTGACTTGTAATGGGACCGCAAGGCTTCTGACATGGTGTCTGCCGTTTTACCAGGAAATAAAAAGGGCAGCACACTGTAGTTTTTCTTGGAGGAATATAATGAAATCTGAGCCTCCAGTGAACCTAGTAAATGAGTATATATTTGAGTTTAGGAAATTTAGAATTACATTGTCACCTTCTTTGGACACAGGAGCTAATATGAGTTTACAAACAATTGTACAATTTTCTAACTCGACAAATATGTGACTTCCAAAATTTTAATATCTGCTAACCTGCTACTGATTAACTAGAGTTTCCACAATTTTTTCTTTGATCTGCCGCCTTATTAGCTGCATCTGTAGGAAAGCAGAAACTTGTCATATATCAATTGTATGGAATGATAGTAATGCATTTACTTGTCCAGCCTTACTTAAATCGCAGTAAGAGATACAAGCTATTATGTTAGAAATTCAATATAATCTCGCGAGATCCAGTAGAAAAGAGAAAAGATTAGTGTTAAACATATCCATTTCTAGTAAACAAACTATATATTTTTTATTTTAATATGGGAACCTATTAGAAACAGATAGACAACAGATGTAATAATTCCGCGGCATCCATTACAGCCAATCAGTAAAAAAATGCATATAGTTTTGTAAAATGGCAGCCTATGAGTTACAGATGGCCGATGGATGGCATATATATATTTTTTCCAATATTTGTTTAACATCTTAAATACACAAATTCCCAGGCAAAGTGCACACAAATGAAAATTACATAAATACGAAAATCCAGAATACAAAATAATGTTTTACTGGGTGCACTACTGGACAATGCAACAGGGACAATTCGGAAATTAAAATAATTCACAACGAAAGACAAAAACCTGAACAAATATCCAGTGCTTTAAATAAAGAGAATGTTTATTTAAGGATACATAAACCATAAGGAGGGGTGGGAAGGTACCAAAATAAAGAGGGGGCAACGTGGGGGACACTGACTGCCTGAAACTCAATATAAATATACACAATGTGGCCCAGAAAGAATTATTATATCATGGTATGCTTATATAGTCCTATAAAGAGTCATTATGTCCCACAAATTAGATGATGACCGTATGCCAAACAGTTCATCAATGTCCATGGAACACAACAAGCACCAACAGTCTGTTCCACTGGCAGATACTTCTCTGCCGTTATGATAGCCCCCTTCCCCGGTTTTACCTTTCTGGAGCTCCTGCTCCACACGCTGACTGCCTGTCAGTCCTCTCTCCTCCAGGAAAACTGCCAAACTGGGATCACCAACTTGCCTGGCAGGCACACATCAATTAGTCCAGATCCTCAGGCGGGCTGTTGCTCCATCAATGCAGTGCCATTGCAGACTCTGCATACACTCCTTCCCATGTGCTCTTCAGGAAGTCCAACTCCCAGGACTCCCAACACAGGTTGTGCAATTCAGGAAATCCTACTCCCAGGACTTCCAACACAGGCCACTGTGTGTGCTGTTCAGGACATACGTCCCCACCTGGGACTGTCCAACACACAAGTCTCTTAAGTGCGCTGTTCAGGGATCCGATCCTACTCCCAGTATCTCCCACACACCAGTCTTCAGATCCGTGGCCTCAGAGTGCACTATTCAGGGATCCAGTCCACACAGGACCTCCAAACACACAAGCCATCCAGGATCTCAAACTCTCCATTACAGAGAACATTCAGGTCCATACAGAGGAACCACTACCGACCATGTGACAACACCATGGTCACATAATATAGTTGTAACCACTCCCATAGATGGGAGGTGTGTGTGGCTAGTTGACCCGCCCAGCTCTCATAACTAGCCCTGTAAGCCTCCCTTCACAATTATACAAACACTTGTGGGACTACAGGTCCCATAACAACATTACTTCAGGCTTACAGCGCAGACCCCCTCTGCGACACATATCAGCCATTTACAATTCTGCCAGTCACTGTTTTGCCATCATTATAACCACAGATACGCCTCCATGCATATCACTAGGAGCACACACAGGGCCCCCTAGCTGTAACAGGGGTCACTGCATCACACTTGGTTATACTAGACTAGATGGTGGCCCGATTCCAACGCGTCGGGTATTCTAGAATATGCATGTCCACGTAGTATATTGCACAGCCCATGTAGTATATTGCCCAGCCACGTAGTATATTGCCCAACCACGTAGTATATTGCCCAGTCACGTACTATATTGCCCAGTCACGTAGTATATTGCCCAGCCACGTAGTATATTGCCCAGTCACGTACTATATTGCCCAGTCACGTACTATATTGCACAGCCACATAGTATATTGCCCAGTCACGTAGTATATTGCCCAGTCACGTACTATATTGCCCAGCCACATAGTATATTGCCCAGCCACGTAGTATATTGCCCAGCCACATAGTATATTGCCCAGTCACGTACTATACTGCCCAGTCACGTACTTTATTGCCCAGCCACATAGTATATTGCCCAGCCACATAGTATATTGCCCAGCCACGTAGTATATTGCCCAGTCACGTAGTAAATTGCCCAGTCACGTAGTATATTGCCCAGTCACGTAGTATATTGCACAGCCCGCGTGGTATATTGCCTAGTGCGCGTAGTATATTGCACAGCCCGCGTAGTATATTGCCCAGCCCGCGTTGTATATTGCACAGCCCACGTAGTATATTGCCCAGCCCGCGTAGTATATTGCCCAGCGCACGTAGTATATTGCACAGCCTGCGTAGTACATTGCCCAGCCCGCGTAGCATATTGCCCAGTCCGCGTAGAATATTGCACAGCCCACATAGTATATAGCAATGTGGGCATCATAACCCTGTTAAAAAAGAATTAAATAAAAAAATAGTTATATACTCACCTTCCGTTGGCCCCTGGATCCAGGAAGCGTTTACCGATGCTCCTCGCACGCTTTGGTCTCAAGAGTGCATTGCGGTCTCGCGAGATGATGACGTAGCGGTCTCGTGAGACCGCTACGTCATCATCTTGAGAGATCGCAATGCATGGACCAGTCACCGGAGCGTCGCGAGGAGCGGGAAAGGCGCTGGAAGGTGAGTATATGATGAATTTTATTTTTTTTTTATTATTTTTAACATTAGATCTTTTTACTATTGATGCTGCATAGGCAGCATCAATGGTAAAAAAGTTGGTCACACAGGATTAAAAGCAGCGTTAATGGAGTGCGTTACACCGCGGCCTAACGCAGTATATTAGCGCTGCCATTAACCCTGTGTGAGCGCTGACTGGAGGGGAGTATGGAGCAGGCACTGACTGCGGAGAGGAAGGAACGACCATGTTGCCGCCGGACTGCGCCCGTCGCTAATTGGTCGTGGCAATGGTCATGGGTGTTTTGCCACGACCAATCAGCGACTTGGATTTCCATGACAGACAGAGGCCGCGACCAATGAATATCCGTGACAGAAAGACAGACAGAAGGACAGACAGAAAGACGGAAGTGACCCTTAGACAATTATATAGTAGAAGGGTTGTGAATTACTGTACAGTTGTTATAGTACAAAGGATATGAAGATCTGTACACTGGTTATACTACAAGGGATGTGAATTACTGTCCGTTGGTTATACTATGAGGGTTGTGAATAACTGTACCATGGTTATACTACAAGGGATGTGAATAAATGTACATTGGTTGTACTACAAGGGTTGTGAATAACTGTACATTTGTTATACTACAAAGGCTGTGAATAACTTCTACTGTGTAGAATTGTTGATTAATGTACGGTGGTTGTACTACATGAGATGTGAATAACTACTGTATATGGTGGTTATTAGGGTTGAGCGAAACGGGTCGGCCAGATTCAGAAGTCGCCGACTTTTGGCAAAGTCGGGTTTCATGAAACCCGACCCGACCCCTGTGTGGGGTCGGCCATGAGGTCGGCGAACTTCTGATCTGGAATCGGAATTCCGATACAGAGTTCCGATTTGTTTAAGATATCGGGAATCGGTATCGGAATTCATATTTAAGTGTAAAATAAAGAATAAAAATAAAAAAATATTGATATACTCACCCTCGGATGCGCCCTGGTTCTCACCGGCAGCCTTCCTTCCTAAGAATGAGCGCCTGAAGGGCCTTCGATGACGTTGCGGCTTGTGATTGGTCGCGTGAGCGGTCACATGGGCGGTCACGCGACCAATCACAAGCCGCGACGTCATCTAAGGTCCTTCAGGCACTAATTCTTAGGAAGGAAGCATCCGAGGGCGTGTCCGAGGGTGAGTATATTCCTAATAGGTATATACTCACCCTCGGACGCGCCCTGGTTCTAACCCGCAGCCTTCCTTCCTAAGAACCGGCGCCTGAAGGACCTTAGATGATGTCGCGGCTTGTTATTGGTCACGTGACGCCCATGTGACCGCTCACACGACCAATCACAAGCCGCGACGTCATCAAAGGTCCTTCAGGCGCTCATTCTTAGGAAGGAAGGCTGCCGGTGAGAACCAGGGCGCGTCCGAGGGTAAGTATATCAATATTTTTTATTTTGATTCTTTATTTTACACTTAAATATGGATCCCAGGGCCTGAAGGAGAGTTTCCTCTCCTTCAGACCCTGGGAACCATTAGAAACCCAATGCACTGCATTGGGTTTCGTGTTTCGGCCGAACCCGACCCCGACTTTTCTATAGGATCGGCCGATTTCACTCGACCCGACTTTTGAAAAAGTCGGGTTTCGTGAAACCCGACCCGATCCTATAAAAAGAAAAGTCGCTCAACCCTAGTGGTTATACTACAAAGGATATGAATAACTTTATGGTGGTTATATTTCAAGGGATGTGAATAAATGCACATTGGTTATACTACATGGGTTGTGATTTATTGTACTGTAGTTATACAACAAAGGATATGAATAACTGTACGGAGGTTTTACTACAAGGAGTGTGAATCACTGTAGGGTGGTTATAATGCAAGAGATGTGAATAACTGTACTGTGGTATGGTTATACTACAACACAAGGTATTTGAATAACTGTATGTTGGTTATAATGTAAGTGGTGTGAATTACTTTAAAGTGGTTATTCTGCAAGGGATTTGAATAAATGTATACTGGTTATACTGCAAAGGATGTGAATAACAGTACTGTAGTTATACTACAAGGGTGTGAATATATTGTAGGCATTTGTGCTCTCAGGTAAGCATTAGGTGGCGTTCATACAGGCAATGCGGTTATCATGTTCGAACACTTAAGCCTATGCTGTGTGTTCTTCTTCTCTGTCTGCCGAGCCACAGCAGGTACACCTTTTCCTCGGGTGTTGAGTTTCTGTCTTCCATGCTTCAGTCTTTTTCAGGTGTGGCTTTATATACATTTTCCCTGCTGGTGATAGTCTCATTTGGACGTCCAGCTATACTGCTGTAGTTTAAGCCAGTTAGTGAAAAACCAACTAGGATTTATCTTTATGTTCTTAACTCTGCATCTATCTTCTGTTTCTTTTTAAGAAGTAGGTAGCATATTCTCTAATAGCAATTACTTAATTCTTTATTTTGTATTTTTTGGATTGTTTTACTCGTTCTGGGATCTCTTTCTATTTCAGCACGCATACTTTACCTTCTGTAGGTAATTTGCACTCTGCTCTGCCCTGCGGTTCTTTAGAAGGAACGTGAAGCGTTTTATGGCATTTTAAGCAGCATAGGTCTGAGTAGCCATAGTCTAGTCTGTGGTTAGGGCCATCTCAGCTCAGACAGGAACAACTAGGGACTGTGGGGCCGGATCTCTAGTCTGTAAAGGAACCGGCAAGGTCAGTTGCAGTTTTTAGTGTATTATCTATTTTCCCGAGTGAGTTGCTACAGTGTCATAAGAGCGGCTTGGTCTAAAGGTGCTGTTCTTTTATAAAACGCTAAAGTATTCAAAACCATAAACAGCCTCTTATGGGCAAAAAGTTATCACAGCAAATAAACAGTTCATTTAGCAGGCACACATATGTCAGTGTGAGGTTACCCAAACAGAGAACAGTTCTTTTTCCCAAGAACAAACTTTGCACAGAGAAGAGGCACAATCCCACATTATTTGACTTTGTTACCATAGCCAACTCCTGGCGGCATACTATTCGGTGCTATAGTTTCTGCCCATAAGTCCCAGAATAATACAAAATATCAACCAATAACAATAGCATGCAACAAGTCATTGACCATTCTCACTTTGTGGGAAAAGGAACCACAGTTGACTTGGGCCATGGGATAGTTCTTGGCATCTCCATGTATACACCTTATCCCAAACCCCTTGCCAAGTGCTAGCACACGTGGAAATGTGTCACTTACCAAGGTCATCAGACTCCCTGAGTCCCGAAGTCTCGTCACTTGCACACTGATGACAGTCACCTGGCATTCTTGAGGCCACCTTGCCAGGAGGAAGAACAGAACCACAGGCAACGCAGCCAAAGTAGGAGCAGCTCCCGCCAATGCTGCAGTCCATTGGTTCGGAGACTGGTTCCACCATCTTTCTGAACTGAGATGCTATGTGAGCCTTGCTTTTGGCATTGATGAGCTTGGTTATCATCCACACAACAGCCACTAAAGAGACATCTCAGAGCTCTCAGTGCTCCTCTGAGCCGCACCAGTGAAGCCATGACAAAGCAGCAATGTCACTTTCTGGTAAGACAGCTTCACCACGCTTTCCAACCAAAACTCCCACACACAGGGTCAATTACGGGCTGGCTAGTTGCAGGGCTAGCTGTGGACTGCCCTTGTAAGGGCGGGAGATTTGTGGTGCCAGGTTCAGTACCATAATAGGGACTGATAGGGCTAAAATTTGGACCCCTACTCCTTGAAGTTGTGACTAAGGAAAACCAGCAATTGGTGAGATTGTTCCTTTTTTAAACAACTTTTTGATTACTAAATGTGGACAATATGTTTTTCTCATAATTAAGCTCTATAGAATTGTCTATGTATTAATTGAGCCAATTTGTTGTTTCACATAAAATGAATTAATTTGGTGTGACAAAAGTCAAAAAAAAATTTTCTCTTCCCAAACAGGGAGTCAAATAGTCTAATTTATCCCAGACATGGAACAGAAATAGGTGTTTTTATGTTTACACTAGTGTATTAGTTCACTTGAAATTTGTTGAGGTGAAAACCTTTTTTAAGACTAACAAGTAAAAGTTATGTTTTAAACCACCAAATCTATTTGCTATATTCTCTATCTTCTTGCTGTGTGGTATAGACAGTGGAAGGAGTCTGTTGTTACTTACTTCTCTCGCTATATACAATACAATGCTATTCAGTGTGGTGATAAACATCATGTTCGTATAATTTATTAACTTAAATATAAGTAATAGTTATTTTACACTTACAGGGAGTGGATTATGATTTTGTGTATTGAAATAAGCCATGATCAATGCTTGAGACTGTGTTATTTCCCCCACCATGCTTTACTGTTGGGACAGTGTTCTTGGAGGTGTACTTATCGTTCTTCTTGCTCCAAAAACGGCGAGTGGAGTTGATACCAAAAAGTTCTATTTTGGTCTCATCTGACCACATGACCTTCTCCCATGCCACCTGTGGATCATCCAGATGGTCATTGGCAAACTTAAAACGGGCTTGGACATGTGCTAGTGTGAGCAGGGGACCTTGCGTGCCCTGCAGGATTTTGATTTCTTTAGGCAGTTTGTTTCAAAGCTTCCTGCTCTACAGTATATGCTTAAAAGTATAGAGGAAAGATGCCAGTAGAAAAGCCACAGCAAAAACAACTGTAAGACCTATGGTGAAGACACTCCAGGAAAATGACCACCTGTATTTTTCTGATGCTTTTTCACCTTTAAAACATGCACACATTCCTTTAAATGTTTTCCCTGGAAAAATAATCTGACAAGTTTGCTTTGAAGTATAGCCTCTACAAGACCATCAACAGCTGATGGTTAACTTTTACCCATTCTTATTTCATTGTTCATCAGTAACTTCAATTTGTTCTTTCTGATTCTGGTAACGCTACTGTGAAACATTACGCAATAATACTAAAAATGCAGCACTTATTTTTATAATAATGCCAATTTTATACCTGGCATGGACCTTTCTTTTTTATATAAAATGGTTTACGCTATTTCAGCATCATATTGAAACTTCAGAAAGCTAAGCTTCAGTGAAGCAGAATAATAAGAATTCCATTCATGGGACTATCTGAAACATGTGCAGATAGATAGGGAGTTTTGAGTTAATTGGTGTGAAGATAATAAAGCAAGCCACTGGAGAACACAGATTAATAATATTGATTTTGGCATAAAAATAATCGCAATAGTAGAATTGAAGTTGTAAAATATATTATATAAAGCAATATTTGAATTTTTTGAGCAGATTCTAATGATTTGACTCTAATGTGCACATTTGTGCCATTAAATATTCACCTGCCCTGTATCAATAGTTTTCTCTGTATCAGGTGCTGATACATTGTTCCTGGTTGTGGCACTAATGGTATTTGGAGTGCCCAACCAGCATGACACACTAATACAGGCCCATAAGGTGGCCTGACTGACAAATCAATCATAAACGTGAGTCAGAGGACCAATCAGGAGCCCTCCCCTTTATACTCACCTGCTCCTTGCGCGATGCAGTCTCCGCTTCCCAACACCGCAGCTTCATCCTGTACTGAGCGGTCACCGTTACTGCTCATAACAGTAATGAATATGTGGCTCCACCTCCCATAGAGGTGGAGCTGCATATTCATTACTGTAATGAGCGATACCATGTGACCGCTCACTACAGGAAGAAGCTGGGGCGCCAGGGAGACGGGGACCTGCAGGGACCGTGCCAGGAGTAGGTGAGTATAATTAGACATCCCCCGCTCTCCTTCCCCTGCAGACCCCGGGGTATGACTCTAGTATAAGCTGAGAGGGGGACTTTCAGCCCCCAAAAATGGGCTGAAAATCTCGGCTTATACTCGAGTATATGCGGTATATTTTTTTTCATTGGAGTCTGTAGCAGCTAGCTACGGTGCACTGTTTTCCTATAGATGATTTAATATATTTTCTGCTTAAGGAAAATTTTTCTATGTACTTTTCAACAAACTTGCCATAGTTTTGTGTTTATATACAATAGCCAACCTTGAAAAACAGCTGCAGCATGAAGAACTGGTTCACAGTTACACCCCTGTTGTTGATGTGTCATCATGGGTTGATTTCAGATTAGGTTTATAACTAATATATCCTTTATACATATATACAAATTTCTATTTTTTCATCCTAAGCACTTTCCCTTTTGCAATTTGCTTTGTTATAAAACACCCTACACTTCTTGCTATACAGCTAATCCCTAAATGAGTGTTTTACTTCACTTCCTGTGATGTTTTATTTGAAAGCATGAGACTTTACTGGAAGCTGGTGCTGCACTCACTTCCCTGCAGCAACTAGCATTTCGTTGGAACAGGACATCACCAGGGGGAGGTGCTACAGTCACTTACCACAGTTTTTTTCATTGTCACCTTCTGAATATGTCATAAATCCATAGTGCTGATTGAAGCTGTGGGAGAAGTGACCAAGACTCTGGCATTCTGTACCTGTTCCCGCTGGGAACATTAGAGGGCTGTGATAGGAGAATGAGTGACAAGAACGCTGCCCCACAGCCTCTATCACCAACCTCAAATGATTCTTCGTCAAGTGGCAGTGCTGGTGTCACTCACCCTACTTCTATCACCACCTCCTGATGATGATTCTTTTGATTACGGAGATAGAATCTGTGGGGCGGCGCTGGTGTCACTCTTCATGCTTCTAACATTGCCTCCTGATTGTTTGCGGGCAGTGAGTAAAGCTTTTGGGCAGTGCTGATGTCACTCACTTTGCATTTATCATGGACCCATGATAACAAGAACTTTAACAATAAGAAGATGCATCAGGTTGGTACAGAAGCAAAGTGTCGGTGCTTTGGTCACTTCTCCCACATCCTTTATCAGCGCCATGGATTCCAGAAATCTTCATAGGGCAGTGATGAAAGGCACTGTGGGAAATGAATAAAGTGCCATCCCCTGATGATGTACTGTTCCAGGCAGGTGATAGATGCTGCGGCTGGGGAATGAAGCCCCAGCTTCCTGGTGAAAAATCCCAGTGGCAAAATGTTAAAAGCTCATAGAGGTTTATCCAAAGCGACTTGCAACTGTAAGTGTCATAAAAGGAGGCTCTACAAAGAACTTACTTTAGGGGGTGAATAGTTATGCACACTGAAGTTTTCAGTTTTATTGTCCTATTTGTTGCTTGCTTCACAGTAAAAAGAAAACCAAATTTTCACAGTTGTAGGCATATTCTTTACATGAACTAATGCAAACCCTAAAAAAAGTGAAATTCCAGGTTGTTAAGTAGCAAAACACAAAAAAACGCCAAAAGGGTGAGTACTTTCACAAGCCACTGCATGAAGGACATTTTTGGCATCAGACCACCCCTTTAAATTATATAATCATGGCGCTGCCACTGGTCACCAGATTGATACCACAAGTGAACATCTTTAATATATAGCATAAAGCTTTCAAAACATGTATGTTGCAGCACATAAAGAATATGGATGCTTATCGTGGAATACTAAGTACTAATGTATTGTATGTGAATTGGTTGATATATATTTTCTTCTACAATATATTTGAGGTGCAATGTGTAGTTGATTCAAATTCTACACATCTGCATAATGGGAATAGAAAGCATAAATGTAATCATATTCGCCCACTGTTTTTCAGATAGGCTCTTCCCATAGGGTTTTTTTTTGCTCTATGCCTACATTTGCGCCAACAGCACAATTTTCTCACAGTGGGAACGGAATATCATAAATGCACACGTATTTGAGATGATATATGGGGAGATGATTTCCATAAACGCCTGACAGTTATTGTCTTCAACAAAGTCTGTTAACCCCCTGTCCGTCTTGATAATTTGCCAGGGAGAATATGGACATGTGGTCTATGTTTTCACTTCTAGTAGAGTTATAACATGTTATCATGAACGTGTAGTCCAATATGCAGGCATCATGTTATGGAGCATGGAAAGAAGATCAGAATAATATAGTTTTGTGGGAAAAGATGTAGTATAAGCTGTGTTTTAATCAAACCTCTGCTATTTCTGAGGCTTTTGGTCTGGTGGGCGGACCTATTAGTGATTGACAGCTATATCTGTATGCACGCTTATACAAATAAAGCTGTCAATCACTAATATGACCTCCTACTGGGGTAAAAATGTCAGTGAGAGCAGATGTTTATATGATTAGAATGACTCTGCCAGCTGATACATGCTGCCCAACCTGTGGGCAGCATGTTTCAGGCACTGGCTGTATTATCCTAGCCAGGACTGCTTGACTCTGAAACGAGACATAGCTAGGGGTTGCTTTGGGGGGGCACTAGTGAGTTGGCCCCTTGTCAGTTTATCCTGATTACAAATATGTTGGCGCACCGTAATAATGGATCTAGAAGAACCTCGGCAGATGACTGTGCTGTTACAAAAGAAATCTCTATACAGAGCCCAATACTGATATTACAGCCATATGGTTACCATATACTATAGTGATAAATACCAGTCCAGCAGAACATGTAAGAGATTACAGCACAGTTACAAATATTAACTTACAGCAGACCTTCTTTCTGGTAGAGTGATTCACTTTTTTATCTGGCCCAGACCTATCCCAGTGACAAGATGTGCAAAGCTCATATAGACTTATTCAAAGTGACTTGCAGCAGTAATTTCCGCAAAAGAAGGTTATACAAAGTACTGACCTTAGGGGTTGAATAGTTATGCACATTGAAGTTTTCAACTGCTTTGTGTTATTTGTTCTTTGCATTGCAATGTGTTCAGAGTGTTTGGGTCGAGTTCCCGCCTCTGCACAGAGGGAATCTCGGGCCACCTCTGTTGCGGTCTCCCAGTCTTCTCCTGCCGCAGTGGAGTCTGCTCAGTAGAGACGTCAGTCCCAGCGTCTCGCTCAGTCTGACTCTGTACAAAGAGTTACTACTGCTTTTTCTGTTTCTGCCATTAAAGTCAGTGCTGGGCTGCGGCGAGCAGACGCTTCTGGGACTAAGTCCTGCTTTTCTCATTCTGAGCATGCCCAGAATAGGATCTCTCAGTGGAGATTGAGGGTCACATGATAAGATACTGCAGCTAAAGCCATTGGTCCTTCAGGAAGGTCCTGTAGGTGCTCAGGCTCTGTGGCAGCCTCTCGTTGGTCCTTCTAGGAAGGTCCTGTACGTGCTGCAACTATTTAAGGCTCGCATGGCCGCATGGTATCATTCTATGTTATGTGCTTTGCGCCAGTGTGGTCATGTGAGTTTGTGTTTAGGGACCCAGCTGAAATAAGCCCCTAGAATGCTGGCACCTCCGGCGAGGAGTTTTTGTGTACATGCATAACCACTGACTGCTCTCAGTTGGGTAGTTAGCCTGTGCCACTATGAAGTCAAACAGGGCGTAGTGCTTTGAGTTCACGGCTACTCTGTGAAGTAACACAGTTAACTCATGCCACCATATAGTTCCACCGTTTACTAGCAGCAGGGTCTCCTGCACGGTGGACCCCGGGCTGCGAATGCATCTATTATAATAAAACCTCTATATTTACTTGGTGTGTTCCGCTAGCCCTAACACACAGTTGTAGGCATGTTCTTTACATGATCTGGTTCAAACCATCAAAAAAAAGTGAAATTCCAGGTTGTGAGGTAGCAAAACAGTAAAGATGCCGAGGGTATGAATAATTTTGCAATCAACTGTACCATTGGTGAAAGCTGTGTAGACACACAAGAGTCCAAAAGGTAAGTGTGCCCACTTCCACCTTCAATGCAAATGGAATTGAGCATTATGATACGCCATTGGATGACACAGAGACCATATACCGTTCCTGCATAGGGACCCTGTTCTCTCTGTGCCCACTCCTAACTTTTGTCATATACATATTTATGTGAGGCTTGTGTGCAGATGTTCTGCCTTTAACCCCTTCAAGACCCAGCCTATTTTGACCTTAAAGACCTTGCCGTTTTTTGCAATTCTGACCAGTGTCCCTTTATGAGGTAATAACTCAGGAACGCTTCAACAGATCCTAGCGGTTCTGAGACTGTTTTTTCGTGACATATTGGGCTTCATGTTAGTGGTAAATTTAGGTCAATAAATTCTGCATTTATTTGTGATAAACACGGAAATTTGGCGAAAATTTTGAAAATTTCGCAATTTTCACATTTTGAATTTTTATTCTGTTAAACCAGAGAGATATGTGACACAAAATAGTTAATAAATAACATTTCCCACATGTTTACTTTACATCAGCACAATTTTGGAAACAAAATTTTTTTTTGTTAGGAAGTTATAAGGGTTAAAATTCGACCAGCGATTTGTCATTTTTACAACGAAATTTACAAAACCATTTTTTTTAGGGACCACCTCACATTTGAAGTCAGTTTGAGGGGTCTATATGGCTGAAAATACCCAAAAGTGACACCATTCTAAAAACTGCACCCCTCAAGGTACTCAAAACCACATTCAAGAAGTTTATTAACCCTTCAGGTGCTTCACAGAAGCAGAAGCAACATGGAAGGAAAAAATGAACATTTAACTTTTTAGTCACAAAAATTATCTTTTAGCAACAATTTTTTTATTTTCCCAATGGTAAAAGGAGAAACTGAACCACGAAAGTTGTTGTCCAATTTGTCCTGAGTACGCTGATACCTCATATGTGGGGGTAAACCACTGTTTTGGCGCACGGCAGGGCTTGGAAGGGAAGGAGCGCCATTTGACTTTTTGAATCAAAAATTGGCTCCACTCTTTAGCGGACACCATGTCACGTTTGGAGAGCCCCCGTGTGCCTAAAAATTGGAGCTCCCCCACAAGTGACCCCATTTTGGAAACTAGACGCCCCAAGGAACTTATCTAGATGCATAGTGAGCACTTTGAACCCCCAGGTGCTTCACAAATTGATCCGTAAAAATGAAAAAGTACTTTTTTTTCGCAAAAAAATTCTTTTAGCCTCAATTTTTTCATTTTCACATGGGCAACAGGATAAAATGGATCCTAAAATGTGTTGGGCAATTTCTCCTGAGTACACCAATACCTCACATGTGGAGGTAAACCACTGTTTGGGCACATGGTAAGGCTCGGAAGGGAAGGAGCGCCATTTGACTTTTTGAATGAAAAATTATTTCCATCGTTAGCGGACACCATGTCGCGTTTGGATAGCTCCTGTGTGCCTAAACATTGGCGCTCCCCCACAAGTGCCCCCATTTTGGAAACTAGACCCCCCAAGGAACTAATTTAGATGCCTAGTGAGCACTTTAAACCCTCAGGTGCTTCACAAATTGATCTGTAAAAATGAAAAAGTAATTTTTTTTCACAAAAAAATTCTTTTCGCCTCAATTTTTTCATTTTCACATGGGCAGTAGGATAAAATGGATCATAAAATTTGTTGGGTAATTTCTCCCGAGTACGCCGATACCTCATATGTGGGGGTAAACCACTGTTTGGGCACTCGGCAGGGCTCGGAAGAGAAGGCGCGCCATTTGACTTTTTGAATGGAAAATTAGCTCCAATTGTTAGCGGACACCATGTCGCGTTTGGAGAGCCCCTGTGTGCCTAAACATTGGAGCTCCCCCACAAGTGACCCCATTTTGGAAACTAGACCCCCCAAGGAACTTATCTAGATGCATATTGAGCACTTTAAACCCCCAGGTGCTTCACAGAAGTTTATAACGCAGAGCCATGAAAATAAAAAATAATTTTTCTTTCCTCAAAAATGATTTTTTAGCCTGGAATTTCCTATTTTGCCAAGGATAATAGGAGAAATTGGACCCCAAATATTGTTGTCCAGTTTGTCCTGAGTACGCTGATACCCCATATGTGGGGGTAAACCACTGTTTGGGCGCACGGCAGGGCTCGGAAGGGATGGCACGCCATTTGGCTTTTTAAATGGAAAATTAGCTCCAATCATTAGCGGACACCATGTCACGTTTGGAGAGCCCCTGTGTGCCTAAACATTGGAGATCCCCCAGAAATGACACCATTTTAGAAACTAGACCCCCAAAGGAACTAATCTAGATGTGTGGTGAGGACTTTGAACCCCCAAGTGCTTCACAGAAGTTTATAACGCAGAGCCATGAAAATAAAAAAAAAAATTATTTTCTCAAAAATGATCTTTTAGCCTGCAATTTTTTATTTTCCCAAGGGTAACAGGAGAAATTTGACCCCAAAAGTTGTTGTCCAGTTTCTCCTGAGTACGCTGATACCCCATATGTGGGGGTAAATCACTGTTTGGGCACATGCCGGGGCTCGGAAGTGAAGTAGTGACGTTTTGAAATGCAGACTTTGATGGAATGCTCTGTGGGCGTCACGTTGCATTTGCAGAGCCCCTGATGTGGCTTAACAGTAGAAACCCCCCACAAGTGACCCCATTTTGGAAACTAGACCCCCAAAGGAACTTATCTAGATGTGTGGTGAGCACTTTGAACCCCCAAGTGCTTCATAGAAGTTTATAATGCAGAGCAGTGAAAATAGTAAATACGTTTTCTTTCCTCAAAAATAATTATTTAGCCCAGAATTTTTTAATTTTCCCAAGGGTAACAGGAGAAATTTGACCCCAATATTTGTTGTCCAGTTTCTCCTGAGTACGGTAATACCCCATATGTGGGGGTAAACTACTGTTTGGGCACATGCCGGGGCTTGGAATTGAAGTAGTGACGTTTTGAAATGCAGACTTTGATGGAATGCTCTGCGGGCGTCACGTTGCGTTTGCAGAGCCCCTGATGTGCCTAAACAGTAGAAACCCCCCACAAGTGACCCCATTTTGGAAACTAGACCCTGAAAGGAACTTATCTAGATGTGTGGTGAGCACTTTGAACCCCCAAGTGCTTCATAGAAGTTTATAATGCAGAGCCGTGATAATAATAAATACGTTTTCTTTCCTCAAAAATAATTATTTAGCCCAGAATTTTTTATTTTCCCAAGGGTTACAGGAGAAATTGGACCCCAAAAGTTGTTGTCCAGTTTCTCCTGAGTACGCTGATACCCCATATGTGGGGGTAAACCACTGTTTGGGCACACGTCGGGGCTCAGAAGGGAAGTAGTGACTTTTGAAATGCAGACTTTGATGGAATGGTCTGCGGGTGTCACGTTGCGTTTGCAGAGCCCCTGGTGTGCCTAAACAGTAGAAACCCCCCACAAGTGACCCCATTTTAGAAACTAGACCCCCCAAGGAACTTATCTAGATATGTGGTGAGCACTTTGAACCCCCAAGTGCTTCACAGACGTTTACAACGCAGAGCCGTGAAAATAAAAAATCATTTTTCTTTCCTCAAAAATTATGTTTTGGCAAGCATTTTTTTTGATTCACAAGGGTAACAGGAGAAATTGGACCCCAGTAATTGTTGCGCAGTTTGTCCTGAGTATGCTGGTACCCCATATGTGGGGGTAAACCACTGTTTGGGCACACGTCAGGGCTCGGAAGTGAGGGAGCACCATTTGACTTTTTGAATACGAGATTGGCTGGAATCAATGGTGGCGCCATGTTGCGTTTGGAGACCCCTGATGTGCCTAAACAGTGGAAACCCCTCAATTCTAACTCCAACACTAACCCCAACACACCCCTAACCCTAATCCCAACTGTAGCCATAATCCTAATCACAACCCTAACCCCAACACACCCCTAACCACAACACTAACCCCAACACACCCCTAACCCTAACCACAACCCTAATTCCAACCCTAATCCGCACCATTTTTGAAAAATCCGCGGGTAAAAGGCACTGCGTTTTACCTGCGGATTTTCCGCGGATTTCCATTGTTTTTTGTGCGGATTTCACCTGCGGATTCCTATTGAGGAACAGGTGTAAAACGCTGCGGAATCCGCACAAAGAATTGACATGCTGCGGAAAATACAACGCAGCGTTTCCGCGCGGTATTTTCCGCACCATGGGCACAGCGGATTTGGTTTTTCATATGTTTACATGGTACTGTAAACCTGATGGAACACTGCTGCGAATCCGCAGCCAAATCCGCACCGTGTGCACATGGCCTAATTCTAAAGGTATGTGCACACGCTGCGGAAAACGCTGCGGATCCGCAGCAGTTTCCCATGAGTGTACAGTTCAATGTAAACCTATGGGAAACAAAAATCGCTGTGCACATGCTGCGGAAAAACTGCACGGAAACGCAGCGGTTTACATTCCGCAGCATGTCACTTCTTTGTGCGGATTCCGCAGCGGTTTTACAACTGCTCAAATAGAAAATCGCAATTGTAAAACCGCAGTGAAATGCGCAGAAAAAAACGTGGTAAATCCGCCATAAATCCGCAGCGGTTTAGCACTGCGGATTTATCAAATCCGCAGCGGAAAAATCCGCAGAGGACCAGAATACGTGTGCACATTCCTAACCCTAACCCTAGCCCTAACCCTAGCCCTAACCCTAGCCCTAACCCTACCCCTAACCCTAACCCTACCCCTAACCCTACCCCTACCCCTACCCCTAGCCCTAACCTTAACCCTAACCCTACCCCTAACCCTAACCCTACCCCTAACCCTAACCCTATTCTAACATTAGTGGAAAAAAAAAATTTCTTTATCTTTTTATTGTCCCTACCTATGGGGGTGACAAAGGGGGGGGGGGTCATTTATTATTTTTTTTATTTTGATCACTGAGATAGATTATATCTCAGTGATCAAAATGCACTTTGGAACGAATCTGCCGGCCGGCAGATTCGGCGGGCGCAGTGCGCATGCGCCCGCCATTTTGGAAGATGGCGGAGCCCGGGAGAAGACGGACGGGACCACGGCTGGATCGGTAAGTATGATAGGGTGGGGTGGGACCACGGGGGGGGATCGGAGCACGGGGGGGGGAATCGGAGCGCGGGAGGGGTGGAACGGAGCGCGGGGGGCGTGGAACGGAGCACGGGAGGGCTGGAATGGAGCACAGGGGGGTGGAACGGAGCACGGGGGGGGGTGGATCGGAGTGCAGGGGGGGTGATTGGAGCATGGGGGGGTGATTGGAGCACGGGGGGAGCGGACAAGAGCACGGGGGGGAGCGGAGCACTGGACGGAGGGGAGCCAGAGCAGTGTACCGGCCAGATCGGGGGGGTGGGGGGGCGATCGGAGGGGTGGGGTGGGGGCACACTAGTATTTCCAGCCATGGCCGATGATATTTCAGCATCGGCCATGGCTGGATTGTAATATTTCACCCGTTATAATGGGTGAAATATTACAAATCGCTCTGATTGGCAGTTTCACTTTCAACAGCCAATCAGAGCGATCGTAGCCACGAGGGGGTGAAGCCACCCCCCCTGGGCTAAACTACCACTCCCCCTGTCCCTGCAGATCGGGTGAAATGGGAGTTAACCCTTTCACCCGATCTGCAGGGACGCGATCTTTCCATGACGCCGCATAGGCGTCATGGGTCGGAATGGCACCGACTTTCATGACGCCTACGTGGCGTCATGGGTCGGGAAGGGGTTAATGTCAGTGTGTGAAACTCCCAATGTACACTTTTCAGGATGATTTTACTTGAAGGCCATGTTCACACGTTCCTGATTTCCCTACTGATTTTTCTGCACTAAAAACCGCAGCTCTTGGCAGAAAACACAGGTCCTTTTTTTGGTGCGTTTTTGGTGCGTTTTTTGATGCGTTTTTTGATGCGTTTTTTTAATGCAGTTTTCTATGCAGAGTCTGTGTGTTTTCTAGGAAGTTTTTTAGGGTTAAAATGGCTGAAAATACCCTAACCCTACCCCTAACCCTACCCCTACCCCTAACCCTACACCTAACCCTAACCCTAACCCTACCCCTACCCCTAACCCTAACCCTACCCCTACCCCTAACCCTACCCCTATTCTAACCTTAGTGGGAAAAAAAATTATTTATTTTTTTATTGTCCCTACCTATGGGGGTGACAAAGGGGGGGGGTCATTTACTATTTTTTTTATTTTGATCACTGAGATAGGTTATATCTCAGTGATCAAAATGCACTTTGGAACGAATCTGCCGGCTGGCAGATTCGGCAGGCGCACTGCGCATGCGCCCGCCATTTTGGAAGATGGCGGCGCCCAGGGAGAAGACGGACGGACGGACATCGGGAGGCCGGGTAAGTATAAGGGGGGGAGATGAGGGCACGGGGGGGCGTCGGAGCACGGGGGGTGGCATCAGAGCATGGGGGGGTGGGATTGGGGCACGGGGGGGCAGCCACACTGCAGCGGTTCTGCACCACAAACCGCAGAAAACTAGCAGATATTTTTTTCATCTGCGGGTTTTACTGCGGGTTTGACCTCACAATGGAGGTCTATGGGTGCAGAACCGCTGCAGTTCCGCAAAAAGAAGTGACATGGTACTTCTTTTTTACCGCAGCTATTCAGCGCGGCTTTTTTAGTTAATTCCCGCATCATGTGCACAGTGGTTCCTGTTTTCCATAGGGTACAGTGTACTGTACCCTGCATGGAAAACAGCTGCGGAGCCGCAGCGGCAAAATCGCGGCGGTTCCGCAGTAAAAAACGCACTGTGTGAACATGGCCGAATTAGAAAGACTAAATTTATGTAAACCACAATTAGATCAATAGGGTATCTAGAGTGAATAGGTTCACACATACACATAGACCTTACAGCGCATAAAATATTAATAATGCCAGCATTCTCCTAACATAGAAAACGTGATGTTTTCATGCTCAAAAAAGACTCTTACATACAGAACAGACCAAAAGTTTGGACATACAGTACCTTCTCATTTAAAAAATTTTCTGTATTTTCATGACTATGATAATTGTGCATTCACACTGAAGGCATCAAAACTATGAATTTAGACATGTGGAATTATATACTTAACAACAAAGTGTGAAACAACTGAAATTATGCCTTATACTCTAAGTTCTTCAAAGTAGCCACCTTTTCCTTTGATGACTGCTTTGCACACTCTTGGCATTCTCTTGATGAGCTTCAAGAGGTAGTCACCGGGAATGGTTTTCACTTCACAGGTGTGCCCTGTCAGGTTTAATAAATGGGATTTCTTGCCTTATAAATGGGGTTGGGACCATCAGTTGTGTTGTGCAGAAGTCTGGTGGATACACAGCTGATAGTCCTACTGAATAGACTGTTAGAATTTGTATTATGGCAAGAAAAAAGCAGCTATGTAAAGAAAAATGAGTGGCCATCATTACTTTAAGAAATTAAGGTCAGTCAGTCTGAAAAATGGGGAAAACTTTGAAAGTGTCCCCAAGTACAGTGGCAAAAACCATCAAGCGCTACAAAGAAACTGGCTCACACGAGGACTGCCCCAGGAAAGGAAGACCAAGAGTCACCTCTGCTTTTGAGGATAAGTTTATCCGAGTCACCAGCCTCAGAAATCGCAGGTTAACAGCAGCTCAGATTAGAGACCAGGTCAATGCCACACAGAGTTCTAGCAGCAGACACATCTCTACAACAACTGTTAGGCTGGAGTAACACTAGACCGTAATACGGACCAGCACTATGCCATAAAAAATTGCATAGCACTCGAACCAGTATTCTTCTATGAGGCAGCTCACATAACCGTTTTTTTCTTCGGCCGTTTTCAGTGTGCGAGTGAAATCGCAGCATGCTGCGATTGTCACCGACACTCGGCCGAGTCTCTGCTCACTCCACCCATATAAGCCTATGGGTGTGAGTGAGACAACGCACATCACTCAGATATCATCCAAGTGATGTGCATTATACGCTGATCCTGGCAATGGAGGAGATGGAGAAATTCATTTCTCCACCTCCTCCGCAGCTGTTCTCTGATCCGCTCTCTGCGAGAGGCTCGGAGCACAGACGTATGACACTTGGCTCCTGCTGACAGCAGAGCAGGAGCCGAGTGTCATTACCATATCGCATCCAATGCTCTCGCATCGGATGCAATATGCTGGTGTGACCGTGGCCTTAAGAGGAGACTTTGTACAGCAGACCTTCATGGTAAAATAGCTGCTACAAAACCACTGCTAAGAACAGGCAACAAGCAGAAGAGACTTGTTTGGGCTAAGGAACACAAGGAAAGGACATTAGACCAGTGAAAATCTGTGCTTTGGTCTGATGAGTTCCAATTTGAAATCTTTGGTTCCAACCACCAAGCATAGAGGAGAAGGAAGGTGTGATGGTGTGGGGGTGATTTGCTGGTGACACTGTTGGGGATTTATTCAAAATTGAAGGCATACTGAACCAGCATGGCTACCTTAGCATCTTGCAGTGGCATGCTATTCTATCCGGTTTGCGTTTAGTTGGACTATCATTTATTTTTTAACAAGACAATGACCCCAAACACACCTCCAGGCTGTGTAAGGGCTATTTGCCCAAGAAGGAGAGTGATGGGGTGCTACGCCAGATGACCTGGCCTCCACAGTCACCAGACCTGAACCCAATCGAGATGGTTTGGGGTGAGATGGACCGCAGAGTGAAGGCAAAAGGGCCAACAAGTGCTAAGCATCTCTGGGAACTCCTTCAAGATTGTTGGAAGACCATTCCCGGTGACTACCTCTTGAAGCTCATCACAAGAATGCCAAGGGTGTGCAAAGCAGTCATCAAAGCAAAAGGTGCCTACTTTGAAGAACCTAGAATATAAGACATAATTTCCGTTGTTTCACGCTTTTTTGTTAAGTATATAATTCCACATGTGTTAATTCATAGTTTTGATGCCTTCAGTGTGAATTTACAATTTTCATAGTCATGAAAATACAGAAAAATCTTTAAATTAGGTGTGTCCAAACTTTTGGTCTGTACTGTACGCGGTGCTTCCAACTGTGGTTACTACAAGATACAAATTTTACTTATCAGATGAGTGGAGAAGAACTATTGCAGTAATAGAAATGCAATTTTATAGGTGTTGTGTTATGAATACATAGCCCCGGGTATGGTTTAAAGTAATGCATAATAGTATGCAGTATTCCCATTTTCTCATTTACCTATTCATTTTTGACATTTTCTGAATGTGAATATATATTTCATATATGGTAATTTCTCCTGGATTTTGTTCTAGTGAAACATAAAGAGCCACATTTTGTATTTCTTTTTAAAGGGTAATATCGGCAGTTATAATGTTAGCTTCTCAACAATATTCTAGGTTTATAGCATTCTGGCATTTGCACAAGTCATCATAAATAAGTTTATTAGATATTATCCTATTGAACATTTAAGCCCTGATTCATCAAGCAGTTTTTTGGAAAATCGTTTGAAACATCGCAAAATTTGGTATTTTTTTTTTTCAATTTGTATGCCAGTCTTGGTAAGCTACACCAGGTAGGTGAAACTTGGCCTGGAGCAGGTATGGCCAAGCATGGCGAACAAATGCATCATAAGTTGTGTAAATTAAGATACAAATGTATTCCATTCATTGACAGGAATAAATTTTATATGCTGGTGCAGGACAGTTAACACATGCGCCAATTTCAATAAGTGTGACAAGCTTCTTAATGAATTCTGTGCATCTTTTTCAAGCATAACCTTCATTAAGATTACCATCCGAACTGTCTTTATAGCTTAATAGATTATCCAGGTAATGGTATGATCAAAGAGGTTGTCCTATCTGGAAGCCTGATGCTGTACTCAGCCACCCTAAACTTCGGAAGTCATCTTTTATCCTTGTCAGCAAGGCCGGGCTGGCCATCTGGCAATTCTGGCAAATGCCAGAAGGGTCTCTCTGGTCGTGGGCTGCCTTGTCTGCCACATTGTTATCAGAATCTGCATCCTCAAGATGCCCAAACTATTAACAGCTGTGACGGAGCACAAAGTCGCTGGCTCCATCATTTGCCCCAGCAGGCCGGGGATGTCCCTTCTGTCTGCGACCTGTTGGAGGCCAGCACCAATAGGAGATGTTGGCAGTGCAATGATGTCACTGCATCGCACTGCTACCATCCACTGGGAGAATGGATAGAAAGGAGCCAGACACTGTGGAAGATGAGGTGCCTGGATTAGGTGAGTATAGGATAGGGATTTTTTTTACTTTTGTGGGGTTGTGGGGGACCATCACACTATATAGGTTGATGTCAGTTGGACCATCATACTATATAGGGGGCTGGTGGGTGGACCTCCGTACTTTCTGGTGTACTGTTGGGGGGACTATCACACTACATAGTTGGCTATGAGGTGAACTATTATACTATATGGGGGCCTGTTGGGAGTACCAACATACTACATAGGAGCTGTGGGATGTACCATCATACTTTACAGGGGGCTTTGGGAGGGACCATCATTCTATATGGGTGCTGTGAGGTGGACCATCATACTACATAGTGGGCTGTGATTTGGGCAGTCATACTATATAGTGGGCAGTGATGTGGACCATCTTACTATATAGGGGGCTGTGAGGTGAGACATACTATATGGGGTTTGTTGAGGGTACCATCATATAGAACTATATATGGCTGTAAGGTGTATCATCATAATATATAAGGAGCTGTGAGGTGCACCATCATGCTATATGGAATTGTTATGGGGACCATCATATTATATAGGGGGCTGTTGGAGCGACCATCATACTATATGGGTGTGTGATGTGGACCACCATACTATATAGGGAGCTGTTGTGGGGACTGTCATCCAGTATTGGAGCTATTGGGGATCTTCATAGTGTATGGGGGATCTATCATACTGTGCGGGTGACTGTGGCGGGACCATTTTACTGTATAGGGTGGTGATGGTGGACATCATACTGTGTGGGGTGACTGTGGTGGACATCATACTGTATAGGATGGTTATGGGGTACATTATACTGTATGGGGCTGTGGGGTCCTCATGGTGTACGGGGGGCTTTAGTGGATATCAGACTTTATATAGGTGTCTGTTGTGGACATCATACTGTTTGGGAGTCAATAGTGCCTCTCTTACTGTATATTAGGGGCTGTGGTGGATATCATACTGTATGGGACGCTTTGGTGACAATCTTGCTGTGTGGGGTGCTCCGAGGCATCATACTTTGTGTAAGTCTTGTAGGGCAATCATACTGTGTGGTGTCATCATACTTTGTTGGGGCAAAATAGGAGTCTACGGAGGTCATGAAAGGGTTATTATAGTGAGTGACACCACTTAGGGGCTTCAGTAGGGGCAAAATAACTGTCTAGTGCTGCAGTATAAAATGATAGGAGATATGCTCTTCTTTGTGACGTGATAGGACTTTTTACATGGGGCGCCCCTGCTCAGAAGCATTATTACAATTAAGAGGCACTGAGGGTCATTATTAAAAGGAGGCACAATGGGGAGATTGTTATAATTTTAGGGGAAGCAGTGAGTCATTATTATTATTAATATAAGAAAGCACAGGGGATATTTGTATTATTATAAGGAGGTACAGGGTCATTATTATAATAGGACAAGGGGGAGTATTATTAAAGGAGGCACAGTGGAATTATTATAAGGTATAACAAGTTGTGGTTTGTGGAGATGGTAGAATGTGAGGAGAGTCCTGGAAAATCAGTAAAGTGAAGATGTCTGTGTGTTACATTTTGCAGGGATGAGTTATGAATTGAAGGAGAGGTCATGGTGATCTGGAACGAATGCAAAGGAAAAGGGAAAATGAATGACAACAATCAGTGAGACGTCACTGGTGAGAACCTGCACAACATACACATATATGGTCTGCAGAGCAGTGGTGTAGACCTGATATTACCATTATATGGTCACTGTATGGTGGTAAGATCAGACTTGTATAGTGTAATATCAGACTTAGTACAGTGTTTTTGGTTAAAGTAGTTGTCCAAGCTTGAACTTACAGTTTGCAGTGACTCTATGTGACTGCGGACTTCTTAATTCTCACAGGCAGTGGGATGATCAATGATGATCATGGGCAGTGGTGTAAGTTGAACAGCATGGGCCCAAACTTAAAAGCTCTAATGGGGTCACCAATTATTAATAAGTCTTTAATAGCATTGTAATAGAAATTCTATGCAGTCACTTTTCCACCCTGACTTACTCATATAAATAAATACATAAATATATAATGCATGGTTGTTCTGTGTCTACCATACTGAAACAACTTTCAATTTTACTCAAAACATGAGGTTAAGGTGTTATGTACAGTATATTCCATTGGAATGGTCCTCATTTTGTCATTTATTATTGCTGTACTATGACTTACATAATAATGTAAAATACATGTAAACACATGTCAAATATATTGAATATTTGTTGGATGAACAAGTACAATTTTACTGTATTTAAAATCTGCATTATGATTCTTCTCAAACAGCTGCCCCCAGACAATGCATTGAACTTCATTTTGATGAAAAGTATGCCATAGAGTCGTCTTGGGAATGTAAATTTGATCATCTTGAGGTACGAGATGGACCTTTTGGTTTTTCACCAATTATTGGACGCTACTGTGGACAACAAAGCCCTCCTTTTATAAAATCAAGTGGAAGATTCTTGTGGATTAAATTTTTTGCTGATGGTGAACTAGAATCTCTTGGGTTTTCTGCACAATATAATTTTACACCAGGTAAGCTACATACCTTTCCTATTAATCAGTTGAAATTCAATTAGAAAGTTTCTATTTCATTATTATGAAAAACTAAGTTAACAATGTTAAGTGATGTTTCAAAATTGTCATTTAAAATGGAGCTGTGACTAGATGCTCAATTACACTTATAGTATATTTGAAATATTTACTTGGATACTGTTATGTTTGAAAGTTTATGGACTCTTCAGAATTGTCCACATTTTTGCATGCATATAGCCTAAAGCTTCCTCAAAGTTTCACACTAATCCTAAAAGTACATATAATCAAATCAAACAAACATGTAACAAATATCAAACTTTGTAATTTTTTTTTTGAGGAAAATGAGTCAATATCTTATGTCTTTGAATTAGAAAGGTATGAGTAACTTTAGGAATAGAAGGTCATTGGAAGAATGGATTTGAGCCTAGTGATTTCAATCAATAGGATGATAATCATGTGTGAGTGGGCACCTGTTTTTTTTATAGAACAAGGATTTATCAAAGTCTGATCTTCACAATGCATTTGTGGTAGTGTAAAATGGCAGAAATAAAATAGATTTCTCAACATCTCACTTAAAGGGAACCTGTCACCAGGTTTGGCCGATATGAGATGCAGCCACCATCTTTCAGGGGTTATATACAGCATTTTATAATGCTGTATATCTGCCCCCAACCCGATCTAGAGGAACTGAAAAATAACACTTATTATGCTCACATGCAGGACCGGTCCGAGGGGTGTAGCTCTTCTTGGTCCGGTGCCTCCCATCTTCTTATGATCGCCGTCCTCCTTCTTGGTTCGTATGGATGACGTGTTTTTCAGTTCTTCTAGGTCAGGTTGGGGGCAGATATACAGCTTTATAGAATGTTGTATATGAACCCTGAAAGGTGATGGCCATAGTTCTTATCGGCCAAACCTGGTGACAGGTTCCTTTTAAATAGGTTTTGATGCTCAACAAGCTGGAAAAGATTATAAAACTATAAAGGGTTTTGGAATCAACCAATCCAAAGACAAACAAATTGCATACGAATGGAGGAAATTAAAGACAATTATTACAATTCTCAGCAGTGGTCATTAGAGTTGAGCGACCTTGACCTTTTTAGAGTCGAGCCGGGTTTTGCGAAACCCGACTATGTCCAAAGTCGGGTCGAGTGAAATCGGCCGATTATGACGTAAAGTCGGGATCGACCGAAACACGAAACCCAATGCAAGTCAATGGGGCAGCATAGTCGGCAGTGAGTGGGGGCCAGGAAAACACCTAGAGTGCCCATTTTAATGTCAAAACCATCCATTCTTCTTAATGAAGCTTGTCAAGCGTAATTTACCTTAAAATAATTGGAAGGCATTTGAAATTGGGGGTCATTTGGCTAAAGTTGTGGGGGGTAGGGCTGGTTCAAGTAATTAGTGGGCCCAGTAAATCTGGACCACGTCACGGCAGTGGAGCAGGGAGAGGTAAGTATTTCAACTTTGCAAGTGCTGTGATCCTGAGCAAGCAGGGGGGGGCCCACTCGTTGGCATTGGCACTGGCACAGGGCCCCTCAAAGTACAGCGGTGTGTTTGCACGGCGGGGGTGCCTCCCACCGGCAGCAACACTTTTGCGTACTATGAGAGGCCCTGTGCCAGTGACGTCGCCAACTAGTATTCCTCCCCCCACCTGATGAAGGAACCTGCACTTTCATCTGCACCTTCCTCTTTGTCCCCGTGTAAGGTGGTATGGTATGCGGGAAGAGCAACCTGACTTTCAGCAGGGTCACAATGTTGTTGTGTAGCGTGCACGGGGAATGTTGCGTTATGGGTCAATGTACCAGCAGACTCATCTATCACTGGCTGGGCAATGGGCACGATGAAGTGGAAACACAGATATAGGCCCAAAGAAGAAAGTGGGCTAAATGCAGTTCAAAATTGGTAACACAGGAATAACCAGGGGGCATTGCAGTGGAGGACAACTGGAATGAGAGGCTGACACAGAGAGTAGGGCCAAATCAGTAAGTAGTCGAAATGCAGTTCAAAATTGGCAACCGTAGTAAACAGGCGGCACAGCTTTGTTCAGTGGAGGAGAACAGCAAGGAGTGGCAGACACCGATAGTAGGCCCCAACCCAACTAGTAGGCCAAATGCAGTCTAACATTAACAACTACTTAACGAGAGGCTGAAAATGGAATTTCAGGACAGGAAACCAGGAGAACAGCAAGGAGTGGCAGACACCGATAGTAGGCCCCAAACCAACTAGTACGCCAAATGCAGTTGTTCCATTTAACCACAATTTAATGAGAGCCTGAAGATAGAAGCTCAGGAAAGGCAACCTGGGGAACACCTTGGAGTGTAACACACCATCTCTCTCCACCCCATACCCATTTTGTAGGCCTAATGCTGTGTACTTTTCTACAACTACTAAACGAGAGTCGGAAGACCGAAGCAATGGCAAGGAAACCTGGGGAACACCTTGGAGTGTAACACACCATCTCTCTCCACCCCATACCCAATTTGTAGGCCTAATGCAGCCTACTTTCCGACACCTACTAAACGAGAGCATGAAGATCGAAGCTCAGGAAAGGCAACCTGGGGAACACCTTGGAGTGTAACACACCATCTCTCTCCACCCCATACCCATTTTTTAGGCCTAATGCAGTGTACTTTTCTACAACTACTAAACGAGAGTCGGAAGACCGAAGCAATGGCAAGGAAACCTGGGGAACACCTTGGAGTGTAACACACCATCTCTCTCCACCCCATTCCCCATTTTTTAGGCCTAATGCAGCCTACTTTCCGACACCTACTAAACGAGAGCATGAAGATCGAAGCTCAGGAAAGGCAACCTGGGGAACACCTTGGAGTGTAACACACCATCTCTCTCCACCCCATACCCATTTTGTAGGCCTAATGCTGTGTACTTTTCTACAACTACTAAACGAGAGTCGGAAGACCGAAGCAATGGCAAGGAAACCTGGGGAACACCTTGGAGTGTAACACACCATCTCTCTCCACCCCATACCCAATTTGTAGGCCTAATGCAGCCTACTTTCCGACACCTACTAAACGAGAGCATGAAGATCGAAGCTCAGGAAAGGCAACCTGGTGAAAACCTTGGAGTGTAACACAACCTGTCTCTACACCCCATACACAATTAGTAGGCCTAATGCAGCGTAGTTTCCAACAGCTACTAAACGAGAGCCGGAAGATCGAAGCTCAGGAAAGGCAACCTGGGGAACACCTTGGAGTGTAACACAACCTCTCTCTACACCACGGAAGGGCTGATTCTTAGGAAGGAAGGCTGTTGTAAATAAGCATTGCGCGTCCGAGGGTGATTATATTCTTATTCGGTATCTACTCACCCTCGGACGCGCCATGCTTCTTGATTTGTAATTAATGTTTATTTGCAATGTGCTTTTGACTTACTCAATTATTTTTTTAATTATTGATTTTATTAAATTAATAGTTTAACATCTTATTGGAAATAATTTAAAGGAGACGCGACAGGACAACACTCGGTGTCTGCCATATCTGTGTTAACAACTCCAAAAAACTTTCAGTTAACTTCTTGCAGGAGAAAGAAATTGTAGCTGTTGGACCTTTGTAGTACAGTTCCAGATATTTGTTGTGTGTTTGTTTTGATTGTTAAAATGTCTGCATTTGAGATCTCAACACGATCTTATTTTTTATAATCAAATTAATTTTTTAAATATTTTATTAGGTTGGTTCAAGGGGTACACGGGCCGCAGTAGACAGGTCAGTGGAGGCCTAGTGGAAGGAGGGACCACAGACAGGCATCGAAGGCCTAAAATAATAACACATGGCTGTAGGCAATTTTAAATTGGTTCCAGGGGTACACGGGCAGCAGTGCCCTGGTCAGTGTAGTAGTAGTTGAAAGAATGGACCGCAGACAGGCATCGAAGGCCTAAAATAAAAAAATTGGGCTGGCTGTAGGCAATTTTAAATTGGTTCCAGGGGTACACGGGCAGCAGTGGTGTGGTCAGTGGAGGCCTAGTGGAAGGAGTGACCGCAGACAGGCATCGAAGGCCTAAAATATTAACACATGGCTGTAGTCAATTTTAAATTGGTTCCAGGGGTACTTGGGCAGCAGTGCCCTGGTCAGTGTAGTAGTAGTTGAACGAATGGACCGCAGACAGGCATCGAAGGCCTAAAATAAAAAATTTGGGCTGGCTGTAGGCAATTTTAAATTGGTTCCAGGGGTACACGGGCAGCAGTGGTGTGGTCAGTGGAGGCCTAGTGGAAGGAGTGACCGCAGACAGGCATCGAAGGCCTAAAATAATCACACATGGCTGTAGGCAATTTTAAATTGGTTCCAGGGGTACACGGGCAGCAGTGGTGTGGTCAGTGGAGGCCTAGTGGAAGGAGTGACCGCAGACAGGCATCGAAGGCCTAAAATAATAACACATGGCTGTAGGCAATTTTAAATTGGTTCCAGGGGTACACGGGCAGCAGTGGTGTGGTCAGTGGAGGCCTAGTGGAAGGAGTGACCGCAGACAGGCATCGAAGGCCTAAAATAATAACACATGGCTGTAGGCAATTTTAAATTGGTTCCAGGGGTACACGGGCAGCAGTGCCCTGGTCAGTGTAATAGTAGTTGAAAGAATGGACCGCAGACAGGCATCGAAGGCCTAAAATAAAAAAATTGGGCTGGCTGTAGGCAATTTTAAATTGGTTCCAGGGGTACACGGGCAGCAGTGGTGTGGTCAGTGGAGGCCTAGTGGAAGGAGTGACCGCAGACAGGCATCGAAGGCCTAAAATAATAACACATGGCTGTAGGCAATTTTAAATTGGTTCCAGGGTTACACGGGCAGCAGTGGTGTGGTCAGTGGAGGCCTAGTGGAAGGAGTGACCGCAGACAGGCATCGAAGGCCTAAAATAATCACACATGGCTGTAGGCAATTTTAAATTGGTTCCAGGGGTACACGGGCAGCAGTGGTGTGGTCAGTGGAGGCCTAGTGGAAGGAGTGACCACAGACAGGCATCGAAGGCCTAAAATATTAACACATGGCTGTAGTCAATTTTAAATTGGTTCCAGGGGTACTTGGGCAGCAGTGCCCTGGTCAGTGTAGTAGTAGTTGAAAGAATGGACCGCAGACAGGCATCGAAGGCCTAAAATAAAAAAATTGGGCTGGCTGTAGGCAATTTTAAATTGGTTCCAGGGGTACACGGGCAGCAGTGGTGTGGTCAGTGGAGGCCTAGTGGAAGGAGTGACCGCAGACAGGCATCGAAGGCCTAAAATAATAACACATGGCTGTAGGCAATTTTAAATTGGTTCCAGGGGTACTTGGGCAGCAGTGCCCTGGTCAGTGTAGTAGTAGTTGAAAGAATGGACCGCAGACAGGCATCGAAGGCCTAAAATAAAAAAATTGGGCTGGCTGTAGGCAATTTTAAATTGGTTCCAGGGGTACACGGGCAGCAGTGGTGTGGTCAGTGGAGGACTAGTGGAAGGAGTGACCGCAGACAGGCATCGAAGGCCTAAAATAATAAAACATGGCTGTAGGCAATTTTAAATTGGTTCCAGGGGTACACGGGCAGCAGTGGTCTGGTCAGTGGAAGTCTAGTGGAAGGAGTGACCGCAGACAGGCTTCGAAGGCCTAACATAACAAATTTGGGCTGGCTGTAGGCACTTTTAAATTGGTTCCAGGGGTACATGGGCAGCAGTGTATGGTCAGTGGAAGTCTAGTGGAAGGAGTGACCGCAGACAGGCTTCCAAGGCCTAACATAACAAACTTGGGCTGGCTGTAGGCACTTTTAAATTGGTTCCAGGGGTACACGGGCAGCAGTGGTCTGGTCAGTGGAAGTCTAGTGGAAGGAGTGACCGCAGACAGGCTTCCAAGGCCTAACATAACAAACTTGGGCTGGCTGTAGGCACTTTTAAATTGGTTCCAGGGGTACACGGGCAGCAGTGGTCTGGTCAGTGGAAGTCTAGTGGAAGGAGTGACCGCAGACAGGCTTCCAAGGCCTAACATAACAAACTTGGGCTGGCTGTAGGCACTTTTAAATTGGTTCCAGGGGTACACGGGCAGCAGTGGTCTGGTCAGTGGAAGTCTAGTGGAAGGAGTGACGGCAGACAGTCTTCGAAGGCCTAACATAACAAAATTGGGCTGACTATAGGCACTTTTAAATTGGTTCCAGGGTAACACGGCCAGCAGTGGCCTGGTCAGTGTAGTAGTTGTAGAAAGAAGGGACCGCAGACAGGCTTCGAAGGCCTAACATAACAAAAATGTCAAAACAATGGTATTGTCAGTGCCAGGCATTGAAGGATGTCAGCGCCTAGACTACACATTGGTGAAGCTGTGAGAGATAATTTTGCTAGTGGTAGAGCACTGTTTGAGCTGGGGGGGGAACTGGCTTGTGGCCGGCGGTACAGGCACAGGGCCCCTCATATTACAACGGTGTGTCTGACGTTGGGTGCGCACCACCACCGCCAGAGACACTTTATTGTACTATGAGGGACCCAGTGGCAGTGCCGTCGACCAAAAGCGGCCACACCCACCTCTTCAGACAAACAGCACTCTCAAGGGTCCAAGCGCAAAGTGGCGATAGCACGGCCCCGTGTGGGGAGTTTGGCCATTTCGTGAGGTGGAAACATGTCGTATGCTGGACAATCAGGTGAAGAAAATTACGAGATTGGAAAAGTCATTCAGAATAGTCCACAGGCAAGACCTTTTCATAGGAAAGCTAGGTGTCAGCCGGGCAGGGTGGGGCAAAAGATTTTGAAATCCAGTTGTGGTTCATTTTAATGAAGGTTAGATCATCTACATTTTGGGTAGCCAGACGAGTCCTTTTTTCTGTTAGTATTGAACCTGCAGCACTGAATACTCTTTCTGATAGGACACTAGCTGCCGGGCAAGCAAGCTCCTGCAATGCATATTCTGCCAATTCTGGCCAGGTGTCTAATTTGGATGCCCAGTAATCAAATGGGAATGACGGTTGAGGGAGAACGTCGATAAGGGATGAAAAAAAGGTTTGTAACCATACTGGACAAATGTTGTCTCCTGTCACTTTGAATTGATGCTGCAGTACCTGTCCTGTCTGCGGTCATAGAAAAATCACTCCACAACCTGGTCAGAAAACCCCTCTGGCCAACGCCACCTCTGATTTCTGCCCCTCTAACACCTCTGGTCTGCTGGCCCCTGGAGCTCGTGTGAGAACGATCACGGGCGCTGTGTGCAGGGAATGCCAGAAGCAAACGGTCAACAAGAGTTGATTGTTTTGTTGCTAATATTAGTTCCAAGTTCTCATGTGGCATAATATTTTGCAATTTGCCTTTATAGCGAGGATCAAGGAGGCAGGCCAACCAGTAATCGTCATCGTTCATCATTTTTGTAATGCGTGTGTCCCTTTTGAGGATACGCAAGGCATAATCCGCCATGTGGGCCAAAGTTCCCGTTGTCAAATCTGCGGTTGTGCTTGGTTGAGGGGCAGTTGCAGGCAAATCTACGTCACTTGTGTCCCTCAAAAAACCAGAACCCGGCCTTGCCACGCCACCAATTTCCCGTGCCCCCGGGAAAGCTTCCTCATTAAAAATATACTCATCCCCATCATCCTCCTCATCCTCCACCTCCTCTTCGCCCGGTACCTCGTCATGTACACTGCCCTGACCAGACAATCGCTGACTGTCATCAAGGCTTTCCTCTTCCTCTGGTGCAGACGCCTGATCCTTTATGTGCGTCAAACTTTGCATCAGCAGACGCATTAGGGGGATGCTCATGCTTATTATGGCGTTGTCTGCACTAACCAGCCGTGTGCATTCCTCAAAACACTGAAGGACTTGACACATGTCTTGAATCTTCGACCACTGCACACCTGACAACTCCATGTCTGCCATCCTACTGCCTGCCCGTGTATGTGTATCCTCCCACAAAAACATAACAGCCCGCCTCTGTTCGCACAGTCTCTGAAGCATGTGCAGTGTTGAGTTCCACCTTGTTGCAACGTCTATGATTAGGCGATGCTGGGGAAGGTTCAAAGAACGCTGATAGGTCTGCATACGGCTGGAGTGTACAGGCGAACGGCGGATATGTGCGCAAAGTCCACGCACTTTGAGGAGCAGGTCGGATAACCCCGGATAACTTTTCAGGAAGCACTGCACCACCAGGTTTAAGGTGTGAGCCAGGCAAGGAATGTGTTTCAGTTGGGAAAGGGAGATGGCAGCCATGAAATTCCTTCCGTTATCACTCACTACCTTGCCTGCCTCAAGATCTACAGTGCCCAGCCACGACTGCGTTTCTTGCTGCAAGAACTCGGACAGAACTTCCGCGGTGTGTCTATTGTCGCCCAAACACTTCATAGCCAATACAGCCTGCTGACGTATGCCAGTAGCTGCCCCATAATGGGAGACCTGGTGTGCAACTGTGGCAGGTGCGGATGGAGTGTTTGTGCGACTGCGGTCTGTGGACGAGCTCTTGCTTCTGCAGGAGGACGAGGAGGAGGAGGAGGAGGAGGGGGTGCGAACGGCTACAGACAACTGTTTACTAGACCGTGGGCTAGGCAGAACTGTCCCAAACTTGCTGTCCCCTGTGGACCCTGAATCCACCACATTTACCCAGTGTGCCGTGATGGACACGTAACGTCCCTGGCCATGCCTACTGGTCCATGCATCTGTTGTCAGGTGCACCTTTGTGCTCACAGATTGCCTGAGTGCATGGACGATGCGCTCTTTAACATGCTGGTGGAGGGCTGGGATGGCTTTTCTGGAAAAAAAGTGTCGACTGGGTAGCTCGTAGCGTGGTACAGCGTAGTCCATCAGGTCTTTGAAAGCTTCGCTTTCAACTAACCGGTAGGGCATCATCTCTAACGAGATTAGTCTAGCTATGTGGGCGTTCAAACCCTGTGTACGCGGATGCGAGGCTAAGTACTTCCTTTTTCTAACCATAGTCTCATGTAGGGTGAGCTGGACTGGAGAGATGGAGATCGTGGAACTAGCGGGGGTGCCGGTGGACATGGCAGACTGAGAGACGGTGGGAGATGGTATTGTTGCCGCCGGTGCCCTAGATGCAGTGTTTCCTACTACGAAACTGGTGATTCCCTGACCCTGACTGCTTTGGCCTGGCAAAGATACCTGCACAGATACAGCAGGTGGTGCGCTAAATGGTGGTCCTACACTGCCGGAAGGGATGTTGCGTTGATGACTAGCTTCATTGGCCGAGGGTGCAACAACCTTAAGGGACGTTTGGTAGTTAGTCCAAGCTTTCAAATGCATGGTGGTTAAATGTCTATGCATGCAACTAGTATTGAGACTTTTCAGATTCTGACCTCTGCTTAAGGAAGTAGAACATTTTTGACAGATGACTTTGCGCTGATCAATTGGATGTTGTTTAAAAAAATGCCAGACTGCACTCTTTCTAGCATCGGATACCTTTTCAGGCATTGCAGACTGAGCTTTAACCGGATGGCCACGCTGTCCTCCACCAGGTTTTGGCTTTGCCACGCGTTTTGGGCAAGATACGGGCCCGGCAGATGGAACCTGTGGCGATGTTGATGCCTGCTGCGGCCCCTCCTCCTCCTCTGCTTCAGAACTGCTGCCGCCTGCACCCTGTTCCCCCAATGGCTGCCAATCGGGGTCAAGAACTGGGTCATCTAATAACTCTTCTTGTACCTCCTGCGCAACTTCGTCTGTGTCACCGTGTCGTTCGGTGGTATAGCGTTCGTGATGGGGCAACATAGTCTCATCAGGGTCTGATTCTTGATCAGCACCCTGCGAGGGCAATGTTGTGGTCTGAGTCAAAGGACCAGCATAGTAGTCTGGCTGTGGCTGTGCGTCAGTGCACTCCATGTCAGATTCAATTTGTAATGGGCATGGACTGTTAACTGCTTCACTTTCTAAGCCAGGGACGGTATGTGTAAAGAGCTCCATGGAGTAACCCGTTGTGTCGCCTGCTGCATTCTTCTCTGTTGTTGTTTTTGCTGAAGAGGACAAGGAAGTGACTTGTCCCTGACCGTGAACATCCACTAACGACGCGCTGCTTTTACTTTTACCAGTTTCACGAGAGGAGGCAAAAGAGCTAGAGGCTGAGTCAGCAAGATAAGCCAAAACTTGCTCTTGCTGCTCCGGCTTTAAAAGCGGTTTTCCTAATCCCAGAAAAGGGAGCGTTCGAGGCCTTGTGTAGCCGGACGACGAACCTGGCTCCACAGCTCCAGACTTAGGTGCAATATTTTTTTCCCCACGACCACCTGATGCTCCACCACTACCACTACCCTCATTACCAGCTGACAATGAACGCCCCCGGCCACGACCTCTTCCACTAGACTTCCTCATTGTTTTAAAAACGTAACCAAACTAACGTTATTTGTTGCAGTCACACAACTTACACGGTGAGCTATAACTTCAGTATGATTTAGCTACCCCTTTACAGGTTGGTGAGACCACAGCGAAAATCAGGCCCAATGTTACACACTCTTTTTTTGGTGGCTGCAAATTAGAGAGATGCCCCACACGCAGGACTGTCACTGAAGCACAAATGTTAATATTAATGTCACACTATTATTTTTTTTTTATTTTTATTTTTTTCAGGAACACTTTAGAAACCCCCCCAAAAAAAAAACATTGATTTTTGCAGGGAGAATTTAGAAAACAAATGTAACAAACTATATGCTTTCTATGGGCCACTGAGTGAGAGATGACGCACACAGGAATCAGGAGTGGCACACAAGCCCAGAGGCCAATATTTTTCTACCAATGATTGATGGAGTTATTTTCTCTGGTAGATTTTGGAACCCAAATCAAGGAAAAAAAATATAGGCTTTCTATGGACCACAATTGGAGAGAGAGAGAGAGAGAGAGAGAGATGGCACACCCAGGAGTCAAGACTGGCACACAAGCAGAAAGGCCAATATTAATCTCCCACTGTTTTTTTTTTTTTTTTTTTTTTTTTTCAGGGAGACTTTAGAAAAAAAAATAATATAAAAAATATGATTTTATCAGGAAGAATTTAGAAACCAAATAAAATAAAATGATTTTTTCAGGGAGAATTTATAAAACAAATAAAACCAAAAATAGGCGTTCTATGGCCCACTGACTGAGAGATGACGCACACAGGAATCAGGAGTGGCACACAAGCCCAGAGGCCAATATTTTTCTACCAATGATTGATGGAGTTATTTTCTCTGGTAGATTTTGGAACCCAAATCAAGGAAAAAAAATATAGGCTTTCTATGGACCACAATTGGAGAGAGAGAGAGAGAGAGAGAGAGAGAGAGATGGCACACCCAGGAGTCAAGACTGGCACACAAGCAGAAAGGCCAATATTAATCTCCCACTGTTTTTTTTGGTTGATTTTTTTTTTTTTTTTTCAGGGAGACTTTAGAAAAAAAAATAATAAAAAAAATATGATTTTATCAGGAAGAATTTAGAAACCAAATAAAATAAAATGATTTTTTCAGGGAGAATTTATAAAACAAATAAAACCAAAAATAGGCGTTCTATGGCCCACTGACTGAGAGATGACGCACACAGGAATCAGGAGTGGCACACAAGCCCAGAGGCCAATATTTTTCTACCAATGATTGATGGAGTTATTTTCTCTGGTAGATTTTGGAACCCAAATCAAGGAAAAAAAATATAGGCTTTCTATGGACCACAATTGGAGAGAGAGAGAGAGAGAGAGATGGCACACCCAGGAGTCAAGACTGGCACACAAGCAGAAAGGCCAATATTAATCTCCCACTGTTTTTTTTTTTTTTTTTTTTTTTTTTCAGGGAGACTTTAGAAAAAAAAATAATAAAAAAAATATGATTTTATCAGGAAGAATTTAGAAACCAAATAAAATAAAATGATTTTTTCAGGGAGAATTTATAAAACAAATAAAACCAAAAATAGGCGTTCTATGGCCCACTGACTGAGAGATGACGCACCCAGGAGTCAAGACTGGCACACAAGCAGAAAGGCCAATATTAATCTCCCACTGTTTTTTTTTTTTTTTTCAGGGAGACTTTAGAAAAAAAAATAATAAAAAAAATATGATTTTGTCAGGAAGAATTTAGAAACCAAATAAAATAAAATGATTTTTTCAGGGAGAATTTAGAAAACAAATAAAACCAAAAATAGGCGTTCTATGGCCCACTGACTAAGAGAGAGAGAGAGAGATGGAACGCTTAGTACTGGCACACAAGCCCAAAGGGCAATATTAATCTCCCTTTTTTTTTCCAGGGAGAATTTCTAAAACCCCCCAAAAAAAAAAATAGGCTTTCTATGGCCCACTATTTGTGAGAGAGATGGGACGCTCAGGACTGGCACAGATGGCACGCTCAGGACTGGCACAGAAGCCCAGAGGCCAATATTAATCTCCCTTTTTTTCTGGGAGAATTTATAAAACCAAAAAAATATTTAAATAGGCTTTCTATGGCCCACTATTTGTGAGAGAGATGGCACGCTCAGGACTGGCACAGATGGCACGCTCACAACTGGCACACAAGCCCAGAGGCCAATATTAATCTCCCTTTTTTCAGGGAAAATTTATAAAACCAAAAAAAAAATTAAATAGGCTTTCTATGGCCCACTATTTGTGAGAGAGATGGCACGCTCAGGACTGGCACAGATGGCACGCTCACAACTGGCACACAAGCCCAGAGGCCAATATTAATCTCCCTTTTTTCAGGGAAAATTTATAAAACAAAAAAAAAAAATTAAATAGGCTTTCTATGGCCCACTATTTGTGAGAGAGATGGCACGCTCAGGACTGGCACAGATGGCACGCTCACAACTGGCACACAAGCCCAGAGGCCAATATTAATCTCCCTTTTTTTCAGGGAGAATTTATAAAACCAAAAAAAAAATTAAATAGGCTTTCTATGGCCCACTATTTGTGAGAGAGATGGCACGCTCAGGGCTGGCACAGATGGCACGCTCAGGACTGGCACACAAGCCCAGAGGCCAATATTAATCTCCCTTTTTTTCAGGGAGAATTTATAAAACCCCCAAAAAAATAAAATAGGCTTTCTATGGCCCACTATTTGTGAGAGAGATGGCACACTCAGGACTGGCACACAAGCCCAAAGGCCAATATTAATCTCCCACTGTATTTTTATCAGGGAGAATTTATACACCCCACAAAAAAAAATACAGAAAAATGAAAAGGCTTTCTATGGCCCACTATGTGAGAGAGATGGCACACACAGGGATGGCACTCTAGCAGAAATGCCAAATTGCCAATCTTAATCTCCCACCAAAAAAAAAAAAAAAAAAAACACAGGGAATGTCCTACAATTACTATCTCCCTGCCTGCAGTAATCTCAGCCAGGTATGGCAGGCAGCTACTATCTCCCTGCCTGCAGTAATCTCAGCCAGGTATGGCAGGCAGCAATAAGGAGTGGACTGATGCACAAATGAAATAAAAAGTGTGGACAAACAAAAAAGATAGCTGTGCAGAAAGGAAGGAACAAGAGGATTTGTGCTTTGAAAAAAGCAGTTGGTTTGCACAGCGGCGTACACACAGCAATGCAGCTATCAGGGAGCCTTCTAGGGCAGCCCAATGAGCTACAGCGCTGAGGGGAAAAAAAAAAAAAAACTTCCACTGTCCCTGCACACCGAGGGTGGTGTTAGACAGTGCAAATCGCTGCAGCACAAGCGGTTTTGTGGTTAATGGACCCTGCCTAACGCTATCCCTGCTTCTGACAAAGCGGCAGCAACCTCTCCCTAAGCTCAGATCAGCAGCAGTAAGATGGCGGTCGGCGGGAACGCCTCTTTATAGCCCCTGTGACGTCGCAGACAGCAAGCCAATCACTGCAATGCCCTTCTCTAAGATGGTGGGGACCAGGACCTATGTCATCACGCTGCCCACACTCTGCGTTTACCTTCATTGGCTGAGAAATGGCGCTTTTCGCGTCATTGAAACGCGACTTTGGCGCGAAAGTCGCGTACCGCATGGCCGACCCCGCACAGGGGTCGGATCGGGTTTCATGAAACCCCGACTTAGCCAAAAGTCGGCGACTTTTGAAAATGTTCGACCCGTTTCGCTCAACCCTAGTGGTCATCCAAAGATCACTCCAAAAGCAAGGTTTATAATAGCCCATGAGGAAACAAATGAACCTAATGCAACTCTAAGCAGCTAAAGGTCTCTCACATTAGATAATGTTAATGTTCTTGAGTGCACCATCAGGAGGATACTAAACAGTAGTGTGAATTGCAGGATTGCAAAAAGAAAGCCAATTCTCAAAAAAATAACATTGCTTTCCCTCTATAGTTTTCTAAAGACCATCTGAACAAACCAGAAGGCTATTGTAACAATATTTTATGGGTGGATGCGACCTAAAGAAAGATTTTTGCTTTAAGTGAGAAACATTGTGTTTTGAGAAAGAAAAAAACACTGCATTGTAGCATAAAAACATGATGCCATCTGTGAATGATGGTGATGGTAGAATAATAATTTAGGCCTATTTTGTTGACTGGACTGGGACAACTTGCCTTCATTGATATAAAAAATAATTCTGAAATTTCCAAGCAAATTCTTAAGGAAATTGCTAATGCATCTGTTTGTGAATTTTAAGAGAACATGGGTCATGCATTAAGACATCTACCCAAAGCACACAAGCTGGTCTGCAAAAGAATTGTTGAAGAGTAACGTTAGAGTTTTGTAATGGCCAAGTCAAAGTTCTAACCTTAAAGGGATTGTCAGGGCCTGTTTCCTATTCTGTGTGTATCTAGTCTGCAGAATGCTGATAGTTTGTAATATACTCACTGTCGGCATTCTGCACCATTGCCTGGATCCCACACTTGGGAATGTAACCAGCTATCTCCTGATTCTGGATGAGCTGCTCAGACCACATCTAGAGTTTTCCTGTCTGGCAGAGACTGGATGTAAAGTCACAACAGACATCATGCCCTCTGTCTCTGCCAGACCCTCCCCCTGCCACCTGCTCCAGCCCCCCTGTGAGCTATTAGCAGGGACAGATAGAGAAATGTAAGGCTAGGGTCACATTGCGTTATGTGGCCCCGTTTAACGGACTACGTTACACCGCGGCATAACGCGGTGTAACGTAGTCCGTTAATGCCACCATTGATCGTAATGGCGAACGCATCGCTAGCGCATCGGGGATCTGCGCTAGCAGGATCGGCTAATGTGATCCCTTTTGGGACATTGCGTTAGCGCAGTCCATAGTGCTATGCGTTAAACGGACTGTCCTAACGCAATGTGACCCTAGCCTTAGGTGCAACAAGAAGCTGAAAGTTGAAAACTTCTTCCTCCACCATTTAATCTAAGCAAGGACTGAAGATCCTGCCAGGGCCTTAGGGTCACACGACAGACTCATGTGACAGAAAGAAATAATGAAGCTTCTGCAGAACCACATGAAGGAAAAGGCTTCTACATAGATGAGTATAACGGGGTGTGTCTATCTATCTATCTATCTATCTATCTATCTATTTATCCATCTATTTAGCTATCAGCTGTCAGGCTCCTTATCGGATGGCAAAATAACATTGTAAGCCTCAGTGTCATACATTACATACTGCTATCTCCAGAACAGCATACAAACAATGTTGAAATAAAAGCCATTGTATCAATTTAAAGTATCTATAACCACTAAAATGTATTATGAGGTTCTGCAGCAGTTTACATTTGTATTATGAAGTTCTGCAGTAGCTGATGTGTGTATTATGAGGTATTACAGTAGCTGAGATGTGTATTATGATGATCTGCAGCAGACTATGTATGTATTATGATGTTCTGCAGCATCTGAGTTTTGTTTTATGAGGTTCTGAGGTACTCAAGGTGTGTATTACTATGTTCTACAGTAGCTGAAGTGTGTATTATGATATTCTGCATTGACTGAGGTATTATGAGGTTCTGCAGTAGCTGAGGTGCGTATTATGAGGTTCTGCAGTAGCTGAGGTGTGTATTATGAGTTTCTGCAGTCGCTGAGGTGTGTATTATGAGGTTCTGCAGTAGCTGTGGTGTGTATTATGAGGTTCTGCAGTAGCTGAGGTGTGTATTATGAGATCCTGCAATAGTTGAAGTTTATTATAATGTTCTGCAATAGTTGAGGTGTGTATTATGATGTTCTGCAGCAGTTGAAGTATATTAAGATGTGCTACAGCAGCTGAAATGTATTCTGAGCTTCTCCAGCAGCTGTAGTATATTTTGAGGTTCTGCAGCAGCTGAAGTTTATTTTGAGGTTCTACACCAGCTAAAGTATATTATGAGGATCTGCAGCAGCTGAGGTGTGTATTAGGAGATTTGTGTTTGGGCCAAATGCATACTGTAGATACACAGACATACATATATGACATACTTACACTTTAGCACACACACACACATACACACAACTATAGACTTTTCACTTCCCAGTGTTCCTATGTCAGGGGTGATGTGGGGACATGTGATGGTTCTGTCACCACTATGGATGTGATGTGAGGTAGACTATTGCAGTACATACGAGGACACAGAATTTCTCCTCTGTCACTTCCAATGCTGGAGTGAATGATGGAGGTTATTTTCAGTGTGAAACAACTGAAAATATGCCTTATATTCTAGGTTCTTCAAAGTAGCCACCTTTTGCTTTGATGACTGCTTTGCACACTCTTGGCAGTCTCTTGATGAGCTTCAAGAGGTAGTCACCGGGAATAGTCTTCCAACAATCTTGAAGGAGTTCCCAGAGATGCTTAGCACTTGTTGGCCCTTTTGCCTTCACTCTGCGGTCCACCTAACCCCAAACCATCTCAATTGGGTTCAGGTCTGGTGACTGTGGAGGCCAGGTCATCTGGCATAGCACCCCATCACTCTCCTTCTTGGTCAAATAGCCCTTACACAGCCTGGAGGTGTGTTTGGGGTCATTGTCATGTTGAAAAATAAATGATGGTCCAACTAAATGCAAACCGGATGGAATAGCATGCCACTGCAAGATGCTGTGGTAGCAATGCTGGTTCAGTATGCCTTCAATTTTGAATAAAACCCCAACAGTGTCACCAGCAAAGCACCCCCACACCATCACACCTCCTCCTCCATGCTTCACGGTGGGAACCAGGCATGTAGAGTCCATCCGTTCACCTTTTCTGCATCACACAAAGATACGGTGGTGGAACCAAAGATCTCAAATTTGGACTCATCAGACCAAAGCACAGATTTCCACTGATCTACTGTCCATTCCTTGTGTACTTTAGCCCAAACAAGTCTCTTCTGCTTGTTGCCTGTCCTTAGCAGTGGTTTCCTAGCAGCTATTTTACCATGAAGGCCTGCTGCACAAAGTCTCCTCTTAACAGTTGTTGTAGAGATGTGTCTGCTGCTAGAACTCTGTGTGGCATTGACCTGGTCTCTAATCTGAGCTGCTGTTAATCTGCGATTTCTGAGGCTGGTGACTAAGATAAACTTATCCTCAGAAGCAGAGGTGACTCTTGGTCTTCCTTTCCTGGGGCGGTCCTCATGTGAGCCAGTTTCTTTGTAGTGATTGATGGTTTTTGCCACTGCACTTGGGGACACTTTCAAAGTTTTCCCAATTTTTCGGACTGACTTATCTTCATTTCTTAAAGTAATGATGGCGACTCGTTTTTCTTTACTTAGCTGCTTTTTTCTTGCCATAATACAAAGTCTATTCAGTAGGACTATCAGCTGTGTATCCACCAGACTTCTGCACAACACAACTGATGGTCCCAACACCATTTATAAGGCAAGAAATCCCACTTATTAAACCTGACAGGGCACACCTGTGAAGTGAAAACCATTTCCGGTGACTAACTCTTGAAGCTCATCAAGAGAATGCCAAGATTGTGTAAAGCAGTCATCAAAGCAAAAGGTGGCTACTTTGAAGAACCTAGAATATAAGACATATTTTCAGTTGTTTCACACTTTTTTGTTAAGTATATAATTCCACATGTGTTAATTCATAGTTTTGATGCCTTCAGTGTGAATGTACAAGTTTCATAGTCATGAAAATACAGAAAAATCTTTAAATGAGAAGGTGTGTCCAAACTTTTTGTCTGTACAGTAGATTGCTTAGGAAGGTTGATGAATGAATGATAAAGTCCAATATTTTTTGTCCATGTGAATGATTTGGTTTACTTTGGTTCTCCTTATGTACTTTTAGGACTTGTATGAAAATCTCATACAGTTTAATGTCAAATTTATGCAGAAATATGAAAAATTTGAAAGGGTTTAAAAACTTTCAATCACTGTTATTTGGATCAATTACCGTTTATGAAAAAGTTTTGATTTATATTCATAAATTCTCAAAGTGCAGGATAATTGCAGAAATTTCTATAACTGAAAATGTATTCCACACATCTGAAATGGGATTGTTCTGCAACATGTTCGTGGATTCAAATCAATGAGACAGAATCAGAAATGCCAAGAAACAAATATTCTGCATTTGAACATATCTTTACATTCCCATGTGTTTTCGATCTGTACATGTTTGATGCTGTATCTCACTATTTTCTTGACGCTGAGCCATAATTAGGCTTTCCTTCAGCTGTTTGCTGTTCATTCCTTAGAGTAATTATCTAGGTCAAGGGGTCTAAGGTTCTCCTTGTAAACGCTGCCAAGCGGGCACAAGCAGACAGGCGCAATCAGACTTTTATGCCATGCAACTCTGCTCAGGGTATTTAATGCCAAGTGGACACATAAAATTGGATGCCCTGCAATTTTGCTCTGGGTATTTAAATATTTAAATAGCCTCTTCAGAGAAGAAGAGTACTTTAATTTTTTTGTGGCACCTACTGGCTGCAACAATCCTAAAAGTCAACATCAACCTGTCAGTAGTCTCTCACCAAGCCAAATAAGACCTCCTGTTTTGCACTGTTGAGGGGCAAAAACCCCAAAACACATATCTGCAAAGGTAATGTCTGGTTTGAATTCTTATCCCAAGTCATGAGGGAAGGCTTGTTAAAGGGGTCATTTTGACATTTAGGATTGCTGCATCCAATAGGAGTACAATCCTATTCTCTAAAGATGTACTTGCATATCAAGGTCAAAGCACAGTTGTTTTACTTCCTGGGTTACTTGCGATGCCAACCTACCAATCAGTGCCAACCCCAAGTATCTCTTTTCTGTAAAAAAATAAAGATTGACCAAAATTAAATAGATATCTTTTATAATTTGCTTCTATCCAAATGAAGGTTTCATGCATAGAAGGATCTTATTGCAGAATGCTACACTCATTGGTTTGAAGCTGACCCATTTGACTATACTTTAATCATAATTTAGTGAAGTTCAAAAAGTAAAATAAAGCTATGTTAAACCATTTTAGGATAGCTTCGTACAAAAGGAATTTTGGAAAATAAGCTATTGCAGTTTTACATCAAAAGATTCAATGGTGTTTTTTGCAAATAATGCTGTGACAGAAACCTATCTGTTGATCCTTTGCTAGGTGAAGAGAATGGGGCATCAAACTGTGCTGCTCACCTGTCAGGATAATGTACCAAAGAAGCCAAGTAGATGTAATAGAGAATAGACTTTATTTCTACGCGTTTCGTGGTGATCACACCGCTTCCTCAGGACAGTCTATATATAGTAGACATGGTAGACATGTCTGATTCATTGAGAGGCACATGCAGGAGCAAGGCACAAGTGGCGTGCACATGTGTGTACACCTCACCCCAAATCCTATTCCAATCTCTGCTGGAGAAATATATGTGGAGAAGAGAATACTGGTGCTCCTCATGAATTTGATCAGTGGTTGACACCACTCTCCTGTCCAGCAACAGCTCTGCCTACATTAAAAATTACAAAACTCACAATGTTTGCACAGTCTTGAGTTGCACCAAAAGTTTTAACTTTTCAACGCTTTTTACACTGGCATAAAAACTTTGATGAATTTGCCCCTAAATCTTTACAAAGCTAAACTAAATGGATTGGATCTAGAATAAAAGGTGTATGCTCCAAGACAAATAGTTTATGACACATGAATCTAGTAATCACAGACTAAGATCTTGATTTTTATGATGTGAAAGGAGAAAAAGGGGGAATTCACCATTTATCTTGCTGGGAGTGACATCTTCTGTGACATGTTTATCGTTTTTTACAATGAGACACCGATGGCCAAACTCACATTCCCTGGTTTACATTTTGCAGAATTGAGTCCTTATCTTTGTGTTCTGTTGTATTTGTATATATAAAAGTAGATGCTAGTGTTGAAGTTTTGGTGCAGGTAATTACTGGTGCATTGTTGTTGACGTCTCGAAATTAATGGTAAACGTGAATGAAAATTATTTGACATAAAGGTACATAAAAATTACGTTTTGGTTTTTAATTCAGAATTCAGACTTTGAAACTTATTGGTTCCATTCACAGTTGACTCATGACTTTCATATTTAAAGGAGTCAGTTTAATGATGGATTTGTTTTCAAATCAGCATTGGGACCAATCTTAATAAATCTTATTGGTGTCCACAGTGAAACATAGTGGTGGTAGTATGTCCTTACCTGTGACTTCATGAGTGATGTACTGCTCTATATTGAAAGACGATGCTCCCATTGCTTCGTGCCCTTGATAGACATGCATTTTTATAACATGACAATGATCTAAAACATTTCAAAAACCTGACCTGCACATCCAAACATAGACTCAGTGTGAACAGGTGCTGAACCTAGAGTCGCCAACTCGTATATAGTTAAGTAAATAAGGCAGCACACTGCAGCGCTAAAACATGCAAACTTGAAAACACTAAATTTGAACTGCATTACTGCACTAGAAATATGAAAAATGAGAGCTTTTAGCGCATAAAAATGGCCAATTTTATGTGTACCTGGTAGCCCCTTTACGGCATCTCTCTTATACCAGGTCCTACGCTTGCCTTACCTCGCTGAGAATAAGTGTCTCCATCTGAATGGGTACATGTGAAACCTCTTCTTAGACTAAAATTCTCTCTCTCTGTGGAGGGGTATTGGACCTGCTGTAATTAAAACACCTGAAGCTAGGAGGCGGAGTGCACGATCAGAAGGCTAGAGAATACATTTCAAAAACCTGACCTGCACATCCAAACATAGACTCAGTGTGAACAGGTGCTGATCCTAGAGTCGCCAACTCGTATATAGTTAAGTAAATAAGGCAGCACACTGCAGCGCTAAAACATGCGAACTTGAAAACACGAAATTTGAACTGCATTACTGCACTAGAAATATGAAAAATGAGATCTTTTAGCGCATAAAAATGACCAATTTTATGTGTACCTGGTAGCCCCTTTACGGCATCTCACTTATACCAGGTCCTACGCTTGCCTTACCTCGCTGAGAATAAACGTCTCCATCTGAATGGGTACATGTGAAACCTCTTCTTAGACTAAAATTCTCTCTCTCTGTGGAGGGGTATTGGACCTGCTGTAATTAAAACACCTGAAGCTAGGAGGCGGAGTGCACGATCAGAAGGCTAGAGAATACATTTCAAAAACCTGACCTGCACATCCAAACATAGACTCAGTGTGAACAGGTGCTGAACCTAGAGTCGCCAACTCGTATATAGTTAAGTAAATAAGGCAGCACACTGCAGCGCTAAAACATGCAAACTTGAAAACACTAAATTTGAACTGCATTACTGCACTAGAAATATGAAAAATGAGAGCTTTTAGCGCATAAAAATGGCCAATTTTATGTGTACCTGGTAGCCTCTTTACGGCATCTCTCTTATACCAGGTCCTACGCTTGCCTTACCTCGCTGAGAATAAACGTCTCCATCTGAATGGGTACATGTGAAACCTCTTCTTAGACTAAAATTCTCTCTCTCTGTGGAGGGGTATTGGACCTGCTGTAATTAAAACACCTGAAGCTAGGAGGTGGAGTGCACGATCAGAAGGCTAGAGAATACATTTCAAAAACCTGACCTGCACATCCAAACATAGACTCAGTGTGAACAGGTGCTGAACCTAGAGTCGCCAACTTGTATATAGTTAAGTAAATACGGCAGCACACTGCAGCGCTAAAACATGCGAACTTGAAAACACGAAATTTGAATTGCATTACTGCACTAGAAATATGAAAAATGAGAGCTTTTAGCGCATAAAAATGGCCAATTTTATGTGTACCTGGTAGCCCCTTTATGGCATCTCTCTTATACCAGGTCCTACGCTTGCCTTACCTCGCTGAGAATAAACGTCTCCATCTGAATGGGTACATGTGAAACCTCTTCTTAGACTAAAATTCTCTCTCTCTGTGGAGGGGTATTGGACCTGCTGTAATTAAAACACCTGAAGCTAGGAGGCAGAGTGCACGATCAGAAGGCTAGAGAATACATTTCAAAAACCTGACCTGCACATCCAAACATAGACTCAGTGTGAACAGGTGCTGAACCTAGAGTCGCCAACTCGTATATAGTTAAGGAAATAAGGCAGCACACTGCAGCGCTAAAACATGCAAACTTGAAAACACGAAATTTGAACTGCATTACTGCACTAGAAATATGAAAAATGTGAGCTTTTAGCGCATAAAAATGACCAATTTTATGTGTACCTGGTAGCCCCTTTACGGCATCTCTCTTATACCAGGTCCTACGCTTGCCTTACCTCGCTGAGAATAAACGTCTCCATCTGAATGGGTACATGTGAAACCTCTTCTTAGACTAAAATTCTCTCTCTCTGTGGAGGGGTATTGGACCTGCTGTAATTAAAACACCTGAAGCTAGGAGGCGGAGTGCACGATCAGAAGGCTAGAGAATACATGATCTAATACAAACATCTGTTGCATTTCTGAAGAAGAAAAGGGTGAAAATGAGTCAATGGCCATATATGTCTCCTGATCTAAACACAATTGAACACATATAGGGAATTTTCAAGAGACAAGTTGAGCATCGCTTTCTATGCAGCATTCAGGCTCTTAAGGTCGTTCTTGAAGAACGTAAAAAAATAGATGTTGCAATGTGCTGTTGCAACTTGTTCATACCATGCCTGGAAAACTTGGTGTTGTTCTTAAAAAAATGTAGGTCATATAAAATACTAGAAGTAGTAGCTTTTCATATGTATTGATTTTTCCATAAACTAATTTGACTAAAACTGAAGATTTCTGAAAATTATATTGCTGACCTTACTTTTATGTTATGGGTTAAACAATGTTCTATGAAACTCAGTTTTGTAAAACTTTTGGAAATGTTTCATGTCATGTGTTCAGTAAGATATTTTTGCTGAGCATTGTGTGTGTATATGCAGTTGTGTGAAAAAATGTTTGCCTCCTTCTTGATTTCCTATTCTTTTGCATGTTTGTCACACTTAAATGTCTCAGATCACCAAATTTAAATATTAGATAAAGATACTATTAATCACAAAATGCAGTTTCTAAATTAAGGTCTTTATTATTAAGGGAAAATGTGATTACCCTCTCCTAGTGTTTCATCACCCATCCCCTGCAGACTATGAGCCCTCGCGGGCAGGGTCCTCCTTATGTACCCGTGTGCCTTGTTATCTGCTCATGTTTAATGTATTTATCTATATTTGCCTCGTATTCACATGTAAAGCGCCATGGAATAAATGGTGCTAAAAAAATGTATAATAATAATAATAATTACCTATCCCTTAAAACATAAATTGTGGTTTATCACATCTTTAGGAAGCTGAGTTCAAATTCCCTAGCCACACCCAGGCCCGAATACTGTCACACCTGTTCTCAATGAAGAAATCACTTAAATAGTACTTGCCTGACAAAATGAATTAGGCCAAAAGATTATCAATTAGCAATAATAAATTAATAAATAACTAATTGAGATATAGCAACCATAGTATGTAAGTCTGCAAGGACAGGGTCCTCTCCCCTCTGTGCCAGTCTGTCACTGTAAGCTTGTTTACTGTAAACGATATCTATAACTCTGTATGTAACCCCTTTCTCATGTACAGCACCATGGAATTAATGGTGCTATATAAATTATTAATAATAATAATAATAATATAGCAGTCTTTGAAAGGTTATAAAGCCATTTCTAAAGTTGTGGGACTCCAGTGAAGCACAGTGAGAGCCATTATCAACAAATGGCAATAACATGAAATAGTGGTGAACCTTCCAAAAAAGTGGCTGGCTGACCAAATTTACCCCAAGAGGGCAGCAATGACTCATCCACATCTATTCCCCCTCCAGCCTCCAGCTGGCTGTCATCTACCACCCCCCAGAACTAGCTATCTCCACCATTCTCGACCACTGCACCACCTGGCTACTTCATTTCCTCTCTGTTGACATCCCCACTATTATCATGTGTGATTTCAACATCCCCATTGACACTTCCATCTCAGCTGCCTCTAAACTTATATCAATGACTGCCTTTTTTGGCCTAACTCAATGGTCTTCTGCAGCCACTCGCAAAGATGGTCACACATTGGACCTCATCTTCACCTGCCTCTGCTCCCCATCTAACCCCTCTAACTCACCTCTTCCTCTTTCTGACCACAATCTACTCACATTCTCTTCCCTCTCCACTCCTTGTCTACAATCCCCACCCCACAAACTTGCACACCCTCGCAGAAATCTTAAACACCTTGATCTACACTCACTCTCTGAGTCCCTCCTCTCTCTCACAAACATAAGTTCTCTACATAATGCGGATGACACTGCCGCTCTATATAACACCACAATAGCTACAGCTTTGGAATCTCTGAGGCCACTCACAAAGATCCACGCGCTGGACCTCATCTTCACCGTCTCTGCTCCCTTACAAATCTCATTAATACACCCCTCCCCCTGTCATACCACAACTTACTGTCATTCTCTTCCCTCTCCTCTCCTAGTGTGCAATCCCCGCTCCACTAACTCATTCACCCTCGCATAAATCTCAGTCATCTCAACTTAAAATCACTCTCTGAGTCGCTTCTCCCTCTTACAGACATAGCCTCCCTTCATGACACAGATGCTGCTGCCACTTTTTATAACACTACAATAACAGCAACATTCAATTCGGCTGCCCAGCTCATGCATAGTAAAACTCATATGCTCAGCAGGCAGCCCTGGCTGACCAGCCTAACCGAAGAACTGAGATGGGCTTCCAGGATCGCTGAGCAGAGATGGAAACGATCCTGCTCTGCCGACCGCTTCACTGCATACAAGCAGTCCCTCGCCAGCTTCAAGTCCACGATCACTGCTGCAAACAAACTTACTTCTCATCTCTCATATCCTCTCTGTCTCACAACCCTAAACAGCTTTTCAACACTTTCAGTTCTCGACTCCATCCACCTGCATCCCCTCCCTCCCCTCTCATTTCTGCTGAACACTTTGCCTTTTTCTTTAAACAGAAGACCGATACGATCAGAGAAAGCTTTGGCCCACAGCGCCCACTGACCCTCTTAGCTGCTGAACCCTGTTCCTCCAAAGCCAGCTTCTCCACCATGACAGAAGATCAGCTCTCCACTCTCCTTTCAAGATCACACCTCACCACCTGCACGCACGACCCGCTCCCATCCCTAACCTTTCCATGGTCTTAATCCCAGCCCTAATCCACCTCGTCAACCTCTCACTCACAACAGGTGTCTTCCCCTCATCCTTCAAGCATTCCAAGATGACACCCATCCTCAAAAAGCCCTCCCTCGACCCATCCTCTGTGTCTAGCTGTCACCCGATCTCTTCTCCCTTATGCCTCCAAATTACTCGAGCAACACATCCATCTTGAACTGTCCTCCCACCTCTCCTCCTGCTCCCTCTTTGATCGGTTACAATCTGGCCTCTAACCCCATCACTCAACTGAAACTGCCCTAACCAAAGTCACCAATGACCTACTAACTGCCAGGAGCAAGCGACACTACTCTGTCCTCCTTCTCCTGGACCTGTCTTATGCCTTGGTGGGGAGTTTGACTGGGGCGGTACACCTGTCAAACCGTAATGCAGGTGTCCTAAGGCGAGCTCAGGGAGGCCAGAAACCTCCCATGGAGCAGAAGGTGGACCACACACCCTTCTGCTACAGAACCTCTCATCTCTTGGCATCAAAGACTTAGCCCTATCCTGGATCTCATCATATCTGACAGACCGAACATTCAGTGTCTCCCTCCCCCATGACCTCCTCCTCACTTCACCCCTTGCCAGTCGGTGTTCCTCAAGGCTCTGTTCTAGGACCCCTACTCTTCTCCATCTACACCTTCAGCCTTGGACAGCTCATAGAATCCCACGGTATGCAGTACCATCTCTACACTGATGACACGCAGATCTACCTATCCGGACCTGACCTCACCTCCTTACTTACCAAAATCCTGCACTGCCTGTCTGCTATTTCAGCCTTCTTTTCTGCTCGCTTTCTAAAACTGAACATGGACAAAACAGAATTCATCATCATTCCCCATCTCACTCTACCCCTCCACCAGACCTATCCATCAATATCAATGGCTGCTCACTTTCCCCAGTCCCACACGCCCGGTGCCTCAGGATGATCCTCGACACTGCCCTCTCTTTCAAGCCACATATCCAAGCCCTTGCCTCCTCCTGCCGTCTCAAACTCAAAAATATTTCCTGAATCCGTGCATTCCTTGACCTTGACACCACAAAAACACTAGTGCATGCCCTTATCATCTCCTGCCTTGACTACTCCAACCTCCTACTCTCTGGACTCCCCTCTAGCACTCTGGCACCACTCCAATCCATCCTACATTCTTCTGCCCGACTAATCTACCTGTCTCCCCACTATTCCCCAGCCTCTCCCCTATGTCAAGCCCTTCACTGGCTTCCTATCGCTCAGAGACTCCAGTTCAAAACCCTCACAATGACATACAAAGCCATCCACAACCTATCCACTCCATACATCTGTGATATGGTCTCCCGGTACCTACCTACATGCAACCTCTGATCCTCTCAAGACCTCCTTCTCTACTCCGCTCTCATCTCTTCTTCCCACAACCGCATCTAAGACTTCTCCCGTGCTTCCCCCATACTCTGGAACTCTCTACCCCAACACATCAGACTCTTGCCTAACATAGAAACCTTCAAAAAGAACCTGAAGACTCACCCCTTCTGACAAGCCTACAGCCTGCAGTGATCCTCAACCTACTGAACCGCCGTACAACCAGCCCTACCCTCTCTTAGTGTATCCTCACCCATCCCCTGCAGACTGTGAGCTCTCACGGGCAGGGTCCTCCCTCCTTATGTACCTGTGTGCCTCACTGCACACTGCAGGCCTCACTTGCTTTAGTTAAGTTCAGTGTTGATGACTCCACCGTAAGAGACTGGGCGAGTTCCAAAATGAAAACCACTGCTGAGCAATTAGAACATAAAGTCTTGACTCAGATTTTTCCAGAAAACATTTTGATGATTCTTAAGACTTTTGGGAGAATACTCTATGGACTAACGAGACAAAAGTTGAACTTTTTGGAAAGTGTATGTCCCATTATATCTGGTGTAAAAGTAACACAGTATTTCAAAGAAGGAACATCATACCAACAGTAAAATATGGTGGTTGTAGTGTAATGGTATGGGGCTGTTTTGCTGTTTCAGGACCGGGAAGACTTCTTGTGGCAAATGAAACAATGAATCCTGAAGGACAATGTCCGGCAATCTGTGTCCTCAAGCTGAAGCACACATGAGTTATGCAGCAGTACAATGATCCAAAACACACCAAGTCCACCTCTGAATGGCTTAAGAAGAAAAAAAAATCAGTCTTTGGAGTAGCCCAGTCAAAGTCCTGACCATAATCTGATTGAGATGCTGTGGCATGACATTAAAAAAGTTGGTTCATGCTCAGAAACCCTCCAATGTGGCTGAATTACTATGATTCTGAAAAACGAAAGAGCCAAAATCCTCCAGATCATTGTAAAAGACTTATTGCCAGTTATCACAAACGCTTGATTGCAGTTTTTGCTGATAAGGGTGGCCCAAACAGTTATTAGCTTCATTTTTCCACACAGGACCCTGTAGATTTGGATTTCTTTTTCCCTTAATAATAAAGACCTTCATTTAAAAACTGCTTTTTGTGCTTACTTGTGTTATCGTCTAATATTTAAATCTGTTTGGTGATCTGAGATATTTCAATGTGACAAACATGCAAAAGAATAGAAAATCAGGAAGGGGCAAACACTTTTTCACACAACTGTATATACAGTGGGGAAAAAAAGTATTTAGTCAGTCAGCAATAGTGCAAGTTCCACCACTTAAAAAGATGAGAGGCGTCTGTAATTTACATCATAGGTAGACCTCAACTATGGGAGACAAACTGAGAAAAAAAAATCCAGAAAATCACATTGTCTGTTTTTTTATCATTTTTTTTGCATATTATGGTGGAAAATAAGTATTTGGTCAGAAACAAACAATCAAGATTTCTGGCTCTCACAGACCTGTAACTTCTTCTTTAAGAGTCTCCTCTTTCCTCCACTCATTACCTGTAGTAATGGCACCTGTTTAAACTTGTTATCAGTATAAAAAGACACCTGTGCACACCCTCAAACAGTCTGACTCCAAACTCCACTATGATGAAGACCAAAGAGCTGTCAAAGGACACCAGAAACAAAATTGTAGCCCTGAACCAGGCTGGGAAGACTGATTCTGCAATAGCCAACCAGCTTGGAGTGAAGAAATCAACAGTGGGAGCAATAATTAGAAAATGGAAGACATACAAGACAACTGATAATCTCCCTCGATCTGGGGCTCCACACAAAATCCCACCCCGTGGGGTCAGAATGATCACAAGAACGGTGAGCAAAAATCCCAGAACCACGCGGGGGGACCTAGTGAATGAACTGCAGAGAGCTGGGACCAATGTAACAAGGCCTACCATAAGTAACACACTACGCCACCATGGACTCAGATCCTGCAGTGCCAGACGTGTCCCACTGCTTAAGCCAGTACATGTCTGCGCCCGTCTGAAGTTTGCTAGAGAGCATTTGGATGATCCAGAGGAGTTTTGGGAGAATGTCCTGTGGTCTGATGAAACCAAACTGGAACTGTTTGGTAGAAACACAACTTGTCGTGTTTGGAGGAAAAAGAATACTGAGTTGCATCCATCAAACACCATACCTATTGTAAAGCATGGTGGTGGAAACATCATGCTTTGGGGCTGTTTCTCTGCAAAGGGGCCAGGACGACTGATCCGGGTACATGAAAGAATGAATGGGGCCATGTATCGTGAGATTTTGAGTGCAAACCTCCTTCCATCAGCAAGGGCATTGAAGATAAAACGTGGCTGGGTCTTTCAACATGACAATGATCCAAAGCACACCGCCAGGGCAACGAAGGAGTAGCTTCGTAAGAAGCATTTCAAGGTCCTGGAGTGGCCTAGCCAGTCTCCAGATCTCAACCCTATAGAAAACCTTTGGAGGGAGTTGAAAGTCCGTGTTGCCAAGTGAAAAGCCAAAAACATCACTGTTCTAGAGGAGATCTGCATGGAGGAATGGGCCAACATACCAACAACAGTGTGTGGCAACCTTGTGAAGACTTACAGAAAACGTTTGATCTCTGTCATTGCCAACAAAGGATATATTACAAAGTATTGAGATGAAATTTTGTTTCTGACCAAATACTTATTTTCCACCATAATAGGCAAATAAAATGTTAAAAAAACAGACAATGTGATTTTCTGGATTTTTTTTTCTCCGTTTGTCTCCCATAGTTGAGGTCTACCTATGATGTAAATTACAGACGCCTCTCATCTTTTTAAGTGGTGGAACTTGCACTATTGCTGACTGACTAAATACTTTTTTGCCCCACTGTATATCTATATACTAGCTGAAGAGCCCGGCGTTGCCTGGGCATAGTAAATATCTGTTTTTAGTTATAGCACCTCACGTCTCTTATTTTCCCATCACGCCTCTCATTTTCCCAATCACATCTTTCATTTTCCCCCTCACATCTCTCATTTTCTCCCTCACACCTCTCATTTTCTCCCTCACTCCTCTCATTCCCCCCTAACACTTGTCATTTCAACATCACATCTGTCATTTTCTGATCACTCCACTATTTTTCCTCACTCCTCTCATTTTGCACTCACACCTTTTCATTTTCACCTCACACCTCTCATTTTCACCTCATCACCTCAGTATATACATGTTTGTCATCTCCCTTATATATTGTATACATCTGTATGTCATCTCCTTTATATAGTATATACTTGTATGTCATCTCCCCTGTATATAGTATATACCTGCTGTGTGTCATCTCCCCTATATATAGTATATACCTGAATGTCATCTCCTCCTATATATAGTATATACCTGTATGTCATCTCCTCCTGTATATAGTATATACCTGTGTGTCATCTTCCCTGTATATAGTATATATCTGTGTGTCATCTCCTCCTGTATATAGTATATACCTGCATGTCATCTTCTATATATAGCATATACCTGTATGTCATCTCCTCCTGTATATAGTATATACCTGTAGGTCATCTGCTCCTGTATATAGTATATACCTGTGTGTCATCTCCTCCTGTGTATAGTATATACCTGTATGTCATCTCCTCCTGTATATATATGTAACAAAATAAGTAAAAATAGCGGCGCTAGTGCAGATGGAAGTGAGACGCAGCAGGTAATATTCTGTACCACACTCAAAAAAATGAATAAAATATATAAAAAATGCGTGTAACCTGCGCTGTCTATTATATATACAAAAATCAAACAATCACAGTGCGAAATTACCTGTCAGGTGAAGAATATTGATCTAATTTGGAGTATATATATATACTCAAACAGGTGCAATAAGCAACTATAGGGGAAAAAGGAACAAGAAAAGGAAGATCAATAAATAATTCCTGTTTAAAAATATATAGTGAAGATGTATGTCATCTCCTCCTCTATATAGTATATACCTGTGTGTCATCTCTCCTGTAGATAGTATATACCTGTGTGTCATCTCCCCTGTATATAGTATATACCTGTGTGTCATCTCCTCCTGTATTAGACCTTGTTCACACGTTATTTGCTCAGTATTTTTACCTCAGTATTTGTAAGCTAAATTGGCAGCCTGATAAATCCCCAGCCAACAGGAAGCCCTCCCCCTGGCAGTATATATTAGCTCACACATACACATAATAGACAGGTCATGTGACTGACAGCTGCCGTATTTCCTATATGGTACATTTGTTGCTCTTGTAGTTTGTCTGCTTATTAATCAGATTTTTATTTTTGAAGGATAATACCAGACTCTTGTGTGTTTTAGGGCGAGTTTCATATGTCAAGTTGTGTGTTGAGTTGCGTGTGGTGACATGCATGTAGCGATTTTTGTGAGATGAGTTTTGTGTGGCGATATGCGTGTAGCAACTTTTTGTGTGTCGAGTTGCATGTGACAGGTTAGTGTAGCAAGTTGTGTGCAGCAAGTTTTGCGCATGGCGAGTTTTGTGCATGGCGAGTTTTATGTGTGGTGCCTTTTGAGTATGTGCAAGTTTTGTGTGAGGCAACTTTTGCATGTGTTGCAACTTTTGTGCATGTGGCAATTTTTCCGCGTGTGCAAGTTTTGCGTGTGGCGAGTTTTCCATGAGGTGAGTTTTGCACTTGTGGAGAGTTTTGCGCGTGGCGAGTTCTGAGCAGCGACTTTTGTGTGTCGACTTTTATGTGGCGAGGTTGGTGTATGTGTGGTGAAATGTGTGCTGAGGGTAATATGTGTTCAAGCACATGGTAGTGTGTGGCGCATTTTGTGTGTGTGTTCATATCCCCGTGTGTGGTGAGTATCCCATGTCGGGGCCCCACCTTAGCAACTGTACGGTATATACTCTTTGGCGCCATCGCTCTCACTCTTTAAGTCCCCCTTGTTCACATCTGGCAGCTGTCAATTTGCCTCCAACACTTTTCCTTTCAGTTTTCCTCATTATGTAGATAGGGGCAAAATTGTTTGGTGAATTGGAAAGCGTGGGGTTAAAATTTCACCTCACAACATAGCCTATGACGCTCTCAGGGTCCAGACTTGTGACTGTGCAAAATTTTGTGTCTGTAGCTGCGACGCCTCCAACACTTTTCCTTTCACTTTTTCCCCATTATGTAGATAGGGGCAAAATTGTTTGATGAATTGGAACGGGTGGGGTTAAAATTTCACCTCACAACATAGCCTATGACGCTCTCGGGGTCCAGACGTGTGACTGTGCAAAATTTTGTTGCTGTAGCTGCGACGCCTCCAACACTTTTCCTTTCACTTTTTTCCCCATTATGTAGATAGGGGCAAAATTGTTTGGTGAATTGGAAAGCGCGGGGTTAAAATTTCGCCTCACAATATAGCCTATGACGCTCTCGGGGTCCAGACGTGTGACTGTGCAAAATTTTGTGTCTGTAGCTGCGACGCTTCCAACACTTTTCCTTTCACTTTTTCCCCATTATGTAGATAGGGGCAAAATTGTTTGATGAATTGGAAAGTGCGGGGTTAAAATTTCACCTCACAACATAGCCTATGACGCTCTCGGGGTCCAGACGTGTGACTGTGCAAAATTTTGTTGCTGTAGCTGCGACGCCTCCAACACTTTTCCTTTCACTTTTTTCCCCATTATGTAGATAGGGGCAAAATTGTTTGGTGAATTGGAAAGCGCGGGGTTAAAATTTCGCCTCACAATATAGCCTATGACGCTCTCGGGGTCCAGACGTGTGACTGTGCAAAATTTTGTTGCTGTAGCTGCGACGCCTCCAACACTTTTCCTTTCACTTTTTTCCCCATTATGTAGATAGGGGCAAAATTGTTTGGTGAATTGGAAAGCGCGGGGTTAAAATTTCGCCTCACAACATAGCCTATGACGCTCTCGGGGTCCAGACGTGTGACTGTGCAAAATTTTGTGGCTGTAGCTGCGACGGTGCAGATGCCAATCCCGGACATACACACACACATACACACACACACACACACACATTCAGCTTTATATATTAGATATAGATATTGAATAGTTACATTTATTATTTGTGCAACGATTCTGAGAAATCTCTTATCTGGAAAAATAAATCCATTCTAGGAAATAATATTGGCAGCATATCTGTGTGAAAGACATGCAGCCGAGTCCATGAAACTTGCTTCTATTGTATAATTGGTTTTAGAGTAATAATTAACTTGAGCTTGGATGTTTATCACAAGTTGGATGGAATTTTAGTGTGGAATGGATTGATTTCTTCGATCAACCTTGTAACATTCTGTTTGATTCAGAAAGTGAAATGCTGGAAATAAATATACTGGTGCATATTATATATAAAAATATGCATGACCACTAGAAATATAATGTGCTAGGTTTGTGGCATAGGACAATAGCTGGAGCATTATGGCTTGTATTAAAGGCTAGAGAAAAGATGCTTGTGAACTGTGATGAATAGATGTAGAGACCTTTTTTTTTTTAAATCTCAGACAAAGGAATTAAAATGACAGCAAAGTATAATGTAACTTCGAAATCTGTTTCTGTCCAGCAGAAGAAAGATAAATGTGCATCTACTGTCTGACCACCAGCTTGTACTTACTTCAGATAAATTGCTCTTACAGTTGATTATTTGAGAAGGTTTCTGTTTTCTAACGCCAGCTTGCTGATAATTTTCTATGGTATAATTACTAATCTTACAAATGATGATGCCATGATCTCTAGCAGAATAACTTCACTTCAATGTTTCCTTTCTGAGCCTAGTTTATGACTCAATGATTCTACCACAATATGGACATTTTTCACATAATCAGTCCCAATCTTATCATTAAAGGGAATCTATCACCAGGTTTTCTGAAAAGTCATCTGAGATCATCATGATGTAGAAAAAGAGACCTTGATTCCAATGATGTGTCACTTAGTTTACCCAGTGCTGCAGTTCTGACACAATCAGAGTTGTTAGCTGCAGCATGCAGCAGAACTCTGAGAGATAGCCCCACCCACACCAGGCACTGTATGCACATTGTGTATAGACAGTGAGCTGATTATCACAGAAGGGGGCGGAGTCATTGCAGAGCTCACATGCTGATGTAGTTGCTGTAGTCCGAGCAGTGATAAGGTCCTGGTGATAAAACCTTCATTATAAGTAAATAACTGTACTTGGACTAGATATCATCTCCCCAGTAACCAAAATCCCACAATATCTGTCCGCTATTTCATCCTTCTCTGCTAGATTTCTAAAACGTAACAAGAACAAAACAGAATTCATCATCTTTCCCCCATCTCACTCGACTCACCCAACAAACCTATCCATTAAAGTAAATGGCTGCCCACTCTCCCAAGTCCCACAAGCTCGCTGCCTCGGTGTAATCCTTGACTCTGATCTCTCCAAACCACATTAGGCTACGTTCAGACTAGCGTTGTGCACCGCTGCGTCGGCGACGCAACACACAACGCACGCAAAAACGCGGCAAAACGCACGCAAAAACGCTGCGTTTTGCAACGCGTGCGTCTTTTTTGCCGAAAATCGGATGCAAGAAAAATGCAACTTGTTGCGTTTTCTTGGTCCGACGCTTGCGGCAAAAAAGACGTATGCGTCGCAAAACGCAACAAAGAAAAACGCATGCGTCCCCCATGTTAAACATAGGGGCGCATTACGCGTGCGTCGCCGCTGCGTCGCCCGACGCTAACCTGATGCACACTAGCACAACGCTAGTCTGAACGTAGCCTAACCAAGCCCCTTTCACTTCCTGCCGACTTCAACGCAAAAACATCTCCCGGATCCACACATTCCTCAACCTAGAATCTGCAAAAACCCCAGTCCATGCCTTCATCATCTCCTGCCTTGATTACTGCAACCTCCTGCTCTGTGGCCTCCCCTCTAACACTCTCGCACCCCTCCAATCTATGTTAAACTTTGCTGCCCGACTAATCCACCTGTCCCCCGCTATTCCCCGGCCTCTCCCCTCTGTCAATTCCTTCACTGGCTCCCCATTGCCCAGAGACTCCAGTTCAAAACCCTAACCATGACGTACAAAGCCATCCACAACCTGTCTCCTCCATACATCTGTGACCTCGTCTCCTGGTACTTTTCTGCACGCAACCTCCGATCCTCACAAGATCTCCTTCTCTACTCCCCTCTCTTCTTCCCACAATTGCATACAAGATTTCTCTCGCGCATCACCCCTACTCTGGAACCCTCTACCACAACACATCAGACTCTCGCCTACTGTGGAAACCTTCAAAAAGAACCTGAAGACCCACCTCTTCCGACAAGCCTACAACCTGCAGTAACCACCGATCGACCAAACCGCTGCATGACCAGCTCTATCCTCACCTACTATGTCCTCACCCATCCCTTGTAGATTGTGAGCCCTCGTGGGCAGGGTCCTCTCTCCTCCTGTACCAGTCGTAGCTTGTATTGATTAAGATTATTGTACCTGTTTTTATTATGTATACTCCTCCTCACATGTAAAGCACCATGGACTAAATGGAGCTATAATAATAAATAATAATAACACAGGGGAACAATTTGAAAAATTTTTCTCTGTTGAGTTAGGTTTTTGAGCTGATTTATACTAAAATTGGCATGCTGATTCCAAAAATGTAGTCAGTTTTTTTCTAGCACGTCAAGTTTTTCCTCCACAACTTACCTGCCAGAGAAGCACAATTGCACTGATATGTGTAATAAGACTTGTTATCTGATTACAATTCGACTCATATAGAGCTACGTGGCAACTTGTAAGAGTAGTCACAACTGAGACAGTGTGGTGAGAGGTGTGTGCAGCTCCCAACATGTCATAATTATCAATATCTTTACACAAAAAATTTATCATAGTAGGAATAAATAGGATTTGTGATAGCTTTTCTCTTTACATTGGGCGCTTAGTTGTAATGTATATATCTTTTATGATTTTTTTCTTTGTTAGTTTTCAAAGCTTGTAACTTTCCATCTCAGTGTTTTATTTACATATGTACATATTTCCTTTGTTTCAGATCATGTCTGCTCCTTCTTCCTCTCGTCGTAAATGCCTATTTGTACTATTTAAAAAAAAAAACAACACTTTTTAGGTACAGTAGTTTACATATTTTTGAGAAGACAAAAATCCTATAGTTCAAAAACTTGACGTGATAGAGAAAAACTGAGATCATTTCTGGATTCAGCATCCAAAAATTAGTTAAGAACAGTTGTCTGACCTAACTCCTAAAAATTGTGTTCCCCAGTGTAATAAGTGACACATTGCTGAATTCAGTGTTTTAATCCCTATTTCATGTTGTCTTCAGATTATATAGCAAAAACCTGTTGACAGATTTCCTCTAAGGGTATGTTCACACGTTCCTGATTTCCATCCTTTTTTTTTCAGGACTGTTTTTTAAAAAACTGCAGCTCTTGGCAGAAAACGCAGGTCCTTTTTTTGGTCCTTTTTTTGTCCTTTTTTGATGCGTTTTTTGATCCTTTTTTTGATCCTTTTTTTGATCCTTTTTTTATGCAGTTTTCTATGCAGTTAAAATGGCTGAAAATACCCTAACCCTAACCGTACCCCTACCCCTAACCCTACCCCTAACCCTACCCCTAACCCTACCCCTACCCCTAACCCTAACCCTACCCCTAACCCTACCCCTAACCCTACCCCTAACCCTAACCCTACCCCTACCCCTAACCCTACCCCTAACCCTACCCCTAACCCTACCCCTAACCCTAACCCTACCCCTAACCCTACCCCTAACCCTATTCTAACCTTAGTGGGAAAAAAAAAAAAATCTTAATTTTTTTTATTGTCCCTACCTATGGGGGTGACAAAGGGGGGGGTGTCATTTACTATTTTTTTTATTTTGATCACTGAGATAGGTTATATCTCAGCACGTGACCACAAGTATGCAAATTACATGCAAGCAGTCATGTGATTGCCCATTCATCAGCAGTGCCCTGGAATCATGACAGCTTGCGCACCGTGTGCTGTCACGTTTCATCAGCCTGCAATGACAGAAAGTGACTTCTTGAAGAAGCATTTTGCAATCATATTATTTGGCATTGTGTACTCATACTTGCATTTTTTCCCCTCTAAACACTTAATCTCTTTTCTATTAGGTGTATGACATCACATGAATAAAAACAAACTGGTTGAATCCTTCTAAGAGCTATCTAGGAACAGGAAGTCTCTTTTTTCCTGCATGAGTCATCATGTTCTTCCTCACTGCAAAGTCCCTGGCAGGAAGGAGGACCGGAGCAGCTGGATCAGGAGTTGACATGAGGAGATGGAGCTGGACTGCCAGGGACTTTGCAGTGATGTAAAATTGTAGTTCTAATGCTGACTCATGAAGGGAAAATAGACCACGTCTCTACCTGGAGCTTAGACTGTTTCATCTAGTCTGTTTTTAATCATGTGATGTCATAAACTTAATCGAAAAGAGAAGAATTAACTAGATAAAAGGGCAAAAGTAGCAATTGTAAGTAAATAGTGCAACACAAGATGATGACTAAAATACAGTGCCTTGCGAAAGTATTCACCCCCTTGCCATTTTTTCGCATTTTTCTACCTCACAACCTGGATTTTCACTGTTTTTTAAGGTTTGCATCAGTTCATGCAAAGAACATGCCTACAACTATGAAAATAGTGTTTTCTTGTGTTTGTTCAGCAAACAACAAATACAACAAAATAACTGAAAACTTCAACCCCAAGGTCAGTACTTTGTAGAGCCGCCGTTTGCAGCAATAACAGCTGTAAGTCGCTTTGGATAAGTCAGGGCATTTTATTTCTTTCAGCTATGTGAACATCATAGTGGGTTGAAAGTACACACCCTAAAAGCTTCAAGAAAAGAAATGCCCAGTTGAATGGTAAATAATTTACCAATTTAGGTGGCCAGCATTATTTTGGCACCCTACAGTATATCTACATTTTTATCTACATTCCTGCTACTATATGCAATCCTGTATAGGTTATAAGATCAAAAATTGTGGAAGATCCTTTTTAGGAATAAACAGATGTGGTGATGTGACTTCAGATTAATTATACATTCTAATGAAACCTTTATAATTAAATTACTCAACATTATAATGTTGTTCTTTGAGCTGATACTTTAGGAAATAAAGTTTGTAACTAAACAACAATTTTTGTGAACCTATTATATTTGTTATATGAGCTTAACCTTAGCTTGGTTATGAACAATGACGTCAGTTTCCTCTCCTTTTTGTACCAGGCTGTTACTGATATTTTGTTCATCGTAATATGTATTTGTATTTTGTAATTAACACATTTACAGCACCATGGAATAAATCGTGCTCTAAAATAGACAAAATAATAATATAATAATAATGTAGGGACACAGTCCCTAATTCAAGTGATGCGTCACTTACTGGGCTGCTTGCTGTACTTTTGATAACATTTTGGTTCTGCTGAATATTCTCTGAATGATGAGCTCTGTTAAACCCTGTCCATCACTGATGTACAATGTGCATAAGCAGGAAACTGCCAATCAGTGGTGAGGGTTAGGGTTCTACAGAGCTCATGATTATCGAGAACTGCATGAAAGCAAGTTACTAGTCCTTTGGTGATAATCACTTGCTTATAAAATAGTGATTTTATCAAAACTACAGCAAACATCCCAGTAACGGACACAACACTGGAATCAGAGTCTCTGTCTCTATATTATACTGTTCTTAGGTTTGGTGGCAATAATCTAGTGACAGGTTCCCTTTAAGCAGGGAGATATAAAAGAAAGCTAGATACATAGAAAGTCCTTCATTAACAATAGCGTCTATGCTGACATCCATAGTATTCTTCTATTTCCTATAAAAAAAAGGACTTATGGCAAAATGGACCCATCAGGCTGTGTTTGGATCCATTACAGAATGCATTTCTCAAATATGTTAAGCGTCAAATGATTTAAGCTGTAACTTCATTGTGAACAGAGACTTAAGGCCTCTTTCACACTTCCGTCTTTCAGCTTCCGTCGTAATCCGTCGTTTTTTGAGAATGCAGGATCCTGCATTTTCTCATAGACTTGTATTAGCGACGGATTGTGACGGATGGCCATCCGTTGCATCCGTCTTTCACTGGATCCTGCATAAAAAAAACGGTCCGTCGGGCAGAGAAAAAGTTCAGAGGAACTTTTTTTGGCACGTCGAAAAATCGGTCAGCGACGCATCCTGCGCTGCCTGTCACTGGCTACAATAGTAGCCTACGGGCGCAGGACGCTGACTGTGAAAAGTAGGAATCCAGCGACGGGTCCCGCCTTTTCAAAGAGAGCATGCGTGGAAGAATTTCCCGTCAGGGAAATTCTCTCTCGCTCGCTCTCTTCTCTTTCTCTTTTTAACTATTGATGCTGCCTATGCAGCATCAATAGTAACAAGATATAATGTTTAAAATAATAAAAAAATAACAAATCGCAGTATTCTCACCTACCGGAGTTCCCGCGCTGCGTCACTGATGTTCCCGGCAGCTAGCGTTACTTCCTAGTAATACATTGCGAAATCTCACGAGAAGTCGCGGTCTCACGAGACTGCGACTTCTCGCGAGATTTCGCAATGTGTTACTAGGAACGCTAGCTGCCGGGAGCATCGCTGCACGGGAACGCCGGTAGGTGAGAATACTGCAATTTTTTATTTTTTTAACCTGGTTTGTGTTGTGTATGCGGAAAACTGCTGCGAAGACGCATACACAACAGGTGCACATAGGCTTGATGGGTCCGTCAGAAAGACAGGCCCAGTGCACACGTTTTCCACAATCTGCACAGGATCCGTCATTTCAACATCTTGATGGATCCTGTGCAGATTTGGATGACGGAAGTGTGAAGCAAGCCTAATAGCTTCGAGCTCACATGGTCAAAACTTCCTCAACATATGTTATTATTTTGAAATAAAGTATATACTCTTATAAGCTAGCAATGGTTTTCTATTCAGTCCTGTGTAGACTAAATTAATGTTCCTGTTTAGTTTTTGTGCATGGAATATTAGATGACAATCCATAGTTTATATCAAACTTCTTTTTATACTTTGTATAAGCTGCTGTGATTTAAAATAAAAGAAGTAATTTATGCTTGAGAAACAACCATTTACCAAATGTGAGCATTCTGCATGTTCCTAAATGCCCGTCAATCTCTCAAACGCAGGTAATTAAATAGATTTATCACCAGACTGGTCTCTCAGCAACTTTCCCGTTCTCTGTAGTATTAGTTTTCTAAAACACAGATATTTGTGCTTTGTAGATGTAGAAAAATGGCTGTGTTTATATGTGGAAGCCCATCTGCATTAAATAAAATTTTACTACACTTCTGCTGTGCTGGATAATTTAGCTATAACATTTTATTTGGCTTCCTGGAAAACATTTTGTTTGCCAAATTGCTCAACAATCAGTTTGGCCTGAAGTTTTAGCATGCGCCTGTTAGTGCAAATACATTTATTCTGTATCTTTAATCTACTGTATTTTCATAAAATATACGTGTTGGGTCAATTTTAAATTTATCTCTGACTTTGAGCTAAATCTAAAAACAATTCCACAACCTTTGTCTATTGGTGCAATGTGCACTGGGGAAAGGGTAATAGGATTGCAATTATGCGCCAAACTAGATATGTACCGAGTATGATATGTCACTGTGTCCACCGCAAGACACCTCCTTGTCTTGCGGTGGACACCGTGACTTATGATACTCGGCACATATCTAGTTTGGTATACCTGACTGCAGGTCACTGACCACCTACCTTCTGGGCTACATTCTTAAGCTGATCTTTGGCTACTGTTTGTGTTCTACTCACACTAGCATCTAAAAATTAACCCTAGTACACTGATGAAGCTCTATCACGCCCGAAACGTTTGTAACTAATGGCTACTGTATGTATTAAGTTTTGATTTTTGCACCAAAAATCCCCGAGTGTGCCCGGTATTTGATACTTAACTATAAGGTTTGGGAACCTACTGTGTGGCACCTCCTAGTTTGGCTGTGCTAACATTTATTTTTACACATCTGGGGTAGGCACTGACAGCTTTGGGCCCCTGTGCCAGAAACATGTCTGGACTCCCCTCTTTTTATGGCAATACACATATATATGTATCTTACATAGTCTCCTTTATTATATATATTGCTGTCCCTTATTGCACAGTGCTGTCTCTTGTTCTATACAGCTGTGTCCCTTACATATCTGATTTTATAGAGCCCTGTCCTTATTATACAATACAGACCAAAGGTGTGGACACACCTTCTCATTTAAAGATTTTTCTGTAATTTCATGACTATGAAAAAACGTGGAATTATATACTTAACAAAAAAGTGTGCAACAACTAAAATTATGTCTTATATTCTATGTTCTTCAAAGTAGCCACGTTTTGCTTTGATGACTGCTTTGCACACTCTTGGCATTCTCTTGATGAGCTTCAAGAGGTAGTAGCACTATGAATATCTAGTGATGCCCTTTGGGCTCTGTAATGCCCCAACTGTTTTCCAAGACTTTGTAAACGATATCTTCTAGGATATGCTCTCCACCTTGGTCGTAGTCTATCTGGAGGATATTCTCATCTGCTCTCCAGATATTGACTCCCACCTTAGAGATGTTTGCAAAGTCTTCAACCTCTTACGAGCTAATTCCCTCTACGCCAAGTTGGAGAAATGTGTGCTTGAGCAGGAGTCATTACCTTTCCTGGGCTATATCATCTCAGCCCAGGGGTTGGCTATGGATCCTGCCAAACTACAGGCTGTGATGGACTGGCAAGAACCCCATTCTCTTAAAGCAGTGCAATGCTTTATGGGGTTCATTAACTATTATCGCCGGGTCATTCCTCATTTCTCAATTTTGGTAGCTCCCTTGGTAGCCCTCACCAAGAAGGGAGCAAATCCCAAGTTGTGGTCTGAGGAGGTCTCCAAGGCCTTCACTTCTATTTAGTCCCATTTGGCTAGCACTCCCATTCTACATCGCCCCGATGAAGATAAGCCATTTATAATGGAGGTGGATGCCTCTTCCATTGGTGCTGGAGTAGTCCTCTTTCAAAAGGATGCTCAAGGTCGGAAGCATCCTTGCTTCTTCTTTACCAAGACCTTCACACCAGCGGAGAGGAATTATTCCATCGGGGACAGGGAGTTGCTAGCAATGAAGTTGGCCTTCTCTGAGTGGAGACATCTTTTGGAGGGGGCTCGCTTTCCTTTCCAAGCATTCACAGACCACAAGAATTTGATTTACTACAGACTTTCCAGCAGTTAAATTCTCGCCAGGCCAGATGGTCCTTGTTCTTCTCCTGGTTCCATTTCACCTTCCATTTCCTTTCAGGGGAGAACATTCGTGCCAATGCTCTCTCTCACTCTGTTGTGAAATCTGAGGAGGAAGAGGAGCCTCGGCTTATTGTCCCTACTGAGAGTCTGAGAACTGTGGCTCTGGTTTCGGTAGAGCCTGTGCCTCCAGGCAAGACTTTTGTACCATCCAGTCTGCGTCCGGAGGTTCTTTCTTGGGCTCACTCGTCCAGGGTGGGTGGACATTTTGGGTCCAAAAGGACATCTGAGCTACTGGCGAGGACATACTGGTGGCCACATATGGCCCATGATGTCGCAGACTATGTTCGGGTATGTGTCTCCTGCGCCAAGAACAAGTCTCCTTGTCAACGGCCAGCTGGGTTGCTTTACCCACTGCCGGTGGCGGACAGGCCCTGGGAGATGGTCGGGATGAATTTTGTGGTGGGCTTACCCAAGTCTCGTAGCTGCATCATTATTTGGGTGATCACCGACCATTTTTTCAAAATGGTGCACTTGGTGCCTCTTCCACGGCTACCTTCTGCACGGGCACTGGCAGCGTTGTTTATCAAACATATCTTTCGCAAACACGGTATGCCGGACAAAATTGTCAGTGACCGGGGTCCCCAGTTTGCGTTTCGATTCTGGAGAGATCTTTATTGTCTACTCAGCATTGAGTTGAATCTCTCCTCAGCATATCATCCCAAGACTAATAGGTTGGTAGAGTGGGCCAACCAGACTCTGGTCACATATCAACATCATTTTGTTTCTGCCAGGCAGGATCACTAGGCATTCTTGGTGCTGTGGGCGGAGTTTGCGCTTAACTATGCCGTAGCTGACTCCACCGGTCAGGCTACATTCCTCCTTAATTTCATCCAGCATCCTCGTGTCCCTGTGCCCACGCCTGTGTCTTCCGCCGACTCTAGGGCGGCAGACTGGGCTGTGGAGGCATGGGACTTTTGGGACTGGACTCAGGATGCCATTCGGGCCTCCAAGGAGAGAATGAGGTCCTCTCCGATGCTCATCGGTGCCCCGCTCCGACCTTTGCTCCTGGTGACTTACTGTGGCTCTCCGCCCGTAACATCAGGCTGCGTGTTGAGTCCACTAAGTTTGCACCTTGCTACTTGGGTCCCTTCAAGGTCCTCGAACAAGGGTCTATCGTCTGGCCCTTCCTCCACGCCTAGGTATCACCGACACCTTTCATGTGTCCCTCTTGAAGCCTGTATACATTTCCCGGTTTTCCAAGTCATCTGCCGGGATATCGGGTTCGTCTACGGACAATTACGAGGTGAACGCTATTTTGGGGTGCAAGGTGGTACGTGGCATGAAATTTTATTTGGTGGACTGGAAGGGTTTTGGCTCAGAGGACAGGTCTTGGGAGCCTGCTGAGCACATTCAAGCTCTGCTGCACTTTGCGGCCGTCGAGCATAGCGAGGTCCAAGGAGGGGGGGCCCTAGGAGGGGGTTATGTTAGGGGTCGATTTCCTGCCTCTGCACAGGGGGAATCTCGAACCATCTCCGCTGCGGTCTCCCATTCTTCCCCAGCCACAGTGGAGCCTGCTCAGCGGAGACGTCAGTCCCAGCATCTGGCTCAGCCTGATATGGTGTGGATGATTACTGCTGCCTGTCCAGGCTCAGCCATTGTAGCCAGTACTGGTCAGCGGTGAGCAGACGTCTCTGGGACGAAGTTGTGCTTTTCCCCTTCTGAGCATGCCCAGGGTAAGACCTCTCATTGGACATTGGGGGTTACATGCTCAGGTAAAGAAGCAGCTCCCATTGGACCTCTAGGAACGTCCTGAAGTTGCTGCAGCTGCAAAAGGTTCGGATGGCTGCACGGCCATGTGCTAGTATTAACCTAAGTTATGAGCTCAGCGCCAGTGTGGTCAGGGTTCAGCTGAAATAAGCCCCTAGAATACCGGCACCTCCAGTGAGGAGTTTGTGTATGTGGATTCAGGGTTTGGCTGAAATAAGCCCCTAGAATACCGGCACCTCCGGTGAGGAGTTTTGTGTGTGCTATGCTGTCTGCATGACCACTGTCGGCTCTATTAGGTAGCTGTTCCTCTGTGAGGTTAACAGGGCACAGTGTTCTCTTTCTCAAGCGAATCTGTGAAGTAACAGAGTTCGCTTATACCACCATATAGTACTGTCTTTTATTAGCAGCAGGTTCTCTCCTGCATAGTGGACCCCGCGTTGCGAGCGCACCTGCTACTCAAAAAATATATATATATACTCGGTGCGTTCCGCCAACCGTAACACTATGTACTAAAGGACTGTGTTGTGAATGGAGCTATAAAACTCTACGAATCTGCATGCTGTCCAATATAAAAAATCTGGCATCACACAGACATATCACCCAAATGTGAGAATGCAGCCTAAGGGATTTTACAGATAACAATATCACTCCAAGTCACACAGTACAGATACAGAATAATATTTACTTCCGGGAACTTATTGCTAACGTCTCATCTCATTACAGTCAATTTCTGGTGTTTCTTCTCCACTTGGTTGGACCTTCTTGTTGACATCTCCCAGTCACAACTCATCTTGTCATGATGATCATTGCAGCCCTGAAAATAATAAGGTCATATATATTGTATACATACATGTATCTCCCCCTGAATACAGATATCTACTCCACCATTACTATACTATTAGCCACCCACCAATCAAAGTATAAAGTGATAAGCAGCACTGTGCCCTCCCATTTACTATAATCTCCACCCACTAAATATAAATTATTCAGTCTGTGACTCTCCCGAATTATCTATAAGACTATGTGAACATGCTACATTTTTGTTACACAAACGATGCAAGGTTTTACAGTACAAGCAAGTGAATGTACATGTGCAGGCATGTACTACGGAGAACAGAGAATGAACTTCAATCCAATATTGCAGCCAGCATGCAGCCAGCGGGTAAGGAAAGGGTGAATCAAACACCCGAAAACCCCGCCTCTATGGCTGAAAATTGTTCCTTCCAAATTCAGGTGACAGAGTCCCTTTAAGCAAGCAAACATGAAGACCACAGAGCTCTTCAAACAGGTCAGACATGGAGAAGAAAAGACTAGGGTTGGGTAATAAAGAATATCCTAAATTTTGAACATACTTTTGTACTATGAAAAAACATAAGAAAACATGATTGGAGTTCACCAAACTACATATTCACTGGTCATATGAAATTTGATCTTTTCTCCATTATGAAAGATGCTATATGTGGCACAAACCAACACTTCCCATAAATCCAAAAACAACATCCCAACAGTATAACATGGTGGTTGCAATATCATGCTATGGGGATGCTTTTCATTGATAAGAATTGCAAATACAAAGCCGGATTGAAGAACTGGTTTTAGTGAATGAAACCTCATTCATTTTTTTCTCTATTGTATTCCCAAATGTATAGCATTAACGTGAAGGCTTTGCTTTATACAGGTCCTTCTCAAAAAATTAGCATATAGTGTTAAATTTCATTATTTACCATAATGTAATGATTACAATTAAACTTTCATATATTATAGATTCATTATCCACCAACTGAAATTTGTCAGGTCTTTTATTGTTTTAATACTGATGATTTTGGCATACAACTCCTGATAACCCAAAAAACCTGTCTCAATAAATTAGCATATTTCACCCATCCAATCAAATAAAAGTGTTTTTTAATAACAAACAAAAAAACCAACAAATAATAATGTTCAGTTATGCACTCAATACTTGGTCGGGAATCCTTTGGCAGAAATGACTGCTTCAATGCGGTGTGGCATGGAGGCAATCAGCCTGTGACACTGCTGAGATGTTATGGAGGCCCAGGATGCTTCAATAGCGGCCTTAAGCTCATCCAGAGTGTTGGGTCTTGCGTCTCTCAACTTTCTCTTCACAATATCCCACAGATTCTCTATGGGGTTCAGGTCAGGAGAGTTGGCAGGCCAATTGAGCACAGTAATACCATGGTCAGTAAACCATTTACCAGTGGTTTTGGCACTGTGAGCAGGTGCCAGGTCGTGCTGAAAAATGAAATCTTCATCTCCATAAAGCATTTCAGCCGATGGAAGCATGAAGTGCTCCAAAATCTCCTGATAGCTAGCTGCATTGACCCTGCCCTTGATGAAACACAGTGGACCAACACCAGCAGCTGACATGGCACCCCACACCATCACTGACTGTGGGTACTTGACACTGGACTTCAGGCATTTTGGCATTTCCTTCTCCCCAGTCTTCCTCCAGACTCTGGCACCTTGATTTCCGAATGACATGCAAAATTTGCTTTCATCAGAAAAAAGTACTTGGGACCACTTAGCAACAGTCCAGTGCTGCTTCTCTGTAGCCCAGGTCAGGCGCCTCTGCCGCTGTTTATGGTTCAAAAGTGGCTTTACCTGGGGAATGCGGCACCTGTAGCCCATTTCCTGCACACGCCTGTGCACGGTGGCTCTGGATGTTTCCACACCAGACTCAGTCCACTGCTTCCTCAGGTTCCCCAAGGTCTGGAATCGGTCCTTCTCCACAATCTTCCTCAGGGTCCGGTCTCCTCTTCTCGTTGTACAGCGTTTTCTGCCACATTGTTTCCTTCCAACAGACTTACCATTGAGGTGCCTTGATACAGCACTCTGGGAACAGCCTATTTGTTGAGAAATTTCTTTCTGGGTCTTACCCTCTTGCTTGAGGGTGTCAATGATGGCCTTCTTGACATCTGTCAGGTCGCTAGTCTTACCCATGATGGGGGTTTTGAGTAATGAACCAGGCAGGGAGTTTATAAAAGCCTCAGGTATCTTTTGCATGTGTTTAGAGTTAATTAGTTGATTCAGAAGATTAGGGTAATAGGTCGTTTAGAGAACCTTTTCTTGATATGCTAATTTATTGAGACAGGTTTTTTGGGTTATCAGGAGTTGTATGCCAAAATCATCAGTATTAAAACAATAAAAGACCTGACAAATTTCAGTTGGTGGATAATGAATCTATAATATATGAAAGTTTAATTGTAATCATTACATTATGGTAAATAATGAAATTTAACACTATATGCTAATTTTTTGAGAAGGACCTGTAGTAGTAATAGTAAACATGCTGTGTCTACTCTCATTATACTGTGAATGAGAGGTTTATTTGCATATTTTTAGCTCTAGGGATTGAGGCTTAAATATCCATATTACTGGTTCCATTTAGTGCGGCATAGTCTATAATGCTCTAAGTGTTGATTATATTGACAAATCCTGACAAGGTGATGGGTGATTTGTCTATGTCAGCATTCTGCTTTCTGTTCTAAGCACCATGTGCATGTAAAACATTTAAAGCCTACAATACAAATATATGCAAACTAGCATAAAGAAGATAATATCATCACTATATGCAATGAAAGAACTTGAGCTTTTTATAAAAGCGAACAATTATTTAATGGTTTAAATAGAAAACATCTCCCCTGCCAATAGAATGTGTATTGAACAAAATACACCATAACTTCCTTGCAAACTATTGGCCAATAACAATTATTGAAGGACATAAAAATAAAAAAATATAGAAGTGCTTATATATTGGTTGTTACTGTTTGTTAACATCTAGCCACAAATTATAATTTTACTGTTGTCATTGATCATTTGCAATTAATATGTAAAAACATGCAACCCTCAAAAAAACACTAGCTAGTACAATATAGAAAAATGCCAATAGCCACTAAAGGGTCATTCCCATCATAAAAAAGTTGTAGTTTGATAACTAATACCAAGAACAGGGTTCTAAATTTCTTAAAGAATTAAGTAGTGGCTGCGTAGACATTTCATGGCTTCATTTTTTTTTCTTTGTGACTGTACATGAACAATACACAATAACACAATAACAATACATGAACTTTGTACTCATCTTCCTGACCAGCTCTATAGAGAATTAAAGAAACTTAGACATACTAATAAATTATGAATTAAATCAGTAGTCAATTTCACATTTTGTGTGTAAATCAGCTATTAAAGAAATGTTATAAGGTCAAATACCTAAGTAAAGTTCTGAGGGGATAACTCAACTAAACATTTTTCTAGCTATCATATTTCTGTCAAATTCATATATGTACCAAACAATTGGACCAATATCTTCCTATTTCATCATCATGTGGCAAGAAGGGATACCTGACTATAATAAATTTACTTTTTGTATTTAGATTTAAACTCAACTTGAGCAAAAATCTAAATATCTCATTGCCAATTTGTAGAATATTTTAAGACTCACTCATACTTTCCTATATGCAAATTGCCTCTTCTGAGAAAAAGAGGACTTAAACTCTATAGCGCCACCTGTTGGAAGTAGCGATCCTACAAATCACAATCAACTCTTTAACGAGTCGTGCAATATGACTTAGGATAAAAGCCAAATTAGTATCTCAATTCGCAGACACGGTGTTTCGGGCTGTTGGCCCTCGTCAGCGCGAAGCATAACAACTAATTTGGCTAGGTGAGAGGCTCTGGACTGGGGTCTAAGGGGTATCATTTCTCCATATGGAGAGTGACATACCATCTCTGGCTTGTCAAGGTAAGGAGGCTTATTCGCCGTGCAATGCTCCTCTGGGAAATATAATATGCAAATTGCCTCTTCTGAGAAAAAGAGGACTTAAACTCTATAGCGCTACTTGTTGGAAGTAGCGATCCTACAAGTCACAATCAACTTTTTAACGAGTCGTGCAATATGACTTAGGTTAAAAGCCAAATTAGTATCTCAATTCGCAGACACGGTGTTTCGGGCTGTTGGCCCTCGTCATTGCGAAGCATGAGAACTAATTTGGCTAGGTGAGAGGCTCTGAACTGGGGTCTAAGGGATATCGTTTCTCCTTATGGAGAGTGACATACCATCTCTGGCTTGTCAAGGTAAGGAGGCTTATTCGCCGTGCAATGCTCCTTTGGAAAATATAATATGCAAATTGCCTCTTCTGAGAAAAAGAGGACTTAAACTCTATAGCGACACCTGTTGGAAGTAGCGATCCTACAAGTCACAATCAACTCTTTAATGAGTCGTGCAATATGACTTAGGATAAAAGCCAAATTAGTATCTCAATTCGCAGACACGGTGTTTCGGGCTGTTGGCCCTCATCAGTGCGAAGCATGAGAACTAATTTGGCTAGGTGAGAGGCTCTGGACTAGGGTCTAAGGGGTATCGCTTCTCCTTATGGAGAGTGACATACCATCTCTGGCTTGTCAAGGTAAGGAGGCTTATTTGTCGTGCAATGCTCCTCTGGGAAATATAATATAATTACCCCAGTCCAGACATATTATATTTCCCAGAGGAGCATTGCACGGCGAATAAGCCTCCTTACCTTGACAAGCCAGAGATGGTATGTCACTCTCTATAAAGAGAAACGATACCCCTTAGACCCCAGTCCAGAGCCTCTCACCTAGCCAAATTAGTTCTCATGCTTCGCACTGACGAGGGCCAACAGCCTGAAACATTGTGTCTGCAAATTGAGATACTAATTTGGCTTTTATCCTAAGTCATATTGCACGACTCGTTAAAGAGTTGATTGTGACTTGTAGGATCGCTACTTCCAACAGGTGGCGCTATAGAGTTTAAGTCCTCTTTTTCTCAGAAGAGGCAATTTGCATATTATATTTCCCAGACGAGCATTGCACGGCGAATAAGCCTCCTTACCTTGACAAACCAGAGATGGTATGTCACTCTCTATAAGGAGAAACGATACCCCTTAGACCTCATACTGTCCTAGAAATTATTCTATCAAGCCACATGCTGGACTAATCTATATACATTACCATTTAACACAACATGTATATTCGAATTTTTGTAACATTTTGAACACTTTATTTTTAGAGAACACCCACAGAAAAGGCTGGAGAAAACTTTATGCAGATCTATAAAATTATGCTTTTTATGGTTGATGAGAACGTTTCACAAAAAATATGTTTAGCAGGTATGCTTCAGATAAAGTTAAATGTATATTGCTTATCCATCCATTCAGGAAGCCTAATGGGTGTTTTTAGAGATTAATGAATTTGTAGAAATTATATTTGTTAGATTCGCCCAAATTCCAGTTTGTTCAACAGCGGTATATTATACTCTGAGGTCTCTCCGGGCTCATTAATAACCAAAGGGGTTAAAAATATAAATAATGTTATACTCACCTCATCTCGTATCTGATCTAATGCTGGAGCTACCACCTGGTCCTCCATTTGCTTGCTTAATACCTTCAGCTCCAGCCTTCTCTTTCATTTTCAGTCTTCCTCAGTCTTTGGCAACTTCACTCCAGTGCCCACTAGGCCTCACACAATGTCATGACATCACTTAAGGGTTAGCAGGTAATGGATCGCGTCACTCCATAAATGAATTGGTGCGCAAGAAGGTTTTCAATCTGTAAGTCTAGATAGTCGGAAAAAAAAGTGCCACTCAGTGGTATGCAGTGAAATTACGGAATTATTTATTCATGTAATCCAAAAATATTCAGAGCAACTAACGTTTCGACCCTGAACTGGGAACTTCATCAGAATGGTGCAGATTGCTGTGGGGATTATGAATGGTTATTTGCAAGCAGTGCTATAATGAATGTTGCTTCCTTCACTAGATGTGTGTCATCACCATCTAAGGGCCTAAGTAGACCAAAGTAGACTAAAGTAGACCATTTAAGGGCCTGTCGGTGCTGGAGGGAAGAAGCAAGCCAGTGGAGGATGAGGTGAAGTGCCAGGACAGGTGAGGGATGAGGTGAGATGAGGTGAATGTAATAGTTTTTAACCCTTTCCCAGACCAAAAAAAATAAGCAACCTAAATGATGAGCAGCAGGTCTCCATTTTACTTTATTCAAGCATATCGAATTGCAGAAAATCCGGGTTCTGTAGAATGCAACTTTTATTTTTCCTAACCTTCCACACAATACATTAACTATATTATAATGCAGAAAGACATCTCGAAGAAGAAAACTGTAACTTGGCATCTAACACAGATCACACCATTTAGCATGCCAGGTTAGGCGTCAAATTACATTTTTCTGCATAAATATATGTTGTTACATTAAATGTGTATTATATTAAAAATTCTCCATCTGTAGGACAGCTGACCACACATAGTAGGGGCAATAGAGATCTAGCATTGTAAAAATAGCACTAAACATAAAAAAAATCCTATAAATATAGGTAGCAATTGCAGTGCACTGTTCAGTATATTGTTTTTATTATCTTGATTTTTCACTTCAGAACAACACGTATCCCTCCATTGGTCAAACAACCCTTCTTGTTCCTACAAAGGTTAATTTTTGCACATTGTCTTTGTGCTGTGCTGGAAGGATTGAAATAGCTGAAAAATGTATGACCATTCAGAAGTCTACAGTCAGAAACAAAATTCAAATAAATTGATTACTGTGTCACAGTCATTATTAAAAACTCTTTTGAAGCGTGACAGAAGCAGACTGGCTACATTATTATTCAAGTCACAGTCTAAACCTCCAGATGAAACTGCGAAGCCGCCATTTGTTGTACACGAGAAAAAAAAAAACAAACATCCACAGCCAGATGTTATCTAATAGTTAATGTCCGAGATGCAGAGCTCTGATTTTAATACGCAGGTAATTACTAGGATAATAACATATCAAACATCATCTCTAGTTTTGTTTTTTATGAAAGTAATAATTCTGATTGTTTATTCTAAGTATTGTTTTATCAGCAACTCTGTATAAACTGCATCGGGATGATACTGACACCACAATACTATATTCATAGGGGGGGATAAAAAGAAGACATACTGTGTAGGAGTCTATAGCATTACATGTTGTGTGTAAATTATGCAATATAGCATTACTGTAGCATTATTAATTTATTGATGAGGTCTGTTTTTCTATTTTCTTCTAAACACAGGGAATGAGTTAAATGCCAAGAGGAAGAAAGAGAGAGAAGAAAGGGAGGGAGAGAGGGAAAGAGAGAGAGAGTGGGAGAGAAAGACATAGGGAGAGAGAACGTTAAAGAGTAAGGAGGTATGTATTTATTTATGTCTGTAGAAATATATAATTGTATATCTAAATATACAGTATAGATAGATTGAGGTATATACTGTGTTCAGCATAAGTCAGTACACCTCCTTTGAAAAGTAAGATTTTAATCAATATCTCTCTGATCACAAGATCAATTTAAATTTTTTTGACAAGTTTCGAAGAACATTTTTTAACCTATAAACCACCTCCATGATTTTAAAGGCCATCTCTAAGTCTTCTAGGCACTGAATGAACAAGTTGGTGACATATTGCAACATGTATCTTTTTCCATTCTTCAGCAATGACTTCTTTTAGAGCCAGGATGCTGCATAGAGAGTGATGATCAGTGATGATCAGCTTGTCTCTTCAGAAATCCCCAAAGATGTTGGATTGGGTTCACACCAGGTTGCACACTTGGCCACTGAATCACTTTCACCCTGTTCATCTTCAGAAATGCAATGCCTGTTTTTGATCATTGTCATGGTGGGAAAGTGCACATCTACCAAGGGCATGAAGTGATGGTAGCATCTCTTTCAATATAGAGCAGTACATTTCTGAATTCATGATAATATTAACCACTTCAAAACCTATGATGCATAGGTATGTCATAGTTCACCTCCACCTCTTTGATACTGGCTCCAGCGCAAAGCCTGCATATTATCTCATGCATGGCAGCTGATTTCATCAGGTGATATCTGCCCCTAACAGCTGCAGGTGGAATCATGATCTACCGGTGGCTGATAGCATGTTAAATGCCACTGTCAATCTCTGTCAATGGCGTAACAAGAAATAAAATGAAAACACCAGAATTAGGTTTTTTAGGAATAAAATGTCAGCTCAGCGCTCAAAAACTAAGCCCTTAGCTACCCTCAGATCCCCAAAAATTGAGATGGTACAGGTTTCAGAAAATGGCGTTATTTATTTATTTTTATACAAACTTTGGATTTTTTTCATTATTTAAATAAAAAAGAGTATATCCATGTTTGGTATCTACAAAATTGTAATGACCTGGAGAATCATAATGGCAAATCGGTTTTAATATTTAGTGAACATGGTAAAAAAAAATTGTGAAATTGCACTTTTTTATGCAATTTCACCGCATTTGGAATTTTTTTTTCCAGTTTTCCAGTGCACTATATGGTAAATACAAGGGTGTTGTTCAAAAGTGCAACAAAAACAAAGCCATCGCATGGGCATATTGATGGAAAAATAAAAAAGTTATGGCATCCAAGGTGGTGAAGGAGGTTAATGAAATGTACCTCCATGACCCCAGGAGCACTAGTGCAGCACAACTGCTTCGGTTTTGCAATAATTCCACCCCTCTGCCCTGAGCTGACTGTGCGTGATTGACAGCTTAGTTGTCCAGTTTAGTACAGGGGTGTGCTAATCTGTCTGTGTTTTGATTGACAGCTCGGCTATCCAATCCGAGACTGGGAAGTGCTGAGCTCTCATCATGTTCTTTCAGTTTCCATAATTACTGAGCTGGCAGTCCCAGATACCTGTCAGATGTAGCTTCAGCTATTTGTGGTTGGTTTACACTGTGCCTTCTGATTTGCTCATTGCTCTATCACTGCATGATCTTGGACTTTGTTCTGACCATCCATCTGTTTAACCTCTTTGCTCTGATCCCCTATCCTGGTATTTTGACCTCGGATCGTTAACTGACAAAGAATTTGTCTCTTCCCCCTGTTTATGATGTACTTTCCCGACTATTGACCTTGAACTCATCGACTATGCCGACTCATGACTTGTCTTTGAGAAGTGACTTAGCATCACATTATGGCTGAATGATACTTTTTCTTTTTCCCTAGTGGGGAGCCTGTTCACACATCTGTGACCAGGCCCCAAATTTTATGCTAATAATGCAGGATCTGGCTAAGGAAAGCCAAAGTATGGAATCAATGCAATATCAGCTGCAGGGTCAGATGATTAGTTTGATGAAAACCCCTAATAGCTGTCCACTGCTACCATTACCGTTAGTACTGACAGTTAGTCTTTCATAAACCTGTAATTGCTCTCCCTGATAAATTTTCGGGAGAGAAAAAACAGTTTAGGATTTTCAGGGAAAGCTACAACTTAATTTTTATCCTGCGTCCCTGGTCAACAGGGGATGAATTCCAGTGGGTGGGAATAATCATGTTACTTGTGCAAGGGGGTCCTCAGACCGGGCAATATTCCTTGTACCCACAAGCCCCAGAATGGTCTTCTGTTGACACTTTTTTAATACTTTAGGTCTGATCTATGATGAACCTGACAGGATCCAGCTAAGGCAAAGATCATGAACCTGGCACAGTGGGGGACCGTACTGCTGAGAACTGCTGCACTGAGTTTCAGCAGTGGTCCACTGAAGTTTTGTGGAATGATGCAGCTCTCAGGTGCCAGTTGATTGGGAAGTGCAATTTGTCTTTAAATTCTGGAAAAGCGTTTTGTGGTAAACTCAGGGATTGATTTGTCATTTTCATCTGCTTACATCTCTGAAATAGTCAGACTGAGAGGACAAATCAATCTTTGGAACACATTTTTAGGTCAGCAGAAGAACTTGTCTTAGTTTTTGCCACTCACTGAGTTTGTATTTAACAATGGGGTAAAGGAGTCTACGGGAACCGCGTCATTTTTCTGCAATTAATTCTTTCACGCCCATTTTGGTGACTTTTCTAGAATTAGTTCTGAATGTCCTGGGGTAGTAGTAGTTGTTCAAAGACTTGGTAATTTTTAGAGGGAGGGTCAAAAGAATATTGGGGCTACTCAGATTCACCAAAAACAGAAGCCGGAAGAAGTAAAAAGAACATAATTCTGAAGTTTAAATTTTTTTTCTCATTACGCTGTTTATCGTTCGCGTTAATTCTTTTTTTATATTGATAGCTTGGGCGATCCTCAACATGGTAGTACCAAATATGTGTATATTTTTTTATTGTTTTATTTTGAATGGGGCAAAATGATCAGATCGCCTATGTGTAGTAGAAATGCTCACTGACCCCCAGCCACTGGGTGGTGCAAATAGTAGTCCAACAATGACAAGCATAGAAGTCTGCTGGTGACCTCTTGTTTGCATGCTGACCCATCTGTGACCTGTGATCATGTGACGAGGTCACCAATAGGCAGAATTAGTGACGCGCTTCCGGTAAGAGTGAGTTAAATGCCGCTGTCCTAAATTAACTAGTTAAAGGGAACCTGTCACCCAAAACATCGTATCTGAGATAAGCCCACCAGCATCAGGGGCTTATCTACAGCATTCATCAATTCAAAATTGAAGGCATACTGAACCAGCATGGCTACCACAGCATCTTGCAGTGGCATGCTATTCCATCTGGTTTGCGTTTAGTTGGACCATCATTTTTTTTCAACAGGACAATGACCCAAACACACCTCCAGGCTGTGTAAGGGCTATTTGACCAATAAGGAGAGTGATGGGGTGCTACGCCAGATGACCTGGCCTCCACAGTCACCAGACCTGAACCCAATCGAGATGGTTTGGGGTGAGCTGGACCGTAGAGTGAAGGCAAAGGGCCAACAAGTGCTAAGCATCTCTGGGAACTCCTTCAAGATTGTTGGAAGACCATTACCGGTGACTACCTCTTGAAGCTCATCAAGAGAATGCCAAGAGTGTGCAAAGCAGTCATCAAAGCAAAAGATGGCTACTTTGAAGAACTTAGAATATAAGACATAATTTCAGTTTCACACTTTTTTGTTAAGTATATAATTCCACATGTGTTAATTCATAGTTTTGATGACTTCCATGTGAATGTACAATTTTCATAGTCATGAAAATACAGAAAAATCTTTGAATGAGAAGGTGTGTCCAAACTTTTGGTCGGTATTGTATATTATATATATATATATATTTATATATATATATATATATATATATGGTAGTCCAAAAGTAGGTGGACAATATGTGCAATAGGGTTATGAAGGGGGAGATTTATAGCAACCAATCAGATTCCACTTTTCATTCTTCACAGACTCTTCGGAAAATGAAAGGTGGAATCTGATTGGTTGCTAAGGACAACTGAGTCAGTTTCACAGATCCAGTTTTCATAGATAAATCTCCCCCAAATCGGTTTTCTTTTCAGATTAATTCAGATAACCCATAATGGCAAATAATTTAAACGCAGTTGAAAGAAAATGGATTTAAAAAGAGTATTGGAAATCTCAAAATACTGAAACAGTTAGAGCAAATTGGGTTGAAACATTTGGTACTCAAGCCCCAAACCATTTACCGCATTTGTGAAAAATTAGATTCGACCCAAAGCAGCCTGTACAGAAAATAATAAACAACTTTTTGCTGAAACATTTGTTCAGAGTCCAAAAAAGTCCACCAGAAGAGTCTCTTTAGAATTGGGAATTTCACAAGCTTCCATCATGCGAATCCTGAAATCTATTGGGTGGAAAGCTTATCGTCCACGTCTAATTCATGGTTTATTGGAGGATGATCCAGACAGGCGGCTGCAATTTAGTGAGATTATGCTTAATGAAATTGAAAAACATCCAGAAATTTTAGATAACATTATGTGGAGTGATGAAGCTTCTTTCAAATTATCTGGCCATATTAACAGACATAATTGTATTTACTGGTATAATGAGAACATGCATTTAACATTAGAGCAACAACTAAATGAGCCTGGTGTCAAAGTTTGGGGTGGTATTTCAAGTTTTGGTGTTTTTGGGCCATTTTTTTTATGGAACAGTCACAGGAGATAAGTATCTTGAAATTCTAATGAATCAAGTTGTTCCCCAGCCTAATTCAAAATGACCTTTATTTCCAACAAGATGGGGCCCCTCCACATTATTAAATAGTAGTCCATGAGTATTTTGATGAAACATTTAAACATTTCCTAATAAATGGATTGGCCGAAGAGGCCCACTTGATTAGCCGGCACGTTCAACAGACTTGACCCCAATGGTTTTTTTTCTTTTGGGGAGTACTCAAGGACAAAGTTTATAGTCGAAAACCAAAAAGTGTCAGTGATTTGAAAAATTACATAAGAGATGCATTTCAAGAAATTAAATCCCAAAGAGACTTGTGCAAAAATGTTTGTCGAAGCATAAGAGTAAAAGCTCACCGACACAAAAGAGGACTTAAAAATCCTCCAAAAAATTGAAATATGTCACAGAGAAAAATGGAGAGATGTTTACCTGTTGAAGCCTGCAACCAATTGCACTGCAGGGTGCAGCGGACCCAATAAATAATGGCAAACACACAGGTGCACGAAATACTGATGAAACAACCACTTTCAATCCAGTGTTGGCTGTTTGGCATTAGTGCTCAAAAAGATAAGCGATAATAGGCTGCATGTTGCATTGTTCACACAGGCAATGCAGAGCATCTGGTTTACAGCCTATTACTAGCGCACATATATTCGGGCCACCCAGTGCTACAAAATGCATGCTGTGCGAACAGAGGCCAACAGTTTACAGAGCCATCTTGGTCCGACTGCACCCTGCAAGATAAAGTGCAAAAAAACACATATCAATGTATGTAAGGTATTAGTTTATATTGGGGCCTCAATATGTAAGCTGGCAACCCGCGTCAAGGGTCCTTACATTTTGTCAGTCCTAACGCTAAACATAGAATAAAAGATCACCGTATTCAGCTTATGTATTGAATCGCGCAGGGAGGGAGCTCCCCTGTGATCGCGTTGCTGTGAGGGTCTCTTACCTCCTCCTCCCTGCAGCAGTCCCGGATAAAAAATGGCCACGGGGCTGCATCCGGGTCCTGCAGGGAGGTGGCTTCACAGCGCCTGCTCAGAGCAGATGCCGGGAAGCCTCCAGGAGTGCACGTCAGATCGCTGATCTGACACAGTGCACAGCAAAGTGCTGTGGGCAATGTTATAGTGTAAAAAAAAATATTCACATGTGTAAAAAAAAATTCCTAAAAAAAAAAAATATATAAATATATATATATATATTGTTCCTATACATAAATTTCTTTATCTAAATAAAAAAACAATAAAAGTACACATATTTAGTATCACTGTGTCCGTAACGACCCGACCTATAAAACTGTCCCACTAGTTAACCCCTTCAGTGAGCACCGTAAAAAAAAAACGAGGCAAAAAACAACGCTTTATTATCATACCGCCAAACAAAAAGTGGATATAAATAACCATGGTACCACTAAAAACATGATCTTGTCCCGCAAAAAACGAGCTGCTATACAGCGACAGCAAAGAAAAAATAAAAAAGTTATAGTCCTCAGAATAAAGCGATGCAAAAATAATTATTTTTTCTATAAAATAGTTTTTATCGTATAAAAGCGCCAAAACATAAAAAAATGATATAAATGAGGTATCGGTGTAATCGTACTGACCCGAAGAATAAAACTGCTTTATCCATTTTACCAAACGCGGAACAGTATAAACGCCTCCCCCAATAGAAATTCATGAATAGCTGGTTTTTGGTCATTCTGCCTCACAAAAATCGGAATAAAAAGCAATAAAAAAATGTCACGTGCCCGAAAATGTTACTAATAAAAGTGTCAACTCGTCCCGCAAAAAACAAGACCTCACATGACTCTGTGGACCCAAATATGGAAAAATTATTGCTCTCAAAATGTGGTAATGCAAAAAATATTTTTTGCAATAAAAAACGTCTTTCAGTGTGTGACGGCTGCCAATCATAAAAATCCTCTAAAAAACCAACCTGCTATAAAAGTAAATCAAACCCCCCTTCATCACCCCCCTAGTTAGGGAAAAATTAAAAAATTAAAAAAATGTATTTATTTCCATTTTCCCATTAGGGTTAGGGCTAGGGTTTATTGTTAGGATTAGGGTTAGGGTTAGGGCTAGGGTTAGGGTTGTGGCTAGAGTTAATGCTACAGTTAGGTTTGGGGCTAAAGAAAGGGCTAGGGTTGGGGCTAAAGTTAGGGTTAGGGTTTGGAATACATTTACGGTTGAAAATAGGGTTGGGATTAGGGTTAGGGGTGTGTCAGGGTTAGGTGTGTGGTTAGGGTTACCGTTGGGATTAGGGTTAGGGGTGTGTTTGGATTAGGGTTTCAGTTATAATTGTGGGGTTTCCACTGTTTAGGCACATCAGGGGCTCTCCAAACGCGACATGGCATCCGATCTCAATTCCAGCCAATTCTGCGTTGAAAAAGTAAAACAGTGCTCCTTCCCTTCTGATCTCTCCCATGCACCAAAACAGGGGCTTACCTCAACATATGGGGTATCAGCGTACTCAGGACAACTTCTGGTGTCCAATTTCCCTTGTTACACTTGGGAAAATAAAAATTTGGGGGGGCTAAAAAACTATTTTTGTAGGAAATAAAATATTTTTAATTTTCGCGGCTCTGCGTTATAAACTGTAGTGAAACACTTGGGGGTTCAAAGTTCTCACAACACATCTAGATAAGTTCCTTGGGGGGTCTAGTTTCCAATATGGGGTCACTTGTGCGGGGTTTCTACTGTTTAGGTACATTAGAAGCTCTGCAAACGCAATGTGACGCCTGCAGACCATTCCATCTAAGTCTGCATTCCAAATGGCGCTCATTCCCTTCCGATCCCTCCTATGCACCCAAACGGTGGTTCCCCCCACATATGGGGTATCAGCATACTCAGGACAAATTGGACAACAACTTTTGGGGCCCAATTTCAACTGTTACCCTTGGAAAAATAGAAAACTGGGGGCTAAAAAATAATTTTTGTGGAAAAAAAAAGATTTTTTATTTTCACGGCTCTGCGTTATAAACTGTAGTGAAACACTTGGGGGTTCAAAGTTCTCAAAACACATCTAGATAAGTTCCTTTGGGGGGTCTACTTTCCAAAATGGTGTCACTTGTGGGGGGTTTCAATGTTTATGCACATCAGTGGCTCTCTAAATGCAACATGGCGTCTCATCTCAATTCCAGTCAATTTTGCGTTGAAAAGTCAAACGGTGCTCCTTCCCTGCCGAGCTCTGCCATGCGCCCAAACAGTGGTTTACCCCCATATATGGGATATCAGCGTACGCTGGACAAATTGTAAAACAACTTTTGGCATCCATTTTCTCCTGTTACCCTTTGTAAAATAAAACAAATTGGAGGTGAAGTAATTTTTTTGTGAAAAAAAGTTAAATGTTCATTTTTATTTAAACATTCCAAAAATTCCTGGGAAACACCTGAAGGGTTAATAAATTTCTTGAATGTGGTTTTGCGCACCATGAGGGGTGCAGTTTTTAGAATGGTGTCACACTTGGTTATTTTCTATCATATAGACCCCTCAAAATGACTTCAAATGAGATGTGGTCCCTAAAATAAAATGGTGTTGTAAAAATGAGAAATTGCTGGTCCACTTTTAACCCTTATAACTCCCTAACAAATATAAAAATTTGGTTCCAAAATTGTGCTGATGTAAAGTAAACATGTGGGAAATGTTACTTATTAAGTATTTTGTGTGACATATCTCTGTGATTTAATTGCATAAAAATTCAAAGTTGGAAAATTGCGAAATTTTCAAAATTTTTGCCAATTTTCCATTTTTTTCCACAGATAAACGCCGGTAATATCAAAGAAATTTTACCAATGTCATGAAGTACAATATGTTACGAGAAAACCTTGTCAGAATAACCGGGATCCGTTGAAGCGTTCCAGAGTTATAACCTCATAAAGTGACAGTGGTCAGAATTGTAAAAATTGGCTTTGTCATTAATGTGCAAACCACCCTTGGGGGTAAAGGGGTTAAGAACCAGTGTGGCTCAAATATGTCACCTATTCTTATTTTATAGTTCTCCCTTTTTTTCTCCACCATTTTTTATCCTCTTTCATGATGGATTTTTAAAGATTTTTTATTAAATATGAAGTTTTAATATAATTATTTGGGATTGCGTTTTTTTTGTTATTTTCTTCTTTGGAAAAGCCATTGTTTCTGATTTTGTACAAACTCCTTAATGTCCAGCTGAAAATTTCTTCATATCAAGTTGATTGCAGGGTTTGATGGCAGGTAATGCTCATATGCAAGCTAATATTGATCGCACATAATAACATAGCTGATGCTTTATAAAATAAAAGGGAACTGAAGTAATCACATATTCTCTACTGGAATAATAAAGTACAGTGCTCTTACTGATGCATAAGCAGTGCTTTCGCTTTTTTGCGTTTCTATGGAAACATGTGACATCATAATAATTGATTGTATCAGATGGAGGCTAAGGTAAAGCATGATCTAAGTCTTCTCTGCAACATTCAGCACAAGTGCAAATAAATAACCACATAAGGCAAAATGGTGATGGAGAGGAAGAAAATACTGAACAATTACTTAATTTCTTCTTGCCTCTTTATGGATTACGTGACTGTCCTCAGGAACTGATATTATTAGTTGTCAGTTTTACATTGATTCCTTATCAATTTGTGACAACTGCAAATTTCTCAACATGTATCGGTAAAACAGAAAGACAGTATGCAGTAAATACATTGCACTTCTGCTTCGACATCTGATTCACCAATTCATGGCAATTTCACATTTTCAATGAATGTTGTCTTTAAATTCAACTCTTTCACATTACAAGAAATAATTCTTGATTTCTTCTCTTATAAAGGATAATTTTTATTAATTCTTAGGGCTATATAATAACATGGAACCCACTTTTTTCTGCTTGTAATTCTTAGTTTGGCCACCTCACTACATTCCAGTTGCAATTTATATTGTGGCCAATTAACAAACTCTTTATTTCTTCCCACATATTTCATATTTTAGCCAAGTCATCATCCTTACATTCCATATGTTATATTCATTACCTCTTTGTTTAGCTATTTGTGTGCAGATGTTTCATTTTGAAGGTAATAATTAGTGTATCTTGCCAGTGCTCGCTACTCGAGTTTGTATCGGGTGCTCGGGTATGTACCAAGTTTTGTAGGTGCTCGTGCGACATACTTGAGTCTCCACCCAGCATGTTTTGCGGCTGTTAGACAGCCAAAAAAAGTGCGGGGATTCCTTGCCATACACAGGCAATCCACACAATTTTTTGGGTGTCCAGCAGCCACGAAACATATGGGGCAGGGACTTGTTCAGGTTGCCCGAGCACCTGCGATGCTTACCCGAGTACCCATTGCAAACTCAAGTAGCGAGCACTTGCGCTCAAAAATAATGTTAACCCCTTCACCCCAAAGCCTGTTTTCACCTAAGTGACAGGGCCAATTTTTACAATTCTGACCACTGTCACTTTATGAGGTCATAACTCTGAAACGCTTCAACGGATCCTGGTGATTCTGACACTGTTTTCTCGTGACATATTGTACTTCATGATAGTGGTAAAACTTCTTCGATATGACTTGCATTTATTTGTGAAAAAAACAAAAATTTGTCGGAAATTATGAAAATTTAGCAATTTTCAAACTCTTAGTTTTTATGCCCTTAAATTAGAGAGTTATATCACATAATATAGTTAATAAACAACATTTCCCACATGTCTGCTTTACATCAGCACAATTTTGGAAACATAATTTTTTTTTGTTAGGGAGTTATAAGGGTTAAAAGTTGACCAGCGATTTGTCATTTTTGCAACAAAATTTGCAAAACCATTTTTTTTTACGGACCACCTCACTCTTGAAGTGACTTTGAGGGGTCTATATGACAGAAAATGCCCAAAAGTTACAACATTCTAAAAACTGCACCCCTCAAGGTACTCAAAACCACATTCAAAAAGTTTATTAACCCTTCAGGTGCTTCACAGGAATTTTTTGAATGTTTAAAAAAATTGAACATTTAACTTTTTTTCACAAAATTTTTACTTCAGGTTCAATTTGTTTCATTTTACCAAGGGTAACAGGAGAAATTGGACCACAAAAGTCGTTGTACAATTTGTCCTGAGTACGCCGATACCCCATATGTGGGGGTAAACCACTGTTTGGGCACATGGCAGAGCTCGGAAGGGAAGGAGCGCCATTTGACTTTTCAATGCAAGATTTGCTGGAATTGAGAACGGAGCCGATGTCACGATTGGAGAGCCCCTGACGTGCCTAAACAGTGGAAACCCCCACAAGTGACACCATTTTGGAAAGTAGACCCCCTAAGGAACTAATCTAGATGTGTGGTGAGCACTTTGAACCTCCAAGTGCTTCACAGAAGTTTATAATGTAGAGCCGTAAAAAAATTTCATATTAATTTTTACAAAAAATGATCTTTTTGCCCCAAATTTTTTATTTTTCCAAGGGTAACAGGATAAATTGGACCACAAAAGTTGTTGAGCAATTTGTCCTGAGTACGCTGATACTTCATATATGGGGATAAACCACTGTTTGAGCGCATGGCAGAGCTCGGAAGGGAAGGAGTGCCATTTGACTTTTCAATGCAAAATTGGCTGGAATTGAGATCGGACGCCATGTCGCATTTGGAGAGCCCCTGACGTGCCTTAACAGTGGAAACCCCCCACAAGTGACCCCATTTTGGAAAGAAGATCCCCTAAGGAACTTATCTAGATGTGTGGTGAGCACTTTTAACCCCCAATTGTTTCACTAAAGTTTAGAATGTAGCATTGTGAAAATTAAAAAATCATTTTTTCTTTCCACAAAATGATGTTTTAGCCCGCAATTTTTTTCCCCAAGGGTAACAGGAGAAATTGGACCACAAATGTTATTGTCCAATTTGTCCTGAGTACGCTGATACCCCATATGTGTGGGGGGGGGGAACCACCGTTTGAGTGCATGGCAGAGCTCGGAAGGGAAGGAGCACCGTTTGAAATGCAGACTTAGATGGAATGGTCTGCAGGTGTCATGTTGCATTTGCAGAGCCCCTGATGTACCTAAACAGTAGAAACCCACCACGAGTGACCCCATATTGGAAACTAGACCCCCCAAGGAACTTATCTAGATGTGTTGTGAGAGCTTTGAACCAACAAGTGTTTCACTACAGTTTATAACGCAGAGCCGTGAAAATAAAAAATATTTTTTTTCCACGAAAATGATATTTTAGCCCCCACGTTTTTATTTTCCCAAGGGTAACAGGACAAATTAGACCCCAAAAGTTGTTGTCCAACTTGTCCTGAGAACGCTGATACCCCATATGTTGGTGGGAACCACTGTTTGGGTGCACGGCAGAGCTCGGAAGGGAAGGAGCGCCATTTGAAATGCAGACTTAGATGGATTGGTCTGCAGGCGTCATGTTGCATTTGCAGAGCCCCTGATGTACCTAAACAGTAGAACCCCCCCACAAGTGACCCCATATTGGAAATTAAACCCCCCAAGGAACTTATCTAGATGTGTTGTGAGAGCTTTGAACCAACAAGTGTTTCACTACAGTTTATAACGCAGAGCCGTGAAAATAAAAAATATTTTTTTTCCACGAAAATGATATTTTATCCCCTATGTTTTTATTTTCCCAAGGGTAACAGGACAAATTGGACCCCAAAAGTTGTTGTCCAACTTGTCCTGAGAACGCTGATACCCCATATGTTGGGGGGAACCACTGTTTGGGCACACAGGAGAACTCGGAAGGGAAGGAGCGCCATTTGAAATGCAGACTTAGATGGATTGGTCTGCAGGTGTCATGTTGCATTTGCAGAGCCCCTGATGTACCTAAACAGTAGAAACCCACCACGAGTGACCCCATATTGGAAACTAGACCCCCCAAGGAACTTATCTAGATGTGTTGTGAGAGCTTTGAACCAACAAGTGTTTCACTACAGTTTATAACGCAGAGCCGTGAAAATAAAAAATATTTTTTTTCCACGAAAATGATATTTTAGCCCCCACGTTTTTATTTTGCCAAGGGTAACAGGACAAATTAGACCCCAAAAGTTGTTGTCCAACTTGTCCTGAGAACGCTGATACCCCATATGTTGGTGGGAACCACTGTTTGGGTGCACGGCAGAGCTCGGAAGGGAAGGAGCGCCATTTGAAATGCAGACTTAGATGGATTGGTCTGCAGGCGTCATGTTGCATTTGCAGAGCCCCTGATGTACCTAAACAGTAGAAACCCCCCACAAGTGACCCCATATTGGAAATTAAACCCCCCAAGGAACTTATCTAGATGTGTTGTGAGAGCTTTGAACCAACAAGTGTTTCACTACAGTTTATAACGCAGAGCCGTGAAAATAAAAAATATTTTTTTTCCACGAAAATGATATTTTATCCCCTATGTTTTTATTTTCCCAAGGGTAACAGGACAAATTGGACCCCAAAAGTTGTTGTCCAACTTGTCCTGAGAACGCTGATACCCCATATGTTGGGGGGAACCACTGTTTGGGCACACAGGAGAACTCGGAAGGGAAGGAGCACTGTTTTACTTTTTCAAAGCAGAATTGGCTGGAATTGAGATCGGACGCCATGTCGCGTTTGGAGAGCCCCTGATGTGCCTAAACAGTGGAAACCCCCAATTCTAACTGAAACCCTAACCCCAACCCTAGCCCCAACCCCAACCCCAACCCTAACCCTAGCCCTAACCCTAGCCCTAACCCTAGTCCTAACCCTAGCCCTAACCCTAGCCCTAACCCTAACCCTAATGGGAAAATGGAAATAAATACATTTTTTTACATTTTATTATTTTTCCCTAACTAAGGGGGTGATGAAGGAGGGTTTGATTTACTTTTATAGCTTTTTTTGGCGGATTTTTAGGGTTGGCAGCTGTCACACACTAAAAGACACTTTTTATTGCAAAAAATAGTTTTTGCATCATATCCATATTTTGGCCCACAGAGTCATGTGAGACCTTGTTTTTTGCGGGACGAGTTGACGTTTTTATTGGTAACATTTTCGGACAGATGACATTTTTTGATCGCTTTTTATTCCGATTTTTGGGAGGCAGAATGAACAAAAACCAGCAATTCCTGAATTTCTTTTAGGGGGGGCGTTTATACCGTTCCACGTGTGGTAAAATGGATAAAGCAGTTTTATTCTTCAGGTCAGTACGATTACAGCGATACCTCATTTATGTAATTTTTTTAATGTTTTGGCTCTTTTACACAATAAAATCTATTTTATATAAAAAAATAATTGTTTTTGCATCGCTTTATTCTGAGAGCTATAACTTTTTTATTTTTCTGCTGATGATGCTGCATGGCGGCTTTTTTTTTATGGGACAAGATGACGTTTTCACGGTACCATGGTTATTTATATCCGTTGTTTTGATCGCGTGCTATTCCACTTTTTGTTCGCCTGTATGATAATAAAGCAATGTTTTTTGCCTTGTTTTTTTTTTTTTTTGCGGTGTTCACTGAAGGGGTTAACTAGTGGGATGGTTTTATAGAGCGGGTCGTTACGGACGTGGTGATACCAAATATGTGTACTTTTATTGTTTTTTTTAATTTACATAAATAAATGGATTTACTGGGAAATGTTTTTTTTTTTTTTTAATTTGGGGATTTTTTTTTTTTTTTACTTTCTACCATTGTCCCAGGGTGGGACATCACTGTATTAGATCAGATCGTTGATCTGACACTGTGCATAGCACTCTGTCAGGTCAACGATCTGACAGGCAGTTTAGCTGGCTTTCCGGCGCCTGCTCTCAGCAACTCTCAGCAGGCGCCTGCTAGCCAGGTCATTTCATGACCCGGAAGGAGTCCGGCGGCCATCTTGGATCTGGGGACTTCTTTCGGGTCACCGGAGCAACGCGATCTCATTGCGTTGCTCCGGTGGGAGAGCGCAGGGAGCCCCCGTCCCTGCGCGATCCCCCTCTATGCCGCTGTCACTACTGACAGCGGCATCAGAGGGGTTAAATGCCCGCGATCGGCGATAGCGCCGATCGTGGGCATTGCTGCGGGGTGTCAGCTGTCATATACAGCTGACACCCACACCCGATCACCGCGGCGCTCAGCGCGAGACCGCGGTGATCGGTGCGCCGTACTAGTACTGCTGCTGGCACAAATGCAGTGCCGGCAGCGCAGTACTAGTATGGCGCATGGCGCGAAGGGGTTAATATAGCAAGAACAATATGCAGGCCCTATGAAACCTGACATTTTTTTAATAGTGTCTACTAGAGTTGAGCGACCTTGACCTTTTTAGAGTCGAGCCGGGTTTCGCGAAACCCGACTATCTCAAAAGTCGGGTCGAGTGAAATCGGCCGATTATGGCGAAAAGTCGGGATCGACCGAAACACGAAACCCAATGCAAGTCAATGGGGCAGCATAGTCGGCAGTGAGTGGGGGCCAGGAAAACACCTAGAGTGCCCATTTTAATGTCAAAACCATCCATTCTTCTTAATGAAGCTTGTCAAGCGTAATTTACCTTATAATAATTGGAAGGCATTTGAAATTGGGGGTCATTTGGCTAAAGTTGTGTGGGGTAGGGCTGGTTCAAGTAATTAGTGGGCCCAGGAAATCTGGACCACGTCACGGCAGTGGAGCAGGGAGAGGTAAGTATTTCAACTTTGCAAGTGCTGTGATCCTGAGCAAGCAGGGGGGGCCCACTTGTTGGCATTGGCACTGGCACAGGGCCCCTCAAAGTACAGCGGTGTGTTTGCACGGCGGGGGCGCCTCCCACCGGCAGCAACACTTTTGCGTACTATGAGAGGCCCTGTGCCAGTGACGTCGCCAACTAGTATTCCTCCCCCCACCTGATGAAGGAACCTGCACTTTCATCTGCACCTTCCTCTTTGTCCCCGTGTAAGGTGGTATGGTATGCGGGAAGAGCAACCTGACTTTCAGCAGGGTCACAATGTTGTTGTGTAGCATGCACGGGGAATGTTGCGTTATGGGTCAATGTACCAGCAGACTCATCTATCACTGGCTGGGCAATGGGCACGATGAAGTGGAAACACAGATATAGGCCCAAAGAATAAAGTGGGCTAAATGCAGTTCAAAATTGGTAACACAGGAATAACCAGGGGGCATTGCAGTGGAGGACAACTGGAATGAGAGGCTGACACAGAGAGTAGGGCCAAATCAGTAAGTAGTCGAAATGCAGTTCAAAATTGGCAACCGTAGTAAACAGGCGGCACAGCTTTGTTCAGTGGAGGAGAACAGCAAGGATTGGCAGACACCGATAGTAGGCCCCAACCCAACTAGTAGGCCAAATGCAGTCTAACATTAACAACTACTTAACGAGAGCCTGAAAATGGAATTTCAGGACAGGAAACCAGGAGAACAGCAAGGAGTGGCAGACACCGAGAGTAGGCCCCAAACCAACTAGTACGCCAAATGCAGTTGTTCCATTTAACCACAATTTAATGAGAGCCTGAAGATAGAAGCTCAGGAAAGGCAACCTGGGGAACACCTTGGAGTGTAACACACCATCTCTCTCCACCCCATACCCATTTTGTAGGCCTAATGCAGTGTACTTTTCTACAACTACTAAACGAGAGTCGGAAGACCGAAGCAATGGCAAGGAAACCTGGGGAACACCTTGGAGTGTAACACACCATCTCTCTCCACCCCATACCCAATTTGTAGGCCTAATGCAGTGTAGTTTCCAAGAACTACTAAACGAGAGCCGGAAGATCGAAGCTCAGGAAAGGCAACCTGGGGAACACCTTGGAGTGTAACACACCCTCTCTCTACACCCCATACCCAATTTGAAGGCCTAATGCAGTGTAGTTTCCAAGAACTACTAAACGAGAGCCGGAAGATCGAAGCTCAGGAAAGGCAACCTGGGGAACACCTTGGAGTGTAACACACCCTCTCTCTACACCCCATACCCAATTTGAAGGCCTAATGCAGCGTAGTTTCCAACAACTACTAAACGAGAGCCGGAAGATCGAAGCTCAGGAAAGGCAACCTGGGGAACACCTTGGAGTGTAACAAACCCTCTCTCTACACCCCATACCCAATTTGTAGGCCTAATGCAGCGTAGTTTCCGACAACTACTAAACGAGAGCATGAAGATCGAAGCTCAGGAAAGGCAACCTGGGGAACACCTTGGAGTGTAACACACCCTCTCTCTACACCCCATACCCAATTTGAAGGCCTAATGCAGTGTAGTTTCCAAGAACTACTAAACGAGAGCCGGAAGATCGAAGCTCAGGAAAGGCAACCTGGGGAACACCTTGGAGTGGAACACACCATCTCTCTACACCCCATACCCAATTTGAAGGCCTAATGCAGCGTAGTTTCCAACAACTACTAAACGAGAGCCGGAAGATCGAAGCTCAGGAAAGGCAACCTGGGGAACACCTTGGAGTGTAACACAACGTCTCTCTACACCACGGAAGGGCTGATTCTTAGGAAGGAAGGCTGTTGGAAATAAGCATTGCGCGTCCGAGGGTGATTATATTCTTATTAGGTATATACTCACCCTCGGACGCGCCCTGCTTCTTTATTTGGAATGAATGTTTATTTGCAATGTGGTGTTGACTTTCTCTATTATTTTGGTAATTAATGATTTTATTATTTTCATTGTTTTGCATCTTCTCGGCAATAATATAAAGAAGACGCGACAGGACAACACTCGGTGGATGCCATATCTGTGTTTTCAATTTAAAAAACCTTTCAGTTAACTGCTTGCAGGAGAAAGTAATTGTAGCTGGTGGCCATTTTTAGTACTGTACCAGATTTTAGTTGTGTGTTTGTTTTTAATGTTAAAATGTCTGCATTTGATATCTCACCAGTATTTTCTTTTTTATAAGCAAAATACTTTTTTTTTTATTTTATGATGTTGGTTCAAGGGGTACACGGGCAGCAGTAGACAGGTCAGTGGAGGCCTAGTGGAAGGAGGGACCGCAGACAGGCTTCGAAGCCCTAACATAATAAATTGGGCTGCCTGTAGGCAATTTAAAATTGGTTCCAGGGGAACACGGGCAGCAGTAGACAGGTCAGTGGAGGCCTAGAGGAAGGAGGGACCGCAGATGCGCCAATGTTTCCCCCATACCAAATTTGTAGGCCTAATGCAGTGTAGTTTCCAACAACTACTAAACGAGAGCCGGAATATCGAAGCTCAGGAAAGGCAACCTGGGGAACACCTTGGAGTGTAACACACCCTCTCTCTACACCCCATACCCAATTTGAAGGCCTAATGCAGTGTAGTTTCCAAGAACTACTAAACGAGAGCCGGAAGATCGAAGCTCAGGAAAGGCAACCTGGGGAACACCTTGGAGTGTAACACACCCTCTCTCTACACCCCATACCCAATTTGAAGGCCTAATGCAGCGTAGTTTCCAACAACTACTAAACGAGAGCCGGAAGATCGAAGCTCAGGAAAGGCAACCTGGGGAACACCTTGGAGTGTAACAAACCCTCTCTCTACACCCCATACCCAATTTGTAGGCCTAATGCAGCGTAGTTTCCGACAACTACTAAACGAGAGCATGAAGATCGAAGCTCAGGAAAGGCAACCTGGGGAACACCTTGGAGTGTAACACACCCTCTCTCTACACCCCATACCCAATTTGAAGGCCTAATGCAGTGTAGTTTCCAAGAACTACTAAACGAGAGCCGGAAGATCGAAGCTCAGGAAAGGCAACCTGGGGAACACCTTGGAGTGTAACACACCCTCTCTCTACACCCCATACCCAATTTGAAGGCCTAATGCAGCGTAGTTTCCAACAACTACTAAACGAGAGCCGGAAGATCGAAGCTCAGGAAAGGCAACCTGGGGAACACCTTGGAGTGTAACACACCCTCTCTCTACACCCCATACCCAATTTGAAGGCCTAATGCAGTGTAGTTTCCAAGAACTACTAAACGAGAGCCGGAAGATCGAAGCTCAGGAAAGACAACCTGGGGAACACCTTGAAGTGTAACACAACGTCTCTCTACACCACGGAAGGGCTGATTCTTAGGAAGGAAGGCTGTTGGAAATAAGCATTGCGCGTCCGAGGGTGATTATATTCTTATTAGGTATATACTCACCCTCGGACGCGCCCTGCTTCTTTATTTGGAATGAATGTTTATTTGCAATGTGGTGTTGACTTTCTCTATTATTTTGGTAATTAATGATTTTATTATTTTCATTGTTTTGCATCTTCTCGGCAATAATATAAAGAAGACGCGACAGGACAACACTCGGTGGATGCCATATCTGTGTTTTCAATTTAAAAAACCTTTCAGTTAAATACTTGCAGGATAAAGTAATTGTAGCTGGTGGCCATTTTTAGTACTGTACCAGATTTTAGTTGTGTGTTTGTTTTTAATGTTAAAATGTCTGCATTTGATATCTCACCAGTATTTTCTTTTTTATAAGCAAAATACTTTTTATTTTATTTTATGATGTTGGTTCAAGGGGTACACGGGCAGCAGTAGACAGGTCAGTGGAGGCCTAGTGGAAGGAGGGACCGCAGACAGGCTTCGAAGGCCTAACATAATAAAATTGGCTGGCTGTAGGCAATTTAAAATTGGTTCCAGGGGAACACGGGCAGCAGTAGACAGGTCAGTGGAGGCCTAGTGGAAGGAGGGACCGCAGACAGGCTTCGAAGGCCTAACATAATAAAATGGGCTGGCTGTAGGCAATTTAAAATTGGTTCCAGGGGAACACGGGCAGCAGTAGACAGGTAAGTGGAGGCCTAGTGGAAGGAGGGACCGCAGACAGGCTTCGAAGGCCTAACATAATAAATTGGGCTGCCTGTAGGCAATTTAAAATTGGTTCCAGGGGAACACGGGCAGCAGTAGACAGGTCAGTGGAGGCCTAGAGGAAGGAGGGACCGCAGATGCGCCAATGTTTCCCCCATACCAAATTTGTAGGCCTAATGCAGTGTAGTTTCCAACAACTACTAAACGAGAGCCGGAATATCGAAGCTCAGGAAAGGCAACCTGGGGAACACCTTGGAGTGTAACACACCCTCTCTCTACACCCCATACCCAATTTGAAGGCCTAATGCAGTGTAGTTTCCAAGAACTACTAAACGAGAGCCGGAAGATCGAAGCTCAGGAAAGGCAACCTGGGGAACACCTTGGAGTGTAACACACCCTCTCTCTACACCCCATACCCAATTTGAAGGCCTAATGCAGCGTAGTTTCCAACAACTACTAAACGAGAGCCGGAAGATCGAAGCTCAGGAAAGGCAACCTGGGGAACACCTTGGAGTGTAACAAACCCTCTCTCTACACCCCATACCCAATTTGTAGGCCTAATGCAGCGTAGTTTCCGACAACTACTAAACGAGAGCATGAAGATCGAAGCTCAGGAAAGGCAACCTGGGGAACACCTTGGAGTGTAACACACCCTCTCTCTACACCCCATACCCAATTTGAAGGCCTAATGCAGTGTAGTTTCCAAGAACTACTAAACGAGAGCCGGAAGATCGAAGCTCAGGAAAGGCAACCTGGGGAACACCTTGGAGTGGAACACACCATCTCTCTACACCCCATACCCAATTTGAAGGCCTAATGCAGCGTAGTTTCCAACAACTACTAAACGAGAGCCGGAAGATCGAAGCTCAGGAAAGGCAACCTGGGGAACACCTTGGAGTGTAACACAACGTCTCTCTACACCACGGAAGGGCTGATTCTTAGGAAGGAAGGCTGTTGGAAATAAGCATTGCGCGTCCGAGGGTGATTATATTCTTATTAGGTATATACTCACCCTCGGACGCGCCCTGCTTCTTTATTTGGAATGAATGTTTATTTGCAATGTGGTGTTGACTTTCTCTATTATTTTGGTAATTAATGATTTTATTATTTTCATTGTTTTGCATCTTCTCGGCAATAATATAAAGAAGACGCGACAGGACAACACTCGGTGGATGCCATATCTGTGTTTTCAATTTAAAAAACCTTTCAGTTAACTGCTTGCAGGAGAAAGTAATTGTAGCTGGTGGCCATTTTTAGTACTGTACCAGATTTTAGTTGTGTGTTTGTTTTTAATGTTAAAATGTCTGCATTTGATATCTCACCAGTATTTTCTTTTTTATAAGCAAAATACTTTTTTTTTTATTTTATGATGTTGGTTCAAGGGGTACACGGGCAGCAGTAGACAGGTCAGTGGAGGCCTAGTGGAAGGAGGGACCGCAGACAGGCTTCGAAGCCCTAACATAATAAATTGGGCTGCCTGTAGGCAATTTAAAATTGGTTCCAGGGGAACACGGGCAGCAGTAGACAGGTCAGTGGAGGCCTAGAGGAAGGAGGGACCGCAGATGCGCCAATGTTTCCCCCATACCAAATTTGTAGGCCTAATGCAGTGTAGTTTCCAACAACTACTAAACGAGAGCCGGAATATCGAAGCTCAGGAAAGGCAACCTGGGGAACACCTTGGAGTGTAACACACCCTCTCTCTACACCCCATACCCAATTTGAAGGCCTAATGCAGTGTAGTTTCCAAGAACTACTAAACGAGAGCCGGAAGATCGAAGCTCAGGAAAGGCAACCTGGGGAACACCTTGGAGTGTAACACACCCTCTCTCTACACCCCATACCCAATTTGAAGGCCTAATGCAGCGTAGTTTCCAACAACTACTAAACGAGAGCCGGAAGATCGAAGCTCAGGAAAGGCAACCTGGGGAACACCTTGGAGTGTAACAAACCCTCTCTCTACACCCCATACCCAATTTGTAGGCCTAATGCAGCGTAGTTTCCGACAACTACTAAACGAGAGCATGAAGATCGAAGCTCAGGAAAGGCAACCTGGGGAACACCTTGGAGTGTAACACACCCTCTCTCTACACCCCATACCCAATTTGAAGGCCTAATGCAGTGTAGTTTCCAAGAACTACTAAACGAGAGCCGGAAGATCGAAGCTCAGGAAAGGCAACCTGGGGAACACCTTGGAGTGTAACACACCCTCTCTCTACACCCCATACCCAATTTGAAGGCCTAATGCAGCGTAGTTTCCAACAACTACTAAACGAGAGCCGGAAGATCGAAGCTCAGGAAAGGCAACCTGGGGAACACCTTGGAGTGTAGCACACCCTCTCTCTACACCCCATACCCAATTTGAAGGCCTAATGCATTGTAGTTTCCAAGAACTACTAAACGAGAGCCGGCAGATCGAAGCTCAGGAAAGACAACCTGGGGAACACCTTGAAGTGTAACACAACGTCTCTCTACACCACGGAAGGGCTGATTCTTAGGAAGGAAGGCTGTTGGAAATAAGCATTGCGCGTCCGAGGGTGATTATATTCTTATTAGGTATATACTCACCCTCGGACGCGCCCTGCTTCTTTATTTGGAATGAATGTTTATTTGCAATGTGGTGTTGACTTTCTCTATTATTTTGGTAATTAATGATTTTATTATTTTCATTGTTTTGCATCTTCTCGGCAATAATATAAAGAAGACGCGACAGGACAACACTCGGTGGATGCCATATCTGTGTTTTCAATTTAAAAAACCTTTCAGTTAAATACTTGCAGGATAAAGTAATTGTAGCTGGTGGCCATTTTTAGTACTGTACCAGATTTTAGTTGTGTGTTTGTTTTTAATGTTAAAATGTCTGCATTTGATATCTCACCAGTATTTTCTTTTTTATAAGCAAAATACTTTTTATTTTATTTTATGATGTTGGTTCAAGGGGTACACGGGCAGCAGTAGACAGGTCAGTGGAGGCCTAGTGGAAGGAGGGACCGCAGACAGGCTTCGAAGGCCTAACATAATAAAATTGGCTGGCTGTAGGCAATTTAAAATTGGTTCCAGGGGAACACGGGCAGCAGTAGACAGGTCAGTGGAGGCCTAGTGGAAGGAGGGACCGCAGACAGGCTTCGAAGGCCTAACATAATAAAATGGGCTGGCTGTAGGCAATTTAAAATTGGTTCCAGGGGAACACGGGCAGCAGTAGACAGGTAAGTGGAGGCCTAGTGGAAGGAGGGACCGCAGACAGGCTTCGAAGGCCTAACATAATAAATTGGGCTGCCTGTAGGCAATTTAAAATTGGTTCCAGGGGAACACGGGCAACAGTGGTCTGGTCAGTGGAAGTCTAGTGGAAGGAGTGACGGCAGACAGGCATCAAAGGCCTAACATAATAACATTTGGCTGTTGGCAATTTAAAATTGGTTCCAGGGGTACACGGGCAACAGTGGTCTGGTCAGTGGAAGTCTAGTGGAAGGAGTGACGGCAGACAGGCTAAGAAGGCCTAACATAACAAAATTGGGCTGGCTGTAGGCAAGTTTAAATTGGTTCCAGGGGAACACGGCCAGCAGTGGCCTGGTCAGTGTAGTAGTTGTAGAAAGAACGGACCGCAGACAGGCTTCGAAGGCCTAACATAACAAAAATGTCAAAACAATGGTATTGTCAGTGCCAGGCATTGAAGGATGTCAGCGCATAGACTAAACATTGGTGAAGCTGTGAGAGATAATTTTGCTAGTGGTAGAGCACTGTTTGAGCTGGGGGGGGGAACTGTCTTGTGGCCGGCGGTACAGGCCCAGGGCCCCTCATATTACAATGGTGTGTCTGACGTTGGGTGCGCACCACCACCGCCAGAGACACTTTATTGTACTATGAGGGACCCAGTGGCAGTGCCGTCGACCAAAAGCGGGCACACCCACCTCTTCAGACAAACAGCACTCTCACGGGTGCTGGCGCAAAGTGGCGATATCACAGCCCCGTGTGGGGAGTTTGGCCATTTTGTTAGGAGTAAACATGTCGTATGCTGGACAATCAGGTGCAGAAAATTACGAGATTGGAAAAGTCATTCAGAAGAGTCCACAGGCAAGACCTTTTCATAGGAAAGTTAGGTGTCAGCCGGGCAAGGTGGGGCAAAAGATTTCGAAATCCAGTTGTGGTTCATTTTAATGAAGGTTAGATCATCTACATTTTGGGTAGCCAGACGAGTCCTTTTTTCAGTTAGTATTGAACCTGCAGCACTGAATACTCTTTCTGATAGGACACTAGCTGCCGGGCAAGCAAGCTCCTGCAATGCATATTCTGCCAATTCTGGCCAGGTGTCTAATTTGGATGCCCAGTAATCAAATGGGAATGACGGTTGAGGGAGAACGTCGATAAGGGATGAAAAATAGTTTGTAACCATACTGGACAAATGTTGTCTCCTGTCACTTTGAATTGATGCTGCAGTACCTGTCCTGTCTGCGGTCATAGCAAAATCACTCCACAACCTGGTCAGAAAACCCCTCTGGCCAACGCCACTTCTGATTTCTGCCCCTCTAACACCTCTGGTCTGCTGGTCCCTGGAGCTCGTGTGAGAACGATCACGGGCGCTGTGTGCAGGGAATGCCAGAAGCAAACGGTCAACAAGAGTTGATTGTTTTGTTGCTAATATTAGTTCCAAGTTCTCATGTGGCATAATATTTTGCAATTTGCCTTTATAGCGAGGATCAAGGAGGCAGGCCAACCAGTAATCGTCATCGTTCATCATTTTTGTAATGCGTGTGTCCCTTTTGAGGATACGCAAGGCATAATCCGCCATGTGGGCCAAAGTTCCAGTTGTCAAATCTGCGGTTGTGCTTGGTTGAGGGGCAGTTGCAGGCAAATCTACGTCACTTGTGTCCCTCAAAAAACCAGAACCCGCCCTTGCCACGCCACCAATTTCCAATGACCCCGGGAAAGCTTCCTCATTAAAAATATACTCATCCCCATCATCCTCCTCATCCTCCACCTCCTCTTCGCCCACTACCTCGTCCTGTACACTGCCCTGACCAGACAATGGCTGACTGTCAGCAAGGCTTTCCTCTTCCTCTGGTGCAGACGCCTGATCCTTTATGTGCGTCAAACTTTGCATCAGCAGACACATTAGGGGGATGCTCATGCTTATTATGGCTTTGTCTGCACTAACCAGCCGTGTGCATTCCTCAAAACACTGAAGGACTTGACACATGTCTTGAATCTTCGACCACTGCACACCTGACAACTCCATGTCTGCCATCCTACTGCCTGCCCGTGTATGTGTATCCTCCCACAAAAACATAACAGCCCGCCTCTGTTCGCACAGTCTCTGAAGCATGTGCAGTGTTGAGTTCCACCTTGTAACAACGTCTATGATTAGGCGATGCTGGGGATGGTTCAAAGAACGCTGATAGGTCTGCATACGGCTGGAGTGTACAGGCGAACGGCGGATATGTGCGCAAAGTCCACGCACTTTGAGGAGCAGGTCGGATAACCCCGGATAACTTTTCAGGAAGCACTGCACCACCAGGTTTAAGGTGTGAGCCAGGCAAGGAATGTGTTTCAGTTGGGAAAGGGAGATGGCAGCCCTGAAATTCCTTCCGTTATCACTCACTACCTTGCCTGCCTCAAGATCTACAGTGCCCAGCCACGACTGCGTTTCTTGCTGCAAGAACTCGGACAGAACTTCCGCGGTGTGTCTGTTGTCGCCCAAACACTTCATAGCCAATACAGCCTGCTGACGTTTGCCAGTAGCTGCCCCATAATGGGAGACCTGGTGTGCAACAGTGGCAGCTGCGGATGGAGTGGTTGTGCGACTGCGGTCTGTGGACGAGCTCTCGCTTCTGCAGGAGGACGAGGAGGAGGAGGAGGAGGAGGGGGTGCGAACGGCTACAGCCAACTGTTTCCTAGACCGTGGGCTAGGCAGAACTGTCCCAAACTTGCTGTCCCCTGTGGACCCTGAATCCACCACATTTACCCAGTGTGCCGTGATGGACACGTAACGTCCCTGGCCATGCCTACTGGTCCATGCATCTGTTGTCAGGTGCACCTTTGTGCTCACAGATTGCCTGAGTGCATGGACGATGCGCTCTTTAACATGCTGGTGGAGGGCTGGGATGGCTTTTCTGGAAAAAAAGTGTCGACTGAGTAGCTCGTAGCGTGGTACAGCGTAGTCCATCAGGTCTTTGAAAGCTTCGCTTTCAACTAACCGGTAGGGCATCATCTCTAACGAGATTAGTCTAGCTATGTGGGCGTTCAAACCCTGTGTACGCGGATGCGAGGCTAAGTACTTCCTTTTTCTAACCATAGTCTCATGTAGGGTGAGCTGGACTGGAGAGCTGGAGATCGTGGAACTAGCGGGGGTGCCGGTGGACATGGCAGACTGAGAGACGGTGGGAGATGGTATTGTTGCCACCGGTGCCCTAGATGCAGTGTTTCCTACTACGAAACTGGAGATTCCCTGACCCTGACTGCTTTGCCCTGGCAAAGAAACCTGCACAGATACTGCAGGTGGTGCAGAAAATGGTGGCCCTACACTGCCGGAAGGGATGTTGCGTTGATGAGTAGCTTCATTGGCCGAGGGTGCTACAACCTTAAGGGACGTTTGGTAGTTAGTCCAAGCTTGCAAATGCATGGTGGTTAAATGTCTATGCATGCAACTTGTATTGAGACTTTTCAGATTCTGCCCTCTGCTTAAGGTAGTTGAACATTTTTGACAGATTACTTTGTGCTGATCAATTGGATGTTGTTTAAAAAAATGCCAGACTGCACTCTTTCTAGCATCGGATACCTTTTCAGGCATTGCAGACTGAGCTTTATCCGGATGGCCACGCTGTCCTCCAACAGGTTTTGACTTTGCCACGCGTTTTGGCCAAGATACGGGCCCGGCAGATGGAACCTGTTGCGATGTTGATGCCTGCTGCGGCCCCTCCTCCTCCGCTTCAGAACTGCTGCCGCCTGCACCCTGTTCCCCCAATGGCTGCCAATCGGGGTCAAGAACTGGGTCATCTATTACCTCTTCTTGTAGTTCGTGTGCAACTTCGTCTGTGTCACCGTGTCGGTCGGTGGTATAGCGTTCGTGATGGGGCAACATAGTCTCATCAGGGTCTGATTCTTGATCAGCACCCTGCGAGGGCAATGTTGTGGTCTGAGTCAAAGGACCAGCGTAGTAGTCTGGCTGTGGCTGTGCATCAGTGCACTCCATGTCAGATTCAACTTGTAATGGGCATGGACTGTTAACTGCTTCACTTTCTAAGCCAGGGACGGTATGTGTAAAGAGCTCCATGGAGTAACCCGTTGTGTCGCCTGCTGCATTCTTCTCTGTTGTTGTTTTTGCTGAAGAGGACAAGGAAGCGACTTGTCCCTGACCGTGAACATCCACTAACGACGCGCTGCTTTTACTTTTACCAGTTTCACGAGAGGAGGCAAAAGAGCTAGAGGCTGAGTCAGCAAGATAAGCCAAAACTTGCTCTTGATGCTCCGGCTTTAAAAGCGGTTTTCCTACTCCCAGAAAAGGGAGGGTTCGAGGCCTTGTGTAGCCAGACGACGAACCTGGCTCCACAGCTCCAGACTTAGGTGCAATATTTTTTTTCCCACGACCACCTGATGCTCCACCACTACCACTACCCTCATTACCAGCTGACAATGAACGCCCCCGGCCACGACCTCTTCCACCAGACTTCCTCATTGTTTTAAAAACGTTACCAAACGAACGGTATTTGTTGCTGTCACACAACTTACACGGTGAGCTATAACTTCAGTATGATTTAGCTACCCCTTTACAGGTGGGTGAGACCACAACGAAAATCAGCCACAATGTTACACACTCTGTTGTTGTTGGCAACAAATGAGATGGCACACACGCAGGACTGTCACTGAAGCGCAAATGTAAATATTTATCTCCCACTGATTGTGTTTGTTTTTTTTAAAAGGGAGACTTCAGAAAAAAAAAAAATAAAAAAAAAATTATTTTTTACAGAAGAATTTATAAAACAAATAAAATGAAATGATTGTTTCAGGGAGAATTTAGGAAAAAAAAAAAAAAAAAAGGCTTTGTAGGGCCCACTGAGTGAGAGAGGACGCACACAGGAGTCAGGAGTGGCACACAAGCCCAGAGGCCAATATTAATCTCCCACCGATTGATTTAGTTATTTTTTTTGGTAGATTTTGGAACCCAAATCAAGCAAAAAAATTAATAGGCTTTCTATGGCCCACAATTGGGGAGAGAGAGAGAGATGGCACACCCAGGAGTCAAGACTGGCACACAAGCAGAAGGGGCAATATGAATCTCCCACAGATTTTCTTTTTTTTTTTTTTTTTCAGGGAGACTTGAGAGAAAAAAAAATACAAAAAAAATGATTTTTTTCAGGAATAATTTAGAAACCAAAGAAAATAAAATGATTGTTTCAGGGAGAATTTATAAAACAAATAAAACAAAAAATAGGCTTTCCGGGGCCCACTGAGTGACAGATGACGCACACAGGAGTCAGGAGTGGCACACAAGCCCAGAGGCCAATATTAATCTCCCACTGATTGATTTAGTGATTTTTTTTGGTAGATTTTGGAACCCAAATCAAGCAAAAAAATTAATAGGCTTTCTATGGCCCACAATTGGGGAGAGAGAGAGAGATGGCACACCCAGGAGTCAAGACTGGCACACAAGCAGAAGGGGCAATATGAATCTCCCACAGATTTTTTTTTTTTTTTTTTTTTCAGGGAGATTTGAGAGAAAAAAAAATACAAAAAAAATGATTTTTTTCAGGAATAATTTCGAAACAAAAAAAAAATAAAATGATTGTTTCAGGGAGAATTTAGAAAACAAATAAAACAAAAAATAGGCTTTCTAGGGCCCACTGAGTGACAGATGACGCACACAGGAGTCAGGAGTGGCACACAAGCCCAGAGGCCAATATTAATCTCCCACTGATTGATTTAGTTATTTTTTTTGGTAGATTTTGGAACCCAAATCAAGCAAAAAAATTAATAGGCTTTCTATGGCCCACAATTGGGGAGAGAGAGAGAGATGGCACACCCAGGAGTCAAGACTGGCACACAAGCAGAAGGGGCAATATGAATCTCCCACAGATTTTTTTTTTTTTTTTTTTTTTCAGGGAGACTTTAGAGAAAAAAAAATACAAAAAAAATGATTTTTTTCAGGAATAATTTAGAAACCAAAGAAAATAAAGTGATTTTTTCAGGGAGAATTTAGAAAACAAATAAAACAAAAAATAGGCTTTCTAGGGCCCACTGAGTGACAGATGACGCACACAGGAGTCAGGAGTGGCAGACAAGCCCAGAGGCCAATATTAATCTCCCACTGATTGATTTAGTGATTATTTTTGGTAGATTTTGGAACCCAAATCAAGCAAAAAAATTAATAGGCTTTCTATGGCCCACAATTGGGGAGAGAGAGAGAGATGGCACACCCAGGAGTCAAGACTGGCACACAAGCAGAAGGGGCAATATGAATCTCCCACAGATTTTTTTTTTTTTTTTTTCAGGGAGACTTTAGATAAAAAAAAATACAAAAAGAATGATTTTTTTCAGGAATAATTTAGAAACCAAAGAAAATAAAATGATTTTTTCAGGGAGAATTTAGAAAACAAATAAAACTAAAAATAGGCTTTCTAGGGCCCACTGAGTGACAGATGACGCTCACAGGAGTCAGGAGTGGCACACAAGCCCAGAGGCCAATATTAATCTCCCACTGATTGATTTAGTGATTTTTTTTGGTAGATTTTGGAACCCAAATCAAGCAAAAAAATTAATAGGCTTTCTATGGCCCACTATTTGTGAGAGAGATGGCACGCTCAGGACTGGCACACAAGCCCAGAGGCCAATATTAATCTCCCTTTTATTTTTTTTTCCAGGGAAAATTTATAAACCCAATAAAAAAAATAATAATAAATAGGCTTTCTATGGCCCACTATCTGAGAGAGAGAGATGGCACGCTTAGGACTGGCACACAAGCCCAAAGGCCAATATTAATCTCCCACTGATTGATTGATTGATTTTTTCAGGTAGAATTATGAACCCAAATCAACCAAAAAAATAAATAGGCTTTCTATGGCCCACTATTTGTGAGAGAGATGGCACGCTCAGGACTGGCACACAAGCCCAGAGGCCAATATTAATCTCCCACTTTTTTTTTTCCAGGGAAAATTTATAAACCCAATAAAATAATAAAAAAATAGGCTTTCTATGGCCCACTATCTGAGAGAGAGAGAGATGGCACGCTTAGGACTGGCACACAAGCCCAAAGGCCAATATTAATCTCCCACTGATTGATTTAATGATTTTTTCAGGTAGAATTTAGAACCCAAATCAAGCAAAAAAATTAATAGGCTTTCTATGGCCCACTGAGTGAGAGATGGCACACACAGGAGTAAGGAGTGGCACACAAGCCCTGAGGCCAATATTTTTCTCCCACTGATTGATTGATTGATTTTTTCAGGTAGAATTATGAACCCAAATCAACCAAAAAAATAAATAGGCTTTCTATGGCCCACTATTTGTGAGAGAGATGGCACGCTCAGGACTGGCACACAAGCCCAGAGGCCAATATTAATCTCCCATTTTTTTTTTTTCCAGGGAAAATTTATAAACCCAATAAAAAAAATAATAATAAATAGGCTTTCTATGGCCCACTATCTGAGAGAGAGAGATGGCACGCTTAGGACTGGCACACAAGCCCAAAGGCCAATATTAATCTCCCACTGATTGATTGATTGATTTTTTCAGGTAGAATTATGAACCCAAATCAACCAAAAAAATAAATAGGCTTTCTATGGCCCACTATTTGTGAGAGAGATGGCACGCTCAGGACTGGCACACAAGCCCAGAGGCCAATATTAATCTCCCACTTTTTTTTTTTTTCCAGGGAAAATTTATAAACCCAATAAAATAATAAAAAAATAGGCTTTCTATGGCCCACTATCTGAGAGAGAGAGAGATGGCACGCTTAGGACTGGCACACAAGCCCAAAGGCCAATATTAATCTCCCACTGATTGATTTATTGATTTTTTCAGGTAGAATTTAGAACCCAAATCAAGCCAAAAAATTAATAGGCTTTCTATGGCCCACTGAGTGAGAGATGGCACACACAGGAGTAAGGAGTGGCACACAAGCCCTGAGGCCAATATTTTTCTCCCACTGATTGATGTTGTGATTTTTTCTGGTAGATTTTGGAACCCAAATCAAGTAAAAAAATAAATAGGCTTTCTATGGCCCACTGAGTGAGAGATGACACAGACAGAGATGGCACTCTAGCAGAAATGTCAATCTTAATCTCCCACAAAAAAAAAAAAAGGAACTGTCCTTCAATTACTATCTCCCTGCAGTAATCTCAGCCAGGTATGGCAGGCAGCAATAAGGAGTGGACTGATGCACAAATTAAATAAAAAGTGTGGACAAACAAACAAGATAGCTGTGCAGAAAGGAAGGAACAAGAGGATTTGTGCTTTGAAAAAAGCAGTTGGTTTGCACAGCGGCGTACACACAGCAATGCAGCTATCAGGGAGCCTTCTAGGGCAGCCCAATGAGCTACAGCGCTGAGGAAAAAAAAAAAAAAGGAGCTTCCACTGTCCCTGCACACCGAAGGTGGTGTTGGGCAGTGGAAATCGCTACAGCACAAGCGGTTTTGTGGTTAATGGACCCTGCCTAACGCTATACCTGCTTCTGACGAAGCGGCAGCAACCTCTCCCTAAGCTCAGATCAGCAGCAGTAACATGGCGGTCGGCGGGAACTCCCCTTTATAGACCCTGTGACGCCGCAGACAGCAAGCCAATCACTGCAATGCCCTTCTCTAAGATGGTGGGGACCAGGACCTATGTCATCACGCTGCCCACACTCTGCGTTTACCTTCATTGGCTGAGAAATGGCGCTTTTCGCGTCATTGAAACGCGACTTTGGCGCGAAAGTCGCGTACCGCATGGCCGACCACGCACAGGGGTCGGATCGGGTTTCATGAAACTCGACTTCGCCAAAAGTCGGCGACTTTTGAAAATGTTCGACCCGTTTCGCTCAACCCTAGTGTCTACATTAAAAAGGGGTAAAGTTTAAGGGAAGTTGTCGGGTTGTAAAATTTTGCAATTAAGGTTGTGTTCACATTGAGTTCTTTGTTTATATTTAGCTTGGCAAAAAAAGCTCTGATGTGCATTCTTTAAAGATTTATGAGGAGGTTCAAAGTCATTTTGGCCTCCATGAATACATAAGGACCCAGGGCCCGGCTGGGAACGTAGTCTCAGGGCCTGCGGTAACCTCGATGATGTCACCGCTAGTCACTGATGCTGCACTCATTCCTCAGTGCTGCTCAGCCTAGATGGTTTTTGCACCAACCAGGTTGAAACTGTATATTCCCTGACATGGTTTACAGCATGGGACAGAACGCCGGATCGGTAAGGGATATGGTTGTTTTTTATTTTGGTTTTATTTCATGAGATCATGGCTTCATTGGAATGAGTATGGCTTAATTTAGACTCATTAAATGAGTCTGTGTAATTCTTTCAATTAAAGAACATTATTCTTGCTGTTTGTTTATTTACAATATAACTATAGGATTAGTAATGGATAGGCGTCTTATAGCTGTGTGGCTGTTTTCAGTGTCATTAGTGAAGCATATTTGTCTAAATTTTATAATAATTTGACATTCTATAATTTTACATGATACATGTAATAATGCTATTAACACCTATATGTAATGGCTGCCCAACAGCACCACCTGTCACCCGAAATACAGCTTAAATGGAATCCTCCCATCTCCCTTCCCTCCCACCTCTCATCTAACTCACTCTTCGACAACCTGCAATCTGAGCCATGCATACAGGGGGGAATTTGAGCCATGCATACAGGAGGGGGGAATATGAGCCATGCATACAGGAGGGGGGGATATGAGCCATGCATACAGGATGATGGGGGAATATGAGCCATGCATACAGGAGGGGGGGGATATGAGCCATGCATACAGGATGATGGGGGAATATGAGCCATGCATACAGGAGGGGGGGATATGAGCCATGCATACAGGATGATGGGGGAATATGAGCCATGCATACAGGAGGGGGGGATATGAGCCATGCATACAGGAGGGGGGGAATATGAGCCATGCATACAGGAGGGGGGAATATGAGCCATGCATACAGGATGATGGGGGAATATGAGCCATGCATACAGGAGGGGGGGATATGAGCCATGCATACAGGATGATGGGGGAATATGAGCCATGCATACAGGAGGGGGGGATATGAGCCATGCATACAGGAGGGGGGGAATATGAGCCATGCATACAGGGGGAATATGAGCCATGCATACAGGAGAGGGGGTGAAAATGAGCCATGCATACAGGAGGAGGGGGGATATGAGCCATGCATACAGGAGGGGGGAATATGAGCAATGCATACAGGAGGGGGGAATATGAGCCATGCATACTGGGGAGGAATATGAGCCATGTATATGGGATGGGAGGGAGATGAGCCATGCATACAGGAGGGGGGTATATGAGCCTTGCATGCAGAAGAGGGGAATATGAGCCATGCATACAGGAGGGGGGAGGGATATGAGCCATGCATACAGGAGGGGGGAATATGAGCAATGCATACAGGAGGGGGGAATATGAGCAATGCATACAGGAGGGGGGAATATGAGCCATGCATACAGGAGGGGGGAATATGGGCCATGCAAACAGAAGGGGGAGAATATGAGCCATGCATACAGGGGGGGATATGAGCCATTCATACAGGGGGATATGAACCATGCATACAGGAGGGGGGAATATGAGCCATGCATACTGGGGAGGAATATGAGCCATGCATACAGGGGGATATGAGCCATGCATACAGGTCGGGGGAATATGAGCCATGCATATGGGATGGGAGGGAGATGAGCCATGCATACAGGAGGGGGGTATATGAGCCTTGCATGCAGAAGAGGGGAATATGAGCCATGCATACAGGAGGGGGGAGGAATATGAGCCATGCATACAGGAGGGGGGAGGAATATGAGCCATGCATACAGGAGGGGGGAGGAATATGAGCCATGCATACAGGTGGGGGGAATATGAGCCATGCATGCAGGAGGAGGGGGGATATGAGCCATGCATACAGGAGGGGGAATATGAGCCATGCTTACAGGTGGGGGGAATATGAGCAATGCATATGGGATGAGCCATGCTTACAGAAGGGGGAATATGAGCCATGCACACAGGAGGGGGGGAATATGAGCCATGCACACAGGAGGGGGGGAATATGAGCCATGCATATGGGATGGGAGGGAGATGAGCCATGCATACAGGAGGGGGATATGAGCCATGCATACAGGAGGGGGGATATGAGCCATGCATATGGGAAGACAGGGAGATGAGCCATGCATACAGGAGGGGGGATTTGAGCCATGCATACAGGATGTAGGGGAGATGAGCCATGCATACAAGATGGGAGGGGGGATTATACAGTATGGGATGGGAGGAAGATGAGCTATGCACACAGGAGGGGGGAATATGAGCCATGCATACAGGAGGAGGGATATGAGCCATGCATATGGGATGGGAGGGGAGATGAGCCATGCATACAAGATGGGAGGGGGGATTATACAGTATTGAGCATCATGTGGGGTCATTATACAGTTTGGAACATCATATGTGGCCATATTACGGTATGGAGCATCATGTGTGGCCAATATACAGTATGGAGCATCATTTGTGGCCATTATACAGTATGGAGCATCATGCGTGGCCTTTATACAGTATGGAGCATCATGTGTGGCCATTATACAGTATGGAGCATCATGTGTGGCCATTATGCAGTATGGAGCATCATGTGTGGCCAATGGAAATTATACAGTATTGAGCATTATGTGTGGCCATTATACAGTATTGAGCACCATGTGTGGCCATTATACAGTATGGAGCATCATGTGTGGCCATTGTACAGTACAGAGCATCATGTGTGGCCATTATACAGTATGGTGTATCATGTGTCGTCATTATACAGTATGGAGCATCATGTGTGGCCATTATACAGTATGAAGCATCATGTGGGGCCATTATACAGTATGGAACATCATGTGTGGCCGGTTTACAGTATTGAGCATCAATAACGCAGTGGAACGCAGTGTTGCCGTAAGTGATCTGTTACGCGGCAGATGCAGAAAAATTGCCGGATCTGCTGCAAAAAGGCTACATTCACATCAGAGATTTTTGCCAAACTCACTGCCGATAGTGTCATACTCACCAAAGGGGAGGCAGCACTAAAAGTGCCTAGGGCAGCAGAAACTCTAAATACGGCCCTGGCTGGTGCTGAGAATAATTTTTTTGTTATATTGCTGCATTTGAAATTTAAGTTTTAATAATTCCAAGGGTTGACATCCGATTTATGTTTTTATTTTCCAGATTTAAAAATTGGAATGATTTAGGTATCTTTTTGGTTAGATTATTTTGTGTGGTAAAGGAATAGATATCATCCAATGGTGTATTCATGGCTAGCCTCTTGTATTTCAGCGGAGCTGCACCACTGCATCTCAGTAGCAGATCTGTGTTGTGTGTGCAGAAGGAAAGTAATTGCACTACTTTTCAGCTTTTAATGGAGCAGCCATACATCAGTATAGAATGACAATTGGATACATTAAAGGTTCGTCACCTAAAATGGATTTTCTAAATATCCATCCTTACACCCTAACCACTTTATGTAATTTGCTTTATTACACAATACCCTTCATTTCCCTATCTAGTTAATCCCTAAATCTGTTTTTTATTGTACTTTTTCTGACATTTTGTTTAAAAGGAGTCACAAACGTTACAGGAGGCTGGGTTGCACTTACTCCCTGCAAGCTCCGTTGTCCCTCCTGGAACAAAATGTCACAGGGGGCAGCACTGCAGTTACTCACTAGTTTCTTCCATTGCCAGCCTCTGAACGTGCCCTGGTTTCTGAGAGATTGATGCTGAGGGAGAGGAGAGTGCAGCACCAGCAATCTGCTTCTATCTCTACCACGACTGTAGCATCCAATTGAAAGGAGACATTGTCAGGGGGTGGAGATAGCCCCTGACAAAGTCTTCTTTCACAGTTAGAAGCTTCAGCAGAGATAGAATCAGAGTAACATCTCTGCAATCATATCTGCTACAGCATCCATCACCCAAGATCCTGGACATTTTCAAACAGGGTGGTGATGCAAGAATCTAGTGAGTAACCTACATGCTGCCCCCTCATGATGTCCTGTTCCAGTAGGGGTGACGGACGTTGTGGAGAGTTAGTGCAACTCAGCCTCCTGTGATAGTTTTTGCAACTGCACTTGGGGACACTTTCAAAGTTTTCCTAATTTTTCAGACTGACTGACCTTCATTTCTTAAAGTAATGATGGCCACTCATTTTTCTTTACTTAGCTGCTTTTTTCCATAATACAAATTCTAACAGTCTATTCAGTAGGACTATCAGCTGTGTATCCACCAGACTTCTGCTCAACACAACTGATGGTTCCAACCCCATTTATAAGGTAAGAAATCCCACTTATTAAACCTGACAGGGCACACCTGTGAAGTGAAAACCATTCCCGGTGAGTACCTCTTGAAGCTCATCAAGAGAATGCCAAGAGTGTGCAAAGCGGTCATCAAAGCAAAAGGTGGCTACTTTGAAGAACCTAGAATATAAGACATAATTTCAGTTGTTTCACACTTTTTTGTTAAGTATATAATTCCACGTGTCAATTTATATTTTTTGATGCCTTCAGTGTGTATTTACAATTTTCATAGTCAAGAAAATACAGAAAAATCTTTAAATGAGAAGGTGTGTCCAAACTTTTGTTCTGTACTGTACATGGTGAATTCACAGGTACCCCATATTGTGCTCCAGACTTTAGAGGTGCATTAGATGCTAATAAGGCACCACACAGTAAATGTGCCCTTTTTATGTTCCAAACAGTAACAGTGATCGTCTCAGTGCCCCCAAATATTAGTGCCACATTTAAAATTCAAATATAATAGTGTGCTTCTAAGTGTTCCTGTCATGAAACAGCTGTCTGGTGGCCCGGGACCCAGGGGCTCCTTCTCTGTCCATAACACTAAGGGTACCGTCACACTATAACATTTCGATCGCTACGACGGTACGATTCGTGACATTCCAGCGATATCGTTACGATATCGCTGTGTCTGACACGCAGCAGCGATCAGGGATCCTGCTGAGAATCGTACGTCGTAGCAGATCGTATGGAACTTTCTTTCATCGCTGGATCTCCCGCTGTCATCGCTAGATCGGTGTGTGTGACACCGATCTAGCGATCTAGCGATGCGATCCAGCGATGCGTTCGCTTGTAACCAGGGTAAACATCGGGTAACTAAGCGCGGGACCGTGCTTAGTTACCCGATGTTTACCCTGGTTACAAGCGTTAAACTAAAAAAAAAAAAACAGCACATACTTACATTCTGGTGTCCGTCAGGTCCCTTGCCGTCTCTGCTTCCCGCACTGTGACTGCCGGCCGTAAAGTGAAAGCAGAGCACAGCGGCTGTGCTTTCACTTTCACTTTACGGCCGGCAGTCACTGAGTGCGGGAAGCAGACTGCAAGGGACCTGACGGACACCAGAATGTAAGTATGTGCTGTTTGTTTTTGTTTAGTTTAACGCTTGTAACCAGGGTAAACATCGGGTAACTAAGCGCGGTCCTGCGCTTAGTTACCCGATGTTTACCCTGGTTACCCAGGGACCTCGGCATCGTTGGTCGCTGGAGAGCTGTCTGTGTGACAGCTCCCCAGCGACCACACTACGATTTACCTACGATCACGGCCAGGTCATATCGCTGGTCGTGATCGTAGGTAAATCGTATAGTGTGACGGTACCCTAAGAGGTTCCCTAGCTCACTGTATTACCCAGGATACTTCTGGAGGTGAAGATCCCAGGGCGTTCACCCTTGCCAAATCTCCTGAGTTAGCCCTCCATCTGTTCTCTTCCTCCACCAAGGGAAGAAGAGCCCTACTGTGTACCGTAGTACACCAACCCGACAAAGAAGGCAACACAAACAAGGGTTAACAGAAAACTCCAGGCATACAAAATATTCACTCACATATATAAGAGGAATTCTTTGTGACATGGAGGTATGGGAATAAACCAAAATAGAGAAGGATAAAGAATTACCACACATACAAACCAAGCAACAGTCACAGATTACTCCTCCAACACTCCTCATATGTACTCCTCTCCTTCCGGAACCATGCAGAAAATGCTAGCTCTGATGAGGATTTGCAACAACCCAGATTATAAAGGGGAAAGGAGTGGCTAACTGAGCTCAGCTGCGAGCACAGAGATTTCCAATATGGCCGAATAACCCCTGTTCTGCCAACAGGAATAAACACCATTAAAATGAAGAAGTGCTTCATCTCAGCACTGGAGTAGGAGCAATCAGACACTTAAGTCTTCTGGCTCCACACTGTCGTGAACCGTGACAGTTACATACAGTAATAGGGCTTCCTTTTTACTTATACAAAGCAACAATGTCATTTTTTGTGCTCCTACATTGTAACAATATTGTGCAATTCGGAAAGTAATTTGACTCCCTTTATGGGGTCAAGACATTAAAAATGCCATGTTGACATTAGTATTACCCACATCACAATTTTGATTACCCTTTTTTGGCCAACACAGAAAAATGATCCTTCTCTGCTACCCAAACAAAATAGAAATACCCATTGTGAGCCTAGCCTAATAATGTATGAATAATTTCCTCAGTGTGGCCCAAAGTTCATGTTATGTGCTCAGTTGAGGGCAAAGCCTGAACATCACGCTTCACTGTGATTTATTTTTTTATTGTACTCACTTATATAATACTATTAATTCCACCTGCTTTACATAGCTCATTGGCACTGTCCCCACTGGGGCTTACAATCTAGATTCCCTATCAGTTTGTATTTGATGCGTAGGAGGAAACCAGAGCACCTGGAGGAAACCCACGCAAACACTGGGAAAACATGCCAACTCCTTGCAGATGTTGTCTTTGGTGGAATTTGAACCCAGGATTTACCATATTATCCATATGATTGTTGCTGGAGCGGGCTTGAAGTGACATATCCCGCCCTTTGGGGTGTCAAATAATTGGACTGGATTGCATGACTCCTCCAGAGTCCTGGACTGCTCATATGGCTCATTACAAGTAGGCTACATTATAACTTATTTTTTGCCTTATAACACTATGATGGAAATAACTTTTAAGAAAGTGATATCTTTACAATCTTATTACCATAATGTATAATGCTATGGCAGAATTTTGATGGTTATATATGTAGTGACAAGTTCCCATTTAAGATTGAGAATGTCCGTCAAACATGGTGCTCTGCAGGTTGTTTTTTTCTAGAAGACATCTCTTTTATGAAGTCAAGTATAATATGAAGCACAGTGATTTTAAAATACAATTTAGTTCTTAGAAAAGTATGAAGAGAAATCCTGGCCAAGTTTCAAATTATATTTTCTTTTTCTACCATGATACAGTATAGTGACATTTTGGAACAAAAGCTTTTGGGAACCTGTAGAATGTTATTTCTTAATAATAGCAAAAAATCTTTTGAACCAATCTGTCCACGCCTATTATATATTTTCACGCCTTGCTGACATTTTCAAGGCGACCGGCATTAATTATACCTTAACTACAGGTGGAAATATAACAAGCCATTTCTGATCAGTGCTACATTTGCATGATGATATCATTTTTACTATGTATTTCAGAAGTGTGCTGTACAGAGCTGTCAGCGGCATTTCCAGTTCATTTCTTTTTCCAGTGTATATTGCAGTTTTGAAAAGAATGCATATTACTTGCACTATTTATTAAGGTCTTGAAAAAGAATGCCAAGCTTGTAGAGATGAGCAAATTTTTTTAATTCAAATTTGGCTGCTAGGTCAGATTTTTACTATAAATTTGATTTGCGTTGACTAAGTTTGCACAAATTTCAATACTGAAAACTTGTAATTGCTCATAAAAAATCACGTGAGAGAGAGCAGAGAAAATCTTGCTGATCATAAGAGCTTACGCTTTACAGGCAAAAAAGAAATGACCCTGATGACTTTAAGAGCTTATGTAAAGAGATGGACATAGTGCCCATTTAGCCTTTGAAAACACCAATGTTATTGTGAAAATTAGGTGTAATGAGATGAGTGTTATAGTTGTATAATGGTGATGTATTGGAATGTTTCGCATTGTGCTCTGAGAAAGCTGAGTTCTGCCTAGCAACAGACAGTGAAGCACCAGACATTAAGAGTTAAGTGTTAGTACTAGCTCAGAGAGGGAAGGGCTATGCAGGAGGATCACAAATGACTTTCTTAAAGTAATTAAGACAAGGCCTAGCTTGCAGCCATAGCAAATGTTTAGTCTGAGTGCTCAGCATTATAGATGAGCGAATCTTTCAAGGTTCAGTTCAGTTCAATTCGTCGAATGTTTCAACGTCTGCCGAACAGTTTGACAAACAAACCCAAACCCCCTTAAATTCAATGGGAGGCGAACCCAAACGTATACAAAACACCTTAAGTGGTGACAAAAAGCTTGCTAAACAGCTAAAAATAGTGGCATCAATTGACCCACAATAGAAATTTGAAAACGGCACAGTAACAGTCAGCCATGGGCCGTGCTTGAGGTATCAGGGTCTGAGTCAGCAGTTAAAGCTTGGAGTTAAAGTTTTAATGAGGACCTGGTGGTTAAGAGAACAGTGTAAGCCTTCTAACCTGGGAGCCCTGATAACTCATGCAACGCCTCCATTTTTTTTACAGCCACACTCAGATGGCACAAACATCAGTTTCATACAGTACTATTGGTAGAAAAATGTAAGGAAACTAACACAGGTTGTTGACTGATCAATTGACTAACAGTTGAACCTTTTATAATGGTACAGAAGAAGTCAGCCATGGGCCATGCATGAGATATCAGGGTCTGGCCCAGAATTTACAGCTTGCACTCAGATAGTGAAAACATCAAACATCAGTTTCATACAGTACTATAGGGAGAAAAACCTGAGGAAAGTAACACAGGTAGTTGACTGAAAGTAAGTGCCGGCTTGCCTGTCTGGGAGCCCTACTTACACTGGCAACCCACGAGATGGAGACCCAACTTGGAGTCTCCACATTTAAAAAAAAATATTGTCATACACCACTAAAGTGGCATCAATTTCCACAGGGCAGAAATGTTATTATAGGTCTCGGACACAATTTCCACCACAGGCAACCCACCAGATGGAGACCCAACTTGGAGACTCCACATTTCAAAAAATTGTTTGTATCAGCAGCAGTAGCAACAGAAGGCACAGGAAGCACCACAAAGGTGGCACAGACTGCCATAATGCATGACCATAAAAACGACACCATCACTTAGCCTTCTCAGTCTGCAACTAGAGTGCAAATGTCATTGGATATCCATGACTTTTTCATTTAGATGAAACTTAGGTGGTCTACATGTTCAGGGTACAGCCGGATGCGCTTATCTGTCAGGACACCACCAGCAGCACTGAAGATCGGTTCTAAGAGAACACTGGCTGCTGGGCATGACAAAATCTCCAAGGCATGACAGGCAAACTCAGGCCACACTTACATTTTGAAGACCAAAGTGCAAAAGGGTCCAAATTTTCTCCTGATGTTATCGTTCATAACGTGTCAGACTTGTACTTTGTTCTGCAGGTGCATGAGCTGGTCTAAAAAAATGTGTGAAATGACTCACAGAAATTGCTTATGCCACTTACTAATGTTTTTGCCATTAGACCTTGACGTTCACAGGGTTGAAAGTCTAGAACTGGGATGCACACTGTGTCCCTCACTGCTGACTTGCGGAAAACCACTGTTAAGATTGACTACAAGCATACTTCAATACTTCAGCATGTGCGTGTTCCTTTCCAGAGGGGTGAAACATCTGGCTAAATTTACTTTTCTGTCGTGGATCTAACAGATTGGAAACCCAGTAGTCAGCATTATTTCTAACCTTAAGAAAAGGGACATCATGTTGAAGATAGTGCACAAGAAGGCGCTTATGTGTCGGGTGTTTCCATGAGGTCCAGTCCATGGTGTGTTAGTGGCAGGGTAACACTCAAGGTTCCTCCTTCCTCTGTCCCATCCTACCAACCATGGATAGCAGAGAGATCATTATTCTGTACATCTCCTGAATATTGCGTGTCCATCACCTTGTCCTCCCCCATTTGTTCCTCGGCTCCTGTACATTCATTAACAGGTTGTCTGGTACTATGAACCCCCCTCAATCACTGTAAGCCTTTTCGGTCTCTGCTAGGCAACCCTTGCCACCCCTGTGAACTGCACACTCATGACCGCTGCTGGCCACAGCCATAGTTGGGACTGAGGATGAAGTGTTTTTCATGTTTGCATCACTTTGTGTCTGTGTGGGAATCCGCAATGTAACCTCCTCGTCTCCCTCCTCCTCCACCTCTTATGCTGTGCAACTCAGCTGCATATCTCTGGGTTTACATCAAGTGGGATCTACAACCTCATCATCATCCTCTCTGTACTCACAATCCTCACTCTGAGAGTTACCCTCTTCCTACCCTGACACCACAGTACAGTCCGTGTGCACCTGATATCTGAGTTTAAGCAGGATCACCTCCACCCCCAGTGGTTAACGTCTAGCGATGAGGATCTAGAATCTGCTCGGACCCTACTTTGTTCGCCCCCGGATCCAACATGAAAAAAATTTGTGCATTGGTGCTGATGATTTCCTCCTCTAGATTCTGTGAATCTTCGGAGCAGATCTCTGATGCCCATGGACTAAAATGTGTGAACAGCTCGGCAGAATGGCCCATCTGTGGTTCCCCACAGTCAGTTGGGCGTTTGGAAATTTGTGATGCAGAGGGAAACAAGGATGATTGGGCTGTCACCTCTGAGGATTGTACTGTGTTTGATGTTAAGGTGGAGGAATAGGATGAGAGGCTACTTGATGCAGCGCTTGCCATCCACTGGAGCACATGTTCTTTCTGAGCTTCATCTACAAGGTGTACCATTGTGCGGCTGCCAAAGAAAAGGAGTCGAGTAGCCCATCCTGTAACATGTTGTCAGTGGTCTTTAGATAGAAAAAGACGGTGTTTGTTCAGTTGAGCTTTCATTCACATTAACAACTAACCCATGTACACATTGAACACCTATGCTATTCCCCCTTCCACCATGACCTTGCTTTTTTCCACTCATGTTGTATGTGCTCTTCCCCTCTTGTAACCTGCTGTTTCACAACCCTAGGCCCAGAGCTGTCAGTCACCTTTCATTAAATGAACAATCACTATTTATTTTCTTGGATAGTGTGCCTGAGCAACTCTCTTATAGCTACAGATTTTTAAGAGGAAATGTGTTCTCCTGATTCCTCAGTGTAACATAGTTTTATCACAAACAATTTGCATTAGCTAATTGGGGTTCCTGGCTACACTCCAATATTAGGCCTAACAATTTCTATGTGGACATCTGTCCTGATTTGTCACTTAAACACAGTTTTGTCACAAACTATTTTGATTTGAAAATGGGGCCTCTTGTGCCACACAGTTTTTCCACCACCTATTTAGAAGCTGGAAGATCGATTTCACACCGAACAGGATCCAATCTAGCTTACTGACAAGTTCACTTGCAGCACTAGCAGGAGTGGCTTCTCTGCTCTGTGAGACTGAGAAAATGGCACCAGCAAATATATGACTTGTGACATGTGACTTCGGCAGCCAATCTCAGAAGACCTTGTGTCATGACATTGTGAATGGTTTCTGTACCCTGATTAGCTGCCAAAATCAACACATATAAAGTTAAGGGGGAAAAAAAAAGAACGAGCCACTCCTCTAACCTGTGTACATCCCTCCCTCACTAAACACATCCCACCCGCTCATCATACAGCATCAGTATCCTAGCCAAAGTAATAGCAAAAGCATTAGTGGAAATGCGATGATTTACTGAATAGTGACCAAATTTTGCCGATTTTGAATAACAATGCTCTTGAAACCAAACACAAATCCGAATGTGCTATTTTCTTGCTGAATTTGTCATTGACGATTGTTTTCCGAACAAGTTCGCTCTTCTCTACTCAGCAGGGGATAGTTGGTGTTCTGTTGCAAGTGAGACAGGAGAGCTGGAAAGAGATAGTGTGATCCTGAGGAACAGACTGAGACAGAGAGGGAGATTTACAGAAAGAACAATGCCAGCTGAGAATACTCACCAGAGAGCAGTCACCAAGTGAGAAGGCTGCGGAGAAGTTACGCCTAGCAGCATGGCCCTAACCTTTTTACAAATCTTAAAGGTAATGGACCAGGATGGAATAGAAAGTGAGACAAAGTGAATGCTTTGTCTGGGAGTTCCCTAAGCACCAAAGAAATTGAAGCTGAATCTCCCCTCTTTGAGGAGAATCTGAAGCGGAACAACAGGAAGAGGAAATTATCTTTACAGATTGTACTGTGGTGCTAAGCTGGGTGCTGGTGAATTACATGTGACCATTGTATACAGGAATGTGTAAGGTCAAGATGGTAATAAGACTATATATTAAGATGCTCTGTATTAAGGAAGAAATGTGCGAGAAGTTGTGTACCCGCTATCCTGTGTGCATAGTTGCCATGTAATGACTGTTTAGTAAAACATTGTTTGTTAAGAATTGGTGTTCTCCTATCATTAACTGGTTAATATCTGGTCCTAGCAAACCAGTGTCATCAGTTACATGCAGTCTGCATGGGTGTAGCACCTTCACAGCACAAGTCCACACACCCAGCCACGCATACCTTCATGTAATGTGCCAGGATGTAATGACGAATACCTCGCCCACAGCTACCACTCTGCAACACCTTGCACTTTACAAGCCAGAAAAAAAGACCCAACTGACCATAAGAGAGTACAATTTACAGATGAGAGTGAGAACCTTTGTTGACTTTTTAGAGCTTACAATTTACAAATCAAAAAGAAAGGACCTTGCTGACCATTTAAGCTTACACTATAGAAAAGATTGACTTATGAAGTGACTATGAGGATGGAGTTCGACTCTTCCATACAAACTGTGCACCTCTATGAACCACTAATATACAATGGCCCTGGGACTGACCACCACTATAGAAGGTATGTTAATTAGTGATGAGCGATTGTACTTGTTGCTCGGGTTATCCTGAGCACGCTCGGGTGACCTCCGAGTATTTGTTATTGCTCAGAGATCACGGCAGCTGAATGATTTACAGCGATTAGCCAGGCTGAGTAGATGTGGGGGTTGCGTGGTTGCTAGGTAATCCCCACATGTAATCAAGCTGGCTAATAGCTGTAAATCATTCTGCTGAGGCGATGAAAACTTAATCTCCGAGCAGTTATAAATACTCAGAGACCACCCGAGTAACGAGTACACTCCCTCATCACTAATGGTAATCCATAAGATGTCAGAAATGTAGGGTATTATGGGGAAGTCTACACAGCAATGCAAAATGATGTTTGCCTGATTCTTTGTAATGGAGTTTTTTTCACATTTCAAATTCTGTTTTTCAAGGTTTCTAATATATCTTGATATTTGGCTTAAAAATTACATTAAGATTCAGTAACAAGCAACATTGGTCAGGTAAAGATCCAAAAAACTCTAAAATATCTATGCCAGAAAAAAGCTGGCATTGCATAATCAGGAACATAGTCACGCAGTGGCATTACAAAATCTTGCTGTGTTGGACGGGACAGGGAGTTGCTGAGGCTCAGATACCAGCAGGCATTTTAACTTAAATTGACACATGCTGCATGTTACTGGCTTAAAAACATACATGAATTGAGTTAAAAACTGCAACAGAAGTCACATTATACTAGTGTATAATTGATATTTTATATACAATATCCCAAAATATAATCCTGCAAAATGTTGGCAATTGCCAGTAAAGTGTCCAGCAGTATTTCATCACACATGATACATTTCATACTACCATGCCAAACTGTTTTGACCTTCTGTGGACACAGATACTAGAAATGTGTGGTGGTCTACAATGTGACCATACAAGCCAAATTTAATTAGCATATAGGCCAATGTGAAAAAAAACTGCAATAGTTTAATAAATCATATGCTCAGTGTGCATGATGGAAATCCAATGTTCCTTTCATTTTTAGGCCTGGATTGTAAACAGGCAAATTGATAGGAATCTGAGTCATTATATTATAAAAATGTACGTGCTAGGATCTATAGGCTTGAACAAAATAAATGATTTGAGGGTATCGCTATTATTTTTATGGAAAAGCTATTATTTTTATATAGTCAGTGAAAAGAGGGAGACACAAAAGCGCAAATAGGGTCTTATCAAACGTTACACAAAGTTGCCCACCAAGAAAACTACTCACCTGATGAGATTAAAGGAAGGACATATATTAATGGCGGCTGCTGCAGATCCACAGGTCAGTGCATGACCTGATTGAAGCACACACTTAGATAGGAGAAAAAAGGATCATCCCCGCGCTGCCGCAAGAAGAATTTCAAAAATTGTAGAGGTTTTCAACGTGGTTTATTCTACGCGTTTCAGGGTTCAGGTGACCCCTTCATCAGGACATACCACAAATATTGGTACAATATTTGTGGTATGTCCTGATGAAGGGGTCACCTGAACCCTGAAACGCGTAGAATAAACCACGTTGAAAACCTCTACAATTTTTGAAATTATTTTTATATGACAGTTTATATGTTACTCAAGTTTTAGTCCTGATTCATCAAATCTTTTATGGAAAACAATTGGCGTAATAAGGTTTGAAAAATTGCAGCATTTTTGTGCATTGTGAGCCTGCGTGAAATCGTTGCAACATTGTCATTTTCACTGCATTTTGACCCAGCCTCAACAAAAGTGTGCAGTGCTGGAGAAGGTTGGGGGCATGACAGAATGTGGCAACCCCCACTTGTCAAATATATGATGGCCGGCGGTGATTTTACTTTGACTGGAGTATAATTTTTGCACTCTACCCTGCTACCTTATCAAAGCTGGTGTGAAAAATGCCGGTCGTGATGAATTGTGGACTTTGTCTTTTAGTTTTGTGTGAATTGATTTTAATTATATATAACACGATATTGGTTAAAAGGGCAAATTTGGTTCCTGCCTAACCATCATGCTACACATTGATCATTTGTAGTCCTGGTCCTGCTCTATGTACTTGTAAATAACGATTTATAATTCTACTGAGGAGTGCTGCAAATAGTTTTTTTCAATGCGAAGTCCATACCAAACTGTTTAACCTTCTGTACATAAAATCCCAGAAATGTGTTTTTTTTACAATGTGAAAATATTAGAGAATTTTAATTAGCACATTGACCTAATTTAAAAAAAAAATGCAATAGGTCTCATTTGTCAAATCTGATTAAAGGAAAATTTGTCTTTGTTGCCTACAGAAACCCGAAAAAGCTCATCTTTTACATCTTTACTTCATAATCTCTGGTTGCATTTGAGCAACCAAGACATTCTTTATTTTGGTTTTAATTAATTCTACTCCAATGTCACTAATAAAAATAAATCAATACCAAATATAAAATAGTTATCACATGCATAAGAATTTTTCTGACAATCATGGTAGATAAAACAGAAATATACTATATACTTTGCTCAGCATAATTGAGTACACACCTTTTGAAAAGTAAGATTTTAATGAACATCTCACTGAACGCAAGAACAATTTCCAAAATGTTGACAAGACAGAGTTTCATAGATTATTTATAACCCATAACATGAAAGTAAGGTTAATAGTAGAACTTTCATTCCAAAATATTCAGTTTTGCTCAAATTAATTGGTGCAAAAATGAATAACCCCAGATCAAAAACTGCTACATTTAGTATTTTGCATGACCTCCATGATTTTTGAGGACAGCACCAATTCTTCCAGGAATGTCCAAGTTTCTAACATACTGCCACATCTTTTTTCTTTCTTCGTAAAAGACCTCTTTTAAAGGCTGGACGCTGGGTTGAAAATGATCCTCAACCTGTCTATTCAGAATTCTCCATAACTGTTTCAGTTGGGACCAGATTATGAGACATTCTTGGTCACTGAAACACATTCACCCTGTTCATGTTCTGAATTGCAACCAGTTTATGTTTTGGATCATTGCCATGTTAGAAAAGTCCATTTCTACCAAGGGCACAGAGTGATGGTAGTTTCTTCTCTTTCTATTTAGAGCAGTACTGTTACACACCTGTTCCGAATATGGGTTTTGCTCCTTTCCTCCCGGTCTGCCGGAGTTTGTTGTGCTAAATTGTTTGGTTTTGCAGTTGGGCCGAAATGCTGCCATGTGATCATTTGGCTGAGCCTACATAGCGCTCACCAAGACACACACTTATGTATTGAGACTTTTACGGTTCCTGAGTCATGTCTGCTGGCGGCTTCCAGTACCATTGCTACTTGCCTTTAGTCTCTAGGAATTTACCTGTCTGCCTGCAGTTTCTAGTACCTCTGCTACCTGTCTTGTCTACATGATGTATCCTGTCTGCAGTTTCCAATACCTCTGCTCCCTGTGGCTTAATTTGTCTGCCTGCGGATTTCAGTACCTCTGCTACTTGCCTGCCATCTCCAGGAGATAACCTGTTTACCTGTGGCTTCCAGTACCTCTGCTACCTGTCTGTGGTCCCCATGATGTAACCTGTCTGCCTGCTACCTATTTTCGCGTGCCTCACCTGCCTGCTGCACTGACGCCCTGTTACTTTTGTGCACACTCGGACCTTTGGCATAGAGGATCCATCTCACCAGTTGAGCTTAACAAGTACCTCTGTGAATTCATGATACCATCAATGAAGTGTAGCTCCCTGAAACCACGAGCACTCAAGCAGTCCCACATAAGGTTACTGCCACCATCATGTTTCACTGTCAGCACCATCTAAGGACACTGCTCTATTTTTGAAAAAGAACAGGGTAAAAGTAATTCAGTGACCAGGCATGTCAACTGATCGGAGACCAGTTGAACACCTTGAGTCATTGCTGAAAATGTTGGCACCTTGTTTAAAAAAAATAAGTATTTCTCCCAGAACATTATTGCAGTTACATATTTTGTTGAATTTCTTTGTAACTTGATTGGGGCTGATTATCAACTATCTGGACTTTCCTGCATTGCAATCTTTCATCAGTTTTTTCTTCTGTTCACGTCCAGGGAGATTAGCTACAGTGCCATGGGGGTAACCTTCTTGCTTATGTTGTGCACCATGGACAAAGGAAAATCAAGATCTATGGAGATGAACTTGTAACCTTGGGATTGTTGATATTGTTCTACAATTTTGGTTCTCCAGCCCTCAGACAGTTCTCTTCTCCTCTTTCTGTTCGCCATGCTTTGTGTGACACACACAGACAAACAATGCAAAGACTGAGTTAACTTCTCCCCTTTTTATCAGGTTTCAGGTGTGATGTTCATATTGCCCACTCTGCTACTAGCCACAGGTGAGTTTGAATGAGCATCAGATGCTTGAAAATAAAAAATTGTTCACCCACAATTTTGGAAAGATGCCAACAAATGTTTTCAAACCATATTTGGGATTTTTGGGTGAATTTATGTCCAATTTGCCTTTTTCTTCATTTGGGGGGGGGGGGTTGTTCTAATAAGCACAAAGGAAATAAAAATGTGTATAGCAAAACAATTTTCTGGGAGAAATACTTCATTTTCTGGAACAATTTCAAGGGTGCCAACACTTTCGGCCATGACTGAATGTAGTATTCTGAAGAGATAAGTTGAGCATCACTCTCCATCCGGCATCCAGGTCTCCAAAAGACGTCTTTCTTGAAAAATAGAAAAACATAGATGTTGCAAAATGTCACCAACGTGTTCATTCCATGAATAGAAGACTTGGTGCTGTCCCTATTTATTTATTTTTTATTTATTATCCTTATATATTCTGGTGAGACATCATCCTGATCACTGTTTTTATTGGTGCTCACAATGTAAATTCCCTATCAGTATGTCTTTGGAGTGTGGGTGGAAGCCGAAGTACCTAGTGCATACAAATATGATGTTGTCCTTCATGGGATTTTAACCCAGGATCTCAGCACTGCAAAGCAAAAGTGCTAACCACTGAGCCCATGCTGCCATTATTAACCTTACTTTTTTGTTAAGGAATAAAAAAATATTATATGAACCTCAGTCTTTCAAATGTTGCTTGAAAGTTTGTGAACCAACATAATTTTCCATATTCTTACATAAATTTGACCTAAAACGACATCAAATTTTCACACAACACCTAAAATAGATAAAAAGCAACTCAAACAAGTGTTGGAAAAATATTAATCTTTATAATTCTTGAAATTAGGAAAATAATTCAATATCCCATGTCTGTGAGTGCCAAAAGTATGTGCACCTTTGCTTTGTAATGTCTTGTGCAGCAATATGTGCAATATGGTGGTGGTGGGAGACTCACTACTGAGAGGCACAGAAGCAGCCATCTGCAGACCGGACATAACTGCAAGAGAAGTATGCTGCCTTCCAGGTGCGATGATCAAGGATGTGACCGATAGGATACCAAAGCTCTTCAGCTCCAAGGATGTCCACCCATTTCTTCTGATACATGTTGGCACCAATGACACGGCAAGGAAGGACCTACCGACAATCTGCAAGGACTTTGAAGAGTTGGGGAAGAAAGTAAAGGAACTGGATGCACAGGTAGTTTTTTCTTCTATCCTTCCAGTAGACGGGCATGGCACCAGGAGATGGAACAGGATCCTTGATGCAAACAACTGGCTAAGACGATGGTGCAGACAACAAGGATTTGGATTCCTGGACCACGGTGTGAATTACTGGTATGATGGACTCCTCGCCAGAGACGGACTACACCTCAACAAACTTGGGAAACACACATTCGCCAGAAGACTCGCTACACTCATCAGGAGGGCGTTAAACTAGAAGAAGAGGGGACGGGAAGAAAAACATTAGACTCGAACAAAGACGACCCAGGAAAACATACTCAGAAGGGAGGTAAGAACATTTCTAAAACAATCCACAGTGAGGAGATTGGAACAAAACAAAATCCTCTAAACTGCATGCTCGCAAACGCCAGAAGCCTGACAAACAAGATGGAAGAACTAGAAGCAGAAATATCTACAGGTAACTTTGACATAGTGGGAATAACCGAGACATGGTTAGATGAAAGCTATGACTGGGCAGTTAACTTACAGGGTTACAGTCAGTTTAGAAAGGATCGTAAAAATCGGAGAGGAGGAGGGGTTTGTCTCTATGTAAAGTCTTGTCTAAAGTCCACTTTAAGGGAGGATATTAGCGAAGGGAATGAGGATGTCGAGTCCATATGGGTTGAAATTCATGGAGGGAAAAATGGTAACAAAATTCTCATTGGGGTCTGTTACAAACCCCCAAATATAACAGAAACCATGGAAAGTCTACTTCTAAAGCAGATAGATGAAGCTGCAACCCATAATGAGGTCCTGGTTATGGGGGACTTTAACTACCCGGATATTAACTGGGAAACAGAAACCTGTGAAACCCATAAAGGCAACAGGTTTCTGCTAATAACCAAGAAAAATTATCTTTCACAATTGGTGCAGAATCCAACCAGAGGAGCAGCACTTTTAGACCTAATACTATCTAATAGACCTGACAGAATAACAAATCTGCAGGTGGTTGGGCATTTAGGAAATAGCGACCACAATATTGTGCAGTTTCACCTGTCTTTCACTAGGGGGACTTGTCAGGGAGTCACAAAAACATTGAACTTTAGGAAGGCAAAGTTTGACCAGCTTAGAGATGCCCTTAATCTGGTAGACTGGGACAATATCCTCCGAAATAAGAATACAGATAATAAATGGGAAATGTTTAAGAACATCCTAAATAGGCAGTGTAAGCGGTTTATACCTTGTGGGAATAAAAGGACTAGAAATAGGAAAAACCCAATGTGGCTAAACAAAGAAGTAAGACAGGCAATTAACAGTAAAAAGAAAGCATTTGCACTACTAAAGCAGGATGGTACCATTGAAACTCTAAAAAACTATAGGGAGAAAAATACTTTATCTAAAAAACTAATTAAAGCTGCCAAAAAGGAAACAGAGAAGCACATTGCTAAGGAGAGTAAAACTAATCCCAAACTGTTCTTCAACTATATCAATAGTAAAAGAATAAAAACTGAAAATGTAGGCCCCTTAAAAAATAGTGAGGAAAGAATGGTTGTAGATGACGAGGAAAAAGCTAACATATTAAACACCTTCTTCTCCACGGTATTCACGGTGGAAAATGAAATGCTAGGTGAAATCCCAAGAAACAATGAAAACCCTATATTAAGGGTCACCAATCTAACCCAAGAAGAGGTGCGAAACCGGCTAAATAAGATTAAAATAGATAAATCTCCGGGTCCGGATGGCATACACCCACGAGTACTAAGAGAACTAAGTAATGTAATAGATAAACCATTATTTCTTATTTTTAGTGACTCTATAGCGACAGGGTCTGTTCCGCAGGACTGGCGCATAGCAAATGTGGTGCCAATATTCAAAAAGGGCTCTAAAAGTGAACCTGGAAATTATAGGCCAGTAAGTCTAACCTCTATTGTTGGTAAAATATTTGAAGGGTTTCTGAGGGATGTTATTCTGGATTATCTCAATGAGAATAACTGTTTAACTCCATATCAGCATGGGTTTATGAGAAATCGCTCCTGTCAAACCAATCTAATCAGTTTTTATGAAGAGGTAAGCTATAGGCTGGACCACGGTGAGTCATTGGACGTGGTATATCTCGATTTTTCCAAAGCGTTTGATACCGTGCCGCACAAGAGGTTGGTACACAAAATGAGAATGCTTGGTCTGGGGGGAAATGTGTGTAAATGGGTTAGTAACTGGCTTAGTGATAGAAAGCAGAGGGTGGTTATAAATGGTATAGTCTCTAACTGGGTCGCTGTGACCAGTGGGGTACCGCAGGGGTCGGTATTGGGACCTGTTCTCTTCAACATATTCATTAATGATCTGGTAGAAGGTTTACACAGTAAAATATCGATATTTGCAGATGATACAAAACTATGTAAAGCAGTTAATACAAGAGAAGATAGTATTCTGCTACAGATGGATCTGGATAAGTTGGAAACTTGGGCTGAAAGGTGGCAGATGAGGTTTAACAATGATAAATGTAAGGTTATACACATGGGAAGAGGGAATCAATATCACCATTACACACTGAACGGGAAACCACTGGGTAAATCTGACAGGGAGAAGGACTTGGGGATCCTAGTTAATGATAAACTTACCTGGAGCAGCCAGTGCCAGGCAGCAGCTGCCAAGGCAAACAGGATCATGGGGTGCATTAAAAGAGGTCTGGATACACATGATGAGAGCATTATACTGCCTCTGTACAAATCCCTAGTTAGACCGCACATGGAGTACTGTGTCCAGTTTTGGGCACCGGTGCTCAGGAAGGATATAATGGAACTAGAGAGAGTACAAAGGAGGGCAACAAAATTAATAAAGGGGATGGGAGAACTACAATACCCAGATAGATTAGCGAAATTAGGATTATTTAGTCTAGAAAAAAGACGACTGAGGGGCGATCTAATAACCATGTATAAGTATATAAGGGGACAATACAAATATCTCGCTGAGGATCTGTTTATACCAAGGAAGGTGACGGGCACAAGGGGGCATTCTTTGCGTCTGGAGGAGAGAAGGTTTTTCCACCAACATAGAAGAGGATTCTTTACTGTTAGGGCAGTGAGAATCTGGAATTGCTTGCCTGAGGAGGTGGTGATGGCGAACTCAGTCGAGGGGTTCAAGAGAGGCCTGGATGTCTTCCTGGAGCAGAACAATATTGTATCATACAATTATTAGGTTCTGTAGAAGGACATAGATCTGGGTATTTATTATGATGGAACATAGGCTGAACTGGATGGACAAATGTCTTTTTTCGGCCTTACTAACTATGTTATGTTACTATGTTAATCATTCCACTGATTGCTAATTAGTCCTACACTTCGGCTTTGAAGAATTTTAGCCCATTTTTCTCTACAAAACAGCTTCAACTTTTTGATATTTGTGGGTTTTCTCCCATGAACTACTTGCTCCAGATCGTTCCACAACATTTCTATAAAATTAACGTCAGTACTTTGATTTGGCCATTTCAAGCTTTTAAAAGGGTTGTCCAGTCTAAAACAACAAGTCTGCATTCAGTCTTTGTGGATGCAGACTTGTGAACTGTACAAGCGCACACACTGCAGGCTGTGAGGATTTGCTGGTGTCAGCACCAGGAATAGCACTCAGATCACTGTGAGTATGCAATATACAATACACACGTGTATGCGGCATGAGATTTATATACTTTAAGACACTGATTTTCTTTCTCCAAACATTACATTTTTCATTTAAACAAAATAAAATCTGTTTTAGTCTCATCTATCCACAAAACATTGTTCTGATAGCCATCTGTCTTTTCCAGGTGATCTTTAGCAAACTACAGACAGGTAATGATAATCTTTTCGGAGAGCAGTGACTTTTTCTTTTCGATCGGTTCCCTGAAAAATGCCCACATGAAAATTGCCCACAGGAAAATTGCCCACATGAAAAATGCCCGCAGGAAAAATGCCCACAGGAAAATTGCCCACACGGAAAATTGCCCACACGGAAGATTGCCCACACGGAAGATTGCCCACAGGAAAATTGCCCACATGGAAAATTGCCCATACGGAAAATTCCCCACACGGAAAATTCCCCACACGGAAAATTGCTTACACGAAAAATTGCCCACATGGAAAATTGCCCACACGGAAATTTGCCCACACGGATAATTGCCCACATGGAAAATTGCCCACATGGAAAATTGCCAATTGCAGCATCGCAAAGTTTCAGATCTATGATATTTGAGGTGAAGGGTGAGGATGTTCACATGATGTGTGATCAACTTGTGATTTACAGCTGACCTAGTGCAAAACTGCAAACATGCTGAAGATCTGTGGTCTGCAGCAGTCTGTCATTATCAGCAATAGATAGATCTAGTCTGCTCTCCTCTCTCACTGACTCTGCCTTACTCCTCCCACCAGCCCAGAACAGCAGCACATGCAGAGCCAGCAGCAGTGTGATCCAGAGGAGCCATCACTGCTATCAGGACTCACTAAAGAATCACTGTATTATCTGTGGAGTTACATGGGACTGCAGGTCAGATCTAATACATTTTCATCTCAGTGGGTGCCCACCAAAAGCAGGGTGCTGCTGGTTGAGAAAGAGGGTCCTGGAAGCCCAGAAGGCACTGCAGAAAAGTGAGATTCTGTCAGAATCTGTCAGAGGAGCAGAAGTGCCATAGCAGTACCACTCTCCCATTGACTTCAGTGGCAGTGAATCTGGTGCCTGCTCTTCCTTCCCTGTCCACTTATGACTACCAAGAGTAAGAGTGAACAGACCCTATGTAGTTATGTATCATACACATATACTGCAGGTGCAGGCCGGCATAGGATGGAAGGAAATGCATAGTGGATTTGAATAAGGGTCTCTAGGCCCATATACACCACAATGAGAGTGGAATAAGGGTCTCTAGGCCCACATACACCACAATGAGAGTGGAATAATAATAATAATAATAATAATAATTTTATTTATATAGCGCCAACATATTCCGCAGCGCTTTACAATTTATAGAGGGGACTTGTACAGACAATAAACATTAGAGCATAACAGAAATCACAGTTCAAAATAGATACCAAGAGGAATGAGGGCTCTGCTCGCAAGCTTACAAACTATGAGGAAAAGGGGAGACACGAGAGGTGGATGGTAACAATTGCTTTAGTTATTCGGACCCGCCATAGTGTAAGGCTCAGGTGTTTATGTAAAGCTGCATGAACCAGTTAACTGCCTAAGTATGTAGCAGTACAGACACAGAAGGCTAATAACTGCATAAAGTGTATGAGAACATGTTGCGAGGAACCTGATTATGTTTTTTTTTCTTTTTTGAATGGGCCACACAGGGATAGTTAGATTAATGCGTTGATGTGGTTGGCCAATCTGAACAAATGAGTTTTTAGGGCATGCTTAAAACTGTGGGGATTGGGGATTAATCGTATTAACCTAGGTAGTGCATTCCAAAGAATCGGTGCAGCACGTGTAAAGTCTTGGAGACGTGAATGGGAGGTTCTGATTATTGAGGATGCTAACCTGAGGTCATTAGCGGAGCAGAGGGCACGGGTAGGGTTTTAGACTGAGACCAGGGAGGAGATGTAGGGTGGTGCAGAGCCATGGAGTGCATTGTGGATGAGGGTAATAGTTTTGTACTGGATTCTGGAGTGGATGGGTAACCAGTGTAATGACTGGCACAAGGTAGAGGCATCGGTGTAACGGTTGGTGAGGAATGTGATCCTGGCTGCAGCATTCAGGACAGATTGGATCTGGGAAAGTTTTGTAAGAGGGAGGCCAATTAGTAGAGAGTTACAATAGTCCAGACGAGAATGAATAAGTGAAACAGTAAGAGTTTTTGCATAGTCGAAAGTAAGAAAAGGGCAAATTCTAGAAATGTTTTTGAGATGCAGATAAGAATAGCGAGCCAGTGATCGTATGTGGGGGGTGAATGAAAACTCGGAATCAAGTATGATCCCAAGGCAGCGGGCATGTTGCTTTGGAGTAATGATGGACCCGCACACGGAGATGGCAATGTCGGGCAAAGGTAGGTTAATAGAGGGAGAAAACACGAGGAGTTCAGTTTTTGACAGGTTCAGTTTCAGATAGAGGGAGGACATGATGTTAGAGACAGCAGTAAGACAATCACTGGTGTTTTCTAAAAAGGTCGGCGTGATAACAGGAGAAGAAGTGTATAATTGGGTGTCGTCAGCATAGAGATGGTACTGGAAACCAAATCTACTGATTGTTTGTCCAATAGGGGCAGTATACAAAGAGAAAAGGAGGGGACCTAGGACTGATCCTTGAGGAACCCCAACAGTAAGGGGAAGGTGAGAGGAGGAGGAACCGGCAAGAGATACAGTGAAGGATTGGTCAGAGAGATAGGAGAACCAGAAGAGAACGGTGTCTTTGAGAGAAGGGTCTCTAGGCCCAGACACACCACAATGAGAGTGGAATAAGGGTCTCTAGGCCCAGACACACCACAATGAGAGTGGAATAAGTGTCTCTAGGCCCAGACACACCACAATGAGAGTGGAATAAGTGTCTCTAGGCCCAGACACACCACAATGAGAGTGGAATAAGGGTCTCTAGGCCCAGACACACCACAATGAGAGTGGAATAAGGGACCCCTTAATAAATTGTTCTTAATATACTTGTCGGTAGTTTTTTATGTGGGCAATTTTCGCCAACATTCTTCTGTGCTGCAGAGCATCTCACCTATAATTCTATACTATTCTCTGTTCTGCAGAGCATCTCACGTATACCTGCACACTATTCCCCTGTCCTGCAGGGCATTTAACCTATAGAGCTTTGCTATTCTCTATCCTGCAGAGCAACTCACATATAATTCTATATTCTTCTTCTGCCCTGCAGAGCATCTCACCTATAATTATATACTATCCCCCTGTCCTGCAGAACATTTAACCTATCTCTTTGCTATTCTCTGTCCTGCAGAGCTTCTCACCTATAATTCTATATTATTCTTCTGCCCTGCAGAGCATCTCACGTATACCTGCATACCTTTAACCTATATCTCTTTGCTATTCTCTGTCCTGCAGAGCTTCTCACCTATAATTGTATATTATTCTTCTGTCCTGCAGAACATCTCACCTATAATTCTATATTATTGTTCTGCCCTGCAGAGCATCTCACATATACATGCATACTATCCCCCTGTCCTGCAGAGCATTTAACCTATATCTCTTTGCTATTCCCTGTCCTGCAGAGCATCTCACCTATAAATCTATATTATTCTTCTGCCCTGCAGAGCATCTCATGTATACATACATATACTATCCCCCTGTCCTACAGAGCATTTAACCTCTAATTCATTACACAACCACAAAAAAAGCAAAAACCCTAAAATAATTTTTAATAGATATACATTAAAAATTACTAACAAAGATAACGAACAAAGGAACAAATATCAATTACCAACACCCGAGCTTGGTAAAGTTGGGGACAGCAGGGCCAAAAATACAAGATGAGGGTGAAAAAATTCCTAGAATTGCCCTAAAGGAGACCTAATAGACTAACCCTTCCTGCAAGTGGAGGTTGGCAGCCTAATATTCGATGTGGCGCCCCCACTCTTCGTCGACTGTCCCTCCTGGCCCTAAGTGTCCCTACCAACTACCCACGCCCAAACCCAAACACATACACAAAAAACTCTATTATAGCTAGACTGACCTACAGTAGACGTACATAACCATATATAGGCATCAGAGGCGTAGCTAGGGGTTCAGCTCAGGGGGGGGCGAAACATGTGAGTGGGCCCTAACAGGCGGACATATCATTAGTGCAAACTATGCGGCAGCACATGGGCCCAAGAGTTAAGGGGGCCCACTTCTACCTACGGTGGGTATAGGGGAACCTCAGGAGATGACCGCACTGTTATTGCAAATAAATCTCTATACAGTAACCAGTGGTAGATACCAGTCCTGCATGACATAGAGAGATCACAGTACAGTTGTAGATGGAGACTTACAGAGGACGGTCTTTCCGGTGGAGCCATTCACTTTTCCCATCTGTGTATACTATTACTTCAACATTTTTCAGTCACCGCTCTATGCATAGAGAGCGGCGGCTGTAACTGATGTCCCAGGACTGACAGCCGGTACAGCACTATCTGCCACCCAGTAGTTAGGCTTCAATAGTTCGTAAGTGCCTACTTAATATTTAGGAGTCCCCCTATGTACAGTAATAATGGCCCCAGCATCGCTGATGAGAGCAGGAGGTCATGTGACGATTTTCTTCTACTAAGAGAAGTCAAACTTGTCTAGTGAACAAGTGCAAATAGCAAACGTGGTCGCATGACCGCATGATCACACAAGTGGTCTTGGAGTCTCATGACGGCAGGTGCACCTCATCATGATTTGGCAGTCTGTAGAATGACTGCAGACAATTATCCCAAGCCTTTAATAACTTAAAGGGAACCTGTCACCCCCCAGGGCCTATTAAGGTAAAAGAGCCACCTTCTTCAGCACTAAGGCTGCATTCTGTGAAGGTGGTTTTTGATCCCCAATAAAGCTGAAATACTCACTTTTATAAATTGTGCGCCATACCAGTATTGAGCCCGGGGGGTACGTTTTCTCCCCTTGACTCAGCCGCCTCGCAGCCGTTCATCATCCCACCGAGCACCACCTCCTTTCTGTCTTGTGCCGTCACCGGCGCTCTGCAATTATTTCTCGGTCATGCGCAGTGCGCGCTGCCCTGGAAATTATATCAAGTGATGTAAGTAGATCGCACCTGCGCACAACTCCAGATTCCAAGCCCCGCAGTGTGAATAAATCATAACACACTGCGGGGTGGGATCTCGGTCCTCCGCTACACGCAGGCGCGATATCATGATAAGCTGATGTGAGTTCCAGGGCAGTGCACACAGCGCATGCCCGAAAAATGAGAGCCCAGCCCAGGCATCGGCGCCCGGTGGGATGATGGATGGCTGGGAGGCGGTTGTGTCCGGGGACAAAAGACGTACCCCCCAGACTCAATACAGGTATGACACACAATTTATAAAAGTGAATATTTCAGCGTTATTAGGGATCAAAAACATAAGAGCCACCTTCACAGAATGCAGCCTTAGTGCTGATGAAGCTGGCTGGCTCTATTACCTTAATAGGCCCTGGGGGGATGACAGGTTCCCTTTAATAATTTAATTATAAGCAACTAGATGGTAGTCCGATTCTAATGCATCGGGTATTATAGAATATGTATGTAGTTTATTTATGAAGATTTTAGAATAATACATTGAATACACAGGATTCGGCCGGCTGGGCGCGACCAATTGGCGAAGCGTGGTTCAAATCCTGCACCAATTAACGGCCGGACTGCGCCTGTCGTTGATTGTTCGCAGCTGGCCACATAGTATATAGCACAGCCACGTAGTATATTGCCCAGCCCACATAGTATATTGCCCAGCCCACGTAGTATATTGCCCAGCCCACATAGTAGATTGCCCAGCCCACGTACTATATTGCCCAGCCCACATAGTATATTGCCCAGCCCACGTAGTATATTGCCCAGCCCACATAGTAGATTGCCCAGCCCACGTAGTATATTGCACAGCCACGTAGTATATTGCACAGCCCACGTAGTATATTGTACAGCCCACGTAGTATATTGCACAGACCACGTAGAATATTACACAGCCCACGCAGTATATTGCACAGCCCACGTAGTATATTGCACAGCCCATGTAGTATATTGCACAGCCACGTAGTATATTGCACAGCCCACGTAGTTTCTTTCACAGTCACGTAGGATATAGCACAGCTCATGTAGTATATTTCACAGCCATGTAGTATATTGCACAGCCCACGTAGTGTATTGCACAGCCCACATAGTATATTGCACAGCCCATGTAGTTTATTGCACAGCCCACGTAGTATATTGCCCAGCCACATAGTATATTGCACAGCCACGTAGTATATTGTACAGCCCACGTAGTTTGTTTCACAGTCACGTACGATATAGCACAGCTCATGTATATTTCACAGCCATGTAGTATATTGCACAGCCCACGTAGTATATTGCCCAGTCACGTAGTATATTGCACAGTCCACGTAGTATATTGCACAGCCCACGTAGTATATAGCAATGTGGGCATTAAGAGAGGTCTGGATACACATGATGAGAGCATTATACTGCCTCTGTACAAATCCCTAGTTAGACCGCACATGGAGTACTGTGTCCAGTTTTGGGCACCGGTGCTCAGGAAGGATATAATGGAACTAGAGAGAGTACAAAGGAGGGCAACAAAATTAATAAAGGGGATGGGAGAACTACAATACCCAGATAGATTAGCGAAATTAGGATTATTTAGTCTAGAAAAAAGACGACTGAGGGGCGATCTAATAACCATGTATAAGTATATAAGGGGACAATACAAATATCTCGCTGAGGATCTGTTTATACCAAGGAAGGTGACGGGCACAAGGGGGCATTCTTTGCGTCTGGAGGAGAGAAGGTTTTTCCACCAACATAGAAGAGGATTCTTTACTGTTAGGGCAGTGAGAATCTGGAATTGCTTGCCTGAGGAGGTGGTGATGGCGAACTCAGTCGAGGGGTTCAAGAGAGGCCTGGATGTCTTCCTGGAGCAGAACAATATTGTATCATACAATTAGGTTCTGTAGAAGGACGTAGATCTGGGGATTTATTATGATGGAATATAGGCTGAACTGGATGGACAAATGTCTTTTTTCGGCCTTACTAACTATGTTACTATGTATATCCCTGTTAAAAAAAGAATTAAAACAAAAAATAGTTCTATACTCACCCTCCGTCGTCCCCTCGGATCCAAGCGAGGCGGTTACCAATGCTCCTCGCGACGCTCTGGTCCCAAGAGTGCATTGCGGTCTTGCGAGATGATGACGTAGCGTTCTTGCGAGACCGCTATGTCATCATCTCGCTAGATCGCAATGCATGGAGTGGTCACCGGAGCGTCGCGAAGAGCGGGAAAGGCCTGTTCCTGATCCAGGGGGCTGATGGACGGTGACTATTTTAATTTTTTTTTAATTATTTTTAACAGTAGATCTTTTTACTATTGATGCTGCATAGGCAGCATCAATAGTAAAAAGTTGGTCACACAGGGTTAATAGCAGCGTTAACGGAGTGTGTTACACCGCAGCATAACCCGGTCCGCTAACGCTGCCATTAACCCTGTGTGAGCGCTGACTGGAGGGGAGTATGGAGCGTGCACTGACTGCGGGGAGTAAGGAGCGGCCATTTTGCCGCCGGACTGTGCCCGCCGCTGATTGATCCTGGCTGTTTTGCCGTGACCAATCAGCGACTTGGGATTTCCATGACAGACAGAAAGAAAGAAAGAAAGACAGACGGAAGTGACCCTTAGACAATTATATAATAGGTTTATTTTTATAACATAGAATGCAGCCCGTGGTTACTGTATTGTTATGTTTGTTAGAGGGTAGACCGATGGACGTATTTCTCATGTGAGGATCGCATCGCAATCCATGGATGGACCGTCGGCTCTCCTGACCTGAGGCTGACAGTTGCATAGTAATTTATCACGCTGTCAAGCTTATGTCAGGAGAGGTGTCAGGGCCAGTCCGAGGATTGCGATGCGATCGTCGCATGAGTTATACAGTGTCTGTCTGTGCCCTTATGTTAATACTTAATGCATGTTAATACCACCATCCTCTCTCATTCACCCCCACAGTGCCCTGTCCCCCTGCGCACCCACAATAACCCCCATCGTTTCACATTTAGGCCATGTGCACATGTTGCGGTTTTTACGGTGGAACCGTGGCGATTTTGCAGCTGCGGGTCTACTGCAGTTTCCATTGCGTTTACAGTAACATGTAAACCCTATGGAAACCGCAAACCGCTGTGCACATGCTGCGGGAAAAAACGCACGGGAACTCAGCGGTTTTCAACCCGCAGCATGTCACTTCTTTGTGCAGAATCGCGGTGGTTCTGCACCCGTAGGAATGCATTGATCCACTTAATTCCCGCATGGGGCTGTGCCCACCATGCGGGAAGTAAGCGGATAATGTGCGGGTGGTACCCGGGGTGAAGGAGAGGAGACTCTCCTCCAGGCCCTGGGAACCATATTTGTGTAAAAAAAAAAAAAGAATTAAAATAAAAAATAATGATATACTCACCTCCCAGCGCTGCACGTGGCCGTCCGGTCTCAGGTTGCTATGCGAGCAGGACCTGCGGTGACGTCGCGGTCACATGACCGTGACGTCACAATGGTCCTCCTCGCATAGCATCTCTGGAACCGGACCGCCGCCTGCAGCACCGAGGAGATCGGGATGTCAGAGGGTGAGTATATCATTATTTTTATTATTTTTAACATTACTATTGATGCTGCATATGCAGCATCAATAGTAAAACCAGGATAAACCCGCAGCGGAACCCGCAACACAAACCGCGATAAATCTGCAGGGATAACCGCAGTGGGTTTGCTCTGCAGATTTATCAAATCCGCTGCGGGAAAACCCACGGGAGAACCCGCAGCCCCCTTTCCACGTGTGAACATAGCCTTACCCCACAGTGCCCTGTCCTCCTCTCCCACTTCAGCCCCTACAATACCACATTCCTCTCACATTCACCCCCACAGTGACCATGATATGCCTAAATCGAATTACTCTAATAAATTCCATCCCCACTTACTGATGAAGTTTTCAGGCAGACAGTGAGGAGAACCAGGAAGTGACCAGATAGATATAAGGAGGGCACTAGGACTCAGCGTGCCTCAGCCAAACCAAGCGTGCACAGCCAGAAAGTAACTGCAGCTGCTGCTGCCAGCCAGGAAGAGATTCCTCGGGTGAGACCGTCCACATTGCACTCTGCACGGAGGGAGGCTCTGCAGCCGGCATTGTGCTGCTCTCTCTCTGACACCTCAGACTTGGCAGTGGATCTCCCGGTGGGCCCCTTCAGGTGACTAGGCCCGGGGCAATGGCCCCCTCTGCCTCCCCAGTAGCTATGCTACTGATAGGCATATATATAAGATTTAATACATAATGAACCTATCCTAATAGAAGGCTATTTTTGAGCATATATTGATTTGAGCTGCAAACACTTTTGGTCCTAAGGTCAGTGAAGTTCCAATGAATTATCATAAGTGAGTCCAGCTAGAAACAATAGAGACTAACTGCATTAATATAAATGACCACGACTTAAAGGAAATGGTATTAGAATCCAACTACATGTGGAGTAATTTAGCACTACACAGGTTCACATATTCAATGAAACAACATCAGTGTGCAGCACCAGCAGATTACTTATGTCATAGCAATGCCCTGAGTTTATAAGGCACAAATACCGGGCTGTTGCAAACACATAGCTTGCTAAATAAATCTCAGTACTCGTTATTGTGAGCTCAATGTCCAAACAGAGAGAAAAAGGAGGCACCTGATGTTGAACAATAAAGTCATGGTTCATAATGCAGAAAAGTTATAAATAACTTGCTAAAGCCACCACAATGGGTCACTCATCTGGTCACTTGTCTGATCATATCTGGTCATCTGTCGCAGTTTTTGTTATAGCATCCCTACGCATTTCACCCTCTCCCGTCAGGGTTCATCAGGGGACTGTAGAGAGGAGCATGCCGAAGTGGCTGTGATAGTCAGTGATCAGTGTGGGTATAATTCAGCCTGTGGGCAATTTTCTGTGGGCATTCCTCACCTAGCACCTCAAATATCATGGATCTGAAACTTTGTGATGCTGCAATTGGCAATTTTCTGTGTGGGCAATTTTTCGTGTGGGCAATTTTCCTTGTGGATATTTTTCTGTGTGGGCAATTTTCCATGTGGGCAATTTTCCATGTGGGCAATTTTCCATGTGGGCAATTTTCCATGTGGGCAATTTTCCTGTGGGCATTTTTCTTGTGGGCAATTTTCCTGTGGGCAACTTTCCTGTGGGCAATTTTCCTGTGGGCATTTTTCCTGTGGCCATTTTTCTGGTCACCGTGATATACTACTTAGCTACAATGGAAAAATGTTACTTAGTACCTCTTGCTGAGCCATGCAAAATCTGCACCAAGGATCAAAACACTATATCATTGATTTAACAGTAAATAAAATTGTGACTATGTGTCTGCAACTTATGTCTATAATATTACACCACTGCTTGGCATAATAAATAAACTCAGACCGCTTTTAGAAGTTATGACCCTTGTTTTTCTATAAATGAAGTCTGACTGCAGGCAACATGGTTATACTTCCCAATCTATGCAAGACTGAGTACTAATATTGGGACAGGTGGCCTACCTACAAACACATAAAATAAACACCCATTCCATAATGCCTTCTTTCTGATCTCAATCACAGTGGATCCCTGTGAAACACAGGGGGAAGAGACTTGGCAATTTAAATTTCTCTAATGTGAGGTGAGAAATTACTGAGCCATTAGCTGATTACCTAAACACATTTTTGTAGTCAAGGGCAAGCAGAACAATGCAGTTTAATGTATTCAGCAAGGATTTTTTTCTACTGAGGAGAATATGTTGATCCACTAATAATTATTTTGCTTAGCATTATATACTTTTATTTAATTTTAAAAAATGGTAATATTGGAGTAGTAAAATTATTTAATATGTAATTCTTGTTCCTTCTGTTATGGACGTTAAAGTTTTTTTCCCAATTTTATGTAAAAAAAAACCTCTTAAATAATTGAATAATAAAACAATCTGCAGTTTTTATATATTTTGTTTAAATCCATCTCTACTACTAAATTACATGTTTACTGTCAGTGTATAGGGACATCTTTTTCACATCCAGAGTCTAAAATCACTTTCTATGAATTCTACTTTTGGACTTACCTTAAAGATGACCTACAGTTTCATTTTTAAATTTGAAAAAAGGCACAATTCCATCAAGTTCAACATATAATCTAATGTTTTGATCCAGTACAAGGCTACATCCCATGACCCAGACGCTAATGCCCTATATTTGTGTAATGCAGTTCTGTTTTTTTATAGTCAGCCAGCTGTTGATATGGCTTCCATGGTCAGAATATACTCTAGCCACTCAGTTTAGAAAGTCCAAAGAATCCTTGCCTTCAACCCTTCAACTGCTGTTTAAGATTCTGGCTTTATACAGAGCCTCTTGGGATATCTCCACATATCGTCGGGGCGCACGATAAGTAAACTCTATGTTATACTGTGGCTTTATAGTTTGCTTTGCAAACGCAATAACTATATCTGGCCTTTATTGATTAAGGCCGCAAGCATCAAGATGCCATTTTGATATTTTTGGAGCAGTAGTCAATGTCTGGGATGTTATTTTATTATTGACTAGCTGAAGAGCCCGGCGTTGCCTAGGCATAGTAAATATCTGTGGTTAGTTATAGCACCACACTTCTCTTATTTTCCCATCACGCCTCTCATTTTCCCCATCAAATCTTTCATTTTCCCTCTCACAGCTCTCATTTTCTCCCTCACACTTCTCATTTTCCCCCTCACTCCTCTTATTTTCCCCCTCACTCCTCTCATTCCCCCCTAACACTTATTGATTTCATGTGCATCTATTGGTCTGCAATATACCTGAAAGATCTCTCAATTATATGTAATTTTTCCTGTTTTTTCATCTCTTCCCTACCAAGATATTGTTTTCCCACCCTCACTGTTAGGATGATAATGGGGGAGTGAGGAAAAGTCCTCGTTGAGTGGGGGCACAAAAAAATAGTTCTTTAAGGGTGCCAACATCCAAAGCAAAGCAGGTGTTGAGTAAGGCCTATTGCACGGCATTTGTAGACCCTTTTTCTATGGTCATCGTTCTAATTATTGGTATCTCAGCATTTTTTGTTCACTAGTAATGAGGTGTTTTTACAATTGGATTATTAAAGACTATTTTTAAGGGAATATATGTTCACCTAAATTTGAAAAAAGGCACAATTTCATCAATTTCAACATATAATCTAATGTTTTGATCCAGTGGAAGGCTACATCCCATGACCCAGACAGTAATGCCCTATATTTGTGTAATGTAGTTCTGTTTCTTATAATCACCCAGCTGTTGATATGACTTCCACGGACAGAATATAGGCTAGCCACTCCGTTTAGCAAGTCCAAAGAATCCTTGCCTTCAACCCTTCAACTGCTGTACAAGGTTCTGGCTTTATACAGAGTCTCCTGGGATATCTCCACATAGTGGTTGCTGGCCAGTGGAGCGATATGGCAGTGAGAATGGTTTTCAAGTCAGGCCGTTACCAGGAAATCAAAGTCAGTGAGAAAATCGAGATGTGATTGAGTAGTCAAAATAGAAGCTGATTTGAAGAAATAAACAAGGACATACCGGAAGCAAACTAAAGGTACCTTCACACTGAACAACTTAACAACGATATCGCTAGCGATCCGTGACGTTGCAGCGTCCTGGATAGCGATATCGTTGTGTTTGACACGCAGCAGCGATCAGGATCCTGCTGTGACATTGTTGGTCGGAGCAGAAAGGCCAGAACTTTATTTAGTCGCTGGATCTCCCGCAGACATCGCTGAATCGGCGTGTGTGACGCCGATTCAGCGATGTCTTCACTGGTAACCAGGGTAAACATTGGGTTACTAAGCGCAGGACCGCGCTTAGTAACCCGATGTTTACCCTGGTTACCATTGTAAATGTAAAAAAAAACAAACAGTACATAGTTACATTCAGGTGTCTGTCCCCTCGCCGTCTGCTTCCCGCACTGACAGTGAGCGCCGGCCGGCCGTAAAGCACAGCGGTGACGTCACCGCTCTGCTTTACGGCCAGCCGGCGCTGACACAGTGCAGGGAAGCTGAGGCCGGGGGACACGACAGACACCGGAATGTAAGTATGTAGTGTTTGTTTTTTTTTACATTTACAATGGTAACCAGGGTAAACATTGGGTTACTAAGCGTGGCCCTGCGCATAGTAACCCGCTGTTTACCATGGTTACCAGGGGACTTCGGCATCGTTGGTCGCTGGAGAGCTTTCTGTGTGACAGCTCTCCAGCGACCACACAGCGACGAAACAGCGACGCTGCAGCGATCGGCATCGTTGCCTATATCGCTGCAGCGTCGCTTAATGTGGCGGTACCTTAAGAAGTGGGTCAGGGAAATTCATATGTATAACTGACTATATTGGCAGTATGCAGGATAATTAAATAGAGTGTTTCCCCACAGCGAGGCGCTAATTAGATGAAGGATGTCAAGGTATTAACAGCATGCTTTCTGTCTGGACACTAGCACATTTCTCAGAAATCTTTTTACAAAAGTGCTCGTGTCATCCGGCATCATCCACAAAGCACAGCCCTCCTAGCAACAGATACACATTTAGTAGCGACAAGTTCAGATATACATGTTAAAGTTAGGGGAAAAATTCTTCCCAACATGCCATCTCCAGAATTTAGTAGTACCCATAACCTGTAAGTTATGTTATACAAAAAAGACATCCAGGCCCTCCTTGAACTTGTTTAGTAAATTAACCATTACAACTTTTTAGGTCATTAATCTCATAGACTAAACTTTCTTTCGGATAGACGTAGAGGACGCCACTTTGTCATTGTTACACGTATAAGTGTAAAAAGATCATTAGAGTGATCTCTGCACTGTCCCTTCATATATTTGTACATTATGATAAGATTGCCCCTAAACCTTCATAATTACAAACTGAGTAACCTAATTGATAACTCGTCTTGGTATTGCTGTCCACCCATAACCTTACTAACCTCTTCTATGCACACCTGACTTGTCTGTTTAGTGTCCACCTTCACTTCCCATTAAAAAAAAAATGGATTTTTTTTAACAACACATTATACCAAATCCTCTATTATTCCCTCTGAAATGTGGACAAAAAAAGTCAACAAAGCATTAAAATTTCTGTTGTCTGTTGACAATGTTAAATGTCAGTAAACTCTTAAGGTACCGTCACATTTAGCGACGCTGCAGCGATACCGACAACGATGCCGATCGCTGCAGCGTCGCTGTTTGGTCGCTGGAGAGCTGTCACACAGACAGCTCTCCAGCGACCAACGATGCCGCTCCCCTGGTAACCAGGGTAAACATCGGGTTACTAAGCGCAGGGCCGCGCTTAGTAACCCGATGTTTACCCTGGTTACCAGTGTAAATGTAAAAAAAAAAAACACTACATACTTACATTCCTGTCGCGTCCCCCGGCTTTCTGCTTACCTGCACTGTGTAAGTGCTGGCCGTAAAAGCAGAGCGGTGACGTCACCGCTGTAATTGCTTTACGGCTGGCCGGCGCTGACACAGGATGCAGGAGGAGTGCAGGGAAGCAGAACGCCGGGAACAGACACCAGAATGTAAGTATGTAGTGTTTGTTTTTTTTTTACATTTACGCTGGTAACCAGGGTAAACATCGGGTTACTAAGTGCGGCCCTGCGCTTAGTAACCCGATGTTTACCCTGGTTACCAGTGAAGACATCGCTGAATCGGCGTCACACACGCCTATTCAGCGATGTCTGCGGGAGATCCAGCGACTAAATAAAGTTCTGGACTTTCTGCGCCGACCAACGATGTCACAGCAGAATCCAGATCGCTGCTGCCTGTCAAACTCAACGATATCGCTATCCATGACGCTGCAACATCATGGATCGCTAGCGATATCGTTCAGTGTGACGGTACCTTTACAATGTCCTAACAAAGCTGTTACTCTCTGTGCAGTGACACATCCTATTGACAAGGTAAAGGTTAAATACCCAGTCTATAATTTTGTTACTAGTTTCTTAATATGAATAACAGGCACATTGCAAAGTTATAAGTTTAAATGCTCTTTAATTATGTATCTTATCAGTCGGTTCCATTGAGATTAAAGGGATTGTCTCATCTTTTTAAAGGGAATCTGTCAGCATGTTTTTTGCTATGTATTCTATGGACAGCAAGAATTATGGGTTAAAACACAGATTTCAACTATGTGTTACATGTCAGACTGCTGATGTTTGCTTAAAAGCTTCATTGTATCACCTAGTGATTATCCTTGTCTGGACTATAGTAGCTAAAGCAATGCATTCTTGCTAGTCCAACTCCGCTGCCTAAGCAGCTCACTTTCTATAGACGAAGTACAGAGCCTGGTGTGGGCGGGGTTAGCTTTCTTAGCTCTGCTTCATTGCTAAATCTAAAAACTCTGATTCTATCAGTACCTCATCTCCCTGTAAACCAAAGTGATACATAATTGGATTCAGTGTCTCTTTGACTACATTATGTTGCTCCCAGTTGATGTTGCAAAAACCTGGTGACAGATTCCGTTTAGATTGGTAAAACTGGAAAGTGCTAGTAAAGCAATCAACTTTGCAATTTACTTCTTATTAAAAAAAAACTCTCTATTCTTAGGGATGGATGGATTTTTAACTTTATTGTTTACTCCATATTGCCTAGGTTACCCCCCACCTCTGCTTAAAAGGTGGATAGTCTACTAAGCAAGGAAGACAGTGCTTGCAAGCTCTTTGCTATAGAGCTTGAAAGCACTGCATTGAAGTTGGCTGGATTGCTGGATCTGGCCAGCTTTAGCCCCTTGCACTTTTCTGGTGCTGCAGAGGTAAAATTGACTCTTCTTGCAGCACTAGAGAGGTCACAGTTCTTACCAGCTGCCCAAGTATTCCACTGTTTCTAACATTTAGTTATCAAAAGCCTGGGGAGAAATGCAGACTTGAAGATAGATTTGACGACCCCTTTAAGAGCCTTAATTCTCTGCTGATATTTTTTTGCATTAGAACTTATTTTCAAGGCAACACTTAATGGGATCATAGACATTTCAGTGAGTCAACCGGTGTCGCGCCCTGTACTTATGAGCCGCAAACAATGCTTCAGATGAGTGTCTGGCTTAGCTGATATGAGTCATTTTGCATAGCTGTTGCGACACATTTTAGACTGGAAGTGTTATTATTTCAGATGTGGTTGACTAGATTTTCTACTAAACTTGCTTAATTATTTTTATACTATTAGGCTATGTTCACACTTTGCAGATTCCACTGCGGATTTTTCCGCAGCAGAATTCCAAAATCCGCAGTGAAAACCCATCGCGGTTTTTACTGCGGATTTATCGCGGTTTTTACTGCGTTTTCTTCTGCGGATTTTCATCTGCAGTTTTCTATTGGAGCAGGTGAAAATCCGCAGAAAAGAAGTGGCATGCTGCGGAATGTAATCCGCAGCGTTTCCGCGCGGATTTTTCTGCAGCATGTGCACAGCGTTTTTTGTTTCCCATAGGTTTACATTGTAATGTAAACTCATGGGAAACTGCTGCGGATCCGCAGCGGTCAAATCCGCAAAGTGTGAACATAGCCTTAATAGTATGGTACGATGCAAATCTGGCTACATCATTATTTAATTTTCAGTCAAAATGGAGATTAATTAATGGAAAACAGAAAACATATTTATCAGACATTTAGACAGTAATCAATGCTTCTATTTTTGTTACAAAGAATATCAAGCTCCACATTTTTTTCAAAGCCGAAGTGTTTCTGTTCAAACCTCCATTTGAAATGACAACCAAACAGCATAGGTCACATGAAGGCTATGTGCTCACGTTGAGTATTTGCTTGCAGAAACTTCTGCAAGGTTTCTGCATCTTTTGGCAGCAAAAATGCTTGCGCTTGGTGCATTTTTGCCTTTTCTATGTGTTTTCTGTATACGTTTTTGTACAGCAATGAAGGCTTTTTTGAGCTAAATAAAGATATTTAAAGGGAACCTGTCACCCCGTTTTTTCAGTAGGAGATAAAAATACCGTTAAATAGGGCCTGAGCTGTGCTTTACAATAGGGTATTTTTTGTCCCCTGATTCCCTACCTATGCTGCCGAAATACCTTACAAAAGTGGCCTTTTTCGCCTGTCAATCAGGCTGGTCAGGTCGGATGGGCATGGTCACAGCGCTGTTTCTTCCCCCAGATCTTGCTTATGTTCCCGTTGGTGGCGTAGTGCTTCTCGCATGCGCAAGTGCCGAATGCACTGCGCAGCTGTAGAAAAAGAGCGCGCTCGCCGCTATTCAGCGGTTTCTCGGTGGGCGCAGCATCTTCCTGAGGCCACGCATGCGCAGATGGAGTCTCCTGCTTCCAGGGGCTTCAGGAAAATGGCCGCGGGATGCCGCGCGTGCGCAAATGGACATCGCGGTGGCCATTTTCCTGAAGCCGAGTAATCTCGAGTAATCCCGGCTTCAGTAAAATGGCCGCCGCGATGTCCATCTGCGCACGTGCGGCATCCCGCGGCCATTTTCCTGAAGCCCCGGGAAGCAGGAGACTCCATCTGCGCACGCGCGGCCTCAGGAAGATGGCCGCGCCCACCGAGAAACCGCTGAATAGCGGCGAGCGCGCTCTTTTTCTACAGCTGCGCAGTGCATTCGGCACTTGCGCATGCGAGAAGCACTACGCCACCAACGGGAACATAAGCAAGATCTGGGGGAAGAAACAGCGCTGTGACCACGCCCATCCGACCTGACCAGCCTGATTGACAGGCGAAAAAGGCCACTTTTGTAAGGTATTTCAGCAGCATAGGTAGGGAATCAGGGGACAAAAAATACCCTATTGTAAAGCACAGCTCAGGCCCTATTTAACGGTATTTTTATCTCCTACTGAAAAAACGGGGTGACAGGTTCCCTTTAAAAAAATGTTTTGTAATGTAATTTCTTGGTTCAGCACCAGTTTTTCATGTTGATGCAGTGGCATCAGAGTAATGGGATTAGGGCCTGGTGTCAGCAGCTCTCATTGACACCTAGCCCTAGGCTTAGTAATGAAAAGTTGTTAGCCAGACATCCTTATTACTAAGCCAATAGGTAAACACAGACACACACACAAACAAACACACGAACCTACACACTCATTGTCACCAGCCTATGTAGGAGCATTAGCTGAATGAACATACATACACTGTAACCAAACAGCAACTGTTAATTGTAAAGAAAAAAATTATGAAAAAAAATTGTGTGGGCTCCCACATCTACTATATAATTGTCTAAGGGTCACTTCCATCTTTCTTTCTGGCCTTCTGTCTGTCTGTCTGTAATGGAAATCCCAAGTCGCTGATTGGTCGCGGCAAAACAGCCACGACCAATCAGCGACGGTCACAGTCCGGCAGCAAAATGGCCGCTCCTTACTCCCCGCAGTTAGTGCCCGCTCCATAATCCCCTCCAATCAGTGCTCACGCAGGGTTAATGGCAGCGTTAGCGGACTGCGTTATGTCGCGGTGTAACGCACTCCGTTAACGCTGCTATTAACCCTGTGTGACCAACTTTTTACTATTGATGCTGCCTATGCAGCATCAATAGTAAAAAGATCTAATGTTAAAAATAATAAAAAAATAAAAAATAGTTATATACTCACCCTCCGTTGGCCCCTCGGATCCAGAACAGGCCTTTCTCGCTCCTCGCGACACCCCGGTGACCGCTCCATGCATTGCAGTCTCACGAGATGATGACGTAGCAGTCTCGCAAGACCGCTACATCATCTCACGAGACCGCAATGCACTCTTGGGACCGGAACGCGCGAGGAGCATCAGTAAACGCTTCGCCTGCATCCGGGGCCCAACGGAAGGTGAGTATATAACTATTTTTTATTTTAATTCTGATTTTTAACAGGGATATGATGCCCATATTGCTATATACTATGTGGGCTGTGCAATATACTAACTGGGCTGTGCAATTTACTACGTGGGCTGTGCAATATACTATGTGGGGTGTGCTATATACTACGTGGGCTGTGCAATATACTGCGTGGGCTGTGCAATATACTACGTGGGGTGTGCAATATACTATGTGGGCTGTGCAATATACTACGTAGGCTGTGCAATATACTACGTGGGCTGTGCAATATACTACATGGGCTGTGCAATATACTACGTGGCTGTGCAATATACTACGTGGGCTGTGCCATATGCTACATGGGCTGTGCAATATACTACGTGGGCTGTGCAATATACTACGTGACTGTGCAATATACTACGTGGGCTGTGCAATATACTACGTAGGATGTGCAATATACTATGTGGGATGTGCAATATACTACGTGGCTGTGCAATATACTACGTGGCTGTGCTATATACTACGTGGGCTGTGCTATACACTACGTGGGCTGTTATATACTACGTGGCCTGTGTTCTACCCTACGTGGGCTGTGTTATACACTACGTGGGCTGTGTTATACACTACGTGGGCTGTGTTATACACTACGTGGGCTGTGTTATATACTGCATGCGTGGGCTGTTATATACTACGTGAGCTGTGTTATATGCTACGTGGGCTGTTATAAACTATGTGGCTGTGTTATATGCTATGTGGGCTGTTATACACTCCGTGGGCTGTGCTATATTCTACGTGGCTGTGCTATGTCCTCCGTGGGCTGTGTTATATACTACGTGGCTGTGCTATATACTCCGTGGGCTGTGCTATATACTCCGTGGGCTGTGCTATATACTACGTGGCTGTGCTATATACTACGTGGCTGTGCAATATACTATGTGACTGTGCTATGTACTACGTGGCTGTGCTATTTACTATGTGGGCTGTTATATACTATGTGGCTGTGCTATATACTACGTGGCCGGCCGCGAACAATTAGCGACAGCCACAGTCCGGCCGTGAATTGGCGCGGGATTTGAACCACGCTTCGCTAATTGGTCGCGCCTGACCAGCCGAATCCTGTGTATTCAATGTATTATTCTAAAATCTTCATAAATAAACTACATATTCTAGAATACCCGATGCGTTAGAATCGGGCTACCATCTAGTAATTTTAATAACCAGCATAGGGAAAGCCAACGGCTGATCGCTGATGTTTAGGAGCCAATAGCCATAAAGGTTCTCAAGCTATTAATATCAGCTTACAGCTGTTTGCTTAGCCTTTACTGGCTAGTTTTTGGGGACCCCAGAAAAAATTGACATAGGGTCCCTCTATAAAATCTAGCCAACAAAGGCTAGGCAGAGGGATGTGGGCTGATATTAATTGCCTAGGAAGGGGCCATGAATATTGGCTCCCTCCCAGACTAAAAACATCAGCTCTCAGCCATCCCAGAAAAGGCACATCTGTAATATGCACCAAATCTGGCGCTTAGCCTTACTCTTCCCACTTGCCCTGTAGCAAGTGGGGTTCATATTTGTGGGGTTGATGTCACCTTTGTATTGTCAGGTGACATCAAGCCCACAGGTTAGCAATGGAGAAGGGTCTAAAAGATTCCTATCCATTAGTAGCCCCATAGTGATATTGTATAAAAAACACACATCCAGAATAAAGTCCTTTATTTGAAATAATGACACAGACTCCTTTAATTAATCTTAATTAAACCATACTCACTGAATGCCTAATCCACTGACTCCAATGTCTCCTGCAACAAAAATAAAATAATAAACCACAACATTCCTCACCTGTCTGCAGAGAAGATAATCCATAATGTCCCAATGTGACTGCTGTGTAAGACAGCCAGCGATACACTGACAGGAAGTGATCACTCCCTCAGTGTATCATTAAGCTGCCGTGAGAAAGTTCACAGCTGCAGGGTCACGCTGACATCTGACAGCATGACCTGCAGGGCTCTGACGGAGAGTCTTGTCGGCGGTAGCGTTACCATGGATCACAGTCACAGCTGCGGGTTCATGTTGACATCTGGCAACATGATCCCGCAGTGCTCTGACCGACGGTCTTAGCGGTGATAGCGTTACCGCCAATAAGAACCACCACGCAGGTGTTTCCCACACTGTCACACAGATGGCAGCTTGGGAAACACCATAGGAAGCTGGTAAAAATGCAAACAAAACCTCTGCAAATCCATAAACATTTTTATACCTGCGTTTTTGCTGCGGATTTGACTGACTCAGTTGTAGTCAGTGGCTGAAAAACGCTGCAGAAACGCACAAAGAATTGACATGCTGCAGAAAAAAGCACATCAAATACTCAAAGGAAATTTATTGATCATGTGCACACTTCAGGATTGTCATTGAATTAGCTTGCATAAGGATTCCATAGCATTTTTGACCCATTTCCATGCAGAAAAAATGATGCGAAAACACAGCCTTACTGTATCTTATTGCTGAAAAAGGTCACAAATTTTGCAACTTATTTGTTACATGTTATAGTTTACAACTGGCATACACCATTTAGCAATCGTAGGTACTTCTGCCTGAAAGAATGTTTAGGAGACAGATCGTCAGAATGAGAGGCATGATAATGAAAAAAGAAAACCAATCACAAAGCCTGGAATGTAATACATAAATAATCACTTTATTATAGCAAATATATGAAACCATGTAAGGGAAAGGGAAAGAGAAAAAATGCTTATGTATGATACAAAAGTGCATGGGACACAATAACAGGAGCTGAATAGGAATTTGTGTATATAAATCAATAGTGGCCAATGACTCACACTGGCAACTAATATTGACAATATTTTCATTTTAAATCTTAAATCCCCCTATAAACACCATTTGGACATAAACTAATAATGGACAGAAGAGGAAAAGAGACCCTGAGTCCAACGAGGCTCTGTATGTACATAGTCTATTGACAGTGAGCTTCTTATCCCAGGAGATGGAAGAATAGGACCAGTGCTTACATGCCAGCTAGTCACAGCAATGATAATGTCCTGGTGATAAAACTTTCGCTGTAAGTAAACAACAGCACACAGACTGAAAAGTGAAACATTGCTGAATGCTGTGTTTTAACCTCTAGCTCATGCTGTCATTAGATCACATAGCAAATATCCATTGAAAGATTCCCTTTGAATAGAATAACTGGCTATCGCTATACACTGTGTGCAGAATTATTAGGCAAGTTGTATTTTGATCAGATGATACTTTTTATACATGTTGTCCTACTCCAAGCTGTTCAGGCTTGAGAGCCAACTACCAATTAAGTAAATCAGGTGATGTGCATCTCTGTAATGAGGAGGGGTGTTGTCTAATGACATCAAAACCCTATATAAGGTGTGTTTGCTTAATTATTAGGCAACTTCCTTTCCTTTGGCAAAATGGTTCAAAAGAGAGATTTGACAGGCTTTGAAAAGTCCAAAATTGTGAGATGTCTTGCAGAGGTATGCAGCTGTCTTGAAATTGCCAAACTTTTGAAGCGTGATCACCGAACAATCAAGGGTTTCATGGAAAATAGCTAACAGGGTCGCAAGAAGCGTGTTGGGCAAAAAAGGCGCAAAATAACTGCCCATGAATTGAGGAAAATCAAGCGTGAAGCTGCCAAGATGCCATTGGCCACCAGTTTTGCCATATTTCAGAGCTGCAACGTTACTGGAGGTAACACACAAGGTGTGCGATACTCAGGGACATGGCCAAGGTAAGAAAGGCTGAAAAACAACCACCTTTGAACAAGAAACAGAAGATAAAATGTCAAGACTGTGTTAGGTGTCGAGTTCCCGCCTCTGCACAGGGGGAATCTCGAACCATCTCTGCTGCAGTCTCCCATTCTTCTCCAGCCGCAGTGGAGTTTGCTCAGTGGAGACGTCAGTCCCAGTGTCTTGCTCAGTCTCACTCTGTGCAAAGGGTTACTGCTGCTTTTCCTGCTTCTGCAATTGAAGCCAGTGCTGGGCAGCGGCGAGCAGACGCTTTTGGGACTAAGTCCTGCTTTTTCCCTTCTGAGCATGCCCAGGGTGAGATCTCCCATTGGAGATCGAGGGTCACATGCTCAGATGCTGCGGAGGTTCTGTCTTGGGCACACTCGTCCAGGGTGGGTGGACATTTTGGTTCCAAAAGGACATCTGAGTTACTGGCGAGGACATACTGGTGGCCGCATATGGCTCGTGATGTCGCAGAATATGTTCGGGCATGTGTCTCTTGCGCCAAGAACAAGTCTCCTCGGCAATGGCCAGCTAGGTGGTTTGCTTTACCCTCTTCCGGTGGCAGACAGGCCCTGGGAGATGGTCGGGATGGACTTTGTGGTGGGCTTACCCATGTCTCGTAACTGTACCATTATCTGGGTGATCACCAACCATTTTTCCAAAATGGTGCACTCGGTGCCTCTTCCACGGCTACCTTCTGCATGGGCTCTGGCTGTGTTGTTCATCAAACATATCTTTCGCCTACATGGTATGCCAGACAAAATTGTTAGTGACCCCAGTTTGCATCTTGATTCTGGAGAGAGCTTTGTCGTCTACGCAGTATTGAGTTGAATCGCTCTTCGGCATATCATCCCGAGATGAATGGGTTGGTAGAGAGGGCCAACTAGACCTTGGTCACATATTTACAACATTTTGTTTCTGCCAGGCAGGATGACTGGGCATCCTTGCTACCGTGGGCAGAGTTTGCGCTTAACAATGACATAGCCGACTCCACCGGTCAGACTCCATTCCTCCTAAAATACGGCCAGCATCCGTGTGTTCCTGTGCCCATGCTTGTGTCTTCCGCTGACTCCAGGGTGGCAGACTGGGCTGTGGAGGCACGGGACATTTGAGACCGCACTCAGGATGCCATTCGGGCCTCCAAGGAGATAATGATGTCCTCCACCGATGCTCATCGGCGCCCCGCTCCGACTTTTGCTCCTGGCAGCTTAGTGTGGCTCTCCGCCCGTAGCATCAGGCTGCATGTTGAGTCCACTAAGTTTGCACCTCACTACTTGGGTCCCTTCAAGGTCCTCGAACAGGTTAACCCTGTGGTCTACCATCTGGCTCTTCTTCCACGCTTGGGTATCACCGACACCTTTCATGTGTCTCTCTTGAAACCCATATACATGTCCCAGTTTTCCGAGTCATCTGCTGGGATATCGGGTTCGTCTACGGACGATTACGAGGTGAACGCTATTTTGGGGTGCAAGGTGGTACATGGCAAAAAATTCTATTTGGTGGATTGGAAGGGTTATGACCCAGAGGACAGGTCCTGGGAGCCTGCTGAACACATTCGAGCTCCACAGCTCATTGCTGCCTTCAAGCGTAGCGAGGTCCAAGGAAGGGGGGGCCCTAGGAGGAGGGTAATGTTAGGTGTCGAGTTCCCGCCTCTGCACAGGGGGAATCTCGAACCATCTCTGCTGCTTTTCCTGCTTCTGCCATTGAAGCCAGTGCTGGGCAGCGGTGAACAGATGCTTTTGGGACTAATTCCTGCTTTTTCCCTTCTGAGCATGCCCAGGGTGAGACCTCCCATTGGAGATCGAGGGTCGCATGCTCAGATGCTGCAGCGGTTCTCATTGGTCCTCCAGGAAGGTCCTGAAGTTGCTAAACTTCTGTGGCAGCTTCCTATTGGTTCTTTATTGGAAGGTCCTATACATGCTGCAGCTATATAAGCTTCGGATGACCGCACAGCCATGCGCTCGTGTACAATTGTAATCGTGTGTTTGTTGATGAGTGCAAGTCGTTCCTTAAAAAACCCATCCCTTGTGTATGACTGTGTGCGTAAGGTGTATGGCTGCAATCTAGCGCCCGGCTGAACTCACAGCGTTAACACACGAAACAGCGCCTACTGCTGTGACCGCCAGTATGATGCCACGCGCCATTAGAGCGCTTCTTTAACTCAAGTCAGGGTGGATAGTGGTGTCCGCCAGTACGGCACAGTTCGCACACTTGTGCTAATTAATTACTAGTTTTGTTACTTGTGGTACTGCGGCCCTGAGACGCAACGGGGTTCGCTTCCTTCACACAGGGTGAAGTTAACCCGTGTCTGTATTCACATTGTACCGCCATATAGTTCGTCATTACTTGGCAGCAGGTTCCATCTCTGCACGGTGGACCCCGGGCTGTGAACGCACCTTATTCTATCTTATTATTTGGTGCGTTCCACTAGCCCTAACAGACTGGGCCAAGAAATATCTTAAGACAAACTTTTCAAAGGTTTTATGGACTGATGAAATGAGAGTGACTCTTGATGGGCCAGATGGATGGGCCAGAGGCTGGATCAGTAAAGGACAGAAAGCTCCACTAAGACTCAGATGCCAGCAAGGTGGAGGTGGAGTACTGGTATGGGCTGGTATCATCAAAGATGAACTTGTGGGATGTTTTCGGGTTGAGGATGGAGTGAAGCTCAACTCCCAGACCTACTGCCAGTTCCTGGAAGACAACTTCTTCAAGCAGTGGTACAGGAAGAATTCGGTATTGTTCAAGAAAAACATGATTTTCATGCAGGACAATGCTCCATCACATGCCTCCAACTACTCCACAGCGTGGCTGGTCAGTAAACGTCTCAAAGAAGGAAAAATAATGACACGGCCCCCTTGTTCACCTGATCTGAACCCCATAGAGAACCTGTGGTCCCTCATAAAATGTGAGATCTACAGGGAGGGAAAACAGTACACCTCTCGGAACAGTGTCTGGAAAGCTGTGGTAGCTGCTGCACGCAATGTTGATCGTAAACAGATCAAACAACTGACAGAATCTATGGATGGAAGGCTGTTGAGTGTCATCATAAAGAAAGGTGGCTATATTGGTTACTAATTTTGGCGGTTTTGTTTTTGCGTGTCAGAAATGTTTATTTCTAAATTTTGTGCAGTTATATTTGTTTACCTGGTGAAAATAAACAAGTGAGATGACTAATAATTCTGCACAGTAATAGTTACATGCACAAACAGATATCCTCCAAAGATAGCTAAATCTAAAAAAAACCCACTCCAACTTTCAAAAATATTAAGCTTTGATATTTATGAGTCTTTTGGGTTGATTGAGAACATAGCTGTTGATCAATAATCTATATATATAATCATCTAAGGGGTACTTCCGTCTGTCTGTCATGGAAATCCTGCATCGCTGATTGGTAATCAGTGACAGGCTTAGTCCGGCTGCGAATTGGCTCTTCCCTATTCTCCTCCAGTCAGTGCCCCCTCCCTACTCCCCTCCAGTCAGTGCCAGTGTGTTGCCCCATCCCGGACCAACTTTTTACTATTGATGCTGAATATGCAGCATCAATAGTAACAAGATATAATGTTAAAAATAATTAAAAAAAATGTTGTGCTCTTCTCACCTTCCGCTGTCCACCGATGCGCGCGATGCTGCCGCCAGCTTCCATTCCCAGTGATGCATTGCAAAATTACCCAGATGACTTAGCGGTCTCATGAGACCGCTAAGTCGTGTGGGTAATTTCGCAATGCATCACTGGGAACAGAAGCTGGCGGCAGCATCGCGCGCATCGGGACAGTTTTGGTGGACGCCGGAGGGTGAGTATATAACTATTTTTTATTTTATTCTTATTTTTTAACAGGGATATTATGCCCACACTGCTATATACTATGTGGGCAGTGTTATATACTGCGTGGCCTGTGTTATATATTACGTGGCCTGTGTTATATAATGCATGGGCTGTGCTATATATTATGTGGACTGTGTTATATACTACGTGGCTGCTATAAACTACGTGGCTGCTATATTCTACGTGGCTGTACTATATACTACGTGGCTGTCTGTGTTACAAAGGCACGGATGATTGACCTCGTGGAGACCAAAACATCCAACACCGCGGAGACACCATCACGTGTTTCTCAACGCAGTGATCCAGAACACTGCCCCCAAATATGCAAATGCAAGTAGAGGCGCTGCGGAGACACCATCACGTGTTTCTCAACGCAGGCAGTGAATAGCCAGGCCTTTCACCGGGAAGGAACAGCCAAGGGAAGGGCAGCATCCAATAAAGGAAAACATCCAATAAAGAAAAACCACCTATGCCAAGCATGCTATCCATCCACAGACAGCTGTTTCGGGGTTTTTGCCCCTCATCAGTGTGGAGTAGGAAACTGGCTATCAGGAGCAGTGCCTAGTAGAAAGTCTATAAAGGCACGGATGATTGACCTCGTGGAGACCAAAACATCCAACACCGCGGAGACACCATCACGTGTTTCTCAACGCAGTGATCCAGAACACTGCCCCCAAATATGCAAATGCAAGTAGAGGCGCTGCGGAGACACCATCACGTGTTTCTCAACGCAGGCAGTGAATAGCCAGGCCTTTCACCGGGAAGGAACAGCCAAGGGAAGGGCAGCATCCAATAAAGGAAAACATCCAATAAAGGAAAACCACCTATGCCAAGCATGCTATCCATCCACAGACAGCTGTTTCGGGGTTTTTGCCCCTCATCAGTGTGGAGTAGGAAACTGGCTATCAGGAGCAGTGCCTAGTAGAAAGTCTATAAAGGCACGGATGATTGACCTCGTGGAGACCAAAACATCCAACACCGCGGAGACACCATCACGTGTTTCTCAACGCAGTGATCCAGAATACTGCCCCCAAATATGCAAATGCAGGTAGAGGAGCTGCGGAGACACCATCACGTGTTTCTCAACGCAGGCAGTGAATAGCCAGGCCTTTCACCGGGAAGGAACAACCAAGGGAAGGGCAGCATCCAATAAAGGAAAACATCCAATAAAGGAAAACCACCTATGCCAAGCATGGTATCCATCCACAGACAGCTGTTTCGGGGTTTTTGCCCCTCATCAGTGTGGAGTAGGAAACTGGCTATCAGGAGCAGTGCCTAGTAGAAAATCTATAAAGGCACGGATGATTGACCTCGTGGAGACCAAAACATCCAACACCGCGGAGACACCATCACGTGTTTCTCAATGCAGTGATCCAGAACACTGCCCCCAAATATGCAAATGCAAGTAGAGGAGCTGCGGAGACACCATCACGTGTTTCTCAACGCAGGCAGTGAATAGCCAGGCCTTTCACCGGGAAGGAACAACCAAGGAAAGGGCAGCATCCAATAAAGGAAAACATCCAATAAAGGAAAACCACCTATGCCAAGCATGGTATCCATCCACAGACAGCTGTTTCGGGGTTATTTCGGGGTCTCCACGAGGTCAATCATCCGTGCCTTTATAGACTTTCTACTAGGCACTGCTCCTGATAGCCAGTTTCCTACTCCACACTGATGAGGGGCAAAAACCCCGAAACAGCTGTCTGTGGATGGATACCATGCTTGGCATAGGTGGTTTTCCTTTATTGGATGTTTTCCTTTATTGGATGCTGCCCTTCCCTTGGTTGTTCCTTCCCGGTGAAAGGCCTGGCTATTCACTGCCTGCGTTGAGAAACACGTGATGGTGTCTCCGCAGCTCCTCTACTTGTCTGTGTTACGTGAGCTGTGCTATAGACTATGTGGCTGCTATATACTACGTGGCTGTGCTATATACTACGTGCCTGTCTGTGTTATATACTACATGGCTGTGCTATATACTTCGTGGCTGTGCTAAGTGCGAAGTATATACATACATACATATTCCAGAATACCCGATGCATTAGAATTGGGGCCTCATCTAGTAAAAAATAGTCCTCTAAAATACAACTTGCCTAATAATTCTGCACACAGTGTAAGGTTCAATTTATTTCCTTAAAAAGATCATTAGAAGGATCTCTGAATTGTTCATTCATATATTTTTATAAACAAAATAGATAACATTAATCAGGCATATTTCCAAGCTAAATAACACATAAATCTGTCTTAGTACAGCAAGCCACTCATTCCCTTAGATACATTGTTCATTCTAGTTCAGCTATGTCCTTTTTATATACAGATGTCTAAATCTGTAATCTAAGTGTGTCCGCACTAATGACTTGTATAGAGGCAAAAATACGTTTTTGTCTTGAGCATCTAAGCCTCTTCTGATGCAATTTGTGAATTTATATGCCTAAGCAGTAACTGCCTGACACTGATCTCTAAAGTTACGTTTACCAATATTTCCAAGTCTCTTCCATCAGCAGTTTTGCTCACTGTTTTACTATGCGATAATACTGTATTTGCAGAATTTGTTCTCGGCCTTATGTTTATCCACATTAAACTTAATCTGCCATTTCTCTGCCATAGCCTACAGTTTCAGCAAATCCTTTTATATTATCCTTCTCTGCTTTGATTATCTTACAGAGCTTAGTATCATCTACAAATATTGAAATTAATCTATAAAAGCTCTCTACGAGACCATTTATAAATATATTAAATAGAAGCAGTCCCATTGTAGGAATCCTGTTGAGCAGACCATATCAATACCTATATGTTAGAAAATAATTAAAAATAAGCCTACCATTCTTCCCATTTAACCCTTGAAAAATCATACGGACCTGGAGATTTGCGACTATTTGCAAAGTTAAGCGGGTAATAGTAATAGAGAACTTACATTATCACTACACATCTCATCATGATTTGATTTTTCTATGTAAATACTGTATTTTCTAAATTATAAGGAAATGGGGGTGCATCTTATAATCTGAATGTAGCTTACGAGCTGCGGAGGAGCGGAGTCCCAGGGTCGCTGCTGCAGGAAGCTTCTAGCGGCGGCAGCAGGAGTGGGGTCAAGTTGCTGATTCCAGGCTGGTAGAAGGATGTGTTTTTTGGTGGTGTGGGGGCTGTGCCGACACTTTGTGAAAGTCCGGAGCCTTCTAAATTTACATACTTTTCAATGCGATGAACTTTAGGAAAATGGTCGTCGGAGGCTGCGCATGCGAAAGTTGAGATTTCAGCACCGAGATCTTCTGAGATCTCAACTGCACATGCCCCGCACTGCCAAAAACCACCTCCTTCCAGACTGGGGCCCACAGCATTCTCCCACTCTTATCTCTGCTAAACACTACCTCCTATGTTGTGAATTCTGTGGCCAAGCTCCCTCCTGTGGTCGTGAGTGGTACTTCGGCTGGTTCTGTCTATGAGCTTCCTTTGGTGGATAAGAGTGGTACTGCGGCTTCTGAGTTTCCTTCCTCAGGTGATGAGGTTAAGTCGTTAGGTGCTGCTCTATTTAACTCCACCTGGTGCTTTGATCCTGGCCTCCAGTCAATGTTCTAGTATTGGTCTTGCTTCCTCCTGGATCGTTCCTGTGGCCTTTCTATCCTGCATAAGCTAAGTTCTGCTTGTGTTATTTTTGTTTGCTATATTTTCTGTCCAGCTTGCTATATTGGTTTTTCTTGCTTGCTGGAAGATCTGAGACGCAGAGGGAGCACCTCCGTACCGTTAGTCGGTGCGGAGGGTCTTTTTGCCCCTCTGCGTGGTTGTTTGTAGGTTTTTGTGTTGACCGCAAAGCTATCTTTCCTATCCTCGGTCTATTCAGTAAGTCGGGCCTCACTTTGCTAAATCTATTTCATCTCTGTGTTTGTATTTTCATCTTTGCTCACAGTCATTATATGTGGGGGTCTGCCTTTTTCTTTGGGGAATTTCTCTGAGGCAAGGTAGGCTTATTTTTCTATCTTTAGGGCTAGTTAGTTTCTCAGGCTGTGCCGAGTTGCATAGGGAGCGTTAGGCGCAATCCACGGCTACCTCTAGTGTTGTGTGATAGGATTAGGGATTGCGGTCAGCAGAGTTCCCACGTCTCAGAGCTCGTCCTATGTTTTTGGTAATTGTCAGGTCACTTTGTGTGCTCTGAACTTCAAGGTCCATTGTGGTTCTGAATTACCTGTTCATAACACTCCTACCAGCCTGGGGCCTGCTGGATCTCCTGGCTCCACCACTGCCACCAACTTCCTGCAGTGACCCTACCACCTGGGACCCCACTCTACCTCTGTCGCCTCCAATGTAAGCTACCGTAAAAGTGGATTATAAAATGCAGCACCATTTTATTAAACATATAATCCTATTTTGCTTCCCCTTAATTTGGGGTGCGTCTTATTTTCTGGTGCATCTGATAATCTGCAAAATGCAATACATTACAATATAAAAATGGAAGAAATTGACTAAACTCTGAAAACTAAATAATGGATCCTGCAAATTGTCAGATATTAATTATTAATTTCATAAATGTATTTGAGTTGCTCAAGATTTTGAGGATTGAGTGAATTTAATTTATGGATGATTTCTTCTGTCTGTGTGTTTTAACCCTTTCCTAACATGTGACATACTTACCTCACACGGTCAGTGCTGCTGTATGGAGTGGGCTCTGGAACTGAGTGTGGGCTGTGTCATGCAGCTGGCATCAACCTTTAAAAGCGTCAACAAAATCAAGTAGCCCCATTTTTAAGTCCTTTATTATTGAAAAATAAAACTATGCATATTTGACATTTTTATATCTTCAATGAGCTGTACTATAAAACTAGTTTCTTAACTCTCCCGATGAATGTTGTTAAAATCATTTGCCAGAATTGCTATTGTTTGGTCAGTTGAAAATAAAGCAATCAAAAAGTTACAAGCCTAAAAATTATACCAACTAAAACTATATTTCATCCTGTAAAAAGATGCCCTCATTTCTGGCTGTCGCCTAGAAAATAAAAAATTTTATGGCTTTTAGAATATGGTGAAACAAATTGATTTTTTTTTATAGAATTTTATTTTGAGAAAGCAATAATGTACAAATAGAGTACATATTTGGTATCACCATGCACATAAAGACCCAAACTATAAAGTAAGCATGCCATTAATCCCACCGAGTAAACACCATAACATTTTATATATTTCAGTATGTAACACAACAATAAGCTCTTTCACAACTCTTTGTAAAAAAAAAGTAAAAAAAAGGTACAACTCTTAGATTTAGCAACATAAAAACATTAACTTGAAAAATTATATTTTATTGTAAATATAGAAATAGAGAATAAATGATACATGCTTGGTGTCATCATGTCCTTTGCTACCTAAGGTATAAATTGAGGATTCTATTTAGCCTGCCCAGTGGACACTACTAAAAAAAATGCCAGAATTGCTGTTTTGGTGTTACCTTTTCTCACAAAAGATGGAATAAAAAGTAATAAAAAAGCAATAAGCACCTCAAAATGGTAACTATAAAACTACAATTATTCTGCAAAAAAATAAGCTTTCATGCAGCTCCATCAATAGTAAAGTAAAAAGGTTACATCTTTCAGAATATAGCACAAAAATCATTCCATTTTTTTTAGCGTGCAAGCTATATAAATTTGGTATCCATTACTCATGCTGACCCACATACTAAAGTTAATATATCACTTACACCACACAGTAAATATTAAAGAAACCCTAATTAGAAAAAATAATTAACATTTTCACCTTTTGCCAACTGCTGCACATTAATTTCTTGTAGTCACTTTTGGGGTAAAAATAGTCACTATACCACTTGATAAATGACTTAATTGATATAGTTTTCAAAAATAGTGTAATTTTTGTGTGGTCTTCTCTGTACTAATACTTCAAGAGTTTTGAACAAGAAGCTGTATCAACACAATATGAGCTCCAAGTGGTGCTTCTCTTTTGAGCAAAGTCATGTACCCAAACAGTATCGTACAACTACTTATAAGCTATCTACATACTCGGAAAAATTAGAATAAAAAATTGGGTGTTTTTCCTTCCTCAAAACTTTGATTAAAATCACATTTTATTAGAAAAAAATGTGATTTTAAATTTATGTGAAGCACCAGAAGGCTTAACAAACTTAGTAATTGATGCATTTAGTTTTAAAAAGGTGTAACAGATTTTTTTTAATATGTAGGCACCTCAAAGACAATTAGGAGCTAAAATGTCCCCCAAAAATTTGTTTTTTGAAAGTTTCTTGAAAATTGGAAAAGTTACCGCTAAACTTATATGCCATCTAATGTCAGAAACATTAAATGGAGGAAAATTGGCACTCAGAGTATATTAAATTAAATAAATCATTTAATATGCAATCCAACAACAACAGTTCACAAATGTTTTGGTCTACGTTAGATCTTTCTCAGTGTTTCTATTGTCCAATTGAAAAGATATCAGATTGCGTTTTATCCCCTGGGTCAGCTAGGAAGCGCTGAACGTGATGTCCACCACTGGTTCAAACAGCGTGTTCAGTGCTTCCTAGCTGACCCAGTGGATAACATGCAATCTAAAATCTTTTCGATTGGACAATAGAAACACTGAGAAAGGTCTAATGTAGACCAAACATTTGTGAATCTTTATTGTTGCATTGTTTATTAAGTCATATAATTTCATCTACTCAAGTTTTCTTACGCATCATTGAAGGGGATTGGATCCTTCTTGTGCACCATTATACAGTAGTGCCGTGATCATCTCTACAAAAAAATTAAATAGACATATAGAAAAGAGTGGCAATATAAAGTAAACATATGGGAAATGTTAATTAGTAACTATTTTGTGTTCTATGTCTCCAAAGTTATTACTGCGTAAAATGACACATGTTAGATTTGCATGAAACCATATTTCTCGTCTGTTTAGTTCTGAAGATTTACAGTGGGTATGGAAAGTATTTACACCCCTTGACATTTTTCACTCTTTGCTTCATTGCAGCCATTTGGTAAATTCAGAAACGTTCATTTTTTTTCTCACTAATGTACACTCTGCACCCTATCATGACTGAAAAAAGAGAAATGTAGTAATTTTTGCAAATTTATTAAAAAGAAAAACAAATATCACATGGTCATAAGTATTCAGACCCTTTGCTTAGTATTGAGTAGAAGCACCCTTTTGAGCTAGTACATCCATGAGTTTTCTTGGGAAAGATGCAACAAGTTTTTCACACCTGGATTTGGGGATCCCCTGCCATTTTTCTTTGCAGATCCTCTTGTGGTCTGTCAGGGTGAATGGTGAACGTTGGTGGACAGCCATTTTCAGGTCTCTCCAGAGATGCTCAATTGTTTTTAGGTCAGGGCTCTGGCTTGGCCAGTCAAGAATGGTCACAGAGTTGTTCTGAAGCCACTCCTTTGTTATTTTAGCTGTGTGATTATGGTCACTGTCTTGTTGGAAGGTGAACCTTCAGCCAAGTCTGAGTTCCAGAGCACTCTGGAAGAGGTTTTCATCCAGGATATCTCTCTATGTGGCCACATTCATGTTTCCTTCAATGACAACCAGTTGTCCTATCCCTGCAGCTGAAAAACACCCCCATAGCATGATGCTGCCACCACCATAATTCACTGTTGGGATTGTATTGGGCAGGTGATGAGCATTGCCTAGTTTTCTCCACACATACCACTTAGAATTATCACCAAAAAGGTCTATCTTCATCTCATCAGACCAGGGAATCTTATTTATCATAGTCTGGGAGTCCTTCATATGGGCTTTCATATGTCTTGCACTGAGGAGAGGCTTCTGTTGGGCCACTCTGCCAAAAAGGCCCGACTGGTGGAGGGCTGCAGTGATATTTGACTTTGTGGAACTTCCTCACATCTCTCTACTGCATCTCTGGAGCTTAGCCACAGTGATTTTGGTGTTCTTCTTTACTTCTATCATCAAGGCTCTTCTCCCATGATTGCACAGTTTGGCTGGATGGGCAGGTCTTCAAAGATTTCTGGTGGTCCCAAACTTATTCCATTTAAGGATTATGGAGGCCACTGTGCTGTTAGGAACGTTGAGTACTGCAGAAATTCTGTTTTAACCTTAGCCAGATCTGTGCATTGCCACAATTCTCAGTCTCTGAGCTCCTTGGTCAGTTCCTTTGACCTCATGATTCGCATTTGGTCTGACATGCACTGTGAGCTGTGAGGTCTTATATAGACAGGTGTACAGTTAGGTCCATATTTATTTGGACAGAGACAACATTTTTCTAATTTTGGTTATAGACATTACCACAATGAATTTTAAACAGAACAATTCAGATGCAGTTGAAGTTCAGACTTTCAGCTTTCATTTGAGTGTATCCACATTAAAATTGGATGAAGGATTTAGGAGTTTCAGCTCCTTAACATGTGCCACCCTGTTTTTAAAGGGACCAAAAGTAATTGGACAATTGACTCCAAGGCTATTTCATGGACAGGTGTGGGCAATCCCTTCGTTATGTCATTCTCAATTAAGCAGATAAAAGGCTTGGAGCTGATTTGAGGTGTGGTGCTTGCATTTGGAAGGTTTTGCTGTGAAGTAAACATGCGGTCAAAGGAGCTCTCCATGCAGGTGAAACAAGACATCCTTAAGCTGCGAAAACAGAAAAAACCCATCCGAGAAATTGCTGCAATATTAGGAGTGGCAAAATCTACAGTTTGGTACAACTTGAGAAAGAAAGAAAGCACTGGTGAACTCATCAATGCAAAAAGACCTGGGCGCCCACGGAAGACAACAGTGGTGGATGATCGCACAATAATCTCCATGATGAAGAGAAACCCCTTCATAACAGCCAACCACGTGAACAACACTCTCCAGGAGGTCAGCGTATCAATATCCAAATCTACCATAAGGAGAAGACTGCATGAAAGTAAATACAGAGGGTTCACTGCACGGTGCAAGCCACTCATAAGCATCAAGAATAAAAAGGCTAGACTGGACTTTGCTAAAAAAACATCTAAAAAAGCCAGCACAGTTCTGGAAGAACATTCTTTGGACAGATGAAACCAACATCAACCTCTACCAGAATGATGGAAATAGAAAAGTATGGCGAAGGCGTGGTACAGCTCATGATCCAAAGCATACCACACCATCTGTAAAACCCGGCGGAGGCAGTGTGATGGCTTGGGCATGCATGGCTGCCAGTGGCACTGGGTCATTAGTGTTTATTGATGATGTGACACAGGACAGAAGCAGCTGAATGAATTCTGAGGTATTCAGAGACATACTGTGTGCTCAGATCCAGCCAAATGCAGCCAAACTGATTGGTCGTCGTTTCATACTACAGATGGGCAATGACCCAAAACATAAAGCCAAAGCAACCCAGGAGTTTATTAAAGCAAAGAAGTGAAATATTCTTGAATGGCCAAGTCAGTCACCTGATCTAAACCCAATTGAGCAGCATTTCACTTGTTAAAGACTAAACTTCAGACAGAAAGGCCACAAACAAACAGCAACTGAAAACCACCGCAGTGAAGACCTGGCAGAGCATCAAAAAGGAGGAAACACAGCGTCTGGTGATGTCCATGAGTAGAACACTTTAGGCAGTCATTGCCAACAAAGGGTTTTCAACCCAAGTACTAAAAATGAACATTTTATTTAAAATTATTGAATCTGTCCAATTACTTTTGGTCCCTTTAAAAACAGGGTGGCACATGTTGAGGAGCTGAAACTCCTAAACCCTTCATCCAATTTTAATGTGGATACCCTCAAATGAAAGCTGAAAGTCTGAACTTCAACTGCATCTGAATTGTTTTGTTTAAAATTCATTGTGGTAATGTCTATAACCAAAATTGGAAAAATGTTGTCTCTGTCCAAATATATATGGACCTAACTGTATGCCTTTCCAAATCAAGTCCTATCAGTTTATTTAAACACAGCTGGCCTCCAATGAAGGAGTAGAACCATCTCAAGGAGGAGCAAAAGGAAATGGACAGCATGCGACTTAAATATGAGTTTCTGAGCAAAGGGTCTGAATAATTATGACCATGTGATATTTCAGTTTTTCTTTTTTATTAAATTCTAAATTCTGTTTTTTTCAGTCAAGATGGGGTGCAGAGGGTACATTAATGAGGAAAAAAATGAACTTTTTTTGAATTTATCAAATGGCTGCAATGAAAAAAAGAGTGAAAAATTTCAAAGGGTCTGAATACTTTCCGTACCCACTGTATAACGGTATATAGAGTGTAGATATAGACCCAGGTGGTATGTGTGCGTGCTCTGAACATGTTAAAGTATTAATTTAAGGAGTTATTTTGAGCATATTTTTCTGATAGGGTCATACTTTTAGCTGCTAATATAAATTTGTATGCATATTTTGCTAAACATTTCGACATAACGCAAAGTTGCGTTATTTGCATGTGTAAAGTGTAGAATGGTGATTTAACAATTTGCCAGATGTCTAATTTCAATATATATATATATATATATATATATATATATATATATATATATATATATATATACAGTACAGACCAAATGTTTGGACACACCATCTCATTTAAAGATTTTTCTGTGTTTTCATGACTATGAAAATTGTACATTCACACTGAAGGCATCAAAACTATGAATTAACACATGTGGAATTATATATTTAACAAAAAAGTGTGAAACAACTGAAATTATTCCTTATATTCTAGGTTCTTCAAAGTAGCCACCTTTTGCTTTGATGACTGCTTTGCACACTCTTGGCACTCTCTTGATGAACTTCAAGAGGTAGTCACCAGGAATGGTTTTCACTTCACAGGTGTGCCCTGTCAGGATTAATAAGTGGATTTCTTGCCTTATAAATGGTGTTGGGACCATCAGTTGTGTTGTGCAGAAGTCTGGTGGATACACAGCTGATAGTCCTACTGAATAGACTGTTAGAATTTGTATTTTGGCAAGAAAAAGCAGCTAAGTAAAGAAAAACAAGTGGCCATCATTACTTTAAGAAATGAAGGTCAGTCAGTCCGAAAAATTGGGAAAACTTTGAAAGTGTCCCCAAGTGCAGTGGCAAAAACCATCAAGCGCTACAAAGAACCTGGATCACATGAGGACCGCCCCAGGAAAGGAAGATCAAGAGTCACCTCTGCTTCTGAGGATAAGTTTATCTGAGTCACCAGTCTCAGAAATCGCAGGTTAACAGCAGCTCAGATTAGAGATCAGGTCAATGCCACACAGAGTTCTAGCAGCAGACACATCTCTACAACAACTGTTAAGAGAAGACTTTGTGCAGCAGGCCTTCATAGTAAAGTAGCTGCTAGGAAACCACTGCTAAGGACAGGCAACAAGCAGAAGAGACTTTTTTGGGCTATAGAACACAAGGAATGGACATTAGACCAGTGGATGTTAGGGCTAGCGGAACGCACCAAATAATAAGACAGATAGTGTATGGTGTGTTCGCAGCCCGGGGTCTACCGTGCAGAGATGGAACCTGCTGCTAAGTAATGACGGACTATATGGCGGTACTCATAAGTATACACACGTGGGTTAAACTTCACCCAGCGTGAAGGAAGCGATCCTGTTGCGTCACAGGATCGCGGTACCGCACATAGAAGGCGAGCAAGTAGTCAGCGAACTCAACCCCAACTAGAATTGAAGTCCGATTAGACCCTTGCTGGCACAACACCGCAACTGGGTGTGTAAGGAAGCTGAATAACAATATTAGGGCACAAGAGTGCATGCGGTGCCGCACTGACGAACGCCACTATCCACCCAGGCTTGGGTAAGGAAAGCACAGAGGAAGTGCACGGCGCTGTACTGGCGGTCACAGCAACTGGACGCTGTAACGTGTGATTAGTGCTGTAGGATAAGTCGGGCGCTAGATAGCAACCATACACCTTCCGCGAACAGACATTCAATAGGGAAGGGGTATCCAAGGACGACTTGCACTCACAACAAACACACGTAAGCAAATGTACACTAGCGCATGGCCGTGCGGTCATGCGCAGTTTATATAGTTGCAGCACAGGAAGTGGCCACGGAAACTTTGCCCTTCCAAGACCTGCCAAGAGGACCAATGGAATGTGCTGCAGAGCCTGAGCACATGACCCTCGATCTCCAACGGGAGATCTTGCCCTGGTCATGCTCACTGTGTGCAGACAAGGACTTAGTCCCAGAGAAGTCCGCTCGCTGCTGACCAGCACTGGGTTTAATGGCAGAAGCTGAAGAAGCAGCAGTAACTCTCTGTACAGAGTGAGACTGAGCAAGACGCTGGGACCGACGTCCCTGCTGAGCAGACTCCACTGCGGCTGGAAAAGAATGGGAGACCGCAGCGGAGATGGCTCGAGATTCCCCCTGTGCAGAAGCGGGAACTCGAGACCTAACAGTGGAAATCTGTGCTTTGGTCTGCTGAGTTCAAATTTGAGATATTTGGTTCCAACCACCGTGTCTTTGTGCGACGCAGAAAAGGTGAATGGATAGACTCTACAAGCCTGGTTCCCATCGTGAAGCATGGAGGAGGAGGTGTGATGGTGTGGGGGTGCTTTGTTGGTTACACTGTTGGGGATTTATTCAAAATTGAAGGCATACTGAACGAGCATGACTACCACAGCATCTTGCAGCAGCATGCTATTCCATCCGGTTTGCGTTTAGTTGGACCATCATTTATTTTTCAACAGGACAATGACTCCAAACACACCTCCAGGCTGTATAAGGGCTATTTGACCAAGAAGGAAAGTGAAGGGTGCTATGCCAGATGACTTGGCCTCCACAGTCACCAGACCTGAACCCAATCGAGATGGTTTGGGGTGAGCTGAACCGCAGAGTGAAGGCAAAAGGGCCAACAAGTGCTAAGTATCTCTGGGAACTCCTTCAAGATTGTTGGAAAACCTTCCCGGAGACTACCTCTTGAAGCTCATCAAGAGAATGCCAAGAGTGGGCAAAGCAGTCATCAAAGCAAAAGGTGGCTACTTTGAAGAACCTAGAATATAATGAATAATTTCAGTTGTTTCACACTTTTTTGTTAAATATATATTTCCACATGTGTCAATTCGTAGTTTTGATGCCTTCAGTGTGAATGTACAATTTTCATGAAAATACAGAAAAATCTTTAAATGAGATGGTGTGTCCAAACTTTTGGTCTGTACTGTATATGTATGTAATGGTATTAATATCAACCTATTATTTAGTAATTTAGGTTTTATTTGTACAGTAAATATCAAAAGGGAGCAAATTGCCCTGGTTATAAAAGGCATAAAATGTCAAGAAAGCAATGGCATTGAAAGGGTTTGGATGCTTTCAAATTGTGTTTGTGGATTCTATCGGGTCATATGTCTGAAGCCCCCTGCAAAACAGGGTTCAGATGTATGCACCAACAGGGCTGTAGACTGTAATGATGCAGATTACAGAACTTGAGCTTTGACATGCATCATTTTTGGGTGTGTACACCTACAGTAGATGAACATTCAGACTCAGTAGACTGCATCTGGGTGTCTGCCTGCTCTAGGCGTACACTCCGGAAAAATGGTGCACGTCAGAGAGCACGTTCGCTCTGCCATCACCACTACAGTCTATGGCCCTGTTGGCACAAACAGGACCCACAAACGCAATGTGAAACTTTCTTAAAATGCTTCAAGGATTTTGAACTGTACATATCTATCGATTTTAAACCTCTCATAGGTCTTATTGCTGCTTTTCCTAGTGAAATTTCTGAGTATGCTCTGTGTAATACATTTTGTCACTCATATACACAATAATGTGTTTCATCTAAGTCACCTTCCAAGAAGGTTTGGGGGAAGATTTGAAGCAATCTATGCTTGTGTCATGCCTTCTCTTCCTGTTTTAAAATTCTGCCCATCAGCAAGCAACCCATAGGTAGCAGACCTACGCAGAAAGTGGGACAATGAGTGACACACAATACAAGCAAGCTTGACAGTGAATGATGAAGTGTGCAAGCAACTGTGACAGAGAGTGCAAGTCTGACAGTAAACACAAGCAAGCCTGATAATCATACAGTCTCGAGACCTCCCAGCAATTACCATTCCATATGTCTCTTACAAATATGGTAGATAATGACACAACTTTAATCTCATCTTACAGTAATACAGAAAGAATATATATATTCTCACGCTTTATATATATACTATAGTATGTTTCTTTCATTGCTTTATAATCTTGTGCTGATATGATACATAGAGAAATTTAAGGTAGGGAAAGTTATTGTAGATTGTAAAGAGTTATTGTAAGTTATCCTTTATTCATTTGCTAGGGAATAATTTCCCAATTGTCGGGTGCCCAACAACTGAAAATCTGGGACTATGAAGAGTCCGATGTGAATGGAATACTGATTATGTGCACATTCCGCTACATTCATAACTGGATCTCAATTGATCTTCGGCACTCCCATAAAAATGAATTGAGCAGTAGTGTGCCTGATTGATAATCAGTTGTCAGGATTAGTGGGGGTCCCAGCGGTCGGGCCAGCAATCAGAAAGTTATCCCCTATCCCACGGCTTGGGCATAACTTTCAAACTTGAAAATACCTCTTTGATTTAAACTGTATGAAGACAATGAATTAAATATCTAAAGAATGAGGTAAAAGGGAGTCTACTTGTCCCACAAGAAATGAAAACACAAAGGGAATGGGATAAATTAGAACATTAGATAGATATATTTAGGGACCTTTCTCATTAGATAAAAGTGGGATGAGGAATGATCAGATTGCCGAAAAAATATCACAGACTACATTAGTTGGATATTGGATATCTGCAGTCTATGATGCCGAAGGTGCTGGTCATCATCCGAAAAAATCCATCATGCACTGTGACAGATTATGAACATTAGAACATTTGCGTCATCAAACCATCCGATGATTGTTCATTATGGTTGGAATCACCCATTTTGTTTAGCTTTCATCTAATATGTATAGGCTCCCTTACAGTTTGTCTTTGTTACTTATAACAACTAATCACAGCACAGCTTCCATTTTTTAAGCTGCTGTGGAAAGATGAAAGCTTTTCTGTGATTGGTTGCTGTGGACCATTTTGGCAGTTTTGATAAATCTGCTGAAAGGTTTTGTTGAATCTAATAGCTGTTTAGGGTCTATTATAATTATCTTTCCTTCAGACTGCTTATCTTAGTTCTTGTGAATCACATTTTTTTTAATTTCACCCAATTTAACTTCTTTATTTAAAATAAAAAATATCAAAATGCTCCAATCATAATTGTGTTTAATTTTTAAAGGCCTTTTACTATCGATCTTAGTGTTGCGTGAAAAAAATCGCATTTCACTGTGACGAATATTATTCAATGAGTCAGTGCTGATCTGCAAGTTTTTCTTCAGCTCTAATCAGACTGACGAAACAAGTGCAGCATGCTGCGAGTGGTTGCGTATATTGGATGAGACTCGCAGATGCAAGTCAATGGGTGCGAGAAGAAAAATAAATAGCATATGGACCATGCCCGATTTTTTCTCTAGCACTCAACCCAAAGGAACCACCAAGTTCCATCAAGCAAGTTCAGTAAATTCACAGCCAAAACTCTAAGAATAGAATAGACAGATAGATAAATAGATAGATCTAGATACAGTATGTCACCCAGCTTTCCACACTGACTTTCCTTACTTCTGCTCCTTGCATCAACTTGGTACATCACCTAGCTTTCGACACTGACTTTCCTTACTTCTGCTCCTGGCTTCATCTCCGTACATCACCCAGCTTTCCACACTAAGTTTTCTTATTTCTGCTTCTTACATCAACTCGGTACACCACCCAGCTTTCCACACTGACTTTCCTTACTTCTGCTCCTTGCATCAACTCCTTAATTATCTGACCAAGATGAGCACAGACCAATGCCCACTGCTGCACACCTGAATGCACTTTCTAGCACATAGTGTATATTGCATAGCATAAGTCTGCCAACACGTCAGTCTGCCCAGTGCATCATATAAGTGTATAATATAAGTGTGTCATCGCATTCAAACATTCCCTCACTACTTTCAAGGCCACATTCGCTGCAGCAAAGCAAACATCTCATCTCTCATATCCTCCATGTCTCACAACCCTAAACAGTTATTCAACACTTTCAATTCTCTCCTCCGTCCCCCATTACCCCCCTTCCTCTCCACTCATCTCAGCAGAAGACCTTTCCTCATTTTTCAAGTAGAAGATAGATAACATTAGAGACAGTTTTCATCCAGAATCCCAGAGCCCTTCCTCCTAACTGCTCAGCCCTCCTTCTCCAAAACCAACTTCTCCACCATTACAGAAGATCAACTCTCTACTCTACTCTGAAGATCACATCTCACCACCTGTGCTCTTGACCCGATCCCATCCCACTTCATCCCAAATCTCACCACAGTCTTCATCCCAACTCTAACCCTTCTCTTCAATCTATCACTAACAACTGGTGTTTTCCCCTCAAGCTTTAACACTAGAACTACTGGTATAGTCATTATGACTACTTGCACTTTTTATTTCTCTTCTGTGACTACATTTTTCAGAATTCCGGATTGAGACTTGGTGACGTTTCCTCAAATAGTATGTGAAAAAAGATTTTGTGACAATAATTTTGCTGAAAAAATTCTGTGGTTTTTTTTCAATATTTACCTTCAACTACTAAAGGTAGTCATTTTGACTACCTAATATATTTTGCTGTCCTTTTGTCACTAAATGTTGCTGTAAAGTTTTGTGCATAATTTTTTCACTGTATCTTATTTACCCTGATGTTCATATAGATGTAGTTCAATTCAGATGTCAACTTTTCACATTTTCCTTGTGTTACCTGGTTCTATTACTGTGTAATGCTGAACTGAAAAAGAGCTTGTTTGTAGGGTTGAGCGAAACGGGTCGAGATTTTTTTGGCAAGGTCGGGTTTCATGAAACCCGACCCGACCCCAGTGTGGGGTCGGCCATGAAGTCGGCGATCTTTTGAATCTGGAATCGGAATTCCGATACCGATTCCCGATATGTTTAAGATATCGGGAATTGGTATCGGAATTCAGATTAAAGTGTAAAATAAAGAATTAAAATAAAAAATATCGCAATACTTACCCTCTGACGCGCCCTGGTACTAACCGGCAGTCTTCCTTCCTTAGAATCAGCCTTCCAGGACCTGGCGGTGACGTCGCGGTGACGTTGCGGCTTGTGATTGGCCGCGCGGCCGCCCATGTGACCGCTCGCGCGACCAATCAGAAGCCGTGACGTCACCGAAGGTCCTTCAAGCGCTGATTCTTAGGAAGGAAGGCTGTCGGAAGGAAGCAGGGCGCTTCCGAGGGTGAGTATATTCCTATTAGGTATATACTAATAGGCGACGTCACCGCCAGGTCCTGGAAGGCTGATTCTAAGGAAGGAAGACTGCCGGTTAGTACCAGGGCGCGTCAGAGGGTAAGTATTGCGATATATTTTATTTTAATTCTTTATTTTACACTAAAATATGGATCGCAGGGCCTGAAGGAGAGTTTCCGCTCCTTCAGACCCTGGGAACCATGGAAACCCAATGCACTGCATTGGGTTTCGAGTTCCGGACGACCCCGACCCCGACTTTTTTATAGGATCGGCCGATTTCACTTGACCCTACTTTTGAAAAAGTCGGGTTTCGTGAAACCCGACCCGATCCTATAAAAGTAAAGGTCGCTCATCCCTACTTGTGTGTAATACTGTAGGCTCTTTTATGCTAAAGAAGGGTGTTGTTTTTCTCTGGTCCTAGCAGTAGACAGTAGTCTGGATAGTAAGTTTACTTTCAGTTCAGCTGAAGAGACAAAGAGAACACATGCAGACATAAGAGCTCAAAAAACTCATACAAGTATATAGCAGATACAACATTTTATTGTCATATTATTTGATTATTTTGTACTGTATAGTGTGAAGCAGCAATTTCTTTGGGGGAAAAACTATATTTGCATACAGGTTGATGTTATTAGTTATAGTTTACAGCTAGAAAGAATATTTTTTTATCTGCAAATGGGCAATATGCATGAATGTATAGTGGTAGCGAACAGAACAGCAGGGATATGTTACTGGTGATTCTCATTGTATGCTGTGTTATATGAATATATACTGTATATATGTCCAGTACTGCTATTTTTTGTTGTAGTTTTACAATGATCATAGCAATAAAAGTTGTAAAGGACCCCCTGCATCTACCTCAATGAATTGTTAGGAAAGAGTTTAGCTGTCTGTCAACTGATTCAGCCCACCTACATTTGAAGGTGGCAGAACAGTTATTATTTCTTTTAGTTTTCATAAACTAAAAAATATGAAAAATCAGAAAAAAAACATTCCAAAGCATTACTGTTGGATCTCACAATAATAATACATTAAAAAAATAATTATTAATAAATAACCACAAATTAAACTCTAAGAATAAACAAAAACAAGTCAGTAGTCAAAATGGCTACATTCAGTAGTTCTAGGCAGGGTCACGAGTTAAGTAGTCCTAGTGTTAAACATGCCTCAATCACACCTAGTCTCAAAAAGCCCTCGCTTGGCCCATCCTCTATATCTAGCTATCGCCCCATATCACTTATCCCCTATGCCTCAAAACTACTGAAACACCTTCATCTTGAACTGTTCTCTCACCTCTCTTCCTGCTCCCTCTTCGACCGCTTTCAATCTGACCTCCGGCTGTATCACTCCACTGAAACTGCCCTAACTAAAGTCACCAATTACCTATTAACCGCCAAAGCCAAGCAACACTACTCTGTCCTTCTCCTCCTGGACCTGTCCTCTGCCTTTGACACAGTGGACCATTCCCTAATACTACAGACACTCTCACCTCTTGGCTTCACAGACTTGGCCGTATCTTGGATCTCATCATACTTAACAGACTGGACATTCAGCGTCTCCCACTCACGCACCTCCTCCTCACCTCTTCCCCTATCTGTCGGAGTCCCACAAGGTTCAGTTCTAGGGCATCTGCTCTTCTCCATTTATACCTTCGGCTTGGGATTTCTCATAGAATCTCACGGCTTTCAGTATCACCTCTATGCTGATGACAGTATCACGTCTATGCTGATGACACATAGATGACACACAGATCTATACTCTATCACAAAGTTGTTATGATTTCTCAGGTGGTGTTAAATCTCTACTCATCCATCCCTCATCAAAAGGGACTAGAGGCGGTTCACTGTTATCTAAAGAGTAGGGGGCGCCACCTGAGAAATCATAACAACTTTGTGATAGAGTGTTTGGAATTTTTATTGACACACTACTTCACCTTTGACGGAAAGTACTTCCACCAGCTCAGGGGCACAGCGATGGGGAGTCCATGTGCCCTGTCTTATGCTAATTTGCTCCTGGGCTGGTGGGAGGAAACTATAGTCTTTGGTGAGAGTGGCATGGCAGACAATAATAAGGCCTTATTGTGGCTCAGATTCATCAATGACATGTTTGTCATATGGAGAGGGACGGGAGAGTCTTTCTCTGAATTTGTTAGTAAATTGAATTCCAACGACCTTGGACTTACATTCACATTTGAATGGGATCCTTTAAAACTTCCCTTTTTGGACATGATGATTGAGAGGATGCCCGATGGTTCTCTGGGCACCAGTATCCACAGGAAATCTACTGCCACAAATTCCCTTCCCAGATGGGAGCGTGGACACCCTTTTGCCCTAAAGAAGGGTATCCCAAAAGGGCAGTACATGAGAGTACACAGGAACTGCTCTGATGACAATAATTTTGTGAGACAAGCACATGACCCTCGGAGCAGATTCCGGGAAAGGGGATACCCAGAACACATTTTGAAATCAGCTTTCAGTGAGGTTAAAAAGAAGGAGAGAACTGAACTACTGACACCAGATCCAACTAGGAAAGTTACATATTCTGGCTTGCGCTTTATAACTATGTTCAACAATGGTGCAACGGATTTGAGACAAATTTTGAATAAACATTGGTCTATATTGAAAATGGACCAAGATATTGGAGAACTTTTACCAATGTTCCCCCAGATTACATTTCAGAGAGGGAGGTCTATTAAAGATCGGTTAGTACATAGCCATTTTGTTGAGCCTGCAAAAATATTGACGTAGGCAAGTCTTTCTTTTCAACTAACAAGCAAGACAAATTTGAGGTCAGATCCTTTATTAACTGTAAAAGTAAGGGTGTCATTTACAGAGCAATTTGTGATTGTGAAATCATTTATGTTGGGAAGACGATTAGAAAACTGAGGAGGAGGGTTGGATAACATCTTAGAGCAGGGGTGTCAAACTGCATTCCTTAAGGGCTGCAAACAGGTCATGTTTTCAGGATTTCCTTGTACTGCACAGGTGATAATTTAATCACCTAAACACATAATGATTACAGCACCTTGTGCAAAGCTAAGGAAATCTTGAAAACACGCATGGTTTGCGGCCCTCGGGGAATGCAGTTTGACACCCCTGTCTTAGAGACATCGTGAGGAAGAGAGTCACCCCATTAGTAAGACATATAAACTCTGTCTATGGAGGTGATTTGACGGCAGTGAAATTTATGGGCATTGAGAAGGTTACAAAACCATTACGGGGTGGAGATTGGGACAAACTGATCCTTCAACATGAGACCAGATGGATATATAAAATGGGCTCTATCCATCCAGCGGGGTTAAATGAACAACTCTCCTTTGTCTCTTTCCTTTAAAAGTGGTTGAGGGTGTCTGTAGGGTCTTCTAGTGAGGGTGAGCCGCCATTGAGTGGGGGTGCCACTGAGCATGTTTAGGGTGCCAACCTCCACTGTAAGGTAGGGCACATTAAGTTTAGAAAAAATACCAGGGTAAATTGTAGGCTTTTTTTCTATTTGACCCTCTTTTTTCTGTTTTCAAAAGTGGCGGTAAGATAAAATCCTGTTGGCGCTGTTGCCCAGCTTTCCTCAATTTAAATACACTGTATGAATCCTCCCTCTCAGGTGTCCTTGCTCTTCTGTGTCCAATTTTGTCTGTTCATGTTATATATTGAAGACCAGTCAAAAATACTCCAATTAAACACTGACTGTTTCAATCAGTGTTTCCTATAATCTGCTTCCTATTCATATTTTGGATGACTCCAGAGTATGTTTTTTATGGCACAACTATCTAATACCTCTCATTAACAGCCCGGTATTGCTCTTTCTTCATACATTTAAGTCATTATTTGAGTATAAAGCTATTAAAATGCTTGAACATGACCAAGTATGGATGAAGTGTATAGCTTTGAGTGAATAATGTGCTCATTCTCTTAAGGTGTTATTTTTATATACTTCTTGCTCTAATGTTGTGTGGAGCACGCAGTTGGAATATATGGAGCACACGGAAAATATATGAGCAACAGATTTGTCATGCGGCTGTAAGATGCATTATGTGCTAGTATATACAGTCAGACATGAATACAATGTTTACTGTTTTACTCCCTATACCTTCTATTATATGGTGCAAATTTGTGTGATTAATATCTAGAAATGTGAAGGGTCACAGTCCTCTGGTTGGGTACTTTGTGTGCGGCATGAGGGTGATGTGATAAAAGCAGTGTGTGCTGTGATGCCTTGAAGCCTGTCAGCTGGCCGTGCTGCGGGCACATGCGCAATTTAGCTCTTCATGCACGAGACATTTGTGAAGCGCTGTGCTGCCTGAATCCCCGAGTTCTGAGCTAAAAACCGGAAATAGTCATAGATAGGGTATACGCCCTTTCCGGTTGCGGCCCAGGACGATCATCATGTGTTCCAATGACGCAGGTCTCTGAGTCAATGTGAGACCTGAGTGGTAACCCAGAAGTACTGCGCGCGCATTCCTGTGGCGTGCGCTTCATTCTACACATATCGTGTCAGTGAATCGATTCTCTGAGCCACCAATGAGGTGAGAGTAATTACTGGGCACCGGCTGGGACGCCAAACGGTGATAGGTTGTGGACCAGCTAGTGCTTGATGAGTGAGTATTACCCCTGGAATGAGTTCTTTATTTAAGAGATGTTTTTGTGGGAACTGTATTAGAGGCTCTATGGAGATGCCAGAGATGGCGGAGCACTCTATCACTAAGACCACAGACTGACTGCCCTGTCCCCTGATGATTCCCCCTTGAGATGAAACACGTAGGGAGGTGAACCTGATTATGAACAGTCTATGGAATTCATTATGATCTTTTGGTTTTTCGGTCTAAACACAGTAAGAGGGTACAGCTTCCAAGTGGCAATTTCATCAACTGGTGAGATCGTTCTAATTTTTATGTAGCCTTATTTGTGTTAGCATACTTGGAGTAATCTTCAGTGGTACTGATATCTTTTTATGTATGCTGGTATTTGACAGTAGCATGAATATCGTTATGGATTTATGCAATTGGTTTGTCTGCTCTACCTGAGCAAGAATTCTTTTGTTCAAAGTCTGCTAGGGAAGTGCAGTGAACTAGTCTGTTTAAAATTGATATCTTTTGTCTCTTGACTTATAGTCAGATAAATGTTTGATTAATTGTTGGTTAATATACATGTTTTGTCTTTTATGTTGTGCTATGTCATTTTAATGGGTCTATTTAGTGTTATGTTTTAGGCCCCTTTTTGCTATTTTCTACTAAATTTTTTGGGGCATCAGTTTTTTTCTTATATACCTGATTGGTAATTAATCCTTGGCTAGGTAAAACCTTTTACAAATTCCACTTATTTTGTGAAACTTCTGTGCCTAATGGTTCTTAAATTAGAATGATTGACAGAATGGATACACCCATTCAAATTATCGCGATTGACAGTACATCATTATTTCAGAGCTTTGACCTGCTTGTAACAGTGGAATTCACACTTAGAGTGGGAACTGTTCACTCTGAGATAATCTCTTTTTGTGTTTTGGATAATTTACCTGCGGGTTGGTGTTGGGATTTCAATGGTTGCGTATCAATATTCCTGTTATTGACTGGGTCAGACAGAAATTGTTAAATGGAGTTCCCACTGTCATAAAAAATGTCTTAGTTCTGTACAAATCTGCTCTGCTAATCTGGAGGGTCTGCCAGTGTACCTGAAAGACTTTGGAGATGCGTTCTCGGAAAAAGAGGCAGAGATACTACCTCCCCATCGTCCTTATCTTTGTGCTATAATTCCTTTTTCCTAATGCCAATCTGCCTAAAGCTAGCTTGCATAATTTTTCTGGACCTAAACGTGCCGCCATGAAAAAATATGTAAATGAAAGTTTACAGAATAGTCATATCCATCCTTTCTCCTAGAAAAAAAGCTGCTGGGTTCTTTTTTGTGAAAAAGAAAGATGGGGACTCCGCTCTTACCTTTGTGACCTAAACAAAATTACCGTTAAGAATACTTACCTACTTCCACTCATCCCTGACCTATATAATCAGCTTACTGGTGCTAAAGGGTTTTCTAAACTTGAACCTAGAGGGGCTTGTAATTTGATATCCAGAAGTGTTATGAGTGGAAAAGTGTTTTCATCATTGGAGGGTATAATTGAAATCTTGTCATGCCTTTTGCGCTAACCAATGCACTTGCAGGCTTTCAAAACTTTGTGAATGATATTTTTTCTAATATTTTTGGAAGGTTTATTGTGGTATGCCTTGATGGCATTTGAATGTTTTCTCCTGATCTGAATTCACATTCGCTTTGTTTTCCAGAAACACAGGGAAAATTCTTCCTTTGATAAATGGGAAAATATTCTTTTTCTGTTCAAGAAATATTGTTCATGGGGTTTGTTGTATCAGGGCTAAAGATGGATTCTGTGAAGGTGCAGGCTATAATCAATTGGGTTCAACCTTGTGACCTGAAACATTGCAATGATTTTTAGGATTCACCAATTAATATAAGAAATGCCTCATTGTTTTCTCTCATCATTAAACCTCTTACTGACCTGACACGTAAGGGGGTCGATCTTAAAGTTTGGTTGCCAGATGTTATTGAGGCCCTTAATAAATTAAAAGACTGTTTCATGTCTGCTCCAGTTTTGATCCAACCCAATCTTTAGGAACTATTCATTGTAGAGATAGATGCCTCAGAAGTTGAGGTAGGGGCTGTTTTGTCTCAAGGTTCCAAAACTCTGACCAACTTGCGACCATGTGCTTTTTTGTCTAGGAAAATTTCATCTGCAGAGAGAAATTGTGATGTTAGGAATCGCGAGCTGCTCGCTGTCAAGTTACCTTTTGAAGAATGGAGACATTTTTTGGAGGGAGCTATTCATCCTGTTCCTGTGGTGACAGGTGATAAAAAATGAGTCCATATTGAATCTGCTAAACATTTAACCCTTAAACAGGCCAAATGCTCCTTATTTTTTTCTAGACTCAATTATTCCATCACATTCAGACCGGGGTCTAAGAATGTTAGGGCTGATACTTTGTCAAACAGCCATTATTCCATTTCTCCTCCTGAACCTCCATTCTTTCTCTATGAATTGTAATTTCTTTGGTGTCCTCAAAATTGCAAGCTGAAATTCATGAGGTCCTGTCATTAGCCCTTACCGCTACTCCTGAATCTAAATTATTTGTGCTTGTGTATCTAAGATTATGTCTTTTGCAGGAGTTTCATGATTCTGTCTTAAGTAGTCACTCGGGGATCACTGCTACACAGAAAGCTGTCGCTAGACTCTTTTGCTAGCCATTCATGCTTAACTCTATTAAAGATTTTGAATTTGATTGTGAGGTTTACGTGCGTGCTAAAGTCTGTCATAACTGGCTGGCTGGGGAATTGACCATGTTGCCTATTCCAGAAAGACAGTGGACTCATTTGTCCATGTATTTCAGTACTGGTTTGCCTTTGTGTGGTGTAAAAACTGTTATTTGGGTGGCAGTTGACCAAATTAGTAAACAAGCTCTCCTTGTTCAGTTAACAAGGTTATCTAATGCTGAAATGCTTTCCAGGTTATTTATCCATCATTTGGTGAAATTGCATGGAATAACTTTGAACATTATATCTGAATGAGGGTGCAATTTGTCTCCAAATTCTGGAGGGCATTTTGCAGTAAAGTGGGGATTGATTTGTCATTTTCCTCTGCTTACAACCCTGAAACCAACGGTCAGAGAGAGAGGATGAATCAATCGTCAAAACAAACTTTAAGAATTTTGTTTCGGCTCAGCAGGAGGAAGGTTCCTCATTTTTTCCACTTGCTGTGCTGTGTGTCCTGGAGTAGAGGTTGCCACACAATAACTTGTGGATGTTTGATGGGAGGTTCTGACAAATATGGGGACGGCTCAGCTTTGTCAAAATGTAAGGAAGTTGTTGATAAAGTTTGGTTCTTTGTTATGAACAGGTAATTCAGAACCACAATGGACCTTGAAGTTCAGAGCACACAAAGTGACCTGACATTGACCAAAAACATAGGACGAGCTCTGAGACGTCTAAACTCTGCTGACCACAATCCCTAATCCTATCACACCACACTAGAGGTAGCCATGGATTGCGCCTAACGCTCCCTGTGCAACTCGGCACAGCCTGAGAAACTAACTAGCCCTGAAGATAGAAAAATAAGCCTACCTTGCCTCAGAGAAATTCCCCAAAGGAAAAGGCAGCCCCCCACATATAATGACTGTGAGTAAAGATGAAGTACAAACACAGAGATGAAATAGATTTAGCAAAGTGAGGCCCGACTTACTGAATAGACCGAGGATAGGAAAGATAGCTTTGCGGTCAACACAAAAACCTACAAACAACCACGCAGAGGGGCAAAAAGACCCTCCGCACCGACTAACGGTACGGAGGTGCTCCCTCTGCGTCTCAGAGCTTCCAGCAAGCAAGAAAAACCAATGTAGCAAGCTGGACAGAAAAAATAGCAAACAAAAGTAACACAAGCAGAACTTAGCTTATGCAGGAAGACAGGCCACAGGAACGATCCAGGAGGAAGCAAGACCAATACTAGAACATTGACTGGAGGCCAGGATCAAAGCACCAGGTGGAGTTAAATAGAGCAGCACCTAACGACTTAACCTCATCACCTGAGGAAGGAAACTCAGAAGCCGCAGTACCACTCTCATCCACCAAAGGAAGCTCATAGACAGAACCAGCCGAAGTACCACTCACGACCACAGGAGGGAGCTTGGCCACAGAATTCACAACAGTTCTTATCTAAGAATATTAGGCTAAAAGTACCCTTGCCGAACTTTGGTCTTAAATTTATTGGCCTGTATGAGATCTGGAAGTAGTCAATCCGGTTGCCTTTGTATTAAAGCTTCTGAAGTCCCTTCATATCACTAATGTTTTCCACAGATCCCTGTTAATGGAGTTTGGTGTTGCCTTTCTCATCCCCGTCTCCAGTGTCTGTCGATAGAGGTTTGGAATAAGGTGCAGAGGATTGTGGTTCCTCGGAGGGTTCCCTCAATTCCCTCAAATATCTTGTTCATTGGAAAGCATATGTACCCGAGTAGGGATCCTGGGTTTCGGTTCATTCAGGAAGGCTGATAATTTGGTCGGAGCTTTTCATGTCAGTTTTCCTGGGAAATCTGGGGGTCTAGAGGCCCCTCTAGAAAAGGGGGTACTGTCACAATTCTTTCACTCAGTGTGTCTGAGACTCAGGGATTATCTCTGTCATCCTATTCTGTGCCTAGGCATGCTAAGCTGTTGTAGTTGACCTATCTGAGACTGGGAGGTGCAGAGATTTCTCCAGATGCTCCCTCTCAGTAATTGCTCTGCTATTTATGAGATAAGCACCTGTCAAAGCTGCTTCTCTGTGGTTTATGTTTGCCTGATTACTGTGCTGTGAGTTCTGATCTGCTGCCTGACCTTTGCAACATGTTCTGACTACTCTTTTGTTTTTGCCCTTTTTTTAAACCCGTTATTTCTCTGGTATTCTAACCCTGAACTCTGATCTGATGTACACCTTTGTCTTTTCCCTTAGTTTACTATATGCTCTCTTGGTACTGACCTCGGAATGTCTGACTTCTCTGCCTCATGGACTGTCCGTGAGTAGTGAATAGCGTCACAGCGTGAACAACCTGTGTTAATTACACCATATTTAAAAAAAGAATTATTGGTTCAAACTGACATCTCAGATATGGGGTCCGGAGCTGTCTTGTCTGAAACTATATATAGAGAAGAGCACCTAGTACTATAATTGAACAAAAAATTGACTCCAGCAGGAAAAAAAATGTGCTATTGTAGTACACAAATGCTTAGCTGTAAAATGGACACTAGAATCTTTGAAGTACTGTTGGGTATGAGATTTAAGCTTGTCTCAGATCACGCCCCACTGAAGTGGCAGAAACACAATAAGGAAAAACACAGTAGGGGTACTACGTGTGCCCCTACTCAGCTGTGCATATTCTGTTTCTCCATGATGTTCTATCTATGGTGTATTTGTGCTCTTGTTGGGGTTGCTATTGCTGACCCTACACAGCTAAATACTTTCTGGAACTGTATCATGTTTTGTATTTATATCAACAGGGAAGGGCAGAGGGTGCACTACCATGTATAGTGGAAAAAAAGCACTAATATAATGATGGGATGCCACACCTAGTATGGATAATGACCATGAACTGGAGAGGAGAAAGAATAACTAATAAATGGTGTGCATAATAATGACTAAAAATAGCAATCTTTATTTAGACACCTGAGACACAGCAAACGTTAAAACTAGGGTTGAGCGAAACGGGTCGAGATTTTTCAAAAGTCGCCGACTTTTGGCAAGGTCGGGTTTCATGAAACCCGACCCGACCCCAGTGTGGGGTCGGCCATGAAGTCGGCGATCTTTTGAATCTGGAATTGGAATTCCGATGCCGATTCCCGATATGTTTAAGATATCGGGAATTGGTATCGGAATTCAGATTAAAGTGTAAAATAAAGAATTAAAATAAAAAATATCGCAATACTTACCCTCTGACGCGCCCTGGTACTAACCGGCAGTCTTCCTTCCTTAGAATCAGTCTTCCAGGACCTGGCGGTGACGTCGCGGTGACGTCGCGGCTTGTGATTGGCCGCGCGGCCGCCCATGTGACCGCTCGCGCGACCAATCAGAAGCCGTGACTTCACCGAAGGTCCTTCAAGCGCTGATTCTTAGGAAGGAAGGCTGTCGGAAGGAAGCAGGGCGCTTCCGAGGGTGAGTATATTCCCGAGTTGTACTTTAGCCCAGGGGGGGGTGGCTTCACCCCCCCCGTGGCTACGATCGCTCTGACTGGCTGTTGAAAGTGAAACTGCCAATCAGAGCGATTTGTAATATTTCACCTAAAAAACTGGTGAAATATTACAATCCAGCCATGGCCGATGCTGCAATATCATCGGCCATGGCTGGAAACACTTTTGTGCCCCCACCCCACCTCACCGATCGCCCCCCCAGCCCTCCGATCTGTGGTCCGCTCCCCTCCGTCCTGTGCTCCGCTCCCCCGTCCTCCTGTCAGCTCCCCCCGTGCTCCAATCCCACCCCCGTGCTCCAATCCACCCCCCCTGCACACCGATCCACCCCGCCGCACACCGATCCACCTGCCCGCACACCGATCCACCCCCCGCACACCGATCCACCTGCCCGCACACTGATCCACCCGCCCGCACACCGATCCACCCCCCCATGCTCCGAACCACCCCCCCGTGCTCCAACGCCCCCCGTGCCCTGATCTCCCCCCCCTTATACTTACCGAGCCTCCCGGGGTCCGTCCGTCTTCTTTCCTGGGCGCCGCCATGTCCCAAAATGGCGGGCGCATGCGCAGTGCGCCCGCCGAATCTGCCAGCCGGCAGATTCGTTCCAATGTGAATTTTGATCACTGTGATAAAACCTATCGCAGTGATCAAAATAAAAAAAACAGTAAATGACCCCCCCTTTGTCCCCTATAGGTAGGGACAATAATAAAATAAAGAATTTATTTTTCCACCAAGGTTGGAGTTAGAACTAGGGTTAGGGTTAGGGGTAGGGGTAGGGTTAGGGTTAGGGGTAGGGTTAGGGGTAGGGTTAGGGGTAGGGTTAGGGTTAGGGGTAGGGTTAGGGGTAGGGTTAGGGTACGGTATGTGCACACATATTCTGGTCCTCTGTGGATTTTTCCGCAGCGGATTTGATAAATCTACAGTGCTAAACCGCTGCGGATTTATGGCGGATTTACCGCGGTTTTTCTGCGCATTTCACTGCGGTTTTACAACTGCGATTTTCTATTGGAGCAGTTGTAAAACCGCTGTGGAATCCGCAGAAAGAAGTGACAACTTGCGGAATGTAAACCCCTGCGTTTCCGTGCAGTTTTTCCGCAGCATGTTTACAGCGATTTTTGTTTCCCATAGGTTTACATTGAAATGTAAACTCATGGGAAACTGCTGCGGATCCGCAGCGTTTTCCGCAGCGTGTGCACATACCTTTAGAATTAGGCTATGTGCACACGGTGCGGATTTGGCTGCGGATCCGCAGCGGATTGGCCGCTGCGGATCAGCAGCAGTGTTCCATCAGGTTTACAGTACCATGTAAACATATGGAAAACCAAATCCGCTGTGCCCATGGTGCGGAAAATACCACGCGGAAACGCTGCGTTGTATTTTCCGCAGCATGTCAATTCTTTGTGCGAGTTCCACAGTGTTTTACACCTGATCCTCAATAGGAATCCGCAGGTCAAATCCACACAAAAAAAACTGGAAATCCGCGGTAAATCCGCAGGTAAAAAGTAGTGCCTTTTACCCGCGGATTTTTCAAAAATAGTGCGGAAAAATCTCACACAAATCCGCAACGTGGGCACATAGCCTTAGGGTTAGGGTTGGGTTGGAATTAGGGTTGTAGTTAGGGGTGTGTTGGGGTTAGGGTTGTGGTTAGGGTTACGGCTACAGTTGGGATAAGGGTTAGGGGTGAGTTGGCGTTAGAATTGAGGGGTTTCCACTGTTTAGGCACATCAGGGGGTCTCCAAACGCAACATGGCGCCACCATTGATTCCAGCCAATCTTTTATTCAAAAAGTCAAATGGTGCTCCCTCCCTTCCGAGCCCCGACGTGTGCCCAAACAGTGGTTTACCCCCACATATGGGGTACCAGCATAGTCAGGACAAACTGCGCAACAATTACTGGGGTCCAATTTCTCCTGTTACCCTTGAGAAAATAAAAAATTGCTTGCTAAAACATCATTTTTGAGGAAAGAAAAATGATTTTTTATTTTCACGGCTCTGCGTTGTAAACGTCTGTGAAGCACTTGGGGGTTCAAAGTTCTCACCACATATCTAGATAAGTTCCTTGGGGGTCTAGTTTCCAAAATGGGGTCACTTGTGGGGGGTTTCTACTGTTTAGGCACACCAGGGGCTCTGCAAACGCAACGTGACGCCCGCAGACCATTCCATCAAAGTCTGCATTTCAAAAGTCACTACTTCCCTTCTGAGCCCCGACGTGTGCCCAAACAGTGGTTTACCCCCACACATGGGGTATCAGCGTACTCAGGAGAAACTGGACAACAACTTTTGGGGTCCAATTTCTCCTGTAACCCTTGGGAAAATAAAAAATTCTGGGCTAAAAAAAGTTTTTGAGGAAAGAAAACGTATTTATTATTTTCACGGCTCTGCGTTATAAACTTCTGTGAAGCACTTGGGGGTTGAAAGTGCTCACAACATATCTAGATTAGTTCCTTTCGGGGTCTAGTTTCCAAAATGGGGTCACTTGTGGGGGGTTTCTACTGTTTAGCCACATCAGGGGCTCTGCAAACGCAACGTGACGCCCGTAGAGCATTCCATCAAAGTCTGCATTTCAAAACTTCACTTCTGAGCCCCGACGTGTGCCCAAACAGTAGTTTACCCCCACATGTGGGGTATCACCGTACTCAGAAGAAACTAGACAACAAATATTGGGGTCAAATTTCTCCTGTTACCCTTGGGAAAATTAAAAAATTCTGGGCCAAAAAATTATTTTTGAGGAAAGAAAACGTATTTATTATTTTCACTGCTCTGTGTTATAAACTTCTGTGAAGCACTTGTTCAAAGTGCTCACCTCACATCTAGATAAGTTCCTTTCGGGGTCTAGTTTCCAAAATGGGCTCACTTGTGGGGGGTTTCTACTGTTTAGCCACATCAGGGGCTCTGCAAACGCAACGTGATGCCCGTAGAGCATTCCATCAAAGTCTGCATTTCAAAACTTCACTACTTCACTTCCGAGCCCCGGCATGTGCCCAAACAGTAGTTTACCCCCACATATGGGGTATCACCGTACTCAGGAGAAACTGGACAACAAATATTGGGGTCAAATTTCTCCTGTTACCCTTGGGAAAATAAAAAATTGCGGGCTAAAAAATCATTTTTGAGAAAATAATTTTTTTTTTTATTTTCATGGCTCTGCGTTATAAATTTCTGTGAAGCACTTGAGGGTTCAAAGTGCTCACCACACATCTAGATTAGTTCCTTTGGGGGTCTAGTTTCCAAAATGGGGTCATTTGTGGGGGATCTCCAATGTTTAGGCACACAGGGGCTCTCCAAACGTGACATGGTGTCTGCTAATGATTGGAGCTAATTTTCCATTTAAAAAGCCAAATGGCGTGCCTTCCATTCCGAGCCCTGCCGTGCGCCCAAACAGTGGTTTACCCCCACATATGGGGTATCTGCGTACTCAAGACAAACTAGACAACAACATTTATGGTCCAATTTCTCCTATTACCGTCGGCAAAATAGGAAATTCCAGGCTAAAAAATACTTTTTGAGGAAAGAAAAATTATTTTTTATTTTCATGGCTCTGCGTTATAAACTTCTGTGAAGCACCTGGGGGTTTAAAGTGCTCAGTATGCATCTAGATAAGTTCCTTGGGGGGTCTAGTTTCCAAAATGGGGTCACTTGTGGGGGAGCTCCAATGCATAGGCACACAGGGGCTCTCCAAACGCGACATGGTGTCTGCTAACAATTGGAGCTAATTTTCCATTCAAAAAGTCAAAAGGCGCGCCTTCCCTTCTGAGCCCTGCCGTGTACCCAAACAGTGGTTTACCCCCACATATGAGGTATCGGCGTACTCGGGAGAAATTGCCCAACAAATTTTAGGATCCATTTTATCCTATTTCCCATGTGAAAATGAAAAAATTGAGGCGAAGAGAATTTTTTTGTGAAAAAAAAGTACTTTTTCATTTTTACGGATCAATTTGTGAAGCACCTGAGGGTTTAAAGTGCTCACTAGGCATCTAGATAAGTTCATTGGGGGGTCCAGTTTCCAAAATGGGGTCACTTGTGGGGGAGCTCCAATGTTTAGGCACACAGGGTCTCTCCAAGCGCGACATGGTGTCGGCTAACGATGGAGATAATTTTTCATTCAAAAAGTCAAATGGCGCTCCTTCCCTTCCAAGCCTTACCATGTGCCCAAACAGTGGTTTACCTCCACATGTGAGGTATCGGTGTACTCAGGAGAATTTGCCCAACAAATTTTTGGATACATTTTATCCTGTTGCCCATGTGAAAATGAAAAAATTGAGGCTAAAAAATTTTTTTTGTGAAAAAAAAGTACTTTTTCATTTTTACGGATCAATTTGTGAAGCACCTGGGTGTTCAAAGTGCTCACTATGCATCTAGATAAGTTCCTTGGGGCGTATAGTTTCCAAAATGGGGTCACTTGTGGGGGAGCTCCAATTTTTAGGCACACGGGGGCTCTCCAAATGTGACATGGTGTCTGCTAAAGAGTGCAGCCAATTTTTCATTCAAAAAGTCAAATGGCGCTCCTTCCTTTCCAAGCCCTGCCGTGCGCCCAAACAGTGGTTTACCCCCACATATGAAGTATCAGCGTACTCAGGACAAATTGGACAACAACTTTCGTGTTCAGTTTCTCCTTTTACCATTGGAAAAATAAAAAAATTGTTGCTGAAAGATCATTTTTGTGACTAAAAAGTTAAATGTTCATTTTTTCCTTCCATGTTGCTTCTGCTGCTGTGAAGCCCCTGAAGGGTTAAAAAACTTCTTGAATGTGGTTTTGTGCACCTTGAGGAGTGCAGTTTTTAGAATGGTGTCACTTTTGGGTATTTTCAGCCATATAGACCCCTCAATCTGACTTCAAATGTGAGGTGGTCCCTAAAAAAAATGGTTTTGTAAATTTCGTTGTAAAAATGAGAAATCGCTGGTCAAATTTTAACCCTTATAACTTCCTAGCAAAAAAAAATTTTGTTTCCAAAATTGTGCTGATGTAAAGTATACATGTGGGAAATGTCCAAATTTCCATTTTTATCACAAATAAACACAGAATTTATTGACCTAAATTTACCACTAACATGAAGCCCAATATGTCACAAAAAAACAATCTCAGAACCGCTAGGATCCATTGAAGCGTTCCTGAGTTATTACCTCATAAAGGGACACTGGTCAGAATTGCAAAAAACGGCAAGGTCTTTAAGGTCAAAATAGGCTGGGTCATGAAGGGGTTAAGGGGAACAGTGTAAATGTTGTGGAATGACCTAGTCAAAGGCTATACCTTAAAGGGAACCTGTCACCTAAATTTGGCGGGACTGGTTTTGGGTCATATGGGCGGAGTTTTCGGGTGTTTGATTCACCCTTTCCTTAGCCGCTGGCTGCATGCTGGCTGCAATATTGGATTGAAGTTCATTCTCTGTCCTCCATAGTACACGCTTGCACAAGGCTTGCCAGGCTTGACAGGTTCCCTTTAATCCTATTGAGAATCTGCGGTCAGACATGAATGAGCTGCTGAAATTTTGCCTTGAAGAATGGGCAAAAGTACTAGTGGCAAGATGTGGAAAGCTCATGCAGACTTATCCAAAGTGACTTGCAGCTGTAATTGCCTCAAAAGAGGCTCTAAAAAGTACTAACTTAGGGGGTGAATACTGTAGTTATGCACACTAAAAATTTCAGTTATTTTGTCCTATTTGTTGTTTGCTTCATAACAAAAAAGAAAACTAAATGTTCACAGTTGTAGGCATGTTCTTTACATGAATTGATGCAAACCCTAAAGAAACAGTGAATGTCCAGGCTGTGAGGTAGCAAAACATGAAAAATGCCGACTGGGGTTAATACTTTCAAAAGCCACTGGGAATGAGATCTCCTCTGATAAATCTTTTCTCTAAGCTAAACACGCCCAGCTTTTCCAACCTCTCATCCCTTGTAATGATCTAGTTGCCCAACTTTGAACTGACTCCAACTTCTGAATATCCTATTTGAAATGTGAAGCCCAAAACTGGATGCCTATTCTAGATATGGTCTTACAAGTAATTTATAGAGGGGTAACAATATGTTGAAATTACTGGATTTTATCTATCTTTTTATACTAAAATCTTGTTTGCTTTTTGCACCAGCTTGACATTGAGTACTGCTGCTCAGCTTACACAAATCCTTCTGTTCTGTAGTCCCGAGCATACTCCCATTTAATTTATATGCAGCAATAGGATTAATCCATCCTAGGTACATTACTCTATCTACATTATATCTCATTTGCCAAGTGTTTGCCCATTCGGACATCTTATCCAGAGCGTTTTTCAATATAGTACTGACAAGGTCAGTTTTTAATATCCTACATAGTGTAGTTTGGTGTCGCCAGGAAAGAATGATACTTTACTCTCAATCCCAAGTCTTTAATAAAGGGGCTAAAATTAATCGGACAACCAAAAAATTAATTGGTCCTAGCACAGATTCCTGCAGTGCCTCACTGCTGACTACATCCTATGTACCATTTATGACGACTCTTTGTTTCCTGTCTTTTAAACAATTCCTTACCCATCTGATTAGTTTTGACTAGCTCCTGCTTCTGGAGCTTGAGTATAAGACTGCTATGTTTCACCATATAAAATGGTTTTGCAAAGTCCAGATACTGTTAATCACATCAGCTGAATTATTACCAACATCCAGATTTGCACTTACCTCATTGAAATCCAACATCTTGGTCAGATACGATTTATTTTGCATGAATCCAATTTGGTTGTCACACTAGTGATGTCAAACTGGTAGTTGCCTGGATTCACCTTACCTTTTTTAAATATCGGTACCATGTTAGACATACTCCAAACTTGTGGCAACAACCCTGTTACGAGAGAGGCTAAGAAGAAGAGATTCAGCGGTCTGTCAATAACAGAGCTCAATCCCCTCAATATATGTGGATGAATGCCACCTTGCCTAGGCAATTTGTCAATGTTTAATTTGCTCAGATACTGGCATATTTTGTCTTGTGTTAAATTAGTTATATCAGGTAATGAACTTTGATTTTTGCCTTGTTCAGTTATCCTTGGAACAGACAGTTCATTGGTGAACAGGGATGAAAAGTGCCTGTTTAAAATCTCAGCCTTTTGTTTGTCCTCTTTAGTTATCTTGTTATTATGTTATGACAGATACCATCCATTTTTTGTTTTTGCATTGAAGTATTCAGAATTTGGGGTGTGGATTTATTTTAATGCTGCTGGCGATTTGTTTTTCAGTATCTATCTTTGCTAGTTTGATTTCTTTTTTACAATTCTTATTGAGATCTTTATTCTCTTGAAATGCCATTTCTGTATTCTTGGCCTTCAAGATTTTGAATAATAATAATAATAATAATAATAATTTTTATTTATATAGCGCCAACATATTCCGCAGCGCTTTACAAATTATAGAGGGGACTTGTACAGCCAATAGACATTACAGCATAACAGAAATACAGTTCAAAACAGATACCAGGAGGAGTGAGGGCCCTGCTCGCAAGCTTACAAACTATGGGGAAAAGGGGAGACACGAGAGGTGGATGGTAACAATTGCTTTAGTTATTCGGACCAGCTATAGTGTAAGGCTCAGGTGTTCATGTAAAGCTGCATGAACCAGTATGTAGCAGTAAAGACACAGAGGGCTAATACTGCATAAAGTGTATGAGAACATGATGCGAGGAACCTTTTTTTTTTTTTTTATTATAAATAGGCCACACAGGGATCGTTAGGTTAATGCATTGAGGCGGTAGGCCAGTCTGAACAAATGAGTTTTTAGGGTACGCTTAAAACTGTGGGGATTGGGGATTAATCGTATTAACCTAGGTAGTGCATTCCAAAGAATCGGCGCAGCACGTGTAAAGTCTTGGAGACGGGAGTGGGAGGTTCTGATTATTGAGGATGCTAACCTGAGGTCATTAGCGGAGCAGAGGGCACGGGTAGGGTGGTAGACTGATACCAGGGAGGAGATGTAGGGTGGTGCTGAGCCATGGAGTGCTTTGTGGATGAGGGTAGTAGTTTTGTACTGGATTCTGGAGTGGATGGGTAGCCAGTGTAATGACTGGCACAGGGTAGAGGCATCGGTGTAACGGTTGGTGAGGAATATGATCCTGGCTGCAGCATTCAGGACAGATTGGAGCGGGGAGAGTTTTGCAAGAGGGAGGCCGATTAGTAGAGAGTTACAATAGTCCAGACGAGAATGAATAAGTGAAACAGTCAGAGTTTTTGCAGAGTCGAAAGTAAGAAAAGGGCGAATGCCCTTTGTTTTCACTTTATTAAACTTTGTACTGTCTTATTTATCGATAATTGCTTCTTTTTATTGGACATTTTATTACCAAAAGGTATAAGTTTTACATAGGATTCTAGTAGTATATCCTTAAACGTGGCTAATTTGCCGCTCAACTCCAGTATGTAGTCATATCAGCTTATAGTCTTTATCTAAGAAGCACTGTTAAAGTCATGTATTATATTGATTACACATGAGCCGGTCTGGCATAATTCATCTTCACCAAATCACATGGATTTCAAAGGGAAATTTGATTTGCGGCAAAGTTATTTTCCACAAATAAGTTTTCCATTTTATACTCTGGTGTCTTTTTAGACCCCAGAGCATAATAAACAAAACATGTAAACATTTTTAAAAAGTACCCTAATACGCACTTACCATTCACCTGTCCTGAAATCCCCTCTGGTCCTCTGGGATTCTTCTTCATGCAGACGTATCCTGGTGTCTTCACTCTATTTCAGGGCTTCTGGCTATGATCAGGCCTTGGAGTTCAGAGTGCATCGGCACATTTCGACTTTATAATTCGTCATGACCTTTGAGGCATGATCACCGCCAGAAGCTCTGTTCTTGAAAAAACCTGTGGAAAAGAGGCCCAAAGAACTGAAAGTTAGGTGGCAGGCACCATAGTAAGCTAGGGTGCTGGGACAGCTTAACGGTGAGATATTATGTTTTTGCTTTTTAATTTCTACACCTTAGCAAAATGGTAGCTGCTGCCGATCACCATTTTGCTTTATTCTAGCAGAGCGAATTACAAAATTAATTCTGTAGAAAATTCGAGTAGAATTCAAAAATCCTCTTGAATAAAGTCACCCATCTCTTATATTGATGCTAAAATAATTATGACTTTTCTTAATAAGATGGGATTGATAATTTAAGATGAGCAGAGAAAAAGTGTAATGCAGAGACATGCTGCTCCCTACTGTCTAGAATGCAAAATATCACCCAGCTACCCATGTCAAAAATTGATACAGGATTGCCTATTTAGGTCTAAAAGATTTGAATTCTTTAAGGTTATATTAATTGCTCAAACATCCATTATTAAATAGCAATAGAATGCTTGTATATCATATGTAATAAAATGTACAGTAGAAAATACCATTACAATTTTAATCTTCAATTCTTTGATATTTTTCTGTCAACAGATCCAGATTTTAAAGAACTTGGTGTTCTTAAACCATTACCTGGTAAGTAGCCTTAAATATTAATCTTTATTGTTAACATCTATCTATCTTTCAATAGATTTTTATAATTTGTCTTTTATTATTTGAAAAATATAGTTTGTGAGTTTGAAATGGGAGGATCAGAAGGAATAGTAGAGTCAGTGCAAATCCATAAAGAAGGAAAAGCTTCTGCAAATGAAGCTGTTGATTGTAAATGGTATATTCGAGCACCACCACGGTCAAAGGTAAGTTGTATTTTTATTTTCTTGACAAGCTATACAATTTAGCTTGGGGAATATACTACTGCATTATCATTGCATTGTCTTATTGTAAACTTGCAAACAAGTTGAAGATTAGGATTTACTAAGTAGTTGGATTTGTTTGAATTTTGTTTAGTGAAACAATACAGTTTATTGTTAAATGATAATAACACATGAAAAAGTTGCAAAAATGTACAACATACGAATTGTTGCATACAAGGCAATCAAAAGATAGATTCAGGATATACAAATAATATGATGTAGAACAAACATGCGTTATACTGAGCCTCGCTTATTTGGTCTGGAGAATCACTTGTGCAACAACATACAGATTGTATTCAACAAGAATAGGTAGGAACCTGACAGTGGAAACATGCTGCACGAACCATGGGCTGCATGATTACAGCCAGAGAAAAACATACCGTGTATATACTCGAGTATAAGCCGACCCGAGTATAAGCCGACTCCCCTAATTTTGCCACAAAAAACTGGGAAAACTTAATGACTCGAGTATAAGCCTAGGGTGGAAAATGCAGCAGGTACCGGTAAATTTCGAAAATAAAAATAGATACCAATAAAAGTAAAATTAATTGAGACATCAGTAGGTTAAGTGTTTCTGAATATCCATATTGAATCAGGAGCCCCATATAATGCTCCATAAAGTTTGATGGGCCCCATAAGATACTCCATATTAAAATATGCCCCATATAATCCTGCATAAAGGGTAATAAGGGCCCCATAAGATGCTCCATAGAGATATTTGCCCTATATAGTGCTGCACAAGTGTTATGGCCCCATAAGAGGCTCCGTACAGTCACTTGCCCCATATAGTGCTGCACAAGTGTTACGGCCCCATAAGATGCTCCGTACAGTCACTTGCCCCTTATAGTGCTGCACAAGTGTTATGGCCCCATAAGATGCTCCGTACAGTCACTTGCCCCTTATAGTGCTGCACAAGTGTTATGGCCCCATAAGATGCTCCGTACAGCCACTTGCCCCATATAGTGCTGCACAAGTGTTATGGCCCCATAAGATGCTCCGTATAGTCACTTGCCCCTTATAGTGCTGCACAAGTGTTATGGCCCCATAAGATGCTCCGTACAGCCACTTGCCCCATATAGTGCTGCACAAGTGTTATGGCCCCATAAGAGGCTCCGTACAGCCACTTGCCCCATATAGTGCTGCACAAGTGTTACGGCCCCATAAGATGCTCCGTACAGTCACTTGCCCCTTATAGTGCTGCACAAGTGTTATGGCCCCATAAGATGCTCCGTACAGTCACTTGCCCCTTATAGTGCTGCACAAGTGTTATGGCCCCATAAGATGCTCCGTACAGCCACTTGCCCCATATAGTGCTGCACAAGTGTTATGGCCCCATAAGATGCTCCGTATAGTCACTTGCCCCTTATAGTGCTGCACAAGTGTTATGGCCCCATAAGATGCTCCGTAGAGCCACTTGCCCCTTATAGTGCTGCACAAGTGTTATGGCCCAATAAGAGGCTCCGTACAGTCACTTGCCCCATATAGTGCTGCACAAGTGTTATGGCCCCATAAGATGCTCCGTACAGTCACTTGCCCCTTATAGTGCTGCACAAGTGTTATGGCCCCATAAGATGCTCCGTATATAGTCACTTGCCCCTTATAGTGCTGCACAAGTGTTATGGCCCCATAAGATGCTCCGTACAGCCACTTGCCCCTTATAGTGCTGCACAAGTGTTATGGCCCAATAAGATGCTCCGCACAGTCACTTGCCCCTTATTGTGCTGCACAAGTGTTATGGCCCCATAAGATGCTCCGTACAGCCACTTGCCCCTTATAGTGCTGCACAAGTGTTATGGCCCCATAAGATGTTCCATACAGTCACTTGCCCCATATAGTGCTGCCCAAGTGTTATGGCCCCATAAGATGCTCCGTACAGCCACTTGCCCCATAAGCTTTTGCTGCGATAAAAAAAAAATCATATACTCACCTCTCTTCGCTCAGGACCCCCGGCACTTTCAATATTTACCTGCCCCTCGTGCGGCTCCGTCTTTGGCACTGATGTTCAGCAGAGGGCGTGCACTGACTACGTCACCGCGCCCTCTGACCTGAGTGTCACAGCCAGAGGACACTGAAGATGGAGCCGCACTGGAACGAGGAGAGGTAAATATCGTGCACTGCTGCGCTCCCCTCCCCGTATAATCACCTACTGCTGGCGCTGTGTCCCTACTTCTTCCACCGCTGTATCTTCTTCCTGTATTGAGCGGTCACAATTACCGCTCATTACAGTAATGAATATGCGGCTCCACCTCTATGGGAGGTGGAGCCGCATATTCATTTCTGTAATGAGCGGTACCATGTAACCGCTCAGTACAGGAAGAAGCTGCAGCGCTGGAAGAAGCAGGGACGTCCAGGGACCGCGCCGGGAGTAGGTAAGTATAATTACACAGCCCCCGCTCCCCCTCCCCTGCCGATCCCTGGGTATGACTTGAGTATAAGCCGAGAGGGGGACTTTCAGCCCCAAAAAATGGGCTGAAAATCTCAGCTTATACTCGAGTCTATACGGTACTTTAAAAGCATACATGACACGGCTTTCTGTTCCACCATTTAATCTACACTTCTAAACTGTCTTACAAAAACACCCTTAAAATATACAGTTGTGCTCAAAAGTTTACATTCCCCGGCCGAATTTTTGCTTTCTTGGCCTTTTTTTCAGAGAATATGAATGATAACACCAAACCTTTTTCTCCGCTCATGGTTAATGGTTGGGTGAATCCATTTATTGTCAAACTACTGTGTTTTCTCTTTTAAAATATTAATGACAACCTAAAACATCCAAATGACCCTGATCAATAGTTCACATACCCCATTTCTTACTACCGTGTATTGCCCCCTCTAAGATCAATGACAGCTTGGAGACTTTTGTGGTAGTTGTGGATGAGCTTCTTTATTTTCTCAGATGGTAAAGCTGCCCCCTCTTCTTGGCAAAAAGCCCCCAGTTCCTGTAAATTCCTGGGCTGTCTAACATGAACTGCGTGCTTGAGATCTCCCCAGAGTGACTCAATGATAATGAGGTCAGGAGACTGAGATGGCCCCTCCAGAACCTTCACTTTGCTCTGCTGTAGCCAATGACAGGTCGACTTGGCCTTGTGTTTTGGATCCTTGTCATGTTGTAATGCCCAAGTACGTCCCATGTGCAGCATCCAGGCTGATGATTGCAGATTTGCCTCCAGTATTTGCTGATAACATGCTACATTCATCTTTCCGACCCCAAAGAAGCGAATGCGAAATGCGCGTCCGGGCATGTTTCCAGTCTGAGCAGTCCACCATCAGGTACAGCATTTACACATCTATACTCTTTAACCTTTCCCTGGGTGCAATGCTTTGTCTTACAAATCTACACTAAACATTCAGTCCTCCTTGTATGCACATTTTATGTTCACACTGAACATGAATGTCTTCACAGATACTCGGATTACATTTTCACAATGCTCACAAGTTGTCTGCCACTTTGATATTTAACACTACTACAGTTATGAATTTTTCAAGATGGCATCTTTTTATTATTTTACTTGTAAGTAAATTAACTATTACCTTATGAACTTTTAGACTTACTGTTTATTTATATATTTATCCATTTTTTAGCACACGTGTAATAGCACCTTATCCCATTGTTTACCAGGGACATACAGTATTATTTGCTTAGTTGTCACTCTGCCATGTGAACCCTTTTTTTGAACTTTAGATAATATTTGTCTATTTTTAATCTATATTTATAACAATAAAAATGTATGATTTTATTGGGTTTCTGTACTTCCCTTTTCTTTGATTCTATGATATATTTTGGAATTTTTCCCCATTTTTAAGTAAGTGGTCATTCTTGGGATAATGTTTCTAGATCCTGCATTCTGATGCCCCCACAACCTTCTACATAATATGATGCCCCCCACAGCCCCCCACACATTTGATGCAGAATGTGTTGCCTCGACTGCCCCCACACAATATAATGCCCCCACAACCATTAAAAAATTATGTAGCAACAGCTTCCCCACACATATTATGACGTCCCCACACCATTTTATAACCTCACAGTACCCACACAATCTATCATGGCACCCACAGTCCCCCACACATAATATCATGGCCCCTTCAGCCACCCCATATGTAGTATGATTACCTCACATTTCCCCCTCCCCCTCAAGTAATGACAGTATAAAAAATAAAACTACTCACCTGGCCCCATTCCTCTGATGTACTGCTCTGCTCTGTGCAGCTTATGCACTGGGGTTTCGTGCAGCAAGTGTAATCTAGTTGCATTATGGCACCTGCTATTCTGAGACTTGGAAGCACAAGCTGAATGGCTCCATGTTTCACCATTATATTCAACTATGTCTGCATCTTGAAAATGCGGATGCCTTTAAAACTGAAATACTGGGTGGGGTGAGGAAAGGAGTGGTTCCATTGGGCAATGGACCCCATAATTAAATACCCTAACAATTCAAAGCTTGCATGTGCCTGTAGAAGAGCCAAATGCATGATTTTGAAGGTTTTGTTAGCATTACAAGGAGAGACCAAGAAGTTCTGAGGTGTTAAACTCTGGTATTTCAGATTTCTGGTGCTGATGACTACAATAAAGACCACATGATCAGAACAAAAATCATGAAGCATATAATGAAAATGTGGCCGAGAGTGGATCAATGTCACTCCCCCCACATTAGTGTCCAGACACACTGGACCAACAGGACGACTCCAAAAAATATAAAGACCAAAAAGACGGAGTATAAGCATCCAAAGAATCATAGTAATAATTAGAAAAGGTATTTTATTATATCACAATCAATTTACACCATAAAATACTCATATGGCACTTACAGAGAGGAAATATGGAGTAAACATGTAGGTATGCTGGGTTATGCAGGGGAAACAAGATACATCCAGAGCAAAAACACGTGGGAAGTGAAATAAATAGCAAAAAACTATCAGAACCGTCCCATGCTACAAATAGAGCCAGGGAACATACATAGGTATGTAGGTACAATACCCCATAGATACTCCTACACAGATAGTAAATCCCAGGTGCTTACTCATATCCAAATAGATGCTTCCCCCAGCTCACGCAGCAGCCCCCTGACGCGCGTTTCGCGGTCTAGCTTTCTCAAAAGACCATCTATGCTATTCATGTCTTTAAAACAACAGAACCACATGAAACAGTGAAATAAACCATGTGCATGTGTAAACAGTGCTATAAAGAAAAGCAGAAATCTTAGCAGTTGATTGCATTTAATAAAACCTTTTGCTAGCTAAGTGGCAGCAATTGTTTAGCATTTAAGGTGCATACCACACATATTCCTAGGTCTGTCTAATGCAGATCATCTTAGTTAAGTTTTCAGTGACATAATATTTTTCCTGCATTTTTATTTTTCAAAGAAAGACAATTTGACATATTCCCTGAAAACAGTTCTCTAGCAAGTATTCTGAAGCCTGTACTCATCAATAATGGAAGGAATGTGCAGTTTAATAAATGGTTTGCTTTGAATAGCAGATAATTGAAGTACTTACTGATTGAACTGTGAATGCTCAATCAATGTGTAATACTGCTCACGTAATGGACTTTCGTTACTTCCAGATATACTTGCGATTTTTGGACTATGAAATGCAAAACTCAAATGAATGTAAAAGGAATTTTGTGGCTGTGTATGATGGAAGTAGTTCAGTAGAAGATCTGAAAGCAAAATTCTGCAGCACGGTTGCTAATGATGTGATGCTGCGTACAGGACTTGGAGTCATCCGAATGTGGGCAGATGAAGGCAGCCGCACCAGCCGTTTCCAGATGCTCTTCACTTCTTTCCAAGAACGTAAGGCACATTGTGTCTCATATCGAACGAATTCACTATAATAGTTGTTTATCTCTCATTAAGTTGTTTTTTTTACTAAATGTCAGTTTTTACTTCTACAGCTAATAGCATCTAATCCCTTAGTGATCAGACCTTAAAGGGCCTTAAATGACAAGTCGTTCCCCATGGAATTTTTTAACTCTCCTCTTTTAAATAAATATTATATATTGTGAATATTCCCTCGTCTGTTAGATGTTAGTCCTTCACTCAGCCTCTAGCAGAGACTAGGCCACAGAAGCAAGGTCTTTTCAATTTGCACACGCAGACCCAGATGAGACAGCACGGTTATGTTATATAGGCCTTACCAAGGGACGGTTTTAGACAAAATGGGGCCCTTGGCAAAAGTTTAATGTGGGACCCCAAATACTAACATATTGCTTGATCACACAGAAGCATTTCCGTTGTATTTACATATGCTGAGGTTAGGCCCTAAAGCAAGCATGATCGACAATATTGTACTTGCTCGACACTTGTTTCCAGGCTTCTTTGCGCTGGCTGAGGAAGAATGATGGGCACAGAATGATCAATAGTAGATCAATTTGTCCCTATACAGTATCATCATATTAACAGCATATCTGTAGTTGTCACCGGGCGATATGCTGATGATAGCAATGATTTTTGTTCCGGAATAAACAAACCATTCACTGGTGAATAGCCAGCATTTTGCTTATTTTGCTATAATGCACATCATAGTCCTTTATATAGTATAATGCACATTCTATAATCCGCCATTTAGTATAATGCATACCCCATAGTCCTTGAGATAGTATAATACAATCCCCATAGTCCTCCATATAGTATAATGCACATCTATAGTCTTCCATATAGTATAATGTGCTCCCATAGTCCTCCATATTTGTATAATACACTCCTCATTGTCCTCCATATAGTATAATACAGTTATAAAGCATCTCATAGTCCTCCATATTATATAATGCACCCCCATAGTCTTCCATATAGTATATTTTCCAAAAATCGGGTCACTTGTGGTGGGTTGCCACTATTTAGGCAAATTGGGGGCTCTCCAAATGGGACATGGCATCTGGTAATTATTTCAAACAGTTTTGCATTCAAAAAGTCAAATGGCCCTCATTCCTTTCCGAGCCTTGCCATGTGCCTAAACAGTAGTGTTCCACCACATATGGTGTATCAGTATACTCCGGAGAAGTTGCACAATAGACTGCATAGTGACTTTTTTTCCTGTTAACCATGTGAAAATGGAAAACTTGGCGCTAAAACAACATTTTTGTAGGAAAAATATGATTTTTTTTCATTTTCTCGGCTCCATGTCATAAAATTCCGTGAAGCACCTGGGGGCCCAAGGTGCTCATCACACATCTAGATAAATTTCTTGAGGTGTCCAGTGACCAAAATTGGGTCACTTGTGGGATTTTTAACTGTTTAGGCAAATCACTGGCTGTGCAAACGCAACATGGCATCTGCTATTTATTACAGAGAATTTTGCTCTCCAAAATTTAATTGGAGCGCCTTTCCTTCTGAGCTCTGCTGTGTGGGCGCACGGACCCAGGGAGTCTTACATCCTACCAAGAGGTAATTTGGTCTTTCACATTCCATCATAATTTTGTTACTACGCGTTTTCTATTTGTTACATCTCTGATAACAGATTCACTTTTAGTCTGATGTTATGTATTGGTGGTCCTTTCTACTTTTGAAGTGCATCCATGTTACATATATATGTTTTATAATTTTTTTCCCCTATATGGGGAATGCATGGTTCTCCGTTGATTTTTTGAATGGTACATGGGTGTTTTGATCCCCGGCTCCGTACGCCCTTGGTATTAATACACGATTGTGCGGTGTTTTTGTACGCCATGCGGCCCCATGCCCCTACCTGTTTGTTATCATTTTATCAATAAAGATTATTTATACATTGTTGCTTATGAATTTTGGGTCGTCTTCTTGGGTCTTTTGACCCACTCCTCTTCTTTATTGTGTATTAGCGACTAGTTCGTATATTTAGTCCTTACTTTTATCAGCATCATCACATTTTCCATCCTCTGAGTTTCCCTTTTGGATTCTTTATTATGCTGACTTTAGCCATGTTTTTGCTAAATTATTGTGTGGCAAAACAGTAGTTTATCACAACATATATGGTATCAGCCTACTCAGGAGAAATTCACAACACCAGAGAACGAAGCAAAAGAATCCCAAATACCATGATCATAAAATCATACAAACTTTATTTAGATCAATAATCACAAATTGTCATGTAACATTACTGCAATAACAGGCATCTAGCCCAAACAGATAGAGTGTAGAGGAAACTAGTGGTATGCCTGGGGAATATGAGGGAGTATATAAAGTCCAGGGTACAACCATAATAAATCAACCTATAACATTATTAACTCATAGAGCCGTTACAAAGTATCAAAAAGATCTCTTTATCAGAGTCCATAGTATTATAAAATGCAAGGCGCCATCATATCAAACAAAATGGACACTAATATACCGTCAATAGGCTTACCCATAGATCAGGACGGCTCCCTCAGATACCGCAGGCAGCCCCCTGACGCGCGTTTCGCCGTCTGCTTTTGAAAAAGCAGACGGCGAAACGCGCGTCAGGGGGCTGCCTGCGGTATCTGAGGGAGCCGTCCTGATCTATGGGTAAGCCTATTGACGGTATATTAGTGTCCATTTTGTTTGATATGATGGCGCCTTGCATTTTATAATACTATGGACTCTGATAAAGAGATCTTTTTGATACTTTGTAACGGCTCTATGAGTTAATAATGTTATAGGTTGATTTATTATGGTTGTACCCTGGACTTTATATACTCCCTCATATTCCCCAGGCATACCACTAGTTTCCTCTACACTCTATCTGTTTGGGCTAGATGCCTGTTATTGCAGTAATGTTACATGACAATTTGTGATTATTGATCTAAATAAAGTTTGTATGATTTTATGATCATGGTATTTGGGATTCTTTTGCTTCGTTCTCTGGTGTTGTGTATGTTATGGAGCACCCTGAATTGTCCTGAGGATTTGGACTATAGTACTGGGGGAGATATACGAGTGTACTCCTGGCCACAAACATACTATAAGGTTTTTGAGTTTCTTGTGTACTCAGGAGAAATTGCCTAAGAAATTTTGTGGTTAATTTTATCTTGTTACCCTTGCAAAAAGGCACAATTTGGGACTAAATGAACATTTTTGTGGGAAAAATGAAGATGTTCATTTTTTCCTTCCACATTGCTTTAATTCATGTGAAGCACCTAATAAACTTCTTGCAACTGGTATTGAGCAGTTTGAGAGGTGAAGTATTTAGAGTAGAGTCACTTTTGGGTATTTTCTGTCATATAGGCCTCTCAAAGTCACTTCAAACATGTTCTTTTCCCTAAAAAAAATAGTTTTTTTTAAATTATGTTGGAAAAATTAGAAATTGCTGGTCAACTTTTAAACCTTCTATCTTCCTAAAAAAATATGTTTAAAGAATTGTGCTGATGTAAAGTAGACATTTGGTAATTGTTATTTAGTAACTACTTTGCGTGACATAACTCTCTGATTTAAGGGACTAAAAATTAATAGTTTGAACATTGTAAAAATGTCAACATTTTCACCAAATTTCTAATATTTTCTGAAATAAATACCAGTCATATTGAGCAAGTATGTAAGCAAGTATTGTGCAAGTAAGCACTCTCCTGAAGTACAATATGTCACAAAAAATCTTTCTCAGAATCACCTCATAAAGTGACACTGGTCATAATTTTAAAACTTGGTCTGGTCAGGAAGCTAAAAACAGGCTGGGCAGGGGAAGGGGTTAAAAGCGCATGTACGATAAAACACAAAAATTTGCTTGGTCAAGAAAGGGGTAGAAGGCCTGGTCATGAACTGGTTAAAAATCTGCAACTAGATGTTGATTAGCTGAACTTTTACTGCCACCTGATCAGCCTGTTCTTGAAGAAAACAAGTTTTTCTTCTTCTGCCCTAGCACAGTTCAGGATGATCAGTAAGACCATTTGTCTTCAAAATACTGTTTTTTTAACCCCTTAGTGACCGAGCCAAATTTTTGAAATCTGACCAGTGTCACTTTATGTGGTAATAACTCTGTAACGCTTCAACAAATCCCAGTGATTTTGAGATTGTTTTTTCGTGACACATTATACTTTATGATAATGGTAAATTTAGTTCAACATTTTTTGTGTTTATTTATAAAAAATATAAAAAATTTGAGAAAAATGTTAAAAAATTAGCAATTTTCTAAATTTGAATGATTATCCCTTTAATCCAGATAGTCATACAACAGCAAACCATTAATAAATAACATTTCCCACATGTCAGCTTTACATCAGCACCATTTGTAAAATGTTATTTTATTTTGTTAGCATTTTAGGAGGTTTAAAAATGTAGCAGCAATTTTTCATTTTTTCAAAGAAATTTACCACATTTATTTTTTTAGGGACTTATCCATGTTTGAAGTGACTGTAGGGGTCCCATATATTGGGAAACCCCCAAACGTGATACCATTTTAAAAACAGCACCCCTAAACATATTGAAAACTGCTGTTAGGTAGTTTATTAACCCTTCAGGTGCTTTACAGGAATTAATGCAAAGTGACATGACAGAAATGAAAATGTGTATTTTTACCACCTAAATGTTGCTAACTTCTAAACAGATTACTATAGCCGTCAGACTCTAAGGCCGCTATTTGGTCATGAATTGCCATCGCAAACATCAAGACCACAAAATCATGATCTAAGTGCACCAATTGGGATAAAGAAGAAGCCCCCACACTCTGTTAACCATTTATAATGAAGTAGTCACTATTGACAGCAGCATCTAAGGGGTTAAACAGATTTGGACGGTGCAAATACTGATCATGGCTGATACAGCAAGTTGTCAGCTATAGTGTACAACCGACAGATGCTGGATTGTCATCTGTATGGGGAGGCCATTCTCTTATATGTCAGGTCAGTTAAAAGGCGTATTGGCGGTCATTAAGGGGTTAATATACATATTTATTTTACTCAATTCTATTGAGCCATTAATTCTTCAGTGCTGTACAGGCATTATCAGCACTGTCCCCATTGGTGCTGCTCAGAATCTAGATTCCCTATCAGTATGATTTTGAAGTGTGGGAGGAAACCCGTGCAAACACGGTGAGAACATACAGTTACCTTGCTGAAGTTTTACTTTGTGTGATTTGAATCCAGGATCTCAGCAGAACAATGCCGACCACTGAGCCACTGTGCTGTCCCATGGTAAACTTTAGTTTCCATCGTGCCTTCCTAACATGTGTATTAGGAGGTAAGGTTAGCGTTAATGCCAAAATAATGAACAAATGAAGGTCAACAACATAACAAGTTGATGAGTTCTCATTAGTGATGAGCGAATATACTCGTTACTTGAGATTTCCAGAGCACGCTCGGGGGTCCTCCGAAGTATTTTTAGTGCTCAGAGATTTAGTTTTTCTTGCCGCAGCTGAATGATTTACATCTGTTAGCCAGCATAAGTACATGTGGGGGTCGCCTGGCTGCTAGGGAATACCCACATGTACTTATGCTGGCTAACAGAAGAAAATCAGCTGCCGCTAAGAAAGCTAATTCTCCGAGCACTAAAAAATACTCGGAGGACCCCCGAGCATGCTCGAGAAATCTCGAGTAACGAGTATATTCGTTCATCACTAGTTCTCATGTAACCCCTATTTTGGTCTAGAAGGGATTAGCTACTTTATCTTTACATTATTAATTGTATTGGGGACATGAATCTGTGTAGTTTACTAATATAGAAGTATTATAGGTTCTCTTGCAACTATCAGTGCAGTCTCATATCTCACATGTTCAGATTCAGATGTTCAAATGCAGCGCTAATAAGCGCACAATTAGAGCTTGTAATACTTACTATATTAGTAATTGTAACAAAATCATGTCCCCCCAGCACATATGATTGAATAAAATTAAAGTGGACTCTCCTTTAATGACCAAATATCTTTTAGTTTATTCATGGGATACATTCCTGAAGCCTTTTTTTTGTCATTGTAGGTATATGAGGTTTTGTTTTCTGCTTAATGAATTGTAATGAATTTAATTTATTTACTAAATTTTAACTGTGTAATAAAAAAGCATCTATGTAATTTTTTAGTTTTTACTTCTTACATTTTTCTCTTCTTAACTTGTGGGACAAATTATGTAGTCACTTTTTTCTTTGGGTCAGTATGTTTATGGTTGTATCAAATTTTAAACAATTTAACAAGGAGAATATATTAGATCTATAGACGGGTCTATATAGACTATTATAGGTATAAATTATAGTAGCAATGTAGTGATCCAACAGATCCGACTATAATAGGTGAAGGGGACAGTCAGAAAACCAAAAATTGCAGGGAGGGAGAGAAAGAAAAATACCGACCCAGTACAATGTGTAATATATAAACATAGGTAATTTTATTGAAAATAGCAGCAACAGGGCTGTCAGCACAATGACACTAAAAACACAATTTAAAAACAGACGCACACACAGAGTATATCGCAATGTGGGAAGGAGAACAACAAACCAACGTAGTGTACATATAGTCCTATCAAAAGTACATCCTCACTCAAACAACACAGTAGTAAATCTCATTATGAGAAGAGGGGAAAGTGAAGTGCCAGTGAACACCTCAATGTGTTAGACAATTAAATAATGGATCTTGATGTAAAATACTACAAGCATGGAGAGGTATTCATCTCATCGTGAGCCCATGTATGGTAAGTCACCTCGTTGTGTACGACATGTTGAAAAAAGTCTAATCGATAGTGTACTTACATACTATAAATATAGCTCCTTCATCCGAGTGGCATCCACCCTGATGCGCGTTTCGGCTTCCACCTTCGTCAGAATATTATGTGTTCAATATTTTGAAAGGCATAACAATACTATAATTTTCCTGGATGGTATATTGTACTTTTTGGTCGCGTTTAATTTTACTTTCATGGAGGCAAAATTCTAGATTTTGCTTAACCTGAAATCACCATGTTAGCTTTATTCTTCAGGTTGATCTGATCTGACAATTCCAAATTTACATTATTTTTGTAATTTTTACTATTTTTTACTACTTTTTTTGTTCACCTTATTCCTGTTTGGTTTTGTATTGTTTTTTTTTTTCAATACAAAACTGTGAAAATTTGCTTTTCTGTGATACCGGCTACTAGTTTCAATGGTGCCATTTTGATGTATTTTGTCATTATTTTTCAGATAATTAAACCGATAAACACTACAGCTCATTACACAAGAAAACAAGCCCTCATCGCCCTCATTTCTGTAAACAGAAAAGTGAAAAGGATATTGATCTATGTCTCAAAGTATGAAACGCATGATAACCAAAAACAAGTTGTTTAATAAAATTGTGCAAAATTAGTAAACCCTAAATAAAAACCTACATACTCTGGATATCATTGAAGTCATTTCTACTCACATAAATTATTATGGTGATACCCAAATTATATGGGTTTTTATTTAGGCTTTACTACTTTTGACCATATCTTTTTAAACAACTTGTTTTTGGTGGTAAACTTTTCATGCTTTAAGGGTACGTACACACGACCTGGAAGAGCAATTTTTTGGACACAGCTCACCTGCTCTGCTGCCAAAACGCTGCGTTCTAAATTAGAGGCATGGAAGGGATTTACAGAAATCCCATGCCCACTGTGCTTCTAACGCTACGTAAACTCACACACTACGAGTCTACGAGCCGCAGCATGTTAATTATCTGCAGCGGAGATATTAGTCTCTGCTGCATAGTTTCACCCATAGCCAGTCATATGATGGGGTAAATCCGCATGATTCACTGAACACATGCGGATTTAAATGCGTGATTTGAATGCAGTGTTTTGGACACAGCAAAAATACCTGCATCTAAAACACTGCTATTTCCTGATAGTGGGGACATAGCTTAAGGCTTAAATCAGTAATTTTTTCACTTTTCTGTTTATAGAGATACCTCCTTTAAGGAGATCAATGTGGTTCAATTTTGGGGTAAATAGGACTTTTAGATCTTTTTTTTATTTATTTTGTTATGCAGGAGGTGCATAGGCTGAAATTCTGGCAGTGATTTATCTTCTATGTTGTTTACCATGTATTTTTTTTAGATTTTTTTTTTTTTAGTTTTCAAAATTCCACAGTTTTTTATTGGGAGAACAAGATTTATTTCTTCTTAAACACTTAAAAATGCTATGTTTTAACAATTTTTTATCCGTCCTAGGAAACTTGAACACATAATTATATGATTGCTTAGGTATTACATTGCAATGCTTTGTATTATAGCTGCATTAGGGCTCATGCAAGCTGTCTGTGGAGTTAGGTCTGATCACAGTCCCCAATGAATGGACTGGCCATGTGTCTCCCGAGCATGATATTTGTACATTGTTGATAATTGCATCACCTGCACAGGCAATAATTCCATCACCTTTGCAATACTAAAGAAATCCTGAAAACATGACCTGTTGGTGGCTCTTGAGGACCGGAGTTGGGGAACACTGGGCTACATCATTCTAATTGTATTTGTATAGAGTGACGTGAGCCAACCAATGATGATGCCACTGCTGCAGTGAAACATGTTGGAGGGACTTGTGCTGTTCTAACAAATTGTCCTATCTTGCCAACAGAGTGGACATCTGAGGTGAGACCATCAGATAATCTTGGCTTTTGCCACTTTATACAAACACAATTAGAATGATTTAGGCAGTGTGGGGACAAAAATGTACAAATATATAAATGCCCTGCTTTTTAAATATCAATAAAAGTTGAGTTTTAGTGCTTGTTAGTGAGAGTTCTTTTGCTTGGATTATATATATATACTAGCTGAAGAGCTCGGCGTTGCCTGGGCATAGTAAATATCTGTGGTTAGTTATAGCACCTCACGTTTCTTATTTTCCCATCATGCCTCTCATTTTCTCCCTTACACCTCTCATTTTCTCCCTTACACACCTCATTTTCCCCCTCACTCCTCTCATTCCCCCCTAACACTTGTCATTTCGACCTCACATCTCATTTTCCAATCACTCCACTATTTTCCCTCACTCCTCTCATTTTGCACTCACACCTTTTCATTTTCACCTCACACCCCTCATTTCACCTCAGTATATACATGTTTGTCATCTCCCTTATATATAGTATACACCTGTATGTCTTCTCTTGTATATAGTATATACCTGTATGTCATCTCCCCTGTAAATAGTATATACCTGCTTGCTGTATGTCATCTCCTCCTGTATATTGTATATACCCATGTGTCATCTCCTCCTATATATATTATATACCTGTATGTCATCTCTTCTGTATATACTATATACCTGTATGTCATCTCCTGTATATAGTATATACCTGTATGTCATCTCCTCCTGTATATAGTATATACGTGTGTCATCTCCTCCTGTATATAGTATGTACCTGTAAGTCATCTCCTCCTGTATACAGTATATACCTGTGTATCATCTGCTCCTGTATATAGTATATACCTGTGTGTCATCTCCTCCTCTATATACCTATGTGTCATCTCCTCTTTTATATAGTATATACCTGTATGTCATCTCCTCCTGTATATAGTATATACATGTGTCATCTCCTCCTGTATATAGTATGTACCTGTATGTCATCTCCTCCTGTATATAGTATATACGTGTGTCATCTCCTCCTGTATATAGTATGTACCTGTAAGTCATCTCCTCCTGTATACAGTATATACCTGTGTATCATCTGCTCCTGTATATAGTATATACCTGTGTGTCATCTCCTCCTCTATATACCTATGTGTCATCTCCTCTTTTATATAGTATATACCTGTATGTCATCTCCTCCTGTATATAGTATATACATGTGTCATCTCCTCCTGTATATAGTATGTACCTGTATGTCATCTCCTCCTGTATATAGTATATACGTGTGTCATCTCCTCCTGTATATAGTATGTACCTGTAAGTCATCTCCTCCTGTATATAGTATATACCTGTGTATCATCTGCTCCTGTATATAGTATATACCTGTGTGTCATCTCCTCCAGTATATAGTATATACCTGTTTACCAACTCCTCCTGTATATAGTATATACCTGTGTGTCATCTCCACTGTATATACCTATGTGTCATCTCCCCTGTATATAGTATATACCAGGTTGTCATCTCCTCCTGTATATAGTAGATACCTGTATGTCATCTCCTCCTGTATATAGTATATACCTGTGTGTCATGTCCTCCTGTATATAGTATATACCTGTATGTCATCTCCTCCTGTATATAGTATATACCTGTGTGTCATCTCCCCTGTATATAGTATATATGTGTGTGTGTGTCATCTCCTCCTGTATATAGTATACACCTGTGTGTCATTTCCTCCTGTATATAGTATATACTTGTGTGTCATCTCCTCTTGTATATAGTAAATACCTGTATGTCATCTCCTCCTGTATATAGTATATACGTGTGTCATCTCCTCCTGTATATAGTATATACCTGCAAGTCATCTCCTCCTGTATATAGTATATACCTGTGTGTCATCTGCTCCTGTATATAGTATATACCTGTGTGTCATCTCTCCTGTTTATAGTATATACCTGTGTGTCATCTCCTCCTGTATATAGTATATACCTGTGTGTCATCTCTCCTGTTTATAGTATATACCTGTGTGTCATCTCCTCCTGTATATAGTATATATCTGTGTGTCATCTCCTCCTGTATTAGACCGCATTCACACGTTATTTGGTCAGTATTTTTACCTCAGTATTTGTAAGCTAAATTGGCAGCCTGATAAATCCCCAGCCAACAGGAAGCCCTCCCCCTGGCAGTATATATTAGCTCACACATATACATAATAGACAGGTCATGTGACTGACACTGCCGTATTTCCTATATGGTACATTTGTTGCTCTTGTAGTTTGTCTGCTTATTAATCAGATTTTTATTTTTGAAGGATAATACCAGACTTGTGTGTGTTTTAGGGCAAGTTTCATGTGTCAAGTTGTGTGTGTTGAGTTGCATGTGGCGACATGCATGTAGCGACTTTTGTGAGATGAGTTTTGTGTGGTGACATGCGTGTAGCAACTTTTTGTGTGTCGAGTTGCACGTGACAGGGTAGTGTAGCAAGTTGTGTGCAGCAAGTTTTGCGCATGGCGAGTTTTGCGCGTGGCGAGTTTTATGTGTGGTGCGTTTTGAGTATGTGCAAGTTTTGTGTGAGGCAACTTTTGCATGTGTTGCAACTTTTGTGCATGTGGCAATTTTTCCGCGTGTGCAAGTTTTGCACGTGTGGCGAGTTTTGCGTGAGCCTAGTTTTGCATGTGGCGAGTTTTGCGCGTGGCGAGTTTTGAGCGGCGACTTTTGTGTTTCAACTTTTATGTAGCGAGGTTGGTGTATGTGTTCAAGCACGTGGTAGTTTGTGGTGCCTTTTGTGTGTGTGTTCATATCCCCGTGTGTGGTGAGCATCCCATGTCGGGGCCTCACCTTAGCATCTGTACGGTATGTACTCTTTGGCGCCATTGCTCTCACTCTTTAAGTCCCCCTTGTTCACATCTGGCAGCTGTCAATTTGCCTCGAACACTTTTCCTTTCACTTTTTCCCCATTATGCAGATAGGGGCAAAATTGTTTGGTGAATTGGAAAGCGCGGGGTTAAAATTTCACCTCAAAACATAGCCTATGACGCTCTCAGGGTCCAGACGTGTGACTGTGCAAAATTTTGTGGCTGTAGCTGCGACGCCTCCAACACTTTTCCTTTCACTTTTTCCCCATTATGTAGATAGGGGCAAAATTGTTTGGTGAATTGGAACGCGCGGGGTTAAAATTTCGCCTCACCACATAGCCTATGACGCTCTCGGGGTCCAGACGTGTGACTGTGCAAAATTTTGTGGCTGTAGCTGCGACGGTGCAGATGCCAATCCTGGACATACATACATACATACACACATACACACACACACATTCAGCTTTATATATTAGATATATATATATATATATATACATATATATATATATATATACATACACCCCTCCCAAGTCCTTAATGATGTTCCCCTTTTAGAAAGTTCTAATACCATTATAGTGACTTGCAACTCTTAAGGTCCTTCCTGTGGTAGGATCTAATAAGCATTGGTATATGATATTCCATATGTTATATAGCCATAGTAGCCCATTGGTTCCCTGCATTTCTGCTGCAAGGCAAGGTGAAGATAGTCTGCAAATGAATCATTCTCCCACTGTTAAAGAGGTTGTTCATTACTAGGACAACCCCATCTCAATCTAAATGTTTGGCCCTGATAAAATAAAAAAAAGCTTATGCTCACCTCTCATACCAGTGCTGTTCCAGTGATGTCGGTACTCGTGGTGCCGGGGCTCTCGTGCGGTTACATAACATGTGAACCTGGCACCCAATCATCGCTAGCATCACTGTCTCTGCCTTCGTGCGATTTGAACATGAAGAGGAACTCAGAGATCAGCTGCAGCCCTGGCTTCCTCTTCATGTTCAGTTCAACAGAAGGTGGGGACAGTGAAGCCAGCGCTGATAGGGGCGCTGTGCACCACATGTCATGCAACCGCACGAGAGCCCTGGGACCACGAGTGCCAACAGTGCTGAAACGGCTTCGACATGGGAGGTATTAGCTTTTTATTTAATCAAGGCCAAACATTTAGATTGTGAAGGGGTTATCCTACTAGTGGACAACCTCTTTAAGCTCCTCATGTAGTGTTTGTTAAAGTAGATTTCTTTAATTTTTAAAGATATGGATATTTTCTTGTTTATTTGCATTGTTTCTTTGCATTTACTAACTGGCCACCAGAAAGTGTAGTCACATTTGTTGTTATGTCTGAAAGAATTACTCAGTAAATTGTCACTTTGTTATTGAATAAACAGTCTGACAATATGACAGTTGATCTATAATTGCTGGAAAACTAATTTAAAAGTTAAAGTTAATACGGCTGCACTTCAGGTTGTCATTTGAGTAATTATTGCTACTGCAACAAAGCAAAAAATGCAAAAAAAAATTCCAAAGTGTTTGCAAGTAATTAAAACACATTTATAAAACCTTTGTTATCACTTTCAGGGAAAAATTGTCTACTTAACATTCAAAATGGTGCGCGTTAATACATACATTAATACATACTACACCCATAAAGCTATGGATATATTAGGAGGGTCAGACTGGCCCACTGGAAATCCAATGTGCCATGATCTCTTCTTCACTAACTGAGCTGGCGATGCCATCTGAATGGTATCTGTAGAGGACAGCAAACAGTATATAAGGAGCTGTTGGTCTCATCATACTAGTAATATAGGAGAGCTGTAGGGGCCAGCATACTGTGCATAGTGGACTGTAAACCATACTATTTAATGGGAACTGTGAAAACATTATACTGTATATATTGAGCCTGTGATGATTGTCCTACTGTATATCTGGAGCAGTCAGAACATCACTGTGGGGATACCATACTGTGTATAGGGAGCTGCAAAGGCAATCATAATATATACAAGGAGTTGTGGGGGTCATCATACAGTGTATAGGGTGCTGATGTGAAATCCTACTTTCTCTAAGGAAATGTGGACTCCATCATAATTTACATATAGGGGAGCTGTGCAGACTATCGTACTGTAGAAAGAGAATCTATAGGAGTCTTCGTACTTTAAATAGGAGTGCTGCAGGGGACATTGTGCTGTATATAGAGAGCTAAGAGGGCCATCATATTTTTATAGGGTGTTGTGTGAGACATCATACTGTTCATAGGGAGCTGTGGGGGTCATCATACTGTATAGGAAGCTGTGACGGCTATCATATTTTATATTGGGTACTGTGGGGCATCACTATGTATACAGGGAACTGTGGGGATATCATAATGTATATATGGGAGCTGTGTGGACATCATAATGTGTATAAAGGTCTATGGGGGCTATTATACTGTATATAGGAAGTTGTGAAGGCCATCATATTGTGCATAGGGAGATGTGAGGGCTATTCTACTGCATTGAAAGGGCATGTGAGGATATTTTACTGTTTGCAAAAGGGATGTCATCATACTGTGTATGGAGAACTACGGAGGCCAACAGACTGTATAGAGGGAAGTGGGCCATTATGCGTGAATTAAGCACTTTAAGGGATCATCATACTGTGTTGCTGATACATCAATCTTTGCAGGGGGTCACCATACAGTACTTGAATGGGGGAATTCACTGTATAGGATATCATACTGTATGTGGGGTGAGGGAATTTGGGGGGGCATGATATTGGTATATTAGTAGATGAAAACACTATGGGGTGTCTGGCAAATTAGGTTGATAACTTTTCCATCAGATAGGAGCTTTAACATTAGAATTCAGAGAAGCAGGAAGATTAGCTGGTCAGCAGGTGATCACAAGTATGCAAATTGCATATGAACAATTACATGATGACTGATCAAACTGGCAAGCAGAGTTGAATCCTAAAATTGTGTATCTTATGGCAATTTAGTAGCATACAGTGCCTGATGAAAGTAAAGGTACCGTCACATTTAGCGACGCTGCAGCGATCTAGACAACGATGCCGATCGCTGCAGTGTCGCTGTGTGGTCGCTGGAGAGCTGTCACACAGACAGCTCTCCAGAGACCAACGATGCCGAGGTCCTCGGGTAACCAGGGTAACCCGATGTTTACCCTGGTTACCATTGTAAATGTAAACAAACACTACATACTTACATTCCGGTGTCTGTCGCGTCCCCCGGCGTTCTGCTTCCCTGCACTGTGTCAGCGCCGGCCGTAAAGCACAGCGGCGCTGACACAGTGCAGGGAAGCAGAACGCCGGGGAACGCGACAGACACCGGAATGTAAGTATGTAGTGTTTGTTTTTTTACATTTACACTGGTAACCAGGGTAAATATCGAGTTACTAAGCGCGGCCCTGCGCTTAGTAACCCGATGTTTACCCTGGTTACCAGTGAAGACATCGCTGAATCGGCGTCACACACGCTGATTCAGCGATGTCTGCGGGAGATCCAGCGCCGAAATAAAGTTCTGGCATTTCTGCTCCGACCAACGATGTCACAGCAGGATCCAGATCGCTGCTGCCTGTCAAACACAACAATATCGCTATCCAGGACGCTGCAACGTCACGGATCGCTAGCGATATCGTTGTAAAGGTACCGTCACACTAGACGATATCGCTAGCGATCCGTGACGTTGCAGCGTCCTCGCTAGCGATATCATCCAGTGTGACAGGCAGCAGCGATCAGTCCCCTGCTGTGCTGTCGCTGGTCGGGGAAGAAAGTCCAGAACTTTATTTCGTCGCTGGACTCCCCGTAGACATCGCTGAATCGGCGTGTGTGACACCGATTCAGCGATGTCTTCGCTGGTAACCAGGGTAAACATCGGGTAACTAAGCGCAGGGCCGCGCTTAGTAACCCGATGTTTACCCTGGTTACCGGGGACATCGGGATCGTTGGTCGCTGGAGAGCTGTCTGTGTGACAGCTCTCCAGCGACCAAACAGCGACGCTGCAGTGATCCGGATCGTTGTCGGTATCGCTGCAGCGTCGCTTAGTGTGACGGTACCTTTAAGTTGTTCAGTTGTTCAGTGTGAAGGTACCTTTAGCCCGGATACAAAAACCCCTTCTTGAAAATGCACTGGTTTAGTAAAGATGTAAGATAAGCCCTCAGAATAAAGTTCTCTGGTGAGCACAATGTTCCTCAGTCTGACATTGTAGTTGAGCTGCATCCAGTGCGTACTGTAACTACGTCCAATATTCTAACAATGTAATTGTTCATCAAGGAAACATCTGTTTTTTCCAACATTAATGTTTGCACTGTGTCACAAATACAAAGGTAGACTTATTTATAGCTCAGGTTAAAATCATGTTGAACCAAAATGTTCCATTATTTATGTTCTCATATCTATTCTGCTTTTTATACTTTATTAAATTTACTTTTGATTTATTTTGTGTTTGTTCTATAAAAGATTTTTCTACCATCCACATATTGACATTTAAAATAATTTAATATGTTTTGGCTTGTTTCAGTGTATCTAGTATTTAATAACATGGCAATTTAAAATGTGGCTCCTGTTTAGATGTATTATGATCTTTTAGAAGCTGAAGTTAATGAGGTCATTTGTTTGGGCTCCTTGGTGCCTAAAACTCATAAATACTCATAAATAATGCTTGTTTATCCAAACAGTGGTTTCTGAGAAGAATTCATAGGGAGCAAAGCTCTGAGTTTTACCAGACCAAAGTAATATATTGAACAAACTCTAAAGCCATTATTACAATGTATTTCCAAATTATGAAATGACATATGTAAATATGTCCCATCGATAGTGGTAATAATAATCTTAGGGATGAAACTTCGGGTCTCACATATGTTACACAAAGACATCAAGATAAAATCGAAGTGCAGACTTTAAAAAACAAAAATTCCATTAGCTATTTAAGAATTACTGTAATTTTTATATAGTCCATTCATTTTCAGAGTCACAAAATTAAAGGGAACCTGTCACCCCGTTTTTTGAGATTGAGCTATAAATACAGTTAAATAGGGCCTGCGCTGTGTGTTCCTATAGTGTATGTAGTGTACCCCGATTCCCCATGTATGCTGAGAAATAACTTACCAAAGTCGCCGTTTTCGCCTGTCAATCAGGCTGGTCAGGTCGGGAGGGCGTGGTGACATCGCTGGTTCTTCCTCAGCTTTACGTTGGTGGCGTAGTGGCGTAGTGGTGAACAAGCAGTGCGCGATCTGCGCTGTAATCCCTTGCATCAGTGGGGGCGGCCATCTTCCTGGGGCCGCGCGTGCGCAGATCGAGTGCTCTGCTGCACGGGGCTTCAGGAAAATGGCCGCGGGATGCCGCGCGTGCGCATTAGAGATCGCGGCGGCCATTTTCCCAAAGCCGAGATGCAAACACACAGCGCAGGCCCTATTTAACCCCTTAGTGACCGAGCCAAATTTTTGAAATCTGACCAGTGTCACTTTATGTGGTAATAACTCTGCAACACTTCAACAAATCCCAGTGATTTTGAGATTGTTTTTTCGTGACACATTATACTTTATGATAATGGTAAATTTAGTTCAACATTTTTTGTGTTTATTTATAAAAAATATAAAAAATTTGAGAAAAATGTTAAAAAATTAGCAATTTTCTAAATTTGAATGATTATCCCTTTAATCCAGATAGTCATACAACAGCAAACCATTAATAAATAACATTTCCCACATGTCGGCTTTACATCAGCACCATTTGTAAAATGTTATTTTATTTTGTTAGCATTTTAGGAGGTTTAAAAATGTAGCAGCAATTTTTCATTTTTTCAAAGAAATTTACCACATTTATTTTTTTAGGGACTTATCCATGTTTAAAGTGACTTTAGGGGTCCCATATATTGGGAAACCCCCAAACGTGATACCATTTTAAAAACAGCACCCCTAAACATATTGAAAACTGCTGTCAGGTAGTTTATTAACCCTTCAGGTGCTTTACAGGAATTAATGCAAAATGGCATGACAGAAATGAAAATGTGTATTTTTACCACCTAAATGTTGCTAACTTCTAAACAGATTACTATAGCCGGCAGACTCTAAGGCCGCTATTTGGTCATGAATTGCCATGGCAAACATCAGGACCACAAAATCATGATCTGAGGGCACCAATTGGGATAAAGAAGAAGCCCCCACACTCTGTTAACCATTTATAATGATGTAGTCACTATTGACAGCAGCATCTAAGGGGTTAAACAGATTTAGAAGGCGCAGATACTGATCGTGGCTGGTACAGCAAGTTGTCAGCTATAGTGTACAACCAACAGATGCTGCATTGTCATCTGTATGGGGAGGCTATTCTCTTATATCTCAGGTCAGTTAAAAGACGTCAGGTTCCCTTTAATTAGATTACAATTAACTGAGCAGGCCCTTTATGATCAGGAGTGGGTTTTATGTAATTATTTTATGACAAATTAGGAAAATAAAAGGTCTCAAATTGATTCCAAGTGATGAATTTACATTTGGCAGCTATTCATGGAAACTCTCAATAAGCAGTCCAAAGAAGTGAAGGTGACCATCAGTAGGCTGAGAAAAAGAACGACTTATTATAACAAAGTAATAGAGGACATTAATGAATGAACAGATCAACAATGTTGTACATTCTTAACCCCTTCATGACCAGGGGATTTTTCGTTTTTCCGTGTTCGTTTTTCGCTCCCCTCCTTCCCAGAGCCATAACTTTTTTATTTTTCCGTCAATTTGGCCATGTGAGGGCTTATTTTTTGCGGGACGAGTTGTACTTTTGAACGACATCATTGGTTTTAGCATGTCGTGTACTAGAAAACGGGAAAAAAATTCCAAGTGCGGTGAAATTGCAAAAAAAGTGCAATCCCACATTGGTTTTTTGTTTGGCTTTTTTGCTAGGTTCACTAAATGCTAAAAATGACCTGCCATTATGATTCTCCAGGTCATTACGAGTTCATAGACACCAAACATGACTAGGTTATTTTTTATCTAAGTGGTGAAAAAAAATTCCAAACTTTGCTAAAAAAAAAAAAAATAAAAATTGCGCCATTTTCCGATACTCGTAGCGTCTCCATTTTTCGTGATCTGGGGTCGGTTGAGGGCTTATTTTTTGCGTGCCGAGATGACGTTTTTAATTATAGCATTTCGGTGCAGATACGTTCTTTTGATCGCCCGTTATTGCATTTTAATGCAATGTCGCGGCGACCAAAAAAACGTAATTCTGGCGTTTCGAGTTTTTTTCCCGCTACGCTGTTTAGCGATCAGGTTAATACTTTTTTTTATTTGATAGATCGGGCAATTCTGAGCGCGGCGATACCAAATATGCGTAGATTTGATATTTTTTTATTGATTTATTTTGATTGGGGCGAAAGGGGGGTGATTTAAACTTTTATGTTTTTTTTAATTTTTTTCACATTTTTTTAAACTTTTTTTTTTAACTTTTGCCATGCTTCAATAGCCTCCATGGGAGGCTAGAAGCAGGCACAGCACGATCGGCTCTGCTACATAGCAGCGATCTGCTGATCGCTGCTATGTAGCAGAATTGCACGTGTGCTGTGAGCGCCGACCACAGGGTGGCGCTCACAGCGACGGGCAATCAGTAACCATAGAGGTCTCAAGGACCTCTATGGCTACAATGGAGACGCATCGCCGACCCCCGGACATGTGACGGGGGTCGGCGATGACGTCATTTCCGGCCGCCCGGCCGGAAGCGGTAGTTAAATGCCGCTGTCTGCGTTTGACAGCGGCATTTAACTAGTTAATAGGTGCGGGCAGATCGCGATTCTGCCCGCGCCTATTACGGGCACATGTCAGCTGTTCAAAACAGCTGACATGTCCCGGCTTTGGTGCGGGCTCACCGCGGAGCCCTGCATCAAAGCAGGGGAGCCGGCATCGGACGGTATAGTACGTCCGATGCCGGTAAGGGGTTAAAAAGAAAAAAATGCAGTGACAAAATTATTGACACCAAAAGACCTGGAAAAACTTGGTGACAAACAAAAGAGGAATTCTTTTCTGGTAAACAAAATCCACTGCCCAACATCTAGCTAAGTCCCGAGGACTTTCAAGCAGGTGGTTGTATCATTCTCAGAGTCTACAATCAAGAGATGTCTTCTTAAAGCACCACTCCAGCATTTTTTTTTAAATTTACGGCAGTAGTGGTGTCACTAATCTAAGTTCTCTGCCCCTAGCACTATACTTACCAGCTCTGTCTTCATTCGTGACTCTCTGGTTGCCTTCTGCAGTTTGGCACCTGCCAGAACTCTCCAGTTCTTGCTTGGCAAGCAAAATGTCACTACTCAATGTAAGTCTATGAGAGCCAGGAATAGGTTTCCAGTCAGTCAGAAGTTGTGGTCACAATATGTTGGCGCACGACCAAAATGGTGCCGGGAAGTGCATAACACTGTGGCTGGTGAGTACAATTCTAGGGTCAGGGAAATTACATTAGTGACACCTATCCATCATTGAAATAAAACCAATGCTGGAGTGGTGCTCCAACTACTGGTAACAATCAAGAACAGAAAGACAAGATTAGACTTTTTTCCATTGCATAAAAGCGTTTAAATAGCCTATCAGTTCTGTAGCAATCTTTTATGGACAGATGAAACCAAGGTTAACGTAGGAAGGATAATAAGAAAAGAACAGTGTGGGGAAGACTAGGAAGGGTTCATCTTATGAAATGCACCTCATCATTTGTCAACCAAAGTGGAAAAATTGTATAGTAATAGAATGGTACAATAGAGCATATATCATTACTTTTCATATGTTTTCTACTTGGGCTTCACTAGCCAATCCATGGTGATGCCGAGACCTCAACTCAAATACCATAGTGCAGTACAAACAACAGAAGTACTAAACAACCTAGACAGAGGCCATGTATTTCAAAATGGTATGGCCAAACACTAATAATGCTCACTAATAAGAAGCAGAGAGAAAAATAGTTTTTTTAAGCCAAATAAAATGTCAGAAGTTATTTTTGACTTCTCAATATCTTGGAGCCTCACATTTGCCCCAAGACATGCAATAGAACAGAAAAGAGATTGTTATTTTCACACAAGATTTGGTCACTGTGCTATGAATGAACTCCTATACTGTATGTGCATCTGTGAATATAAATATAGTATAATATAAAAAAACAGTGTGCATAAAAAGCGAAAAAGTAATAATAAAAAAAGCTTTTAAAAAAATATGTATTTAACCCCTTTCTGCCATCAGACGTACTATTGCGTCCATGGGGGGTGGGCCCTACTTCCCAAGGACGCAATAGTACGTCATATGCGATCGGCAGCGCTCACGGGGGGAGCGGCGCCGATCGCGGCCGGGTGTCAGCTGCCTATCGCAGCTGACATCCGGCACTATGTGCCAGGAGCGGTCACGGACCGCCCCCGGTACATTAACCCCCGACACACCGCGATCAAAGATGATCGCGATGTGCCGGCGGTACAGGGAAGCACCGCGCAGGGAGGGGGCTCCCTGCGGGCTTCCCTGAGACCCCCGCAGCAACGCGATGTAATCGCGTTGCTGCGAGGGTCTTGCCGCCCTCCCTCCCTGCTCCAGGTCCCGGATCCAAGATGGCCGCGGATCCGGGTCCTGCAGGGAGGGAGGTGGCTTCACAGAGCCTGCTCAGAGCAGGCACTGTGAAGCCTGCACTGCTGCATGTCAGATCAGTGATCTGACAGAGTGCTGTGCAAACTGTCAGATCACTGATCTGCGATGTCCCCCCCTGGGACAAAGTAAAAAAGTAAAAAAAAAAATTTCCAAATGTGTAAAAAAAATTAAAAAAAAATATTCCTAAATAATGAAAAAAAAAAAAATATTCCCATAAATACATTTCTTCATCTAAATAAAAAAAAAAAAAAACAATAAAAGTACACATATTTAGTATCGCCGCGTCCGTATCGACTCGCCCTATAAAACTGGCACACTAGTTAACCCCTTCAGTAAACACCGTAAGAAAAAAAAAAAAAAGAGGCAAAAAACGACGCTTTATTATCATACCGCCAAACAAAAAGTGGAATAACACGTGATCAAAAAGACAGATATAAATAACCATGGTACCGCTGAAAGCGTCATCTTGTCCCGCAAAAAACGAGCCACCATACAGCATCATCAGCAAAAAAATGAAAAAGTTATAGTCCTGAGAATAAAGCGATGCCAAAATAATTATTTTTTCTATAAAATAGTTTTTATCGTATAAAAGCGCCAAAACATAAAAAAATGATATAAATGAGATGTCGCTGTAATCGTACTGACTCGAAGAATAAAACTGCTTTATCAATTTTACCAAACGCGGAACGGTATAAACGCCTCCCCCAAAAGAAATTCATGAATAGCTGGTTTTTGGTCATTCTGTCTCACAAAAATCGGAATAAAAAGCGATCAAAAAATGTCACGTGCCCGAAAATATTACCAATAAAAACGTCAACTCGTCGCGCAAAAAACAAGACCTCACATGACTGTGTGGACCAAAATATGGAAAAATTATAGCTCTCAAAATGTGGTAACGCAAAAAATATTTTTTGCAATAAAAAGCGTCTTTCAGTGTGTGACGGCTGCCAATCATAAAAATCCGCTAAAAAACCCGCTATAAAAGTAAATCAAACCCCCCTTCATCACCCCCTTAGTTAGGGAAAAATAAAAAAATGTATTTATTTCCATTTTCCCATTAGGGCTAGGGTTAGGGCTAGGGTTAGGGCTAGGGTTAGGGCTAGTGTTAGGGTTAGGGCTAGGGTTAGGGCTAGGGTTAGGGCTAGGGCTAGGGCTAGGGTTAGGGCTAGGGTTAGGGCTAGGGTTAGGGTTAGGGCTAGGGTTAGGGTTAGGGCTAGGGTTAGGGCTAGGGTTAGGGTTAGGGCTAGGGCTAGGGTTAGGGTTGGGGTTAGGGCTAGGGTTAGGGCTAGGGTTAGGGCTACAGTTAGGGTTGGGGCTAAAGTTACAGTTAGGGTTTAGATTACATTTACAGTTGGGAATAGGGTTGGGATTAGGGTTAGGGGTGTGTCAGGGTTAGAGGTGTGGTTAGGGTTACCGTTGGAATTAGGGTTAGGGGAGTGTTTGGATTAGGGTTTCAGTTATAATTGGGGGGTTTCCACTGTTTAGGCACATCAGAGGCTCTCCAAAAGCGACATGGCGTCCGATCTCAATTCCAGCCAATTCTGCGTTGAAAAAGTAAAACAGTGCTTCTTTCCTTCCGAGCTCACCCGTGTGCCCAAACAGGGGTTTACCCCAACATATTGGGTATCAGCGTACTCAGGACAAATAGGACAACAACTGTTGGGGTCCAATTTCTCCTGTTACCCTTGGGAAAATACAAAACTGGGGGCTAAAAAATAATTTTTGTGGGAAAAAAAAGATTTTTTATTTTTACGGCTCTGCGTTATAAACTGTAGTGAAACACTTGGGGTTCAAAGTTCTCACAACACATCTAGATAAGTTCCCGGGGGGGTCTAGTTTCCAATATGGGGTCACTTGTGGGGGGTTTCTACTGTTTAGGTACATTAGGGGCTCTGCAAACGCAATGTGACGCCTGCAGACCATTCCATCTAAGTCTGCATTCAAATGGCACTCCTTCCCTTCCGAGCCCTCCCATGCGCCCAAACAGTGGTTTCCCCCCACATATGGGGTATCAGCGCACTCAGGACAAATTGGACAACACATTTTTGGGTCCAATTTCTCCTGTTACCCTCGGGAAAATACAAAACTGGGGGCTAAAAAATAATTTTTGTGGGAAAAAATTTTTGTTTTATTTTTACGGCTCTCCATTATAAACCTCTGTGAAGCCCTTGGTGGGTCAAAGCGCTCACCACACATCTAGATAAGTTCCTTAGGGGGTCTACTTTCCAAATGGTGTCACTTGTGAGTGGTTTCTACTATTTAGGTACATTAGGGGCTCTGCAAACGCAACATGGCGTCTCATCTCAATTCCTGTCAATTTTGCATTGAAAAGTCAAACGGCGCTCCTTCCTTTCCGAGCTCTCCCATCCGCCCAAACAGTGGTTTACCCCCACATATGGGGTATCAGCGCACTCAGGACAAATTGTACAACAACTTTTGGGGTCCAATTTCTTCTCTTACCCTTGGAAAAATAAAAAATTGGGGGCGAAAAGATAATTTTTGTGAAAAAATATGATTTTTTTATTTTTACGGTTCTGCATTATAAACTTCTGTGAAGCACTGGGTGGGTCAAAGTGCTCACCACACCTCTAGATAAGTTCCTTAGGGGGTCTACTTTCCAAAATGGTGTCACTTGTCGGGGGTTTCAATGTTTAGGCACATCAGTGGCTTTCCAAACGCAACATGGCATCCCATCTCAATTCCTGTCAATTTTGCATTGAAAAGTCAAACGGCGCTCCTTCCCTTCCGAGCTCTCCCATCCGCCCAAACAGTGGTTTACCCCCACATATGGGATATCAGCTTACTCAGGACAAATTGTACAACAACTATTGGGGTCCAATTTCTTCTCTTACCCTTGGAAAAATAAAAAATTGGGGGCGAAAAGATAATTTTTGTGAAAAAATATGATTTTTTATTTTTACGGATCTACATTATAAACTTCTGTGAAGCACTTGGTGGGTGAAAGAGCTCACCACACCTCTAGATAAGTTCCTTAGGGGGTCTACTTTCCAAAATGGTGTCACTTGTGGGGGGTTTCAATGTTTAGGCACATCAGGGGCTCTCCAAACGAAACATGGCGTCCCATCTCAATTCCAGTCAATTTTGCATTGAAAAGTCAAATGGCGCTCCTTCGCTTCCGAGCTGTGCCATGCGCCCAAACAGTGGTTTACCCCCACATGTGGGGTATTGGCGTACTCAGGACAAATTGTACAACAATGATTGCGGTCCATTTTCTCCTGTTACCCTTGGTAAAATAAAACAAATTGGAGCTGAATTAAATGTTTTGTGAAAAAAAGTTAAATGTTCATTTTTATTTAAACATTCAAAAAATTCCTGTGAAGCACCAGAAGGGTTAATAAACTTCTTGAATGTGGTTTTAAGCACCTTGAGGGGTGTAGTTTTTAGAATGGTGTCACACTTGGGTATTTTCTATCATATAGACCCCTCAAAATGACTTCAAATGAGATGTGGTCCCTAAAAAAAAATGGTGTTGTAGAAATGAGAAATTGCTGGTCAACTTTTCACCCTTATAACTCCCTAACAAAAAAAAATTTTGGTTCCAAAATTGTGCTGATGTAAAGTAGACATGTGGGAAATGTTACTTATTAAGTATTTTGTGTGACATATCTCTGTGATTTAATTGCATAAAAATTCAAAGTTGGAAAATTGCGAAATTTTCATAATTTTCGCCAAATTTCCGTTTTTTTCACAAATAAACGCAGGTACTATCAAAGAATTTTTACCATTGTCATGAAGTACAATATGTCACGAGAAAACATTGTCAGATTCACTGGGATCCGTTGAAGCGTTCCAGAGTTATAACCTCATAAAGGGTCAGTGGTCAGAATTGTAAAAATTGGCCCGGTCATTAACGTGCAAACCACCCTTGGGGGTAAAGGGGATAATAAATAACAGACCAGAGACTACATTAAAAAAAACTAAGTTACCCAAATAACAGGATCATGTTGTAAACTGATGTAAGCCCCGTACAGTTGTCCACCCCCTAACGCACCATACAGAACACTATATTCAACTAAATAATCAATTTAAGGATAGACGCACTCGTACTACGTGACACAGGATTACATTAAGAGAAAATTACTTTTGTAAGTCTACTTTCATATAAGATCTGTGGTTAGATACAAGATGTTTGGAACAACCTCCTTCCTGAGTTCCTTCAAAAGCTGTAAGTGTACCTACAAGAATTGAGGTTTTGAGCAAAGGTTGGTCACAGCAATTATTGACTTGTTTTAGATCTGTTTTATAAATTAACTTTACATCTTATTAATTGATAACCCTAGGTAATTGACACTTCCATTTTTGAGAGCATTTGTACCATGTAGCATTCTTCCCACACCTTCTTTGGACTATTGCTATGTATATATATATATATATATATATATATATATATATATATATATATATATATATATATATATATATATATGTGTAAAATACATATTGGGTATTGTGGTGTTTTGTACTTCAGGAGATTTTGGAGATATTACAAATGCTTTGTGGATAATTGTGGCTTAAGTTTCAATTTGCTTCCTTATTGTACATTTACATGACATAGGAACAGGTCTAAGATAACGAAATACAGTATACATCCAACACTATAACAGTCTTGTATGATGATCAAACACTGCCATCTGCTGTAAAAGTCTTCTCTTGCAGCTTATACTGTAATTCCTAACATCTTAGCCCTGAAGTATCATCTCTGCATTTCCTCTAGCTTTATTAAGAACATACGTGAATATAGTTCTAGTAAGGACACACGTAAATATAATAACATTTCTACTGATCAAATCAATAACAAAATCATGACTTGTACAGTCCTGTAGGTTTTTTCAGTAAACTGAATCTCATCAGTTATTTAACATCAAAACATGAGCACACAATCATGTACACAACTTTTTTACATTTTAAAAAATGTACATTTTTTTCACATATCAATGAAATGTTAACATGTGAATGGCAAAACAATTCATGGTTAATGATCCATTTGTGTTAGTCTGCAGTTAAAGTGAAATGCTGCCTAATGCACGAGCAGCATGAATCAGAGTGTGACTGCTTATTTGCAGCCTTGTATGTTGTACTATGAAATGGTCCAGCATTTAGAGAAAATACTATTTGATGATTCTTTTCTCCACTGTAATTGATTGACAGGTCCATCCCGTATGTGTATTGAACTGTGAGATGTGTGTTGGCTCACCAAGGTGGTATAAGTGTGTATACCTGTGTCTACATGAGTATAATACTGTACCTGTTGTAAATAGCTTTCATCATCTCCAGTAACGTTGTTATTCGGTTACAAGATGTCGCTGTTGCCTAAGCATTCCTGTAAAACAGTAACATGAAAAATGGCTGTCAGAGGTGGAGTTAAAATCTGAAGTGAAGTGAAACACAGGAAGAGGAAAGGCAGTCTGCAGTTATTGAGAACAGGAAGAGGTCATGCTGGAGGGGAATCCAATGACATCCTCTCATGGAAGCATCATACCAAGACCAGACCAGCGGGAGAGTGGAGCTGATCGTTTCCATGACCAGAACATGTCCAGATGTGAGAAGATTTCAGCCAGGGACACTGCTGAGAGACAGAAAAGGCCAGGACATAGCGTGAGAGGTGTTGAATGTCGCTGACAAGTTAAGTCACAGCTATCAATGGTACCTTTCATCTCCTGGAGGGACCCCACATCAGTCCATATACATCGATTGTCTGGATCAGACCCGGGCTGGACTTGAACTTTTTTTTGTTTCAGGAGAGAGTTTCTAAAGAAATTTGTAGATTGTGAGCCCTCTTTATGTTTCTGTCTTTGTTTTTCTCCGTTAAGTGGCCAGTGTGAACGTGTGCTTCCACGCTGCATGCACACCAGTCCATATCACAATTCATACCTTACAGTTTTATTCAGTCTGTTTGCATCATATGCAAATAAATGTGTGGCCTGCCTTTCCTTGAGCTGGGTATTATGTTGATGCTGTCTGCCATGGCTGTGACATAGAAGGGTTAATGTTTTTCCTTCTTTTGCTAGAATTTGTTCTAGTGTGTTCCACTAATTGAGTTTGATGCAACTTACTCCAAATTTAGTACGCAAATCATGTTTTTCTTCCACATCAGAAAGTATATGTGCCCTCTTATTGTCATGCTCAGGGAGTCTTTTGTTTCTGGTGTTCTGTTAAAGCGATTATCTTGTCTAATCTGTTATACAAATGCTTGCTGCCAGATGTTGGGTGTCTCCACTATTGGTGATTTTCTGAACATACTGTACATGAATGTAGACATAGACATTGGAAATTTAAGCTCTGCATATCTTGAAATTTTATTTTTAGAAGGTTTTCCATTTTTTTTAGCTTTGCTTGTCTCATTTTTTTTAAGTGCTATGCTGCCCTTATTTGTGAAGTAGTGGGTTGTAATGCAATATGCCATTTCTCATTAATAGAGTTCAGCAAATAAATTCCAGTGAGATTGAATTCTACTAGAGTTTTACAAAAATCCACAATGACCAAAATGTTGAATTTTTTATAATTTGATTCCTCGCGGATGCAACAAAATGGCAGCAGCTGGCTGCCATTTTTCTGAACTTTAAACTATAAAATAAAAGTAAAAAAAAAAACTTTTATATTTATATCATCACTCAACTCTGATTTTTGGCCCTTCCACTCCTCACTGCCACCCATCCTGCACATATCGCATCTTCTGATTCCAACTGCCAGCACAGAAATTTCCAGTTCTCTGGACATCTGGGTCTGATGAGGCCTGGGGCAGTTATGAGCACCCACACCAATTTTGTATATGTTTTACATTTTTTTTTTGTCATGCTCTGAGGTCTTAAAATGCCCCAGAACTAAAAAGGAACATTAAACCCATGGAGAATATCTTCTCCTCAAATTGAATTTCCTTGGAAAATCTGCGTGAACAGGCAAATTAAAATTTTGCCCAATCTGCTCATCTTGGTCTTTACAAAAATGGAGGTACAGCCAAGGTATTACCGTATATACTCAAGTATAAGCTGACCCAAGTATAAGCCGACCCCCCCAATTTTGCAACAAAAAACTGGTAAAACTTATTGTCTCGAGTATAAGCCTAGGGTGGAAAATGCAGCAGCTACCGGTAAATGTAAAAAATAAAAATAGATACCAATAAAAGTAAAATTAATTGAGACATCAGTAGGTTAAGTGGTTTTGAATATCGATATTGAAGCAGGAGCCCCATATAATGCTTCATACAGTTCATTATGGCCCCATAAGATGCTCCATATACAATTATGCCCCATATACTGCTCCATGCAGTTCATTATGGCTCCATAAGATGCTCCATATACAAATATGCCCTATATAATGCTCCATACAGTTCTTTATGGCCCCATAGATGCTCCATATAATGCTCCATGCAGTTCTTTATGGCCCCATAGATGCCCCATATAATGCTCCATACAGTTCTTTATGGTTCCATAGATGCCCCATATAATGCTCCATACAGTTCTTTATGGCCCCATAAGATGCTCCATACACAAATAAGCCCCATATAATGCTCCATGCAGTTCTTTATGGCTCCATAGATGCCCCATATAATGCCCCCATGCAGTTCTTTATGGCCCCATAGATGCTCCATATAACATTGTGCCACATGTAATGCTGCTGCTGTAGTAAAAAAAATGACATACTCACCTCTCGTCGCTGCCCGCTGCTCCTCAGCGTCCCGTCTCTCCGCAGTAACTGTTCAGGCAGAGGACGGTGCGCACACAAATACGTCATCGCGCCCTCTGACCTGAACAGTCAGTGCAGAGGACGCGGAAGACGAAGCGTCGGTGGAATGCGGAAAGGTGAATATTAAATACTCACCTGCTCCTGGCGCTCCTGACGCTGTCCCTGCATATCCCACGGTCTCCGGGCATGACAGCTTCTTCCCCTGCTCAGCGGTCACTGGTACCGCTCATTACAGTAATGAATATGCGGCTCCACTCCTATGGGAGTGGAGTCCATATTCAATACTTTAATGAGCGGTACCAGTGACCGCTGAGCAGGGGAAGAAGCTGCCGCACCCGGAGACCTTGGGACATGCAGGGACCGTGTCAGGAGCACCAAGAGCAGGTGAGTATTTGACAGTCGTCGCTCCCCCTCACCCGCCGACCATGACTTGACTATAAGCCAAGAGGGGCACTTTCAGCCCATTTTTGGGGGGCTAAAAATCTCAGCTTATACTCGAGTATATACGGCATATTATATTATTTTAATTTTATAATTCACATTTTATATGTCAACATTTTGCAAAGTGTCCCAATACTCCTGTTTATTTACAGAGCCGAGGTGGACTTTGCATTTCATTCACAGCTAGTCTAATAAGACAACATATTGAAGACTTTGTTGTTTTTGTATATTGCTATAATATTTTAATGTTTTGCTATGATTGTTTTTCTCTTCTACAATGGCCAAATTCTTTTGAACACTATACTAAGTAAATATGAGTATTACTCTCATTTAATGTTTCTCTCTTGCCTTTCAGCTCCGTGTGAAGCAAATTCATTTTTTTGTCATAGTAATATGTGCATTAATAATACATTGGTCTGCAATGGAGTTCAGAATTGTGTATACCCTTGGGATGAAAACCACTGCAAAGGTAATACTTAGAACAAGAACTGAGTTTAGCAGTTTATTATATTAAAAATAGCAAAACAATAATAATCACTGGGTTTAGCAATATTATAGATGCTGGCATATATAAAGTGATAAACACTGCTCAAAAAAATAAAGGGAACACTTAAACAACAGAATATACAGTAACTCCAAGTAAATCAAACTGCTGTGAAATCAAACTGTCCACTTTGGAAGAAACACTGTTTGACAATCAATTTCACATGCTGTTGTGCAAATGGAATAGAAAACAGATGGAAATTATTGGCAATTATCAAGACACCCTCAATAAAGGAGTGGTTCTGTAGGTGAAGACCACAGGCCACATCTCAGTGCTAATGCTTTCTGGCTGATGTTTTGGTCACTTTAGAATGTTAAATAAGAAAGAATTCTTCCAGCTCCTTAGATAAAAATGAATGCTCCTTTATTTAGAAAATTATTAAAAAAATTCCATGTGAAAATCGAGGCCAATGGACAGGGCCGGACTGGGACTAAAATTCAGCCCTGGCATTTGAAGTCACACAGGTTCACTTGTCCCATGGTCACTGTATAATATCTTTGTACACTTGTAGGCTACAAGAAGTGAGGGGAGTGTAACACGACTATATAACATATAATTACAGCTGTATCCAGTATTACATCTCAGTCCTATTTATTGCTTTTAGTTGCAGTACCAAGAAAAGCCGCTACTTTACCTACATAACGGATCTCGTAGATAATGAAGGGATTGAGACGACCAAAGGCTATGGAACCTCATTCTGTAGCTCCATAAATTTTGCCTACAGCCACTTTTGGTTCTGCTGCGCAGCACGAGACCTGGTGACTCTGAGAAGCGGTGACATCAGTAATGTCACCACTCTTCAGATATTCCCAGGTCTTGCGCTGAGGTCGGCGACTGTGAAGAGCGGTATTGTTACTATCGTCACCGCTCTTTCAGAGTCGCTGAGTCTCACCAGGTCTGGGCTAGTAATGGGGGTGTCTGATAGACACCTCTCCATTACTTACACCAGGGATTGATAGCAGCTGACATTACGCAGCTGACATCAACCCTAAAAGTCATTACACATACCAGAATTAAATGCTCTGGTGGCTGGGAAAAGCAGTAGAGTTAGCGCTATTCCCAGGCGTCGGGTGCTAATTACAACTGTCATCATCCTTGCCTGGTCTCACTGCAAAGCGTTTCTGTTGTATTTACATGCGCTGATCTCAGGCCACTAAACGAGTGTGATCAACAATAGTGTGGGTCACATTGTTTTGTTTACTGTCTTGCTATTTATATGTGTCTAGTTATACAGTATATGTGTCTATTTATGTATATTTTTATGTATATATTTTGTTGTTTACTGTGGCGCCTTGTCTTGTCTACATGTTAATTGTTCATTTGTCAGTATATTTTCTGGTTATTAAGTTGATTATCACATTATGTGTGGTCTTGACACCACAATTTACCTCTTGTCTTTTTTCTTTCTTTATTCGTTTTCGTACATCCATAGGCGGCTTTTATATATATTTTTTATTCCGGGCTTTAATATTCGCTGTTGCTCTGTGATCCTACTCTGATCTAGCTAGATGGGTTTGCTCTATGGGTTTGTACTACACTCGCTGCTGTGTCCATCTGGCCCGTTATATATATCCCTATGTACTCATGCAGGCACTTGGGATCCTTTTACATAGCCTGCGCCGATGGGCTCAGGGTTATTCTCTACACCCACTGCCCTGTAGCTGTATGGGTCATGCGCAGTTTCTTACTGGGCGCTTCAGTCATCTATGCCTCTGTTTCCCACGCAGGCGCTGTTGCTTTCTGTATCTGTGCCCATGCGCAGTTCGGCGCTGTTGCATTCAGTTCACTTCTGGCCCTGCATCAGTCCGGTCCTGCATTACTAGGTAATCTGGTCATTTATGCCTCTGTTTCCCACGCAGGCGCTGTTGTTCTCTGTATCTGTGCCCATGCGCAGTTCGGCGCTGCTGCACTCAGTTCATTTCCGGTCCTGCATCAGCGTCCCTCCCTGAAACCTGTGTTCCACACCGGCGCTCGTTGTGCCTATCAGCTGGCAGGTATTTATCTGCCCTGTGTCTATCTGCACACACCTTCCCGTGACGAAGCCGTACGGGTTACGGCGATACGCGTTGGGTCGCATCCCGCTCCTACTTCTATCTGGGGCCCCCTTCGGTTGGTATCCTCCTTTCCACCCTGGTCGAGTCTTGGTTGCTATTATGGCTCGGATATCGGGCTTTGGGCTGTTTTCTCTGCACATATGATGGGGCCGTAATTCACATCCATCCATTTGTGCCAGCCTTGTTATTTGCTCTTCTATGGGCCATGTCGCTTTATGTATCTTCTATTTGAGCCTGGGCTATTCTAGATGTGGGATGGTCTTCTATTCCTTTCTGTCCCATCTGGATTTATACTGGCCATTTGACCGACCGTATACTTTATGACTGCTATAGGGGAACCTTCCTATTTGTTATTATAGGTGTATTTGCATCTTTTGATATATGTATAGTGGGATATATTATTATTATTATCTATTTATGCTTGTACTATTATATATTGACTGTTATTTTCCCACTTATTATGCATTATATGGATGTATTATCTATAGGGGGTCCATGAGTGGGGTGTTGTCTTGTTTTTACTTATGTTTTATGTGCTTTTTTTTGCTGTGTTGATGTACCCAATAAAATTTGATATATTGTTATAATTGATGTAGTGTGCAGGCTTTACGGTAGTGCTTTGTTCTTTGTTCTTTGTTCATGTTGCTTTATGCTACCGGCCCTTTTGCACCTCCCCTTTATATTTAGATTATAGCTGTGCGCCTTGTCTCATTTTTATCATTGATCAACAATAGTGAAGTCGTTCGCTTGTTTCCCGACCCCTTTACACCAACTGAGAAAGAATGAAGGGAACAGAACAATCACAATTAGATCAATCTGTCCCCATACAGTATCATGTTATCAGCAGCACAACTACAGTTTACACCAGCTATGTGCTGCTGAGAACAAGGATTTCTGTTCCCACATAAACAATCCAATCACTCGATGAATAGGCAGCATTTTGCTTGTTTAGTGTAATACACCCCATAGTCCTCCATATATTATAATATGCACCTCAATCCTCCATATAGTATAATACACTTCTCAGTCCTCCATATAGTATAATACAGTCCTCAGTTTTCCATATCGTATTATACACTCCACATAGTCTTCCATATAGCTTAATACACTCCTCATAGACCTCCATATATTAAAATACACTGCAATTCCTCCATATAGTATAATACACTCCTCAGTCCTCCAAATAGTATAATACATTCCTCAGTCCTCCAAATAGTTTAATACATTCCTTATAGTGCTCCATATAGTATAATGCCATCCATGTAGTATAAATCACTTCCCATAGTATAATGCACCCCATAGTTCTTCATATAGTATACTGTATTCCCCATAGTCCTCGATACAGTATAATGTAACCCACATATAGTATAATTATGCCACCCCAGAGTATAATGCAGCCACCCCACAGAATATATTGTAGCCCCCTGAGTATAATGTAACCCCCAGAGAATATAATGCAGCCCCCTCATATAGTATAATGCTGCCCCTGCATATATAATATATGGTAGCTCCCTCATAGAGCATAATGCAGCCCCCCATAGAATATAATGTAGCCCCTGCATAGAATATAATACAACACCCCATAGAATATAATACAGCCCTCCATCATAGAATGTAATGCAGCCAGCCCCCATAGAATGTAATGCAGCCAGCCCCCCATAGAATGTAATGCAGCCAGCCACCCATAGAATGTAATGCAGCCAGCCCCCCATAGAATGTAATGCAGCCAGCCAACCATAGAATGTAATGCAGCCAGCCCCCATAGAATGTAATGCAGCCAGCCACCCATAGAATGTAATGCAGCCAGCCCCCATAGAATGTAATGCAGCCAGCCCCAATAGAATTGAAAACACAGAAAAGCACAGTAAAACCAAAAACACTCTGTTGCAAAAAAATCACAGTGAACAGCAAGTGCTAGTAAAAAGATGGAAAAAACAGGTTATTTGGTTGATACGTTTTTTGCAAAAAATGTATATTAAGCCGCTCTACCAAACGTCAAGGTATACCCGTATCAGAGCAGTCCTAACTAATGTATGTAATCCCTGTCTGATATATTTAAAACCTGGTCATATGTACAATATCTGTATGAGCAGGATTCAGAAAAGGAATGTCCATGTGGACACGCTGGACAGAACAGCTCCTGTGCGCACAGCTCAAAAAAAGAGGGGTGGAGGCCTCCACAGTCTTTTGGACACAAGAAAACAATTATGTAAAACCAGAACACATGAGCTGCGCGCACAGTGAACTAGCCCGTAGAGACATGTTCACATCACTATGAGACTTGAAAACACAAAAAAGCACAGTAAAACCAAAAACACTTTGTTGCAAAAAAATCACAGTGAACAGCAAGTGCTAGTAAAAAGATGGAAAAACAGGGTATTTGGTTGATACGTTTTTTGCAAAAAATGTATATTAAGCCACTGTACCAAACCAAATGTCAAGGTATACCCGTATCAGAGCAGTTTTAACTAATGTATGTAATCCCTATCTGATGTATTTAAAACCTGGTCATATGTACAATACCTGTAGGAGCAGGATTCAGAAAAGGAATGTCCGTGTGGACACGCTCGACTGAACGGCTATGTAATACAGCACAGCCCCCATAGAATGAAATGCAGCCAGCCACCCATAGAATAAAATGCAGCCAGCCCCCATAGAATGTAATACAACACAGCCCCCATAGAATGTAATGCAGCACAGCCCCATAGAATGTAATACAACACAGCCCCATAGAATGTAATACAGCCAGCCACCCATAGAATGTAATACAGCACAGCCCCATAGAATGTAATGCAGCACAGCCCCCATAGAATGTAATGCAGCACAGCTCCCATACAATGTAATGCAGCACAGCCCCCATAGAATGTAATGCAGCACAGCTCCCATATAATGTAATGCAGCACAGCCCCATAGAATGTAATGCAGCCATCCCCTATAGAATGTAATGCAGCACAGCCCCGATAGAAGGTAATGCAGCACAGCCCCCATAGAATGTAATGCAGCACAGCCCCCATAAAATGTAATGCAGCCAGCCCCCATAGAATGTAAGGCAGCCAGCCACCCATAGAATGTAATGCAGCCAGCCCCCATAGAATGTAATACAGCACAGCCCCCAAAGAATGTAATGCAGCACAGCCCCATAGAATGTAATACAACACAGCCCCCATAGAATGTAATGCAGCCAGCCCCCATAGAATATAATACAGCCAGCCCCCATAGAATGTAATGCAGCCAGCCACCCATAGAATGTAATACAGCCAGCCCCCATAGAATGTAATTCAGCACAGCCCCTATAGAATGTAATGCAGCACAGCCCCCATAGAATGTAATGCAGCACAGCTCCCATATAATGTAATGCAGCACAGTCCCCATAGAATGTAATGCAGCCATCCCCCATAGAATGTAATGCAGCACATCCCCCATAGAAGGTAATGCAGCACAGCCCCAATAGAATGTAATGCAGCACAGCCCCCATAGAATGTAATGCAGCCAGCCCCCATAGAATGTAATGCAGCACAGCCTCCATAGAATGTAATGCAGCACAGCCCCCATAGAATGTAATGCAGCCAGCCCCCATAGAATGTAATGCAGCACAGCCTCCATAGAATGTAATGCAGCCAGCCACATAGATTGTAATACAACACAGCCCTCATAGAATGTAATACAGCCAGCCCCCATAAAATGTAATTCAGCACAGCCCCCATAGAATGTGATGCAGCACAGCCCCCATAGAATGTAATGCAGCACAGCTCCCATATAATGTAATGCAGCACAGTCCCCATAGAATGTAATGCAGCCATCCCCCATAGAATGTAATGCAGCACATCCCCCATAGAAGGTAATGCAGCACAGCCCCAATAGAATGCAATGCAGCACAGCCCCCATAGCATGTAATGCAGCCAGCCCCATAGAATGTAATGCAGCCAGCCACCCATAGATTGTAATACAACACAGCCCTCATAGAATGTAATACAGCACAGCCCCAATAGAATGTAATAAAGCACAGCCCCTATAGAATGTAATACAGCACAGCCCCCATAGAATGTAATACAGCACAGCCCCATAGAATGTAATGCAGCACAGCCCCCATAGAATGTAATGCAGCCAGCCCCCATAGAATGTAATGCAGCACAGCCCCCATAGAATGCAATACAGCATAGCCCCCATACAATGTAATACAACCAGCCCCAATAGAATGGAATACAGCACAGCCCTCATAGAATGTAATACAGCCAGCCCCCATAGAATGTAATACAGCACAGCCCCCATAGAATGTAATGCAGCCCCCCCCAATAGCCTCACTATCCATTTATCACTCAGTGATATTGGATCGCCCCCCAGACACAGGGCCACAGGTTACTTGGTACCGGTCCTTTCTGTCCCAGTTCTGGGGTTGTCACGGTGGCTGGACCCGGTCCGTGACCCTGCTAAGGGGCGTCCAATAAAGGATGATGGTGCGTAGTGCGAGGAATAACGAGGACACAGGGTTCAGTTTCTTTACCTTTTACTGAAGGTTTCAGGATCCTCAATCCAGGGCACTTTCAACAGGGCTGTCTGAGACCGGCCGGTCCGAAGGCACATCCAGAGTTCCCTTTGCAGGTGGAAATCAGTGTCTATCCACTAGTGCCTGTGTGTTGTAGTGCTTCCCTGCTGAGCTTTCAGGATAGTCCTCACAAATAGGGTTGAGCGACCTTGACTTTTTTAGGGTCGAGCCGGGTTTCGCGAAACCCGACTATCTCAAAAGTCGAGTGAAATCGGCCGATTATCGCGAAAAGTCGAGGATCGACCGAAACACGAAACCCAATGCAAAGCCAATGGGAATTTTTTTTTTTTCTTTTTTTTCTCTCTCTCTCTCTCTCTCTCTCTCTCTCTCTCCCCCCTCCCTCCGTCCGTCCCTGAACTGAAAAGCTGGTGTTACACAGTGCAAATCGCTACAGCGCACAAGCGACAACATGGCGATAGGCGTCCACGCCCCTAAGACCTATGTCATCACTCTGCCCACGCCCCTTCATTGGCTGAAAAAAATGGCGCCAAGCGCGTCATACGAAACGCGACTTTGGCGCGAAAGTCGCGTACCGCATGGCCGACCCCACACAGGGATCGGGTCGGGTTTCATGAAAGCCGACTTTGCCAAAAGTCGGCGACTTTTGAAAATGAACGATCCGTTTCGCTCAACCCTACTCACAACTTCTGTTCTCATTCGTTCTAGATCTTTCTCTTCTCCGTCCCCCAGGTATGTTATGGCTAGGACGCACCTTTATGACAGGTAGGCCAGGAGTTATTCTGGAACCCTAGTGTCACCCCTCTCCCACGATTGCCTCCTATGTCCTTCTTAGGTGTTGTATGGTAGACAGTAGGGTTGAGCGAAACGGGTCGAACATTTTCAAAAGTCGCCGACTTTTGGCGAAGTCGAGTTTCATGAAACCCGATCCGACCCCTGTGCGTTGTCGGCCATGCGGTACGCGACTTTCGCGCCAAAGTCGCATTTCAATGACGCGAAAAGCGCCATTTCTCAGCCAATGAAGGTAAACGCAGAGTGTGGGCAGCGTGATGACATAGGTCCTGGTCCCCACCATCTTAGAGAAGGGCATTGCAGTGATTGGCTTGCTGTCTGCGGCGTCACAGGGGCTATAAAGGGGCGTTCCCGCCGACCGCCATCTTACTGCTGCTGATCTGAGCTTAGGGAGAGGTTGCTGCCGCTTCGTCAGAAGCAGGGATAGCGTTAGGCAGGGTCCATTAGCCTCCAAACCGCTTGTGCTGTAGCGATTTGCACTGTCCAACACCACCTTCGGTGTGCAGGGATAGTGGAAGCTACATTTTTTTTTTCTCAGCGCTGTAGCTCATTGGGCTGCCCTAGAAGGCTCCCTGATAGCTGCATTGCTGTGTGTGTGTTTCAAAGCACAAATCCTCTTGTTCCTTCCTTTCTGCACAGCTATCTTGTTTGTTTCTCCACACTTTTTATTTAATTTGTGCATCAGTGCACTCCTTATTGCTGCCTGCCATACCTGGCTGAGATTACTGCAGGGAGATAGTAATTGAAGGACAGTTCCTTTTTTTTTTTTTTTGTGGGAGATTAAGATTGGCATTTCTGCTAGAGTGCCATCCCTGTCTGTGCCATCTCTCACTCAGTGGGCCATAGAAAGCCTATTTATTTTTTTGCTTGATTTGGGTTCTAAAATCTACCTGAAAAAATCACTACATCAATCAGTGGGAGAAAAATATTGGCCTCAGGGCTTGTGTGCCACTCCTGACTCCTGTGTGCGTCATCTCTCACTCAGTGGGCCATAGAAAGCCTATTTTTTGTTTTATTTGTTTTCTAAATTCTCCCTGAAAAAATCATTTTATTTTATTTGGTTTCTAAATTCTTCCTGAAAAAATCATTTTTTTTTATTATTTTTTTTTTCTAAAGTCTCCCTGAAAAAAAAAAAAAAAATCAGTGGGAGATTAATATTGCCCTTTCTGCTTGTGTGCCAGTCTTGACTCCTGGGTTTGCCATCTCTCTCTCTCTCTCCAATTGTGGGCCATAGAAAGCCTATTATTTTTTTTGCTTTATTTGGGTTCCAAAATCTACCTGAAAAAATCACTACATCAATCATTGGGAGAAAAATATTGGCCTCTGGGCTTGTGTGCCACTCCTGACTCCTGTGTGCGTCATCTCTCACTCAGTGGGCCATAGAAAGCCTATTTTTTGTTTTATTTGTTTTCTAAATTCTCCCTGAAGAAATCATTTTATTTTATTTGGTTTCTAAATTGTTCCTGAAAAAATCATTTTATTTATTTTGTTTCTAAAGTCTCCCTGAAAAAAAAAAAAAAACAGTGGGAGATTAATATTTACATTTGTGCTTCAGTGACAGTCCTGCGTGTGTGGCATCTCTCTCATTTGTTGCCACCAAAAACAGAGTGTGTAACATTGTGCCTGATTTTCGTTGTGGTCTCACCCACCTGTAAAGGGGTAGCTAAATCATACTGAAGTTATAGCTCACCGTGTAAGTTGTGTGACAGCAACAAATACCGTTAGTTTGGTTACGTTTTTAAAACAATGAGGAAGTCTGGTGGAAGAGGTCGTGGCCGGGGGCGTTCATTGTCAGCTGGTAATGAGGGTAGTGGTAGTGGTGGAGCATCAGGTGGTCGTGGGAAAAAAAATATTGCACCTAAGTCTGGAGCTGTGAAGCCAGGTTCGTCGTCTGGCTACACAAGGCCTCGAACGCTCCCTTTTCTGGGAGTAGGAAAACCGCTTTTAAAGCAGGAGCAGCAAGAGCAAGTTTTGGCTTATCTTGCTGACTCAGCCTCTAGCTCTTTTGCCTCCTCTCGTGAAACTGGTAAATGTAAAAGCAGCGCGTCGTTAGTGGATGTTCACGGTCAGGGACAAGTCGCTTCCTTGTCCTCTTCAGCAAAAACAACAACAGAGAAGAATGCAGCAGGCGACACAACGGGTTACTCCATGGAGCTCTTTACACATACCGTCCCTGGCTTAGAAAGTGAAGCAGTTAACAGTCCATGCCCATTACAAGTTGAATCTGACATGGAGTGCAGTGATGCACAGCCACAGCCAGACTACTATGCTGGTCCTTTGACTCAGACCACAACATTGCCCTCACAGGGTAATGATCAAGAATCAGACCCTGATGAGACTATGTTGCCCCATCACGAACGCTATACCACCGACCGACACGGTGACACAGACGAAGTTGCACACGAGCTACAAGAAGAGGTAATAGATGACCCAGTTGTTGACCCCGATTGGCAGCCATTGGGGGAACAGGGTGCAGGCGGCAGCAGTTCTGAAGCGGAGGAGGAGGGGCCGCAGCAGGCATCAACATCACAACAGGCTCCATCTGCCGGGCCCGTATCTTGCCCAAAACGCGTGGTAAAGCCAAAACCTGTTGGAGGACAGCGTGGCCATCCGGTTAAAGCTCAGTCTGCAATGCCTGAAAAGGTATCCGATGCTAGAAAGAGTGCAGTCTGGCATTTTTTTAAACAACATCCAATTGATCAGCGCAAAGTCATCTGTCATATGGGTTGAAATTCATGGAGGGAAAAATGGTAACAAAATTCTCATTGGGGTCTGTTACAAACCCCCAAATATAACAGAAAGCATGGAAAGTCTACTTCTAAAGCAGATAGATGAAGCTGCAACCCATAATGAGGTCCTGGTTATGGGGGACTTTAACTACCCGGATATTAACTGGGAAACAGAAACCTGTGAAACCCATAAAGGCAACAGGTTTCTGCTAATAACCAAGAAAAATTATCTTTCACAATTGGTGCAGAATCCAACCAGAGGAGCAGCACTTTTAGACCTAATACTATCTAATAGACCTGACAGAATAACAAATCTGCAGGTGGTTGGGCATTTAGGAAATAGCGACCACAATATTGTGCAGTTTCACCTGTCTTTCACTAGGGGGACTTGTCAGGGAGTCACAAAAACATTGAACTTTAGGAAGGCAAAGTTTGAACAGCTTAGAGATGCCCTTAATCTGGTAGACTGGGACAATATCCTCAGAAATGAGAATACAGATAATAAATGGGAAATGTTTAAGAACATCCTAAATAGGCAGTGTAAGCGGTTTATACCTTGTGGGAATAAAAGGACTAGAAATAGGAAAAACCCAATGTGGCTAAACAAAGAAGTAAGACAGGCAATTAACAGTAAAAAGAAAGCATTTGCACTACTAAAGCAGGATGGCACCATTGAAGCTCTAAAAAACTATAGGGAGAAAAATACTTTATCTAAAAAACTAATTAAAGCTGCCAAAAAGGAAACAGAGAAGCACATTGCTAAGGAGAGTAAAACTAATCCCAAACTGTTCTTCAACTATATCAATAGTAAAAGAATAAAAACTGAAAATGTAGGCCCCTTAAAAAATAGTGAGGAAAGAATGGTTGTAGATGACGAGGAAAAAGCTAACATATTAAACACCTTCTTCTCCACGGTATTCACGGTGGAAAATGAAATGCTAGGTGAAATCCCAAGAAACAATGAAAACCCTATATTAAGGGTCACCAATCTAACCCAAGAAGAGGTGCGAAACCGGCTAAATAAGATTAAAATAGATAAATCTCCGGGTCCGGATGGCATACACCCACGAGTACTAAGAGAACTAAGTAATGTAATAGATAAACCATTATTTCTTATTTTTAGTGACTCTATAGCGACAGGGTTTGTTCCGCAGGACTGGCGCATAGCAAATGTGGTGCCAATATTCAAAAAGGGCTCTAAAAGTGAACCTGGAAATTATAGGCCAGTAAGTCTAACCTCTATTGTTGGTAAAATATTTGAAGGGTTTCTGAGGGATGTTATTCTGGATTATCTCAATGAGAATAACTGTTTAACTCCATATCAGCATGGGTTTATGAGAAATCGCTCCTGTCAAACCAATCTAATCAGTTTTTATGAAGAGGTAAGCTATAGACTGGACCACGGTGAGTCATTGGACGTGGTATATCTCGATTTTTCCAAAGCGTTTGATACCGTGCCGCACAAGAGGTTGGTACACAAAATGAGAATGCTTGGTCTGGGGGAAAATGTGTGTAAATGGGTTAGTAACTGGCTTAGTGATAGAAAGCAGAGGGTGGTTATAAATGGTATAGTCTCTAACTGGGTCGCTGTGACCAGTGGGGTACCGCAGGGGTCAGTATTGGGACCTGTTCTCTTCAACATATTCATTAATGATCTGGTAGAAGGTTTACACAGTAAAATATCGATATTTGCAGATGATACAAAACTATGTAAAGCAGTTAATACAAGAGAAGATAGTATTCTGCTACAGATGGATCTGGATAAGTTGGAAACTTGGGCTGAAAGGTGGCAGATGAGGTTTAACAATGATAAATGTAAGGTTATACACATGGGAAGAGGGAATCAATATCACCATTACACACTGAACGGGAAACCACTGGGTAAATCTGACAGGGAGAAGGACTTGGGGATCCTAGTTAATGATAAACTTACCTGGAGCAGCCAGTGCCAGGCAGCAGCTGCCAAGGCAAACAGGATCATGGGGTGCATTAAAAGAGGTCTGGATACACATGATGAGAGCATTATACTGCCTCTGTACAAATCCCTAGTTAGACCGCACATGGAGTACTGTGTCCAGTTTTGGGCACCGGTGCCCAGGAAGGATATAATGGAACTAGAGAGAGTACAAAGGAGGGCAACAAAATTAATAAAGGGGATGGGAGAACTACAATACCCAGATAGATTAGCGAAATTAGGATTATTTAGTCTAGAAAAAAGACGACTGAGGGGCGATCTAATAACCATGTATAAGTATATAAGGGGACAATACAAATATCTCGCTGAGGATCTGTTTATACCAAGGAAGGTGACGGGCACAAGGGGGCATTCTTTGCGTCTGGAGGAGAGAAGGTTTTTCCACCAACATAGAAGAGGATTCTTTACTGTTAGGGCAGTGAGAATCTGGAATTGCTTGCCTGAGGAGGTGGTGATGGCGAACTCAGTCGAGGGGTTCAAGAGAGGCCTGGATGTCTTCCTGGAGCAGAACAATATTGTATCATACAATTATTAGGTTCTGTAGAAGGACGTAGATCTGGGGATTTATTATGATGGAATATAGGCTGAACTGGATGGACAAATGTCTTTTTTCGGCCTTACTAACTATGTTACTATGTTACTATGTTACTATGTCAAAAATGTTCAACTACCTTAAGCAGAGGGCAGAATCTGAAAAGTCTCAATACAAGTTGCATGCATAGACATTTAACCACCATGCATTTGCAAGCTTGGACTAACTACCAAACGTCCCTTAAGGTTGTAGCACCCTCGGCCAATGAAGCTAGTCATCAACGCAACATCCCTTCCGGCAGTGTAGGGCCACCATTTTCCGCACCACCTGCAGTATCTGTGCAGGTTTCTTTGCCAGGCCAAAGCAGTCAGGGTCAGGGAATCACCAGTTTCGTAGTAGGAAACACTGCATCTAGGGCACCGGCGGCAACAATACCATCTCCCACCGTCTCTCAGTCTGCCATGTCCACCGGCACCCCCGCTAGTTCCACGATCTCCAGCTCTCCAGTCCAGCTCACCCTACATGAGACTATGGTTAGAAAAAGGAAGTACTTAGCCTCGCGTCCGCGTACACAGGGTTTGAACGCCCACATAGCTAGACTAATCTCGTTAGAGATGATGCCCTACCGGTTAGTTGAAAGCGAAGTTTTCAAAGCCCTGATGGACTGCGCTGTACCACGCTACGAGCTACCCAGTCGACACTTTTTTTCCAGAAAAGCCATCCCAGCCCTCCACCAGCATGTTAAAGAGCGCATCGTCCATGCACTCAGGCAATCTGGGATCACAAAGGTGCACCTGACAACAGATGCATGGACCAGTAGGCATGGCCAGGGACGTTACGTGTCCATCACGGCACACTGGGTGAATGTTGTGGATGCAGGGTCCACAGGGGACAGCAATTTTGGGACAGTTCTGCCTAGCCCACGGTCTAGGAAACAGTTGGCTGTAGCCGTTCGCACCCCCTCCTCCTCCTCCTCGTCCTCCTGCAGAAGCGAGATCTCGTCCACAGACCGCAGTCGCACAACCACTCCATCCGCAGCTGCCACTGTTGCACACCAGGTCTCCCATTATGGGGCAGCTACTGGCAAACGTCAGCAGGCTGTATTGGCTATGAAGTGTTTGGGCGACAACAGACACACCGCGGAAGTTCTGTCCGAGTTCTTGCAGAAAGAAACGCAGTCGTGGCTGGGCACTGTAGATCTTGAGGCAGGCAAGGTAGTGAGTGATAACGGAAGGAATTTCATGGCTGCCATCTCCCTTTCCCAACTGAAACACATTCCTTGCCTGGCTCACACCTTAAACCTGGTGGTGCAGTGCTTCCTGAAAAGTTATCCGGGGTTATCCGACCTGCTCCTCAAAGTGCGTGGACTTTGCTCACATATCCGCCGTTCGCCCGTACACTCCAGCCGTATGCAGACCTATCAGCGTTCTTTGAACCTTCCCCAGCATCGCCTAATCATAGACGTTGCAACAAGGTGGAACTCAACACTGCACATGCTTCAGAGACTGTGCGAACAGAGGCGGGCTGTTATGTTTTTGTGGGAGGATACACATACACGGGCAGGCAGTAGGATGGCAGACATGGAGTTGTCAGGTGTGCAGTGGTCGAAGATTCAAGACATGTGTCAAGTCCTTCAGTGTTTTGAGGAATGCACACGGCTGGTTAGTGCAGACAACGCCATAATAAGCATGAGCATCCCCCTAATGCGTCTGCTGATGCAAAGTTTGACGCACATAAAGGATCAGGCGTCTGCAGCTGAGGAAGAGGAAAGCCTTGATGACAGTCAGCCATTGTCTGGCCAGGGCAGTGTACAGGACGAGGTAGCGGGCGAAGAGGAGGATGATGGGGATGATTATATTTTTAATGAGGAAGCTTTTCCGGGGCCACTGGAAATTGTTGGCGCGGCAAGGCCGGGTTCTGGTTTTTGGAGGGACACAAGTGACGTGGATTTGCCTGAAACTGCCCCTCAACCAAGCACAACCGCAGATTTGAGAACTAGAACTTTGGCCCACATGGCGGATTATGCCTTACGTATCCTCAAAAGGGACACACGCATTACTAAAATGATGAACGATGACGATTACTGGTTGGCCTGCCTCCTTGATCCTCGCTATAAAGGCAAATTGCAAAATATAATGCCACATGAGAACTTGGAAATAATATTAGCAACCAAACAATCAACTCTTGTTGACCGTTTGCTTCTGGCATTCCCTGCACACAGCGCCCGTGATCGTTCTCACACAAGCTGCAGGGGCCAGCAGACCAGAGGTGTTAGAGGGGCAGAAATCAGAAGTGGCGTTGGCCAGAGGGGTTTTCTGACCAGGTTGTGGAGTGATTTTGCTATGACCACAGACAGGACAGGTACTGCAGCATCAATTCAAAGTGACAGGAGACAACATTTGTCCAGTATGGTTACAAACTATTTTTCATCCCTTATTGACGTTCTCCCTCAACCGTCATTCCCATTTGATTACTGGGCATCCAAATTAGACACCTGGCCAGAATTGGCAGAATATGCATTACAGGAGCTTGCTTGCCCGGCAGCTAGTGTCCTATCAGAAAGAGTATTCAGTGCTGCAGGTTCAATACTAACAGAAAAAAGGACTCGTCTGGCTACCCAAAATGTAGATGATCTAACCTTCATTAAAATGAACCACAAATGGATTTCGAAATCTTTTGCCCCACCTTGCCCGGCTGACACCTAGCTTTCCTATGAAAAGGTCTTGCCTGTGGACTATTATGAATGACTTTTCCAATATCGTAATTTGCTGCACCTGATTGTCCAGCATACGACATGTTTACACCTCCCTAAATGGCCAAACTCCCCACACGGGGCCGTGGTATCGCCACTTGGCGCCAGCACCCGTGAGAGTGCTGTTTTTTTTCTGAAGAGGTGGGTGTGCCCGCTTTTGGTCGACGGCACTGCCACTGGGTCCCTCATAGTACAATAAAGTGTCTAGGGCGGTGGTGGTGCGCACCCAACGTCAGACACACCGTTGTAATATGAGGGGCCCTGGGCCTGTACCGCCGGCCACAAGACAGTTCCCCCCCCCAGCTCAAACAGTGCTCTACCACTTGCAAAATTATCTCTCACAGCTCCACCAATGTTTAGTCTATGCGCTGACATCCTTCAATGCCTGGCACTGACAATACCATTGTATTGACATTTTTGTTATGTTAGGCCTTTGAAGCCTGTCTGCAGTCCCTTCTTTCTACTACTACTACACTGACCAGACCACTGCTGCCCGTGTACCCCTGGAACCAATGTTAAATTGCCTGCACCCCAATTTTTGTTATGTTAGGCCTTCGAAGCCTGTCTGCGGTCCCTCCTTCCACTAGGCCTCCACTGACCATTGTACTGCTGCCCGTGTACCCCTGGAACCAATTTTAAATTGCCAACAGCCCAATTTTGTTATGTTAGGCCTTCGAAGCCTGTCTGCAGTCCCTTCTTTCTACTACTACTACACTGACCAGACCACTGCTGCCCGTGTACCCCTGGAACCAATGTTAAATTGCCTGCACCCCTATTTTTGTTATGTTAGGCCTTCGAAGCCTGTCTGCGGTCCCTCCTTCCACTAGGCCTCCACTGACCATTGTACTGCTGCCCGTGTACCCCTGGAACCAATTTTAAATTGACAACAGCCCAATTTTGTTATGTTAGGCCTTCGAAGCCTGTCTGCAGTCCCTTCTTTCTACTACTACTACACTGACCAGACCACTGCTGCCTATATACCCCTGGAACCAATGTTAAATTGCCTGCACCCCTATTTTTGTTATGTTAGGCCTTCGAAGCCTGTCTGCGGTCCCTCCTTCCACTAGGCCTCCACTGACCATTGTACTGCTGCCCGTGTACCCCTGGAACCAATTTTAAATTGCCAACAGCCCAATTTTGTTATGTTAGGCCTTCGAAGCCTGTCTGCAGTCCCTTCTTTCTACTACTACTACACTGACCAGACCACTGCTGCCCGTGTACCCCTGGAACCAATGTTAAATTGCCTGCACCCCTATTTTTGTTATGTTAGGCCTTCGAAGCCTGTCTGCGGTCCCTCCTTCCACTAGGCCTCCACTGACCATTGTACTGCTGCCCGTGTACCCCTGGAACCAATTTTAAATTGCCAACAGCCCAATTTTGTTATGTTAGGCCTTCGAAGCCTGTCTGCAGTCCCTTCTTTCTACTACTACTACACTGACCAGACCACTGCTGCCCGTGTACCCCTGGAACCAATGTTAAATTGCCTGCACCGCTATTTTTGTTATGTTAGGCCTTCAAAGCCTGTCTGCGGTCCCTCCTTCCACTAGGCCTCCACTGACCATTGTACTGCTGCCCGTGTACCCCTGGAACCAATTTTAAATTGCCAACAGCCCAATTTTGTTATGTTAGGCCTTCGAAGCCTGTCTGCGGTCCCTCCTTCCACTTGGCCTCCACTGACCATTGTACTGCTGCCCGTGTACCCCTGGAACCAATGTAAAAGTGCCTACAGCCTGTCCAATTTGTTATGTTAGGCCTTCGGAGCCTGTCTGCGGTCCCTTCTTTCTACTACAACTACACTGACCAGACCACTGCCGCCCGTGTACCCCTGTAACCTATTTTAGAGTGCATACAGCCAATTTTTTTTCTCTATTTTACAATTATAAAGCCCAGATGGACTACGCTGTACCACGGTAAGAGCTACCCAGTCGTCACTTCTTTTGCAAGAAAAGCCATCCCAGCACTACAGCATCATGTAAAAATCTGCATTGTCCATGCTCTCTGGCTATCTAATAGTAGAAAGGTGCACCTGACAACAGATGCATGGACCAGTAGGCATGTCCACGAAAGGTTAGATGTCCATTACGGCGCACTGGGTTAATGTTGTGGATGCATGGTCCACAGGGGACAGCCTACAAAGTCTGTCTGCAGTCCCAAATATAAATTGTCCTCCGCTTACCACACCAATGCTGCCTGTGTACCCCTGGAACATTTCATAAACTCCATTGACCAAAATTTGGGGTTTACAGCCTACTACCAGTGTCTGCCGCTCCAAGGTGTTCCCCGGGTTGCCTTTTCTGAGCTTTGATCTTCAGGCTCTTCTTAAGTAGTTGTTGAAAACAACACTGCATTCGGCCTACAAATTGGGTATGGGGTGTAGCGAGACGGTGTGTTACACTCCAAGGTGTTCCCCAGGTTTCCTCTCCATTGCTTCGATCTTCCTGCTCTCGTTTAGTAGTTGTTAGAAACTACAGTGCATTAGGCCTACAAATTGGGTATGGGGTGTAGAGAGATGGTGTGTTCCACTCCAAGGTGTTCCCCAGGTTTCCTCGCCATTGCTGCGATCTTAATGCTCTCGTTTAGTAGTTGTTGGAAAATACAGTGCATTAGGCCTACAAATTGGGTATGGGGTGTAGAGAGATGGTGTGTTCCACTCCAAGGTGTTCCCCAGGTTTCCTCGCCATTGCTGCGATCTTAATGCTCTCGTTTAGTAGTTGTTGGAAACTACAGTGCTTTAGGCCTACAAATTGGGTATGGGGTGTAGAGAGATGGTGTGTTCCACTCCAAAGTGTTCCCCAGTTTTCCTCGCCATTGCTGCGATCTTAATGCTCTCGTTTAGTAGTTGTTGGAAACTACAGTGCATTAGGCCTACAAATTGGGTATGGGGTATAGAGAGATGGTGCGTTCCACTCCAAGGTGTTCCCCAGGTTTCCTCGCCATTGCTTCGATCTTCCTGCTCTCGTTTAGTAGTTGTTGGAAACTACACTGCATTAGGCCTACAAATTGGGTATGGGGTGTAGAGAGATGGTGTGTTACACTACAAGGTGTTCTCCAGGTTGCCTTTCCTGAGCTTCTATCTTCAGGCTCTCATTAAATTGTGGTTAAATGGAACAACTGCATTTGGCGTACTAGTTGGGTTGGGGCCTACTATCGGTGTCTGCCACTCCTTGCTGTTCTCCTGGTTTCCTGTCCTGAAATTCCATTTTCAGGCTCTCGTTAAGTAGTTGTTAATGTTAGACTGCATTTGGCCTACTAGTTGGGTTGGGGCCTACTATCGGTGTCTGCCACTCCTTGCTGTTCTCCTCCACTGAACAAAGCTGTGCCGCCTGTTTACTACGGTTGCCAATTTTGAACAGCATTTCGACTACTTACTGATTTGGGCCTACTCTCTGTGTCAGCCTCTCATTCCAGTTGTCCTCCACTGCAATGCCCCCTGGTTAGTCCTGTGTTACCAATTTTGAATTGCATTTAGCCCACTTTATTCTTTGGGCCTATATCTGTGTTTCCTCCTCATCGTGCCCATTGCCCAGCCAGTGATAGATGAGTCTGCTGGTACATTGACCCATAACGCTAAATTCCCCGTGCACGCTACACAGCAAGATTGTGACCCTGCTGAAAGTCAGGTTCCTCTTCCCGCATACCATGCCACCTTACACGGGGACAAAGAGGAAGGTGCAGATGAAAGTGCAGGTTCCTTCATCAGGTGGGGGGAGGAATACTAGTTGGCGACGTCACTGGCACAGGGCCTCTCATAGTACGCAAAAGTGTTGCTGCCGGTGGGAGGCGCCCCCGCCGTGCAAACACACCGCTGTACTTTGAGGGGCCTTGTGCCAGTGCCAGTGCCAACGAGTGGGCCCCCCTGCTTGCTCAGGATCACAGCACTTGCAAAGTTGAAATACTTTCCTCTCCCTGCTCCACTGCCGTGACGCGTTCCAGATTTCCTGGGCCCACTAATTACTTGAACCAGCCCTACCCCCCACAACTTTAGCCAAATGACCCCCAATTTCAAATGCCTTCAAATTATTATAAGCTAAATTACGATTGACAAGCTTCAGTAAAAAGAATGGATGTTTTTGCCATTAAAATGGGCAGTGTAGGTTTTTTCCTGGCCTCCACTCACTGCCGACTATGCTCCCCCGTTGACTTGCATTGGGTTTCGTGTTTCGGGCGATACCCGACTTTTCGCGATAATCGGCCAATTCCACTCGACTCGACTTCTAAGATAGTCGGGTTTCGCGAAACACGACTCGACTCTAAAAAGGTCAAGGTCGCTCAACCCTAGTAGACAGCCAACCTGTAATTAACTGTCCTGCCGCTGTTTGAAGTAATGCGTGGAGACTGTCACTTCTTCGGTGCTCCGGCCACCGACTATGCGCCTCAGTAAGATGTTGCCGTTCTCGGGGCACGACTCCTACTGGATCTCCTTTGTGCTGATCTCGTTTCTCACTGTTCCACAATATCCTTCCTTTCTTGTCTCTTTCTTAGAATACCGCCGCAAGGTAGTGCAGGTGCGGTTCCGTTACAATCTGTCCTTTCGCTAGGTACCTGCCAGATTTCCCAGTTCTGACAGGTCCTCCCTGGAGCTCTCCCAGGTTTCGTTCTGCCTAACTTCCTGTCTGACTCCTAGTTTTACCAATGTGAGAAGTGGCCCAATAAATAAGCCTTTTGCTCCCCCTAGTGGCCGGAGTGTGAAGTGTAGTGTGTGCTTGGTGATACCTGGTCAGTAGAACTCCTTTAGTGCCATCAGACGTACCATCACTCCCCTTAGTGGCAGAGCGACATTACTGCAACAACCAGATCTCTGGGGCGCTGCACTCCCCCCCGGTTAAATCCAGTACTCCCGGACTGGGAAAAGAAGAACAACAATACATGTTAATAGAAAACACACAAAAATTCTTATATATATACTATGAACTAATAAACATAACAGTGCTTTCCGTTATGGAAGGTAAGGACGCTTGAACGTTGCAAAAGATTGGTCATGCACAGTCCATGACTCCCAGTTCTGTAGGTGTAACCATAGAATAGCAGGGACCCCGGGTAAACAAAGGGGCCCCTGTGAAAGTTTTGGAGTAATTCACTGTCCATCACACCATTGTCCATTTTTTAATCTATAACACAAATATTTACACAAGCATTTTCAACCAAATAACAACTTTTGTTAATATCGCCAAGGTCTATAACGAAGTGGAGTCTGATTCTTGGTGCTACGCGTGGACCTCCGCAGCGCAGGGGTTGCTACTGGCCTGACAGGACCCGCTACGCTTGCTATCGCTAGTGTAGTGCACTGTCTTCTAGCTACACTTCTAGTGAGTCTGGGCAGCACTGGCATACTGGCGTCCTCAGTACTACCACTATTAGTGGTGGGCATGGCAGATTCACCGATGACAGAGGGAGGACCCGCTGGTTCGACCGTTGGCATCGCATCTTCTGGTGGAGTCGGCTGCGCTGGCTGGTCCAGCTGCCCTGGCACCACATTTAGTTCTGGTGGTCTCGGTTGACGGAACGTTAGGACAGGTACCACAATGGCCTGATTTATTTGAGTCCAGGACTGGGGAAAACCGCCAAGAACAGTGTGTATCATCTTCTCTTCTTTCACGGGCGGAGAAATCCTGGGACCTGTTTCCCCATCTTTCAGCTTATCCGGGCATATTTTCAGGTGGTCTCTGGATATGGCCGCTGAGGTCTCTCCTCCGTCCTTACTGATGAGACAGACCTTTGTATTGTCTAAGTCGGAGGGGAGACTGGTATACGGTTCCGCTTCCCATTGATCATCAAGCTTGTGTAGTCTCTTTCTTTTGAGTACTTTCTCACCAGGTGCCAGTGGAGCCGCGGGAGCATGCTGGTTGTAATCCCCCTCTTGCTTCTTTCTGGCCTGAGCGAGACTCTTTTCCACACATTCCTGTACTTTGCGGTACCTCTGCTGCCTCTCGGTATCCCAATCCGCATCTGGTGATATATCTTCGGGGGTCAGAACCCCCATGTCCAGATCGACGGGTAACTTGCTAGACCTTCCTCGCATCAGGTACGCTGGGGTGCAGTTGGTGGAATTCACCGGAATGTGGTTGTACATGTCCACCAAGTCTGGTAACTTTGTAGGCCACAAGTTCCGCTCCTCTACAGGTAAGGTTTTCAGTAAGTCGATCACCACTTGATTCATCTTTTCACACATCCCGTTGGTCTGTGGATGGTACGGCGTGGTTCTGATCTTCTTACACCCGCACAAATTGTAGAACTCCTGGAACACCTCCGCTTCAAATGCCGGCCCCTGATCGGTCAACACCTTCTCTGGGTACCCATGGGGTAGACAGAAGTACTGCTGGAAGGTTTTGACAGCCGTCCTAGCTGTCAGATCTTTGACTGGTACGACTACCAGGAATCTGGAATAGTGGTCCACAATGGTGAGAGCGTAGATATCCCCTGACCGGCTAGGTGTTAGCTTTACGTGATCCAGCGCGACCAACTCGAGCGGCCGTTTGGTGATGATGGGCTGCAAGGGAGCCCGTTGGCTGTCACGATCCTTCCGGCGTAGGCTACAGGGGCCACACTCTCGACACCACTTCTCGATGGCCTTCTTCATGCCGACCCAGTAGAACCTCCCACGGAGTAGCCTCTCCAGCTTCCTCCATCTGAAGTGTCCTGCCCCATCGTGGTACGCTCCCAGGACCATGGGCACATCTTGTCTGGGGACCACAATCTGCCACACTAATTCATGGGTGCGAGGGTCAATGTTCCTTCGGCACAGCTTGCCATCGTGAAGAAACAGTTTGCCCCTCTCCTTCCACAACTGTAATGTCTCCGGTGGATCATCCGGGCCAGGATGCAAACCTGCCTGCGTCAGGAGCTCTTTCACCCGACGGACCGCAGGGTCACTATCCTGGTTCTCTGTCCACCCGTGGTGGGGCAGGGGATTCAACGGGGTGCCCTGTTTGTTTCTGCGCCTGTTCTCCACCTGATAGGAACACTGAGTTGCCTTGGGACGATGGAAAGCAGGCAGCTCCACCTCTTCAAATTTTTCTGGGTCTTCCTCCGTTTCGGGTAGGTGAGGCATTCGGGACAGTGCATCGGCATTCGCATTCTTGTGCCCCGCCCGGTACTTGATGGTGAAGTGGTAATTGGACAACCTGGCCATCCACCGCTGCTCCAAGGCGCCGAGTTTCGCTGTGTCCAAGTGCGTAAGTGGATTATTATCTGTGAAGACGGTGAATTTCGCTGAGGCCAGATAGTGCTTGAACCTCTCCGTCACGGCCCAAACGACTGCGAGGAACTCCAGCTTAAAGGAACTGTAGTTGTCTGGGTTCCTTTCAGTGGGGCGAAGCTTCCTGCTGGCATAAGCGATTACTCGTTCCTTGCCCTTCTGGACCTGGGACAGCACCGCTCCCAGCCCCACGTTGCTGGCGTCCGTGTACAATACAAATGGTTGGTCATATTCCGGGTAGGCTAGTACTTCCTCTCCCGTTAATGCCGATTTTAAGCAAGTGAACGATCCTTCCAGTCCGTCTTTCCAATCCAACGGGGTATTCTTACCCTTGGGTTTCTTGGGCTGGCCTGGCCACCAACAGGTCTTGCAACGGTGCGGCCTTCTTGGTGAAGTCCTTGATAAACCTCCGGTAGTAACCCACCAACCCGAGGAACTGCCGGACCTCATGAATGTTACTGGGCTGCGGCCAGTCCCTGATCACCGTGACCTTGTCGGGGTCTGGGGCCACTCCTTCGGCACTCACCACATGGCCCAGGTACTGTACTTTGAGTTTGAGCAGATGGCATTTGGACGGTTTCACCTTTATGCCAAAGTTGGACAGCGCTTCAAAGACCTTGGCCAGGTGCTTCAGATGGTCTTCATAGGTCTTAGAGAAGACAATGACATCGTCCAGATACAGCAGCACGGTCTCAAAGTTCTTGTGTCCCAAACAGCACTCCATCATCCTCTGTAACATCCCCGGGGCATTGCACAATCCGAAGGGCATGTAGTTGAACTCGCAGAGACCCATCGGCGTCGTGAAGACTGTCTTTTCTTTGTCTGCCTCTGCCACGGGAACCTGCCAATACCCACTGGTGAGATCTAAAGTAGAGAAGTAATGACTTTAACGCAGCCAAGGACTCCTCTATCCTAGGCAGGGGGTATGCGTCCTTATGTGTAATGCGGTTTAATTGCCTATAATCCACACACATCCTCATGGTGCCATCCTTCTTTCTAACGAGGACTAATGGAGCTACCCAGGGGCTACAGCTGTCTCTCACTACCCCAGCCTCCTTCATCTCTCGCAACATGTCCTTGGCACACTGATAATGAGCTGGGGGTACAGGATGGTATCTTTCTTTTACGGGCGGGTGATCTCCTGTGGGGATGTGATGTTGAATCCCTTTTACCCGCCCGAAATCAAGGGGGTGTTTGCTGAATACCCGCTCACACTCGTGAACCACCCTGTAGGCCCCCTGTATCTGGTGAGATGGAGTAGCTTCAGTGCCCACATGTAATTCTTGGCACCAATCTTTTGATTGCTCTGCAGAGCCGTTGTCCTCCGCCGACTTGGACGGAGCCAAGGGTCCGGGTGCCTGTATCACACTATTATTAACAGTAAACAGCTTGGCAAGTGTGACATATTTAGTTAGGTGGACTTCCTCCTCCCCGCAGTTAAGAACACGTACCGGCACCCTCCCCTTGCGGACATCAATCACCCCTCTGGCTGTCATGAGGGTAGGCCTATTCTACGAATACACAGGTTCTACCAGGGCCTGATAGTCTTTACCCCCGAGACCTATGGCTGCCTGACACCATATTAACATTTCACTCCTGGGGGTATTGCAATGGGGTTCGAATCACTCACTGTGACCCGGCCAATTTCACCACCAGTCAGCTCCACTTGCTGTCTCCGCATTAGGGCTCTGATTTCTTTCTGTAAGGCACGTTGTTCACTGTGACCAGCTGTCTCTGCTACTTGCTGCAACAAAACAATAACTTCTGCAAGACAATTTTCTATGACATTAGTACCGATGGTCATCATGGGGTTACGTTCACGCCGGTCAGTATCAACAATGACAATTCCTTGGGCCTCCAATTCTACCCGCCCCACCTTAATAGTGACCTCTTTATATCCCACTTGCGGCAGTGGCTGACCATTGCTAGCTATTATGGTGAAATCATCATCAGGGGCACAGGTGATGTCAGTGTCCTCCCAATAACGCCTATAAAGAATGTAGGGCATAGTTGTCACCTGGGAACCGGTGTCCAGCAAAGCGTTCATGGGGATACCGTCGATCACGATGGGGAGAACAGGACGCCCCCCGACGTATTTGTCTTTCCAATTTTTCGGGCCTGGGCGTTCTACTCCTGGGGGTTGGTCCTTGGCCCCAGGGGTTGCTCGTTTAACTGACAGTACCTTGCAAGATGTCCCACCTGATGGCAGCGGCGGCAGATAGGTCATCCATCCTGATGAAAACGATCGTCATCTCTGCCTCTGGTCGATGGAACCCTCCTTGGCCGTTGCCAGGGGACATCCTCCGGTCTGGAAGCCAGCTGGATCTTCTCCTTGGGGGCCTCCTGTAGGGACTGGACGGTCCGGGCTAGGGCAGCAACGCTCCTGGTCAGTTCCTGTACCTGGAGGCGCAGTCCTGCAGGGGAGTCGTCGTCCAGGATCTGGGCATCGGCCTCGGCGGAGACATGTGCATCCGGCGCCACCTCCTGGTGATATGTGAGGGCTTGCCAACTGGGAAGTGTGGCACGGCTGGGCTGCCGCTCCGGTAGTGCCTGGATAGCTTTATCTTTGAATTGCGCAAAAGTCAGATCTGGATTCTGCATGGCCAGGAAGTGTAGCTGGGTCCTTGGTTACTGCACAGGAGCCCTTCGATGAACCGCTCTTTCAGGAGTTTATCTTCATCTTGCATGCTGTTTGGGTCACTTTGCTTGATGGCCCGCAGCGCCTCCTGCAGATTAAGGGCATAGTCCCGTAAGCTATCCTGCGGCCGCTGCTTGCACCCATAGAATGTCAATTTAATTTCCGTAGCGGTGCGGGTGTCAAAGGTGGCTTTAAGCTTGGCAAATAATTGTTGCGCAGTTTTCTTGTCCGCAGCAGGCCAGGACTTTACTTCCCTCAATGCCGCTCCAAAGAGTTGGCCGATTATCATATGAACCTTCTGAGGCTCCGTCAAGGGATAAAACTCGAGCAGGCTACAAATCACTTCTTTAAAGTCAGTTAACGTATGAGCTTCTCCAAAGTATCGCGGGAGCCAAGCGGCCCCTGGTAGGTACGGCATAGAGAAGGGCATTATGGCTGCTGTAGCGGTGGCACTATCCGGCTGGTCTGTGGGAGCGACCTCTAGCGGTGATACCAGGTTGGTGGCTGCGCTTACTGCGGAATCCGGAAGTGCTCCCGAGTCTGCAGCTGTGGCCGCCGCCTCTGCTCCTCTGGGGTCTGACATGGCCGTTCCTCCCCCTTGCTAATCGGTCGGGGTCGTGGTTCTCCTTCCGGGGTCGTCGCCTCACCGTGTCTTCCGCTCCACGCGCTTTTCCAGCCGGCTCCACCCACGAAGCTATGGCTCCTCCCTTCACGCTCCACACGGCGCGGCAATGGCGGATTTTTGGCGGCAAATAGCGGTACACAGTCTTTGCAATAAGTCACAGTTCAATCACAGTTCCAAGGCACACATGACCTGATTTTTCAGGCTTAAGTAGAATCCTATTCATGACGCCAAGTTGGATCGCCCCCAGACACAGGGCCACAGGTTACTTGGTACCGGTCCTTTCTGTCTCAGTTCTGGGGTTGTCACGGTGGCTGGACCCGGTCCGTGACCCTGCTAAGGGGTGTCCAATAAAGGATGATGGTGCGTAGTGCGAGGAATAACGAAGACACAGGGTTCAGTTTCTTTACCTTTTACTGAAGGTTTCAGGATCCTCCATCCAGGGCACTTTCAACAGGGCTGTCTGAGACCGGCCGGTCCGAAGGCACATCCAGAGTTCCCTTTGCAGGTGGAAATCAGTGTCTTCCCACTAGCGCCTGTGTGTTGTAGTGCTTCCCTGCTGAGCATTCAGGATAGTCCTCACAACTTCTGTTCTAGATCTTTCTCTTCTCCGTCCTCCAGGTATGTTTTGGCTAGGACGCACCTTTATGACAGGTAGTCCTGGAGTTATTCTGGAACCCTAGTGTCGCCCCTCTCCCACGATTGCCTCCTATGTCCTTCTTAGGTGTTGCATGGTAGACAGCCAACCTGTAATTAACTGTCCTGCCGCTGTTTGAAGTAATGCGTGGAGACTGTTACTTCTTCGGTGCTCCGGCCACCGACTATGCGCCTCAGTAAGATGTTGCCGTTCTCGGGGCACGACTCCTACTGGATCTCCTTTGTGCTGATCTTGTTTCTCACTGTTCCACAATATCCTTCCTTTCTTGTCTCTTTCTTAGAAAACCGCCGCAAGGTAGTGCAGGAGCGGTTCCGTAACAATCTCCTTTCGCTAGGTACCTGCCAGATTTCCCAGTTTTGACAGGTCCTCCCTGGAGCTCTCCCAGGTTTCGTTCTGCCTAACTTCCTGTCCAACCCCTAGTTTTACCAATGTGAGAAGTGGCCCAATAAATAAGCTTTTTGCTCCCCCTAGTGGCCAGAGTGTGAAGTGTAGTGTGTGCTTGGTGATACCTGGTCAGTAGAACTCCTTTAGTGCCATCAGACGTACCATCACTCCCCTTAGTGGCAGAGCGACATTACTGCAACGACCAGATCTCTGAGGTGCTGCACTATATTTAAAGAAAAAACAAAAAAGACTCACCTCTCCTCGTGCCCAGCGCTGCACCTGGCTCTGGTCTCAGCAGCTGCAGCAGTCTGCTCGGTCACACAGCAGGTGCGCGATGATATGATGTCATCATGCTCCCGCAGTGTCAGCGCCAGGCAGAGCGGGGAATGATGGGATTCAGAATCACAATGGACATGGAGGTCAGAGCACATACAGTGAACTGACAATAACCCAAAATAATAGAACGAGCTCTGAGACGTGGGAACTCTGCAGACCGCAATCCCTAAGCCTATCAAACCACACTAAAGGTAGCCGTGGAGCGCTCCTGACCAGAACCTAGGCGCCTCGTCACAGCCTGAGAAACTAGCTAATCCTGAAGATAGAAAAATAAGCCTACCTTGCCTCAGAGAAATTCCCCAAAGGAAAAGGCAGCCCCCCACATATAATGACTGTGAGTAAGATGAAAACACAAACATAGAGATGAAACAGATTTAGCAAAGTGAGGCCCGACTAGCTGAACAGAACGAGGATAGGGAAGATAACTTTGCGGTCAGCACAAAAACCTATAAAAAACCACGCAGAGGGGACAAAAAGACCCTCCGCACCGACTAACGGTACGGAGGTGGTCCCTCTGCGTCTCAGAGCTTCCAGCAGGCGAGAAAAACCAATAAAGCAAGCTGGACAGAAAAATAGCAACAAAATAACATAAGCAAAACTTAGCTTTGCAGAGCAGCAGGCCACAGGAATGATCCAGGGAAAAAAACAAGTCCCACACTGAAACATTGACAGGAAGCATAGATCAAAGCATCAGGTGGAGTTAAGTAGAGAAGAAGCTAACGAGCTCACCAGATCACCTGAGGGAGGAAACTCAGAAGCTGCAGTACCACTTTCCTCCACAAACGGAAGATCCCAGAGAGAATCAGCCGAAGTACCACTTGTGACCACAGGAGTGAACTCTGCCACAGAATTCACAACAGGGGGGGAGTCAGCACTGGAGAGTGGCCCACGACTGCCACCGGCCCTTCTGGCATTTGCCAGAACTGCCCGATGGCCAGTTCGGCCCTGCCAATGGATGACAGATGAGCAGACAGAGTGACGCATTTCGATCACAGCAGTGATCTTTGTCAAAGCTCTCAATAGCTTAAGAGCTTTCACAAAGATCACTGCTGTTATCGAAACGCATTGCTCTGTCTGCTCATCTGTCATCCAATGTCCCGGATTTTCACATTAAATTTTTAATAATTTTCTAAATAAAGGAGCATTCATTTTTATCTAGGAGCTGGAAGAATTCTTATTTATCTTCAACCAGGACGGACTTCCGTGCACCTGTGCTTCCAACAGTGAGCTGGCTGTTTTTCTTTTTGTGTTTCACTTTTGAATGTTGATTGTGCTTTCACAATCGTGGAAGCATGAGATGGACTCTACAACTGACACAAGTGGCTCAGGTAGTGCAGCTCATCCAGGATGGCACATCAATGCGAGCGGTGGCAAGAAGGTTTGCTGTGTATGTCAGCGTAGTGTCCAGAGGCTGGAGACGCTACCAAGTGGCAGGTTAGTACACCAGGAGATGTGGAGGGGGCCGTAGGAGGGCAACAACCCAGCAGCAGGACCGCTACCTCAACCTTTGTGCAAGGAGGAACAGGAGGAGCACTGCCAGAGCCATGCAAAATGACCTCCAGCAGGCCACAAATGTGCATGTTTCTGCACAAACGGTTAGAAACCGACTCCATGAGGATGGTCTGAGTGCCCGACGTCCACAGATGGGGGTTGTGCTCACAGCCCAACACCATGCAGGACGCTTCACATTTGCCACAGAACACCAGGATTGGCAATTCACCACTGACTCCCTATGCTCTTCACAAATGAAAGCAGGTTCACACTGGGCACATGTGACAGACACGACAGAGTCTGGAGATGCCATGGAGAGAGATCTGCTGCCTGCAACATCCTTCAGCATGACCAGTTTGGCAGTGGCTCAGTAATGGTGTGGGGTGGCATTTCTTTGGAGGGCCGCACAGCCCTCCATGTGCTCGCCAGAGGTAGCCTGACTGCCATTGGGTACCGAGATGAGATCCTCAGGCCCCTTGTGAGACCATATGCTGGTGCGGTTGGCCCTGGGTTCCTCCTAATGCAGAACAATGCCAGAAATCATGTGGCTGGAGTGTGTCAGGAGTTCCTGGAAGATGAAGGCATTGAAGCTATGGACTGGCCCGCTCATTCCCCAGACCTGAATCCGATTGAACAAATCTGGAACATCATGTCTTGCACCATCCACCAACGTCAGGTTGTACCACAGACTGTCCAGGAGTTGGCGGATGCTTTAGTCCAGGTCTGGGAAGAGATCCCTCAGGAGACCATCCGCCGCCTCATCAGGAGTATGCCCAGGCATTGTAGGGAGATCATACAGGCACGTGGAGGCCACACACACTACTGAGCATTATTTCCTTGTCTTGAGGCATTTCCACTGAAGTTGGATCAGCCTGTAACTTCATTTTCCACTGTGATTTTGAGCATCATTACAACTCCAGACCTCTGTGGGATATTAGTTGTGATTTACGCTGATCATGTTTAGGTTTTATTGTTCTTAACACATTCTACTATGTAATAAATAAAAATATACAACTGGAATATTTCATTAAGTGATATCTAGGATGTGGGATTTTTGTGTTCTCTTTATTTTTTGAGCAGTGTATGTTGTTTAGCATCAAGTTTGAATTCCATACATGTCATCTAGCGAAAAACTTGTTATTATTAATTTTGAAAATGTACAAAGCAATTTTTTACAATATTAATAAATTGCTATGAATTCTCATACATTATTTCTCCATCTCTAAATGACATCATAGATAACACTAAAAAATGATTAAGGTGAACCCTGTAAATAAAAAACCTTTATTTGAAAAATTAATTCATTTAGAGATTAATTGCAGTAACACATCTCACATCTCTTCCATTGTATAACATCTGCTCTTCTTTTTACAATAGTCTGTAGACATCTGCGAAATGAGAAGGCTAATTTTTGGAGTTTTAGTAGAGGGATGTTGTCCTATTCTTGTCTGTTGTGGGATTCTAGGTAGTCCTGGGTCTTGTTTGCCTTTGTTTTTTCAATATTGTTTATTGGTGCAAAATCTGGACTGTAGGTGGCCAGTTCATCACCTAAAATTCTTCTTCGAAGTCATGCTATTTTGATGTACGGTATGTAAACCAAAATGTGGTTTAGTATTGTCTTGCTGATATACATATGGCTTTTTGTGAAATAGTCATTTTCTTGATGAAAGCAAATGTTATAAATCCTCTATAAAATTCTCAGCATAAATAGTGCATTTCAAGATGTGTAAATTGCCTATTCCATATGCACTAATGCAATCTCATACCAATAAAGAAATACAGACCAGGATCAGCGCTGTCTTCTGTTGCCATGATTAATTTAAGGAGTCTTTTTGATTGCTCATTGCTGGATTCACAGCCACACTACTCAGAACTGTTTTATAATGTCCTTCTTTCAGTACTGAGCAGTGTGGCTGTGAAAACATGTAATGAACAATCAAAAATGCACCGTCCTTGATTCAAGTTGTGGCAACAGAAGACAGCGTTGATCCTCATCTCCATTTCTGATTCTTCCACTGTGGGAAACACCTGGAAGCAGTTTCACTGTTTCTCTGCGAATAGCTGCAATCTATTACTTTTGAATCCAAACCAAAATGAAAGTTGTGCCTCAGACAGCACAACTATATCAGGTGAGCAAGTTATCTTTTTCAACTTGCCTTTTGCAATTTGACGTAAACTTACAATGCTTAGATACCGTTACGTCTTTTTTATTTTTTCTCTTTCAGGGTATTCTATACAAATAGTGATACCATTAAAGATAAAGGCTTATGAATTGTGTGCTGTTAACAAGTTGGTTGGTCCCTCTCCTGTGTAGTCCGCAGGACATGGCTTTCATGTTTATCATAAATAATTTCACATTTTATTCATCGTACCACAGAACAGTTTTTCATTTTTTCTCCGTCCATTTTAAATGAGCTTTGGCCTGAAGAAGACTGCAGCTTTCAAAATTGTTTTCATATACAGTGTCTTGTGAAAGTATTTACCTCCTTTTGCATTTTTACTGTTTTGCTATCTTACAACCTGGAATTTCACAGGTTTTTTTATGGTTTGTATAAATTTATGTAAAGAACATGCCTACAACTGTGAACATTTAGTTTTATTTTTATTGTGCAGCAAACAACAAATAGGACAAAATAACTGAAAACTTTACTGTGCATAACTATAAACCCCTAAAGTCAGTACTTTGTAGAGCCTCCTTTTATGGCACTTATAGCTGCAAGTAGCTTTGGATAAGTCTCTATGAGCTTTCTACAACTTGCCATTGGGATTTTTGCCCATTTCTCAAGGTAAAACTGATTCAGCTCGTTCAAGTTAGATGGTTTCCTCTGATGAACAACAATCTTCGAGTCTGACCACAGAATCTTAATTGGATTAAGGTCTGGGCCTAGGCCATTCAAAAAGATATACATATTTCCCCTTAAACCAATCGAGTATTGCTTTAGCAGTATGCTTTGGGTCATTGCCTTGTTGGATGGTGAACCTCCATCCCAGTATCAAATCACTGACAGGCGGATACAGTTTTGCTCAGGAATATCGCTGTATTTTGCACCATCCACCTTCCCCCCGACTAGGACCATTTTCCATGCCCCTGTTGCCAAAAAACATCCTCACAGTATGATGCTCCCATCACTATGTTTTACTGTGGGGATTCAGTTCTTGGGGTGATGAGCTGTGTGCTGCCTCTCTGATTAATTCACTCCTTGCTTGTGGGTGGCTCTCTCTTGACAAATTTATTGTGTTGCCATGTTCTTTCTATTAGATAACTAGATGGAGGATACATTTTGTGAGGTAAAATATTTTTTAAAAACAGTCAGGGAAATATTTTACCTCACAAAATGAATCCACTGTGATCCCCTGTTGTAATGTCAGTATTATCTTTTGCTTCCTCCCCTGCCCAGGAGATGTGGTATGCTCCGTACATGGTCAGACATAGTCAATTTTTAAAATTAACTTTCGTTCATGGGAAAACCCCTGGAAGTATAATCTGGAAGTAATCTGCTTTGAGTACTACATGCCAAGATTATATGTATCCTCCCCAATATAAATACCATATTATATACCCGTATTTTCCGGCGTATAAGACGACTGGGCGTATACGACGACCCCCAACTTTTCCAGTTAAAATATAAAATCTTCTCAAAAGTCGGGGGTTGTCTTATATGCCGGGTGTCGTCTTATAGGGTGGGTGCAGAGCAATCTGCGTTTGAAGTGTATAGTGGGGGGCAGTGGTCCCGATGACGAGGTGAGGGAGCGCCTCACCAGGAAGGTGTAAGTGAAGCAAACTGTCAGCGTCTGGGATGCCATGGTTATGCAAAAAGAGAGAGAGAGCAGTGCTGTGCCTAGAAAAACACTCCTCTTTCACTAATCTGGCTCACCCTTGTATCCTATTATCTCCTCCTCTGCCTCTGCTTCACTTACACCTTCCCGGTGAGGTGCCCCCTCACCCTGTAATTGGGATCGCTCCCCCCACAATATGCGGCGACCGCAGCTAACTCCGCACCTGCCCTATAAGACGACACCTGGTGTATAAGACGATACCCAACTTTTGAGAAGATTTTCAAGGGTTAAAAAGTAGTCTTATACGCCAGAAAATACAGTATTTAGATACAATGGTTTACTTAACTAACAATGTAGCAATTTGTTTAATTCATAAAATGCTATTGTTTTCTTAACCAATAATATTTATTCATTGCTCTTACCCTGCAGAAAAAAGAAAATCCAGCCTTTTGGACCAGCTTACAAACACCAGTGGGACAGTTATAGGGGTCTCTTCTTGCATTGTCATCATTCTCATTATTATCTCTGTAATAGTACAAATCAAACAGCCTCGTAAAAAGTTCATCCAAAGGAAGGCAGACTTTGATCAAACAGTATTTCAGGAGGTGTTTGAGCCTCCACATTATGAATTATGCACTCTTAGAGGTTCAGGAGCTGCAGCAGACATTGCTGATGTTGCAGATGATTTTGAACATTACCATAAATTACGAAGATCATCTTCAAAATGCATTCATGACCATCACTGTGGATCACAACTGTCAAGCGCTAAGGGCAGCCGTAGTAACCTTAGTACAAGAGAAGCACCCATACTAACAGACACACCAAACCAGCCTGCTAAACCCAATCTACAGCCTATGAATAGAAGAAACATCCTGGTCATGAAGCATAGTTATTCACAGGATGCCACAGACACATGTGACATTGATGAAATTGAAGAGGTTCCCACGACAAGTCACAGGCTATCCAGACATGACAAATCAGTCCAGCGGTCAGTATCAATACATTTTTGATGAGGACATTTCCTTGTGGACTTACTCGTTTCTCCAAATATATACTTTCATATTTTTATGTTTCATCATTTCACTTTCCATAACTTTTTGATTTTTTGAAACTCTTTTAAAATTTTAGATAACGTAAAAAAAAAAAGTAGAATGAGCACTCACTCATTTACGATGAAACATATTGTTTTTCATCTCATTAAACATTTTATAATTAAGTCACTGGTTCATAAGAATTTTAAATGACAATGCATCCATAGATCGTAAAACTATTACTAACCCTCCTTCTTCAGTGAATGCTTCTATTTCAATTTCCGGGTTGCACTTTTTACTATATCGAATTATGCCATGCTCCTGCATGCATGCAATAACATTAACATATACAGTATGTATGAAATTATTTGAAGTTTAGTTAATATAACCAGTTCTTATTATCGGTGCTGTTGATTAAGTATTACTAGAAATAATATTTGGTTCGATTTTATGAATCAGTTAAAAAAAAATTAGCAGAGCACTTTAATGATAAAAAAAAGAAAAAAAAAACAAGAAAAATAGCTTTTTATAAAATAATGCATACTGAATGACTGTGAAGAAGATTTGTATTCAAATTGTCAGGGAAATTACCGTTCCATAAGCCATTGGATGTTATAGCACTACCTGTATGTTTATCTGTGTTTGTATTGCATGCATACTTGTGCTTATGTGTTTGTTTACATGCACTACATGCTTTCTTTGCACATTAAAATCACTAATATCTGTCAAAAACTCTTCTCTTCCTTTACTGTTTTGCATGCCCGTGTTTTTGTACTGTGTGATGTGTTATTTATGATCATCTTCTAAATGTAATCTGTTTTACGCAAACACAATGAATGAAATAGCCATAACATTCCAGGTTCTGCCTCATTGGGTCTCTAAACAAACACGAAACTGAATACAATACAACTAGGGTATGAAAAGAAGAATTAAGGTAAGGCAGTATGTGGCATGTATTTATTCTGTATTTTATTTAACATAGATAGGATAATTAAAGAACACTTATTAGTTAGCAAGTAGAACTAAAAAAGTTTTTTTTTCCAGTGCATAAATATTTGCGTCTTAGGTGGCATTTATAATTGAGGTTATAGTATTTGTAAAAGACAAATCTTTGGGCAGTTTAAATTCTCTCCAGAATGTAGCCATGTATAAACCTTACCAGGAGAATAACATAATCTTATCACCTAACCAGGGTCGGTTTTAGGCAAAGTGGGGCCCTAGGCAAAATTTTAAAATGGGGCCCCAAATGCTGACATATTGCACATCACTCAGAAGCATTTCTGCTGTATTTACATGTGCTGAGTTCAGGCCGCTAAACGAGTGTGATCGACAATATTGGAGTCGCTCACTTGTTTCACGGCCTCTTTACACCAACTGAGAAAGAATGATGGGAACAGAACGATCACTAATGGATCAATCTGTCCCCATACAGTATCATGTTATCAGCAGCACATCTACAGTTTACACTGCTGCTGAGTACAATGATTTTTGTTCCGGCATAAACAATCCAATGACTCGATGAATAGGCAGCATTTTAATTGTTTAGTATAATACATCCCATAGTCCTCCACATAGTATAATGTGCACCACAATCCTCCATATTGTAAAATGCACACCCCATAGTCCTCCGTATAATATAATGTGCCCCATAATCCTCCATATAGTATAATACACTCCCCATAGTCCTCCATATAGTATAATATACTCCCTATAGTCCTCCTTATATTAAAATACACTCCTCAGTCCCCCATATAGTATTATACACTACCCATAGTCCTCCATATACTATAACACACTCCTCATAGTCCTCCATAAATTAAAATACACTCCTCAGTCCTCCATATAGTATTATACACTACCCATAGTCCTCCATATACTATAACACACTCCTCATAGTCCTCCATAAATTAAAATACACTCTTCAGTCCTCCATATAGTATAATACACTAGTCATAGTCCTCCATATATTAAAATACACTGCTCAGTTCTCCATATAGTACAATACACTCCTCATAGTGCTCCATATAGCATAATGCACTCCTCAGTCCTCCAAATAGTTTAATACACTCCTAAGTCCTCTATATAAGCAATAAAGAACCTATGGGAGCTTAAATCCCTAATTAGTAAATCAAATAAACGTATTTGTTTTAAATGAAAAAATATCATATCAACCCAATTGGTACAACGTGCAAAAAGAACTTTATTTTTAACAGTTATATCAGGGCAAGAAAATAATTTAAAGAGTATTATACAAATAAATTACATCACAAATATAATGAAAATAGCATACCGTTTAAAACCAGAGAATAAAAATGCAACCATGGTGCGACCACACAGGCAAAAAATAATTAGAACAGGGATCAATACCATCCAATAGCATAAAAACTGTGTTATATACCCTGAACTATAGACATATGGGAAAAAGGAGGAGCTAAACGGGATATGCAACTGGGTCTGAGCCGCGTCCATATAGGAATTCTTTTATAAGTATATCATGTGGATCATCCCCGGTTCCATATAACAAGACAAAGACTCATGACACCGTATATCACCAAAAGGCTACATGTAAAAGGGTCCCGTAGTGCTGACATAGATGCAAATCACAAACCTCTTACCCATGTCTCAACAATGTGGATGCCTATGCGTCGCGCCGAGGCCCCGACGCATGTTTCGCTATCGCATCCTTGGGGGGCTGTGTGTCTGTGCTAAATAAAAGACTTAAATATCCCCCAGCATGGGAGTCTTACCAATCAAACGCCTAGAATCACATGTGGCATATCGCGGTTAATCGGCGCGTGGTGGCGGAACTTCCGGTGCCAGTCCGTCACTTCCGGCGTCTCGGGTGCGATGCGTGTCAGGAACAAGTGTTCCAGTGACGTCAATGATGCACATCACATCCATGAGGACACTGTCGGGTGTGGGGACAAACAGGGAGAACCGAAAACACGCGCAGCCCGCGGCCACTATGTATGTATCATTGCCAAGCATTGCTGTATTATATCTAATCTATCACAGTATATATGAGCAAAAGTGAAAGCTGAAAACAGCACCTATATTTACATAAATAAAAAAGGAGCACACGCCGCCCATATTAAATGACCATGATCCCACAAACCTATGCACAAAATCAAAAATTGTATCCAAAATAATAATCATCAATAGCAGTAAAAAGCATGTAAAATACAGTAAGAGATTATAGAAGATATTTCCACAATGATAACATAGGGAAACTTCATCCTACTATGCCTGACCGGGAGACATCATGCTTAGGAGACAAGCACATCCAAGGCAAAAATCATCCTCCGTTACTACGAACTAAAAAACGAAAAAAACACAAAAGCACACAATTAGAGTAAAAATAAAGACTCCAAGGGAATCAATCAGACAGGAAAGCCAAAGAGTCAGACCTCATTAGAGAAAAGACGAAAAGCTCAATTTTTCATTAAGACCTTTGGGGGTCATTGTGTCCAGTTTTACTATCCACCTACATTCAAGCTGAGACAGCCTGCACTTTAAATCACCACCTCTGATCCCATCATGAACACGATCAATGCCCCGTACCCTAAGTAGGTCGGGGTTACACGTATGTCTCAGCATGAAATGATGAGTGATTGTTTTCAATGATGCTATATCCTCAATGGTCATAGCTTCCCTAATGTCCCTAACATGTTCCCTCGTTCTAACTTGTAACTCACGGGACATGAGGCCCACATATATGAGCTTCATAAGTCCTCTATATAGTATAATACACTCCTCATAATCCTCCATATAGTATAATACACTCCTCATACTCCTTCATATAGTATAATACACTCCTCACAGTCCTCCCTCATAGAATATAATACAGCCACCACATAGAATATAATGTACCCCCAGAGAATATAATACAGCCCCCCATAGAATATAATGTAGCCCCCAGAGAATATAATACAGCCAACCTCCCCATAGAATATAATACAGCCCCCCATAGAATATAATGTACCCCCAGAGAATATAATACAGCCCCCCATAGAATATAATGTAGCCCCCCAGAGAATATAATACAGCCAACCTCCCCATAGAATATAATACAGCCCCCCGTAGAATATAATGTAGCCCCCAGAGAATATAATACAGCCCCTATAGAATATAATGTAGCCCCCAGAGAATATAATATAGCCCCCATAGAATTCATTGATATGAAAAAACACACAATCCTCACCTCTCCTCGTGCCCCGCGCTGCTCCCGGCTCGGCTCCAGTCTCAGTGGCTGCAGTCTGTCTGGCACACAGCATGTGCTCTATGATGTCATCACGCACCCGCAGTGTCAGAGGCAGAGGGGATTGATGGGAGAGGGAGCGTCAGCTGACGCTCTCTCCTCCATCATTGCTTTGAACTGTACCAGCATCTATGATGCCAGTATAGTTCAATGCGGCAGCGGTGGTGGTGGGACAGTCGGCGCTGGCTGGGGGCCCTTGGGGGAATGGGGACCCTAGGCAGCTGCCTGGTCTGCTTGCCACTAACACCGGTCCTGCACCTAAAACCTACATGCTTCATGATATGTGACTGTGGCAGCTGGGGGCTTTGCGAAGGCCCCTATCACTGTGATATTTCTACTTCTGTGAAACAAAATCTCGATGACCCTGGAGGTCCCTTCCAAATCTAACATTCTATGTTTCCAAGACTAAAACATTATGTATAATGTACAAAAAATAAAGATTTAAAAACAGTAAAAAATTAAATTAAAAAATAAAACAATTGAATTAAATATAATTTCATAAATTAATTAAGCATTTTAAATACTTTTACATTTGTAAAAGTGTAATCTATGAAAATATTAAATCATTTAACACATGTAGTAGACAATTTAAAGAAATTGAAAAAATGGCTGAACAAACCAAAAAACAAACAAAATGGCAATTGTACGACTGAAAACTACAGCATATTGCTTCGAGCAACCCCAGTCCATGTTCCAGGTCAGTGCTCTTGGGCCATTGCCAGGAGCTGCACACAATCTTCTGGGATTCTAGGTGTTATAAGCTGGCTATGAACTAAAGACTATTGCATCAATGGATGTAGAGCGGAATCCACGGTTCTGAGGGATGCAGACTTTTTCCAGCATGGAGCATCGGTTATGTAGATCTTATTGTGTTTTATTAGCAATTTGCTTGCTCGTCAGTTTAAGGTGCACAAATCTTTCCTGGAAAGTGTTGAGCTATGAAATCGATGTTTCCATACAGTAAGGGTACCGTCACACAGTGGCATTTTGATCGCTACGACGCCACGATCCGTGACGCTCCAGCATCGTAACAATATCGCTCCAGCGTCGTAGACTGCTGTCACACTTTGCAATGTACGACGCTGGAGCGATAATTTCATGACGTATGTGCGATGTAGAAGACGTTGGTTACTATGCGCACATCGTATACAATATCGTGCACACCTTTGTTACACCATGCGATCATGCCGCCACAGCGGGACACTAGACGACGAAAGAAAGTTTCAAACGATCTGCTACGACGTACGATTCTCAGCGGGGTCCCTGATCGCAGGAGCGTGTCAGACACTGCGAGATCGTAACTATATCGTTTGAAAGTCACGAATCGTGCCGTCGTAGCGATCAAAATTGCACTGTGTGACGGTACCCTAACAGTAAGCAGAGGAAGGTGTGCAGACTGGATCTTGTGTATAGATAATGAAAACACGAGATTGGTAATCAGATAAAACAATCATTTCATTGTTCTTGTTAGTGTCTCAGACGCCTCAATTGAACCAGTGTTTCATATGCATCTGTACATTGACTTTTGTTGTATGCTAAATTGTGGAATACCTGCTGATTACCTATTCCATCAGCCCACTGCAGTTTATTAATCTACAAAACTTAGAGCAAATATGCAGATTAACTGAACATTCAAACAATGAAGGATTACCTCCCCCCTCCCCATTCCTGTGGAAGAATGTCCTGAATCGGAGCTGTGTGTATAAATTATTTGGCTCCCTCTGCAGAGAGACTCTTCAGGATATTTGTACCATTGTGTTTACTTCATGGACTGTACTATATCTTCTTGCCAGCTGCAGCTGGATACATGTGCTACGTTTGTGATATATGTTGTCTGGATTTGAGGGAATATTCTAAGGACTGTTGTTGCTGGCTGGAGCTGGATACTGTCGTGGTATTTGTCATTTGGATTTGAGGTATTATCCTAAATTCTGTTGCTGGAAATGGATATAAGCACTACGGTGGTGGTATCCCTCATCTGGAGGAGTATAGACTGTGAGTGCAGACTATATCGGTGGAAGATACAAAATCTGTGGGCCAACCAAAAGTTAGAAAACAGTGGTTGTCACCTGTTATGGGGGCAGTTGAAGTACCGGTCCCATGTAAGGATCTTATGAACTGGGGGCATTGCATTGTGGCCATCTACCCAGAGTTGCTGTATAGCTATGGACTTAAGGAATTAAAAATAGTTACATCTTTAATCTGCCCATGGTGGGTTTAGTGTGAGAGAGGGTTTATACCCCACCCCCTCCTCCCCTTATACGCACTGACCTATGCAATTTTAATTTTATTTTCCTTTTTTATAAAAGTTAGTTAAGTTATATTTTAATGGTCTTTAGTTAGAGATCAGTTAAATCGGTACTGGCAGATCTGCACCATCAAGCTGAGGAACAGCAGGAGAAGCAGTGCAGCACAATTTGTCTTCATCAGCTTCCAGGATCCACAGAAAGCAGTGGACGTCATAGTTGGATGTAATGGATACAAGTTCAATTTTAATTAGGTACATGTTGAATTTCCTAGCTAAAATCAAGAAAAGGGGAAGATATGCAGGACCCTGCAGGAGGAACAGACCCCCATCCCAGCGAACTCAATACAGAGTCCTCGTCTCAGGACTTTCCCCATCGGGGAGTTGGCAGGATCTGAAAGATTATATGAGAGAAGCTGGAGATGTCTGCTATGATGATGTACACAAAAATGGAATGAGGATTGTGGAGATTATTTGCAAGGAAGAAATGAAATATGATTTGAGGAAACTGGATGACACAAAGTTATATTCACATGAAGGTGAAACCTCTTACATCCATGTCTGTGCTGAAAAAAATGCTGATGAACTGTCCCCAACAAGTGAAGGTGGATAGTCAATCTCATGAACTGGAGCTCAGCTCTTGCCAAGATGAAAAAGTGAAGGAGGAGTGTGAGGAGCTGGCCACAGACTAAATACTATTGGAACAATGGATGTAGAGCAGAATCCGTGGCTCTTTTTCCAACATGGAGAACAGGTTACGTCGATTTTATTATTGTGATTTATTAGAGATTTGCTTGCTCATCAGTTTAAGGTGTACAAATTTCTCCTAGCAAGTGTTCAGCCTCAGGAATTAATGTTTCCTTTCAGTGAGAATAAGCAAAGCAAGATGTGTTGGTTGGTTCTTATGCATACAAAAGGCAGGAACGAGATTGGTAATCAGGTAAAGCAATCATTCCATTACTCTTGTTAGTGTCTCAGAGGCCTCAATTGAGCCATCGTTTCAGATGAACATGTAGGCTGACTTTTGTATGTTGATGTTAATTTATGAAATAGCTGGATTATGCATTGCATCAGCTCCCTGCAGTTTACTAATCTACACAACGTAGGAAAAATATGCAGGTTAATTGAACAATTGAACAATGAGGGTTTGCCTCCCCTGTCTAACTCCACTCCTGTGGAAGAATGTTCTGAATGGGAGTTACAGTATGTCTGTATAAAGTCTTCAGCTTCCTCTGCAGAAATACTCTTCAGGAACAACCCAAGGAAACCATGGTCCATCTGATGGAATACAGATCTGCTCCAAGCCCATCACTGAAACCACAAAGGTGGTTGGAAAACCCAGGTTGGAACAAGCCAATCAGGTCACCTGGTGATTATACCTCACTGTGCTTGGTCAGCCTCTTAAGTTTGACACTACCTACTCTCTGTAGGACCCCAACAAAAATGGGGTGCCACTGGTTAGGGTAGTTGGCCCTGGATGCCCCAGAGCCACAGAGGTTCTAATCTTTGGCAAGCCAGCGGAATGGATGAGACTCTGACATTTGCACCATTTGTGTACTTGCTTTGACTTTACTGTATGTTATTGCCAGCTGGAGAAGGATGCATGTGCTATGGTCATGGTATCAGTCATCTGGATGTGAGGAACTATCCTAAGGACTCTTATTGCTGTATTATGAGCTGGATACATGTGCTACAGTCATAATGTCTGTTGTCTGGATTTGAGGAACTGTCTTAAGGACTGTTGTTGCTGGCTGGATCTGGAACACGTGCTACGGTTGTGGTATCTTTAGTATGGATTTGAGGAACTATCCTAGGGACTGTTGTTGGCTGAATACATGCTCTACGTTTGTGGTATCCATTATATGGCAAAACATAGACTGTGACTAAAGACTATACTGGTGGTAGATACAAAGTCTGTGGGCCAACCAAAAGTTGGCAGACAGAGACAGTGGAAATACCGGCTCCAGTTTGGGATCTTGTGGATGGGGTCATTGCAAGGCCTTGCCATCTACCCATAGTTGCTGTAAGATCATGGACCTAAGAGATAGAACATAGTGCATAGTAAAACCTGCCTAGGTGATTATTACAACCAACAACCTCAAATCTCAATACCAGGCCTGGCTTGAGAAAAGCTGGGCTGACAGTGATTCACCTGTACATCGAATGCTGCAGAGATGACATCTTATGAGGTTGACAAATCAAATACCATGCTGCAGAAACCATAAGATCAGGAAATTCCTGTCTATTGCCAGAGAGCAATGACCTGGACTATGGAATGGGGTTGCTTATCAAGTTTTGTATTGCCATAATTTGATTGATCTTGACATTCATGATGCTAGGTAATTTTTACCATAAATGAAACCCAAAAAGTAATTAAATTGGGTTATTTTCACAAATTCACCTCACTTGGAATTATCTTACTTTTCAGTACACTATAAGATAAAGTGAATGATGTAATTCAAAGCAAAAACGTATTGCATAGGAAAACAAACCCTCCTGTGGCTTTATCAACAAAAAAATAAAAAAGTTAAACTCTTTACAGAGGTAAAAAGTCAAATAGGACATAACTTCAAACAAACCCCCAAGATATAACATATTACAGGTTGGGGAGCGGGTGTGATAACTAGTGTTGAGCGATACCTTCTGATATTTGAAAGTATCGGTATCGGATTGTATCAGCCGATATCCGAAAAATATCGGATATCGCCGATACCGATACCAATACATGTCAATGGGACACAAATATCGGAATGTATCCTGGAATGGTTCCCAGGGTCTGAAGGAGAGGAAACTCTCCTTCAGGCCCTGGGATCCATATTCATGTAAAACATAAAGAATAAAAATAAAAAATATGGATATACTCACCCCTCTGGCGGACCCTGGACCTTAGCGGTGTAACCGGCAGCCTCTGTTCCTAAGAATGAGCGGGTGAAGGACCTTCGATGATGTCGCGGCTTGTGATTGGTCACGTGACCGCTCATGTGACCGCTCACGCGACCAATCACAAGCCACGACGTCATCGCAGGTCCTTCACTCGCTCATTCTTAGGAACGGAGACTGCCGGTTGCAGCGGTTACAACCAGGGCGCGTCCGAGGGTGAGTATATTCATATTTTTTATTTTTATTCTTTATTTTACACATAAATATTCATCCTGATCCCGATTCCCGATATCGCAAAAATATCGGAACTCGGGATCGGAATTCCGATACCGCAAATATTGGCCGATACCCGATACTTGCGGTATCGGAATGCTCAACACTAGTGATAACTGTTGTTATTTTGTCCATATGAGCAATTTTTTTGGGTGGGTAATTTCCTGTGTAGACAACTTTTCTTGTGGGCAATTTTCTTGTTGGCATTCATGGCTGTGGGCTTTTTTCTGTGGGCATTTGTACTTTGGGCATTTTCATAGAACTGTAAAACACAGCTGAGCTACCAAGAGAACAGGGAGAAATGATTTGTCACCATCTCTGTCTTATGGATATCTGTATACACAGTGCTGAAAAAGTACTGTATAAACAGCAAATACAAAAGTAGATATTTATTAAAGGAACACAAAATATACAGCCCTGGGATATCAGAGCCCAGAAAAAATTGACACCTAACTTAAAATCAGTCAATGGCATTTGCACAGTAAACTTATCTTAGTCCACCTTAGTAAGATAACTTTCTGTGCTAAGTTATTAAGATGGTTCACTTTTTTATAGTTAATTTTGGCTACATCTGTAGGGAATGGTAATAGCACTTCCTCCTACTGATACGTCGGTCCTGTGATCACTGGGCCTAGGGAGAATAGGAGCAGTAGGGCTTAGGGACCCAGTGAGCTCTACTATGAAGTAAGAAGGCTGCATTTTCACCTGGGGTAAAATATGTGAAATAAATGAAAATTACCATAGATACTTGAGTATAAGCCGACTCGAGTATAAGCCAAGGCACCTAATTTTGCCACGAAACACTGGGAAAAAATAACTTAATGACTTGAGTATAAGCCGGGTATGCATTGTCCGCTCATCCCCATCCTGGTTTGCACGGCCTCCTCATCCCTATCCTGATATGCAAGTCCTCATCGCTATTCTGGTATGCATGCCCCCCTCATCCCTATCCTGGTATGCATGGCCCCCCATCCCTATCCTGGTATGCATGGCACCTTCATCCCTATCCTTGTATGCATGTCCATCTCTTCCATATCCAGGTATGAGGGCCCCTCATCCCTATCCTTGTTTGCATGGCACCCTCATCCCTATCTTTGTATGCATGGCCTCCTCATTCCTATTCTGGTATGCATGATTCATCATCCTTATCCTGGTATACATGGTTCCTCATCCCCATACTTGTATGCATGGCTATCTCATCCCTATCCTGGTATGCATGGTCCTCATCCCTTTCCTGGTATGCATAGCCTCGACATCCCTATCCTTGTATGTATGGCACCCCCATCCCTATCCTTGTATGCATGGCCATCTCATCCTTGTCCTGGCATGCATGTGTCTTCATTCCTATCCTTGTATTTATGGTCTTCATCCCTATCCTTGTATGCATGGCACCCTTGTCCCTATCCTTGTATGCAATGCCCCCATCAGAAAAGCTTTAAAAAAACATCCTACTTACCGTCCTGTGCTCCCTCGCAGCATCTTGTTCCGGTGCCAGCAGCTGCAGCGGTGGGTGGTCACATGTCCCCACTACTTAAGGGAATGAATATTGACCTTTATTCATGCCTATGGGAGTGGAAAGAGATGAATATTCATTTCTCTTAAGTAGCGGGCACGTGTGACTGCTCAGCCACTGAAGGAAGCTGGCGGCTGCGGCTGATACTGTGCTCGCTATTACAGAGAAATGAATATTCACTGTCAGTGCAGTGAATATTCATTTCTCTTTAGCAGTTGGAACAGGAGTTAGCCGCAGCAGCCGGCTCCTGCCTCTGTTACCCGCTGCTCCGCCGCTGCCACTCCCCCTCTATCTTCTAGGACAATGACTCGAGTATAAGCCGAGGGGGGTGTTTTCAACACAAAAAAAATTTGCTGAAAATCTCGGCTTATACTCAAGTATTTATGTTAAATTAATAGATAAAAAGCAGTTGTAAATAATAGCTGCTTTCAATCCAAATAAATGTTACTGGCCCAATGTATAAAAATAATTGTAACAGGGGAATGAATTTTAAAATGTAAAAACCAGACACATTCCCCACAAAAATAATATGAAAATAATATAAAAATTAAGGCCCACGTATCATAATAAAATAATCCAAACAGAGGTAAATGAACTTTTTAAGTGGAAAAAAAGAATGGATTCATATACAATATGTGCATTTTTATATTTCATTGTAATATATTACATTCTTTGTTTTTATTTTATATGGGAATTGCTGTGACAGTGTTTAGTGTATTTAGTAGAATGTGCATGTAATGTACTGTTTTTTTTGTCTGGTTTTAACGCTGTGAAATGAAATAACATAACTATTTCTCTTTCACTTTTTAGGATGGCCTGTTTAATTATTTATTTTGCTTTCAGAGAAGAATTTTTACAACTTTAGGAGATAAAAATGAGTATGTTCTATAGAGAATTATTTCACTCTTCTTCAGAGATTGGACTCTGTTCTAAACTCATTCCACTGCCTTCTTAATATAGGATATACAGACATTCCTGCCCTCAACACAACGCTCCTGCTACTCAATGACATTGTCGTAATTTGGTTGCTGGCCACCAAGTGCTCCTTAGTTTTTAAGTACATTTTGAAATATGCTGGATACTTGAAGAAGAATCTGGTTACTGATTGCAGAACTCCCAGCAGTATTTGGCATTTTACTTTTGATGAAGTCAATTTTCTTTGTTTTTGTTTTACTGAACAAAACTGATGTGGAAAATTAACCCTCAATAAAATGTTCTTAATTCGTATATTATTTTCATTTTGCTAATTTCTTCAAATAAATGGTCCTAAATTTTAAAAGTATCCATAATTTTAACTTTATAAAGAATGATATTACCATTGTTACCTTAACAAATATTCTATAAAATATGATTGTTTGGATTAAAATATTAAATGGCAATAAGATGTTTTCTTCTGTCTTAATTTATATTACATATTTAATTTAAGATCTTGATTTGCAATTTTATAGCCACGCATTATTAGCCTTTGTCAAAAAATGTAAGATGGTATTCTGTGTAAGGATCTGAATATATTCAAAATGGTTGAACCAAATTTTTCAGCATTGCTTTTCGGTTTAGTAATTTAAAATTTGGAGCAAGGATGGATGAGTCTTGTTAAATCTTTAAAATATGCATGCATTTGTTAGCATTCATGTTTTAATTCCCTCTTGCTTGCATATTGTTTCTTTTTTAATGAAATAATGCGTAGTTCTTACGGCCAAATGCTCAAAATAATTCTTTATTACCCAAGTGAATGGTTTATTGAACTTAAAAGAACGAAGATCTTGAAGAGTGAATTTATTATTGCTGTCAAATAGATAAGGCATTAAAAGCCTTTCAATAATCTACAGTAAATACATTTTCCTTTTCACATTTCATTATTATTTTAATGTTAAGTTTTGGAAATGTATCCATACGTTTCCAAAGCAAAGTAAAACTTTCGATGAGCTTGTGTTTAAGAAAATGAATGAAGTGTTATATATATTGGTTTCTATGTTATTTTTTTAAATAAACAAAAATGCATATTGGATTTTAGAATATGTATTAAAAGTTACTTTGAACAAAAAAAAAATTACTGCTGGTCTTGATAACTTAAATATCTGAAACAAACGCAATGTACTACTTGGTTTTTGTTATGGCTCTCCCATTAGTAAAATACAGAACTCCTTGTTAATAATTGTAATCCAGAAACTGAGTAAAAGTATGTTCACACGTTGCATTTTTCCTACATTTTCCTGAGTGTATTTGCCATGAAAAAAATATAGTATTTTAATTTAACAGCAAAGTTAATAAGATTTCTGGAATCTCATGCACATGCTGCTTATGTATTTCCTTGTAGATTTGAAGCATTTTAAAACTTGCAACATGTCTAATCTTTTAGCATTTTTGCATCCTTTTTGCAACGATTCAAATTGTAAAAAGCACCAAAAAAATGCCCGTATTTTCCGCAACATATTTCCTGCCAAAACTCCATCATTTGCAGCACTGAATGTGTACACTGACCTTAACGCCAGTTACTAACCTGTCTGAAATGAGTGTTTTTTCTTAATGTGATATTGCTGTAAACTGCTTCTTTATCTGAGATAGTAATCACATATGTTTCAAAAGGCAAATTTAGGTTAAGAAAGTCTTAGCTTTATAGTGCCTCTTTATTATGACCTATGACCTACTATGACCTTGATATTCTTAAAGGGAATCTGCCAGCAAGCTTTTTCTATGCAGTTTGAGGACAGTATGAGGTAGGGGTTAAAACACAGAATTCAGCAATGTGTCACTTATCAGGTTGCCTGCATTTGTTTACTTAGAGTGATGGTTTTCACACTAGGATAATAGAATATAATAAAATCCAAAACTTTATTCGAGTATATTTAAAAAGCCAAAAGGCAATAACTCAAAACTCACATAGAACAAAAACACACACAACTGTCACCTAAAGTGACAGTATATATTAAGATCAAAAAACCCCAATGATAATCCTTGTCCTCAAAAAAATCATCTCACAATGATATAAGTCTCTTAGAGACAATCATTATCTTATCACCAGGGTATCACAACATCCAAAGAAAGGTTGTGTGTATAAAGAGAAAAGTACTCTCACCTTACTTTCTCCTCATTAACTCAATATTAGGCACATATAGCCAGGAAAGATCTCACCTTGCTTTCCTTAATTCCTTGTAAGCCGGTCCTCCCCCACAGGCAGAATGGGTCCTGAATAAGAAATGGATCACGTTTATTGCCCTACTTTCCCCTGATGAGTACATGAGATGAAACACGTCGGGAAGACTTTCCATTGGGGTTACGGTGAGAAGGGTCCCGGTGGAACATAAATCTTCAGTATTGTATGGAAGTTAATTACCCCCCCCCCCCCGAATGATTCCTTCAGCTCCCTTTGATCAAGGAAAGCAAGGGTAAAACTATTTCAAAAAGTTACAATATTTTGCAACTGGTCTTTGGTTTGATCCACAGCTTTGCTTACTTTCTCAAAAGGGTTTTTGATTGACTGTTGCCAACATGTTCACCACAATTATGTCACAAACCTGTAATAAATGATGGTAGAAATGTACTCCAGTTCATGACTTTTTTGGCCGTCGATCAGCACATGCACCAAAGTCATTATTTGTAGGCACAAGCCCGTCCTTTCTAATCTGATATTGAAGCCTTATTCTGAATGTGGTTGAATGGCCGTTCTGGTAAGAATAATGTTTATGGTAAACAGAGCAGAAATGATTGCTTCTTCAAATATGGTAAGTTCACTACACACTACATTCACATTCAAATTATTACCACTATGTTTCAGTGTTCGTGCTTGAGGAGCACTGTAAATGCAGTATCTACCACGTGGTTAAATTTAGCATGAACGGGCTATTGACATTTCTTTAAACAGGTATAACATAAAGCATGGTTATGGGGCTGAAAAACATCATGAATGGGATTTATTAAGTATCATCTAGTAGCCAGTAAGGGTAGAGGTAAATTGATGTTAGATTAAAGGACTTACATTGCACAAATCTCTGTGTTAAAGGGAACCGGTCATCGATTTTTGATAAAAAATGGCACCAACTTTAACTGCTCCTCTTCTGCATCCTACAATATCAACTCCTGACTTCCCATGTATAGCCCACAAAATACCATTTGATATGCTCCTGCACAGAATGTAAGTGAGGGTGGCCCAGTCCGATGAGCATCCTCATTGCGGCTTCTGTTCCTTCTCTCTGCTCCTAACCGGGTCCTCCTGCTTTGATTGAGGTGGACAAGTGATCCACATTGGGAACAGAGATATCGCACTTGAAAACTAACCCCAAAGGATCACACATGCACATTCTGCTCTGCTCTACTGTCAGCAGAGCACAAAACAGTAGGGCAGAGCAGAGTGCCTCTGCATGGTCCTGTGAGGCTATTGTGCAGAAATGATATCTCTATTGGCAAGGTAAATGGCGCAGGATGCATCATCCTCATCAATCAAAGCAGGAAGACATGATTAGATGCAGAGAAGAGGAGCATATATTGCAGCGATGACGCATCTGTCTGGACCACCCTTATTTACATGGGAGAATATTAAAAGGTATTTTTGGGGATGTGCAGGGGAAGACAGGAGCTGATAGACATGTTTGTGGGATGCATCACAGGAGCAGATAAAGTTGGTGCCATTTTGTTCATAGACTCAAAAACTGGTGAGAGGTTTCCTTTAACCCCTTAATCCCATATGATTTACTATCCCGTCAAGGTGACCTGGGACTTAATTCCCAGTGATGGGATAGTACGTCATGGCCGCACTCATGGGGGGAGCGCGGCCGATCGCGGCCGGGTGTCAGCTGACTATCGTAGTTGACATCCGGCACTATGTGCCAGGAGCGGTCACGACCACATGATCGCAGTGTTCTGGTGGCATAGAGGAGCATCACCCAGTGGGAGGGGGCTCCCTGCGTGCTTCCCTGAGACCCTTGGGGCTACATCCGGGTCCTGTCCTGCAGGGAGGTGGCTTACCAGCACCTGCTCAGAGCATCTAAATAACAAAAAATATAAAAGTACACATATTTAGTATCGCCACGTCTGTAACGACCCCACCTATAAAACTGTCCTGCTAGTTAACCCCTTCAGTGAACACGGTAAAAAAAAAAAAAAAAAACGAGGCAAAAAACAACGCTTTATTATCATACCGCCGAAAAAAAAGTGGAATAACTCGCGATCAAAAAGACGGATATGAATAACCATGGTACCACTGAAAATGTCATCTTGTCCCACAAAAAACGAGCTGCAATGCAGCAGCATCAGCAAAAAAAATAAAAAAGTTATAGTCCTCAGAATAAAGCGATGCAAAAAATAATTATTTTCCTATAAAATAGTTTTTATCGCATAAAAGCATCAAAACATAAAAAATGATATAAATGAGGTATTGCTGTAATCACACTGACCTGAAGAATAAAACTGCTTTATCAATTTTACCAAACGTGGAACGGTATAAACGCCACCGCAAAAAGAAATTCATGAATAGCTGTTTTTTGGTCATTCTGCCTCACATAAATCGGAATAAAAAGCGATCAAAAAATGTCACGTGCCCGAAAATGTTTCGAATAAAAATGTCAACTCGTCCCGCAAAACAAAAGACCTCACATAACTCTGTGGACCAAAATATGGAAAAATTATAGCTCTTAAAATGTGGAGACGCAAAAACTATTTTTTGCAATAAAAAGTGTCTTTTAGTCTGTGACAGCTGCCAATCATAAAAATCCGCTAAAAACCCCCACTATAAAGAGTAAATCAAACCCCCGTTCATCACGCCCTTAGTTAAAGAAAACTAATAAAATTAAAATGTATTTATTTCCATTGTCCCATTAAGACTAGGACTAGGGTTGGTGCTAGGGTTAGGGCTAGGTTTAGGGCTAGGGTTAGGATTTGGGCTATGGTTAGGGCTAAGGTTAGGGTTAGGGTTGTGGGTAGGGTTAGGGCTAGGGTTAGGGCTAGGTTTAGGGCTAGGGTTAGGGGTAGGGTTAAGGCTAGGGTTATGGCTAAGGTTAGGGTTAGGGCTAGGGTTAGGATTAGGGTTATGGTTAGGGTTAAGGCTAAGGCTAGGGTGAGGGTTAGTGCTAGGGTCAGGGCTAGGGTTGGGGCTAGGGTTAGGGTTGGGGCTGGGGTTAGGGTTTCAGTTAGAATTGGGGATTTCCACTGTTTAGGCACATCAGGGGCTCTCCAAACACAACATGGCATCACATCTCAATTCCAGCCAATTCTGCTTTGAAAAGATAAAACAGTGCTCCTTCCCTTCTGAGCTCTCCTGTGCGCCCAAACAGGGGTTTACCCCAACATATGAGGTATCAGCGTACTCAGGACAAATTGAACAACAACATTTGGGGTCCAATTTCTCGTTACCCTTGGGAAAATTAAAATTTGGGGGGCTAAAAAGATATTTTTGTGGGAAAAAATGATTTTTTATTTTCACAGCTCTGCATTAAAAAACAGGAGTGAAACACTTGGGGGATCAAATTTCTCAAAACACATCTAGATAAGCTCCTTGGGTGGTCTAGTTTCCAATATCGGGTCACTTGTGGGGGGTTTCTACTGTTCAATAGGGGCTCTGCAAACGCAATGTGACGCCTGCAGACCAATCCATCTGCATTTTACAAGTCTGCATTCCAAATGGCGCTCCATCTCTTCCGAGCTCTGCCATGCTCCCAAACGGTGGTTCCCCCCACATATGGGTTATCAGCGTACTCAGGACAAATTGCACAACAACTTTTGGGGTCCAATTTCTTCTCTTACCCTTGGGAAAATAAAAAATTGGGGGCGAAAAGATCATTTTTGTGAAAAAATATGATTTTTTATTTTTACGGCTCTGCATTATAAACTTCTGTGAAGCACTTGGTGCGTCAAAGTGCTCACCACACCTCTAGATAAGTTCCTTAGGGGGTCTACTTTCCAAAATGGTGTCACTTGCAGGGGGTTTCAATGTTTAGGCACAACAGTGGCTCTCCAAACGCAACATGGCATTTGTTAGGGGGTCGAGTTCCCGCCTCAGCACAGGGGGAATCTTGGGCCACCTCCGCTGTGGTCTCCCATTCTTTTCCTGCCACAGTGGAGCCTGCTCAGCGGAGACATCGGTCCCAGTGTCTCACTCAGTCTGACTCTGTGCAAAGGGTTACTGCTGCTTTTCCAGCTTCTGCCATTGAAGCCAGTGATGGGCAGCGGCGAGCAGATGCTTTTGGAGCTAAGTCCTGCTTTTTCCCTTCTGAGCATGCCCAGGGTAAGATCTCTCATTGGAGATCGAGGGTCACATGCTTAGATACTGCAGCAAAACCCATTGGTTCTCCAGGAAGGTCCTGAAGTTCCTCAGGCTCTGTGGCAGCCTCTCATTGGTCCTTCTAGGAAGGTCCTGTACTTGCTGCAGCTATAAAAGGTTTGCATGGCCGCACGGCCATGCTCTTGTATCAGATCTAAGTTATGTGCTTTGCGGCAGTGTAGTTACGTTTGTATGTGTTCAGGGACCCAGGTGAAATAAGCCCCTTGAATACTGGCACCTCCGGTGAGGAGATTGTGTGTATGGATTAAGGGCCCCGGCTGAAATAAGCCCCTAGAATACAGGCTCCCCCGGTGAGGAGATTGTATGTTTATAATTGTGAATTCTGTTATCGAACTCCCTCCTGTGGTCATGAATGGTACTTCGGCGAGTTCTGTCCATGGACTCCCTCTGGTGGTTGTGAGTGGAGCTGCTGCTTCTGAGGTTCCTTCCACAGGTGACGTAGTTTATTCTTGGGCTGGCTGCTCTATTTTACTCCACTCAGATCGTTACTCCATGCCAGCTGTCAATGTTCTTGTACTGGTTCAGTTCGCTCTTGGATCTTTCGGGTGACCTGTCTACTCCAGCAGAAGCTAAGTCCCTGCTAGTTTATTATTTGTTCATTGTTTTCTTGTCCAGCTTGCTATCATGATTTTGCCTTGCTAGCTGGAAGCTCTGGGATGCAGAGTGGCACCTCCGCACCGTGAGTCGGTGCGGAGGTCTTTTTGCACACTCTGCGTGGTCTTTTTGTAGTTTTCTGTGCTGACTGCAAAGATACCTTTCCTATCCTCAGTCTGTTTAGTTAGTCTGGCCTCCCTTTGCTGAAACTTGTTTCATTCCTGTGTTTGTGACTTTCATCTTAACTCACAGTCAATATATGTGGGGGGCTGCCTTTTCCTCTGGGGAATTTCTCTGAGGCAAGGTAGGCTTAATTTTCTATCTCTAGGGCTAGTTAGCTCTTAGGCTGTGAAGAGGCGTCTAGGTAGAGTTAGGTACGCTCCACGGCTATTTCTAGTGTGTGTGATAGGATTAGGGGTTGCGGTCAGCAGAGCTCCCACTTCCCAGAGCTTGTTCTGTATTAGTTTAACCATCAGGTCGTTCCGGGTGCTCCTAACCACCAGGTCCATAACAGTACAGCTGGCCTAAAGTATTAATGCATCTTAATAGAGGGATAAGAGATGTTCTGAGACCATTTTTTTTCTCTGCAGTGTGTTCTGTCTTTCTTTTCCCCTTAACCTCTGGGTGGTTCAGGACACAGGTGTAGATATGGACATTCAAGGTCTGTCCTCTTGTGTGGATCATCTCACTGCAAGGGTACAAAACATTCAAGATTTTGTGGTTCAGAATCCGATGTTAGAGCTTAGAATTCCAATTCCTGATTTGTTTTCTGGGGATAGATCTAAGTTCCTGAATTTCAAAAATAATTGTAAACTGTTTCTTGCTTTGAAACCCCGCTCCTCTGGTGACCCCGTTCAACAAGTAAAAATCATTACTTCTTTGTTGCGTGGTGACTAGTGTTGAGCATTCCGATACCGCAAGTATCGGGTATCGGCCGATATTTGCGGTATCGGAATTCCGATACCGAATTCCGATACTTCCCGCGTATCGGATACCGGAATCGGAAGTTCCCAGAATTCAAACTGAACGGAGCAGCCAATGAGGAATGATTGGAAGTGTGGGCACATCCTGTTTAGCATGGTGGGCATGTAAGTACTGGCAAGGCTGTGATTGGCTGCTGAAATGATGTCACTCTGCACTATAAAAAACGCTGCCGCCATTTTGCGCTCACTCTGCTGTGATTTCAGTTAGGGACAGGACGCTGTGTTCTAACTGAGGGCCAGTTGAGATAGCTAATTGCTTTATTTTCCTTTCCAAAGGCTAATTTAGCAAAACGCTGTGTGTTCTTCACTGTTCACCTTGCTCTTGCCTTGCAGCGCTGTTTTAACAGCGTTCTGCAAGGTCTCTGTGTGTGTGTGTGTGCAGCTCACTCTGTAGTCTGTGTGCAGCCATATACCCGGTTGTATTCAGCTAAGGGGGGGTTCACACTGCCTCACACAGTTGTCCTTTTTTGCTCATAGTGCAGCCTGCTGCACATTTTTTCTCAAATTTCCTATTAGTGTTTTTCCACCCGTCTCCAGCTAAATTGTGGAAAAACACTACATAGGATAACCTAGAGGGTTTTTTTTGGGCCTTGCAGCGCCGTTTACGGCTGTCTGCACGGTCTCTGTGTGAGCGCAGCTCGCCCTGTAGTCTGTGTGCAGCCATAGCCGGTTGGATTCAGCTCAGGGTGCGTTACTGCCTCATACCTTGAAAAAAAATTTCCTTTTTTTCAAATAGTGCAGCCTGTTTAAAATTTAAAAAAAAAATTCCCTATTAGTGTCTTTCCACCCGTCTCCAGCTAAATAGTGGAAAAACACTACATAGGATAACCTAGAGGAGGTTTTTTGGGCCTTGCAGCGCCGTTTACGGCTGTCTGCACGGTCTCCGTGTGATTTAAACTAGCTCTGTAGCCCGATCTGCAAAAAAAAAAGTAAAGTTCACCAAACACAACTTAACACTTGTGTAGGCCACATTTCAAAAATAATAAAGTTTAGTCCACACTTTACAACATTAGTGTTTCTTACACCTGTTAGGAGGAGCATTTCAGGAATAAGCACACTAAGGCCTTAGTACTTTTCTGCTTATCTTTATCTGTCAACCAAGATGAAGAGGGCAGGGAGTAAGGCACGTGGGCGTGGAGCAGGGAGAGGAGCAGGGAGAGGACGTGGTGATTCTGTGCCTGCTGCGGGCGCCGGTGACTCGTCGTCACTCAGTTTCAGCAGGGAACAGTCCTTCATGCGCAGCTTTGTCGGAGAGCGCCGTGCACCGCTGCTGCGTGAAGACCAAATTGAAGCCGTTGTCGGGTAGATGGCAGCTAACGCCTCGGCATCGACTTCAGTTAGTGCCACATCCTCTCAGGCACAGACCACTGGAGAGCAGCCATCTGTCTCTTCACCACCTGCCAAATTGGCCAGGCAGTCAGAGAGCCCAGGACAGGAGCCGTCTCTACTTCTGTTCTCTGAATCTCTTGGCTTGGAAACAGGGGGCCAGCCAAGCAGCATTGGAGAAATGGAAGAAGAGGCAGTGTGCAGTGATGCCCAACAGCTTTGTCTCTCTGACTCTGAAGAGGCGGGTGGGCCAGTGGCTCCGGTGACCACAGCGCAGTACGCATCTGATGATGAAACTCAGGTGCCGCTATCTGGTGCGTACTGTGCTGCCGAGACTACCCAGGAGGAGCAGTTGGTGGCAGAGGGTAGTGGAGATGATGAGGTCGTTGACCCATCGTGGCGTGAGGAACAGGAAGGTGGTGGGAGCAGCTCTGAGGAAGAGATTCCCCTTACGGGCCAAAGAGGGAGAGGGAGGGGGAAGACTGCGGAGCCTGTAGCCTCCACTTTGGCACCCGTTAGGATTCTGTCTCTTTCCAAAGCCAAAAAGGGCGCTCCCAAGACTTGCAGTGCCTGGTCAAATGCAAGCTGTGTCATCAGAAAGTAAAAAGAGGGAAAAATGTCAGCAACCTGAATACCACAAATATGTGGAAACATGTGCGGACCAGGCACGCAGTGGAGTTACAGAAACAGACTGAAGATGTAGGCCAACCAACAGCGGCAGCTACCACCCCTTCAGCTCGTGTTGCCTCTTCCTCCAGCTCACGCACAGCTTGTTTGGCTTCCTCCCAGGATCGCCATGGAAGAACCTCTGGCACTGTTGTCCAGAGACCTTGTGTAATTCCACCCACAGCACCACCTTCCCAGTCATCCTCACATTCCCAGTCTACTCTACAGCCATCGGTAGTACAGGCATGGGAGAAAAGGTGGGCATACTCGGCCAACCACCCCCGAGCACAGGCTCTGAATGCAGGCATTGCCAAACTGTTGTCCCTGGAAATGCTCTCATTCAGACTGGTGGAGACTGACAGCTTCCGTGACTTGATGGCATTGGCAGTCCCACAGTACAAGGTGCCCAGCCGCTTTTACTTCAGCAGGCAAGCTGTCCCTGCCCTGCACAGGCATGTTGAGGGAAACATAAAACATGCGCTACTGAATGCCGTCAGTAGCAAGGTCCACCTCACCACCGATGCGTGGACCAGTCAGCATGGACAGGGGCGATACGTTTCCCTCACTGCCCATTGGGTTAATGTTGTTGAGCCAGGTACAGATCGTGCGAGTGGCGCAGGACGTGTCCTGCCCACTCCAAGGATTGCAGGAATCCAGTCTGTATGCATTGACTCCTCCTCTTACACAAGTTCCTCAGAATCAACTCTGCAGGAGCCGTCACAGTCCACCTCCACATGGACCCGTGAACGTTTACCTATGACCGACATGAGCACAGCCGTGGCCAAACGTCAGCAGGCCGTCTTGAAACTTGTTTCATTGGGGAATCGAAGCCACACAGTGCAGGAGCTCTGGAATGCCATCAAGCAGGAGAGCGATGTGTGGTTACTGCCAGCAAATCTCCAGCCAGGCATGGTAGTGTGTGACAATGGCCGAAATCTGGTGGCAGCTTTGGCCCTTGGCAACCTCACTCACATCCCATGTCTGGCACATGTGCTCAATTTGGTTGTGCAGAGTTTTCTGAGGGACTATCTGGATCTTGATGCCCTGCTGCACAAGGTCCGCCTAGAGTGTGCTCACTTGCGGCGTTCCAGCTTGGCCAGATCCCGCATTGCTGCTCTGCAGCCCTGATTCCGCCTTCCGGAACACCGCATCATATGTGACCTACCTACCCGGTGGAATTCCACGTTACATATGTTGGAGCGGTTGTGTGAGCAGCAGCAAGCAGTTATGGAGTACCAGCTGCATCAGGCGCAAAGAAGTCGCAGTCAGCGCCGATCAGACTTCACAACCACAGAGTGGGCCACTATGAAGGACGTCTGCCAGGTTTTGCGTCCTTTTGATTATTCCACGCGGATGGCAAGTGCAGATGATGCACTAGTCAGCATGACTGTCCCCCTTATCTGCCTGCTTCAGCAACTTTGCAAGGGTTAAGGGATGATGTTGTGGAAGAGGTGGAGGATGAGGAGTCACCTTTTCCATCAGCTTCTGGAGAGTCAGCGCCACGTGGTTCCTCACAAAGGGGTACGCAGGGGCCAATTTGTGAGGAGGATAAGGAGGAGTCAATGGAGGAGGAAGAGCTCCGTCCAGATGAGGGAGCGACACAATTGTCCAGTGGTCAGTGTGTACAGCGAGGGTGGGGTGATGACGAGCGGGCAGAGATCATGTCTCAAGCAGGGGACAGCGTTTCTGGGCCAGTTGGCACTCTGCAGCACATGGTGGATTTCATGCTGCAGTGCCTGAGAAACGACCGCCGCATCGACCACATTCTCAACATGCCTGATTATTGGGTGTTCACCCTCCTCGATCCTCGCTACCGGGACAACGTCCAAAACCTCATCCCAGCGTTGACCCGGGAGCGTAAATTGCGGGAGTACCACGACACACTGGTGAATTCCATCATCTTCTCCTGTCCAACTGAGAGGAGTGCTGCTAGTGCTTTACAAAGCAGCTCAGTGCGTCGAGGCAGTGGGGGAGGCTCTGCCCAAAGAGGGAGCAGAAGCAGTGCCTCTGCCCAAGGCAAGCCCAGTATGGCACAACTCTGGCACACTTTTGTGTGCCCGCCCCAAATGTCTACTCCATCACCGGCGGCTCCAGTCAGCAGGAGGCAACGGTTCCGTCAGATGGTGACAGACTACATGGCTTGCCCTCTTACTGTACTCCCAGACGGCTCTTCCCCGTTCAAGTTTTGGGTCTCTAAGCTGGATACATGGCCAGAGCTAAGCCAGTATGCATTGGAGGTGCTGGCTTGCCCTGCGGCTAGTGTCTTATCGGAACGTGTCTTTAGTGCCGCAGGTGGTGTACTAACAGACCGTCGCATGCGACTGTCCTCCGATAACGTTGACCGGCTTACTTTCCTGAAAATGAACCAGGCCTGGATCTCGCAGGAATTTGCCACTCCTCTGCCTGATTAAGTAATTGGGTGTCATCCAGGTCTCCTGCTGTGTTCATCTTTCTACCACCTGAACTGCTATTCCTGGGCTCCAACACCGCCAGTTGCGGTCAGAAGTGCAGGCTGCACAGTAAAAACTTACGACCCAGTGTTATTGGGTTTCAGTAACGTCAGCTGATCCCCAGCTGTGTAGCCGGCAATGTGTCCTGCGACCGCCACGCTGGCACAACAACCTAAATGTAAGGGAACCTGTCCCCCCCCCCGTCGTTTGTTACTGAAAGAGCCATCTTGTGCAGCAGTAATGCTGCACAAGGAAAAGGTAGCTCTTTTGGTTTAGCTCCTTGCACACGCAGAACTTAACACTTATAAAATGTGTTCACTGATACCGTTATACCGTCCCGGAGCTGGGACTTTCCTTCGTAATGTGACGCAGCACAGCCGTCATTCCTACCCCCTTGGTGCCATGCGCTGCCTCCTCAGCGTTGTTTTAAGCTGTCACGGAGCCTGCGCTGTTCTGTTATCCCTTGGGCATGCCCTATTTGCGCTGCCTGTCTTCTGACATAATTTGGTGTCAGGCTGGCTGCGCCTGTGCGGCCGCGCTGCCCGAGATCCCGCCTCGCAGTGTCTTCTGATTGAGTCACACTGCGGGCCTGGGATCCATGGGCATGCGCAGTGCATATCTTCCCCTCAGGCTCTCACTCATTTCCCTCCGCCTTCTTTAGCCTGTGCGCCGTCAGCTGATCCCTAATAGCATGCCACGGCCGTGACACCGCACAGTCTGAAGAAGAGGGAAGGAGGGGAGTGAGAGTCGAGTATATGCACTGTGCATGCCCATGGATCCAAGGCCCGCAGTGGGATTACGTTAGACGAGACTGCGAGGTGGGATCTGGAGCAGCGTGGACGCACAGGCACTGACAGCCTGACACCAAATTATGTCAGAAGACAGGCAACGCTAATTGGGCATGGCCAAGGGCTAACAGAACAGCGCAGGCTCCGTGACAGCTTAAAACAACGCTGAGGAGGCAGCGCACGGCACCAAGGGGATAGGAATGACAGCTGTGCTGTGTCCCATTACGAAGGAAATTCGCACCTCCGGGACGGTTGAACGGTATAAGGGGACACATTTTTAGTGTTTACTTCAGTGTTTGCAAGGAGTATAATTAAAAGAGCAACCTTTTCCTTTTGCATCCTTAGTGCTGCACAAGATGGCTCTTTCAGCTACAAACGTCTTGGGGGGGGGTTAAAGGTTCCCTTTCAACTTGCTCCAATCAGGCTTCGGCCTACACTCTGTTTCTCTGCTCCTCCTGCTGACCCTGGGCTCTAACACCGCCAGTTGGTGCCTGGAAGTGCTGTGTGCACAGTTAACAGTCGCTCCTCTGTTATTGGGGTTCAGTAACGTCAGCTGATCCCCAGCTGTGTGTGCGGCAATACCTCCAATCTGCTCCTCCTGCTGTCCCTGGGCTCTAACACCGCCAGTTGGTGCCTGGAAGTGCTGTGTGCACAGTTAACAGTCACTCCTCTGTTATTGGGGTTCAGTAACGTCAGCTGATCCCCAGCTGTGTGTGCGGCAATACCTCCAATCTGCTCCTTCTGCTGTCCCTGGGCTCTAACACCGCCAGTTGGTGCCTGGAAGTGCTGTGTGCACAGTTAACAGTCGCTCCTCTGTTATTGGGGTTCAGTAACGTCAGCTGATGCCCAGCTTTGTGTGCGGCAATACCTCCAATCTGCTCCTCCTGCCGTCCCTGGGCTCTAACACCGCCAGTTGGTGCCTGGAAGTGCTGTCTGCACAGTCAACAGTCGCTCCTCTGTTATTGGGGCTCAGTAACGTCAGCTGATCCCCAGCTGTGCATCCGGCAACGTGTCATGCGACCGCCACGCTGGCACAACTAAAATGTAAGGGGACCTGTCCCCCCCCCCTAGGCGTTTGTTACTGAAAGAGCCACCATGTGCAGCACTAATACTGCACAAGGGAAGGGTCGCTCTGGAAATTATGCTCCTTGCAAACGCTGAACTACACACTCATGTAATGTGTCCCCTCACACCGTCCAACCGTCCCGGAGGTGGGACTTACCTTTGTAATGTGACGCAGCACAGCCGTCATTGCTACCCCCTTGCCACCGTGCGCTGGCTCCTTAGCGTTGTTTGATTCCGTCATGGACCCTGCGCTGTTATGTTATCCCTTGGCCATGCACAGTTTGCACTGCCCGTCCTCTGACATCATTTGTTGTCGTCCTGGCTGCGCCTGTGCGTACACGCTGCCCGAAATCCCACCTCGCAGTGTCGTCTAATGTGATCCCACAGTGGGCCTGGTATCCATGGCCATGCGCAGTGCATATACTAGCCTCTCACTCCCCTTCTTCACGCTTCTTCAGACTAGGCGGCGTCAGCTGATCTCTAATAGCATGCCACGGCCGTGACGCCGCACAGTCTGAAGAAGCAGGAAGGAGGTGAGTGAGAGGCGATGATATGCACTGCGCATGCCCATGGATCCCTGGCCCGCAGTGGGACTACATTAGATGACACTGCAAGGTTGGATCTCGGGCAGCTTGGACGCACAGGCACTGCCAGCCTGACACCTACATGATGTCAGAAGACGGGCACCGCTAACTGTGCATGGCCAAGGGATAACATTACAGCGCGGGCTCCGTGACAGAACCAAACAACGTTGAGGAGGTGGCGCACGGCACCAAGGGGGTTGGAATGACGGCTTTGCTGTGTCACATTACAAAGGAAAGTCCCACTTCCGGGACGGTTTGACAGTGTGAGGGGACACATTATATGAGTGTGTACTTCAGCGTTTGCAAGGAGCATAATTTTCGGAGCCACCATTTTCCATGTGCAGTATTACTGCTGTACAAGATGGCTCTTTCAGCAACAAATGCCTGGGGGGGGGGGTTAAAGGTTCCTTTTCAACGTGCTCCACTGCAGGTTTCGGCCTACACTCTGCTCCTCTTTGATTCCCTGGGTTTCAACACTGTCAGTTGCCACCTGGAAGTGTTGTCTACACAGAAAAAACACTAGGTGATGTGTCAGTGGGGTTCAGCACCGCCAGCTGTTCCCCTGCTGTGTAGTCGGCAACGTGTCCAGCACAAGCCACGCTGGCACAACAGAACAAAAGCTGCCACCAGTGCAGGCTTCGGCCTACACTCTGCTCCTCTCCTCCTCCTGCTGACCCTGGGCTTAAACACCGCTAGTTTTTGCCCGGAAGTGCTAGCTGCACAGAGAAAAACACCAGCCAATGTGTTAGTGGGGTTCAGCACCGCCAGCTGTTCCCCTGCTGTGTAGCCGGCAACGTGACCTGCAAACGCCACGCAGGCACATGAACTGAAATTAAAGGGAACCTGGCCCCACCCCCCCAGGTGTTTCTATGTATAACAGCCACCTAGTACTGAGGTACTGCTGCATTTGTACAAGGTGGCTGATTTTTTATCCTTGCCCACGTACAATTAAACACGTAAAATATGTGTCTCATTACAGACCATTACAATGTCCCTGAGGTGTGACTTTCCTTTTTAATGACACGCACCACCCCCCTTGGTAGCGCTGCCCGTCTTCTGACATCATTGGTTGGCTGCCTGTGCCTGTGCGTCCGCCCTGCCCGACACAACCCCCTCGTTTCATATATTTTGGCTGCGAGGGTGTGATTGATGGGCATGTGCAGTGCATATGTTCGCCTGTCTTAACTCATCTCCTTCCGCCTTCTTCAGACTGTGCGGCCTCCTGGCCGTGGTAGGCGATAAGGGATCAGCTGAGGCCGCCCAGTCTGAAGCAGGTGTAAGGACATGTGTGAGCGGCAAACATATTTACTGCACAAGGCCACGAATCCCAGCCACGCAGTGTGATTTTTTGAAAACACACTGCGGGCCTGGGATTCATATCCATTGCTAACCGCAACGGCCAACATGAAATGAGGTGAGAAGACAGGCAGCGCTCACAGCGCATGGCCAAGGGATCACAATAGCGCAGACTCCTGTACAGCTAATGACAACGCTCAGGAATCTGCGCCCAGCACCTAGGTGTAAATTTTGACACCTGTGCTGCGTCTCCTTAAAAAGACAAGTCACACCTCCACTACTGTTAGACAGTATAATGGGCTAAATAGTGTACGTGTTTTATTCAGCGTGTGCAAGGAGCAAACTAAATAGAGCAACCTTTTACTTGTGCAGCATTAATGCTGCACAAGGTGTGGCTCTTGTACCTTGCAACACCTGAGGGGGGGTTAAAGGTTACCTTTGAAATTGGTTCAACTAGGCTTCGGCCTACACTCTGCTCCTCTCCTCCTCCTGCTGACCCTGGGCTCTAACACCGCTAGTTTTTGCCCGGAAATGCGAGCTTCACAGAGAAAAACAACAGCCAATGTGTTAGTGGGGTTCAGCACCGCCAGCTGTTCCCCTGCTGTGCAGCCGGCATCGTGTCCAGCACAAGCCACGCTGGCACAACCGACCAAAAGCTGCCACCAGTGCAGGCTTCGGCATACACTTTGCTCCTCTCCTTCTCCTGCTGACCCTGGGCTCTAACACCGCCAGTTTTTGCCCGGACATGCGAGCTGCACAGAGAAAAACACCAGTCAATGTGTCAGTGGGGTTCAGCAACGCCAGCTGTTCCCCTGCTGTGTAGCTGGCAACATGTCCTGCAAACGCCACGCAGGCACATGAACTGAAATTGAAGGAAGCCTGCCCCCCACCCCCAGGTGTTTCTATGTATAACAGCCACCTTGTACAGCAGTACTGCTGCATTTGTACAAGGTGGCTGACTTTTTCTCCTTGCCCACGTTTAATTAAACACGTACTAAATGTGTCTCATTGAGACCATTCCACTGTCCCTGAGGTGTGACTTTCCTTTCTAATGATACGCAGCACCACCCTTGGTAGCGCTGCCCGTCTTCTGACATCATTGGTTAGCTGGCTGCGCCTGTGCGTCTGCTCTGCTCGAAACAACGCCCCTCGGTGTCTTATTTTTTTGGACAGCGAGGGTGTGATTGATGGGCATGTGCAGTGCATATGTTTGCCTGTGTTCACTCATCTCCTTCCGCCTTCTTCAGACTGGGTGGCCTCATGGCCGCGGCATGCGATAAGGGATCAGATGAGGCCGCCCAGTCTGAAGCAGGTGTAAGGACATGTGTGAGCGGCAAACATATTTACTGCACAAGGCCACGAATCCCAGCCACGCAGTGTGATTTTTTGAAAACACACTGTGGGTCTGGGATTCATGTCCATCGCTAACCGCAACGGCCGACATGAAATGAGGTCAGAAGACAGGAAGCGCTCACAGCGCATGGCCAAGGGATAACAAGAGCGCAGACTCCTGTACAGCAAATAACAACGCTCAGGAAGCTGCGCCCATGCACCAAGGTGTTATTTTCGACACCTGGGCTGCTTTTCTTTAAAAAGACAAGTCACGTCTCCACTACTGTTTTACAGTATAATGGGCTAAATAGTGTACGTGTTTTATTCAGCGTGTGCAAGGAGAAAAATTAAGAGAGCAACCTTTTACTTGTGCAGCATTAATGTGTAGCCTGCATCGTGTCCAGCACAAGCCACGCTGGCACAACTGACCAAAAGCTGCCACCAGTGCAGGCTTCGGCCTACACTCTGCTCCTCTCCTCTGTTGTGAATTCTGTGGCTGAATTCACTCCTGTGGTCACAAGTGGTACTGCAGCTTCTGAGCTTCCTCCCTCAGGTGTTCTGGTGAGCTCGTTAACTGCTTCATTACTTAACTCCGCCTGATGCTGCTATCCTTGCTCCTTGTCAATGTTTCAGTGTTGGATCTGAGCTTCTCCTGATTGTTCCTGTGACCAGCTGCTCTTTATAGCTAAGTGCTTTTTGCTTTTTTGTTGCTTTTTTTCTGTCCAGCTTGTCTTTTGTTTTGCTGGAAGCTCTGAGACGCAAACGGTGTACCGCCGTGCCGTTAGTTCGGCACGGTGGGTTTTTTTTGCCCCCTTTGCGTGGTTTTGCTTTAGGGTTTTTGTAGACTGCAAAGTTCGCTTTACTGTCCTCGCTCTGTCCTAGAATATCGGGCCCCACTTTGCTGAATCTATTTCATCCCTACGTTTTGTCTTTTCATCTTACTCACAGTCATTATATGTGGGGGGCTGCCTTTTCCTTTGGGGAATTTCTCTGGGGCAAGTCAGGCCTATTTTTCTATCTTCAGGCTAGCTAGTTTCTTAGGCTGTGCCGAGTTGCCTAGGTAGTTGTTAGGCGCAATCCACAGCCGCTTTTAGTTGTGTTTAGGATAGGATCAGGTGTGCAGTCTACAGAGTTTCCACGTCTCAGAGCTCGTTCTTGTATTTTTGGGTATTTGTCAGATCACTGTGTGCGCTCTGATCGCTAAGCACACTGTGTTTCTGGATTGCCTTCATAACACCTGTCATTAGCAAACATAACAGTACAAGGAGCAAAACTAATGATTCTCAATAGAGGGAAAGAAAAAGTTCTGACATCATTTTTTTTTTTTTTTTCTGCTCTGTGTTCACTTTTTTTTTTTTTTTTTTTTCCCCTAGACATTTGGGTGATTCTGGACACAGGTGTGGACATTGATATTCAGGGTCTGTGCTCTTCAATGGATAATCTCGTTATAAATGTACAAAAAATTCAAGATACTATTGATCAGAAATCTATGTTAGAACCAAGAATTCCTATTCCTGATTTGTTTTTTGGAGATAGAACTAAGTTTCTAAGTTTCAAAAATAATTGTAAGCTATTTCTGGCCTTGAAACCTCATTCTTCTGGTAATCCTATTCAACAGGTTTTGATTATTATTTCTTTTTTGCGCGGCGACCCTCAAGACTGGGCATTTTCTCTTGCGCCAGGAGACCCTGCATTGAGTAGTGTCGATGCGTTTTTCCTGGCGCTCGGATTGCTGTACGATGAGCCTAATTCAGTGGATCAGGCTGAGAAAAATTTGCTGGCTTTGTGCCAGGGTCAGGATGATATAGAAGTATATTGTCAGAAATTTAGGAAATGGTCAGTACTCACTCAGTGGAATGAATCTGCGCTGGCAGCTTTGTTCAGAAAGGGTCTCTCTGAGGCTCTTAAGGATGTCATGGTGGGATTTCCTATGCCTGCTGGTTTGAATGAGTCTTTGTCTTTGGCCATTCAGATTGGTCGACGCTTGCGCGAGCGTAAATCTGTGCACCATTTGGCGGTACTGCCTGAGGTTAAACCTGAGCCTATGCAGTGCGATAGGACTATGACTAGAGTTGAACGTCAGGAATACAGACGTCTGAATGGTCTGTGTTTCTACTGTGGTGATTCCACTCATGCTATTTCTGATTGTCCTAAGCGCACTAAGCGGTCCGCTAGGTCTGCCGTCATTGGTACTGTACAGTCCAAATTCCTTCTGTCCATTACCTTGATATGCTCTTTGTCGTCGTTTTCTGTCATGGCGTTTGTGGATTCGGGCGCTGCCCTGAATCTGATGGATTTGGATTATGCTAAACGTTTTGGGTTTTTCTTGGAGCCTTTGCGGTGTCCTATTCCATTGAGAGGAATTGATGCTACACCTTTGGCCAAGAATAAACCTCAATACTGGGCCCAGCTGACCATGTGCATGGCTCCTGCACATCAGGAAGTTATTCGCTTTCTGGTGTTGCATAATCTGCATGATGTGGTCGTGTTGGGGTTGCCATGGCTACAAACCCATAATCCAGTATTGGATTGGAATTCCATGTCGGTATCCAGCTGGGGTTGTCAGGGGGTACATGGTGATGTTCCATTTTTGTCGATTTCGTCATCCACCCCTTCTGAGGTCCCAGAGTTCTTGTCTGATTATCAGGATGTATTTGAAGAGCCCAAGTCCGATGCTCTACCTCCGCATAGGGATTGTGATTGTGCTATCAATTTGATTCCTGGTAGTAAATTCCCTAAAGGTCGATTATTTAATTTATCCGTGCCCGAACACGCCGCTATGCGCAGTTATGTGAAGGAATCCCTGGAGAAGGGACATATTCGCCCATCGTCATCACCACTGGGAGCAGGGTTCTTCTTTGTAGCCAAGAAGGATGGTTCGCTGAGACCGTGTATTGATTACCGCCTTCTTAATAAGATCACTGTTAAATTTCAGTATCCCTTGCCATTGTTATCTGACTTGTTTGCTCGGATTAAGAGGGCTAGTTGGTTCACTAAGATAGATCTTCGTGGTGCGTATAATCTGGTGAGAATCAGGCAAGGAGATGAATGGAAAACTGCATTCAATACGCCCGAGGGTCATTTTGAGTATCTAGTGATGCCGTTCGGACTTGCCAATGTTCCATCTGTGTTTCAGTCTTTTATGCATGACATCTTCCGTGAGTATCTGGATAAATTCCTGATTGTTTACTTGGATGACATTTTGATCTTCTCAGATGATTGGGAGTCTCATGTGAAGCAGGTCAGAATGGTTTTTCAGGTCCTGCGTGCTAACTCTTTGTTTGTGAAGGGATCAAAGTGTCTCTTCGGTGTGCAGAAAGTTTCATTTTTGGGGTTCATCTTTACCCCTTCTACTATCGAGATGGATCCAGTTAAGGTCCAAGCCATCCAGGATTGGATTCAGCCGACATCTCTGAAAAGTCTGCAAAAGTTCCTGGGCTTTGCTAATTTTTATCGTCGCTTCATCTGTAATTTTTCTAGCATTGCCAAACCATTGACCGATTTGACCAAGAAGGGTGCTGATTTGGTTAATTGGTCTTCTGCTGCTGTGGAAGCTTTTCAGGAGTTGAAGCGTCGTTTTTGTTCTGCCCCTGTGTTGTGTCAGCCAGATGTTTCTCTTCCGTTCCAGGTCGAGGTTGATGCTTCTGAGATTGGAGCAGGGGCGGTTTTGTCACAGAGAGGTTCTGATTGCTCAGTGATGAAACCATGTGCTTTCTTTTCCAGGAAGTTTTCGCCCGCTGAGCGTAATTATGATGTGGGCAATCGAGAGTTGCTGGCCATGAAGTGGGCATTCGAGGAGTGGCGTCATTGGCTTGAAGGAGCTAAGCATCGCGTGGTGGTATTGACTGATCATAAGAACTTGACTTATCTCGAGTCTGCCAAGCGCTTGAATCCTAGACAGGCCCGTTGGTCGTTATTTTTTGCCCGCTTCGACTTTGTGATTTCGTACCTTCCGGGCTCTAAAAATGTGAAGGCGGATGCTCTGTCTAGGAGTTTTGTGCCCGACTCTCCGGGTTTATCTGAGCCAGTGGGTATCCTCAAGGAAGGAGTCATTGTGTCTGCCATCTCCCCTGATTTGCGGCGGGTGCTGCAAAAATTTCAGGCGAATAAACCTGATCGTTGTCCAGCAGAGAAACTGTTCGTCCCTGATAGGTGGACTAATAAACTTATCTCTGAACTTCATTGTTCGGTGTTGGCTGGTCATCCTGGAATCTTTGGTACCAGAGAGTTAGTGGCTAGATCCTTCTGGTGGCCATCTCTGTCACGGGATGTACGTACATTTGTGCAGTCCTGTGGGATTTGTGCTAGGGCTAAGCCCTGCTGTTCTCGTGCCAGTGGGTTGCTTTTGCCCTTGCCGGTCCCAAATAGGCCTTGGACACATATTTCGATGAGTTTCATTTCTGACCTTCCCATTTCTCAAAAGATGTCAGTCATTTGGGTGGTCTGTGATCGCTTTTCTAAAATGGTCCATCTGGTGCCCTTGGCTAAATTGCCTTCCTCCTCTGATTTGGTACCTTTGTTCTTTCAGCATGTGGTTCGGTTGCATGGCATTCCTGAGAATATTGTTTCTGACAGAGGTTCCCAGTTTGTTTCAAGGTTTTGGCGAGCCTTTTGTGGTAGGATGGGCATTGACCTATCCTTTTCCTCGGCTTTCCATCCTCAGACTAATGGCCAGACCGAACGAACCAATCAGACCTTGGAAACATATCTGAGATGTTTTGTTTCTGCAGACCAGGATGATTGGGTGTCCTTTTTGCCATTGGCTGAGTTCGCCCTTAATAATCGGGCCAGCTCGGCTACCTTGGTTTCTCCATTTTTTTGCAATTCTGGGTTCCATCCTCGTTTCTCTTCAGGACAGGTTGAGTCTTCGGACTGTCCTGGTGTGGATTCTGTGGTGGACAGGTTGCAGCAGATCTGGACTCAGGTAGTGGACAATTTGATCTTGTCCCAGGAGAAAGCTCAACTTTTCGCTAATCGCAGACGCCGTGTGGGTCCCCGACTTCGTGTTGGGGATCTGGTTTGGTTATCTTCTCGTCATATTCCTATGAAGGTTTCCTCTCCTAAATTTAAACCTCGTTTTATTGGTCCGTATAGGATTTCTGAGGTTCTCAATCCTGTGTCTTTTCGTTTGACCCTCCCAGACTCCTTTTCCATACATAATGTATTCCATAGGTCGTTGTTGCGGAGATACGTGGCACCTATGGTTCCATCTGTTGAGCCTCCTGCCCCGGTTTTGGTGGAGGGGGAATTGGAGTATATTGTGGAGAAGATTTTGGATTCTCGTGTTTCTAGACGGAAACTCCAGTATCTGGTTAAATGGAAGGGTTATGCTCAGGAAGATAATTCCTGGGTTTTTGCCTCTGATGTTCATGCTTCCGATCTTGTTCGTGCCTTTCATGCGGCTCATCCTGGTCGGCCTGGGGGCTCTGGTGAGGGTTCGGTGACCCCTCCTCAAGGGGGGGTACTGTTGTGAATTTTGTGGCTGAATTCACTCCTGTGGTCACAAGTGGTACTGCAGCTTCTGAGCTTCCTCCCTCAGGTGTTCTGGTGAGCTCGTTAACTGCTTCATTACTTAACTCCACCTGATGCTGCTATCCTTGCTCCTTGTCAATGTTTCAGTGTTGGATCTGAGCTTCTCCTGATTGTTCCTGTGACCAGCTGCTCTTTATAGCTAAGTGCTTTTTGCTTTTTTGTTGCTTTTTTTCTGTCCAGCTTGTCTTTTGTTTTGCTGGAAGCTCTGAGACGCAAAGGGTGTACCGCCGTGCCGTTAGTTCGGCACGGTGGGTTTTTTTTGCCCCCTTTGCGTGGTTTTGCTTTAGGGTTTTTTGTAGACTGCAAAGTTCGCTTTACTGTCCTCGCTCTGTCCTAGAATATCGAGCCCCACTTTGCTGAATCTATTTCATCCCTACGTTTTGTCTTTTCATCTTACTCACAGTCATTATATGTGGGGGGCTGCCTTTTCCTTTGGGGAATTTCTCTGGGGCAAGTCAGGCCTATTTTTCTATCTTCAGGCTAGCTAGTTTCTTAGGCTGTGCCGAGTTGCCTAGGTAGTTGTTAGGCGCAATCCACAGCCGCTTTTAGTTGTGTTTAGGATAGGATCAGGTGTGCAGTCTACAGAGTTTCCACGTCTCAGAGCTCGTTCTTGTATTTTTGGGTATTTGTCAGATCACTGTGTGCGCTCTGATCGCTAAGCACACTGTGTTTCTGGATTGCCTTCATAACACCTGTCATTAGCAAACATAACACTCCTCCTCCTGCTGCCCCTGGGCTCAAACACCGCTAGTTTTTGCCCGGAAATGCGAGCTGCACAGAGAAAAAAAAACAGCCAATGTGTTTGTGGGGTTCAGCACCGCCAGCTGTTCCCCTGCTGTGTAGCCTGCATCGTGTCCAGCACAAGCCACGCTGGCACAACTGACCAAAAGCTGCCACCAGTGCAGGCTTCGGCCTACACTCTGCTCCTCTCCTCCTCCTGCTGACCCTGGGCTCTAACACCGCTAGTTTTTGCCAGGAATTGCTAGCTGCACAGAGAAAAACACCAGCCAATGTGTTAGTGGGGTTCAGCACCGCCAGCTGTTCTGTTATGTTAACCAATTCAGTAACACAATGGACATAGCGGTCAGAACACATACAGTGATCTGACAAACACCCAAAATTAAAGAACGAGCTCTGAGACGTGGGAACTCTGCAGACCGCAATCCCTGATCCTATCAAACCACACTAAAGGTAGCCGTGGAGCGCTCCTGACCAGAACCTAGGCGCCTCGTCACAGCCTGAGAAACTAGCTATTCCTGAAGATAGAAAAATAAGCCTACCTTGCCTCAGAGAAATTCCCCAAAGGAAAAGGCAGCCCCCCACATATAATGACTGTGAGTAAGATGAAAACACAAACATAGAGATGAAACAGATTTAGCAAAGAGAGGCCCGACTAGCTGAATAGAACGAGGATAGGGAAGATAACTTTGCGGTCAGCACAAAAACCTATAAATAACCACGCAGAGGGGACAAAAAGACCCTCCGCACCGACTAACGATACGGAGGTCGTCCCTCTGCATCTCAGAGCTTCCAGCAGGTGAGAAAAAAGCAATAAAGCAAGCTGGACTGAAAAATAGCAACAAAATAACAAAAGCAAAACTTAGCTTTGCAGAGCAGCAGGCCACAAGAATGATCCAGGGAAAAAACCAGTCCAACACTGGAACATTGACAGGAAGCATGGATCAAAGCATCAGGTGGAGTTAAGTAGAGAAGAAGCTAACGAGCTCACCAGATCACCTGAGGGAGAAAACTCAGAAGCTGCAGTACCACTTTCCTCCACAAACGGAAGATCCCAGAGAGAACCAGCCGAAGTACCACTTGTGACCACAGGAGTGAACTCTGCCACAGAATTCACAACACTGTTCCCCTGCTGTGTAGCCGGCAACGTAACCTGCAAACGCCACGCAGGCACATGAACTGAAATTGAAGTGAGCCTTTCCCACCCCCAGGTGTTTCTATGTATAACAGCCACCTTGTACAGCAGTAATGCTGCATTTGTACAAGGTGGCTGACTTTTTCTCCTTGCCCACGTGGAACTCAACACGTACAAAATGTGTCTCATTAGAGACCATTACAATGTCCCTGAGGTGTGACTTTCCTTTTTAATGACACGCAGCACCCCCATTGTTAGCGCTGCCCGTCTTCAGACATCATTGGTTGGCTGGCTGTGCCTGTGCGTCCGCCCTGCCCGACACAACGCCCCTCGTTGTCTCATATTTTGACTGCGAGGGTGTGATTGATGGGCACGAGCAGTGCATATGTTCGCCTGTCTTCACTCCCCTCCTTCCGCCTTCTTCAGACTGTGCGGCCTCATGGCCGTGGCAGGCAATAAGGGATCAGCTGAGGCCGCCCAGTCTGAAGCAGGTGTAAGGACATGTGTGAGCGGCGAACATATTTACTGCACAAGGCCACGAATCCCAGCACCGCAGTGTGACTTTATGGAAAGGCACTGTGGGTCTGGGATTTATGGCCATCGTTAACCGCACCGGCCAACATGAAATGAGGTCATAAGACGGCCTGAACTAACAGGGTATTGCCAAGGGATAACACAAGAGCGCACTCTCCTGTACTGCAAATAACAACGGTAAGGAGTCTGCGCCCAGCACCTAGGTGTAAATTTTGACACCTGTGCTGCGTCTTCTTCAAAAGACAAGTCACGCCTCCACTACTGTTTTACAGTAGAATGGGCTAAATAGTGTACGTGTTTTATTCAGCGTGTGCAAGTAGAAAAATTAAGAGAGCAACCTTTTACTTGTGCAGCATTAATGCTGCACAAGGTGTGGCTCTTGTACCTTGCAACACCTGAGGGGGGGTTAAAGGTTACCTTTGAAATTGGTTCAACTAGGCTTCGGCCTACACTCTGCTACTCTCCTCCTCCTGCTGACCCAGGGCTCTAACACCGCCAGTTTTTGCCCGGACATGCTAGCTGCACAGAGAAAAACACCAGCCAATGTGTTAGTGGGTTTCAGCACCGCCAGCTGTTCCCCAGCTGTGTAGCCGGCAACGTGACCTGCAAACGCCACGCAGGCACAACAGAACAAAAACTGCCACCAGTGCAGGCTTCGGCCTACACTCTGCTCCTCTCCTCCTCCTGCTGACCCTGGGCTCATAACACCGCCAGTTTTAGCCTGGAAGTGCTAGCTGCACAGAGAAAAACACCAGCCAATGTGTCAGTGGGGTTCAGCACCGCCAGCTGTTCCCCAGCTGTGTAGCCGGCAATGTGACCTGCAAACGCCATGCAGGCACATGAACTGAAATTGAAGGGAGCCTGCCCCCCACCCCCAGGTGTTTCTATGTATAACAGCCACCTTGTTCAGCAGTACTGCTGCATTTGTACAAGGTGGCTGACTTTTTCACCTTGCCCACGTGGAACTCAACACGTACAAAATGTGTCTCATTGAGACCATTCCACTGTCCCTGAGGTGTGACTTTCCTTTTTAATGATACGCAGCACCCCCCTTGGTAGCGCTTCCCGTCTTTTGACATCATGGTTAGCTGGCTGCGCCTGTGCATCCGCCCTGCGTGAAACAACGCCCCTCGTTGTCTTATTTATTTTGTCAGCGAGGGTGTGGTTTATGGGCACGAGCAGTGCATATGTTCGCCTGTCGTCACTCATCTCCTTCCGCCTTCTTCAGACTGTGCGGCCTCATGGCCGCGGCATGCGAAAAGGGATCAGCAGAGGCCGCCCAGTCTGAAGCAGGTTTAAGGACGTGTGTGAGCGTCAAAAATATTTACTGCTCAAGGCCACGAATCCCAGCACCGCAGTGTGACTTTATGAAAAGGCACTGTGGGTCTGGGATTTATGGCCATCGTTAACCGCAGCGGCCAACATGAAATGAGGTCATAAGACGAGCAGCGCTAACAGGGCATTGCCAAGGGATAACACAACAGCGCAGACTCCTGTACAGCAAAAAACAACGCTCAGGAAGCTGCGCCAAGCACAAAGGCGTTATTTGGTACACCTATGCTGCGTCTCCTTAAAAATACAAGTCACGCCTCAACTACAGTTTGACTGTAGAATGGGCTAAATTGTGTACGTGTTGCATTCAGCGTGTGCAAGTAGAAAAATTAATAGAGCAACCTTTTACTTGTGCAGCATTAATGCTGCACAAGGTGTGGCTCTTGCACTTGGTAACACCTGAGGGGGGTTAAAGGTTACCTTTGAAATTGGTTCAACTAGGCTTCGGCCTACACTCTGCTCCTCTCCTCCTCCTGCTGACCCTGGGCTTAAACACCGTTAGTTTTTGTCCGGAAGTGCTAGCTGCACAGAGAAAAACACCAGCCAATGTGTTAGTGGGGTTCAGCACCGCCTGCTGTTCCCCCACTGTGTAGCCGGCAAAGTGTCCTGCAAACGCAACGCAGACACAAAGCTGACTCCAGTGCAGGCTTCGGCCTACACTCTGCTCCCCCTGCTTACCCTTTGCTCCAACACCGCTAGTTGGGGCTGTAGGATGACAATCTTTGATAGGCAACGCGAGCACCTACAGCTTAGTAACCGGGTTCCAGCACCGTCAGCTGGTCCTCGGTCGTGCCATTGGCTCTTGCACACTGGGGCAACGCATCTGAGTTCCAGCACCGCCAGCTGGTTCTCGGCAGTGTTTTTGTCACGGGTACTCCCTCGTGCCAAACCTGGTTTCAGCACCGTCAGCTGTTTCCGGGTTGTTTCAAGCTCACTGAGATGCCTATGCTTGCCCCGTCGTGGTGCGGTCGGGTTAGCCAACTCCAGGGTGCCTCCAGTTTAGGAGCTTCCTATGTGGGCTGCGTGAACTGGTAGTCAAGGCTGGTTCTGTAGTGCCAGTAGGCCCAGCTCCCCCTGTAGGACTGTTGGGGTTCGGTAACTGCGGCTGCCTCGCGGCCTAGCTGTTCTCTCCTCTCCTGTGGGCCTTGGGGTCCACCACCTGGTTCCAGCACCGTCAGCTGGTTCCGGGCCGAGCCTTTGGCTTAGGTGCCTCCTCCTGGGTATCCGAGTTCCGCCAACGTCAGGCGGTCCTTGGTAGTGCTTTTAAGCGCGGGCACCTACAGCTTAGTAACCGGGTTCCAGCACCGTCAGCTGGTCCTCGGTCGTGCCATTGGCTCTTGCACACTGGGGCAACGCATCTGGGTTCCAGCACCGCCAGCTGGTTCTCGGCAGTGTTTTTGTCACAGGTACTCCCTCGTGCCAAACCTGGTTTCAGCACCGTCAGCTGTTTCCGGGTTGTGTCAAGCTCACTGAGACGCCTACGCTTGCCCCGTCGTGGTGCGGTCGGGTTAGCCAACTCCAGGGTGCCTCCAGTTTAGGAGCTTCCTATGTGGGCTGCGTGAACTGGTAGTCAAGGCTGGTTCTGTAGTGCCAGTAGGCCCAGCTCCCCCTGTAGGACTGTTAGGGTTCGGTAACTGCGGCTGCCTCGCGGCCTAGCTGTTCTCTCCTCTCCTTTGGGCCTTGGGGTCCACCACCTGGTTCCAGCACCGTCAGCTGGTTCCGGGCCGAGCCTTTGGCTTAGGTGCCTCCTCCTGGGTATCCGAGTTCCGCCAACGTCAGGCGGTCCTTGGTAGTGCTTTTAAGCGCGGGCACCTACAGCTTAGTAACCGGGTTCCAGCACCGTCAGCTGGTCCTCGGTCGTGCCATTGGCTCTTGCACACTGGGGCAACGCATCTGGGTTCCAGCACCGCTAGCTGGTTCTCGGCAGTGTTTTTGTCACAGGTACTCCCTCGTGCCAAACCTGGTTTCAGCACCGTCAGCTGTTTCCGGGTTGTGTCAAGCTCACTGAGACGCCTATGCTTGCCCCGTCGTGGTGCGGTCGGGTTAGCCAACTCCAGGGTGCCTCCAGTTTAGGAGCTTCCTATGTGGGCTGCGTGAACTGGTAGTCAAGGCTGGTTCTGTAGCGCCAGTAGGCCAAGCTCTCCCTGTAGGACTGTTGGGGTTCGGTAACTGCGGCTGCCTCGCGGCCTAGCTGTTCTCTACTCTCCTGTGGGCCTTGGGGTCCACCACCTGGTTCCAGCACCGTCAGCTGGTTCCGCGCCGAGCCTTTGGCTTAGGTGCCTCCTCCTGGGTATCCGAGTTCCGCCAACGTCAGGCGGTCCTTGGTAGTGCTTTTAAGCGCGGGCACCTACAGCTTAGTAACCGGGTTCCAGCACCGTCAGCTGGTCCTCGGTCGTGCCATTGGCTCTTGCACACTGGGGCAACGCATCTGGGTTCCAGCACCGCCAGCTGGTTCTCGGCAGTGTTTTTGTCACAGGTACTCCCTCGTGCCAAACCTGGTTTCAGCACCGTCAGCTGTTTCCGCGTTGTGTCAAGCTCACTGAGACGCCTATGCTTGCCCCGTCGTGTTGCAGTCGGGTTAGCCAACTCCAGGGTGCCTCCAGTTTAGGAGCTTCCTATGTGGGCTGCGTGAACTGGCAGTCAAGGCTGGTTCTGTAGTGCCAGTAGGACCAGCTTCCCCTGTAGGACTGTTGGGGTTCGGTAACTGCGGCTGCCTCGCGGCCTAGCTGTTCTCTCCTCTCCTGTGGGCCTTGGGGTCCACCACCTGGTTCCAGCACCGTCAGCTGGTTCTCAGCAGTGTCTTTTGCTCTTGTACCTTCTGCTCCCCATCCTGGTTCCAGTACCGTCAGCTGGTTCCGGGCAGAGCCTTTGGCTTAGGTGCCTCCTTCTGGGTATCCAAGTTCCACCAACGTCAGGTGGTCCTTGGTAGTGCTTTCAGGCACGGGTACCTCCTGCTTAGTAACTGGGTTCCAGTAACGTCAGCTGGTCCTCGATAGTTCCATTGGCTCTTGGACCTTCGGCTACCCATCCGGGTTCCAGTACCGTCAGCTGGTTCTCGGCAGTGTCTTTTGCTCTTGTACCTTCTGCTCCCCATCCTGGTTCCAGTACCGTCAGCTGGTTCCGGGCAGAGCCTTTGGCTTAGGTGCCTCCTTCTGGGTATCCGAGTTCCGCCAACGTCAGGCGGTCCTTGGTAGTGCTTTTTAGCACGGGTACCTCCTGCTTAGTAACCGGGTTCCAGTAACGTCAGCTGGTCCTCGGTAGTTCCATAGGCTCTTGAACCTTCGGGTAGCCATCCGAGTTCCAGTTCCATCATCTGGTTCTTGGCATTTTCTCAGCCTTCTTGTACCTTCTGCTACATTTCCAAGTTGAAGACCCTAAAGTCGACGACCCGGAAGACCACCCCGATGACGACGACGACAACCCGGAAGACCACCCCGATGACGACGACGACGACGGCGGAGACGACGACGGCGGAGACGACGACGGCAGAGACGACGACGGCGGAGATGACGACACTGGAGACGACGACATGGAAGACCGAGAAGCAGAAGAACAAGAGGCTGCAGAACAAAGAGCAGAAGAACATTAAGCATAACACTTAATATCAGAGCAAAAGATATTATCTCAATTATATGCAGAAGAAGACTAAGCAGTGTATGGGGGTGAGTCCGTTCCTCCTCGTGGTGCCCCTGGATAAAGCCTGATGCTGCAGGCCAAACTGAACGCGGACAAATGTAACTTTTGTGACTGGCAGAACGGAAGGTGTAATCTTCCAACTTTTATAGATAACAACTACGGGAATGCCTGTCACAAATGAGAATATGATGAAGAAGTAGAATAGGAAGAATAATAACAGTTGAATAAAATGAATATGTAGAATAGGAAGAATAATAATAGTTGAATAAAATGAATATGAAGAATGTAATAAAAAAAAAAAGGTAAAGGATGAAGAAGAAGATGAATAAGGTGAAGAAGAAGTTGATGTCAAAGATGCTGATGATGATGAAGATGAAAGTGTGGGAAAAGTTAAAAAAAAAAGAAGGGGAAGGGCGTGGAATAGTGAAACATCAATATCTGACAAAATAAAAAAAAATTTTACATAGTCAATATCTTTGTCACTCCGAACGTCTTTAAAAAAAAAAAAAAACATGCTATTCTATTTGATTGGGCTAAACCTCTATGACTTTAATGTCTCCGCCACCTCCACAAATACATCCTGCATTATTCTTAGTTGTTTTCCTTCATGTAGAATGAACCTACAAGGAAAGAAAGGGTTTATTTTAATTCCGATATTTTGGTCCCATTGACTTGCATTGGGATCGGGTATCGGTATCGGCGATATCCGATATTTTTTGAATATCGGCCGATCCTATCCGATACCGATACTTTCCGATATTGGAAGGTATCGCTCAACACTAGTGGTGACCCTCAAGACTGGGCATTTTCCCTTGCGCCAGGAGATCCTGCATTGCGTGATGTAGATGCGTTTTTTCTGGCACTTGGATTGCTTTATGATGAACCAAATTCAGTGGATCAGGCAGAGAAAATCTTGCTGGCTTTGTGTCAGGGTCAGGATGAAGCGGAGGTATATTGTCAGAAGTTTAGAAAGTGGTCTGTGCTTACTCAGTGGAATGAGTGTGCCCTGGCGGCAATTTTCAGAAAGGGTCTTTCTGAAGCCCTTAAGGATGTTATGGTGGGATTTCCCACGCCTGCTGGTCTGAATGAGTCTATGTCCTTGGCCATTCAGATCGATCGGCGCTTGCGGGAGCGCAAAGCTGTGCACCATTTGGCGGTATTCTCTGAGCATTGGCCTGAGCCTATGAAATGTGATAGGACTTTGACCAGAGCTGAACGGCAAGAACACAGACATCGGAATGGGCTGTGTTTTTACTATGGTGATTCCACTCATGCTATCTCCGAGTGTCCTAAGCGCACTAAGCGGTTCGCTAGGTCTGCCACCATTGGTACGGTACAGTCTAAATTTCTTTTGTCCGTTACTCTGATTTTCTCTTTGTCGTCCTATTCTGTTATGGCATTTGTGGATTCAGGCGCTGCCCTGAATTTGATGGACTTGGAGTTTGCCAGGCGCTGTGGTTTTTTCTTGGAGCCCTTGCAGTATCCTATTCCATTGAGAGGAATTGATGCTACGCCTTTGGCCAAGAATAAGCCTCAGTACTGGACTCAATTGACCATGGGCATGGCTCCTGCACATCAGGAGGATATTCGCTTTTTGGTGTTGCATAATCTGCATGATGTGGTAATTTTGGGGTTGCCATGGCTACAGGTCCATAATCCAGTATTGGATTGGAAATCTATGTCTGTGTCCAGCTGGGGTTGTCAAGGGGTACATGGTGATGTTCCATTGCTGTCAATTTCGCCTTCCACTCCTTCTGAAGTCCCTGAATTTTTGTCGGATTACCGGGATGTATTTGATGAGCCCAAATCCAGTGCCCTACCTCCTCATAGGGATTGCGATTGTGCTATTAATTTGATTCCTGGTAGTAAGTTTCCTAAGGGCCGACTGTTCAATTTATCTGTGCCAGAGCACGCCGCTATGCGGAGTTATATAAAGGAATCCTTGGAGAAAGGTCATATTCGCCCGTCGTCATTACCGTTGGGAGCAGGGTTCTTTTTTGTGGCCAAGAAGGATGGTTCTTTGAGACCTTGTATTGATTACCGCCTTCTTAATAAGATCACAGTCAAATTTCAGTACCCTTTGCCGCTGCTGTCTGATTTGTTTGCTCGGATTAAGGGGGCTAGTTGGTTCACCAAGATAGATCTTCGAGGGGCGTATAATCTTGTGCGTATTAAACAGGGCGATGAATGGAAAACAGCATTTAATACGCCCGAGGGCCATTTTGAGTACCTGGTTATGCCATTCGGGCTTTCTAATGCTCCATCTGTATTTCAGTCCTTTATGCATGACATCTTCCGAGAGTACCTGGATAGATTCATGATTGTATATTTGGATGATATTTTGGTCTTTTTGGATTATTGGGAGTCTCATGTAAAGCAGGTCAGAATGGTGTTCCAGGTTCTTCGTGCGAATTCCTTGTTTGTGAAGGGGTCAAAGTGTCTCTTTGGTGTTCAGAAGGTTTCATTTTTGGGTTTCATTTTTTCCCCTTCTACTATCGAGATGGACCCTGTTAAAGTTCAGGCCATTTATGATTGGACTCAGCCGACATCTGTAAAGAGCCTGCAGAAGTTTCTGGGCTTTGCTAATTTTTACCGTCGCTTCATTGCTAATTTTTCTAGTATTGCTAAACCGTTGACTGATTTGACCAAGAAAGTTGCTGATGTGGTCAATTGGTCCTCTGCGGCTGTAGAGGCTTTTCAGGAGTTGAAGCGTCGTTTTTCTTCTGCACCTGTGTTGTGCCAGCCAGATGTTTCGCTCCCGTTTCAGGTCGAGGTTGATGCTTCTGAGATTGGAGCAGGGGCTGTTTTGTCGCAAAGAAGTTCTGATGGCTCAGTGATGAAACCATGTGCCTTCTTTTCTAGAAAATTCTCGCCTGCTGAGCGCAATTATGATTTTGGCAATCGAGAGGTGTTGGTCATGAAGTGGGCATTTGAGGAGTGGCGACATTGGCTTGAAGGAGCCAAGCATCGCGTGGTGGTTTTGACGGATCACAAGAATTTGACTTATCTCGAGTCTGCCAAACGGTTGAATCCTAGACAGGCTCGATGGTCGCTGTTTTTCTCCCGTTTTGATTTTGTGGTTTCGTACCTTCCGGGCTCTAAGAATGTGAAGGCTGGTGCCCTGTCAAGGAGTTTTGTGCCTGACTCTCCGGGTGTTCCTGAGCCGGCGGGTATTCTCAAAGAGGGGGTAATTTTGTCTGCCATCTCCCCTGATTTGCGGCGGGTGCTGCAGAAGTTTCAGGCTGATATACCTGACCGTTGTCCAGTGGAGAAACTGTTTGTCCCTGATAGATGGACTAGTAGAGTTATCTCTGAGGTTCATTGTTCAGTGTTGGCTGGTCATCCTGGAATCTTTGGTACCAGAGATTTGGTGGCTAGATCCTTTTGGTGGCCTTCTTTGTCACAGGATGTGCGTTCTTTTGTGCAGTCCTGTGGGACTTGTGCTCGGGCTAAGCCCTGCTGTTATCGTGCCAGTGGGTTGCTTTTGCCCTTGCCGGTCCCGAAGGGGCCCTGGACGCATATTTCCATGGATTTTATTTCAGATCTCCCTGTCTCTCAAAGGATGTCGGTCATTTGGGTGGTTTGTGATCGCTTCTCTAAGATGGTCCATTTGGTACACTTGTCTAAATTGCCTTCCTCCTCTGATTTGGTGCCATTGATTTTCCAGCTTGTGGTTCGTTTGCATGGCATTCCGGAGAACATCGTCTCGGACAGAGGTTCCCTGTTGTGAATTCTGTGGCTGAATTCACTCCTGTGGTCACAAGTGGTACTGCAGCTTCTGAGCTTCCTCCCTCAGGTGTTCTGGTGAGCTCGTTAACTGCTTCATTACTTAACTCCGCCTGATGCTGCTATCCTTGCTCCTTGTCAATGTTTCAGTGTTGGATCTGAGCTTCTCCTGATTGTTCCTGTGACCTGCTGCTCTGTATAGCTAAGTGCTTTTTGCTTTTTTGTTGCTTTTTTTCTGTCCAGCTTGTCTTTTGTTTTGCTGGAAGTTCTGAGACGCTAAGGGTGTACCGCCGTGCCGTTAGTTCGGCACGGTGGGTTTTTTTTTGCCCCCTTTGCGTGGTTTTGCTTTAGGGTTTTTTGTAGACTGCAAAGTTCGCTTTACTGTCCTCGCTCTGTCCTAGAGTATCGGGCCCCACTTTGCTGAATCTATTTCATCCCTACGTTTTGTCTTTTCATCTTACTCACAGTCATTATATGTGGGGGGCTGCCTTTTCCTTTGGGGAATTTCTCTGGGGCAAGTCAGGCCTATTTTTCTATCTTCAGGCTAGCTAGTTTCTTAGGCTGTGCCGAGTTGCCTAGGTAGTTGTTAGGCGCAATCCACAGCCGCTTTTAGTTGTGTTTAGGATAGGATCAGGTGTGCAGTCTACAGAGCTTCCACGTCTCAGAGCTCGTTCTTGTATTTTTGGGTATTTGTCAGATCTCTGTGTGCGCTCTGATCGCTAAGCACACTGTGTTTCTGGATTGCCTTCATAACACCTGTCATTAGCAAACATAACAGTACAAGGAGCCTAATTAATGATTCTCAATAGAGGGAAAGAAAAAGTTCTGACATCATTTTTTTTTTTTTTTTCTGCTCTGTGTTCACTTTTTTTTTTTTCCCCTAGACATTTGGGTGATTCTGGACACAGGTGTGGACATGGATATTCAGGGTCTGTGCTCTTTAATGGATAATCTCGTTATAAATGTACAAAAAATTCAAGATACTATTGATCAGAAATCTATGTTAGAACCAAGAATTCCTATTCCTGATTTGTTTTTTGGAGATAGAACTAAGTTTCTAAGTTTCAAAAATAATTGTAAGCTATTTCTGACCTTGAAACCTCATTCTTCTGGTAATCCTATTCAACAGGTTTTGATTATTATTTCTTTTTTGCGCGGCGACCCTCAAGACTGGGCATTTTCTCTTGCGCCAGGAGACCCTGCATTGAGTAGTGTCGATGCGTTTTTCCTGGCGCTCGGATTGCTGTACGATGAGCCTAATTCAGTGGATCAGGCTGAGAAAAATTTGCTGGCTTTGTGCCAGGGTCAGGATGATATAGAAGTATATTGTCAGAAATTTAGGAAATGGTCAGTACTCACTCAGTGGAATGAATCTGCGCTGGCAGCTTTGTTCAGAAAGGGTCTCTCTGAGGCTCTTAAGGATGTCATGGTGGGATTTCCTATGCCTGCTGGTTTGAATGAGTCTTTGTCTTTGGCCATTCAGATCGGTCGACGCTTGCGCGAGCGTAAATCTGTGCACCATTTGGCGGTACTGCCTGAGGTTAAACCTGAGCCTATGCAGTGCGATAGGACTATGACTAGAGTTGAACGTCAGGAATACAGACGTCTGAATGGTCTGTGTTTCTACTGTGGTGATTCCACTCATGCTATTTCTGATTGTCCTAAGCGCACTAAGCGGTCCGCTAGGTCTGCCGTCATTGGTACTGTACAGTCCAAATTCCTTCTGTCCATTACCTTGATATGCTCTTTGTCGTCGTTTTCTGTCATGGCGTTTGTGGATTCGGGCGCTGCCCTGAATCTGATGGATTTGGATTATGCTAAACGTTGTGGGTTTTTCTTGGAGCCTTTGCGGTGTCCTATTCCATTGAGAGGAATTGATGCTACACCTTTGGCCAAGAATAAACCTCAATACTGGGCCCAGCTGACCATGTGCATGGCTCCTGCACATCAGGAAGTTATTCGCTTTCTGGTGTTGCATAATCTGCATGATGTGGTCGTGTTGGGGTTGCCATGGCTACAAACCCATAATCCAGTATTGGATTGGAATTCCATGTCGGTATCCAGCTGGGGTTGTCAGGGGGTACATGGTGATGTTCCATTTTTGTCGATTTCGTCATCCACCCCTTCTGAGGTCCCAGAGTTCTTGTCTGATTATCAGGATGTATTTGAAGAGCCCAAGTCCGATGCTCTACCTCCGCATAGGGATTGTGATTGTGCTATCAATTTGATTCCTGGTAGTAAATTCCCTAAAGGTCGATTATTTAATTTATCCGTGCCCGAACACGCCGCTATGCGCAGTTATGTGAAGGAATCCCTGGAGAAGGGACATATTCGCCCATCGTCATCACCACTGGGAGCAGGGTTCTTCTTTGTAGCCAAGAAGGATGGTTCGCTGAGACCGTGTATTGATTACCGCCTTCTTAATAAGATCACTGTTAAATTTCAGTATCCCTTGCCATTGTTATCTGACTTGTTTGCTCGGATTAAGGGGGCTAGTTGGTTCACTAAGATAGATCTTCGTGGTGCGTATAATCTGGTGAGAATCAGGCAAGGAGATGAATGGAAAACTGCATTCAATATGCCCGAGGGTCATTTTGAGTATCTAGTGATGCCGTTCGGACTTGCCAATGCTCCATCTGTGTTTCAGTCTTTTATGCATGACATCTTCCGTGAGTATCTGGATAAATTCCTGATTGTTTACTTGGATGACATTTTGATCTTCTCAGATGATTGGGAGTCTCATGTGAAGCAGGTCAGAATGGTTTTTCAGGTCCTGCGTGCTAACTCTTTGTTTGTGAAGGGATCAAAGTGTCTCTTCGGTGTGCAGAAAGTTTCATTTTTGGGGTTCATCTTTACCCCTTCTACTATCGAGATGGATCCAGTTAAGGTCCAAGCCATCCAGGATTGGATTCAGCCGACATCTCTGAAAAGTCTGCAAAAGTTCCTGGGCTTTGCTAATTTTTATCGTCGCTTCATCTGTAATTTTTCTAGCATTGCCAAACCATTGACCGATTTGACCAAGAAGGGTGCTGATTTGGTTAATTGGTCTTCTGCTGCTGTGGAAGCTTTTCAGGAGTTGAAGCGTCGTTTTTGTTCTGCCCCTGTGTTGTGTCAGCCAGATGTTTCTCTTCCGTTCCAGGTCGAGGTTGATGCTTCTGAAATTGGAGCAGGGGCGGTTTTGTCACAGAGAGGTTCTGATTGCTCAGTGATGAAACCATGTGCTTTCTTTTCCAGGAAGTTTTCGCCCGCTGAGCGTAATTATGATGTGGGCAATCGAGAGTTGCTGGCCATGAAGTGGGCATTCGAGGAGTGGCGTCATTGGCTTGAAGGAGCTAAGCATCGCGTGGTGGTATTGACTGATCATAAGAACTTGACTTATCTCGAGTCTGCCAAGCGCTTGAATCCTAGACAGGCCCGTTGGTCATTATTTTTTGCCCGCTTCGACTTTGTGATTTCGTACCTTCCGGGCTCTAAAAATGTGAAGGCGGATGCTCTGTCTAGGAGTTTTGTGCCCGACTCTCCGGGTTTATCTGAGCCAGCGGGTATCCTCAAGGAAGGAGTCATTGTGTCTGCCATCTCCCCTGATTTGCGGCGGGTGCTGCAAAAATTTCAGGCGAATAAACCTGATCGTTGTCCAGCAGAGAAACTGTTCGTCCCTGATAGGTGGACTAATAAACTTATCTCTGAACTTCATTGTTCGGTGTTGGCTGGTCATCCTGGAATCTTTGGTACCAGAGAGTTAGTGGCTAGATCCTTCTGGTGGCCATCTCTGTCACGGGATGTACGTACTTTTGTGCAGTCCTGTGGGATTTGTGCTAGGGCTAAGCCCTGCTGTTCTCGTGCCAGTGGATTGCTTTTGCCCTTGCCGGTCCCAAAGAGGCCTTGGACACATATTTCGATGGATTTCATTTCTGACCTTCCCGTTTCTCAAAAGATGTCAGTCATTTGGGTGGTCTGTGATCGCTTTTCTAAAATGGTCCATCTGGTGCCCTTGGCTAAATTGCCTTCCTCCTCTGATTTGGTACCTTTGTTCTTTCAGCATGTGGTTCGGTTGCATGGCATTCCTGAGAATATTGTTTCTGACAGAGGTTCCCAGTTTGTTTCTAGGTTTTGGCGAGCCTTTTGTGGTAGGATGGGCATTGACCTATCCTTTTCCTCGGCTTTCCATCCTCAGACTAATGGCCAGACCGAACGAACCAATCAGACCTTGGAAACATATCTGAGATGTTTTGTTTCTGCAGACCAGGATGATTGGGTGTCCTTTTTGCCGTTGGCTGAGTTCGCCCTTAATAATCGGGCCAGCTCGGCTACCTTGGTTTCTCCATTTTTTTGCAATTCTGGGTTCCATCCTCGTTTCTCTTCAGGACAGGTTGAGTCTTCGGACTGTCCTGGTGTGGATTCTGTGGTGGATAGGTTGCAGCAGATCTGGACTCAGGTAGTGGACAATTTGATCTTGTCCCAGGAGAAAGCTCAACTTGTCGCTAATCGCAGACGCCGTGTGGGTCCCCGACTTCGTGTTGGGGATCTGGTTTGGTTATCTTCTCGTCATATTCCTATGAAGGTTTCCTCTCCTAAATTTAAACCTCGTTTTATTGGTCCGTATAGGATTTCTGAGGTTCTCAATCCTGTGTCTTTTCGTTTGACCCTCCCAGACTCCTTTTCCATACATAATGTATTCCATAGGTCGTTGTTGCGGAGATACGTGGCACCTATGGTTCCATCTGTTGAGCCTCCTGCCCCGGTTTTGGTGGAGGGGGAATTGGAGTATATTGTGGAGAAGATTTTGGATTCTCGTGTTTCTAGACGGAAACTCCAGTATCTGGTTAAATGGAAGGGTTATGCTCGGGAAGATAATTCCTGGGTTTTTGCCTCTGATGTTCATGCTTCCGATCTTGTTCGTGCCTTTCATGCGGCTCATCCTGGTCGGCCTGGGGGCTCTGGTGAGGGTTCGGTGACCCCTCCTCAAGGGGGGGGTACTGTTGTGAATTCTGTGGCTGAATTCACTCCTGTGGTCACAAGTGGTACTGCAGCTTCTGAGCTTCCTCCCTCAGGTGTTCTGGTGAGCTCGTTAACTGCTTCATTACTTAACTCCGCCTGATGCTGCTATCCTTGCTCCTTGTCAATGTTTCAGTGTTGGATCTGAGCTTCTCCTGATTGTTCCTGTGACCTGCTGCTCTGTATAGCTAAGTGCTTTTTGCTTTTTTGTTGCTTTTTTTCTGTCCAGCTTGTCTTTTGTTTTGCTGGAAGTTCTGAGACGCTAAGGGTGTACCGCCGTGCCGTTAGTTCGGCACGGTGGTTTTTTTTTTGCCCCCTTTGCGTGGTTTTGCTTTAGGGTTTTTTGTAGACTGCAAAGTTCGCTTTACTGTCCTCGCTCTGTCCTAGAATATCGGGCCCCACTTTGCTGAATCTATTTCATCCCTACGTTTTGTCTTTTCATCTTACTCACAGTCATTATATGTGGGGGGCTGCCTTTTCCTTTGGGGAATTTCTCTGGGGCAAGTCAGGCCTATTTTTCTATCTTCAGGCTAGCTAGTTTCTTAGGCTGTGCCGAGTTGTCTAGGTAGTTGTTAGGCGCAATCCACAGCCGCTTTTAGTTGTGTTTAGGATAGGATCAGGTGTGCAGTCTACAGAGTTTCCACGTCTCAGAGCTCGTTCTTGTATTTTTGGGTATTTGTCAGATCTCTGTGTGCGCTCTGATCGCTAAGCACACTGTGTTTCTGGATTGCCTTCATAACACCTGTCATTAGCAAACATAACAGTTCCCAGTTTGTTTCGAGGTTTTGGCGGTCCTTTTGTGCTAAGATGGGCATTGATTTTTCTTTTTCTTCGGCTTTCCATCCTCAGAAAAATGGCCAAACCGAACGAACTAATCAGACTTTGGAAACATATTTGAGATGCTTTGTTTCTGCTGATCAGGATGATTGGGTGTCCTTCTTGCCTTTGGCTGAGTTCGCCCTTAATAATCAGGCCAGCTCGGCTACTTTGGTTTCGCCGTTTTTCTGTAATTCTGGTTTTCATCCTCGTTTCTCTTCAGGGCAGGTTGAGCCTTCGGACTGTCCTGGTGTGGATACTGTGGTGGACAGGTTGCAGCAGATTTGGACTCATGTGGTGGACAATTTGACATTGTCCCAGGAGAAGGCTCAACGTTTCGCTAACCGCCGGTGCTGTGTTGGTCCCCGACTTCGTGTTGGGGATTTGGTTTGGTTGTCGTCTCGTTATGTTCCTATGAAGGTTTCCTCTCCTAAGTTTAAGCCTCGTTTCATTGGTCCGTATAAGATTTCTGAAGTTCTCAATCCTGTGTCATTTCGTTTGGCCCTTCCAGCTTCTTTTGCCATCCATATTGTGTTCCATAGGTCGTTATTGCGGAGATACGTGGCACCTATCGTTCCCTCCGTTGATCCTCCTGCCCCGGTGTTAGTCGAGGGGGAGTTGGAGTATGTGGTGGAAAAGATTTTGGATTCTCGTATTTCGAGACGGAAACTCCAGTACCTGGTCAAGTGGAAGGGTTATGGTCAGGAAGATAATTCCTGGGTTTTTGCCTCTGATGTTCATGCTGCCGATCTGGTTCGTGCCTTTCATTTGGCTCATCCTAATCGGCCTGGGGGCTCTGGTGAGGGTTCGGTGACCCCTCCTCAAGGGGGGGTACTGTTGTTAATTCTGTTATCGAACTCCCTCCTGTGGTCATGAATGGTACTTTGGCGAGTTCTGTCCATGGACTCCCTCTGGTGGCTGTGAGTGGAGCTGCTGCTTCTGAGGTTCCTTCCACAGGTGACGTAGTTTATTCTTTGGCTGGCTGCTCTATTTAACTCCACTCAGATCGTTACTCAATGCCAGCTGTCAATGTTCTTGTACTGGTTCAGTTCGCTCTTGGATCTTTCGGGTGACCTGTCTACTCCAGCAGAAGCTAAGTCCCTGCTAGTTTATTATTTGTTTTCTTGTCCAGCTTGCTATCATGATTTTGCCTTGCTAGCTGGAAGCTCTAGGATGCAGAGTGGCACCTCCGCACCGTGAGTCGGTGCTGAGGTCTTTTTGCACACTCTGCATGGTCTTTTTGTAGTTTTTTGTGCTGACCGCAAAGATACCTTTCCTATCCTCAGTCTGTTTAGTTAGTCTGGCCTCCCTTTGCTGAAACTTGTTTCATTCCTGTGTTTGTGACTTTCATCTTAACTCACAGTCAATATATGTGGGGGGCTGCCTTTTCCTTTGGGGAATTTCTCTGAGGCAAGGTAAGCTTAATTTTCTATCTCTAGGGCTAGTTAGCTCTTAGGCTGTGAAGAGGCGTCTAGGTAGAGTTAGGTACGCTCCACGGCTATTTCTAGTGTGTGTGATAGGATTAGGGGTTGCGGTCAGCAGAGCTCCCACTTCCCAGAGCTTGTTCTGTATTAGTTTAACCATCAGGTCGTTCCGGGTGCTCCTAACCACCAGGTCCATAACAGTTTATGTAACCACCAACTGCTATCTGCTCGGCAGTTGCTGTGCACTCCTGTGAGGTTAACAGGACACAATGCTTTCTTTAGGCAACTCTGTGAAGTAACAGAGTTCGCTTCTACCGCCATAGGGCCACCATTTGCCAGCAGCAGGTTCTCTCCTGCACGGTGGACCCCGGACTGCAAACGCACCAAATAACATCAATCTATTTACTCGGTGCGTTCCGCCAACCCTAACAGCGTCCCATCTCAATTCCTGTAAATTTTTCATTGAAAAGTCAAGCGGCGCTCCTTCCATCCGAGCTCTGCCATGCACCCAAACAGTGGTTTACCCCCACATATAGGGTATTAGCGTACTCAGGACAAATTGCACAAAAACTTTTGTGGTCCAATTTCTTCTCTTACCCTTGGAAAATAAAAAATTGGGGGTGAAAAGATCATTTTTGTGAAAAAATGTGATTTTTTTATTTTTACGGCTCTGCATTATAAACTTCTGTGAAGCACTTGGTGGGTGAAAGTGCTCACCACACATCTAGATAAGTTCCTTAGGAGGTTTACTTTCCAAAATGGTGTCACTTGTGAGGGGTTTCAATGTTTAGGCACATCAGTGGCTCTCCAAACGCAACATGGTGTCCCATCTCAATTCCAGTCAATTTTGCATTGCAAAGTCAAAAAGCGCTCCTTCCCTTCCGAGCTCTGCCGTGCGCCCAAACAGTGGTTTACCCCCACATATTGGGTATCGGCGTATTCAGGACAAATTGTACAACAACTTTTTTGGTCCACTTTCTCCTGTTACCCTTGGTAAAATAAATCAAATTGGAGCTGAATTAAATTTTGTGTGAAAAAAAGTTAAATGTTCATTTTTATTTAAACTCATCTCATCACAATTGGTCCTGGCCAACTCATATGTAGGCTTTGCTGAACAGAGGTGTCCACATTCACCCAGGCATACAGACATTGGCCTTTGGTAAGTGTTCACATTTGGACAGGGGTGTCAGGGACCCATCAGTTTTATGAGACCAACTTGACGATGGTTGATGGGCTCACACTATTTGATTATATCAAATTCTGTGCAAAGCGTCTCTGAAATATTTTCCTAATGTTCAAAAGCCATTTTGCTATTCATATTTCATATATTTCAGATTAGACATGCTTTTGCACGAGAGTGCAACCTTTTTTGTATATTTATGTATGGAGGTAGCTGCTCCTGGTATGCACCTATTCACACTAGTTTGGATGTGCGAGTCTTTTTTTGTCATTTCTATGGTAGCTGACTGACTAAGCACTCCTCCCATCACCATGTGGTTTTTAATTGCATCTCATCACACTTGGTCCTGGCCAACTCATATGTAGGCTTTGCTGAACAGAGGTGTCCACATTCACCCAGGCATACAGACATTGGCCTTTGGTAAGTGTTCACATTTGGACAGGGGGGTCAGGGACCCATCAGTTTTATGAGACCACCTTGACGATGGTTGATGGGCTCACACTATTTGATTATATCAAATTCTGTGCAAAGCGTCTCTTATTCTTTTTAAGATTTGAATTTACCATCTCTGCTGAATTTTTTATTTTATTTTATTTGAGTCAATTCACTGCAAATTGAAAAAATGAGAATATGTGTAAGACACTCTGAGGTCTGCTATAACTGTGTCCAACCTCTTTCAAGGTTGTTACACATGTGCCCTTAACAAGTAAGGTTATGGATAAATGGACAGTAACAGGTAGTGACCCATAGTCTGTTTAATATCACACTTCACTTTTAAACTTTTTTATGTTACAAAACCATCACAAAATTATCACTTTTTGGGACAGGTGCCTGCCTTGAATGTATATACACATGCAATGTATATGGAAGTGGAGCACCGAATAGGGCGGTGGGGTACTCGGAACTGGGTCAGTCGGTTCTTAAGGGTTGGTCATGGCAGCAGTGACCTGGTCCGTGGCCCTGGGCATCCAATAAAAGTCTAATTGAAAGGAGAATAAAGTTTATGGGGAGATTGTTCATGATTCCACCCGTGGTATTCGGCAATGAGGAGATAGCCAATGCTGCTTAAAGGGGACCGCTGGGGCCGATGGTGGTGCAGCAGAGTTTTTACAGCTCTCCATGGGTAGAGCTAAACCCCAAGGCAGTGATGATGTTAAATGTGATGGATGTTGTGCAGGGCAGGTGGCGCAGCAATAATTCAGAGGACACAGCAAGGTGCAGTTTCCACACTTTACTCACAGTTCTTTATGCAATCCCCAGCCAGGTGCTGTGTCCTCAGGGTTTGTGGTCCAGTCAGCTCTCAGATAATTTGGGGTACACTTTGCCAGAACCCTCTGCTTATGTTCCTTTCCTGGCCGTCTCACTGTGCTGGCTCCCACCTCTCCTGCCCTGCACCTTCACACACAGTGTCCCAAGCCAGCAGCCTCGGATCTTGTCGGGCGACATCCTCTTTGTCCTCTTGAAAATATATGGCTGTCTTTTCAGCAAATATGTGTGGATGTGGCTGTGGCACATACAGATGCCACAGCCACCAGCTTGCTACTTGTTCCTTATAGTTCTCCACTAGTCTTGGGGGCTGGTTCTCCCACTGCTACCTGGTATCTCCACCCAACTACAGTCGGTGTGGATACGGGTCCCATGGGTGGATTCCTCACTACCTATGCCCCTAGGACCCCTTCTTCCTCTCTATTCTGGAACTTCTATCTCTCTCTTCTGTGGTAATGGGATGAGCTCCTCTCTGCTCAAGTCCCCAGCTCCAACTGTCTAAATCCCTAACTCACTCATCCCTCTTGTTTCTACGACAACTCTGTTCTCTCCACCCACATCCTCTACCTAGTCCCTCCCTGCACTTGAGAGTTCTGGTGTTGGATGCGAGTGAGTTCTAAGTAGTGCCCCTCTCCTTACCCAAGAGCGGAGTACCACACCTCTGGCTGAGGTGCAGTACGTCTGTGGTGACTGAACCCTCAGGAGCGCCACACTCCCCTCCGTTAAGCACAGCATGTCCGTGGGCTGGAAAAGAGAAAACAGGTATCAGAACATAAAAAACGGGCGCCACAGAAGAAGCCATGCATTTTTTTTTACCAACAATGCTACATAAAATACATATTTTTGTTGTGTAAGGACAGGTTTGCTGTTTGCATACTGAAGAGACTATGACTTGGCTTCTTTTAGCAGGCAAAAAAGTAATAATTATCCATTTTTGAAAAGTAGAAACAGGTTTAATGTTTGGTTTCAAATAAAATAAGAAATGCAGAAGCACCATGTGTTATGCACCTGTTTCCAGTGCTGAGCTCCACTCCCTTCCACTGCTTTCCTTTGTTGTGCTCCACATTTGGTTTTACAAGTTGATTATCATACCATGCTGACGTCATCATCAGAGGCTTTTTAAGGTCAACTTAGAAATAAATGTAGTATCTGAGTATTTATTCAATATTGTGTTCAGTTGCCATTTGTCTTGAAGTTTTGCCTCCATCCATTTCATTCAGCGGCAATCATCTCTGCAAGCTAATGTGATTTACATAACTTGTACTTACCGCAAATGTCTAATAGATACAAATTTTACTTACAGGACTCTAAACTGCACCAATTAGCATTATAAGGCTGTGTGCCCATGATTAGTTTTTGTTGCTGAGCATTGTCGCTTCATCAAAAAACAGCATCTTAAGGTTTCATCAAGGTGAATAGAAATTATAGAAATCTCATGCCCTCTGTGCTTTTTTCAAACAGAGTTTAAGAGTTTAGGATAGAAATAGATTCTGCTCCTAAATTCACATCAAAATCTGAGTCAAATATTCTTGAGTGAGTTTATCATTTAATTGAATATCTGTTTTTTATGTTATTTTGAACATTTCCTAATTAAAGAAGTAGGATTTGCAGTAAAAATCTGCTTCTTAATCCTTGTAAAAAAACACTGTGCGAATAGGCTCTAAAAAGGAAGTGGTCATGCATGCACATGGCTCTATACAACAAATTGTGTTTTTTGCTTATTGCTTAATATTTTGGTACTCCCATAAACTACAGTAGAATGAGCTACAGATATGGAAGGCCACCTGTCTAATTCACATACTCCTTTGTGGAATGCCAAACTGGTTTAGAGACCTCATTCTCCTGATGTATGAGGCGTCCAGAGATATCTACACAGTGTATCATTAGTACTTGTCGGTCCTTGCTTCTCAGCTGCTTGCCACAACACTTCTCTGTGTGACTGCCAACATATGGATAACCTTTCATTCAAGCATTTTTCTGTCCATATGTGTAATGCTTAGTCACTTCACATAGGAAGTCACGAGGTGGGGAAGTCAGGACGTCCAAGGTCAAAAGCCAGGAGAGAATGTCAAGGACAAAGAGATAAGACAAACAGACAGAGGCAAAGTCCAGGGTCAGGTGTGTCAAAGGCAGAAGGGGCAATACAAATGAGTAGTCAAAAGGCAAATCCAAGGTCCAGCAACAAAGATCAGAAAATCTTCACATATAGTAAGGAGCAACACATCACTGAGCAAGGCTACAACTGGCAATTGTCTAACCATTGACAGCCAGCTAAATAGCCAAGTAATCATCCTGAAGATATAACAACACTGAACAGGTAACCCCTGGCCTGGACAGGCCTGGACAGATTGAACAGCTAGGCTGTCATTTACAATGCGGACAGCCCACCATGACCCTGCCTCAGATTGGATAAATTTGCTGTCCCTCACTATACTTTACAACCCAGGACACCATTGATCCCATAGTGCAGTTGAGCTTTCATAAGTGTCATTAGGACACCATGAGTTTTGGAATGGTGACAGTACCCTCAGGGGGCCACACCCCCCAGGTTACCAAGGAAACCTAGAGTGGAAGACCCTGACCAGAAGATTTGCATTCATGGATCAGGCGGACACCCAGGTTATCTCCTGCAGTCCATACCCTTTCCAATGGTTGAGGTGTTGAGGGAATTTCAGATCTGAGAATGCACAATTCTCTATGTCTTGTACTGCAAACTGTCACCGACAGAAACCAGAGGAAGCAGGGATGAGGTAGATAAAATAAAAGAGACAAACTTCTTTAACAGGGATTGGTGGAAAACATTACGAGTGCAAAGAGATGGAGGAAGCTTCAACCTAAAAGCCACCAGATAGACCACTTCCAGAATCTCATAGGGACCAATGAACTTTAGACTCAACTTCATGGACAGTAAAGTCTAATGTTTTTGGATGACAACAAAACCTTATCACCTTGTTTAAAGACAGGAACCACCAAACTTTTTCTATCAGCCTACTGCTTTTGGTGAATCTGACCAGCCACAATATTCTCTTGATCCTCCCTTCAGACATCCCCAAGTTTCTGTATGATGACCTGCATCCTAGGTCATTCAGAACTAATCTTAGAAAATGCACCAAAATGGGGAAGAAAATCATAATTATAAAATAAACTGAGAGGTTCCAGTGGACTGATTGACTTGTCTGTTACAGGCGAGCAAAGAAAAACATAAAAATGAAAACCAGTCCTCCTGCTGAGCCATAACAAAATACCTTACAATTTATTCTAAAGATTGATTTGTCCTTTCTGTCTGACCATTGGTTTAATTGGTTAACCCGAATGGCACGACAAGATTGTTTAACAATCCCTCAGACGTTAGAAGAGAAGAGATCACCTGCACATCTGAAGGTACAAGCATTGCAATCACTACCATCAGAGAAGAGCTATGGCTGGCTTTCCTAAAGCCAAAGCTAGACACCTAGGTCCTGCAACTGGAACTGCAATGATTCAAGGTTTAACTGATCTTAAACCAGATCCTGAATCATTTAGGTCAGATTTGCCACCCAATCACAAAGTGTGTGAATATAATCTGTATAAATATATATAAAAAAGTATATAAGGCTAATTGTAATGTGATGCTGTGTCGCTTCTCAGAGGCAAGCCATGAGGCGGAGAAGTCAAGAAGTCTGAGGTCAAAAGCCAGGAAGTTATATCAAGGTCAAAGGGATAAGACAAAAGGATTGTCCGAGGTAAAGTCCAGGGTCAGGAAATGAAGTTCAGAGTGCATCAAAAGCAAAAGGTGGAATACAAATGAATAGTCAAAAGTAGAGTTGAGCGACCTTGACCTTTTTAGAGTCGAGCCGGGTTTTGCGAAACCCGACTATGTCCAAAGTCGGGTCGAGTGAAATCGGCCGATTATGACGTAAAGTCGGGATCGACCGAAACACGAAACCCAATGCAAGTCAATGGGGCAGCATAGTCGGCAGTGAGTGGGGGCCAGGAAAACACCTAGAGTGGCCATTTTAATGTCAAAACCATCCATTCTTCTTAATGAAGCTTGTCAAGCGTAATTTACCTTATAATAATTGGAAGGCATTTGAAATTGGGGGTCATTTGGCTAAAGTTGTGGGGGGTAGGGCTGGTTCAAGTAATTAGTGGGCCCAGGAAATCTGGACCACGTCACGGCAGTGGAGCAGGGAGAGGTAAGTATTTCAACTTTGCAAGTGCTGTGAACCTGAGCAAGCAGGGGGGGCCCACTCGTTGGCATTGGCACTGGCACAGGGCCCCTCAAAGTACAGCGGTGTGTTTGCACGGCGGGGGCGCCTCCCACCGGCAGCAACACTTTTGCGTACTATGAGAGGCCCTGTGCCAGTGACGTCGCCAACTAGTATTCCTCCCCCCACCTGATGAAGGAACCTGCACTTTCATCTGCACCTTCCTCTTTGTCCCCGTGTAAGGTGGTATGGTATGCGGGAAGAGCAACCTGACTTTCAGCAGGGTCAAAATGTTGTTGTATAGCGTGCACGGGGAATGTTGCGTTATGGGTCAATGTACCAGCAGACTCATCTATCACTGGCTGGGCAATGGGCACGATGAAGTGGAAACACAGATATAGGCCCAAAGAAGAAAGTGGGCTAAATGCAGTTCAAAATTGGTAACACAGGAATAACCAGGGGGCATTGCAGTGGAGGACAACTGGAATGAGAGGCTGACACAGAGAGTAGGGCCAAATCAGTAAGTAGTCGAAATGCAGTTCAAAATTGGCAACCGTAGTAAACAGGCGGCACAGCTTTGTTCAGTGGAGGAGAACAGCAAGGAGTGGCAGACACCGATAGTAGGCCCCAAACCAACTAGTACGCCAAATGCAGTTGTTCCATTTAACCACAATTTAATGAGAGCCTGAAGATAGAAGCTCAGGAAAGGCAACCTGGGGAACACCTTGGAGTGTAACACACCATCTCTCTCCACCCCATACCCATTTTGTATGGCCTAATGCAGTGTACTTTTCTACAACTACTAAACGAGAGTCGGAAGACCGAAGCAATGGCAAGGAAACCTGGGGAACACCTTAGAGTGTAACACACCCTCTCTCTACACCCCATACCCAATTTGAAGGTCTAATGCAGTGTAGTTTCCAAGAACTACTAAACGAGAGCCGGAAGATCGAAGCTCAGGAAAGGCAACCTGGGGAACACCTTGGAGTGTAACACACCCTCTCGCTACACCCCATACCCAATTTGAAGGCCTAATGCAGCGTAGTTTCCAACAACTACTAAACGAGAGCCGGAAGATCGAAGCTCAGGAAAGGCAACCTGGGGAACACCTTGGAGTGTAACAAACCCTCTCTCTACACCCCATACCCAATTTGTAGGCCTAATGCAGCGTAGTTTCCGACAACTACTAAACGAGAGCATGAAGATCGAAGCTCAGGAAAGGCAACCTGGGGAACACCTTGGAGTGTAACACACCCTCTCTCTACACCCCATACCCAATTTGTAGGCCTAATGCAGCGTAGTTTCCGACAACTACTAAACGAGAGCCGGAATATCGAAGCTCAGGAAAGGCAACCTGGGGAACACCTTGGAGTGTAACACACCCTCTCTCTACACCCCATACCCAATTTGTAGGCCTAATGCAGCGTAGTTTCCGACAACTACTAAACGAGAGCCGGAATATCGAAGCTCAGGAAAGGCAACCTGGGGAACACCTTGGAGTGTAACACACCCTCTCTCTACACCCCATACCCAATTTGAAGGCCTAATGCAGTGTAGTTTCCAAGAACTACTAAACGAGAGCCGGAAGATCGAAGCTCAGGAAAGGCAACCTGGGGAACACCTTGGAGTGTAACAAACCCTCTCTCTACACCCCATACCCAATTTGTAGGCCTAATGCAGCGTAGTTTCCGACAACTACTAAACGAGAGCATGAAGATCGAAGCTCAGGAAAGGCAACCTGGGGAACACCTTGGAGTGTAACACACCCTCTCTCTACACCCCATACCCAATTTGTAGGCCTAATGCAGCGTAGTTTCCGACAACTACTAAACGAGAGCCGGAATATCGAAGCTCAGGAAAGGCAACCTGGGGAACACCTTGGAGTGTAACACACCCTCTCTCTACGCCCCATACCCAATTTGTAGGCCTAATGCAGCGTAGTTTCCGACAACTACTAAACGAGAGCCGGAATATCGAAGCTCAGGAAAGGCAACCTGGGGAACACCTTGGAGTGTAACACACCCTCTCTCTACACCCCATACCCAATTTGAAGGCCTAATGCAGTGTAGTTTCCAAGAACTACTAAACGAGAGCCGGAAGATCGAAGCTCAGGAAAGGCAACCTGGGGAACACCTTGGAGTGTAACACACCCTCTCGCTACACCCCATACCCAATTTGAAGGCCTAATGCAGCGTAGTTTCCAACAACTACTAAACGAGAGCCGGAAGATCGAAGCTCAGGAAAGGCAACCTGGGGAACACCTTGGAGTGGAACACACCATCTCTCTACACCCCATACCCAATTTGAAGGCCTAATGCAGAGTAGTTTCCAAGAACTACTAAACGAGAGCCGGAAGATCGAAGCTCAGGAAAGGCAACCTGGGGAACACCTTGGAGTGTAACACAACGTCTCTCTACACGACGGAAGGGCTGATTCTTAGGAAGGAAGGCTGTTGGAAATAAGCATTGCGCGTCCGAGGGTGATTATATTCTTATTAGGTATATACTCACCCTCGGACGCGCCCTGCTTCTTTATTTGGAATGAATGTTTATTTGCAATGTGGTGTTGACTTTCTCTATTATTTTGGTAATTAATGATTTTATTATTTTCATTATTTTGCATCTTCTCGGCAATAATATAAAGAAGACGCGACAGGACAACACTCGGTGGATGCCATATGTGTGTTTTCAATTTAAAAAAACTTTCAGTTAACTACTTGCAGGAGAAAGTAATTGTAGCTGGTGGCCATTTTTAGTACTGTACCAGATTAGAGTTGTGTGTTTGTTTTTAATGTTAAAATGTCTGCATTTGATATCTCACCAGTATTTTCTTTTTTATAAGCAAAATACTTATTTTTATATTTTCTGATGTTGGTTCCAGGGGTACACGGCCAGCAGTGCCCTGGTCAGTGTAGTAGTAGTTGAAAGAATGGACCGCAGACAGGCATCGAAGGCCTAAAATAATAACACATGGCTGTAGGCAATTTTAAATTGGTTCCAGGGGTACACGGACAGCAGTGGTGTGGTCAGTGGAGGCCTAGTGGAAGGAGTGACCGCAGACAGGCATCGAAGGCCTAAAATAATAACACATGGCTGTAGGCAATTTTAAATTGGTTCCAGGGGTACACGGGCAGCAGTGACCTGGTCAGTGTAGTAGTAGTTGAAAAAATGGACCGCAGACAGGCATCGAATGCCTAAAATAATAACACATGGCTGTAGGCAATTTTAAATTGGTTACAGGGGTACACGGACAGCAGTGACCTGGTCAGTGTAGTAGTAGTTGAAAGAATGGACCGCAGACAGGCATCGAAGGCCTAAAATAAAAAAATTGGGCTGGCTGTAGGCAATTTTAAATTGGTTCCAGGGGTACACGGACAGCAGTGGTGTGGTCAGTGGAGGCCTAGTGGAAGGAGTGACCGCAGACAGGCATCGAAGGCCTAAAATAATAACACATGGCTGTAGGCAATTTTAAATTGGTTCCAGGGGTACACGGACAGCAGTGACCTGGTCAGTGTAGTAGTAGTTGAAAGAATGGACCGCAGACAGGCATCGAAGGCCTAAAATAAAAAAATTGGGCTGGCTGTAGGCAATTTTAAATTGGTTCCAGGGGTACACGGACAGCAGTGGTGTGGTCAGTGGAGGCCTAGTGGAAGGAGTGACCGCAGACAGGCATCGAAGGCCTAAAATAATAACACATGGCTGTAGGCAATTTTAAATTGGTTCCAGGGGTACACGGACAGCAGTGGTGTGGTCAGTGGAGGCCTAGTGGAAGGAGTGACCGCAGACAGGCATCGAAGGCCTAAAATAATAACACATGGCTGTAGGCAATTTTAAATTGGTTCCAGGGGTACACGGACAGCAGTGGTGTGGTCAGTGGAGGCCTAGTGGAAGGAGTGACCGCAGACAGGCATCGAAGGCCTAAAATAATAACACATGGCTGTAGGCAATTTTAAATTGGTTCCAGGGGTACACGGACAGCAGTGGTGTGGTCAGTGGAGGCCTAGTGGAAGGAGTGACCGCAGACAGGCATCGAAGGCCTAAAATAATAACACATGGCTGTAGGCAATTTTAAATTGGTTCCAGGGGTACACGGGCAGCAGTGACCTGGTCAGTGTAGTAGTAGTTGAAAGAATGGACCGCAGACAGGCATCGAAGGCCTAAAATAAAAAAATTGGGCTGGCTGTAGGCAATTTTAAATTGGTTCCAGGGGTACACGGGCAGCAGTGGTGTGGTCAGTGGAGGCCTAGTGGAAGGAGTGACCGCAGACAGGCATCGAAGGCCTAAAATAATAACACATGGCTGTAGGCAATTTTAAATTGGTTCCAGGGGTACACGGGCAGCAGTGACCTGGTCAGTGTAGTAGTAGTTGAAAAAATGGACCGCAGACAGGCATCGAATGCCTAAAATAATAACACATGGCTGTAGGCAATTTTAAATTGGTTACAGGGGTACACGGACAGCAGTGACCTGGTCAGTGTAGTAGTAGTTGAAAGAATGGACCGCAGACAGGCATCGAAGGCCTAAAATAAAAAAATTGGGCTGGCTGTAGGCAATTTTAAATTGGTTCCAGGGGTACACGGACAGCAGTGGTGTGGTCAGTGGAGGCCTAGTGGAAGGAGTGACCGCAGACAGGCATCGAAGGCCTAAAATAATAACACATGGCTGTAGGCAATTTTAAATTGGTTCCAGGGGTACACGGACAGCAGTGACCTGGTCAGTGTAGTAGTAGTTGAAAGAATGGACCGCAGACAGGCATCGAAGGCCTAAAATAAAAAAATTGGGCTGGCTGTAGGCAATTTTAAATTGGTTCCAGGGGTACACGGGCAGCAGTGACCTGGTCAGTGTAGTAGTAGTTGAAAGAATGGACCGCAGACAGGCTTAGAAGGCCTAACATAACAAACTTGGGCTGGCTGTAGGCACTTTTAAATTGGTTCCAGGGGTACACGGGCAGCAGTGGTCTGGTCAGTGGAAGTCTAGTGGAAGGAGTGACCGCAGACAGGCTTCCAAGGCCTAACATAACAAACTTGGGCTGGCTGTAGGCACTTTTAAATTGGTTCCAGGGGTACACGGGCAGCAGTGGTCTGGTCAGTGGAAGTCTAGTGGAAGGAGTGACCGCAGACAGGCTTCCAAGGCCTAACAAAACAAACTTGGGCTGGCTGTAGGCACTTTTAAATTGGTTCCAGGGGTACACGGGCAGCAGTGGTCTGGTCAGTGGAAGTCTAGTGGAAGGAGTGACCGCAGACAGGCTTCCAAGGCCTAACATAACAAACTTGGGCTGGCTGTAGGCACTTTTAAATTGGTTCCAGGGGTACACGGGCAGCAGTGGTCTGGTCAGTGGAGGTCTAGTGGAAGGAGTGACCGCAGACAGGCTTCGAAGGCCTAACATAACAAAATTGGGCTGGCTGTAGGCACTTTAAATTGGTTCCAGGGGTACATGGGCAGCAGTGTATGGTCAGTGGAAGTCTAGTGGAAGGAGTGACGGCAGACAGTCTTCGAAGGCCTAACATAACAAAATTGGGCTGACTGTAGGCACTTTTAAATTGGTTCCAGGGTAACACGGCCAGCAGTGGCCTGGTCAGTGTAGTAGTTGTAGAAAGAAGGGACCGCAGACAGGCTTCGAAGGCCTAACATAACAAAAATGTCAAAACAATGGTATTGTCAGTGCCAGGCATTGAAGGATGTCAGCGGCTAGACTACACATTGGTGAAGCTGTGAGAGATAATTTTGCTAGTGGTAGAGCACTGTTTGAGCTGGGGGGGGGAACTGTCTTGTGGCCGGCGGTACAGGCACAGGGCCCCTCATATTACAACGGTGTGTCTGACGTTGGGTGCGCACCACCACCGCCAGAGACACTTTATTGTACTATGAGGGACCCAGTGGCAGTGCCGTCGACCAAAAGCGGCCACACCCACCTCTTCAGACAAACAGCACTCTCAAGGGTCCAAGCGCAAAGTGGCGATAGCACGGCCCCGTGTGGGGAGTTTGGCCATTTCGTGAGGTGGAAACATGTCGTATGCTGGACAATCAGGTGAAGAAAATTACGAGATTGGAAAAGTCATTCAGAATAGTCCACAGGCAAGACCTTTTCATAGGAAAGCTAGGTGTCAGCCGGGCAGGGTGGGGCAAAAGATTTTGAAATCCAGTTGTGGTTCATTTTAATGAAGGTTAGATCATCTACATTTTGGGTAGCCAGACGAGTCCTTTTTTCTGTTAGTATTGAACCTGCAGCACTGAATACTCTTTCTGATAGGACACTAGCTGCCGGGCAAGCAAGCTCCTGCAATGCATATTCTGCCAATTCTGGCCAGGTGTCTAATTTGGATGCCCAGTAATCAAATGGGAATGACGGTTGAGGGAGAACGTCGATAAGGGATGAAAAATAGTTTGTAACCATACTGGACAAATGTTGTCTCCTGTCACTTTGAATTGATGCTGCAGTACCTGTCCTGTCTGCGGTCATAGAAAAATCACTCCACAACCTGGTCAGAAAACCCCTCTGTCCAACGCCACTTCTGATTTCTGCCCCTCTAACACCTCTGGTCTGCTGGCCCCTGGAGCTCGTGTGAGAACGATCACGGGCGCTGTGTGCAGGGAATGCCAGAAGCAAACGGTCAACAAGAGTTGATTGTTTTGTTGCTAATATTAGTTCCAAGTTCTCATGTGGCATAATATTTTGCAATTTGCCTTTATAGCGAGGATCAAGGAGGCAGGCCAACCAGTAATCGTCATCGTTCATCATTTTTGTAATGCGTGTGTCCCTTTTGAGGATACGCAAGGCATAATCCGCCATGTGGGCCAAAGTTCCCGTTGTCAAATCTGCGGTTGTGCTTGGTTGAGGGGCAGTTGCAGGCAAATCTACGTCACTTGTGTCCCTCAAAAAACCAGAACCCGGCCTTGCCACGCCACCAATTTCCCGTGCCCCCGGGAAAGCTTCCTCATTAAAAATATACTCATCCCCATCATCCTCCTCATCCTCCACCTCCTCTTCGCCCGGTACCTCGTCATGTACACTGCCCTGACCAGACAATCGCTGACTGTCATCAAGGCTTTCCTCTTCCTCTGGTGCAGACGCCTGATCCTTTATGTGCGTCAAACTTTGCATCAGCAGACGCATTAGGGGGATGCTCATGCTTATTATGGCGTTGTCTGCACTAACCAGCCGTGTGCATTCCTCAAAACACTGAAGGACTTGACACATGTCTTGAATCTTCGACCACTGCACACCTGACAACTCCATGTCTGCCATCCTACTGCCTGCCCGTGTATGTGTATCCTCCCACAAAAACATAACAGCCCGCCTCTGTTCGCACAGTCTCTGAAGCATGTGCAGTGTTGAGTTCCACCTTGTTGCAACGTCTATGATTAGGCGATGCTGGGGAAGGTTCAAAGAACGCTGATAGGTCTGCATACGGCTGGAGTGTACAGGCGAACGGCGGATATGTGCGCAAAGTCCACGCACTTTGAGGAGCAGGTCGGATAACCCCGGATAACTTTTCAGGAAGCACTGCACCACCAGGTTTAAGGTGTGAGCCAGGCAAGGAATGTGTTTCAGTTGGGAAAGGGAGATGGCAGCCATGAAATTCCTTCCGTTATCACTCACTACCTTGCCTGCCTCAAGATCTACAGTGCCCAGCCACGACTGCGTTTCTTGCTGCAAGAACTCGGACAGAACTTCCGCGGTGTGTCTATTGTCGCCCAAACACTTCATAGCCAATACAGCCTGCTGACGTATGCCAGTAGCTGCCCCATAATGGGAGACCTGGTGTGCAACAGTGGCAGGTGCGGATGGAGTGTTTGTGCGACTGCGGTCTGTGGACGAGCTCTTGCTTCTGCAGGAGGACGAGGAGGAGGAGGAGGAGGGGGTGCGAACGGCTACAGACAACTGTTTACTAGACCGTGGGCTAGGCAGAACTGTCCCAAACTTGCTGTCCCCTGTGGACCCTGAATCCACCACATTTACCCAGTGTGCCGTGATGGACACGTAACGTCCCTGGCCATGCCTACTGGTCCATGCATCTGTTGTCAGGTGCACCTTTGTGCTCACAGATTGCCTGAGTGCATGGACGATGCGCTCTTTAACATGCTGGTGGAGGGCTGGGATGGCTTTTCTGGAAAAAAAGTGTCGACTGGGTAGCTCGTAGCGTGGTACAGCGTAGTCCATCAGGTCTTTGAAAGCTTCGCTTTCAACTAACCGGTAGGGCATCATCTCTAACGAGATTAGTCTAGCTATGTGGGCGTTCAAACCCTGTGTACGCGGATGCGAGGCTAAGTATTTCCTTTTTCTAACCATAGTCTCATGTAGGGTGAGCTGGACTGGAGAGCTGGAGATCGTGGAACTAGCGGGGGTGCCGGTGGACATGGCAGACTGAGAGACGGTGGGAGATGGTATTGTTGCCGCCGGTGCCCTAGATGCAGTGTTTCCTACTACGAAACTGGTGATTCCCTGACCCTGACTGCTTTGGCCTGGCAAAGATACCTGCACAGATACAGCAGGTGGTGCGCTAAATGGTGGTCCTACACTGCCGGAAGGGATGTTGCGTTGATGACTAGCTTCATTGGCCGAGGGTGCAACAACCTTAAGGGACGTTTGGTAGTTAGTCCAAGCTTTCAAATGCATGGTGGTTAAATGTCTATGCATGCAACTAGTATTGAGACTTTTCAGATTCTGACCTCTGCTTAAGGAAGTAGAACATTTTTGACAGATGACTTTGCGCTGATCAATTGGATGTTGTTTAAAAAAATGCCAGACTGCACTCTTTCTAGCATCGGATACCTTTTCAGGCATTGCAGACTGAGCTTTAACCGGATGGCCACGCTGTCCTCCACCAGGTTTTGGCTTTGCCACGCGTTTTGGGCAAGATACGGGCCCGGCAGATGGAACCTGTGGCGATGTTGATGCCTGCTGCGGCCCCTCCTCCTCCTCTGCTTCAGAACTGCTGCCGCCTGCACCCTGTTCCCCCAATGGCTGCCAATCGGGGTCAAGAACTGGGTCATCTAATAACTCTTCTTGTACCTCCTGCGCAACTTCGTCTGTGTCACCGTGTCGTTCGGTGGTATAGCGTTCGTGATGGGGCAACATAGTCTCATCAGGGTCTGATTCTTGATCAGCACCCTGCGAGGGCAATGTTGTGGTCTGAGTCAAAGGACCAGCATAGTAGTCTGGCTGTGGCTGTGCGTCAGTGCACTCCATGTCAGATTCAATTTGTAATGGGCATGGACTGTTAACTGCTTCACTTTCTAAGCCAGGGACGGTATGTGTAAAGAGCTCCATGGAGTAACCCGTTGTGTCGCCTGCTGCATTCTTCTCTGTTGTTGTTTTTGCTGAAGAGGACAAGGAAGTGACTTGTCCCTGACCGTGAACATCCACTAACGACGCGCTGCTTTTACTTTTACCAGTTTCACGAGATGAGGCAAAAGAGCTAGAGGCTGAGTCAGCAAGATAAGCCAAAACTTGCTCTTGCTGCTCCGGCTTTAAAAGCGGTTTTCCTAATCCCAGAAAAGGGAGCGTTCGAGGCCTTGTGTAGCCGGACGACGAACCTGGCTCCACAGCTCCAGACTTAGGTGCAATATTTTTTCCCCCACGACCACCTGATGCTCCACCACTACCACTACCCTCATTACCAGCTGACAATGAACGCCCCCGGCCACGACCTCTTCCACTAGACTTCCTCATTGTTTTAAAAACGTAACCAAACTAACGTTATTTGTTGCAGTCACACAACTTACACGGTGAGCTATAACTTCAGTATGATTTAGCTACCCCTTTACAGGTTGGTGAGACCACAGCGAAAATCAGGCCCAATGTTACACACTCTTTTTTTGGTGGCTGCAAATTAGAGAGATGCCCCACACGCAGGACTGTCACTGAAGCACAAATGTTAATATTAATGTCACACTATTATTTTTTTTTTATTTTTATTTTTTTCAGGAACACTTTAGAAACCCCCCAAAAAAAAAAAAAATAGATTTTTGCAGGGAGAATTTAGAAAACAAATGTAACAAACTATATGCTTTCTATGGGCCACTGAGTGAGAGATGACGCACACAGGAATCAGGAGTGGCACACAAGCCCAGAGGCCAATATTTTTCTACCAATGATTGATGGAGTTATTTTCTCTGGTAGATTTTGGAACCCAAATCAAGGAAAAAAAATGTAGGCTTTCTATGGACCACAATTGGAGAGAGAGAGAGAGAGAGATGGCACACCCAGGAGTCAAGACTGGCACACAAGCAGAAAGGCCAATATTAATCTCCCACTGTTTTTTTTTTGTTTTTTTTTTTTTTGTTTTTTTTCAGGGAGACTTTAGAAAAAAAAATAATAAAAAAAATATGATTTTATCAGGAAGAATTTAGAAACCAAATAAAATAAAATGATTTTTTCAGGGAGAATTTATAAAACAAATAAAAACAAAAATAGGCGTTCTATGGCCCACTGACTGAGAGATGACGCACACAGGAGTCAGGAGTGGCACACAAACCCAGAGGCCAATATTTTTCTACCAATGATTGATGTAGTTATTTTCTCTGGTAGATTTTAGAACCCAAATCAAGGAAAAAAAAATATAGGCTTTCTATGGACCACAATTGGAGAGAGAGAGAGAGAGAGAGAGAGAGAGAGAGAGAGAGAGAGAGAGAGAGAGAGATGGCACACCCAGGAGTCAAGACTGGCACACAAGCAGAAAGGCCAATATTAATCTCCCACTGTTTTTTTTGGTTGTTTTTTTTTTTTTTTTTTTCAGGGAGACTTTAGAAAAAAAAATAATAAAAAAAATATGATTTTATCAGGAAGAATTTAGAAACCAAATAAAATAAAATGATTTTTTCAGGGAGAATTTATAAAACAAATAAAACCAAAAATAGGCGTTCTATGGCCCACTGACTGAGAGATGACGCACCCAGGAGTCAAGACTGGCACACAAGCAGAAAGGCCAATATTAATCTCCCACTGTTTTTTTTGGTTGTTTTTTTTTTTTTTTTTTTCAGGGAGACTTTAGAAAAAAAAATAATAAAAAAAATATGATTTTATCAGGAAGAATTTAGAAACCAAATAAAATAAAATGATTTTTTCAGGGAGAATTTATAAAACAAATAAAACCAAAAATAGGCGTTCTATGGCCCACTGACTGAGAGATGACGCACCCAGGAGTCAAGACTGGCACACAAGCAGAAAGGCCAATATTAATCTCCCACTGTTTTTTTTGGTTGTTTTTTTTTTTTTTTTTTCAGGGAGACTTTAGAAAAAAAAATAATAAAAAAAATATGATTTTATCAGGAAGAATTTAGAAACCAAATAAAATAAAATGATTTTTTCAGGGAGAATTTATAAAACAAATAAAACCAAAAATAGGCGTTCTATGGCCCACTGACTGAGAGATGACGCACCCAGGAGTCAAGACTGGCACACAAGCAGAAAGGCCAATATTAATCTCCCACTGTTTTTTTTTTTTTTTTCAGGGAGACTTTAGAAAAAAAAATAATAAAAAAAATATGATTTTATCAGGAAGAATTTAGAAACCAAATAAAATAAAATGATTTTTTCAGGGAGAATTTAGAAAACAAATAAAACCAAAAATAGGCGTTCTATGGCCCACTGACTGAGAGATGACGCACACAGGAGTCAGGAGTGGCACACAAACCCAGAGGCCAATATTTTTCTACCAATGATTGATGTAGTTATTTTCTCTGGTAGATTTTAGAACCCAAATCAAGGAAAAAAAATATAGGCTTTCTATGGACCACAATTGGAGAGAGAGAGAGAGAGAGAGAGAGAGAGAGAGAGATGGCACACCCAGGAGTCAAGACTGGCACACAAGCAGAAAGGCCAATATTAATCTCCCACTGTTTTTTTGGTTGTTTTTTTTTTTTTTTTTTCAGGGAGACTTTAGAAATAAAAATAATAAAAAAAATATGATTTTATCAGGAAGAATTTAGAAACCAAATAAAATAAAATGATTTTTTCAGGGAGAATTTAGAAAACAAATAAAACCAAAAATATGCGTTCTATGGCCCACTGACTGAGAGAGAGAGAGAGATGGAACGCTTAGTACTGGCACACAAGCCCAAAGGGCAATATTAATCTCCCTTTTTTTTTCCAGGGAGAATTTCTGAAACCCAAAAAAAAAATAAAATAGGCTTTCTATGGCCCACTATTTGTGAGAGAGATGGGACGCTCAGGACTGGCACAGATGGCACGCTCAGGACTGGCACAGAAGCCCAGAGGCCAATATTAATCTCCCTTTTTTTCTGGGAGAATTTATAAAACCAAAAAAATATTTAAATAGGCTTTCTATGGCCCACTATTTGTGAGAGAGATGGCACGCTCAGGACTGGCACAGATGGCACGCTCACAACTGGCACACAAGCCCAGAGGCCAATATTAATCTCCCTTTTTTCAGGGAGAATTTCTAAAACCCAAAAAAAAAATAAAATAGGCTTTCTATGGCCCACTATTTGTGAGAGAGATGGGACGCTCAGGACTGGCACAGATGGCACGCTCAGGACTGGCACAGAAGCCCAGAGGCCAATATTAATCTCCCTTTTTTTCTGGGAGAATTTATAAAACCAAAAAAATATTTAAATAGGCTTTCTATGGCCCACTATTTGTGAGAGAGATGGCACGCTCAGGACTGGCACAGATGGCACGCTCACAACTGGCACACAAGCCCAGAGGCCAATATTAATCTCCCTTTTTTCAGGGAAAATTGATAAAACAAAAAAAAAAATTAAATAGGCTTTCTATGGCCCACTATTTGTGAGAGAGATGGCACGCTCAGGGCTGGCTGGCACAGATGGCACGCTCAGGACTGGCACACAAGCCCAGAGGCCAATATTAATCTCCCTTTTTTTCTGGGAGAATTTATAAAACCAAAAAAATATTTAAATAGGCTTTCTATGGCCCACTATTTGTGAGAGAGATGGCACGCTCAGGACTGGCACAGATGGCACGCTCACAACTGGCACACAAGCCCAGAGGCCAATATTAATCTCCCTTTTTTCAGGGAAAATTGATAAAACAAAAAAAAAAATTAAATAGGCTTTCTATGGCCCACTATTTGTGAGAGAGATGGCACGCTCAGGGCTGGCTGGCACAGATGGCACGCTCAGGACTGGCACACAAGCCCAGAGGCCAATATTAATCTCCCTTTTTTTCTGGGAGAATTTATAAAACCAAAAAAATATTTAAATAGGCTTTCTATGGCCCACTATTTGTGAGAGAGATGGCACGCTCAGGACTGGCACAGATGGCACGCTCACAACTGGCACACAAGCCCAGAGGCCAATATTAATCTCCCTTTTTTCAGGGAAAATTTATAAAACAAAAAAAAAAATTAAATAGGCTTTCTATGGCCCACTATTTGTGAGAGAGATGGCACGCTCAGGGCTGGCACAGATGGCACGCTCAGGACTGGCACACAAGCCCAGAGGCCAATATTAATCTCCCTTTTTTTCAGGGAGAATTTATAAAACCAAAAAAAAAAATAAATAGGCTTTCTATGGCCCACTATTTGTGAGAGAGATGGCACACTCAGGACTGGCACACAAGCCCAAAGGCCAATATTAATCTCCCACTGTATTTTTATCAGGGAGAATTTATACACCCCACAAAAAAAAATACAGAAAAATGAAAAGGCTTTCTATGGCCCACTATGTGAGAGAGATGGCACACACAGGGATGGCACTCTAGCAGAAATGCCAAATTGCCAATCTTAATCTCCCACCAAAAAAAAAAAAAAAAAAAAAACAGGGAATGTCCTACAATTACTATCTCCCTGCCTGCAGTAATCTCAGCCAGGTATGGCAGGCAGCTACTATCTCCCTGCCTGCAGTAATCTCAGCCAGGTATGGCAGGCAGCAATAAGGAGTGGACTGATGCACAAATGAAATAAAAAGTGTGGACAAACAAAAAAGATAGCTGTGCAGAAAGGAAGGAACAAGAGGATTTGTGCTTTGAAAAAAGCAGTTGGTTTGCACAGCGGCGTACACACAGCAATGCAGCTATCAGGGAGCCTTCTAGGGCAGCCCAATGAGCTACAGCGCTGAGGGGAAAAAAAAAAAAAAAAAAACTTCCACTGTCCCTGCACACCGAGGGTGGTGTTGGACAGTGCAAATCGCTGCAGCACAAGCGGTTTTGTGGTTAATGGACCCTGCCTAACGCTATCCCTGCTTCTGACAAAGCGGCAGCAACCTCTCCCTAAGCTCAGATCAGCAGCAGTAAGATGGCGGTCGGCGGGAACGCCTCTTTATAGCCCCTGTGACGTCGCAGACAGCAAGCCAATCACTGCAATGCCCTTCTCTAAGATGGTGGGGACCAGGACCTATGTCATCACGCTGCCCACACTCTGCGTTTACCTTCATTGGCTGAGAAATGGCGCTTTTCGCGTCATTGAAACGCGACTTTGGCGCGAAAGTCGCGTACCGCATGGCCGACCCCGCACAGGGGTCGGATCGGGTTTCATGAAACCCCGACTTAGCCAAAAGTCGGCGACTTTTGAAAATGTTCGACCCGTTTCGCTCAACCCTAGTCAAAAGACAAATTCAAGTTCCAGCAACAAATATCAGAAAATGAGCACACAGAGTACAGACCAACACACCACTGAGCAAGGCCACAACTGTCTTCTCAAAAATACAGTAGGTTCATGAAAAACTTGGCTAGTTCTTGCCACAGTTAAAATATGCTTACTACAAATTCATGGGGTCAGGACTCAGTGTATCTGCCAAAGAAAGGAAGCAGTTCAGGTATTACTGAACTTAGTTGTTCTGAAGGTGCATCTCTGTTTACTGATGTGCATCATGTTATATAAACTGTAATTGTGGCTGCTGCTTCAGCATTTTGCTGTGGTAACAATTGCATGGGGAGCTGGGGGGGCTCATGATCTGACATGTCTGCATGCTTCTGCTCGCCAAAAGCTTTGCTGAGAAGGAAACACTCTGTATTCTGGAAATATGCCATTTTTGATCCCCCTTTGGAACCTGGAAAAAGTTTCCTATTATGCTTTGATATGTTCAAAGAGTCTATCTAATATTTAGCCCTTTGATGCCAATAATACACCCGTCAGACCAAAAGCAAAAGAACATGCAGGATTCAATGTTCAATGTGAAGGCCAACTTGGTGAAGTTGATTCACTAAGCAGCAATTCAGTGAGTACACGTGAACCAGGACTTGCTGAAAGTAATATGGAACAGCGAGTAACAGGACAATGGGATAAACAGGACTGCAAGCAGACAAGCAGAGCAGGACACAGAAGAAGAAATAACCAAGGGTATAGACAAAAACAGAAATTGCCATAGTATAGCAAGTTCAATAATTGCTGAAATGTAATGTGAACAAACCCAATAACAGTTCATTATGCTTACAGTAGGTGAAGGTTTAATCAGCAAATCTATGCTAGGAAGCAGATGCAGTTTGTAGAAATCATAGGAATGTTCACAGATGATTGCAGCTGGCATTACTGAAAAGCGGCAATCTTCAAAACCCATGGTAATTGGACACATAGCTTGCTCAATACTCAGATGCCCATGTATATCTAAGTTGGCCTTAAAAGGCCTTGGATGATAATGTCTTTGTAGTCCACTGGGAAACTAGTGAAAACCTGATGTGGGGCATGGTAAAGGGTGACAGCTATTGGGTAGAAAGCAGAGCCCAATCTGGGAGTCGAAACAGAGGACCCGTTGGTTGACTGTATGCCCCATGTTGCAACAATTGGTTCTCATAGCAAGCGTCACCTTCATCAATTCTACATTGACTGTCATCCTTGACCTCTGCCTGTTTGTGGGATAACTCAATGTCCCCCTCCATTCTAACCAGCTGCTGCTCCACCTCCACATCCTGCTGCATGTGGCATTGTTCCTGATTGGTGGTAACAGCATTGGGGTGGTAACGTTAAAGCTGTAATATGAGTTTGAGAGAGACAAAATTGTTGATGCCATAGTTGTCCTTACTAAAAAATTTAGCAACTTCTTTGAAAAGATTTAGTAGGTAGCCAGTGACCCTCATTAACTGCTGCTTGTACTTTCCTGTATCACATGCCATTTTAGACGATTTATGCAAAGTGAACTGAAATTTTTGTAATTTGCTGGGCTCATTGAATTCCTTAAATTTCGGCACAAATTTATTTTATATCAAATCAATACACTCATGTCTATTCTCTGGAGATGGAAGAATCAATTTCATTTTAATATTTTGTATTAAAATTACTGTCAAATTCTCCCACAAATTCAAGGTGAATGAACACAAGGGCTTTATAGTTCAATTCTAAAAGGCACAACTTTTTTAGTTTTCCATTAATGTAACTATATGAGACCTTTTTCTGGTAATAGTTATACATTTCATTTCCACTAATTCGAAATTCAAATTAATTGATTTACTTTAATAATTTGTTTTTCTGTCCTTGAATAAAAACAAGGAACGCAGCCATTTTTTTATGTTTTACATTTTTCTGCAGTTGAACATTTGACATAACTAATTTGTTACCTTTACTTTGCACACCAGTAAAATTATTTTACATTGTTACTATTTTGCTTTACTTCTTGAACACAACAAAAACACTTATGAAATAAAAATAGAAAATACTGCGTTAAATACAGTTTAGCCTGTGCTAAATTGCTATCCAGTGGCGTAACTTGAAACTCATGGGCCTGATACGAAAGCTTTAATGGGGCCCCCAAATATTTTAAATCTTTAATAGCAATAGTCTTTTTCTATAGGTCAAAGGGACTTTTAGGGCCCCCCTAAGGCTCCAGGGCCCAGGTTCGATTGCAACCCCTGCACCTGTTGTAGTTCCACCTATCCCATACTATAGGGTGGGCCATTTATATGGATACACCTAAATAAAATGGGAATGATTAGTGATATCAACTTCCTGTTTGTGGAATATTAAAATATGGGAGGGGCAAACTTTTCAAAATGGGTGGTTTCCATGGCGGCCATTTTGAAGTCAGCCATTTTGAATCCAACTTTATTTTTTTCAATGGGAAGAGGATCATGTGACACATCAAACCTATTGAGAATTTCACAAGAAAAAGAATGGTATGCTTGGTTTTAACGTAACTTTATTATTTCATTAGTTATTTACAAGTTCATGACCACTTATAAAATGTGTTCAAAGTGCTGCCCATTGTGTTGGATTGTGAATGCAACCCTCTACTCCCACTCTTGACACAATAATAACAACACCGCAGAAGAATTGCTAGCACAGGCTTCCATTATCCATTGTTTCAGATGCTGCACATCTCGTATCTTCACATGCTTCACATCTTCACTTGGTTTAATGCATTACAAATAAAGGATTTTTGTTTTACTGGATGGTTTTGCCGTACAAAATACTCTTTTTCTGCATTGTTTGGTGTGCTCCACTAGCAGGATTCGACATCCACTGTCTCAGGGTTCATCAGCCCTCAGTCTACGAGCAAGACTGAGCTCTAATCTTCTTGCTTCTACCTTTATAATAATGTCTGTTTATTTTATTCTTCTTCTAAAGGTGATTTTATGGGCTCTGCATACATTTAGTATAAATTGAAGACATTTCACAAAAGGAAAAAGACACATTTAGAAACATGATCTTGTCAGTATTTTCAGGTGAATTTTTTTTATAGTCAATTAAATGAGTTCCTGTCATTTCTTCCATGTGTAGTTACACTAATAGGCATGACATTTACAATATTGTCAGTCTTAATACTCCATTGACAAACGGAATGCTATGAGGGCACAAAGTACTGCAGGCCTTATAATATTCGCCCTCCTGCCCTTAATAAATTGACATGTGAGTTTTGATTTATTTACTTGCCCTTTCTATGGGCATAAGTGCTCAAGGGAAACTCATTTAATCTTCCACATGAGGGATTTGTCACCACTAAGGAATGCTCGCTGTCTCAACTTGTCAATCAAATCAAATTGAAGTTTGAACAGGATTTCTAAACTTGTACAATGTTCTGTTTGTCCTTTGAGTTTTAATCATTATATAATCCTACAAGTTATCTGAAAAATATTCAGTCTTTTTATTTTACAAAAAAATATACGCTTGAAAATACTTTACAATATGAAAATTTAGTATAAAATAATATATAATATACATACACAAAAATGCATAAAAATTACAACAGCACATTGTGAGTAAATATTAAAAGAAACATTTCTATCAATTTCCTATGTCATAGCTTTGATAATGAAGCAAAACATAAATCTTATTAAAACTAATTGTACATGTGATTTTTTTTTTAAGAATTTTATGATCGGCAACACAAATGTGAATTCTAAGGCTGCCGTCACACATTCAAAATTTGGTCAGTATTTTACATCAGTATTTGTAAGCCAAAACCAGGAGTGGGTGATAAATACAGAAGTGGTGCATATGTTTCTATTATACTTTTCCTCTAATTGTTCCACTCCTGGTTTTGGCTTACAAATACTGATGTAAAATACTGACCAAATACTGATCGTGTGACGGCAGCCTAAAGGTTACAGTATCCCCAATACATTATATATATATATATATATATATATATATATATATATATATATATATATATATATATATATATATACAGTGGGGCAAAAAAGTATTTAGTCAGTCAGCAATAGTGCAAGTTCCACCACTTAAAAAGATGAGAGGCGTCTGTAATTTACATCATGGGTAGACCTCAACTATGGGAGACAAACTGAGAAAAAAAATCCAGAAAATCACATTGTCTGTTTTTTTAACAATTTATATATATATAAATTGTTTGCACAAACATCAAGTTTGGGACTCTGTTGTGAATGTGGTGGCTGGGGAGCATGTTTCAAGGGCACAGCATTGTGGTGTATGAGCAACACATGATACCATATTAAACAATGGAAAATGAAACATCTTTAAAGATGAACAAATTGATCCATTTCTGAGCAAATTCACTTCAAAATCCCCCAAGATTTGGATTCTAGAGAATCCTACATTTTGATATTTGATTATTATGAGTCCAGAAAAATGGCTGCCAGCTGGATTATTTTGACTGTCAGGAAGAGTGTTAACATGACAAAATACATTATACTCCAGTCTTCTGTACTGTTATACTTACCTCTCCACAATTGTCATACTCTGCCACTGAAGCCACAGTTTCCTAATTTTTGTATAACAGTCTTCAGATTTTTAGGTGCTTCCTTATCAGTGAAAATAGCAGTGATGGGCTTCATATGGTCATGTGGGACGAGCGAGGGTGACACGTTATGACAAGTTGACAGATGAGGACTGGGGAAAGTGGTTATAATATTGTCATGACGAACGTGGCTAAGCTTACGTACTCTGGACAACAGACATCGCTCCAGACAGAGAACAGCAGGACACCAGGGACACTGACAGAACATCAGGGAATCAGGCAGAACATCAAGCAATGGTCGTCAGACTCCAGGCTCCAGGTACCAGGCAGAGGTAGTCAGGCTCCAGGCAGTGGTTGTCAGGCTCCAAGAACCAGGCAGAGGTAGTCAGGACATGACCTAGAAAGGAACTTAAGCGGTATAGTGCAAGCACCACAGAATCGGACCGGAGTTGGACAGAGCTAGAACCACATAGTAGGCTGACTTCATTTTCAGAAGATGAACACAGGATTATTTTCAAGACACAGGTTACAAGAAACTCACAGTCACTGGGTACATGGTTCAAGATGCAGAAGGATTTCAGGAACATCATACAGCAGGAATTCCCATTCAACGGCAAGGACTGTGGTACCATCACATAAACACAATGGGTACAGGGACAAAGACATCAGTTTTCCCAGAACTGGTAGCAGGCTGAACAGGAGCTGAAGAAAAGGCAGACCAGGAGCAGCATGCAGGACCAAAGACACATGGCTAGGTTATGCAGCCTAATGAGAAGCTCTGTCAATGCCCAACAGGGAAAAGTAACTTTAAATAGGAGCTGCCCCTCAATTATAGGCTGGGGAAAGCAATTCAAGTGCACACACCTGGGGAAGGTGTGGTCGCGCACACTCTAAGCACAGACAGAAACCAGTACAGCATAGCCAGCAAAGGAACTGAGGACTAAGGCACCTGGCAGTGGCTGCCAGCCTGGACACACTTGGAAAGTCATGCACGAGCTGCAGAGGACCTCAAAACCCATGGATAGCTTCCACAGCGGCATCCAGGGAACGCACACATGGATGGTCGTGTAGTGGAGCCAAGACTCTACAAGACATGTACAGCTACGCAGCAGAGCAGGGAACTGAGCAGAATCCACAAAGGTAACAGTCAACAGTATCCCAGCTGGCTAGGGGGAAAGGAGTAAAGAGTAAGAGAACAGACATGCAGAGTAACTGTGGGGGAAACAAGGTACAAACAGGCCGGCGTTACAAATGTATTATCTTTAATACTTTTTTCCCCACTGTTTATTATGCTCTGGGGCCTGGCAAAACCTAAAACTAAAATAAAAGAATTCTTCTAAAACCTGTGCGCTTCTAATTTTGACCAAATTTTTATTCATGCTTAATCAAATCTATCTGCCAATTCAAGAGATTGTCAGCTGATTTTATCATTGCTAAGCATTTTCTGTTTTTTACATATCTGAAAATCAAACATTTAAAAACTTGATAGATGTAAATACAGAATCACTTACCTCATGGTTTTTAAGAAATAAACCTAAATAAAAAAAATAATTAAAAATGAGATAAAACACTGAAATGTATAACTAGCTGGGTAACCAAATTATCTTCTGTGAGCAATTAAATACCGTTTCCATTAGCATGCAGTTCTACCTTATTTTTTAGTATAGTATGTATTACATTTATTTGCTAAAAACAGTGTGCAATGTAAAAAAATATGCGTAATGCCACAAAAGATGATGCCTTACTGCAGGAATTCAGCACCATCTTGTGTCAGACACAATATAGATAGAAGTCAAAAACAGAGATTAAACAGCATTCCAACAATTCCCCCATTAGTGAAAGTTAGTGGCGGCCATATAGGTTCTAAATGGGTCCAAACCACAATTTGAAATAGGCACCACGACTCCCTTGTCTCAAACTTCCTTACAATTTCTGATCCACTTTATGAAAGGATTGACTAGATAGCCATAGTAACGATCTCGTTAATGAGCCAATCAATTACATCAGCTATTAAACTGCAAGTGGTCCACATACTATTCATCCACAGGGGCTCAATATTGTATGTACTGTGAGGCTGTGGCCTCTGATACAGCTAGGGGGCGCTGTTTGTTCTCCCCAGAATGTGCATGCAGACGGATGAAGTCCATAGGTGTGCATGAGAGTCACGGATTTCCGGTCTGGGTTTTCCATGTGGCTGAAGGCCACAGGTTTGTGTGTGTTTAAAAGCCCTGCAGTAAGGGGTATGGGTGTGTCAGGCCGTGCAGCCGTGTCAGGTGAGGCCAAGGGCACGTCAGTGTCAGTCTGGTGTGTGCTGGTCTGCAGAGTGCATGGAGGCCAGCACCCAGGGCAGCTGAATAGCCTGGTACCCGCAGCGTACACAGAGATGCAAGTCGTTCATGGTACTGGTCTCGGATGTGGACAGTCCTGTTGCCCGGAGGTAGATATCCTGTGCCCGTAGGAGTCGGATGTGGATAGTCCTGTTGCATGGAGGTGGATGTCCTGTACCCGAAAGAGGACTAGCATGTGCATCGATTGCAAACAGGTGGATATGGTGCCCGGCTGCTATCCGGAGGATATCCTGAACTGTGTACGACTGTGTGAGTAAAGAGTCTGTAAAGAGACTGTGATACAGCGATGCAGGACGCCCACGAGAACTAGTCAGAGGAGGGCTGGCGTGAGTAGTGTCTGCAACATATGAGGCTGTGTGTGTATGGAGACGTATAGAAACTGTGAGATGGCGTGCGGTCGCCCAGGGAAACTGGAGAAGGGAAGTCTGGCCTGTTTAGGGACCGCAAATCTAAAGCCATGTGATATGCATTACTTTGAACTGGTGTAAATTGATCACTGAAGTTATATGCATTTATGTGGAGTGGACTTTAAATGCTGTGAAGAAACACATTAAAGAGACTTTTGGGTTTGAATTTGTGCGTCACTACTTCTTCACTGCGTACGATGCTACTGCAGCTTTACAGTACTAACTTTAAGTAATATTTTAAAAGAAAAAAATGATATCAGCAATGTTTCCTTTTTTTAATTAGTTGCACAAAATTACCTTTTTCCCTGCTACTAATCCCATAAGGCTCCAGTCCCCACCATGACAACCTCTGCAGTCTCATATTTCAGGGATTCCTGCAATGTTTAGTTTTCCGTTTTATCACCTCTTGTTTTATTAACAACATAAGGTTATAGAGTTTTTTTTATTACTTATTTCTCACAATCATACAATTTTTTGAAAATTATATAGTATATTGAATTATATTGCTAAAGTATTTACAAAAAGCAATGTTAGAGATAGAAATCATTATTGCTAAATACATGCTCATAATATATCTATGCATATGCTATTTTGTAAAGGGATTGTTCACTACATTTAAATTGATGACATATTCTTAAAGGGGCTTTCTGGGACTTTTGCATTTTTTTTCTTATGGGGTTAAGGACTTACAGGCAGTTAATTGAACTATTTGCCTGTCTTGCTCAGCGCCAATTTTAATTCTATCGTTTATTGCTTGTTTTCCAGGATGCCGGCCACCTCTGCAATGTATCCGAGGTGGCTGGCATACTAGTCAAGAAACTCTTATTTGAAAGATATTTTCTTTTACAGCTTGCAAGAACTCCTCTGAAAATGGCGGGATTACTTAATCTGGACAAATCCCGTGTCTCTGTGCTCCTCCATTGCTGCACAGGTTGGGCCAGTAACACGACCATGCTGCAAGTCCAAACTGTGGAGTGTGTATTGCATCATGTCAAGCAGGAAGCCAGGAGACCGGGGAGCAGTGCACTCCTTAAGATGGAGATCAAGCTCCTTTAAATTTATTATATTAATGGGAGCTGTATAAATGGGTATTTTGCTAGATCACCATAGTAGCTGTTGCAGATATTCTAGATTTTATCAGTGGAATCTATGAATGCATAAAGGAAAATCAGAAAAAAATAAATCAGTCCCAATATTTCAAGAGACTTGAAATTAATTCGAATTTTAGATCTATTTTTATAGCATTTTATTATAAATTTATTTTTCCTTTTCAATTTCTTCATATTCTTCCTTTTCCTTTAACCCCTTAATGATGGCCAATACATCTTTTTACTGACCTGAGATATAAAAGAATATTATCCCCATACAGGTGACAATCTGGCAGCTGTCGGCTATCCGCAATAGCTGACAACTTGCTGCACCAGCCACGATCAGTATTTGCACCGTCCAACTCTGTTTAACCCCTTAGATGCTGCTGTAAATAGTGACTACATCATATAAATGGTTAACAGAGTTTGGGGGCTTCCTCTTTATCCAAATGGTGCCCTCAGATCATGATTGTGTGGTCCTTATATTTGCCATGGCAATTCATGACCAAATAGCGGCCTTAACGTCTGCCGGCTGTTGTAACCTGTTCAGAAGTCAGAGGCATTTAGGTGGTAAAAATACACATTTTCATTTCTGTCATGCCACTTTGCATTAATTCCTGTAAAGCACCTAAAGGGTTAATAAATTACCTGACAGCAGTTTTCAACATGTAAGGGGGTGCTGTTTTTAAAATGGTATCACGTTTGGGGTTTTCCCAATAAATGAGACCCCTAAAGTCACTTCAAACATGGATAGGTTCCTAAAAAAAAAAAAAAAATTTTCTAAATTTCCTTGAAAAAATGAAAAATTCCTGCTACGTTTTTTAAACCTCCTAAAATGCTAACAAAATAAAACAACATTTTACAAATGGTGCTGATGTAAAGCCGACATGTGGGAAATGCTATTTATTAATGGTTTGCTGTGGTATGGCCATCTGGATTAAAGGGATAATCACTCAAATTTTGAAAATTGCAAATTTTTTTTTTACATTTTTCTCAAATTTCTGATTTTTTTTAAAACTAAACACAAAACATATCGTCCTAAATTTACCATTATCATAAAGTATAATGTGACACGGAAAAACAGTCTCAAAATCACTGGAATTTGTTGAAGCGTTGCAGAGTTATTATCACATAAAGTGACACTGGTCAGATTTCAAAACCTTGGCTCCGTCATTAAGGGGTTAAAACTAATTTATATAACACCAGATATTTCAGCATTCTGCAATCAGAATTCAGCCTTCAGGGTATGTGCACACGTCAGGATTTTTAGCGTTTTTTTTGCGGAATTTCGCTATAAAAACGCTATAATTCCGCATAAAAAACGCTAAAAATATGCATCCTATCATTTAGAATGCATTCCGCATTTTTTGTGCAGATGTATGCGTTTTTTTCCGGAAAAAAAATGCATACCGCAAAAAATCAGGACATGCTCTATCTTTTTGCGGATTTTTTGCGGATTTCTAAGCCAAAAGGACATTCCGGAAAAAAAAAAAAATCCGCAAAAATTCTGCAAAAAATTCCGCGCAAAAAAACGTACAAATTCCGCGAGAAATCCGCGCAAAAAAAAAACGCGGATTTCTGGCAGAATTCTCAGGATTTGGTCAGGAAAAAATCCTGACGTGTGCACATACCCTCAGACTGATCTCTGCCTTTTTGCGGCACACATTTCAATTTCTCAACTAGTGAGACCTCCTTAGACAACTAAGAAATGTTATTATTTTTTAACATAATGAGTTTATAAAAAAGATGTGAGAGCATGATCAGATCAAACGTTTTGTCGTGTGTCCTGATGCTTGTAATAAAGCGGCAGCAATGTTAAGCTCAAAATCACATTGATTCTATTTTCATTTGTTTATTGGAAAATACATTTATTTCATTATAAATAATGCTAATCATTCAGCCATATCATTATAATTCTTTTATTCTGTGTATTTTCCATTACTGATGCACTAGCTGCTAATAAAGGAATGTACCAGCAGAGGTCAGTAGGTACATTTAAATGGGTTTTACACTAGATGGCAAAATAGTAAAAGAAGAATAGGTGAACATGTTATAACTCGGCTTCTTTGGGCACTTTTTTTTCCATCAGAGAAGATGTTATTATTTTGATTAGGCCATCACAGTTATTTCATCCATTAAGATCAGATATTTCATTTCTTTTCTAAGTATATTCCATGCTAAATACAATTACCCTTAGAAATCTGACCTTCTTGATTAGTGCTATTTAGTAATAAAATGATAATGATCGAACTAGTAGCTTCTAATGTGGTGTACTATATTCACAGCAGAACGTAACCTTCCAAATGAGAATGATAGAAAGAATCTAAAATACTCATCTGAGAATGATATGAGTACGTTCACATGGAGGATTTTCATTAACAGGTTTCTCAATAAATAACCTAAGGCCAATTTAAACTTGCACCCTTAGGCCGGCATCACACTAAACATATGGAAAATCGGTCCGAGTCTCCCTGCCGAGAGTCACACAAGTGCTCTCCATATGGTCATCCGTGTGTAATGCGTTTGCAATGCGATGATGCGATTTTCTCGCACCAATGTATCCATATGGCATCCGTATGACATGCGTATGGCTTTACATTTCTCACTGCTTTTCCCTATTGAAGTTAATGGCTCGATGGGCTGAAATGAGGAAAATGTGTGCGTATTTCTCGCAAGCTAGACAGATTGTCCGGCGTCTGATTTTTTTCTCACACCCATAGGCTTGCATTAGTGATTCCTGGATGGTATACGCATGCAACTGCAGCCTGCTGCGATTTACATGCACATCGAATACGCCTGAGAAAAAATATGGTGATTAGTGTTGAGCATACCAATACTGCAAATATCAGGTATCGGCCGATATTCGCTGTATCGGATTTCCGATACTGAGTTCTGATACTTTTAAGATATCGAATACCGGAATCGGAAGTTCCTATAGTGCAATGATGCACTATAATGGAGTGTGGGCGGTGCATGGGCGGAGACTGCATGTCTGTGTGTGCGGGAGGGGTGTGTGCCTGACTGTGGGGGGTCTGTGCAGGCCTGCCAGGGGTCTGTACGGGCCTGCCGGGGGTCTGTGCGGCCTGCCGGGGGTCTGTGTGGGCCTTCCGGGGGTCTGTACGGGCCTACCGGGGGTCTCTGCAGGCTGCCAGGGGTCTGTGCGGGCATGACGGGGGTCTGTGTGGGCCTGCCTGGGGTTGTGTGTGTGTGCAGGCACTGTCCCATGGGACTACAAGTCCATGGGACTACAAGTCCCATCGGGCTATCCCTGCTACAGTGACAGTGATTGACACATTAGCCAATGATGGGACAGTAATAGTCCCATCATCCGGCTAATGTGTTGAATGTAAAAAAAAAAACACGAACATACATACTACATACAACACACCACATACATGCAACATACATACTACATACATACTACTGTACATACAACACACATACTACATTCATACTACAGACATACTACATACATACTACATATATACAACATATATACTACATAAATACATACCACATACATACTACATACATACTATATACATACTACATACATACTACATGCATACATACAACATACTACATACATACTACTTACATACTATATACATACATACAACATACATACTACATACTACAAACATACAACATACTACATACATACAACATACATAAATACAGCATACATACTACATACATACAACATGCATACATACTACATACATACATGCATACTACATAGTCCCATCGGGCTATCCCTGCTACAGTGACAGTGATTGACACATTAGCCAATGAGCCAATGATGGGACAGTAATAGTCCCATCATCTGGCTAATGTGTTAAATGTAAAAAAAAACACAAGCATACATACTACATACTACATACAACACACTACATACATGCAGCATACATACTACATACATACTACACACATACTACATACATACTACATACTGCATGCATGCTACATGCATATATACAACATGCATACATACAACATACTACATACATACTACTTACATACTATATACATACATACTACATACATACTACAAACATACAACATACTACATACATACTACATACATAAATACAGCATACATACTACATGCATACTACATACTACATACATACATACTACATACATACTACTTACATACTATATACATACATACTACAAACATACTACATACATACTACATACATAAATACAGCATGCATACTACATACATACAACATACTGTACATACTGCATACTACATACATGCAACATACATACAACATACACACTACATACATACAACATACTACATGCATACTACATGCATACAACATGCATACAACATACATACACCATACAAACAACATACTACATACATACAACACATTGCATACATACTACATACACACTACATGTAATACATTACATACAATACATACATATAGACATACAGTACATACTCATATATACAGTACATACATACATACATACTCATACATACATAGAGTACATACTCACCATCATACAAAGTCCAATAGTAGAAAAAACACACATCCGCACTGCTCAAAGGTCAAACTCAATGACCGTATTATATTATCGGTTTAGCACCACAGAAAGTGATACTGGCTGTATGAATCCTTTACACCTGAATCAACGGGGTGCTGCTGCCAGAAAAAGTGTATACAGAATCCAATGGCAAAATAGAAAAAGTAGGCGCGCACTTACCCTGTTGCGGTGAATATCACTTTATTAGGACATATAAACAAACGGATAGCAGGGAGGGATAGAGTCAGCCACGGACAACGATCGTTTCGGGCTCTAAGGCACTTCAACGGACCCGTTGAAGTGCCTAAGAGCACGAAACGATCGTTGTCCGTGGCTGACTCTATCCCTCCCTGCTATCCGTTTGTTTATATGTCCTAATAAAGTGATATTCACCGCAACAGGGTAAGTGCGCGCCTACTTTTTCTATTTTGACATACTCACCATCACTTGTCACTTTGTTCCCCGAAGCCAGTGTCATCTGTAAAACATATTAAAATAACAAACAAACAATATACTCCCTGATCCGCAGAAATCCACGATTGTCCCACGACGATCTCCTGTGGAGAATGGCAGCATCAGCTGATGCGACTGCTCTCTATGGACTCCAGGAATACAATGACGGGAGGAAGGTATCTTTCCGCACTGTATTCTTCCACCGCTTTAAAAAAACAGTCCCTAGTCTCACTTTTGGCATTGCTGTGTGAGAAATTTCCCACACAGCAATTGCCATAAAGTGAGACTCTGAACTATAGTACCCTCTCAGTGATGCACTGCAGGAGCCATTGTCTCCTGTCAGTGTGTCACTGAGGGTCCTATAGAGCAGTGACATCACCCGATGTCGCTGTTCTATAGGGGAGATCATTGTGGGACACTCGTCATTAATTGGACTATGGCGGACAGTTAGTATACGGTTTATTTTACGCTTTTTGCGGGCGCTGAAGTATGGTAAGTATGGTTAAATGAAGAATATTAAAATACTTTTTTCCGGCTGTGTCTTTACTTTTTTTTTTAAACTCTTTCACTACACTAGGATTAATAATGGATAGGCGTCTCATTGATGCCTCTCCATTATTAACCCGGCTTAATGTCAACTTACAATGGCAAGGTGACCTTAACCCCTTATTCCTCCATATCCCACCGCTACACGGGAGTGGAAAGAGAGGGGCTAAGTGCCAGAATTGGCGCATCTTAGGCCGGCGTCACACTCAGCGTATGCAAATACGGTCCGTATATTACGGCCGTAATACGCTGAAAAGTCCCGAAAATAGTGGTCCGTAGCTCCTCCGTAGGTAGGGTGTGTCACCGTTTTTTGCGCATGGCATCCTCCGTATGTAATCCGTATGGCAGCCGTACTGCGTATTTTTATCGCAGGCTTGCCAAACCGACATATGCCTACACAAGGGATCCATGTGTTAAAAAAAAAATAAAAACATATATACTGTCTATATATATATATATATATATATATATATATATATGTGTCAGTAGACATATATATATATATATATATACAGTGGGGCAAAAAAGTATTTAGTCAGTCAGCAATAGTGCAAGTTCCACCACTTAAAAAGATGAGAGGCGTCTGTAATTTACATCATAGGTAGACCTCAACTATGGGAGACAAACTGAGAAAAAAAAATCCAGAAAATCCCATTGTCTGTTTTTTTAACAATTTATTTGCATATTATGGTGGAAAATAAGTATTTGGTCAGAAACAAAATTTCATCAATAGTTTGTAATATATCCTTTGTTGGCAATGACAGAGGTCAAACGTTTTCTGTAAGTCTTCACAAGGTTGCCACACACTGTTGTTGGTATGTTGGCCCATTCCTCCATGCAGATCTCCTCTAGAGCAGTGATGTTTTTGGCTTTTCGCTTGGCAACACGGACTTTCAACTCCCTCCAAAGGTTTTCTATAGGGTTGAGATCTGGAGACTGGCTAGGCCACTCCAGGACCTTGAAATGCTTCTTACGAAGCCACTCCTTCGTTGCCCTGGCGGTGTGCTTTGGATCATTGTCATGTTGAAAGACCCAGCCACGTTTCATCTTCAATGCCCTTGCTGATGGAAGGAGGTTTGCACTCAAAATCTCACGATACATGGCCCCATTCATTCTTTCATGTACCCGGATCAGTCGTCCTGGCCCCTTTGCAGAGAAACAGCCCCAAAGCATGATGTTTCCACCACCATGCTTTACAGTAGGTATGGTGTTTGATGGATGCAACTCAGTATTCTTTTTCCTCCAAACACGACAAGTTGTGTTTCTACCAAACAGTTCCAGTTTGGTTTCATCAGACCATAGGACATTCTCCCAAAACTCCTCTGGATCATCCAAATGCTCTCTAGCAAACTTCAGACGGGCTCGGACATGTACTGGCTTAAGCAGTGGGACACGTCTGGCACTGCAGGATCTGAGTCCATGGTGGCGTAGTGTGTTACTTATGGTAGGCCTTGTTACATTGGTCCCAGCTCTCTGCAGTTCATTCACTAGGTCCCCCCGTGTGGTTCTGGGATTTTTGCTCACCGTTCTTGTGATCATTCTGACCCCACGGGGTGGGATTTTGCGTGGAGCCCCAGATCGAGGGAGATTATCAGTGGTCTTGTATGTCTTCCATTTTCTAATTATTGCTCCCACTGTTGATTTCTTCACTCCAAGCTGGTTGGCTATTGCAGATTTAGTCTTCCCAGCCTGGTGCAGGGCTACAATTTTGTTTCTGGTGTCCTTTGACAGCTCTTTGGTCTTCACCATAGTGGAGTTTGGAGTCAGACTGTTTGAGGGTGTGCACAGGTGTCTTTTTATACTGATAACAAGTTTAAACAGGTGCCATTACTACAGGTAATGAGTGGAGGAAAGAGGAGACTCTTAAAGAAGAAGTTACAGGTCTGTGAGAGCCAGAAATCTTGATTGTTTGTTTCTGACCAAATACTTATTTTCCACCATAATATGCAAATAAATTGTTAAAAAAACAGACAATGTGATTTTCTGGATTTTTTTTTCTCAGTTTGTCTCCCATAGTTGAGGTCTACCTATGATGTAAATTACAGACGCCTCTCATCTTTTTAAGTGGTGGAACTTGCACTATTGCTGACTGACTAAATACTTTTTTGCCCCACTGTATATATATATATATATATATATATATATATATATATATATATATATTATTCCTTCATACAGCGCGAGATAGCAAAAAGCCGGTAATTCAATTACCGGCTTTTGCTTTCTCCTTCCTAAACCCGACATGATATGAGACATGGTTTACATACAGTAAACCATCTCATATCACCATTTTTTTTTGCATAATCCACACTACTAATGTTAGTAGTGTGTATCTGCAAAATTTGGCCGTTCTAGCTCTTAAAATAAAGGGTTAAATGGCGGAAAAAATTGGCGTGGGCTCCCGCGCAATTTTCTCCGCCAGAGTAGTAAAGCCAGTGACTGAGGGCAGATATTAATAGCCTGGAGAGGGTCCATGGTTATTGGCCCCCCCCTGGCTAAAAACACCTGCCCCCAGCCACCCCAGAAAAGGCACATCTGGAAGATGCGCGGGAACCCACGCCAATTTAACCCTTTATTTTAAGAGCTAGAACGGCAAAATTTTGCAGATACACACTACTAACATTAGTAGTGTGGATTATGCAAAAAAAATGGTGATATGAGATGGTTTACTGTATGTAAACCATGTCTCATATCATGTCGGGTTTTAGGAAGGAGAAGGCAAAAGCCGGTAACTGAATTACCGGCTTTTTGCTATATCGCGGCTGTATGAAGTAAGAATATATATACATATATGTGTCTCACTGACATATATATATATATATATATATATATATATATATATATATACCTATTCTATGTGTACATATTTATTCTACCTATTCTACTGTAAGCTAGTAACATAGTTAGTAAGGCCGAAAAAAGACATTTGTCCATCCAGTTCAGCCTATATTCCATCATAATAAATACCCAGATCTACGTCCTTCTACAGAACCTAATAATTGTATGATACAATATTGTTCTGCTCCAGGAAGACATCCAGGCCTCTCTTGAACCCCTCGACTGAGTTCGCCATCACCACCTCCTCAGGCAAGCAATTCCAGATTCTCACTGCCCTAACAGTAAAGAATCCTCTTCTATGTTGGTGGAAAAACCTTCTCTCCTCCAGACGCAAAGAATGCCCCCTTGTGCCCGTCACCTTCCTTGGTATAAACAGATCCTCAGCGAGATATTTGTATTGTCCCCTTATATACTTATACATGGTTATTAGATCGCCCCTAAGTCGTCTTTTTTCTAGACTAAATAATCCTAATTTCGCTAATCTATCTGGGTATTGTAGTTCTCCCATCCCCTTTATTAATTTTGTTGCCCTCCTTTGTACTCTCTCTAGTTCCATTATATCCTTCATGAGCACCGGTGCCCAAAACTGGACACAGTACTCCATGTGCGGTCTAACTAGGGATTTGTACAGAGGCAGTATAATGCTCTCATCATGTGTATCCAGACCTCTTTTAATGCACCCCATGATCCTGTTTGCCTTGGCAGCTGCTGCCTGGCACTGGCTGCTCCAGGTAAGTTTATCATTAACTAGGATCCCCAAGTCCTTCTCCCTGTCAGATTTACCCAGTGGTTTCCCGTTCAGTGTGTAATGGTGATATTGATTCCCTCTTCCCATGTGTATAACCTTACATTTATCATTGTTAAACCTCATCTGCCACCTTTCAGCCCAAGTTTCCAACTTATCCAGATCCATCTGTAGCAGAATACTATCTTCTCTTGTATTAACTGCTTTACATAGTTTTGTATCATCTGCAAATATCGATATTTTACTGTATAAACCTTCTACCAGATCATTAATGAATATGTTGAAGAGAACAGGTCCCAATACTGACCCCTGCGGTACCCCACTGGTCACAGCGACCCAGTTAGAGACTATACCATTTATAACCACCCTCTGCTTTCTATCACTAAGCCAGTTACTAACCCATTTACACACATTTTCCCCCAGACCAAGCATTCTCATTTTGTGTACCAACCTCTTGTGCGGCACGGTATCAAACGCTTTGGAAAAATCGAGATATACCACGTCCAATGACTCACCGTGGTCCAGCCTATAGCTTACCTCTTCATAAAAACTGATTAGATTGGTTTGACAGGAGCGATTTCTCATAAACCCATGCTGATATGGAGTTAAACAGTTATTCTCATTGAGATAATCCAGAATAACATCCCTCAGAAACCCTTCAAATATTTTACCAACAATAGAGGTTAGACTTACTGGCCTATAATTTCCAGGTTCACTTTTAGAGCCCTTTTTGAATATTGGCACCACATTTGCTATGCGCCAGTCCTGCAGAACAGATCCTGTCGCTATAGAGTCCCTAAAAATAAGAAATAATGGTTTATCTATTACATTACTTAGTTCTCTTAGTACTCGTGGGTGTATGCCATCCGGACCCGGAGATTTATCTATTTTAATCTTATTTAGCCGGTTTCGCACCTCTTCTTGGGTTAGATTGGTGACCCTTAATATAGGGTTTTCATTGTTTCTTGGGATTTCACCTAGCATTTCATTTTCCACCGTGAATACTGTGGAGAAGAAGGTGTTTAATATGTTAGCTTTTTCCTCGTCATCTACAACCATTCTTTCCTCACTATTTTTTAAGGGGCCTACATTTTCAGTTTTTATTCTTTTACTATTGATATAGTTGAAGAACAGTTTGGGATTAGTTTTACTCTCCTTAGCAATGTGCTTCTCTGTTTCCTTTTTGGCAGCTTTAATTAGTTTTTTAGATAAAGTATTTTTCTCCCTATAGTTTTTTAGAGCTTCAATGGTGCCATCCTGCTTTAGTAGTGCAAATGCTTTCTTTTTACTGTTAATTGCCTGTCTTACTTCTTTGTTTAGCCACATTGGGTTTTTCCTATTTCTAGTCCTTTTATTCCCACAAGGTATAAACCGCTTACACTGCCTATTTAGGATGTTCTTAAACATTTCCCATTATCTGTATTCTCATTTCTCTAAGCTGTTCAAACTTTGCCTTCCTAAAGATCAATGTTTTTGTGACTCCCTGACAAGTCCCCCTAGTGAAAGACAGGTGAAACTGCACAATATTGTGGTCGCTATTTCCTAAATGCCCAACCACCTGCAGATTTGTTATTCTGTCAGGTCTATTAGATAGTATTAGGTCTAAAAGTGCTGCTCCTCTGGTTGGATTCTGCAGCAATTGTGAAAGATAATTTTTCTTGGTTATTAGCAGAAACCTGTTGCCTTTATGGGTTTCACAGGTTTCTGTTTCCCAGTTAATATCCGGGTAGTTAAAGTCCCCCATAACCAGGACCTCATTATGGGTTGCAGCTTCATCTATCTGCTTTAGAAGTAGACTTTCCATGCTTTCTGTTATATTTGGGGGTTTGTAACAGACCCCAATGAGAATTTTGTTACCATTTTTCCCTCCATGAATTTCAACCCATATGGACTCGACATCCTCATTCCCTTCGCTAATATCCTCCCTTAAAGTGGACTTTAGACAAGACTTTACATAGAGACAAACCCCTCCTCCTCTCCGATTTTTACGATCCTTTCTAAACAGACTGTAACCCTGTAAGTTAACTGCCCAGTCATAGCTTTCATCTAACCATGTCTCGGTTATTCCCACTATGTCAAAGTTACCTGTAGATATTTCTGCTTCTAGTTCTTCCATCTTGTTTGTCAGGCTTCTGGCGTTTGCGAGCATGCAGTTTAGAGGATTTTGTTTTGTTCCAATCTCCTCACTGTGGATTGTTTTAGAAATGTTCTTACCTCCCTTCTGAGTATGTTTTCCTGGGTCGTCTTTGTTCGAGTCTAATGTTTTTCTTCCCGTCCCCTCTTCTTCTAGTTTAACGCCCTCCTGATGAGTGTAGCGAGTCTTCTGGCGAATGTGTGTTTCCCAGGTTTGTTGAGGTGTAGTCCGTCTCTGGCGAGGAGTCCATCATACCAGTAATTCACACCGTGGTCCAGGAATCCAAATCCTTGTTGTCTGCACCATCGTCTTAGCCAGTTGTTTGCATCAAGGATCCTGTTCCATCTCCTGGTGCCATGCCCGTCTACTGGAAGGATAGAAGAAAAAACTACCTGTGCATCCAGTTCCTTTACTTTCTTCCCCAACTCTTCAAAGTCCTTGCAGATTGTCGGTAGGTCTTTCCTTGCCGTGTCATTGGTGCCAACATGTATCAGAAGAAATGGGTGGACGTCCTTGGAGCTGAAGAGCTTTGGTATCCTATCGGTCACATCCTTGATCATCGCACCTGGAAGGCAGCATACTTCTCTTGCAGTTATGTCTGGTCTGCAGATGGCTGCTTCTGTGCCTCTCAGTAGTGAGTCTCCCACCACCACCACTCTTCGTTGCTTCTTGGCTGTACTTTTTGCTGTCACTTGTTGCTGTGTGCCCTTTTCTTTTTTGCTTGCTGGTATTGCTTCATTCTTAGGTGTGCCATCTTCATCCTCTACAAAGATTTGATATCGGTTCTTCAGTTGTGTGGTTGGTGATTTCTCCATGGTCTTCTTGCTTCTTTTGGTCACATGCTTCCACTCATCTGCTTTTGGAGGTTCTCTGACACTTTTTTCACCTTCTGTGACCAGTAGAGATGCTTCTGTTCTGTCTAGAAAGTCTTCATTCTCTTTGATGAGTTTCAAAGTTGCTATTCTTTCTTCCAGACCCCGCACCTTTTCTTCTAAAAGGGCCACTAGTCTACACTTCTGACAGGTGAAATTGGATTCTTCTTCTGGTCGATCTGTGAACATGTAGCACACGCTGCAGCTCACCATGTAGGTTGTCACATCTGCCATGTTGCTCCTAGATCCTGCTGACTTGCTGTGTGTTTTCCTTCTTGTGTAATCTACTCAGCCAAGCTCTCTTGCAATAATGTCCTACAGGCAAAAATTTGGTGATGCTTTCCAAGCAGCTGGTCCCGGCTGTACCCAACGATCTTCTAGCTTAGGGAGACTCTTCGCTTTTCCCAGAAGGCACCTGGAATATGCAAATTAGCCTCCTCAAGCTTGAATCCCTGGTTTGGTGATGCTTTCCAAGCAGCTGGTCCCGGCTGTACCCAACGATCTTCTAGCTTAGGGAGACTTCGCTTCTCCCAGAAGGCACCTGGAATATGCAAATTAGCCTCCTGAAGCTTGAATCCCTGGTTTGGTGATGCTTTCGAAGCAGCTGGTCCCGGCTGTACCCAACGATCTTCTAGCTTAGGGAGACTTCGCTTCTCCCAGAAGGCACCTGGAATATGCAAATTAGCCTCCTGAAGCTTGAATCCCTGGTTTGGTGATGCTTTCGAAGCAGCTGGTCCCGGCTGTACCCAACGATCTTCTAGCTTAGGGAGACTTCGCTTCTCCCAGAAGGCACCTGGAATATGCAAATTAGCCTCCTGAAGCTTGAATCCCTGGTTTGGTGATGCTTTCGAAGCAGCTGGTCCCGGCTGTACCCAACGATCTTCTAGCTTAGGGAGACTTCGCTTCTCCCAGAAGGCACCTGGAATATGCAAATTAGCCTCCTGAAGCTTGAATCCCTGGTTTGGTGATGCTTTCGAAGCAGCTGGTCCCGGCTGTACCCAACGATCTTCTAGCTTAGGGAGACTTCGCTTCTCCCAGAAGGCACCTGGAATATGCAAATTAGCCTCCTGAAGCTTGAATCCCTGGTTTGGTGATGCTTTCGAAGCAGCTGGTCCCGGCTGTACCCAACGATCTTCTAGCTTAGGGAGACTTCGCTTCTCCCAGAAGGCACCTGGAATATGCAAATTAGCCTCCTGAAGCTTGAATCCCTGGTTTGGTGATGCTTTCGAAGCAGCTGGTCCCGGCTGTACCCAACGATCTTCTAGCTTAGGGAGACTTCGCTTCTCCCAGAAGGCACCTGGAATATGCAAATTAGCCTCCTGAAGCTTGAATCCCTGGTTTGGTGATGCTTTCGAAGCAGCTGGTCCCGGCTGTACCCAACGATCTTCTAGCTTAGGGAGACTTCGCTTCTCCCAGAAGGCACCTGGAATATGCAAATTAGCCTCCTGAAGCTTGAATCCCTGGTTTGGTGATGCTTTCGAAGCAGCTGGTCCCGGCTGTACCCAACGATCTTCTAGCTTAGGGAGACTTCGCTTCTCCCAGAAGGCACCTGGAATATGCAAATTAGCCTCCTGAAGCTTGAATCCCTGGTTTGGTGATGCTTTCGAAGCAGCTGGTCCCGGCTGTACCCAACGATCTTCTAGCTTAGGGAGACTTCGCTTCTCCCAGAAGGCACCTGGAATATGCAAATTAGCCTCCTGAAGCTTGAATCCCTGGTTTGGTGATGCTTTCGAAGCAGCTGGTCCCGGCTGTACCCAACGATCTTCTAGCTTAGGGAGACTTCGCTTCTCCCAGAAGGCACCTGGAATATGCAAATTAGCCTCCTGAAGCTTGAATCCCTGGTTTGGTGATGCTTTCGAAGCAGCTGGTCCCGGCTGTACCCAACGATCTTCTAGCTTAGGGAGACTTCGCTTCTCCCAGAAGGCACCTGGAATATGCAAATTAGCCTCCTGAAGCTTGAATCCCTGGTTTGGTGATGCTTTCGAAGCAGCTGGTCCCGGCTGTACCCAACGATCTTCTAGCTTAGGGAGACTTCGCTTCTCCCAGAAGGCACCTGGAATATGCAAATTAGCCTCCTGAAGCTTGAATCCCTGGTTTGGTGATGCTTTCGAAGCAGCTGGTCCCGGCTGTACCCAACGATCTTCTAGCTTAGGGAGACTTCGCTTCTCCCAGAAGGCACCTGGAATATGCAAATTAGCCTCCTGAAGCTTGAATCCCTGGTTTGGTGATGCTTTCGAAGCAGCTGGTCCCGGCTGTACCCAACGATCTTCTAGCTTAGGGAGACTTCGCTTCTCCCAGAAGGCACCTGGAATATGCAAATTAGCCTCCTGAAGCTTGAATCCCTGGTTTGGTGATGCTTTCGAAGCAGCTGGTCCCGGCTGTACCCAACGATCTTCTAGCTTAGGGAGACTTCGCTTCTCCCAGAAGGCACCTGGAATATGCAAATTAGCCTCCTGAAGCTTGAATCCCTGGTTTGGTGATGCTTTCGAAGCAGCTGGTCCCGGCTGTACCCAACGATCTTCTAGCTTAGGGAGACTTCGCTTCTCCCAGAAGGCACCTGGAATATGCAAATTAGCCTCCTGAAGCTTGAATCCCTGGTTTGGTGATGCTTTCGAAGCAGCTGGTCCCGGCTGTACCCAACGATCTTCTAGCTTAGGGAGACTTCGCTTCTCCCAGAAGGCACCTGGAATATGCAAATTAGCCTCCTGAAGCTTGAATCCCTGGTTTGGTGATGCTTTCGAAGCAGCTGGTCCCGGCTGTACCCAACGATCTTCTAGCTTAGGGAGACTTCGCTTCTCCCAGAAGGCACCTGGAATATGCAAATTAGCCTCCTGAAGCTTGAATCCCTGGTTTGGTGATGCTTTCGAAGCAGCTGGTCCCGGCTGTACCCAACGATCTTCTAGCTTAGGGAGACTTCGCTTCTCCCAGAAGGCACCTGGAATATGCAAATTAGCCTCCTGAAGCTTGAATCCCTGGTTTGGTGATGCTTTCGAAGCAGCTGGTCCCGGCTGTACCCAACGATCTTCTAGCTTAGGGAGACTTCGCTTCTCCCAGAAGGCACCTGGAATATGCAAATTAGCCTCCTGAAGCTTGAATCCCTGGTTTGGTGATGCTTTCGAAGCAGCTGGTCCCGGCTGTACCCAACGATCTTCTAGCTTAGGGAGACTTCGCTTCTCCCAGAAGGCACCTGGAATATGCAAATTAGCCTCCTGAAGCTTGAATCCCTGGTTTGGTGATGCTTTCGAAGCAGCTGGTCCCGGCTGTACCCAACGATCTTCTAGCTTAGGGAGACTTCGCTTCTCCCAGAAGGCACCTGGAATATGCAAATTAGCCTCCTGAAGCTTGAATCCCTGGTTTGGTGATGCTTTCGAAGCAGCTGGTCCCGGCTGTACCCAACGATCTTCTAGCTTAGGGGGACTTCGCTTCTCCCAGAAGGCACCTGGAATATGCAAATTAGCCTCCTGAAGCTTGAATCCCTGGTTTGGTGATGCTTTCGAAGCAGCTGGTCCCGGCTGTACCCAACGATCTTCTAGCTTAGGGGGACTTCGCTTCTCCCAGAAGGCACCTGGAATATGCAAATTAGCCTCCTGAAGCTTGAATCCCTGGTTTGGTGATGCTTTCGAAGCAGCTGGTCCCGGCTGTACCCAACGATCTTCTAGCTTAGGGGGACTTCGCTTCTCCCAGAAGGCACCTGGAATATGCAAATTAGCCTCCTGAAGCTTGAATCCCTGGTTTGGTGATGCTTTCGAAGCAGCTGGTCCCGGCTGTACCCAACGATCTTCTAGCTTAGGGGGACTTCGCTTCTCCCAGAAGGCACCTGGAATATGCAAATTAGCCTCCTGAAGCTTGAATCCCTGGTTTGGTGATGCTTTCGAAGCAGCTGGTCCCGGCTGTACCCAACGATCTTCTAGCTTAGGGGGACTTCGCTTCTCCCAGAAGGCACCTGGAATATGCAAATTAGCCTCCTGAAGCTTGAATCCCTGGTTTGGTGATGCTTTCGAAGCAGCTGGTCCCGGCTGTACCCAACGATCTTCTAGCTTAGGGGGACTTCGCTTCTCCCAGAAGGCACCTGGAATATGCAAATTAGCCTCCTGAAGCTTGAATCCCTGGTTTGGTGATGCTTTCGAAGCAGCTGGTCCCGGCTGTACCCAACGATCTTCTAGCTTAGGGGGACTTCGCTTCTCCCAGAAGGCACCTGGAATATGCAAATTAGCCTCCTGAAGCTTGAATCCCTGGTTTGGTGATGCTTTCGAAGCAGCTGGTCCCGGCTGTACCCAACGATCTTCTAGCTTAGGGGGACTTCGCTTCTCCCAGAAGGCACCTGGAATATGCAAATTAGCCTCCTGAAGCTTGAATCCCTGGTTTGGTGATGCTTTCGAAGCAGCTGGTCCCGGCTGTACCCAACGATCTTCTAGCTTAGGGGGACTTCGCTTCTCCCAGAAGGCACCTGGAATATGCAAATTAGCCTCCTGAAGCTTGAATCCCTGGTTTGGTGATGCTTTCGAAGCAGCTGGTCCCGGCTGTACCCAACGATCTTCTAGCTTAGGGGGACTTCGCTTCTCCCAGAAGGCACCTGGAATATGCAAATTAGCCTCCTGAAGCTTGAATCCCTGGTTTGGTGATGCTTTCGAAGCAGCTGGTCCCGGCTGTACCCAACGATCTTCTAGCTTAGGGGGACTTCGCTTCTCCCAGAAGGCACCTGGAATATGCAAATTAGCCTCCTGAAGCTTGAATCCCTGGTTTGGTGATGCTTTCGAAGCAGCTGGTCCCGGCTGTACCCAACGATCTTCTAGCTTAGGGGGACTTCGCTTCTCCCAGAAGGCACCTGGAATATGCAAATTAGCCTCCTGAAGCTTGAATCCCTGGTTTGGTGATGCTTTCGAAGCAGCTGGTCCCGGCTGTACCCAACGATCTTCTAGCTTAGGGGGACTTCGCTTCTCCCAGAAGGCACCTGGAATATGCAAATTAGCCTCCTGAAGCTTGAATCCCTGGTTTGGTGATGCTTTCGAAGCAGCTGGTCCCGGCTGTACCCAACGATCTTCTAGCTTAGGGGGACTTCGCTTCTCCCAGAAGGCACCTGGAATATGCAAATTAGCCTCCTGAAGCTTGAATCCCTGGTTTGGTGATGCTTTCGAAGCAGCTGGTCCCGGCTGTACCCAACGATCTTCTAGCTTAGGGAGACTTCGCTTCTCCCAGAAGGCACCTGGAATATGCAAATTAGCCTCCTGAAGCTTGAATCCCTGGTTTGGTGATGCTTTCGAAGCAGCTGGTCCCGGCTGTACCCAACGATCTTCTAGCTTAGGGAGACTTCGCTTCTCCCAGAAGGCACCTGGAATATGCAAATTAGCCTCCTGAAGCTTGAATCCCTGGTTTGGTGATGCTTTCGAAGCAGCTGGTCCCGGCTGTACCCAACGATCTTCTAGCTTAGGGAGACTTCGCTTCTCCCAGAAGGCACCTGGAATATGCAAATTAGCCTCCTGAAGCTTGAATCCCTGGTTTGGTGATGCTTTCGAAGCAGCTGGTCCCGGCTGTACCCAACGATCTTCTAGCTTAGGGGGACTTCGCTTCTCCCAGAAGGCACCTGGAATATGCAAATTAGCCTCCTGAAGCTTGAATCCCTGGTTTGGTGATGCTTTCGAAGCAGCTGGTCCCGGCTGTACCCAACGATCTTCTAGCTTAGGGGGACTTCGCTTCTCCCAGAAGGCACCTGGAATATGCAAATTAGCCTCCTGAAGCTTGAATCCCTGGTTTGGTGATGCTTTCGAAGCAGCTGGTCCCGGCTGTACCCAACGATCTTCTAGCTTAGGGGGACTTCGCTTCTCCCAGAAGGCACCTGGAATATGCAAATTAGCCTCCTGAAGCTTGAATCCCTGGTTTGGTGATGCTTTCGAAGCAGCTGGTCCCGGCTGTACCCAACGATCTTCTAGCTTAGGGGGACTTCGCTTCTCCCAGAAGGCACCTGGAATATGCAAATTAGCCTCCTGAAGCTTGAATCCCTGGTTTGGTGATGCTTTCGAAGCAGCTGGTCCCGGCTGTACCCAACGATCTTCTAGCTTAGGGGGACTTCGCTTCTCCCAGAAGGCACCTGGAATATGCAAATTAGCCTCCTGAAGCTTGAATCCCTGGTTTGGTGATGCTTTCGAAGCAGCTGGTCCCGGCTGTACCCAACGATCTTCTAGCTTAGGGAGACTTCGCTTCTCCCAGAAGGCACCTGGAATATGCAAATTAGCCTCCTGAAGCTTGAATCCCTGGTTTGGTGATGCTTTCGAAGCAGCTGGTCCCGGCTGTACCCAACGATCTTCTAGCTTAGGGAGACTTCGCTTCTCCCAGAAGGCACCTGGAATATGCAAATTAGCCTCCTGAAGCTTGAATCCCTGGTTTGGTGATGCTTTCGAAGCAGCTGGTCCCGGCTGTACCCAACGATCTTCTAGCTTAGGGAGACTTCGCTTCTCCCAGAAGGCACCTGGAATATGCAAATTAGCCTCCTGAAGCTTGAATCCCTGGTTTGGTGATGCTTTCGAAGCAGCTGGTCCCGGCTGTACCCAACGATCTTCTAGCTTAGGGAGACTTCGCTTCTCCCAGAAGGCACCTGGAATATGCAAATTAGCCTCCTGAAGCTTGAATCCCTGGTTTGGTGATGCTTTCGAAGCAGCTGGTCCCGGCTGTACCCAACGATCTTCTAGCTTAGGGAGACTTCGCTTCTCCCAGAAGGCACCTGGAATATGCAAATTAGCCTCCTGAAGCTTGAATCCCTGGTTTGGTGATGCTTTCGAAGCAGCTGGTCCCGGCTGTACCCAACGATCTTCTAGCTTAGGGAGACTTCGCTTCTCCCAGAAGGCACCTGGAATATGCAAATTAGCCTCCTGAAGCTTGAATCCCTGGTTTGGTGATGCTTTCGAAGCAGCTGGTCCCGGCTGTACCCAACGATCTTCTAGCTTAGGGAGACTTCGCTTCTCCCAGAAGGCACCTGGAATATGCAAATTAGCCTCCTGAAGCTTGAATCCCTGGTTTGGTGATGCTTTCGAAGCAGCTGGTCCCGGCTGTACCCAACGATCTTCTAGCTTAGGGAGACTTCGCTTCTCCCAGAAGGCACCTGGAATATGCAAATTAGCCTCCTGAAGCTTGAATCCCTGGTTTGGTGATGCTTTCGAAGCAGCTGGTCCCGGCTGTACCCAACGATCTTCTAGCTTAGGGGGACTTCGCTTCTCCCAGAAGGCACCTGGAATATGCAAATTAGCCTCCTGAAGCTTGAATCCCTGGTTTGGTGATGCTTTCGAAGCAGCTGGTCCCGGCTGTACCCAACGATCTTCTAGCTTAGGGGGACTTCGCTTCTCCCAGAAGGCACCTGGAATATGCAAATTAGCCTCCTGAAGCTTGAATCCCTGGTTTGGTGATGCTTTCGAAGCAGCTGGTCCCGGCTGTACCCAACGATCTTCTAGCTTAGGGGGACTTCGCTTCTCCCAGAAGGCACCTGGAATATGCAAATTAGCCTCCTGAAGCTTGAATCCCTGGTTTGGTGATGCTTTCGAAGCAGCTGGTCCCGGCTGTACCCAACGATCTTCTAGCTTAGGGGGACTTCGCTTCTCCCAGAAGGCACCTGGAATATGCAAATTAGCCTCCTGAAGCTTGAATCCCTGGTTTGGTGATGCTTTCGAAGCAGCTGGTCCCGGCTGTACCCAACGATCTTCTAGCTTAGGGGGACTTCGCTTCTCCCAGAAGGCACCTGGAATATGCAAATTAGCCTCCTGAAGCTTGAATCCCTGGTTTGGTGATGCTTTCGAAGCAGCTGGTCCCGGCTGTACCCAACGATCTTCTAGCTTAGGGGGACTTCGCTTCTCCCAGAAGGCACCTGGAATATGCAAATTAGCCTCCTGAAGCTTGAATCCCTGGTTTGGTGATGCTTTCGAAGCAGCTGGTCCCGGCTGTACCCAACGATCTTCTAGCTTAGGGGGACTTCGCTTCTCCCAGAAGGCACCTGGAATATGCAAATTAGCCTCCTGAAGCTTGAATCCCTGGTTTGGTGATGCTTTCGAAGCAGCTGGTCCCGGCTGTACCCAACGATCTTCTAGCTTAGGGAGACTTCGCTTCTCCCAGAAGGCACCTGGAATATGCAAATTAGCCTCCTGAAGCTTGAATCCCTGGTTTGGTGATGCTTTCGAAGCAGCTGGTCCCGGCTGTACCCAACGATCTTCTAGCTTAGGGAGACTTCGCTTCTCCCAGAAGGCACCTGGAATATGCAAATTAGCCTCCTGAAGCTTGAATCCCTGGTTTGGTGATGCTTTCGAAGCAGCTGGTCCCGGCTGTACCCAACGATCTTCTAGCTTAGGGAGACTTCGCTTCTCCCAGAAGGCACCTGGAATATGCAAATTAGCCTCCTGAAGCTTGAATCCCTGGTTTGGTGATGCTTTCGAAGCAGCTGGTCCCGGCTGTACCCAACGATCTTCTAGCTTAGGGAGACTTCGCTTCTCCCAGAAGGCACCTGGAATATGCAAATTAGCCTCCTGAAGCTTGAATCCCTGGTTTGGTGATGCTTTCGAAGCAGCTGGTCCCGGCTGTACCCAACGATCTTCTAGCTTAGGGAGACTTCGCTTCTCCCAGAAGGCACCTGGAATATGCAAATTAGCCTCCTGAAGCTTGAATCCCTGGTTTGGTGATGCTTTCGAAGCAGCTGGTCCCGGCTGTACCCAACGATCTTCTAGCTTAGGGAGACTTCGCTTCTCCCAGAAGGCACCTGGAATATGCAAATTAGCCTCCTGAAGCTTGAATCCCTGGTTTGGTGATGCTTTCGAAGCAGCTGGTCCCGGCTGTACCCAACGATCTTCTAGCTTAGGGAGACTTCGCTTCTCCCAGAAGGCACCTGGAATATGCAAATTAGCCTCCTGAAGCTTGAATCCCTGGTTTGGTGATGCTTTCGAAGCAGCTGGTCCCGGCTGTACCCAACGATCTTCTAGCTTAGGGAGACTTCGCTTCTCCCAGAAGGCACCTGGAATATGCAAATTAGCCTCCTGAAGCTTGAATCCCTGGTTTGGTGATGCTTTCGAAGCAGCTGGTCCCGGCTGTACCCAACGATCTTCTAGCTTAGGGAGACTTCGCTTCTCCCAGAAGGCACCTGGAATATGCAAATTAGCCTCCTGAAGCTTGAATCCCTGGTTTGGTGATGCTTTCGAAGCAGCTGGTCCCGGCTGTACCCAACGATCTTCTAGCTTAGGGAGACTTCGCTTCTCCCAGAAGGCACCTGGAATATGCAAATTAGCCTCCTGAAGCTTGAATCCCTGGTTTGGTGATGCTTTCGAAGCAGCTGGTCCCGGCTGTACCCAACGATCTTCTAGCTTAGGGAGACTTCGCTTCTCCCAGAAGGCACCTGGAATATGCAAATTAGCCTCCTGAAGCTTGAATCCCTGGTTTGGTGATGCTTTCGAAGCAGCTGGTCCCGGCTGTACCCAACGATCTTCTAGCTTAGGGAGACTTCGCTTCTCCCAGAAGGCACCTGGAATATGCAAATTAGCCTCCTGAAGCTTGAATCCCTGGTTTGGTGATGCTTTCGAAGCAGCTGGTCCCGGCTGTACCCAACGATCTTCTAGCTTAGGGAGACTTCGCTTCTCCCAGAAGGCACCTGGAATATGCAAATTAGCCTCCTGAAGCTTGAATCCCTGGTTTGGTGATGCTTTCGAAGCAGCTGGTCCCGGCTGTACCCAACGATCTTCTAGCTTAGGGAGACTTCGCTTCTCCCAGAAGGCACCTGGAATATGCAAATTAGCCTCCTGAAGCTTGAATCCCTGGTTTGGTGATGCTTTCGAAGCAGCTGGTCCCGGCTGTACCCAACGATCTTCTAGCTTAGGGAGACTTCGCTTCTCCCAGAAGGCACCTGGAATATGCAAATTAGCCTCCTGAAGCTTGAATCCCTGGTTTGGTGATGCTTTCGAAGCAGCTGGTCCCGGCTGTACCCAACGATCTTCTAGCTTAGGGAGACTTCGCTTCTCCCAGAAGGCACCTGGAATATGCAAATTAGCCTCCTGAAGCTTGAATCCCTGGTTTGGTGATGCTTTCGAAGCAGCTGGTCCCGGCTGTACCCAACGATCTTCTAGCTTAGGGAGACTTCGCTTCTCCCAGAAGGCACCTGGAATATGCAAATTAGCCTCCTGAAGCTTGAATCCCTGGTTTGGTGATGCTTTCGAAGCAGCTGGTCCCGGCTGTACCCAACGATCTTCTAGCTTAGGGAGACTTCGCTTCTCCCAGAAGGCACCTGGAATATGCAAATTAGCCTCCTGAAGCTTGAATCCCTGGTTTGTGTCAGTGTGATTTTACTGTACACCGCACTGAATTACCGGCTTTTCTCTGTAACAGCGCTGCGTATTTCTCGCAAGTCACACTGCTGGTCCATGTGTAATCCGTATTTTTGGGGCTTCCATAGACTTTCATTGGCGTTTTATTTGCGCAATACGGTGACAAACGCAGCATGCTGCGATTTTCTACGGCCGTAGAAAGCCGTATAATACTGATCAGTAAAATACGGCAGATAGGAGCAGGGGCATAGAGAATAATTGTGCCGTATTTTTTGCGAGTTTTACGGACGTAGTTTCTGCGCTCTTACGTCCGTAAAACTCGCAAGTGTGACGCCGGCCTTATAGTTGCGCCATTTCTGGGGCGGCTGTGGACTGGTATTTGTAGCTGGGGGGGGCAATATCCATGGCCCCTCTCTAGGCTATGAATATCAGCCCGCAGCTGTCTGCGTAGCCTTTCTGGCTATAAAATATAGGGGGACCCCACGTGATTTTTTGGGGGTCCCCTATTTTAATAGCCAGTAAAGGCTACCCAGACAGCTGCGGGCTGATATTCATAGCAGGCTACAAATATTGGCCCCTGGCTGTCGGCTTTCCCTGTCTGGCGCAGAAAATTGCGCAGGAGCCCACGCCGTTTTTTTCCGTTTTTTTTTAACTACAAATGCTCATTAAGGCCTCTTTCACACTTGCGTCAGAACGGGTCTGTCGCTATGCGTCGGGCCGACGTACCGACGCACGTTGTGAAATTTGTGCACGACGTGGGCAGCGGATGACGCACAGCAATGGACCAATACCGACGCAAGTGTGAAAGAGGCCTTAATGAGCGTTTAAAAAATGGAGAAAAACGGCGTGGGCTCCTGCACAATTTTCTGCGTCAGAGGGGGTAGGCCGAAGGCTGGGGGCCAATATTTGCAGCCTGCTATGGCAATCAGCCCGCAGCTGTCTGCGTAGCCTTTACTGACTATTAAAATAGGGGGACCCCCCAAAAATGACGTGGGGTCCCCCTATATTTTATAGCCAGAAAGGCTACGCAGACAGCTGCAGACTGATATTCATAGCCTAGAGAAGGGCCATGGATATTGCCCCCCCCAGCTACAAATACCAGTCCACAGCCGCCCCAGAAATGGCGCATCTGTAGGATGCGGCAATTCCGGCACTTAGTCCCTCTCTTTCCACTCCCGTGTAGTGGTGGGATATAGGGTAATAAGGGGTTAATGTCACCTTGCTATTGTAAGGTGACATTAAGCCGGGTTAATAATGGAGAGGCATCAATAAGACACCTATCCATTATTAATCCTAGTGTAGTGAAAGAGTTTTAAAAAAAGTAAAGACACAGCCGGAAAAAAGTATTTTAATATTCTTCATTTAACCATACTTACCATACTTCAGCACCTGCAAAAAGCGTAAAATAATAAACCGTATACTACCTGTCCGCCATAGTCTAATTAATGACGAGTGTCCCACAACAATCTCCCCTATAGAACAGCGACATCGGGTGATGTCACTGCTCTATAGGACCTTCAGTGACACACTGACAGGAGACAATGGCTCCTGCAGTGCATCACTGAGAGGGTACTATAGTTCAGAGTCTCACTTTATAGCAATTTCTGCATGGGAAATTTCTCACACAGCAATGCCAAAAGTGAGACTAGGGACTATTTTTTTAAAGCAGCAGAAGAATTCAGTGCGGAAGGATACCTTCCTCCCATCATTGTATTCCTGGAACCCCTAGAGAGGTAGAGAGTGGTTGCATCAGCTGATGCTGCTGTTCTCCATGGGAGATTGTCGTGGGACACTCGTGGATTTCTTCGGATCAGGGAGTATATTGTTTGCTATTTTAATATTTTTTACAGATGACACTGGCTTCGGGGAACAAAGTGACAATTATGGTGAGTATGTTATATGTACTGTATGTTATATGTACTGTATGTCTATATGTATGTAATGAATGTAATATATGAATGTATTGTATGCAGTTTGTATGTAGTATGTATGTAGTATGTATGTAGTATGTAGTATGTATGTTGTATGTATGATGTATGTAGTATGTTGTATGTATGTATGTATGTTGTATGTATGTAGTATGCATGTTGTATGTATGCTGTATGTATGTGGAATGTTGTAGGAATGTTGTGTGCATGTATGTAGTATGTATGTAGTATGTTGTATGTATGTTGTATGTACAGTTAGGGCCAGAAATATTTGGACAGTGACACAATTTTCGCGAGTTGGGCTCTGCATGCCACCACATTGGATTTGAAATGAAACCTCTACAACAGAATTCAAGTGCAGATTGTAACGTTTAATTTGAAGGGTTGAACAAAAATATCTGATAGAAAATGTAGGAATTGTACACATTTCTTTACAAACACTCCACATTTTTGGAGGTCAAAAGTAATTGGACAAATAAACATAACCCAAACAAAATATTTTTATTTTCAATATTTTGTAGCAAATCCTTTGGAGGCAATCACTGCCTTAAGTCTGGAACCCATGGACATCACCAAACGCTGGGTTTCCTCCTTCTTAATGCTTTGCCAGGCCTTTACAGCCGCAGCCTTCAGGTCTTGCTTGTTTGTGGGTCTTTCCGTCTTAAGTCTGGATTTGAGCAAGTGAAATGCATGCTCAATTGGGTTTAGATCTGGAGATTGACTTGGCCATTGCAGAATGTTCCACTTTTTGGCACTCATGAACTCCTGGGTAGCTTTGGATGTATGCTTGGGGTCATTGTCCATCTGTACTATGAAGCGCCGTCCAATCAACTTTGCAGCATTTGGCTGAATCTGGGCTGAAAGTATATCCCGGTACACTTCAGAATTCATCCGGCTACTCTTGTCTGCTCTTATGTCATCAATAAACACAAGTGACCCAGTGCCATTGAAAGCCATGCATGCCCATGCCATCACGTTGCCTCCACCATGTTTTACAGAGGATGTGGTGTGCCTTGGATCATGTGCCGTTCCCTTTCTTCTCCAAACTTTTTTCTTCCCATCATTCTGGTACAGGTTGATCTTTGTCTCATCTGTCCATAGAATACTTTTCCAGAACTGAGCTGGCTTCTTGAGGTGTTTTTCTGCAAATTTAACTCTGGCCTGTCTATTTTTGGTATTGATGAATGGTTTGCATCTAGATGTGAACCCTTTGTATTTACTGTCATGGAGTCTTCTCTTTACTGTTGACTTAGAGACAGATACACCTACTTCACTGAGAGTGTTCTGGACTTCAGTTGATGTTGTGAACGGGTTCTTCTTCACCAAATTAAGTATGCGGCGATCATCCACCACTGTTGTCATCCGTGGACGCCCAGGCCTTTTTGAGTTCCCAAGCTCACCAGTCAATTCCTTTTTTCTCAGAATGTACCCAACTGTTGATTTTGCTACTCCAAGCATGTCTGCTATCTCTCTGATGGATTTTTTCTTTTTTTTCAGCCTCAGGATGTTCTGCTTCACCTCAATTGAGAGTTCCTTTGACCGCATGTTGTCTGCTCACAGCAACAGCTTCCAAATGCAAAACCACACACCTGGAATCCACCCCTGACCTTTTAACTACTTCATTGATTACAGGTTAACGAGGGAGACGCCTTCAGAGTTAATTGCAGCCCTTAGAGTCCATTGTCCAATTACTTTTGGTCCCTTGAAAAAGAGGACGCTATGCATTACAGAGCTATGATTCCTAAACCCTTTCTCCGATTTGGATGTGGAAACTATCATATTGCAGCTGGGAGTGTGCACTTTCAGCCCATATTATATATATAATTGTATTTCTGAACATGTTTTTGTAAACAGCTAAAATAACAAAACTTGTGTCACTGTCCAAATATTTCTGGCCCTAACTGTATATATGTAGTAGTATGTTGTATGTATGTTGCATGTATGTGGTATGTTGTATGTAGTATGTTGTATGTATGTAGTATGTATGTAGTATGTTGTATGTATGTTGTATGTATTTATGTATGTTGTATATATGTAGTATATGTATATGTAGGGATTCAAGCTTGAGGAGGCTAATTTGCATATTCCAGGTGCCTTCTGGGAAAAGCGAAGAGTCTCCCTAAGCTAGAAGATTGTTGGGTACAGCCGGGACCAGCTGCTTGGAAAGCATCACCAAACCAGGGATTCAAGCTTGAGGAGGCTAATTTGCATATTCCAGGTGCCTTCTGGGAAAAGCGAAGAGTCTCCCTAAGCTAGAAGATCGTTGGGTACAGCCGGGACCAGCTGCTTGGAAAGCATCACCAAACCAGGGATTCAAGCTTGAGGAGGCTAATTTGCATATTCCAGGTGCCTTCTGGGAAAAGCAAAGAGTCTCCCTAAGCTAGAACATCGTTGGGTACAGCCGGGACCAGCTGCTTGGAAAGCATCACCAAATTTTTGCCTGTAGGACATTATTGCAAGAGAGCTTGGCTGAGTAGATTACACAAGAAGGAAAACACACAGCAAGTCAGCAGGATCTAGGAGCAACATGGCAGATGTGACAACCTACATGGTGAGCTGCAGCATGTGCTACATGTTCACAGATCGACCAGAAGAAGAATCAAATTTCACCTGTCAGAAGTGTAGACTAGTGGCCCTTTTAGAAGAAAAGGTGCGGGGTCTAGAAGAAAGAATAGCAACTTTGAAACTCATCAAAGAGAATGAAGACTTTCTAGACAGAACAGAAGCATCTCTACTGGTCACAGAAGGTGAAAAAAGTGTCAGAGAACCTCCAAAAGCAGATGAGTGGAAGCATGAGACCAAAAGAAGCAAGAAGACCATGGAGAAATCACCAACCACACAACTGAAGAATCGATATCAAATCTTTGTAGAGGATGAAGATGGCACACCTAAGGATGAAGCAATACCAGCAAGCAAAAAAGTAAAGGGCACACAGCATCAAGTGACAGCAAAAAGTACAGCCAAGAAGCAACGAAGAGTGGTGGTGGTGGGAGACTCACTACTGAGAGGCACAGAAGCAGCCATCTGCAGACCGGACATAACTGCAAGAGAAGTATGCTGCCTTCCAGGTGCGATGATCAAGGATGTGACCGATAGGATACCAAAGCTCTTCAGCTCCAAGGACATCCACCCATTTCTTCTGATACATGTTGGCACCAATGACACGGCAAGGAAGGACCTACCGACAATCTGCAAAGACTTTGAAGAGTTGGGGAAGAAAGTAAAGGAACTGGATGCACAGGTAGTTTTTTCTTCTATCCTTCCAGTAGACGGGCATGGCACCAGGAGATGGAACAGGATCCTTGATGCAAACAACTGGCTAAGACGATGGTGCAGACAACAAGGATTCGGATTCCTGGACCACGGTGTGAATTACTTGTACGATGGACTCCTCGCCAGAGACGGACTACACCTCAACAAACCTGGGAAACACACATTCGCCAGAAGACTCGCTACACTCATCAGGAGGGCGTTAAACTAGAAGAAGAGGGGATGGGAAGAAAAACATTAGACTTGAACAAAGAAGATCCAGGAAAACATACTCAGAAGGGAGGTAAGAACATTTCTAAAACAATCCACAGCGAGGAGATTGGAACAAAACAAAATAATCTAAACTGCATGCTCGCAAACGCCAGAAGCCTGACAAACAAGATGGAAGAACTAGAAGCAGAAATATCTACAGGTAACTTTGACATAGTGGGAATAACCGAGACATGGTTAGATGAAAGCTATGACTGGGCAGTTAACTTACAGGGTTACAGTCTGTTTAGAAAGGATCGTAAAAATCGGAGAGGAGGAGGGGTTTGTCTCTATGTAAAGTCTTGTCTAAAGTCCACTTTAAGGGAGGATATTAGCGAAGGAAATGAGGATGTCGAGTCCATATGGGTCGAAATTCATGGAGGGAAAAATGGTAACAAAATTCTCATTGGGGTCTGTTACAAACCCCCAAATATAACAGAAACCATGGAAAGTCTACTTCTAAAGCAGATAGATGAAGCTGCAACCCATAATGAGGCCCTGGTTATGGGGGACTTTAACTACCCGGATATTAACTGGGAAACAGAATCCTGTGAAACCCATAAAGGCAACAGGTTTCTGCTAATAACCAAGAAAAATTATCTTTCACAATTGGTGCAGAATCCAACCAGAGGAGCAGCACTTTTAGACCTAATACTATCTAATAGACCTGACAGAATAACAAATCTGCAGGTGGTCGGGCATCTAGGAAATAGCGACCACAATATTGTACAGTTTCACCTGTCTTTCACTAGGGGGACTTGTCAGGGAGTCACAAAAACACTGAACTTTAGGAAGGCAAAGTTTGACCAGCTTAGAGATGCCCTTAATCTGGTAGACTGGGACAATATCCTCAGAAATAAGAATACAGATAATAAATGGGAAATGTTTAAGAACATCCTAAATAGGCTCTGTAAGCGGTTTATACCTTCTAATATATAATTGCCTAGAATACTACTTCCTGCAATTTGTGCCAACTTCCGTGGCTTTGTCCGGAGCTAATGTCCGGAGCTAATGTCCGGAGATTAATTGCCTACAATACTACTTCCTGCAATTTGTGCCAACTTCCGTGGCTTTGTCCGGAGCTAATGTCCGGAGCTAATGTCCGGAGCTAATGTGCGGAGATAATGTCCGGAGCTAATGTCCGGAGATAATGTCCGGAGCTAATGTCCGGAGATAAGTGACGTCAACAGTGTCCAGTGTCTGATTGGTTGCCGCCTGCTGCGAGCGACCAATCAGAAACGTGCCGTACTGTGACACACTCCGCCCGCCATTTTGGTGTGATTTTTGAATTTTTATCTCACAGCAAGTTTCTACTGCGTGGAGGCGGGCCCAGTGACGTTGCTCTTCAAGCTCCTGCCGAATTACATCAAAAAAATGATAATACCAATTACCAAAACTATATATATTTAGTTGTGAAGTGGTTCAGTGACATTTTCACACCAATTTTGAACTTTTGTTTGGTGTTTTCTCCATATACTGCCTATTATTTTTGTTCTTTCTTACTATTATTTATTAATTGTATTATTCTTACATTTGAATAAATAAAGTATATATGGATTCTAGACTCCCGATTCTTTAGAATCGGGCTGCCATCTAGTGTGGGAATAAAAGAACTAGAAATAGGAAAAACCCAATGTGGCTAAACAAAGAAGTAAGACAGGCAATTAACAGTAAAAAGAAAGCATTTGCACTACTAAAGCAGGATGGCACCATTGAAGCTCTAAAAAACTATAGGGAGAAAAATACTTTATCTAAAAAACTAATTAAAGCTGCCAAAAAGGAAACAGAGAAGCACATTGCTAAGGAGAGTAAAACTAATCCCAAACTGTTCTTCAACTATATCAATAGTAAAAGAATAAAAACTGAAAATGTAGGCCCCTTAAAAAATAGTGAGGAAAGAATGGTTGTAGATGATGAGGAAAAAGCTAACATATTAAACACCTTCTTCTCCACGGTATTCACGGTGGAAAATGAAATGCTAGGTGAAATCCCAAGAAACAATGAAAACCCTATATTAAGGGTCACCAATCTAACCCAAGAAGAGGTGCGAAACTGGCTAAATAAGATTAAAATAGATAAATCTCCGGGTCCGGATGGCATACACCCACGAGTACTAAGAGAACTAAGTAATGTAATAAACCATTATTTCTTATTTTTAGGGACTCTATAGCGACAGGGTCTGTTCCGCAGGATTGGCGCATAGCAAATGTGGTGCCAATATTCAAAAAGGGCTCTAAAAGTGAACCTGGAAATTATAGGCCAGTAAGTCTAACCTCTATTGTTGGTAAAATATTTGAAGGGTTTCTGAGGGATGTTATTCTGGATTATCTCAATGAGAATAACTGTTTAACTCCATATCAGCATGGGTTTATGAGAAATCGCTCCTGTCAAACCAATCTAACAGTTTTTATGAAGAGGTAAGCTATAGGCTGGACCACGGTGAGTCATTGGACGTGGTATATCTCGATTTTTCCAAAGCGTTTGATACCGTGCCGCACAAGAGGTTGGTACACAAAATGAGAATGCTTGGTCTGGGGGAAAATGTGTGTAAATGGGTTAGTAACTGGCTTAGTGATAGAAAGCAGAGGGTGGTTATAAATGGTATAGTCTCTAACTGGGTCGCTGTGACCAGTGGGGTACCGCAGGGGTCAGTATTGGGACCTGTTCTCTTCAACATATTCATTAATGATCTGGTAGAAGGTTTACACAGTAAAATATCGATATTTGCAGATGATACAAAACTATGTAAAGCAGTTAATACAAGAGAAGATAGTATTCTGCTACAGATGGATCTGGATAAGTTGGAAACTTGGGCTGAAAGGTGGCAGATGAGGTTTAACAATGATAAATGTAAGGTTATACACATGGGAAGAAGGAATCAATATCACCATTACACACTGAATGGTAAACCACTGGGTAAATCTGACAGGGAGAAGGACTTGGGGATCCTAGTTAATGATAAACTTACCTGGAGCAGCCAGTGCCAGGCAGCAGCTGCCAAGGCAAACAGGATCATGGGGTGCATTAAAAGAGGTCTGGATACACATGATGAGAGCATTATACTGCCTCTGTACAAATCCCTAGTTAGACCGCACATGGAGTACTGTGTCCAGTTTTGGGCACCGGTGCTCAGGAAGGATATAATGGAACTAGAGAGAGTACAAAGGAGGGCAACAAAATTAATAAAGGGGATGGGAGAACTACAATACCCAGATAGATTAGCGAAATTAGGATTATTTAGTCTAGAAAAAAGACGACTGAGGGGCGATCTAATAACCATGTATAAGTATATAAGGGGACAATACAAATATCTCGCTGAGGATCTGTTTATACCAAGGAAGGTGACAGGCACCAGGGGGCATTCTTTGTGTCTGGAGGAGAGAAGGTTTTTCCACCAACATAGAGGAGGATTCTTTACTGTTAGGGCAGTGAGAATCTGGAATTGCTTGCCTGAGGAGGTGGTGATGGCAAACTCAGTCGAGGGGTTCAAGAGAGGCCTGGATGTCTTCCTGGAGCAGAACAATATTGTATCATACAATTAGGTTCTGTAGAAGGACATAGATCTGGGGATTTATTATGATGGAATATAGGCTGAACTGGATGGACAAATGTCTTTTTTCGGCCTTACTAACTTTGTTACTATGTTACTATGTTCACTGCTCAATAGTATAAAATTCTGTGACACACCTGTGGTCTCATTATGATCACTGCACTCCTAGATGAATTCATTGAGAGGTGTAGTTTGTAAAATGGGGTCACTTAAACGGGGTTCTGCTGTTCTTGCACCTCATGGGTCACAGTAACTGCAAACAATAAAAGTAAAATCTTGCGCTCCTTTCCTTCTGAGCTTTGCACTATGCCTGAAAATTATTTCCCAATTACGTGTAGGGTATTGGCAAACTCAGGAAAATTGGACCTCGGTTTGTAGTAAAAAAAATTCCTATTAACCCTTAGAAAAATTAAAAACTTAGGGCTAAAACAACATTTTTGTGAGGAAAATGTGATTTTATTATTTTCACGGCTCAACACTATAAACTTCTGTGAAGCACCTTGGGATTCAAGGTGCTTACCATGCATCTAGAAACATTCCATGAGTGGTATATTTTCCAAAATTGGGTCACTTGTGGGGGGTTTCAACTGTTTAGGCACATCAGGGGCTCTCCAAATGGAACAATATGTCCACTAGTGATTCCAGAAAATTTTACATTCAAAAAGTCAAATGACACTCCTTCCCTTCCGAGCCCTGCCATGTGCCCAAACAGTAGTTTTCTTCCTCTTATTGGGTATCGGCACACACAGGAGAAATTGCACAACAAACTGTATGGTGCAATTTCTCCTGTTATCCATATGAAAATGCCATATTTTTGGCTGAAAACATATTTGTGGGGACAATTATTTGTTTTTTATTGTTACGGCTCAACTTTATAAACTTCTGCGAATCACGTGAGGCTTCAATCTGCTCAACGCCATCTAGATCAGTACCCTGAGGGCTCTAGTTTCGAAAGTAGTGTCATTTGTGGGGGATTTTCACTGTTTAGGCACATCAGATGCTTTCCAAACACAACATGGCATCCGCCAATTGTTTCAGCAAATTTTGCATTCAAAAAGTCAAATGGTGCTCTTTCCCTTCCGAGCTCTGCTGTGTACCCAAACTGTGGTTTTCTCCCTCATATGGGTTATCAGCATGCTCAGGAGAAATTACACAACAAATTTTAGGGTCCATCTTTTCCTGTTGCCTTTCTCCAAATAAAAAAACTGATGTGAAATCAATTTTTTGTGAAAAAAAAGTTAAATATTATTTTTTTTTTCAAAAAATTCAGGTGAAGCACCTGAAGGGCTAATTGTTGCGAATTCAGCTTTTGGGTTCCCTCCGGTGGTTGTAGAGGGTAATGCAGTTGGGCCTGGATTGCAGGAGTGGACATGTGTATCTACTAATTGCAGGACTGACTGGAGTATATAGCTTTGCAGGATCCTTTAGTCAGTGCCAGTTGTCCATTGTTCTTGAAGGATTCACTTCCCTGTTGGTCTCTCCAGTTTGCTGTGTTTTTCTACAAAGATAAGTCCTGGCTTTGTTTTTGCTGTCCACCTGCAGTGGACCTTATAGTTCTGTGCATTTTCATGTTTTTGTCTTGTCCAGCTTGGTCTGTGAAGGATTTTTTGCAGTCTAGCTATTTCTCTGGAGATGCAGATATACCCCCCATGTCTTTAGCCAGATGTGGTGATCCGTATTTTCGGCGGTGGATATTTTTCTAGTGTTTTTATACTGACCGTATAGTACTCTGTTCTATTCTTTCTTTTTAGCTAGTATGGCCTCCTCCTATGCTAAAATCTGATTTCATATCTGCATATGTTTTTTCCTCTCCTCTCACAGTCAATATTTGTGGGGGGCTATCTATCCTTTGGGGATTTTCTCTGAGGCAAGATAGGTTTCCTGTTTCTGTCTTTAGGGGTAGTTAGATCTTAGGCTGTGTCGAGGGGTCTAGGGAGTGTTAGGTACCCCCCACGGCTGCTTTTAGTTGTGCTGCTAGGTTCAGGGTTTGCGGTCAGTACAGGGACCACCTTCTCCAGAGTACGTCTCATGCTGCTCCAAGGCCACCAGATCATAACAGTTAATAAACTTCTTGCATGTGGTTTTGAGCACCTTGCGGGGTGCAGTTTTTAGAATGGTGTCACTTTTGGGTATCTTCTTTTATATAGACCCCTCATAGTGACTTCAAATGCGATGTTGTCCCTAAAAAATGATTTTGTCAATTTTGGTGGCAAAATGAAAAATCGCTGGTCAATATTTAACCCTTATAACTTTCTAACAAAAATACATTTTGTGCTGATGTAAAGTAGACATGTGTGAAATTGTATTTCTTCACTATTTTGTTTGACATATCTCTGTGATTTAAGTGCATGAAAATTCAAAGTTTGAAAATTGCAAAATCTTCCAAATTTTTCTCAAATTTTCATTTCCTTCACAAATAAACGCAAGTCATACCAAAGAATGATGAATTTTTACCACTATCATGAAGTACAATATGTCACGCGAAAATGTTCTCAGTAACACTGGGATCCATTGAAGCATTTCAGAGTTATAACCTCATATAATGACAGTGGTCAGAATTGGCAAATTGGCCCTGTCATTAACGTCCAAACCACACTCGGGGTAAAGGGGTTAATGAGGCTTTGTATAAGTAGTTAATTGCAAATGATTACTATCTACAATAATGTATCCTATATAAATTCTGCCACAATAATAGTTCATTTAAGGACAAAGTAGCATCGACAAAAAGTTAAAGAGTTGGCTCCACTTATCTATATATATAATCGTCTAAGGGGCACTTCCGTCTGTCTGTCTGTCTGTCTTTCTGTCTGTCTGTCACGGAAATCCCGCATTGCTGATTGGGATATGATGCCCACACTGCTATATACTTCGTGGACAGTGTTATATACTGCGTGGCTGCTATATACTATGTGGGCAGTGTTATATACTGCATGGGCTGTGTTATATACTGCGTGGGCTGTGCTATATATTACGTGGGCTGTGTTATATACTGCGTGGACTGTGTTATATACTGCGTGTGCTTGTTATATACTGCGTGTGCTGTGTTATATACTGCGTGGCCTGTGCTATACATTACGTGGGCTGTGTTATATACTATGTGGCTGTGTTATATACTGCGTGGCTGCTATATACTACGTGGCTCCTATATACTACGTGGCCTGTGCTATATACTATGTGGCTGCTATATATATACATACATACATACATACATACATACATACATACATACATACATACATACATATTCTAGAATACCCAATGCGTTTGAATCGGGCCACCATCTAGTCAAAACTATAATTAGTATGAGGATATAATTAAGCATGAATCCAGTATAATTTTTTAATTTTCAGCATTTTCTACATTTTTGACAGTTTTGTTGTACATTCGTCTTTAATGATAATAGATGCCTGAAGATGCAATAATGAGAAGACATAAGGTACTTTATATTGGTAATTACAGTTTTAAAGATACCATATATACTTGAGTATAAGCCGAGATTTTCAGCCCACTTTTATGGGCTGAAAGTCCCACTCTCGGCTTATAATCGAGTCATACCCAAGGGTCGGCAGGGGAGGGGGAGCAGGGGCTGTCTAGTTAAATTCACCAACTCCTGGAGCGGTCCCTGCACGTCCCTGCTTCTTCTAGCGCTGCAGCCTCTTCCTGTAGTGAGCGGTCACAAGGTACCGCTCATTACAGTATTGAATATGCGGCTCCACCTCCAATAGAGGTGGAGTCGCATATTCATTACTGTAATGAGCGGTAACGGTGACCGCTCACTACAGGAAGAAAATGCGGCGCCGGGGAACAGACGTGCAGCAACGGCGCCAGGAGCAGGTAAGTATGAAGGGGGCAGGGCACGATATTCACCTACTCCTCGTTTCACCGTCGGCACCACTGTGTCTTCCGCAGGTCAGAGGGTGCGGTGAAATGATTAGTGCGTGCCACCCTCTTCCTAAACACCGGAGCAGAGGATGGGAAGACACAGCGGTGGTCAGCGGTGGAACGGGAAAGGTGAGAATAGCAAGTGCCGGGGGCCTGAGAGGTGAGTATGTAATTTTTTAATTTTTTTAATCGCAGCAACAGCATATGGGGCAAATATCTGTATGGAGCATCTTTTGTGGCCTTGTGCAGCATGATATGGGGCAAATATCTGTATGGGGCATCTTATGTGGCTATATGCAGCATGATATGGGGGCAAATATCTGTATAGAGCATGTTATGTGGCCATATTCAGCATGATATGGGGGCAAATATCTGTATGGGGCATCTTATGTGGCCATGTGCAGCATGATATGGGGCAAATGCCTGTAATGGGGCATCTGTATGGGGCCATGTGCAGCATGATATGGGGGCAAATATCTGTATGGGGCATCTTATGTGGCCATGTGCAGCATGATATAGTGGCAAATATCTGTATGGGGCATCTTATGTGGCCATGTGCAGCATGATATAGTGGCAAATATCTGTATGAGGCATCTTATGGGATCATAATCAACATTTGTGGAGCATTATACGGGGCAAATATCTCTATGGAGCATCTTATGTGGCCATGTGCAGCATTATATGGGGCAAATGTCTGTATGGAGCATCTTATGTGGCCATGTGCAGCATTATATGGGGGCAAATATCTGTATGGGGCATTTTATGGGGCCATGTGCAGCATGATATGGGGTCAAATATCTGTATGGGGCCATGTGCAGCATTATATGGGGCAAATATCTGTATGGAGCATCTTATGGAGTCATAATCAACATTTGTGGAGCATTATATGGGGCAAATATCTGTATGGAGCATCTTATGTGGCCATGTGCAGCATTATATGGGACAGTTATCTGTATGGAGCATTTTATGGGGCCATGTGCAGCATTATATGGGGCAAATATCTATATGGAGGATCTTATGGGGCCATGTGCAGCATTATATGGGGCAATTATCTGTATGGAGCATCTTATGGGGCCACAATCCACATTTGTGGAGCATTATACGGGGCAAATGTCTGTATGGAGCATCTTATAGGGTCATAATCAACATTTGTGCAGTATTATATGGGGCATATTTTAATATGGAGCATCTTATGGAGCCTATCATAAACTGAATGGAGCATTACATGGGGCTCCTGATTCAATATGGATATTCAAAAACACTTAAACTACTGATGTCTCAATTAATTTTACTGTTATTGGTATCTATTTTTATTTTTGAAATTTACCAGTAGCTGCTGCATTTTCCACCCTAGGCTTATACTCGAGTTATTAAGTTTTCCCAGTTTTTTGTGGCAAAATTGGGGGGGTCGGCTTATATTTGGGTCGGCTTATACTCGAGTATATACGGCAAGTATTTGATATACTTCCGGTGCTATATATTTTATTAAGTGCTATGATATTTTGCTGGTTTTCCCACCTACAAAGAATGGAGACCTCTGTAATTTTTATTATATGTACACTTCAACTGTGAGGCAGAATCTTAAAAAAAAATACACAGAAAATTACTTTATATAATTTTTAAATAATTAAATTGCATTTTATTGCATTAAATAAGTATTTGATCACCTATCAACCAGCAAGAATTCTGGCTTTCACAGACCTAGTAGTATTTCTTTAAGAAGCCCTCCTACTCTGCACTCATTACCTATACTAATTGCGTCTGTTTCAACTTGTTACCTGTATAAAAGACACCCATACATGCACTCAATCAATCACACTCCAACCTCCCACCACGGCCAAGACCAAAGAGCTTTCTAAGGACACCAGGGATAAAATTGTAGACTTGCACAAAGTTGGGATGGGCTACCGTAAAATAGGAAAGCCGATTGGTAAGAAGGCAACAATTGCTGGCACAATTATTCAAAAATGGTAGAAACAGAAGATGACTGTCAACCATCCTCGGTTTTGCTCGTGGGATAAAGATCATTCTGAGAAAGGTCAGGAATCAGCCCAGAACTGTATGGGAGGACCTGGTCAATGACTTGAAGAGAGCTTGGACCACATTCTTGAAGATCACCGTCAGTAACACACTACTCTTTCATGGATTAAAATCCTGCAGGGCACACAAGGTCACCCTGGTGATGCCTGAACATGTTCAGGCCCATTTGAAGTTCACCAATGACCATCTGGATGATTCAAAGGAGGCATGGGAGAAGGTCATGTGGTCAAATGAGACCAAAATGGATCTTTTTGGTAACAACTCCACTCGCCCATTTGGAAGACGAAGAATGAGTACAACCCCAAGAACACTGTGCCAATTGTGAAGCATGGTGGGGGAAACATCACGCTTTGGGGTGCTTTTCTTTAAAGTGGACAGGATGACTGCACCGTATTGAAGGGAGTGTAGATGGGATCATGTATCGCAAGATTTTGGCCAACAATCTCCTTCCCTCAGTAAGAACATTGAAGATGGGTCATGGCCGGGTCTTCCAGTATGACAATGATCCAAAACACAGAGCCAGGGCAACTAAGAAGTGGCTTCAACGTCTTGGAGCGGTCAAGCCAGTCTCCAGAGCTGAACCCAATTTAAAATCTTTGGAGGGAGCTGAAACTCAATGTTGCCAAGCGACAGCCCCAAAACCTGAAATATCTGAAGAAGACAAACCAGGGATTCAAGCTTGAGGAGGCTAATTTGCATATTCCAGGTGCCTTCTGGGAAAAGCGAAGTCTCCCTAAGCTAGAAGATCGTTGGGTACAGCCGGGACCAGCTGCTTGGAAAGCATCGCCAAACCAGGGATTCAAGCTTGAGGAGGCTAATTTGCATATTCCAGGTGCCTTCTGGGAAAAGCGAAGTCTCCCTAAGCTAGAAGATTGTTGGGTACAGCCGGGACCAGCTGCTTGGAAGGCATCGCCAAACCGCGCGCCTTACGGCGCGCAAATTTTTGCCTGTAGGATATTATTGCAAGAGAGCTTGGCTGAGTAGATTACACAAGAAGGAAAACACACAGCAAGTCAGCAGGATCTAGGAGCAACATGGCAGATGTGACAACCTACATGGTGAGCTGCAGCATGTGCTACATGTTCACAGACCGACCAGAAGAAGAATCAAATTTCACCTGTCAGAAGTGTAGACTAGTGGCCCTTTTAGAAGAAAAGGTGCGGGGTCTGGAAGAAAGAATAGCAACTTTGAAACTCATCAAAGAGAATGAAGACTTTCTAGACAGAACAGAAGCATCTCTACTGGTCACAGAAGGTGAAAAAAGTGTCAGAGAACCTCCAAAAGCAGATGAGTGGAAGCATGTGACCAAAAGAAGCAAGAAGACCATGGAGAAATCACCAACCACACAACTGAAGAACCGATATCAAATCTTTGTAGAGGATGAAGATGGCACACCTAAGGATGAAGCAATACCAGCAAGCAAAAAAGAAAAGGGCACACAGCAACAAGTGACAGCAAAAAGTACAGCCAAGAAGCAACTAAGAGTGGTGGTGGTGGGAGACTCACTACTGAGAGGCACAGAAGCAGCCATCTGCAGACCGGACATAACTGCAAGAGAAGTATGCTGCCTTCCAGGTGCGATGATCAAGGATGTGACCGATAGGATACCAAAGCTCTTCAGCTCCAAGGACGTCCACCCATTTCTTCTGATACATGTTGGCACCAATGACACGGCAAGGAAAGACCTACCGACAATCTGCAAAGACTTTGAAGAGTTGGGGAAGAAAGTAAAGGAACTGGATGCACAGGTAGTTTTTTCTTCTATCCTTCCAGTAGACTGGCATGGCACCAGGAGATGGAACAGGATCCTTGATGCAAACAACTGGCTAAGACGATGGTGCAGACAACAAGGATTCGGATTCCTGGACCACGGTGTGAATTACTGGTACGATGGACTCCTCGCCAGAGATGGACTACACCTCAACAAACCTGGGAAACACACATTCGCCAGAAGACTCGCTACACTCATCAGGAGGGCGTTAAACTAGAAGAAGAGGGGACGGGAAGAAAAACATTAGACTTGAACAAAGAAGACCCAGGAAAATATACTCAGATGGGAGGTAAGAACATTTCTAAAGCAATCCACAGCGAGGAGATTGGAACAAAACAAAATCCTCTAAACTGCATGCTCGCATACGCCAGAAGCCTGACAAACAAGATGGAAGAACTAGAAGCAGAAATATCTACAGGTAACTTTGACATAGTGGGAATAACCGAGACATGGTTAGATGAAAGCTATGACTGGGCAGTTAACTTACAGGGTTACAGTCTGTTTAGAAAGGATCGTAAAAATCGGAGAGGAGGAGGGGTTTGTCTCTATGTAAAGTCTTGTCTAAAGTCCACTTTAAGGGAGGATATTAGCGAAGGAAATGAGGATGTCGAGTCCATATGGGTCGAAATTCATGGAGGGAAAAATGGTAACAAAATTCTCATTGGGGTCTGTTACAAACCCCCAAATATAACAGAAACCATGGAAAATCTACTTCTAAAGCAGATAGATGAAGCTGCAACCCATAATGAGGTCCTGGTTATGGGGGACTTTAACTACCCGGATATTAACTGGGAAAGTGAAACCTGTGAAACCCATAAAGGCAACAGGTTTCTGCTAATAACCAAGAAAAATTATCTTTCACAATTGGTGCAGAATCCAACCAGAGGAGCAGCACTTTTAGACCTAATACTATCTAATAGACCTGACAGAATAACAAATCTGCAGGTGGTCGGGCATCTAGGAAATAGCGACCACAATATTGTACAGTTTCACCTGTCTTTCACTAGGGGGACTTGTCAGGGAGTCACAAAAACACTGAACTTTAGGAAGGCAAAGTTTGACCAGCTTAGAGATGCCCTTAATCTGGTAGACTGGGACAATATCCTCAGAAATAAGAATACAGATAATAAATGGGAAATGTTTAAGAACATCCTAAATAGGCAGTGTAAGCGGTTTATACCTTGTGGGAATAAAAGGACTAGAAATAGGAAAAACCCAATGTGGCTAAACAAAGAAGTAAGACAGGCAATTAACAGTAAAAAGAAAGCATTTGCACTACTAAAGCAGGATGGCACCATTGAAGCTCTAAAAAACTATAGGGAGAAAAATACTTTATCTAAAAAACTAATTAAAGCTGCCAAAAAGGAAACAGAGAAGCACATTGCTAAGGAGAGTAAAACTAATCCCAAACTGTTCTTCAACTATATCAATAGTAAAAGAATAAAAACTGAAAATGTAGGCCCCTTAAAAAATAGTGAGGAAAGAATGGTTGTAGATGACGAGGAAAAAGCTAACATATTAAACACCTTCTTCTCCACGGTATTCACGGTGGAAAATGAAATGCTAGGTGAAATCCCAAGAAACAATGAAAACCCTATATTAAGGGTCACCAATCTAACCCAAGAAGAGGTGCGAAACTGGCTAAAAAAGATTAAAATAGATAAATCTCCGGGTCCGGATGGCATACACCCACGAGTACTAAGGGAACTAAGTAATGTAATAGATAAACCATTATTTCTTATTTTTAGGGACTCTATAGCGACAGGATCTGTTCCGCAGGACTGGTGCATAGCAAATGTGGTGCCAATATTCAAAAAGGGCTCTAAAAGTGAACCTGGAAATTATAGGCCAGTAAGTCTAACCTCTATTGTTGGTAAAATATTTGAAGGGTTTCTGAGGGATGTTATTCTGGATTATCTCAATGAGAATAACTGTTTAACTCCATATCAGCATGGGTTTATGAGAAATCGCTCCTGTCAAACCAATCTAATCAGTTTTTATGAAGAGGTAAGCTGTAGGCTGGACCACGGTGAGTCATTGGACGTGGTATATCTCGATTTTTCCAAAGCGTTTGATACCGTGCCGCACAAGAGGTTGGTACACAAAATGAGAATGCTTGGTCTGGGGGAAAATGTGTGTAAATGGGTTAGTAACTGGCTTAGTGATAGAAAGCAGAGGGTGGTTATAAATGGTATAGTCTCTAACTGGGTCGCTGTGACCAGTGGGGTACCGCAGGGGTCAGTATTGGGACCTGTTCTCTTCAACATATTCATTAATGATCTGGTAGAAGGTTTACACAGTAAAATATCGATATTTGCAGATGATACAAAACTATGTAAAGCAGTTAATACAAGAGAAGATAGTATTCTGCTACAGATGGATCTGGATAAGTTGGAAACTTGGGCTGAAAGGTGGCAGATGAGGTTTAACAATGATAAATGTAAGGTTATACACATGGGAAGAAGGAATCAATATCACCATTACACACTGAATGGGAAACCACTGGGTAAATCTGACAGGGAGAAGGACTTGGGGATCCTAGTTAATGATAAACTTACCTGGAGCAGCCAGTGCCAGGCAGCAGCTGCCAAGGCAAACAGGATCATGGGGTGCATTAAAAGAGGTCTGGATACACATGATGAGAGCATTATACTGCCTCTGTACAAATCCCTAGTTAGACCGCACATGGAGTACTGTGTCCAGTTTTGGGCACCGGTGCTCATGAAGGATATAATGGAACTAGAGAGAGTACAAAGGAGGGCAACAAAATTAATAAAGGGGATGGGAGAACTACAATACCCAGATAGATTAGCGAAATTAGGATTATTTAGTCTAGAAAAAAGACGACTGAGGGGCGATCTAATAACCATGTATAAGTATATAAGGGGACAATACAAATATCTCGCTGAGGATCTGTTTATACCAAGGAAGGTGACGGGCACAAGGGGGCATTCTTTGCGTCTGGAGGAGAGAAGGTTTTTCCACCAACATAGAAGAGGATTCTTTACTGTTAGGGCAGTGAGAATCTGGAATTGCTTGCCTGAGGAGGTGGTGATGGCGAACTCAGTCGAGGGGTTCAAGAGAGGCCTGGATGTCTTCCTGGAGCAGAACAATATTGTATCATACAATTATTAGGTTCTGTAGAAGGACGTAGATCTGGGGATTTATTATGATGGAATATAGGCTGAACTGGATGGACAAATGTCTTTTTTCGGCCTTACTAACTATGTTATGTTACTATGTTACTAAGATCTTTATGGAGGAATGGGTAAAAATTCCTGCAGCAGTGTGTACAAATTTAGTGAAGTGCTGCAGAAAACGTCTGACCTTTGTAATTGTAAGGTTTCTGTACGAAATAAACAGTGCTGTTTTTCTATTGCATCAAATACTTATTTCATGCAATAAAAAACAAATTAATTATGTAAAAATCATGCAGTGTGATTTTCGGGATTTTTTTAAGATTCTGTCTCTCACGAAGGAAGTGTATATTCATAGAATTACAGACCTGTCCATTCTTTGTTGGCGGGAAATCTTGCAAAATCTGCTGTGTATCAAATACTTATTTTCCTCACTGTATGCTACAATCCTTATTAAACAAAAAAAAACTTAGTCAAAAGTCTCACATGAGGACCGCCCCAGGAAAGAAAGACCAAGAGTCACCTCTGCTTCTGAGGATAAGTTTATCCGAGTCAACAGCCTCAGAAATTGCAGGTTAAAAGCAACTCAGATTAGAGACCAGGTCAATGCCACACAGAGTTCTAGCAGCAGACACATCTCTACAACAACTGTTAAGAGGAGACTTTGTGCAGCAGGCCTTCATGGTAAAATAGTTGCTAGGAAACCACTGCTAAGGACAGGCAACAAGCAGAAAAGACTTGTTTGGATTAAAGAACACAAGAAATGGACATTAGACCAGTGGAAATCTGTGCTTTGGTCTGATGAGTCCAAATTTGAGATCTTTGGTTCCAACCACCGTGTCTTTGTGCGACGCAGCAAAGGTGAACGGATGGACTTTACATGCCTGGTTCCCACCGTGAAGCATGGAGGAGGAGGTGTGATGGTGTGGGGGTGCTTTGTACATAGGAAAAGGTGTAAAAAAAAAAATAGCAATCTAAATATCTAAATCTAAACAGAAAATGTAAATAATTGACCCATTCTGATGATTTTTAGGATCTTATTATAATGATCAGGACGATGCTATCTAGGACTGCTACCAACCTCTAGATCCAGATGTAAGTTACAGCAACACTTTTAGTCATTTCCACAATATATTTTTTGTATGTTCATAAAATTAGTAAGAACAGCTTACCTTAATCTTTCCCTATGACTCTGAATTATAAAGTGCTGCAGAATATGTTGGCGCTATAGAAATGAAAATTATTATTATTATTATTATTATTATTATTATATCTCATTTCTGTAATGTCCTCCATGGGCTACGTTCACTACCAATCTTCACCCATGTCAAAATGTATGTAGCATACACATAAAGGGAAACTCATCATTTATATTATGCCACAAAACAACAGCATTCAGAAATACAGGTTGTGCAGCACTGTGAGCAGCTTCTTACCTCAGCAAATCTGATAACTCTAGCAGGCCAGAAAGGCATAGTGGAAAAGCAATGTAAGTAGCCTCTTTGTACCAGCACACCTTGCACATCTCCACTATTAGGTCAGAAAGACAGAGGGAAAGAAGTGTAGTGACTTCTTAGCTCTGCATTCCTGGTATTTCTAATATTAAATAAAAAAAGACAAGGTGGGAAGCAATGTGAATATTCTTTTCTTAGGTCAGCACCCCCGGTATCTCCAGATCCGCCACATTTTAAAAAGCACAATTCTATGGATCAGGTTAGCATAATCTGCTATTCTTAATTCTGAATGTTTTTTGATAAGTCCTTGTTGCACTATTTTTCCGCCAGCTTATCTACTACTTCACGCCTGGCATCTCCAGTGTTAGGTCACAAAGACAAGGAGAAAGAGGAATTAGTATCTTTTTACTTCAGCACTCCTGGTATCTCTAATATTAGATCACAAAGGCAAGGTGGACATCAAAGTTACTGGTCTCTTTTTAGCTCAGCACCCTTGGTATCTCCTGCATTTGATTAGAAAGACATAGTGGACATCATTGTGAATGGTCTACAGCAATTTGAGCATCATCTTACCTTAGCACCCCTGATATCTCTAGTAATAGATAAAAAAGACAGGATGGACAGCAGTATGAGCTCCTCTTTTTACTTCAGCACTCCTGGTATCTCCAGTATTAGATAATGAAGGAACTGGGAAGGTAAAACGTGCAAATAGAGTCTTATCCAAATTACTTATTTGATATTGAAACAGGATATGCAAACCAAATGTAGTTGAGGCTTGCATGTTGCAAGGTTAATCAGATTGCTGCGAATCCATGGGTCACAGACCGTACTGCAAAGTTAGGAGAAAGATGATTGTGGAGTTGAGTCCTCACTGCTGAAGATTGAAGAGATCGAGTATCAGGAAATATTGGCAATGTGGTTTTTATAAGATGTGTTTTGAAGTATATCACACTTCTTCTTCAGGAATCACCACATTATTCGATTAGAAAGACAGGGTAGACAGCAGTCTGAGCAGTCTCTTGACAGTACAGACAGCAGTGTTAGCAGCCTACTCTTACATTAGCACCCATGGTATCTTCAGTATTACACACGTGGTTAAAATTGTTGGTACCCCTCGTTTAATAACAGAAAAACCCACAATGGTCACAGAAATAACTTGAATCTGACAAAAGTAGTAATAAATAAATGATTTATAAAAATGAACAAATGAAAGTTAAGACATTGCTTTTCAACCATGCTTCCACATAATATTTAAAAAAATAAAACTCATGGAATAAGGCTGGACAGAAATGATGGTACCCTTAACTTAATATTTTGTTGCAGAACCTTTTGAGGCACTCACTGCAATCAAACGATTCCCGTAACTGTCAATGAGACTTCTGCACCTCTCGACAGGTATTTTGGCTCGCTCCTCAAGAGCAAACTGCTCCAGTTGTCTTGTGTTTGAAGGTTGCCTTTGCCAGACGGCATGTTTCAGCTCTTTCCAAAGATGCTCAATAGGATTAAGGTCAGGGCTCATAGAAGGCCACTTCAGAATAGTCCATTGTTTTCCTCTTAGCCATTCTTGGGTGTTAGCTGTGCGTTTTGGGTCATTATCCTGTTGCAAGACCCATGACCTGCGACTGAGACCAAACTTTCTGACACTGGGAAGCACATTTCTCTCTAGAATCCCTTGGTAGTCTTAATATTTTATTGTACCCTGCACAGATTCTAGACAATCTGTGCCAGATGCAGCAAAGCAGCCCCAGAACATAACAGAGCCTCTTCCATGCTTCACAGTAGGGACAGTTTTCTTTTCTTCATATGCTTCATTTTTCAATCTGTGAGCATAGAGCTGATGTGCCTTGCCATACGACATTCTCCCAGAAGCTTTGTGGCTTGTCAACATATAGTTTGGTAAATTCCAGTATGGCTTTTTTATGATTTTTTTCAACAATGGTGTCCTCCTTGGTCATCCCCCATGAAGTCCACTTTGGCTCATACAACAACGGATGGTATGATCTGACACTGATGATCCTTGAGCTTGAAGTTCATCTTTAATATGTTTAGAAGTTTTTCAGGGCTCTTTTGTTACCATTCCTATTAATCCGTCTCTTTGATTTGTCATCGGTTTCCCTCCTGCTGCCACGTCCAGGGAGGATGGCTACAGTCCCATTGATCCTAAATTCCTGAATAATATGTGCAACTTTAGTCACACGAACATCAAGCTGCTTGGTGATAGTCTTATAACTTTTACCTTTAACATGTTTGTCTATAATTTTCTTTCTAATCTCCTAAGACAACTCTGTTTTTCTCTTCCTCTGGTCCATGTTGAGTGTGATACACACCATGTCACCAAACAGCACAGTGAGTATCTGTAGCCCTATATACAGGCCCACTCACTGATTCCAAGATTGTAGACACCTGTGATGCTAGTCAGTGGACACATCTTGATTTAACATGTCCATTTTGTCACATTATTTTCAGGAGTACCATCATTTCTGTCCAGGCCTATTTTATGAGTTTTATTTTTTTTTTATTCTGTGAAAGCATGATTGGAAAGCAATATCTGATTTTCATTTGTTCATTTTCATATATCTTTTATTTACTATTACTTTTTTCAGATTCAAGTTATTTCTGTGACCATTGCGGGTTTTTCTGTCATCAAACTGTCATTAAACGAGGGGCACCAACAATTTTGACCATGTGTGTAGATCAGAGAAAAAGGATAGACAGCAGTGTTAGCAGTCTCTTGACAGGTAGAATAGCAGTGTGAATTAATCTTACCTCAGAACCCATGAAATCTTCTGTATTAGTTCAGAAACAACAGTATGAGCAGCTTCTTATTACCACAACACCCCAGATATTGCCAGTATTATTTCAGTATTCACTACAAGCAAACCTTCTTACACATGAAAGGAGAGATAGAGCTTCCTATTGTACATGCTCATAGGCACCTGTCGAATTAGCATTCTATGAAAGGTTTCAGTTAGTGTAACCAGGCGGCAGCTAACAAAATTGGAGGGTTTGCTCAATGAAGGTATTTAGGAATGTATTTATAAATCCATTTTGTTTGGTTACCTAATTTTTGTCTTCATTTTGATCTCTTTTAAAAGGAAAATCCGAATCCACAATATCAATGAAAAACCTATAGTATATGCCATATACCATCTCTATGACCCGCATTGGTAAGACATTTATAAAGTTTCCTCAAAAATGTTACATAAAGAATTATTATTATCTGTCTTCAATTCTTCAATTCTTTTAAAGATGGACACTAGTAACTAATCTTTCTTATTATGAAACTGTAATTGTAGAAAGCTTGAGATTTCTTCATTCTTCACCAGTAATAAAATTCTATAAATATTTGTATAGGAAAAAAGTAACCAATCTACCCTACTTATTGAACAACATGTAACATTATGTATCATTAAACATTGCATTTTCATTATACATATGTAAATTGTAAATCAAGGTGCATAGCTAATTTATCAAACACTTGATAAAAAATAAGTGTGTGGCATACTCTGCGCATTCACACTTCCATAAGTACTGTACAGTCCAATAATCCACACATTAACATCTTCTTGTTAATGATATGCCTTTTAACTACACATTTCTTCAGGCACTTTACACCATTTCTGTTTACCTCACTGTCTCCTTTCCTATTCACTTTGTTGTTTTTCTTCTAACCCCAAGAGTCTCAACTTCTAAAACTGCTTTTATCTTTTGCTCCTTGTAAAATGCCCTTTAAAAAGCTGAACATAATAATGTCAAGTACATCTGATTGCCATCTTTCCTTATATTATTCTCTGGAAAGTCACATATATTAGTTAGACCACAGCTGCCCTTTCCGATAGCTTTCATAGCTAACTCTTTTCCCTTTACAACCCAGTGTACCCAGACCATCGATTCCTTCAGAAATAAGATCTCTGTGTATACAAGAAAGAATCTTGGTAAATATCAAGCAATATAATAGCCAAAACTGTGAAATTGTGAGCCTCGTTCATTCTTCTATTATGTATGCAGAGTTTTTTACGTCATAATTGTTTATATTTACGTGTAATTGTTTCCGCTCATAATTGCTTTACAATCTTTCATGTGGTTTTATTCGTTGTGCAGATTCTAAGTTTTACGTTTTACCATATTCCTGCTAATGTAACAAATTTATGCTGCCTCTAACCCTTTTATATTGTAGACATTCGTACAGAGAATTAGGCTTATAAAGTAACGTGACACTTTTTCATGTACAGAGTTAACTGTAATATGCCAATTAGCACAACGTTTCTCAGCTATTGACGTTATGCTTGTGTTCTTGTATTCTAAGCTCCTTTTTTCTAAAGATAACTTTTGCTTAATTTTCTCTTGTGGACAGGAATGAATGTGCATTCATCCATAGCTGCTATCGGTGGCAGGTTTTACTGCAGGGTATTTTTCAAATCATGTAGGTGCACGCTACGCTCATTCCTCGCTATTTACAGCTGGGTGAATTTGTGAAAGCAAGGGAACACATTTTCTTGTTAAGGCTTATGGTGCATATAAACACTTGTATTATGTGCTCCCTTATTTAATGGAGTAATTGTGAATCATTCCAAATACTCGATAATTATACAGATGCAGCAGTGTTTAGTGTAGTGAATGGCGTGTGTAATATTAGATCACAGCTTGTAATCAAATCCTATATTAAGGTCTATTAACCTGTTATAACATACCAGTGACTCTCTACTTTATCATCTTATATTGGTTACCATGACCAGCAGTGCTACCTAGCCAACCGTAACGTTTGATGAAATAATGGTGTGACTCTAATCATATGTCGAGTGCCTCTAAGAAATTCATGATGATCAGGCAGTAGATTTGGAGCAGGGTGTAGAAATATGGGTCAAAATAACACTAAATGCTACTCAAGATTGGACAGGCCCAGCTGATAGTCGAGAAATTCACTGGTGGGCCGCTAAGCCAAGTGGTGAGCATCCCAGTTCAGAAGCTCCTTCACTGCTGCTTTCACTGGCAGTCAATGCGGGCAGGAGTATGTCACCTCAATGCATCAATAAACTTTATTCCAGTTTCAGTCAATGAGAAATGGTAAGCAGGTAGAAAATGTAAAAGAATGAGCAGCAAAATCAATATCTAATAGGAACCAAAGGAGCGGCGGTAAAGAGGAATGGGGAACGGGGATATGCTGAGCAACACTATGGTGTGGTTTGGTGGCTGGTGTATAGGAAAAAAACTAGCATGATATTATTAATAAAATATAATGATCACAAATATTTACTGCATCTGTTCACCTTGACTGCCCTGCTTTCCAGTGGTATATTGGAGTAGCTTGTATCCCTCTGTGGACTCCCTGTATCCTGCCCACTTTTACTAGACTAATAAAGAGTGGACAGTCTGTGCAGGAGCTGCCTGTCTGTCAGGAGTCTGGTCCTAAGCACCGAAGTATAGAATTGATGCTGGGTCATACTGAAGTTGGGGGATTCTTATTTGTGTGAATATAGTGTATGTATATAGTTACACTATGGGTGTATGTATAAATGTATTTATACATTTTATGTTTTGCATATGGGGTAGGGTGTATCTATGAGATTTGAATATGTGTATGTATGGTATAACCCCTTAGTGACAGACCCAATTTGGTAATTAATGACCAAGCCAATTTGTACACTGTCATTTTATGAGGTTATAGATCTAGAACGCTTCAACGTATTCCACTGATTCTGAGACTGTTTTACCATGACATATTGTACTTCATGATAGAGGTAAAATCTGTTAAATAATACTTTATAAAGAAAATGGAAATTTGGCAAAATTTTGAAAAATAAGCAATTTTCAAACTTTTAATTTTTTTACCCTTAAATTAGATAATGTTGTCACACAAGATAGTTACTAAATAGCATTTCCCACATGTCAACTTTACATCAGCACAATTTTGGAAACGTGATCTTTTTTTTGTTAGGACGTTACAAGTGTTGAAAGTTGACCAGCGATTTCTCATTTTTCCTACAAAATTTACAAAACCATTTTTTTAGAGACCACCTCACATTTGAAGTGAGTATTAGGTGATCAATATAACAGAAAATACCCAAAAGTGACACCATTCTAACAACTGTACCCCTCAACGTGTGCAAAACTACATTCAAGAAGTTTATTAACCCTTCGGGTGCTTCACGAGAACTAAAGCAATGTGGAATAAAAAAATGAACTTTTTACTTTTTTCACAAACAATTTATTTTGTAACCAATTTTCTTTATTTTCACAAGGGTATCAGGAGAAAATGGACCACAAAATGTTGTGTATTTTCTCTTGAGAAGGCCAATACCATGTATGTGGAAAAAAGCTACAGTTTGGGCACTGCTCAGAATAGAGGGAGCACTGTTTGACTTTTTGAACGCAAAATTGGCTGGAATCAATGGTGATGCCATGTCGCATTTGTAGACCCCCTGAGGTACCTAAACAGTGGAACCCCCTCAATTCTAACTCCAACTCTAACTCCAACAAACCCTTATCCCTAATCTTAACCCTAATCATAACTCTAACCACAACCCTAACCCCAACACACCCATAACCCTAATCCCAAACCTAACTATAACAATAACCACAAACCTAACCGTAAAACACCCCTAATCCTAATCCCAACCCTAACCGTAATCCCAACCACAACACTAACACTAGCCCAACCCTAACTATAGCCCTACCCTAACTCCAACCCTAGCTTTAGCCCAACCCTAACTCTAGCCCAACCATAACTCTCGCCCCAAACCTAACCCTAGCCCAACACTAACCCGAACTTTAGCCCAATCCTAACTTTAGCACAACTCTAACTTTAGCCCAACTCTAACCCTAAGGGAAATATTTTTTTTTATTATGTTTACCTAACTAAAGGGTAATAAAGGGAGGTTTGATTTACTTTTTTTTATTTTGGTCATTGTGATAGGGTCTATCACAGTGATTAAAATGAACCAATAGGAAAAATTTCATATTGCTGCCAGGTGCCGGCCTGCAGATCTCGGGGTATGCACTGTGAATGTGTCCACAATTTTCCTCCAGGAATAAGACTCCAGCACAGGGGGACTTCACAGGGGGTTGCAGGGACATAGGAGGCACCAGGGGAGGATCGGGGACCCCATTTCTCTCTCCTCTGATGTGTGATCACATCAGAAGAGAAATTAAATGAGAAATCTGACTTTTTGTTGCAACACTGCGGTCGGTAAAAAATGACCAAATCATATTCTCTGGGGTCTCAGCTACACCCGATAGCCAAGACCCTGGAGAAATTTTGACTTTGGGGGTACTATACACTTATTTCTCAGCGCAGTTAAAAAGTGGCACTGAGACATAAGTACCCTTAGTTGCCGCCATTAAAAGGCGTATCGGCGGTTGTTAAGGGGATATAGTACGTTATGTAAATAGATAATAATTTATATATGTAAGGTATATTTTATTTTATGCATGGCAGGAAAATTGTTCGGGATGCAAAGGAAAGCCCACAAATAACATCAGCTGAAATACTGGACTCTCTGAAAACTAGTGATGTGGCACTTGAAGAATAATGGGCTACACAAGCAGTGGGTGCTTGCCCGTATGTGCAGGGTGCTGAGGCCAGCCCTTCCCATTATCAGACATGACCATACCTTATTGGAGGTTCAGCATCAAACACCACAGATCTGTCTGGTCTGTTATTTCAATAAGTAACTCTGCCACAGTGTGCGGTTTGTCTCCTAGACAAATTAGCTTCAGGCAGTGATGCAGAGCTTCCAGCTTCTGTCTGATGTGGACAATGTGCTCTAAGACAGCACATTAGTGTTGGAGGAAAGGGAAGCGCAGGAGTGGGTGCAGGAATTGCTGGGAGAGGTGGAGGAAACCTCAAAAGGGCCAACAATCCTCGGTGTCAAGAGCACATGCACTGTGCCAGAAAGTATGTTGGTAATGGCACTGATGATGTTCCTGAACACATGCTGGTGCACAACAGGGAAGCCTCTCTGGGAGAAAAAGTGGCAGCTGAGGGATGGCTGCTGCCATGATTTGCCTGAAAGCCTCTGTGTCTACCAGCCTAAATGACAGCATTTCCACTGCAAGCATTGTGGAAATGTGCTGTTTAGCATTTGGGCCTGCTGATGTGTGACTGGGAACTTTCTTTTTTTGTTCCAAGGCCTAGGGTAGCTGAATGCTGGGAATGGGCCAATGATTTGGAAAAGACTGATGATGGTATGCCAGAATATGCAAGAAATTGTTCCGGAGCTGTAGACATCTGCACCAGTGTTTTGGACAGGAGATTGGAAAGCACCTAACACAGAGGAAGAGGCAGTGGCATCACCTGATGGCACCAATTGTGGACCTAGGTTTTCGGCCTACCAAGTCTGGTGCTTAGATGACATTTGCCTGATCATGCTGGTGGTGGTTGGATTCTTAGTGGTCAGTAACCTGCTGATCTTTGCATGGCACAGGTTGAAAATGCAAATATAGAAAAAGACCAGCACATCCAAGCTAGTGTGAACAGGCGACAACCAAAAAAGCATATAACTTGACAAGCGATAAAGGTTGCACCATGATTTACCAAGAATGCATTACTGCCATAGAAAATGGGAAAAAAGGAAAAAAACACTATATAATGTACACATGAATTATTTATCTGCAAAAATTACTATGAAAAATGGAAAATACTTCGCGGATTAATTGGCCAAAATATGTGAGCCCAATTGCCATGTCAAAGCGTCCTGGCTTGCCACGTCTCCTGGGCAAAAAAGCCTACAATTTATGGGTCAAGAGTGGACCACTTAACTACTTAAAATCACCTGTGGCTAATAGGAGTGGCAGGTCACATGTCGAAAAAGGCTTAATACAAACAGAGAAAAAGACAAGCACATCCAAGATAGTGTGAACAGGTGCCAACCCAAAAAAGCATAAAGGTTGACAAAACTGGACAGGTTGCAAATGGCCATTTTGTTTGTCTGAGAACTCTCTTTAAAAAAGTCCCAGACTGGGGGACACTTAACGCTTTGAAAGAGAAATTTAAGAGTGTTGGTGCTCTGCGAAACAGTTGCCCACTTTCTCATTCTGGTCCCTCCACTGCCTCTTCCTGTCTGTTTTAGTGCTGCTGATCTCTCCCTCTCAGCGCTACTGGCCTTGCTCTGCATGCCAGTGCAGTGCCCCAGAGACCTGGTCGTTGCAGTGGTGTCGCTCTGCCACTAAGGGGAGTGATGGTACGTCTGATGGCACTAAAGGAGTTCACCTGACCAGGTATCACAGTCACACACTATATTTCACACTCCGGCCACCAGGGGGAGCAAAAGGTTCTATTTACTAGGTCACTCCTCACACTTTGGTAAAACTGGGGGATGGATAGGAAGTTAGTCAGAAGCTGACTGGGTTTTGTCCAGGCAACATCCCGTGGCAGGGGGTGTTGTGGGGAAGATTCAGAGGGGTCCCTGTCAGGCGTGGGAACCTGGCAGTGACTTAGCGACAAGGACAGATTGTTACAGAGCCGCGCCTGCACTACCTTGCAGCGGCATCTAAAGAAAGGACACGAAGCGAGGTATATTGTGGAGAAGTGAGAAACGAGATCAAAGCACAAAGGAGAGCCAGTAGGAGTCGTGCCCCAAGATCGGCAACATCCTACTGAAGCACGTAGCCGGAGGCTAGAACGCCGAGGAAGTAACTGACTCCAAGCATTACTTCAAACAGAGGCAGGACAGTTGATTATAGGTTGGCTGTGTAACATACATCACCTAAGCAGACAAAGGGGGCAACCGTGGAGAGGGGCATCTCTAGAGTCCCAGAATAGCTCCGAGCCTACCCGTCATACGGGTGCGTCCTAGCCATAACAAACTGGGGGATGAAGCCGAACATCAGAACAGAAACGACAGTTGTGAGGACTATCCTGAATGCTCAGCAGGGAAGGACTACAACACACAGGTGCTAGTGGTAGGCACTTATTTCCACCTGCAAAGGGAACTCTGGATGTGCCTTTGGACCGGCCGGTCTCAGCCAGCCCTATTAACAGTGCTCCGGATTGAGGATCCTGAAGTCACCAGTAAAGTGGTAAAGAGACTGCAACCCTGTGTCCTCGTCATTAACTGCGCCTCACACCATTGCCACCTACACCACTGGGAAGCCCTGGGGACTCACTTCACCTGTGGGAAGGTATACCACCTAGCTGCCATCACATCAACCCAGCGGACCCCAAGCAGCGTTGATCACCCAGACCGCACACCACAGGTGGCGTCACAAACACCTAACAACTTCCTTTACCCATTCATTGGGCGCCCCTTAGCAGGGTCACGGACCAGGTCCAGCCACCGTGACAATCCTAGAACTGAGACAGAGAGGACCGATACCAAGCAACCCGTGGCCCTGCGTCTGGGGGCGCTCCACCAGTTTCTCAGGTGGTTGGGTATGTGACTTCGTCATCCACCACGTCATCTTCCACCACCGTACCCTCGTACTCATGACTTCATGACTTAACAACAAGAAGTGTCCACTGTGTCTCATCATTATGTTCCTATTTATCCCAAATTTGCTGTTCCCCACTGTCATGTTCTTGTGGCCATGGCTGCTCTAAAGTTTGTGCATCACTAAACACAATCAAGAAATGATGTTGTAAATAGCTACTTGGAGTGTCCTAGTGCAACGTCACTAGTCTCCTGGGACTCAACATGGTGGGAGGAAGGAGGTTCTGGGTGAGCGTTAAATGATCCAGACTTTAGGCTGGTGAGACTTAACCATGTGGAAGACTGTGTGTCGCTGCCAAGCCTGATGGAAGCATTATCTGCTAACCAATTGCCCTCCTGTTCACACTGCTCTGGTTTCAGAAATGGTGTACTGTGCCTTCCTGCAAAGTGGGACAGGAACCTATGTGTCTTGGATGGACATGTTCCTTGTGCTCCAGCAACAGGTGTAGTCACAACTGCCCCACGTCTTCGGCATCTGCATGCACCATCATCAGCACTTCCACCTCCCCATCCCTTAATGCACGCTTTACACATTTTGTAATTACTAGGTCACTTAAAACCAAGTTTATTTTTAAGAGAAGAAAATAATGGGTCAATCTGCAGCCATCAAAGTGGTTTTTGTGCGTTTACTCCACCGTAATGTCACAGAAAGAACAAAAGAATGCCTTTGTTCACTTTTAAGGATCACAGAAATGTCCACAGACCACGTAATGCCACAACTTTGATGACTACGGCATTACAGTGGCTCACAGGCAAACCCCACATGATTATTGGTTGCACACCGGGCACCAAAGAAGCAGTGTGGGGAATCGAGTTTTACATTGAGTACCGACCATTACTCGCCAAGTAACGAGTACATCCGAGCAACGTGATACTCGAGTGATAACCGAGTATCACTGAGGGCGTTCGCAAACTATGTATAATCATCGTAAATCGTAAATATAGTATTTTGTCTAATGTGCCCTTAAGGCAATCTATATATATATACTGTATACATAAATGATTGTATGTATATGTGTGTGTATGAATCGGCAACCAATCACTAAGCATCTTTCAAGAAGCTGAGCTGTGATTGGTTGCTATGAGCAAAAGTTTTCCTTGCAGACAGTTGTGGTAACTGAGGCCTATTATTCTTATCATTTTTATGGTGTTATTGTCCTTCTGTAAAGCTGGAAATAACACAATTTATTACCGGCACAGACCACCCTCTGACACAGACTGTAGGGGGAGCCCAGTATCACACAAGATAGGATTAGATACACTGCTCAGCAGACAGTGTCACACAGGAGAGGATTAGATACACGGCTCAGAACACAGTATCACACAGGATAGGATTAGATACACGGATCAGCATACTGTATCACACAGGATAGGATTAGATACACAGCTTAGTAGACTGTATCACACAGGATATGATTAGATACAAGGCTCAGAACATATCACACAGGAGAGGATTAGATACACGGTTCAGCAGACAGTAACACACAGGATAGGACTAGATACACGGCTCAGCAGACAGTATCACACAGGAGAGGATTAGATACACGGTTCACCAGACAGTATCACACAGGAGAGGATTAGATACACGGCTCAGCAGTCAGTATTCCACAGGAGGATTAGATACACGGCTCAGCATAGGATAGGACTAGATACATGGCTCAGCAGACTGTATCGCACAGAATAGTATTAGATACCCGGCTCAGCAGACTGTATCACACAATATATGATTAGATACACGGCTCAGCAGATGGTATCACATATGATAGGATTAGATACACGGCTCAGCAGACAGTGTCACACAGGATAGCATTAAATACATGGGTCAGCAGGCTGTATCACACAGGAGAGTATTAGATACACGGCTCAGCAGACAGTATCACACATGATAGGATTAGATACACAACTCAGCAGACTATCACACAGGATAGAATTAGATACACGACTCAGCAGACTGTACCACACAGGATAAGATTAGATACATGGCTCAGCAGACTGTATCACGCAGGATAGGATTAGATACATGGCTCAGCAGACAGTATCACACAGGATAGAATTAGATACATGGCTCAGCAGACAGTATCACATAGGATAGGATTAGATACACAGATCAGCAGACAGTATAACACAGGACAGGATTAGATACACGGCATTAACCCTCACTATGCGACTGCACGCTTACACAGGCCGGAGCTAAGCCACACCCATTTCCTTTCTAGTCACGGCGCTTCTCACATCCTGTCAGTCAAGCGGTGGACACCGCGTCGCTGGACACACGCCGGTACAGACTCACAGCACAGGTCGATAACTCCTTCCTCCCCTAAACACCATTACACCCCCACTCTTTATCTGGTTTATAGTACATTTCATCCACACAGGCAACTGCCGGCGCATCGGATAATATCACCGGACCCCATGAGCCTGCTCCTACTAATTTTTTGGTATGATACCGGACCATTACTATTTCTAGATTTTATCACACGGCTTTCTTTCCATTAATTTGGGATATGTATACGCTTTATTCACAGACCATAAGCAAAATTACACTGCACCGCTCTAGCATCTTTTTCTGCTCCTTTTAGGCAGCACGGTATGTCTTTCTACCCATCTATTTATCATTACATTAAGCGATGCAGTGAAATTGTTTTGTTACGTGCTTTACTCCGTATTTCATTTATACTATCATGTTACATCAAGTGATTCAGAATAGCTATATAAACTTATATGTGGTGGCACAACATATTAGCCAGCTATGTCTACCTTGGAGTGCAATATATGAGGGACTCCTCCTCTATAGGTTTTATCTTATATTATCCTGCTTGACTGATTTCATTTCTATTATGTATATACTTTATTTTCATTGTCGTTCTATACTGAGTGATAGTAACTCATTATGTTTTTCTGTTAATTTTTGTACATAATTTCTGCAGAAGGCCAACAAAGGCCAAAACGTTTATTTCCTCTTTTGCTGTAAATAAATACAAAAGAGATCCACCTTAAGTTGAGTGCCAGGATTATTTTCTTTATTATCACATGGTGTGGGATCCTACCTTGGCACCTTTCTGGGTAGTGCATACGGTACCACTATTAATTGCGCTAACCTTTTACATATAGCACACCCATCGGTCATGACTTCATTAGTCTTTTCCTAGAATGATGAAGAGACCTCTAATATTATTGCTCAATCCACTACCTACTTAAATTGGTGCTTACACGAAATTTCTTTATGTTTCAGGACAAATACTCTCTACAAATATGCGGGACCACAATGGGGTCCAACGTAGCGCCCCCGTATGCAAATAGCTATATGGCAGACTACGAGGCCACTCTCATTTACACACATCCTCTATATCACAACCACATACAGCTGTGGAAACGTTTTATAGATTATATTTTTTGTATTTAGCAGGGCCCACTAGAGACCCTTCAGATCTTTTATCATTTTCTTAACACCTCGTGTCCAGGCCTATCATTCACTTTGGCATTTGATCTTAAAAAACTTAGCTTCCTTGATACAATGATTATCAAAGAGGATGACGGATCACTTTCAACAGACCTTTACACAAAGGAGACAGACAGGAATAGTCTTCTCCATTTTGATAGTTTTCATCCTAAATCCAGGAAGGCTTCCATACCCAAGTCCCAGGTTCAGAGAATTAATCGCATCATGTCAGATGACACTATACGCTCTGCAAGGGTTGAAGAGCTACACACCAAATTCCACCAACGCGGTTATCCTAGGTCTGTTTTACAAGAATCACGTCATACTCACCCAATAAATAATACGGGTGTAACAAATCGGATCCCCTTTGTACATACCTACCATCCTTTTGCCTACCTACTACATAAAACAATCCGTAGACATTGGCACCTGTTGCAAGAAGCATATCCCAATGTTCCTGAGTTCCACACACCCTTTCTCCCTTGCTTCTAAAGGGCCCCAAATATAAGAGACAAATTACTGAAAGCGGATGTGACTAGAGTTGAGCGACCTTGACCTTTTTAGAGTCGAGCCGGGTTTCGCGAAACCCGACTATCTCAAAAGTCGGGTCGAGTGAAATCGGCCGATTATGACGTAAAGTCGGGATCGACCGAAACACGAAACCCAATGCAAGTCAATGGGGCAGCATAGTCGGCAGTGAGTGGGGGCCAGGAAAACACCTAGAGTGCCCATTTTAATGTCAAAACCATCCATTCTTCTTAATGAAGCTTGTCAAGCGTAATTTACCTTATAATAATTGGAAGGCATTTGAAATTGGGGGTCATTTGGCTAAAGTTGTGGTGGGTAGGGCTGGTTCAAGTAATTAGTGGGCCCAGGAAATCTGGACCACGTCACGGCAGTGGAGCAGGGAGAGGTAAGTATTTCAACTTTGCAAGTGCTGTGAACCTGAGCAAGCAGGGGGGGGCCACTCGTTGGCATTGGCACTGGCACAGGGCCCCTCAAAGTACAGCGGTGTGTTTGCACGGCGGGGGCGCCTCCCACCGGCAGCAACACTTTTGCGTACCATGAGAGGCCCTGTGCCAGTGACGTCGCCAACTAGTATTCCTCCCCCCACCTGATGAAGGAACCTGCACTTTCATCTGCACCTTCCTGTTTGTCCCCGTGTAAGGTGGTATGGTATGCGGGAAGGGGGACCTGACTTTCAGCAGGGTCACAATCTTGCAGTGTAGCGTGCACGGGAAATGTTGCGTTATGGGTCAATGTACCAGCAGACTCATCTATCACTGGCTGGGCAATGGGCAGGATGAGGAGGAAACACAGATATAGGCCCAAAGAATAAAGTGGGCTAAATGCAGTTCAAAATTGGTAACACAGGACTAATCAGGGGGCATTGCAGTGGAGGACAACTGGAATGAGAGGCTGACACAGAGAGTAGGTCCAAATCAGTAAGTAGTCGAAATGCAGTTCAAAATTGGCAACAGTAGTAAACAGGCGGCACAGCTTTGTTCAGTGGAGGAGAACAGCAAGGAGTGGCAGACAGCGATAGTAGGCCCCAACCCAACTAGTAGGCCAAATGCAGTCTAACATTAACAACTACTTAACGAGCGCCTGAAAACGGAATTTCAGGACAGGAAACCAGGAGAACAGCAAGGAGCGGCAGACACCGATAGTAGGCCCCAAACCAACTAGTACGCCAAATGCAGTTGTTCCGTTTAACCACAATTTAATGAGAGCCTGAAGATAGAAGTTCAGGAAAGGCAACCTGGAGAACACCTTGGAGTGGAACACACCATCTCTCTACACCCCATACCCAATTTGTAGGTCTAATGCAGCGTAGTTTCCAACAACTACTAAACGAGAGCATGATGATCGAAGCATTGGCGAGGAAACCTGGGGAACACCTTGGAGTGGAACACACCATCTCTCTACACCCCATACCCAATTTGTAGGCCTAATGCAGCGTAGTTTCCAACAACTACTAAACGAGAGCATGATGATCGAAGCATTGGCGAGGAAACCTGGGGAACACCTTGGAGTGGAACACACCATCTCTCTACAGTCGAACACACCATCTCTCTACACCCCATACCCAATTTGTAGGCCTAATGCAGCGTAGTTTCCAACAACTACTAAACGAGAGCCAGAAGATCGAAGCTCAGGAAAGGCAACCTGGAGAACACCTTGGAGTGGAACACACCATCTCTCTACACCCCATACCCAATTTGTAGGCCCAATGCAGCGTAGTTTCCAACAACTACTAAACGAGAGCCGGAAGATCGAAGCAATGGAGAGGAAACCTGGGGAACACCTTGGAGTGTAACACACCATCTCTCTACACCCCATACCCAATTTGTAGGCCTAATGCAGCGTAGTTTCCAACAACTACTAAACGAGAGCCGGAAGATCGAAGCAATGGAGAGGAAACCTGGGAACACCTTGGAGTGTAACACACCATCTCTCTACACCCCATACCCAATTTGTAGGCCTAATGCAGCGTAGTTTCCAACAACTACTAAACGAGAGCCGGAAGATCGAAGCAATGGAGAGGAAACCTGGGGAACACCTTGGAGTGTAACACACCATCTCTCTACACCCCATACCCAATTTGTAGGCCTAATGCAGCGTAGTTTCCAACAACTACTAAACGAGAGCATGAAGATCGAAGCAATGGAGAGGAAACCTGGGGAACACCTTGGAGTGGAACACACCATCTCTCTACACCCCATACCCAATTTGTAGGCCTAATGCAGCGTAGTTTCCAACAACTACTAAACGAGAGCATGATAATCGAAGCATTGGCGAGGAAACCTGGGGAACACCTTGGAGTGGAACACACCATCTCTCTACACCCCATACCCAATTTGTAGGCCTAATGCAGCGTAGTTTCCAACAACTACTAAACGAGAGCCGGAAGATCGAAGCTCAGGAAAGGCAACCTGGGGAACACCTTGGTGTGGAACACACCATCTCTCTACACCCCATACCCAATTTGTAGGCCCAATGCAGCGTAGTTTCCAACAACTACTAAACGAGAGCCGGAAGATCGAAGCTCAGGAAAGGCAACCTGGGGAACACCTTGGAGTGTAACAAACCCTCTCTCTACACCACGGAAGGGCTGATTCTTAGGAAGGAAGGCTGTCGGAAAGAAGCAGGGCGCGTCCGAGGGTGATTATATTCTTATTAGGTATATACTCACCCTCGGACGCGCCCTGTTTCTTTATTTGTAATGAATGTTTATTTGCAATGTGGTTTTGACTTACTCTATTTTTTTGGTAAATAATGATTTTATTATTTTCATTGTTTTGCATCTTCTTGGCAATAATATAAAGAAGACGCGACAGGACAACACTCGGTGGATGCCATATCTGTGTTTAAAATTGAAAAAACCTTTCAGTTAACTACTTGCAGGAGAAAGTTATTGTAGCTGGTGGCCATTTTTAGTACTGTACCAGATTTTTGTTGTATGTGTTTGTTTTTAATGTTAAAATGTCTGCATTTGATATCTCTCCAGTATTTTCTTTTTTATAAGCAAAATACTTATTTTTATATTTTCTGATGTTGGTTCCAGGGGTACACGGGCAGCAGTGGTGTGGTCAGTGGAGGCCTAGTGGAAGGAGTGACTGCAGACAGGCATCGAAGGCCTAAAATAATAACACATGGCTGTAGGCAATTTTAAATTGGTTCCAGGGGTACACGGGCAGCAGTGGTGTGGTCAGTGGAGGCCTAGTGGAAGGAGTGACCGCAGACAGGCATCGAAGGCCTAAAATAATAACACATGGCTGTAGGCAATTTTAAATTGGTTCCAGGGGTACACGGGCAGCAGTGGTGTGGTCAGTGGAGGCCTAGTGGAAGGAGTGACCGCAGACAGGCATCGAAGGCCTAAAATAATAACACATGGCTGTAGGCAATTTTAAATTGGTTCCAGGGGTACACGGGCAGCAGTGGTGTGGTCAGTGGAGGCCTAGTGGAAGGAGTGACCGCAGACAGGCATCGAAGGCCTAAAATAATAACACATGGCTGTAGGCAATTTTAAATTGGTTCCAGGGGTACACGGGCAGCAGTGGTGTGGTCAGTGGAGGCCTAGTGGAAGGAGTGACCGCAGACAGGCATCGAAGGCCTAAAATAATAACACATGGCTGTAGGCAATTTTAAATTGGTTCCAGGGGTACACGGGCAGCAGTGGTGTGGTCAGTGGAGGCCTAGTGAAAGGAGTCACCGCAGACAGGCATCGAAGGCCTAAAATAATAACACATGGCTGTAGGCAATTTTAAATTGGTTCCAGGGGTACACGGGCAGCAGTGGTGTGGTCAGTGGAGGCCTAGTGGAAGGAGTGACCGCAGACAGGTATCGAAGGCCTAAAATAATAACACATGGCTGTAGGCAATTTTAAATTGGTTCCAGGGGTACACGGGCAGCAGTGGTGTGGTCAGTGGAGGCCTAGTGGAAGGAGTCACCGCAGACAGGCATCGAAGGCCTAAAATAATAACACATGGCTGTAGGCAATTTTAAATTGGTTCCAGGGGTACACGGGCAGCAGTGGTGTGGTCAGTGGAGGCCTAGTGGAAGGAGTGACCGCAGACAGGCATCGAAGGCCTAAAATAATAACACATGGCTGTAGGCAATTTTAAATTGGTTCCAGGGGTACACGGGCAGCAGTGGTGTGGTCAGTGGAGGCCTAGTGGAAGGAGTGACCGCAGACAGGCATCGAAGGCCTAAAATAATAACACATGGCTGTAGGCAATTTTAAATTGGTTCCAGGGGTACACGGGCAGTAGTGGTGTGGTCAGTGGAGGCCTAGTGGAAGGAGTGACCGCAGACAGGCATCGAAGGCCTAAAATAATAACACATGGCTGTAGGCAATTTTAAATTGGTTCCAGGGGTACACGGGCAGTAGTGGTGTGGTCAGTGGAGGCCTAGTGGAAGGAGTGACCGCAGACAGGCATCGAAGGCCTAAAATAATAACACATGGCTGTAGGCAATTTTAAATTGGTTCCAGGGGTACACGGGCAGCAGTGGTGTGGTCAGTGGAGGCCTAGTGGAAGGAGTGACCGCAGACAGGCATCGAAGGCCTAAAATAATAACACATGGCTGTAGGCAATTTTAAATTGGTTCCAGGGGTACACGAGCAGCAGTGGTGTGGTCAGTGGAGGCCTAGTGGAAGGAGTGACCGCAGACAGGCATCGAAGGCCTAAAATAATAACACATGGCTGTAGGCAATTTTAAATTGGTTCCAGGGGTACACGGGCAGCAGTGGTGTGGTCAGTGGAGGCCTAGTGGAAGGAGTGAACGCAGACAGGCATCGAAGGCCTAAAATAATAACACATGGCTGTAGGCAATTTTAAATTGGTTCCAGGGGTACACGGGCAGCAGTGGTGTGGTCAGTGGAGGCCTAGTGGAAGGAGTGACCGCAGACAGGCATCGAAGGCCTAAAATAATAACACATGACTGTAGGCAATTTTAAATTGGTTACAGGGGTACACGGGCAGCAGTGGTGTGGTCAGTGGAGGCCTGGTGGAAGGAGTGACCACAGACAGGCATCGAAGGCCTAACATAACAAAAATGTCAATACAATGGTATTGTCAGTGGCAGGCATTGAAGGATGTCAGCGCATAGACTAAACATTGGTGGAGCTGTGAGATAATTTTGCAAGTGGTAGAGCACTGTTTGAGCTGGGGTGGGGGGAAACTGTCTTGTGGCCGGCGGTACAGGCCCAGGGCCCCTCATATTACAACGGTGTGTCTGACGTTGGGTGCGCACCACCACCGCCAGAGACACTTTATTGTACTAGGAGGGACCCAGTGGCAGTGCCGTCGACCTAAAGCGGGCTCACCCACCTCTTCAGACAAACTGCACTCTCACGGGTGCTGTCGCCAAGTGTCGATACCACAGCCCCGTGTGGGGAGTTTGGCCATTTAGTGAGCTGTAAACATGTCGTATGCTGGACAATCAGGTGCAGAAAATTACGAGATTGGAAAAGGCATTCAGAATAGTCCACAGGCAAGACCTTTTCATAGGAAAGCTAGGTGTCAGCTGGGCAAGGTGGGGCAAAAGATTTCGAAATCCAGTTGTGGTTCATTTTAATGAAGGTTAGATCATCTACATTTTGGGTAGCCAGACGAGTCCTTTTTTCTGTTAGTATTGAACCTGCAGCACTGAATACTCTTTCTGATAGGACACTAGCTGCCGGGCAAGCAAGCTCCTGCAATGCATATTCTGCCAATTCTGGCCAGGTGTCTAATTTTGATGCCCAGTAATCAAATGGGAATGACGGTTGAGGGAGAACATCGATAAGGGATGAAAAATAGTTTGTAACCATACTGGACAAATGTTGTCTCCTGTCACTTTGAATTGATGCTGCAGTACCTGTCCTGTCTGCGGTCATAGCAAAATCACTCCACAACCTGGTCAGAAAACCCCTCTGGCCAACGCCACTTCTGATTTCTGCCCCTCTAACTCCTCTGGTCTGCTGGCCCCTGAGAACGATCACGGGCGCTGTGTGCAGGGAATGCCAGAAGCAAACGGTCAACAAGAGTTGATTGTTTGGTTGCTAATATTAGTTCCAAGTTCTCATGTGGCATTATATTTTGCAATTTGCCCTTATAGCGAGGATCAAGGAGGCAGGCCAACCAGTAATCGTCATCATTCATCATTTTAGTTATGCGTGTGTCCCTTTTGAGGATACGTAAGGCATAATCCGCCATGTGGGCCAAAGTTCCAGTTCTCAAATCTGCGGTTGTGCTTGGTTGAGGGGCAGTTTCAGGCAAATTCACGTCACTTGTGTCCCTCAAAAAACCAGAACCCGGCCTTGCCGCGCCACCAATTTCCAGTGGCCCCGGAAAAGCTTCCTCATTAAAAATATAATCATCCCCATCATCCTCCTCGTCCTCCTCCTCCTCTTCGCCCGCTACCTCGTCCTGTACACTGCCCTGGCCAGACAATGGCTGACTGTCATCAAGGCTTTCCTCTTCCTCAGCTGCAGACGCCTGATCCTTTATGTGCGTCAAACTTTGCATCAGCAGACGCATTAGGGGGATGCTCATGCTTATTATGGCGTTGTCTGCACTAACCAGCCATGTGCATTCCTCAAAACACTGAAGGACTTGACACATGTCTTGAATCTTCGACCACTGCACACCTGACAACTCCATGTCTGCCATCCTACTGCCTGCCCGTGTATGTGTATCCTCCCACAAAAACATAACAGCCCGCCTCTGTTCACACAGTCTCTGAAGCATGTGCAGTGTTGAGTTCCACCTTGTTGCAACGTCTATGATTAGGCGATGCTGGGGAAGGTTCAAAGAACGCTGATAGGTCTGCATACGGCTGGAGTGTACGGGCGAACGGCGGATATGTGAGCAAAGTCCACGCACTTTGAGGAGCAGGTCGGATAACCCCGGATAACTTTTCAGGAAGCACTGCACCACCAGGTTTAAGGTGTGAGCCAGGCAAGGAATGTGTTTCAGTTGGGAAAGGGAGATGGCAGCCATGAAATTCCTTCCGTTATCACTCACTACCTTGCCTGCCTCAAGATCTACAGTGCCCAGCCACGACTGCATTTCTTTCTGCAAGAACTCGGACAGAACTTCCGCTGTGTGTCTGTTGTCGCCCAAACACTTCATAGCCAATACAGCCTGCTGACGTTTGCCAGTAGCTGCCCCATAATGGGAGACCTGGTGTGCAACAGTGGCAGCTGCGGATGGAGTGGTTGTGCGACTGCGGTCTGTGGACGAGCTCTCGCTTCTGCAGGAGGACGAAGAGGAGGAGGAGGGGGTGCGAACGGCTACAGCCAATTGTTTCCTAGACCGTGGGCTAGGCAGAACTGTCCCAAACTTGCTGTCCCCTGTGGACCCTGCATCCACCACATTTACCCAGTGTGCCGTGATGGACACGTAACGTCCCTGGCCATGCCTACTGGTCCATGCATCTGTTGTCAGGTGCACCTTTGTGCTCACAGATTGCCTGAGTGCATGGACGATGCGCTCTTTAACATGCTGGTGGAGGGCTGGGATGGCTTTTCTGGAAAAAAGTGTCGACTGGGTAGCTCGTAGCGTGGTACAGCGTAGTCCATCAGGGCTTTGAAAGCTTCGCTTTCAACTAACCGGTAGGGCATCATCTCTAACGAGATTAGTCTAGCGAAGTGTGCGTTCAAACCCTGTGTACGCGGATGCGAGGCTAAGTACTTCCTTTTTCTAACCATAGTCTCATGTAGGGTGAGCTGGACTGGAGAGCTGGAGATCGTGGAACTAGCGGGGGTGCCGGTGGACATGGCAGACTGAGAGACGGTGGGAGATGGTATTGTTGCCACCGGTGCCCTAGATGCAGTGTTTCCTACTACGAAACTGGTGATTCCCTGACCCTGACTGCTTTGGCCTGGCAAAGAAACCTGCACAGATACTGCAGGTGGTGCGGAAAATGGTGGCCCTACACTGCCGGAAGGGATGTTGCGTTGCTGACTAGCTTCATTGGCCGAGGGTGCTACAACCTTAAGGGACGTTTGGTAGTTAGTCCAGGCTTGCAAATGCATGGTGGTTAAATGTCTATGCATGCAACTTGTATTGAGACTTTTCAGATTCTGTCCTCTGCTTAAGGTAGTTGAACATTTTTGACAGATGACTTTGCGCTGATCAATTGGATGTTGTTTAAAAAAATGCCAGACTGCACTCTTTCTAGCATCGGATACCTTTTCAGGCATTGCAGACTGAGCTTTAACCGGATGGCCACGCTGTCCTCCAACAGGTTTTGGCTTTGCCACGCGTTTTGGGCAAGATACGGGCCCGGCAGATGGAACCTGTTGCGATGTTGATGCCTGCTGCGGCCCCTCCTCCGCTTCAGAACTGCTGCCGCCTGCACCCTGTTCCCCCAATGGCTGCCAATCGGGGTCAAGAACTGGGTCATCTATTACCTCTTCTTGTAGCTCGTGTGCAACTTCGTCTGTGTCACCGTGTCGGTCGGTGGTATAGCGTTCGTGATGGGGCAACATAGTCTCATCAGGGTCTGATTCTTGATCAGCACCCTGCGAGGGCAATGTTGTGGTCTGAGTCAAAGGACCAGCATAGTAGTCTGGCTGTGGCTGTGCATCAGTGCACTCCATGTCAGATTCAACTTGTAATGGGCATGGACTGTTAACTGCTTCACTTTCTAAGCCAGGGACGGTATGTGTAAAGAGCTCCATGGAGTAACCCGTTGTGTCGCCTGCTGCATTCTTCTCTGTTGTTGTTTTTGCTGAAGAGGACAAGGAAGCGACTTGTCCCTGACCGTGAACATCCACTAACGACGCGCTGCTTTGACATTTACCAGTTTCACGAGAGGAGGCAAAAGAGCTAGAGGCTGAGTCAGCAAGATAAGCCAAAACTTGCTCTTGCTGCGCCGGCTTTAAAAGCGGTTTTCCTACTCCCAGAAAAGGGAGCGTTCGAGGCCTTGTGTAGCCAGACGACGAACCTGGCTCCACAGCTCCAGACTTGGGTGCAATATTTTTTTTCCCACGACCAGCTGATGCTCCACCACTACCACTACCCTCATTACCAGCTGACAATGAACGCCCCCGGCCACGACCTCTTCCACCATACTTCCTCATTGTTTTAAAAACGTAAACAAACTAATGGTATTTGTTGCTGTCACACAAATTACACGGTGAGCTATAACTTCAGTATGATTTAGCTACCCCTTTACAGGTGAGTGAGACCACAACGAAAATCAGGCACAATGTTACACACTCTGTTGTTGGTGGCAACAAATGAGAGAGATGCCACACACGCAGGACTGTCACTGAAGCACAAATGTAAATATTAATCTCCCACTGATTTGATTTTTTTTTTTTTTTAAGGGAGACTTTAGGAAAAAAAAATAATAGAATAAAATGATTTTTTCAGGAAGAATTTAGAAACCAAATAAAATAAAATGATTTTTTCAGGGAGAATTTAGAAAACAAATAAAACAAAAAAAGGCTTTCTATGGCCCACTGAGTGAGAGATGACGCACACAGGAGTCAGGAGTGGCACACAAGCCCAGAGGCCAATATTTATCTCCCACTGATTGATGTAGTGATTTTTTCAGGTAGATTTTGGAACCCAAATCAAGCTAAAAAAATAATAGGCTTTCTATGGCCCACAATTGGAGAGAGAGAGAGATGGCACACCCAGGAGTCAAGACTGGCACACAAGCAGAAAGGGCAATATTAATCTCCCACTGATTTGTTTTTGTTTTTTTTCAGGGAGACTTTAGGAAAAAAAAAATAGATTAAAATGATTTTTTCAGGAAGAATTTAGAAACCAAATAAAATAAAATGATTTTTTCAGGGAGAATTTAGAAAACAAATAAAACAAAAAAAGGCTTTCTATGGCCCACTGAGTGAGAGATGACGCACACAGGAGTCAGGAGTGGCACACAAGCCCAGAGGCCAATATTTATCTCCCACTGATTGATGTAGTGATTTTTTCAGGTAGATTTTGGAACCCAAATCAAGCTAAAAAAATAATAGGCTTTCTATGGCCCACAATTGGAGAGAGAGAGAGAGATGGCACACCCAGGAGTCAAGACTGGCACACAAGCAGAAAGGGCAATATTAATCTTCCACTGATTTTTTTTTTTTTTTTTTTTATTCAGGGAGACTTTAGGAAAAAAAAAATAGAATAAAATGATTTTTTCAGGAAGAATTTAGAAACCAAAGAAAATAAAATGATTTTTTCAGGGAGAATTTAGAAAACAAATAAAACAAAAAAAGGCTTTCTATGGCCCACTGAGTGAGAGATGACGCACACAGGAGTCAGGAGTGGCACACAAGCCCAGAGGCCAATATTTATCTCCCACTTTTTTTTTTTTGTTCCAGGGAAAATTTATAAACCCAATAAAAAAAATAATAAATAGGCTTTCTATGGCCCACTATCTGAGAGACAGAGAGAGATGGCACGCTTAGGACTGGCACACAAGCCCAAAGGCCAATATTAATCTCCCTTTTTTTTTTAAGGGAGAATTTATAAAACCAAAAAAAAATAAATAAATAGGCTTTCTATGGCCCACTATTTGTGAGAGAGATGGCACGCTCAGGACTGGCACACAAGCCCAGAGGCCAATATTAATCTCCCACTTTTTTTTTTTTTTTCCAGGGAAAATTTATAAACCCAATAAAAAAAAATAAATAAATAGGCTTTCTATGGCCCACTATCTGAGAGAGAGAGATGGCACGCTTAGGACTGGCACACAAGCCCAAAGGCCAATATTAATCTCCCACTGATTGATTTATTGATTTTTTCAGGTAGAATTTAGAACCCAAATAAAGCAAAAAAAAAAAAAAATGGGCTTTCTATGGCCCACTGAGTGAGTGATGATGCACACAGGAGTCAGGAGTGGCACACAAGCCCTGAGGCCAATATTTTTCTCCCACTGATTGATGTAGTGATTTTTTCAGGTAGATTTTAGAACCAAAATCAAGCAAAAAAATAAATAGGCTTTCTATGCCCCACTGAGTGAGTGATGATGCACACAGGAGTCAAGAGTGGCACACAAGCCCTGAGGCCAATATTTTTCTCCCACTGATTGATGTAGTGATTTTTTCAGGTAGATTTTATAACCCAAATCAAGCAAAAAAATAAATAGGCTTTCTATGGCCCACTGAGTGAGAGATGACACAGACAGGGATGGCACTCTAGCAGAAATGTCAATCTTAATCTCCCACAAAAAAAAAAAAAAACAGGGAGTGTCCTTCAATTACTATCTCCCTGCAGTAATCTCAGCCAGGTATGGCAGGCAGCAATAAGGAGTAGATATACATACCACTGATGCATATTTCAATGCATATCAAATTCAGGGAAACTCCCTATCATGGACTAGAAATAAATACCGGGGAAACTCCAATATTAGATTAATCCTACAGATAACTTACGGAGTATTAACACACCCAAATGTAAAAGTTGCTAACAAATTTATTAAATCTCCTGTTACATAAATGACACAATTACAAAAAAGTCACAGACTTGACATAAAATGTACACGAGTAGCAATAAGGAGTGGACTGATGCACAAATTAAATAAAAAGTGTGTACAAACCAAAAAGATAGCTGTGCAGAAAGGAAGGAACAAGAGGATTTGTGCTTTGAAAAAAGCAGTTGGTTTGCACAGCGGCGTACACACAGCAATGCAGCTATCAGGGAGCCTTCTAGGGCAGCCCAATGAGCTACAGCGCTGAGGGGGAAAAAAAAAATGTAGCTTCCACTGTCCCTGCACACCGAAGGTAATGTTGGGCAGTGGAAATCGCTACAGCACAAGCGGTTTGGTGGTTAATGGACCCTGCCTAACGCTATCCCTGCTTCTGACGAAGCGGCAGCAACCTCTCCCTAAGCTCAGATCAGCAGCAGTAACATGGCGGTCGGCAGGAACTCCCCATTATAGCCCCTGTGACGCCGCAGACAGCAAGCCAATCACTGCAATGCCCTTCTCTAAGATGGTGGGGACCAGGACCTATGTCATCACGCTGCCCACACTCTGCGTTTACCTTCATTGGCTGAGAAATGGCGCTTTTCGCGTCATTGAAACGCGACTTTGGCGCGAAAGTCGCGTACCGCATGGCCGACCCCGCACAGGGGTCGGATCGGGTTTCATGAAACCCGACTTTGCCAAAAGTCGGCGACTTTTGAAAATGAACGACCCGTTTCGCTCAACCCTAGATGTGACTACACCTAAAACAACTTCACGTCAACTTTTTCTACAAAATCCAAAATATGGTACTTTTCTGTGTCTCCATTGTAACCAATGTGGTAATGTCACCAGAGGAGATTCTTTTTATCACCCTCATTCAGGCAAACATTTTAAAATACGAGGTTACTATACATGTGACACGTCTTTTGTCATCTATCTTATAAAATGCCCCTGCGGACTGATGTATGTTGGAGAGACCACCCAGCCAGCCAAGGATAGTATATAAAAACATAAGTCCACCAACCATTGTAAGAATCTCCTCCTCCCTATACCTGAACATTTTTCTTCACACAACCATAATGTTTCTCAACTTAGGTTTCAGATTATCGAACATGTACCACAACTACGTTGGGGTGGGGATCGTATTCAAAGACTAAAGCAATGGGAGGCATACTGGATCCATACTCTGGGGACCCTTCATCCAAGGGGTCTTAATAGAGAATATGATTTGCTTTCATTTATCGAAGATACAACATAGATTTTCCAATTTTTTCTATTTATATAAATTTTCAAGGAGCCATTATGAATTGTATCCAGTTGCCGTTACAAATATGTACTAACTATGCTTTTCCTTTTCAAAATGTACTAATTATGTTTCTCCTTTTCCAGAATCATCGCTATTGATCCATTATTCTCCATTCACCATCTGGATTTCACTAAGTCTCTGGCAGTCTCCTCCTCCATCTCTAGGGACAACATACATTAGCTTTTGGCACGAACCACTTTAAGCCACCGTACTTCAGTGGAACGCACAATTAGGCAGCTGGAATGCACGCCATGTGCACGCCCAGCATTCCTCCTCACTATGCGACTGCACGCTTAGGGTATGTGCACACGTCAGGATTTTTAGCGTTTTTTTTGCGGAATTTCGCTATAAAAACGCTATAATTCCGCATTAAAAACGCTAAAATTATGCATCCTATCATTTAGAATGCATTCCGGATTTTTTGTGCAGATGTAAGCGTTTTTTCCGCAAAAAAAAACGCTTACCGCTAAAAATCCGGACATGCTCCATCTTTTTCCGGAATTTTTGTGGATTTCTAAGCCAAAATGACATTCCGGAAAAAAAAATCTGCAAAAATTCCGCAAAAAATCAGCGCAAAATCCGCGCAAAAAATGCGCAATTTCCGTGAGAAATCCGCGCAAAGAAAAACGCGGATTTCTGGCAGAAATCTCAGGATTTGGTCAGGAAAAAATCCTGACGTGTGCACATACCCTTACACAGGCCGGAGCTAGGCCACGCCCACTTCCTTTTTAGTCATGGCGCTTCTCACATCCTGTCAGACAAGCGGTGGACACCGCGTCGCTGGACACACGCTGGTACAGACTCACAGCACAGGTCGGTAACTCCTTCCTCCCCTAAACACCATTACACCCCCACTGTTTATCTGGTTTATAGTACATTTCATCTACACAGGCCACCGCCGGCGCATCGGATAATATCACCAGACCCCATGAGCCTGCTCCTACTAATTTGTGGTATGATACCGGACCATTACTATTTCTAGATTTTATCACACGGCTTTCTTTCCATTAATTTGGGATATGTATACGCTTTATTCACAGACAATAAGCAAAATTACACTGCACCGCTCTAGCATCTTTTTCCGCTCCTTTTAGGCAGCACGGTATGTCTTTCTACCCATCTATTTACCATTACATTAAGCGATGCAGTGAAATTGTTTTGCTACGTGCTTTACTCCGTATTTCATTTATACTATCATGTTACATCAAGTGATTCAGAATAGCCATATAAACGTATATGTGGTGGCACAACATATTAGCCAGCTATGTCTGGCTTGGAGTGCAATATATGGGGGACTCCTCTCCTCTATAGGTTTTATCTTATATTATCCTGCCTGACCGATTTCATTTCTTTTATGTATATACTTTATTTTCATTGTTGTTCTATACTGTGTGATAGTAACTCATTATGATTTTCTGTTAATTTTTGTTCATAGTTACTGAAGAAGGCCAACAAAGGCCGAAACGTTTATTTCCTCTTTTGCTGTAAATAAACACAAAAGAGATCCACCTTAAGTTGAGTGCCAGGATTATTTTCTTTATTATCACATGGTGTGGGATCCTACCTTGGCACCTTTCTGGGTAGTGCATACGGTACCACTATTAATAGATACACAGCTCAGCAGACAGTAACACAGGATAGGCTTAGATACACGGCTCAGCAGAGAGTATCACGCAGGATTAGATACATGGCTCAGCAGACAGCATCACACAGTATAGGATTAGATACACGGCTCAGCAGACAGTATCACATGGGATAGGATTATATACATCTCAGGTGACAGTATCACACAGGATAGGATTAGGTGCACAGCTCAGCAGACGGTATCACACAGGATAGGATTAGATACACAGCTCAGCAGTCAGTATCACACAGGATAAGATTAGATACATGGCTCAGCAGACAGTATCACACAGGATAGGATTAGATACACAAAGGAGAGGACTTTTTCATTCCAAGAATTCCTCTCATTCTATCTGATTTGTCTTTTGATTTTAAATGTCTCCAGTTTCCAGTTTGACTGGCTTTTGCAATGTCCATTAACAAGGCTCAGGGATAGTCCTTGAAGGTAGTAGGGATCGATTTGCAATCTCCATGCTTTTCTCATGCTCAACTTTAGGTGGCCTGTTCAAGAGTTGGAAATGCCAAAAATCTGTTCATCTTTGCATTGGAAGGAAAAGCCAAAAAAATTTTTTTATCAAAAGGCTCTTGAATGAGTTGAAAATAAAATACTATCAAAACTTAGGTAATTGTTTAATTAATTTGTATCAACTCATAAAGGACTAAAATGTAACTTTTACTAGATATAATTAAAATAGTATACAAAAAGTGCAAGGTGCAGACCAACAAACAAACAAACAAATGTGGATTGCGCTGTGGATTTATTCTAACTCATAGCATCTCCAAAGTACAGCGCAACAACCACTGAAGCCTCACTCACAGTATAGGCATCCATAGATATAAACTAGAAAGTATGATTAACTTCCAACAACGGGCCAATAATCCCCATCTATATCCGTACGCTAAAGGGTTACCATATCTTTGAGTAACACCAAAGACCCCTATCTTAGGTACTCAGGACTGGGGGTTAAATCAATGATTATTCTGCTACAGCATATACCGGCATATCAACCATACCAATTGCATATTGCTTAGCGTGTGTGTATATCCATCAATCTGGCTTGAACAAATAAATAAAGAACGGTCTCACCCGCCCGGAACCATGTATCACGTTATCATTCAGTTCCCCTCATGGCAGTGCACCTCTTCCCCTCCTCTCCCGACGCGTTTCGGTATTCCTCATCAGGGGGTAGCGTTGGGGTTTATCTCATGACTGCTGTCCAGCAGACGCTGACATCTGTGTGTGTGGTCACTGGTTTGTAAATCAGCCTTTTTAAAACCGCACTTTGTGTGCCGGCATCCGGTCTGAGTGACGCGCACTATTGATCACCTGACCGGATGTGAGGTCATTGAAGCACATCAGCTGACCGCGACTTTGGCCGGCTGTGTGCCGCGCCTCCTTTGGAGCACAGTGATCCACAATGCGCCTGCGCTCCTTGGTAGGCTCAAACGCATTGCCTTGTATTGTCCATCATGCAGAATGCTGACATAAAGTGCACTGCGTCTATTCTTCTATGGGGCATATGACTTAAATGCTACTATTATGAGAGCAACCATGTACATATAGCCCTCAGTTTACCATCATTTTTCTGTGCAGGTTTCCACTATTTTTCAACACGGTGGAATTCAACTTTGCACATGTTGCAGCGACTGTGACAGCAACGACGAGCCCTGGTACAATACGTAATGACGTATAGCCTGGGCCAACGAGATTATGAGGTGGGGCAAATCACGCTGCAGGAGTGGTCTCAGATCCGGGACCTATGCACCCTTCTGCACAGTTTTGAAATAGCAACCAAGATGCTTAGTGCTCACAATGCCTATATCAGCATGACCATTCCGGTGATTTACATGCTGGAGCACACCTTAAACAGTGTTCAGAGTCAGGTGGTGGAACAAGAGGAGGAGGAGGAACAGGAGGAGTCGTATGCGGAAGGGATAATATCTCCAAGGTCAAGAAGGTTAGCAGCACCAAGGCAGCTGGCATTGAAAGCTGGGGGAGAGGGATTACCGAGGAAGCATGGTAGCAGCCAAACTGTTGAGGAAGGTGCAAGAGGCGAGGAAGAAGTGGAGGCATGGAAGACTCATCAGATGAGGGAGACCTTGATCAAATTTCTGTTGTGCGAGGTTGGGTGGAGAGGGCAGACGAAGGAAGCATGATTCTCACCCACCACCACCAAGACAACAAGGACTTGGTCCTCCTGGATGTGCAAGACACATGAGTGCCTTCTTGCTGTACTACCGGCAACATGACCCTCGGATTGTCAGAATCCGAAGCAATGCCGACTACTGGGTTGCCACACTCTTAGATCCCCGGTACCAAATTAAATTTGGCGAAATAATTCCTGCCATAGAAAGGGATTCACGCATGCAGGAGTATCAGCAGAGACTGTTACAGAATCTAACATCTGCTTTTCCACAAAACAACAGTGGTGCACGTAGTGAATCTCTGAGTTCTAACTTGCCAACCGTGGGACTATCGAGTCATCACTCAAACCGTAACAGCAACATCGTATCTGGTGGTAACAGCAATTTTTGACCCTTGCTCATTTTGGGCTTCCAATCTTGAAAAATGGCCTGAGCTCGCCACTCACACCTTGGAGATCTTGTCGTGCCCCGCAGCCAGTGTTCTCTCTGAACGTGTGTTCAGGGCTGCTGGTGGTGTGCTGACAGATAAGCGCACGCGGCTGTCCAGTGACAATGTAGACAGACTAACGTTCATCAAGATGAACAAATCCTGGATCCACAAGGACTTTTCTACCCCTGTGTCATCTTGGGGAAACTAAAAGCTTGATGATTTTTGAAAATCAAACGTTTTAAAAAACTCTGGCGAAATTGATGCCACTTAAGTGGTGTCTGTGGCCGAATTTTTGGAAAAAATTGAGGCTCTTTATTTAGTCCCCTTGTTGAGTTTTACATGACGTTGCCATCGTCAATTCCAGGTGGGTGGGGTCGTCTGCAGAGTTGTTTACTCATACTATAGCCTGGTATTCAGAGGTCTGCTCCAAAGCTTCAGTGTCTGCTAGCAGTGGCGTAACTACAAAGTTATGGGCCCCGGTGCGAACTTTCAAATGGGCCCCCCCACCATGCCAATATATTTTCTTGAAAAAGAACTTCTTTATTGAATATACAAAATCCATAGTATCACTGTAACGTTTCGGTCAAAACCTTGACCTTCGTCAGACTGGAGTACATAAAAGAAAATAAAGAAAATAAGGACCACATAGTGATATAAAGTCCAAAGAGCAAAAATACATACTTAAAGAGAACGAAATATATATATATATATACATATATATATATACATATACATATATACAAACATGAAAAGGAAAGATACACAAAACCGATACAAAAATATTAGGACGACGTAAAATACTATTCCTTTTATCAATAATATAACATCCATCTAGTGTGATATATACAATAGGTGATGGACTGCAAATTTGTCATATATGACGTAATGAAAAAAAATTGCAATGATCTTAAAGACTCAGATTACAGGTTTGAACAGAACAGATTCATACATAATACATAATATCTAAGGCTGATGTCTCCCACATTTCATGAAAACGTAGGTACAAATCAAGAAAAACTAGAAAGGAAAAAAAAGGGGGGGAGGGAGGGAAAGGGCTAAAAAAGAAAAAAAGAAACTGGAAATTGGATCTTACCAGAGAAATGCCAGACGCGCTTAGAATGTGTGCACGAGTCCCTAGGAGTGGGGGAGGACCTTTAGAAATTCTAAAGACAAAAAGGGCATATAAACATGGAGCCCACTTAATTTGCGGTCAAAGTACAGTATATACTGCGTGCTGGCTTAGAATCACACCATCCAGAGTTACGGGTGGAAAAATACCCAGTGAAAATCCATAATAGTCCTTAACGGTGTTCAGATCTGGAACCGTGCGCTGCACATGTGCGGAAGTGTCCGGTGCAAAAAAGCGTCCTAAACCAGGTAGGTAATGAATCTATTTAAATACTGCAGGCGCCGGAAATTGAGTGTCTAAGATACGGCGCCTAAAATGAATGTCACTGAGACGCAAATGGAGCGCAGCGGCACTTCCAAATGACAAAAGGAAATCTCCCGAGCGTTGAATCACGGCCGGAAGTACGTCACAGTATATCCCCAAGTGGCGGAAGTATTCGGTGAGACGCACTGGTGGAACGCAAGCCGTCACCAGAGAAGAAACAGGAAGAAGGCGGTACAGAGGGTGGTCCCAGAACAGATCACGCAGGCAAGCCATAATGAAAAGAGAAAGGAGGAGTATTATGAAATGACCTAGAAGACATCAAAAACAAGAACATTAAGTGTACATATCAATAAAATTACAATTGCGCCTGTTACTTTATAATAGCTTTAAAGTTTGAAAGAAAAAGTGTCCACATGTAAAGGACACAAAATCCATAGGCACTAGACTGGACATTAAATGTAAAGCATGATAAGATAACATTCTGAAACCAATAAGGTACATACTTGTAATAGCTTTATAACAAACTAACAACATCAAACTCCCTGTTAAGACCACGTGGTTCCATGCTCTGTAGGAAGTGAATCCAATAGGCCTCCATTGTTAATAATGACATCCCCACCCCTCCTGTTCATGGAGATTTGTTCTAAAACAAAAAACCGCAACTGAGCTATCGTGTGTCCTGCCGTATTAAAATGGTATGGGACTGGCAAATGATTCTTTTTACAGCGAATATCAGATTTATGGTGGGAAATGCGGTCCTTCACCGCCTTTCGAGTCTCACCTACATAAATCATACCGCAAGGACATTTAATCGCATATATGACCTGTTTAGAGTCACATGTAAAGAAACCGGAGAAGGGGATGTCAATACCCGTCTGTGGATGGGAGATACTAGGGCCCTTCAGTACATTAGCGCATTGCGCACACTGTAAGCAGGGGAACGTGCCCTTACGTTGGGTGCGAAGGAACGTTTGTCTAGGACTGGTCAAAACAGAGCCTATATCTGCTCTGACAATTTTATTCTTTAAATTTTGAGGTCTCCTAAAACAGGGCGAAAATGGCTCCTGAAATTCAGGAATATCAGGGAAACTATCTTTCAGAATATGCCAATGCTTCCGGATTTTACTATGTATTTTGTACATAAACGGATGGAAAGTATGTACAAACGGCAGCCGTCGGGAGGTACTTGATCTAGATGCCCTATTTCCAGTTTGTTGGGCCTGATGTAGGAGACGAGGTGGATAACCTCTCTGTAAGAATTTATTTTTCATTTCATCCAAACGTTGTGTGCATACTTGTGGATTACTCACTATCCTCCGTACCCTATCAAATTGTGAAATTGGCACTGACTTTTTAACGGCTTGCGGATGGCAACTTTGAAAAAGTAACAAATTATTACGGTCAGTTTCTTTAGAGTAAAGATCCAAAGTTAGATTCCCATCATCCCCTTGTTGAACCTTAGTATCCAGAAAGTTGATCTCATGTTGGTGAAAATTCAATGTAAATTTTAATTCAGGCCATAATGAATTAACATGATCTAAAAATAATAATAAACTCACCTCCGTGCCCTGCCAAAGACAGAACATGTCGTCGATATAACGACGCCACAATAAGCAATGTGCTTGATAGAGATCGTTTGGATAGATATATTCTGATTCAAAATGAGACATGAAGCAATTGGCGTAGGGTGGGGCCACATTGGACCCCATGGCCATTCCCTGTAATTGGAGGTAAAACTGATCCTCAAACATAAAAAAATTCTTAGTGAGAACAATTTCTAAAAGTTCCATCAGAACATCAATCACATTGGATTGCATTGAAGATTCTTCTAACATTGTCCTCATGGCCCTCATGCCCTTTTGATGTTGAATGGACGTGTATATATTATTGACGTCGAAAGTCGCCAGTAAAGTACCCTTGGGTAATGTGCCAAAACTCTTAATAAGCTGTGAAAAGGAACCCGTATCTAACAAAAATGAAGGGGTGTTTTTAATTAAGGGAGTAATAGTTTTTTCTAATAATATCGAAAGGGGAGAGAGAATAGAGTCCGTCGAGGCTACAATTGGGCGCCCTGGGGGTTTATCCAACCTCTTATGAATTTTGGGCAGAACATAGAATACGGGAATCAGTGGATGATGTTTTATCAGGAAATCTTTTGTTTTTGAATCTATGATCTGTGCTTCATATGCCCTACTCAAGGTTCCCATTATTAGTTGTTGAATAGATGAGGTAGGATTATTCGGCAAAGGTTGATAAATCTCTGTATTCGATAATTGTGATAAGACCTCGGTCTTTTAAAAGGAATAATCCATGATGACAATCGCTCCCCCTTTGTCGGCAGGTTTTATTACTATTTCTTTGTCTTCTGTTAACGACTGTAAAGCTATCCGATCTACTGATTTAAGATTTGATCTTAAACTAAAACCACCCCTAGATATTTGCTTAGTATAATCCGTTACCTCTTTATTAATAAGTTCAATAAAGGTTTCAATAGGATGACTGTTCCTTGGTGGAGAAAAAGTACTACGGGTTTTTAGACCTAAATCAGTAAGATTAAAGGGAACCTGTCACCTGAATTTGGCGGGACTGGTTTTGGGTCATATGGGCGGAGTTTTTGGGTGTTTGATTCACCCTTTCCTTACCCGCTGGCTGCATGCTGGCTGCAATATTGGATTGAAGTTTATTCTCTGTCCTCCATAGTACACGCCTGCACAAGGCAAGATTGCTTTGCGCAGGCATGTACTACGGAGGACAGAGAATGAACTTCAATCCAATATTGCAGCCAGCATGCAGCCAGCGGGTAAGGAAAGGGTGAATCAAACACCCAAAAACTCCGCCCATATGACCCAAAACCAGTCCCGCCAAATTCAGGTGACAGAGTCCCTTTAATAGGTGTTGGACGAATTATAGGTGTCACTCTACTCTCAGAATCTCTAAAAAAAGCTTTTAGACGCAAATTCCTGTAAAACCTCTGTAAGTCAACCTCTAACTGAAATGTATTAAAACGATAAGTGGGACAGAATGAAAGGCCCCTTTGTAGTAAATTAATTTGTGAGTTACTTAAACATTTCGACGAAATATTGACAACTAAACTCGAGTTACCTGGGACCTGGTGTGCATCCCTTGTCGGTTGATCTCTGTAGCATTGACCCCCCCTCCTCGTCCTTTTCTTGGGAAAGTCCTTTTGCTGGAACCTAAAAAAGAGGAAGAGGAAGACCGAACATTGTCCCGACGCTCACTATCACAGCTAGAAGCTGAAGTTCCATCCATGTTTCTATAAGGACGATAACTGCGGCGGGAGGAGGAGCCTTGCCATTTATAAACTCTCTTTTGAAGATAGTCTTGAGTGTCCCTTATGAATTTCTGTCTTTTCCGTTGTTCTGTCTCTTTCTTAAAGGAGTCCAAGTTATCCTTGGTACGTGTCTTGATTGCTTCAAATTCCTCCTTGGATAATGAGTCCTTTAATTGTGTCTCGATAGATGATACTTTGTCTTGGCAACCCTTAATCTCTTTATTCAGATTGTCCAAAGTCAGAGCCATTAAATCCAAAGAACACTTATTCAAAATTTGTTCAAATTTCTGACAAAAATCTGAGTTATCCTGAAAAAGGGTAGGTCTAAGGGACACCCGAAGGCCTCGTGGGATCTTCTGAGTCTTAACCCCTTACCGGCATCGGACGTACTATACCGTCCGATGCCGGCTCCCCTGCTTTGATGCAGGGCTCCGCGGTGAGCCCGCACCAAAGCCGGGACATGTCAGCTGTTTTGAACAGCTGACATGTGCCCGTAATAGGCGCGGGCAGAATCGCGATCTGCCCGCACCTATTAACTAGTTAAATGCCACTGTCAAACGCAGACAGCGGCATTTAACTACCGCTTCCGGCCGGGCGGCCGGAAATGACGTCATCGCCGACCCCCGTCACATGATCGGGGGTCGGCGATGCTTGTATATTGTAACCATAGAGGTCCTTGAGACCTCTATGGTTACTGATTGCCCGTCGCTGTGAGCGCCACCCTGTGGTCGGCGCTCACAGCACACGTGCAATTCTGCTACATAGCAGCGATCAGCAGATCGCTGCTATGTAGCAGAGCCGATCGGGTTGTGCCTGCTTCTAGCCTCTCATGGAGGCTATTGAAGCATGGCAAAAGTAAAAACAAAAAGTTTAAAAAAATGTGAAAAAAATAAAAAAACATAAAAGTTTAAATCACCCCCCTTTCGCCCCAATCAAAATAAATCAATAAAAAAAATATCAAATCTACGCATATTTGGTATCGCCGCGCTCAGAATCGCCCGATCTATCAAATAAAAAAAAGTATTAACCTGATCGCAAAACAGCGTAGCGGAAAAAAACTCGAAACGCCAGAATTACGTTTTTTTGGTCACCGCGACATTGCATTAAAATGCAATAACGGGCGATCAAAAGAACGTATCTGCACCAAAATGCCATCATTAAAAACGTCATCTCGGCACGCAAAAAATAAGCCCTCAATCGACCCCAGATGATGAAAAATGGAGACGCTACGAGTATCGGAAAATGGCGCAATTTTTTTTTTTTTTTTTTAGCAAAGTTTGGAATTTTTTTTCACCACTTAGATAAAAAATAACCTAGTCATGTTTGGTGTCTATGAACTTGTAATGACCTGGAGAATCATAATGGGAGGTCATTTTTAGCATTTAGTGAACCTAGCAAAAAAGCCAAACAAAAAACCAATGTGGGATTGCACTTTTTTTGCAATTTCACCGCACTTGGAATTTTTTCCCGTTTTCTAGTACACGACATGCTAAAACCAATGATGTCGTTCAAATGTACAACTCGTCCCGCAAAAAATAAGCCCTCACATGGCCAAATTGATGGAAAAATAAAAAAGTTATGGCTCTGGGAAGGAGGGGAGCGAAAAACGAACACGGAAAAACGAAAAATCCCCCGGTCATGAAGGGGTTAATATACTCGGCAATAGTGATGCTATGTAACTCTAGGCCTACCAGGTGTCGGGTCTCTCGTTCCAAATCACGTGACTTAAATTCACTACCAGATATTTGCAGAAAATCACCTGAAGTCGTCACTTGTGAAACAATCTCTGCTATCTCTGATTCCTTATAGGAGAAGCCTGTTGCAGACATCTTGTGTTCCTTCCAAAAAATGCAAAAAAATGGACAAAAAAACAAATACAAAATAAATGGACTAGATCATCGAGGGTGCTCGTGAAATATTGGTCACATAATCTTCAACTGTTAACACGTCACTCCTCTGATGCTTCGGTGCCCGAAACAAAGGTTACCACACCCGTATCATACTTGTAAATCTCTTAATAAGCTGTAAAAAGGAACCCGTATCTAACAAAAATGAAGGGGTGTTTTTAATTAAGGGAGTAATAGTTTTTTCTAATAATATCGAAAGGGGAGAGAGAATAGAGTCCGTCGAGGCTACAATTGGGCGCCCTGGGGGTTTATCCAACCTCTTATGAATTTTGGGCAGAACATAGAATACGGGAATCAGTGGATGATGTTTTATCAGGAAATCTTTTGTTTTTGAATCTATGATCTGTGCTTCATATGCCCTACTCAAGGTTCCCATTATTAGTTGTTGAATAGATGAGGTAGGATTATTCGGCAAAGGTTGATAAATCTCTGTATTCGATAATTGTGATAAGACCTCGGTCTTTTAAAAGGAATAATCCATGATGACAATCGCTCCCCCTTTGTCGGCAGGTTTTATTACTATTTCTTTGTCTTCTGTTAACGACTGTAAAGCTATCCGATCTACTGATTTAAGATTTGATCTTAAACTAAAACCACCCCTAGATATTTGCTTAGTATAATCCGTTACCTCTTTATTAATAAGTTCAATAAAGGTTTCAATAAGATGACTGTTCCTTGGTGGAGAAAAAGTACTACGGGTTTTTAGACCTAAATCAGTAAGATTAATAGGTGTTGGACGAATTATAGGTGTCACTCTACTCTCAGAATCTCTAAAAAAAAGCTTTTAGACGCAAATTCCTGTAAAACCTCTGTAAGTCAACCTCTAACTGAAATGTATTAAAACGATAAGTGGGACAGAATGAAAGGCCCCTTTGTAGTAAATTAATTTGGGAGTTACTTAAACATTTTGACGAAATATTGACTACCAAACTCGAGTTACCTGGGACCTGGTGTGCATCCCTTGTCGGTTGATCTCTGTAGCATTGACCCCCCCTCCTCGTCCTTTTCTTGGGAAAGTCCTTTTGCTGGAACCTAAAAAAGAGGAAGAGGAAGACCGAACATTGTCCGGACGCTCACTATCAGAGCTAGAAGCTGAAGTTCCGTCCATGTTTCTATAAGGACGATAACTGCAGCGGGAGGAGGAGCCTTGCCATTTATAAACTCTCTTTTGAAGATAGTCTTGAGTGTCCCTTATGAATTTCTGTCTTTTCCGTTGTTCTGTCTCTTTCTTAAAGGAGTCCACGTTGTCCTTGATACGTGTCTTGATTGCTTCAAATTCCTCCTTGGATAATGAGTCCTTTAATTGTGTTTCGATAGACGATACTTTGTCTTGGCAACTCTTAATCTCTTTATTCAGATTGTCCAAAGTCAGAGCCATTAAATCCAAAGAACACTTATTCAAAATTTGTTCAAATTTCTGACAAAAATCTGAGTTATCCTGAAAAAGGGTAGGTCTAAGGGACACCCGAAGGCCTCGTGGGATCTGAGTCTTTAAGGTCATTGCAATTTTTTTTCATTACGTCATATATGACAAATTTGCAGTCCATCACCTATTGTATATATCACACTAGATGGATGTTATATTATTGATAAAAGGAATAGTATTTTACGTCGTCCTAATATTTTTGTATCGGTTTTGTGTATCTTTCCTTTTCATGTTTGTATATATGTATATGTATATATATATATATGTGTATATATATATATATATATATATATATATATATATATATATATATATATTTCGTTCTCTATAAGTATGTATTTTTGCTCTTTGGACTTTATATCACTATGTGGTCCTTATTTTCTTTATTTTCTTTTATGTACTCCAGTCTGACGAAGGTCAAGGTTTTGACCGAAACGTTACAGTGATACTCTGGATTTTGTATATTCAATAAAGAAGTTCTTTTTCAAGCATATACATGTTGAGTGCCGTTACACTTTTTTACAAGTATGATACGGGTGTGGTAACCTTTGTTTCGGGCACCGAAGCATCAGAGGAGTGACGTGTTAACAGTTGAAGCCAATATATTTTCCACCCAAATTCACATTTTAACTATTAATTTTGCACAGTATAGCTTTATTGCAAAGTTGTATAGTGTGACCTCAGTTGCATAACTATCCAGTGCCCCATCCTGGCATATATTTGTCCCCCGTACTGCCATTGTTATTTAATGTATAAAATAAAATAAACCATTACACTCATCAAGGGCTAACATAGAAGTCATGGGGATCCATATAAGAAGTATAATGCACCCCCATAGTACTACTTATAGTATAATACACTCCCCATTGTCCCCCATATAGTATTGTACACTCCTCAGTCCTCCATATACTGTAGTATAATACACTCCTCCGTATATTAAAATACACTCCTCATAGTACTCCATATAGCATAATACACTCTTCATTGTGCTCCATATAGTATAATACACTCCTCAGTCCTCCATTTAGTATTATACACTCCACATAGTCCTCCATATATTAAAATACACTGCTCAGTCCTCCATATAGTATAATACACTGCTCATAGTGCTCCATATAGTATAATGCACCCCTCATAGTCCTCCATATAGTATAATACACTCCTCAGTCCTCCATTTAGTATTATACACTACACATAGTCCTCCATATATTAAAATACACTGCTCAGTCCTCCATATAGTATAATACACTCCTCATGGTGCTCCATATAGTATAATGCACCACCATCGTCATCCATGTTGTACAATTCACTTCCCATAGTATGATGCACCATAGTTCTTTATATAGTATAATATATTCCCCATAGTCCTCGATTCAGTATAATGCAGCCCACATATAGTATAATACAGCCACCCACAGAGTATACTGCAGCCCTGCCATACAATACAATGTAACCCCCATAGAATATGATGCAGCCCCCCTCATAGTGTAATGTGGCCCCTCCATACAGGGGCAGTGGGAAAGACATGAGCAAATGGTGACTAGGGGGCAGGGGACAAGGACACAAGGGTGGTAGGGGAGACAGGCACAAGGGTAACATAGGGGGGCTAGGGAGCAAGGAAGACAGGCACAAGGGGACACATGGAGGCTAGGAGACAGGGGAGAAGGTTACAAGGGGACTAGTGGGCAAGGGAGACTGACACAAGGGGACAAGGGAAACTGGCACAAGGGGACACACAGGGACTAGTTGGCCAGGGAGACTGACAAGGGGACACATGGGGACTAGTGGACAAGGCAGACTGACACAAGGGGCACACGGGGACTAGTTGGCCAGAGAGACTGACAAGGGGACACACAGGGACTAATGGGCAAGGGAGACTGGCACACGGAGACAAGGGACACAAGCATAAGGGGACAAGGGAGACAGGCGCAAGGGGACACACAGGGACTAGTGGGCAAGGGACACTGACACAAGGCTACACACGGGGACAAGGGATAGAAGCACAAGGGGACTCATAAGGACTAGGAGGAAGACGAGAAGGGCACAATGGGACACACGGGGACTAGGGTGCAAGGGAGACAGGCACAAGAGGACACAAGGGGCCTCCAAGGGCAGAGTAGATAGGGACGCAAGGGCTGCAAGGGGACAGAGGAAGATGGGGGGAGATTTTGGAGGAGGGAAGAAGGGGGCACAGGGATTACAAGGACAGGGTAGATGGAGAACACACGGTGAGAAAAGGGACAGGGGAGACTTGAGAGCAGGGCAGACGAGTCACACGGGGCCAAGGGGCAGGGAATGCATGGGGGGTGCAGGAGAACTCAGGGCATGGGAGATGGGGAGCATTGGGAGACCAGGGGAGGAGGAACAAGGTGTGTACGGGGGGCCCAGAGGAGCACAATGACCTGAACCTGGGGACCTACTAGGATATGGGGCACGGGACAGCAGGGAGGAAACGGGGCTGGTGTCACAGGGGGCCAGGGACGCTGGGGGCTGAGACAGCGACACGGGCAGCAGACACACCTCAGTTCCGCTGGTCCCGTACACCTCCATGTTCATCCCCGGATTCTCCATATGGCTGAGCCGCTGCGACATCCCCCTCCTGGGCGGCTTGGTCCACGTGCCCCCCACTAGCTCCGGAACCACCTGTTCCCAGTCCCAGCAGCTGCCACAGGCTTTGCCAATATGGTGGCCACCATCACATGTGCAGATGCTGCACTGCTTGGGCCCCGCACACAGCGGGTGCGCAATGAAGTGATGTCATCACGCACCCGCAGTGTCAGAGGCAGAGGGGACTGATGGGAGAGGGAGCATCAGCTGACGCTCTCTCCTCCATCATTGCTTTGAACTGTACCGGCATCAAAACGCCGGTATAGTTCACTGCGGCGGCTGCGATGGGGGGAGTCGGGTGCCTCTGACCTGTCAGGCCCCTGACTGGCCAGACTGTGGTAGTTATGCCCCTGCTTCACACACACTACAGATATCACACACACACACACACCCTTCAGATATCACACACACACTACAGATGTCACACACACACACAAACTACAGATATCACACACAAACACTACAGATATCACACACACACACTTCAGATATCACACACACACACACACTAAAGATGTCACACACACTACAGATATCACACACACTACAGATATTACACACACACACAAACACACTACAGATATCACACACACACACACTACAGATGTCACACACACTACAGATATAACACACACACTACAGATATCTCACACACACTACAGATATCACACACACACATGTCAAAAACACACTACAGATATAACACACACACTACAGATATCTCACACGCACACACACACCCTACAGACATCACAAACACACACTACAGACATCACACACACACACACTACAGATATCACACACACACTATAGATATCACACACAAACACACCAGCTCATACACACATCTCACACTCCTCTCTGGTAAAGGGGAGGCTGATATTAACCTGCAGCTCCTCAGTTTCTCCTGCTTGTACAGCGCTGTCATGTCCCGCACCTCCCCCGCTCTCCCCTTCAGTCCCGGGGCTCAGAGCAGGAGACGCTGTCACAGTCTCACAGTGCTGACTGGAGCTTCTTCCAAGTTCCTAACTCTCCCATACCCCAGCTGCCCCCTCCCCCTAGATACGCATCGGACTGTTGCCGTGCGGGAGGGATCTCCTGCACTGCAACATGGTGTCGGCTGCCTCTGACCTGCCGGGCGGCGGGCCCCTGACCTGCCGGGCCTCATCGCAGTGGCGACCGCTGCGACCGCGGTAGTTACGCCACTGTCTGCTAGTCAGCAGAGTAGCCCAGCCACCCACCGCCTGTTTACCTAACCACTATTTTTAACGGCATCTGGCCCAGGAAATCCTTTTAGGCCTAGTAGAATTTAGTGCTACTCCGCAGCGTACCCCACCCATGAAGCAAGCTACACCGCCTGTTTACCTAACTACTATTTGGTAACAGCATCTAGCCCAGGAAATCCTTTTGGGCCTATTAGAATTTGGTGTTACTCAACAGCGTACCCCACCCATGAAGCAAGCTACACCGCCTGTTTACCTAAGTACTATTTTTTAACAGCATCTGGCCCAGGAAATCCTTTTGGGCCTAGTAGCAATTTCTGCTACTCAGCAGAGTACCCCAACCATGAAGCAAGCTACACCACCTTCTTCCTTTCTCAATCTAACCCCTCGGCTCTGGGGTGTTCACTCTCCCTCCAGCTCTCTCCTTCTCACTGGTGGACTACAGCATGTTTTCACACTGTGGCGAATCTTTTGGTCCCAGGCATAGGAAGTCGTCAAGGTAATGGATAATATGTGCCGCCTTACAAATGTCCATGATGACACATTAAAGGAAGCAACTAAACGCCTCTAATAGTGAGCAGGATATGGAGCACCCCATGGGCAAACAGCGATCTATGTAGTATGCTCCTTCACAGAAGCAGCCCAATGGGAGGACACTATTCGGAGGCACAGGTAGTAACCGGAACGCCCCCTCAATGTCTGTTTTGGCCATTAGGGTTCCCCTTACCAACTTCTTGACCCGCCTGATTGCCTCGTCAAAGGAGGTACAGTACATATTACTGTACTTGGTTCCGCGTCAATGTTGTCGTTTACTGACCTGCCCCTTGGATATGACAAATGGTGGATTAGTCTGAATGTATTGGGTTCATTTTTTGGCACAACTCCCAACGGAGGTGTCACGATTCCCCTGACCGCTGTCACCAATGGGTCAGGATTCACACCGTGACCGTCACCCCTACGTCACGGATTGAGGTGACTTTAGGCCAACAGATGGCTATCACATGTGCAGGGGGGCTTATCTTAGTTATCCCTCCACTCCACGATGTGATGAAAAACCACACACAAGGCTATTGACCTCTTAGTTTACAGCAGGGGCTTATTCTAGGTATCCCACTGCTTTTCTATATACCACGAACTGCAGGGATTTATGTATATCCCGCTTACAGTTCCACTTAACACTTGCAGCTCTCTGGCGCCCCCCTTACTCTCAGGTCAGATTAGGTACTGCACCCTGGGTAATTAGTCGCCAGAAAGGCTGCCTGCTATGTACTGGCTATTGGGCACGCTGCAGCGACGCGATAACTACTCCCACTCAGGCAGGAACAATAATTATCAAACCCGCAGTTGCTTCAGCATAATCCAACAGTCAGCACACTTTCGCTGCCACCAGCTTCGATTAAACGGGTCCGAAGCTAACCCAACTCAACAGTAACAGTAGCGTTTTCCCTTCAGAAGACTTAGGGTACGGTTTTTAGAGCATGGAGAAGAACTACCATATAATAGTATATCCCATTAAAAATTAGGCAGTGCGTTATCAAAAATATTTTATAAAGAAGTTACAAATGAGACAATTGCAAATATGTACATGGGTAATTATAACATAAAGGGAATAAATGAGAAAAGCAACACTCACATGTTTAAAGCATGACAGGCATCCAGGCTAGTGGAGTTTTTCCATATGTCCCAGCTCACTTGGACGTGCTGCTGGCTTCAGAAGACAAGCAGTCCAGAAGGAGACATCAGCAGAAGAGAGCGAGCTGGGGCTCCTGCCACAAACTTAATACCTTAAGGCTTTGACATCACAGAAGGGCTGGCTTATCCAGACCCTCCTCTCTCTACATTCTGAGTAAACTTTAAACTATTTCCTCTGATTTCTATAACTTCACTACAAAACATGTCAGAGTCCTAACATACTCATAATTCATCTCGGATTAACGTGAGCATTCTAATGAGATCAAATATGTCCTATCTGGGATACATTTTTCCAGAGAAAACCCTACTTCTTTACCAGATGGAGTTAGAAACCCGAGTTTCATGGGATGTGTAGATACAACGAGTGAGACTACGAATATATATTTTCATGTTCCTAGCTTAAATTGTTTGCCTAATATCTAACAAAAACTAAACAAAGAATCTTTCATGGATTCTTGAAGTTTCTACTTCCCTTATAGCTGAACAAGAGCTTACACAGGAAATGCCAGTTGTAAATTCCATGCGGCAATAAAACCTCTCTTCCCCCATGCTCTCAGAGAAGGAAAGCCAGGAATTTGCAGCTACAAACTGTTACTCCAAGAAGGGGGCTTAGCCCATGCAGGCTAGCAAGAGAACTACTTATGATATTTCATACCATATCGTGACACCTCCCCCTTTTGGTGTGCGCTAGGGAGGCAGTACCCCACGGTATGCCTCCATGGGCACCTCAGTAGGTTCACCCTGGCGGGAGAGTCCATCTGCATTCCCATGCTCTTTGCCCGTTCTATGTTCAATGGTGAAGTCAAACTGCTGAAGGGCAAGGCTCCAGCGTAGCAACCTGCCGTTGGTTCCACACATGGCGTTTAGCCAGCGCAGAGGGTTGTGGTCGGTCACCACAGTGAAAGTGTGACCATACAAGTAGGGCTGCAAGCGCTGCAGGGCCCAGACTATGGCCAGGCACTCCTTCTCAATTGTGGAGTAGGCCACTTCCCTCGGCAAAAGTTTCCGGCTCAGGTATAACACGGGGTGCTCTTGGTCCTCTGAGTCAACCTGGCTGAGCACAGCACCAAGGCCAAACTCGCTGGCGTCGGTCTGCACCAAGAACGGTCGACTGCTGTCGACTGCTTTCAACACAGGGGCGATGCACAGTGCGGTTTTCAACGCCTGGAAGGCCCCCTCACAGCCATCTGTCCAGTTGACAATGTGAGGTAGCTTCTTCCTGGTGAGGTCCGTCAAAGGTTTTGCCAGGCTACTATAGTGCTTTACGAAGCGCCTCTAGTACCCTGCAGTGCCCAAGAAGGACATCACCTGTTTCTTGGTCACGGGAGTGGGCCAGTTCACGATCACTCCCACTTTGTCAGGCTCTGGCTTCAGGGTGTTCCCGCCTACCCGGTGCCCCAGGTAGTGAACCTCCCTCATGCCCATCTGACACTTTCCCGGCTTGATAGTCAGTCCTGCTTGGTGAATTCGCCTGAGCACCTCCTCGAGATGCTGCAGGTGTTCCTTCCAGGAGGGACTGAAGATGGCAATGTCATCCAAGTACGCCACGGCGTACGTCTCCAGTCCCTGAAGCAGGAGGTTGACCATCCGCTGGAAAGTGGCAGGGGCATTCTTCATGCCGAAGGGCATGACCGTGGACTCGTACAGTCCAAAGGGTGTGATAAAGGCGGACTTTTCCTGCGCCTCGGGGCTCAGGGGAATCTGCCAGTATCCTCGACTCAGATCCATTATTGTTAGGTAATCTGCGCCAGCTAACTTCTCAAGCAGCTCCTCCATGCGCGGCATTGGGTGCGCATCCGGGGCTGTGATGGCGTTGAGCCCCCTGTAGTCCACGCAGAACCGGGTGGTCCGGTCTTTCTTTGGCACGAGAACTACAGGGGATGCCCACGCGCTCTTTGACCGTCGAATCACCCCCAGCTGTAACATCTCATCGATCTCTTGGCGCATAGTCTGCTGCACCTGGTCAGAGATTCGATAGGGTGTTCGCCGTAGTGGGGCGTGATTCCCGGTGTCCACCTCGTGGACTGCTAACTCAGTCCTCCCAGGTCGGTTGGAGAACACGACCCGGAAGGGTTCCAGTGTGGTTTGCAACTGCAACTGCTGGGGTTCAGTTAACGAGGCGCTTACCTCCACGTCCTCAATGGACCCATTGGCCTTGGCTTGGGCCAGCATGTCCAGGAGGGTGTCTTCCTCACCGTCTTCGGGCATGCTGCAGACCGGTAGGACGAAAGGTTCACGTTCGTGATGAGCCTTCATCATGTTGACGTGAAAGGCCTTTCGCCTACCCCGAGCGTGGTCAAGCGTGACCACGTAAGTGACCGGGTTGAGCTGTTGGTGGACGACGTACGGGCCCTCCCAGGCTGCCTGAAGCTTATCCGTTGGTACGGGGACCAGCACCCACACCTTTTGACCCACGTGGTAGGTCCGCTCCCGGGCGTTCTGGTCGTACAGTGCTTCTGATCAGCCTGAGCCTGCGTCATGTTGTCATGCACCAACTGCGTCAAGGTCTGCATCTTGTCACGGAAGCGCATGACATACTCCACTATGGACACTTCAGAAGGGTTCGGCTCCTCTTCCCAGGATTCTCTTACCAACCCAAGGGGTCCCCGGACTCGCCTGCCGTACAGGAGCTCGAAGGGGGAGAACCCCGTCGAGGCCTGCGGAACTTCTCGGTAAGCGAACAGCAGGTGTGGGAGGTACCGCTCCCAGTCGCGCCCTTGAGTCTCAACCAGCATGCGTAGCATCTGTGTGAGGGTACCATTGAAGCGTTCACACAAGCCATTGGTCTGTGGGTGATACGCACTCGATACCAGGTGCTTCACCTGCATTCTTACAGAGAGCCTCCATTAGGCGAGACATAAATTGGGTCCCTTGATCAGTAAGCATTACCCTGGGAAATCCTACACGTGAAAAGATGGCCAACAGGGCATCCGCCACCTTATCTGCCCTAGTTGACGACAGAGCTACTGCCTCTGGGTACCGGGTAGCATAGTGTACCACAGTAAGGATGTATTGCTTTCCAGAGCTGCTGGGGACAGCCAGCGGGCCCACAATGTCCACCGCGATCCTCTGGAAAGGCTCCTCTATCACTGGCAAAGGGATCAGGGGAGCCTTAATAGCAGGTCCCGCCTTCCCCACTCTTTGACAAGTGATACAGGAGCGGCAGTAGTTTGACACATCTGTCCCCATCTTAGGCCAATAGAAGTGTTGAGACAGCCGGGCCTTAGTTTTGCTGATCCCCAAGTGTCCAGCTAGCGGGATCTCATGGGCAATCCGCAACAACTCACCCCGGAATTGCTGTGGGACGACCAGCTGTCTTTCCCTCAACCACTCCTTTTGTGATTCTCCGGGTACTGTCTCCCGGTACAACCTTCCTTGTTCCCAGAACACCTTCTCCTTATCAGTCTCGGAGAAGGGCGTCCCGGCAAGTTGTCTCAAACTCTCTAGGCTCGCATCTGTGTGCAGAGCGGCCTGAAACTCCTGGCTAGGGGAAGTCAGAAGCGACGTCAGGGTCCCTTTCCCATGGGAACCCTCTTGGACCTGCTCTGGGTCCACCTCTGGTTCAGTCACAGTAATGACTGAGGAGGGTCCGGAAGGCAGACAGTTATCTGCGTTCCGGGCACTCTGACTGCGGGTGACAGCAGCTACGTAGGCTGTCTCCCCGTGGGTTTCTATAGACCCATCAGCCGGCGCTGCTATGGGCTCTACCTCCCCATCCACCCCCAACACTTCAGGGGCAGTGCTACTTATGGGCCAGTTACCTTCCTCGGTGGCACTGGTCACTTTCATGGCATCACCTTCCTCACGGTTCCCATGCATCTCCCCATTTCCTGTAGCACCGACACTTGCCCCTGTTAGGGGTTCCTCAGCCGTCTCACTCCGCAGAGCGACATGGCTGGGCACGCCTGTACCTATGGACACATTAACCTTCACAGAAAAATCATTATCAGGTTCAGCTGGCACAGGTACAACATTTTCACCATCAATCCTAGGGAAAAAATGGTTAATCGATGCATCATTACAAGATAAAGCATGGTCAGGTAACACATGCGATTTCCCATCATCATCATCATCAGGGTTAACTTTACCCTTATTAGTAGATTGGGGAGGTGTATCAGGGACGTAGTATGCAACCATCCTCCCCAAATCAGTCCCCAACAAAACATCAGTGGGCAAATTATCAGACAGCCCCACTTCCTTCACCCCGCTCCCGGCACCCCAATCAATAAAAACCCGGGCCATTGGTAAGGGACAGCTGATGCCCCCAATCCCAGTGACAGTTAGGGTTTTCCCCGCAATGATTTCTTCAGGGGCCGCCAGTTCGGGTCGGATGAGGGTTCGTTCAGCCCCGGTGTCCTTGAGGCCTGTAGCAACATGGCCTCCCACAGTGACGTGCTGTACGTTGTCACACACCCTCCCAACCACACCACCCACCAAAAGAACTGCTGCATTAGGCCCTGGGGCCTTGGCTTGGGTGTTCTTCTGCTTGGTTGGGCAGGAGAGACTGATATGACCAGTCTGATGGCAGGTGTAACACGTGCGAGGTTCGGTGGTCGGTCTGGTGCTGTTGGCCACGGGGCCAGGACCACTGGTGTGTTGGCTGGCAGGGGTACTGGCGTTGGTTGCAGGCTTACCCCCTCTCCAGCTGGTGGTGACTGGCTTCCGCCCTTCCGATCTACGGTTGGCCTCATAGGCATCGGCAATCTGTGCTGCTTTCGTCACGTCTTTGGGTTCTCTGTCCATCACGAACTGTCGCACCTCAGCTGGGCAAAGATGAAAGAACTGGTCTTTGATCATCAGGTCTCGCAGCTGTGCAAAGGTGGTCACTGACAGTCCTTGGGTCCACTGGTCAAAGTGGGTCCCCAGTCCATGCACCACATCACTATAACAGTCGTGTGGGCCACGTTGGAGGGTCCGGAACTTTCTACGGTACACCTCGGGTGTAAGCTGGTACTTGGCTATCAAAGCCTTTTTGATGGCCTCATAGTCACCATCTTGTTCTTGAGGGAGGGCAGCAAACGCCTCCAGAGCTTTACCTCTCAGCCCTGGTGTCAGGTATCGGGCCCATTCATCTGTAGGCAGCTGGTACTGCCTGCAGGCTTTCTCAAAGGCCCGCAGAAAAGTGTCCAAGTCCCCGCCCTTCTCCATAACAGGGAAGTGATCAGGCCGGGGCTTAGGTATCTGAGCGTTGCTGGGCTCACGTCTCTGGGCGGTGGAAGGCATCCCCCCCTGCCGGAGCATCTCCAGTTCATGAGCTCGCTGGGCTTGGCGCTCGGCTCTCTCAGCCTCCCGCTCGGCTCGGGCCTCTCTCTCGGCTCGCTCCTGGTATTGCTGGATCAGCTGCAGACGTCTCTCTAGGTCATCTGCGGAGCATTGTTGCAGAGCCAGCTGCAGGAGGAGGTCTGCACCCCCCTGGTTGCCAGTAGGGCCCGTATTCAGTGGTTGGACCTCTGCTGCAGCACCATGTTCGCTTGTGCTGGCTTCTGCGGCCTCTGGGCTCTGTGACCTGGCTTGGTCTGCTTCAAATTGCACCAGTTCAGCGACCATTTGTATCTTAGTCTTGCCCTGGGGGTTCAGGCCATGGTACGTGCATATCCCAGCAAGAATGTCCTTCTTCTGCTGGTTGTACCAGGCTTCCCCTTTCGCAGCCATGGTTGCCAAATAAAAGATAGGATAGAAAAACAAAGAGAAAGGGAGGGGATAATTACCCGTACACAATTGTCTCACAACTAAAAGGCACTGAGTTCGTTCTCCAAACTTATTTGCGCAGAGTCCTCGCAAGAACTTTCTGCAAGTTTTTAGTGAGAGGAATGATTACTCAAACCAAATCACTAATGCTCTAAGATATCCCACCGCCTTGCCACCAATTGTCACGATTCCCCTGACCGCTGTCACCAATGGGTCAGGATTCACACCGTGACCGTCACCCCTACGTCACGGATTGAGGTGACTTTAGGCCAACAGACGGCTATCACATGTGCAGGGGGGCTTATCTTAGTTATCCCTCCACTCCACGATGTGATGAAAAACCACACACAAGGCTATTGACCTCTTAGTTTACAGCAGGGGCTTATTCTAGGTATCCCACTGCTTTTCTATATACCACGAACTGCAGGGATTTATGTATATCCCGCTTACAGTTCCACTTAACACTTGCAGCTCTCTGGCGCCCCCCTTACTCTCAGGTCAGATTAGGTACTGCACCCTGGGTAATTAGTCGCCAGAAAGGCTGCCTGCTATGTACTGGCTATTGGGCACGCTGCAGCGACGCGATAACTACTCCCACTCAGGCAGGAACAATAATTATCAAACCCGCAGTTGCTTCAGCATAATCCAACAGTCAGCACACTTTCGCTGCCACCAGCTTCGATTAAACGGGTCCGAAGCTAACCCAACTCAACAGTAACAGTAGCGTTTTCCCTTCAGAAGACTTAGGGTACAGTTTTTAGAGCATGGAGAAGAACTAACATATAATAGTATATCCCATTAAAAATTAGGCAGTGCGTTATCAAAAATATTTTATAAAGAAGTTACAAATGAGACAATTGCAAATATGTACATGGGTAATTATAACATAAAGGGAATAAATGAGAAAAGCAACACTCACATGTTTAAAGCATGACAGGCATCCAGGATAGTGGAGTTTTTCCATATGTCCCAGCTCATTTGGACGTGCTGCTGGCTTCAGAAGACAAGCAGTCCAGAAGGAGACATCAGCAGAAGAGAGCGAGCTGGGGCTCCTGCCACAAACTTAATACCTTAAGGCTTTGACATCACAGAAGGGCTGGCTTATCCAGACCCTCCTCTCTCTACATTCTGAGTAAACTTTAAACTATTTCCTCTGATTTCTATAACTTCACTACAAAACATGTCAGAGTCCTAACATACTCATAATTCATCTCGGATTAACGTGAGCATTCTAATGAGATCAAATATGTCCTATCTGGGATACATTTTTCCAGAGAAAACCCTACTTCTTTACCAGATGGAGTTAGAAACCCGAGTTTCATGGGATGTGTAGATACAACGAGTGAGACTACGAATATATATTTTCATGTTCCTAGCTTAAATCGTTTGCCTAATATCTAACAAAAACTAAACAAAGAATCTTTCATGGATTCTTGAAGTTTCTACTTCCCTTATAGCTGAACAAGAGCTTACACAGGAAATGCCAGTTGTAAATTCCATGCGGCAATAAAACCTCTCTTCCCCCATACTCTCAGAGAAGGAAAGCCAGGAATTTGCAGCTACAAACTGTTACTCCAATAAATCCTACAAAGAAAATACGGAGTATCAAAGAACCCAGACGTAACAAACTAGATAAAATATAACAAATTTTATTAAATAACCTTGTAAAGAACAATAATGACAGACATAACATACAAGGGACACGTCTAGCACATGTACGGCAGACAGCAGCCACTGCAAATAACACCATGGGTATCGAAAGGGCAGGAACTATAGACAGTGTAAAGGAGGCATGCTAATCCATGATAAATATCAAAATAAAGTGCATAGTGCTCTTAGAGGACTCATATATACCTCCTCTCACCGCAAGACCTTAATACAAATCACACCTAAGATCGGTAAATGTAACGATCATCACTATTTTGCCCATCTTACCCGGAAGAGTGTGGTGCCAGTGTGTGTCCGGCGGCCCCGACGCGCGTTTCGCGTGGGCTTCCTCGGGGGGTCGTGTTTGTGTGCTTCACGGGGGTGGTATATAAGGGCATGTCTCCAGCTGCGGCCACTAATCCGCACACGTGTCGGCGCATGCGCTCCGCCATACACTGGGACGCCGCACACATCATCCCCGGCACTTCCGGCGTGCAGAGCAGGAGGAGAGACAAAACCCCTCTAGACGTCATATCCTGCTCTGCCACAAAGGAACGCCAGAGACGATGGTCAGCGATTCCCATCGTGGTGCGCATGCGCACGTGCGTCGGCGGCCATCTTTATAATGGGAGAAACTGATGGCAAAACGGAGAACACCTATCTACTGGCATCTTCAGATTATAGGACACTACGGACGTCCTGAGGAGAATGGATGGTCTGTCTTTGGAGCCGGATATGATACTTGTCACAGCAGACATAGAAACATTATATACTTCAATCCATCATGATGACGGGATGGAGGCTGCAGCGTTTTATTTAGAATCAAGCAATATTGACTCAGATGTGGTGAGCCTGGTGTTGAGGCTTTTGCGGTTCATCCTGACACATATTTGTTTTACTTTCAAGGACCGATACTACCTCCAGAGTCGCGGGACTCCGATGGGGGCTGCGTGTGCGCCTTCGTATGCAAATTTGTTTTTGGGTTACTGGGAAAGGACTCTGTTTGGAGGCGCACACTCCGCCCCCCAAGTACTGGGGTGGTATCGGTACATTGATGATATTTTGTTTATTTGGCAAGGGCCTGTTGAACAACTTCATTTATTTATGCAGGATTTGAACCGTAACAGCCTCAACATCAGGCTTACATACAATTTCAGTAGGGAATGTATTCCCTTTCTGGATATCATGCTGCAGATTCAGCCTGATGGCTCCATTGGTACAGACGTATTCAGAAAAGAAACCTCGGTGAATGCCCTCCTACATGCTTCCTCATCCCATAATAGCTCCACAATTGGAGCCATACCCATAGGGCAATTCTTGAGGATGAGGAGGATATGTTCGACTGAGGAGGCATTCAAGAGACAGTCCGTGTACCTTGGGGAGAGATTTCGATCTCGTGGATATAGTAATAGAAGCATTAAACGGGGTTTTACTAGGGCAAAACATCAGAATAGATGTGACCTCTTATCTCAACAACCTAAAAGTAAAAAGAAGGATGATGGGAAAATTAGATACATCTCCACATTTAATCACCAGTGGGGTAAAATGAGGAACATCTTGATGAAACACTGGCCCATCTTGAAAACAGAACCCGTTTTGGCCAAATGTCTCTCGGATGAACCCCTGATGACGGCCAGGAGATCGAAAAATCTAAGAGACATCTTGGTCCATAGCCACTATGTCCCAAAAACTCCATCTATTTTTGGCACGGGAAAAAGGAAATGGGGATTTTTTCCATGTGGGGATTGCATGGCATGCCGGAATCACATCAGAACATCATCATTTACCTCTGCGGACGGCAAAAAAGAATTCAAAATCACAGACTATATTTCGTGCAGCACTACATTTGTGATCTACATGGCTGTCTGTACATGTGGTCTTCCCTATGTTGGTCAGGACCCGGGAACACATTAGAGACATCATGGCAGCAAAAGAGGCGGGTGATGATGTTCCTTTGAAGTCCATACCGAGACATTTCAGGCAGTTCCATGCATGCAACCCCAAGGACCTTAAAATCTTTGGAATAGACCATGTGAGGGGTGGAATAAGAGGTGGAGATCTTAGGAAAAAATTGGCTCAGCTTGAATGTCGATGGATTTCTGTGTTGGGTACCATGACTCCGTATGGCCTCAACGAACAACTGAGCTTTGCGTCCTTTCTATAATCTATTAGTGTTGGGTTAGGTTAGTGCTCTGGTATTTCTGGATTTTAATTTGTGTGTGTTTTATGTTTAATTTTAGTACCTGTATTACACGTATCCATCTTCAGCATTATCTATTTTTCGGGACGTGGTATGGGACATCTGGACATCTTGACAGCAACAGATCCTGATGGACGGAAAGAATTGGAAATGGACTTAATCAGAAATCGCGAATGTTTATGTTCTATCTGCTGCCTTATGGGTGTTGTATGAGAGCAGAAACACAGTGACTATATAGAGTTGGTTCACTACTTATTATATATGTATATATTTTGATTTTTTATTTTCATTTTATTATTTTTATTTTTATTTTTTTGATAATATATTTTTTATTTTTTATTTTTTATTTTATATATTCCTTCTTTTATTTTTTATTTTTCCCCTTTTATTATTTTTTTCCCCCTTTTTTCCTTCATTATTATTATTTTCTTTTTTCACTATTCTGTGTTGTTGTATATATATGGACCGATGCAACAATGAGCACATTATTGGTCCCTCATGTAAATGATAATGCATAGGCACTGCATACACTTATATTTATTCCCACATTGCTACACTGGCTATTGGGAGATTTATACCTTTTGATTGGTACACTAACTGTTTTATAGGTGATCGTAGGGAAGCTAGAGGTGGGATTATATTTTCCCATTCTATTCTTTTATTTTTTTTTTTTTTATTTCATGGCTATACACTTGTGTCAATTATATTGCACGTTGTGCCCTGCTGTGTTTGCAGCATATTATGATATAGGGCCACTATTTTTGTTAGTTATTTAGTTTATGTTTTGTTTTTTAATTTACTTTCTATCCTATATATCATATTGGTAGCCACTTATTCTAATTTGATCATTCTGATGTAACCAGGAGGGATATTTCCCTCTTGTATTATGGTTACCCTTTCCAGTCCTATAATCTGAAGATGCCAGTAGATAGGTGTTCTCCGTTTTGCCATCAGTTTCTCCCATTATAAAGATGGCCGCTGACGCACGTGCGCATGCGCACCACGATGGGAATCGCTGACCATCGTCTCTGGCGTTCCTTTGTGGCAGAGCAGGATATGACGTCTAGAGGGGTTTTGTCTCTCCTCCTGCTCTGCACGCCGGAAGTGCCGGGGATGATGTGTGCGGCGTCCCAGTGTATGGCGGAGCGCATGCGCCGACACGTGTGCGGATTAGTGGCCGCAGCTGGAGACATGCCCTTATATACCACCACCGTGAAGCACACAAACACGACCCCCCGAGGAAGCCCACGCGAAACGCGCGTCGGGGCCGCCGGACACACACTGGCACCACACTCTTCCGGGTAAGATGGGCAAAATAGTGATGATCGTTACATTTACCGATCTTAGGTGTGATTTGTATTAAGGTCTTGCGGTGAGAGGAGGTATATATGAGTCCTCTAAGAGCACTATGCACTTTATTTTGATATTTATCATGGATTAGCATGCCTCCTTTACACTGTCTATAGTTCCTGCCCTTTCGATACCCATGGTGTTATTTGCAGTGGCTGCTGTCTGCCGTACATGTGCTAGACGTGTCCCTTGTATGTTATGTCTGTCATTATTGTTCTTTACAAGGTTATTTAATAAAATTTGTTATATTTTATCTAGTTTGTTACGTCTGGGTTCTTTGATACTCCGTATTTTCTTTGTAGGATTTATTGTATAGTGGAGTAGTTCCCTGTCATTTCGTATGTCCAGTATAGGGTGTTTCCCTAAAAATAGGCTGTATTGACATGCATCAGTGGCATGTATGTTTAAACTGTTACTCCAAGAAGGGGGCTTAGCCCATGCAGGCTAGCAAGAGAACTACTTATGATATTTCATACCATATCGTGACAGGAGGTACCACTACGTCTTCTAAGGAAAGTGTTCTAAATGGACCCGCCGCCATTCTACCTAAAGACATTTATTTATTTATTTTTTTGTCAAGACGTCTTGGTGTAGAGTGATTTTAGATTTTCACTCCAGCCTTTCTTGATTTTAGAAGGGCATGACATGCCTATATCTGTGTCTCCTCCTCCTTTTACTCCTCCACCTCTTTTCTTTTCGAATGACTTTATGTAGTTGTGACTTTTCCATGTGTTTGTCGTGTCTTCTGAGCAGTTTGTCAGCTTTTGGACACCTTTTAAGGTGTTTAGATGTTTTCTATGTGTTTTCTATGTGTTTGTGTTTGCCTGCCATTGGTTTCAATGGGGTTCGACGGTGTTCGTCGAATGTTCGACGAACATTCGTCGAACACGTCCCTGTTTGACGAACCGAACCCGAAAACTAGGGAGGTGGCTCAACACTAGTAGCCAAGCCAACAGGCACAAACTGGAAGAAAAAGTTTTTATCATCCAGGATTTATTGTGTATATAGTACCAGTATTTTTTTTTTCATTTCTTTTTTTAATAAATTGCATAAGAAACAGCAAAAACCTAAAGTACTAAGTGTGCCACAATCATAATTATCTGTAACATCTCAGCTGGCATCACCGCTTGACTTCTCATCCCCCATGCAGGTCCAGAGACTAAATAAACACTCCTAGCCATGTGGTGAGTTCTGTCCTATGCTTGTTGTAAGCCCCTTTCCTTTGTCTGTCCAGGCTGTACTGGGTTCTACCCATCCCTGTATTCCACTCGTACTTGCCTGTGTCTCAGTCCTTCCTGAAACTGTTCCTGTCCCTCCAGTCTGAAATGTGCCCACCTGCCTGCCTGCTAGTGTCAGCCGTGCCCGCCTGCCTGCCAGAGCATCAACTGTGCCCACCTGTACATCACCCGTGCCTGCCAGTACTTGCCTATCTATACATCAGCTGAGCCAGACAGTATATCTAAAGTACTTGCCTGTAGGGTTGAGTGACCTTTACTTTTATAGGATCGGGTCGGGTTTCACGAAACCCGACTTTTTCAAAAGTCGGGTCGAGTGAAATTGGCCGATTCTATAAAAAAGTCGGGGTCGGGGTCGGCCGAAACTCGAAACCCAATGCAGTGCATTGGGTTTCCATGGTTCCCAGGGTCTGAAGGAGCGGAAACTCTCCTTCAGGCCCTGCGATCCATATTTTAGTGTAAAATAAAGAATTAAAATAAAAAATATCGCAATACTTACCCTCTGACGCGCCCTGGTACTAACCGGGAACCTTCCTTCCTTAGAATCAGCCTTCCAGGACCTTGCGGTGACGTCGCGGTGATGTCGCGGCTTGTGATTGGCCGCGCGGCCGCCCATGTGACCGCTCGCGCGACCAATCACAAGCCGCGACGTCACCGCGACGTCACCGAAGGTCCTGGAAGGGCTGATTCTTAGGAAGGAAGGCTGCCGGAAAGAAGCAGGGCGCATCCGAGGGTGAGTATATTCCTATTAGGTATATACTCACCCTCGGACGCGCCCTGCTTCTTTCCGGCAGCCTTCCTTCCTAAGAATCAGCCTTTCCAGGACCTTCGGTGACGTCGCGGCTTGTGATTGGTCGCGCGAGCAGTCACATGGGCGGCCGCGCGGCCAATCACAAGCCACGACTAGGGTTGAGCGAAACGGATCGTTCATTTTCAAAAGTCGCCGACTTTTGGCAAAGTCGGGTTTCATGAAACCCGACCCGATCCCTGTGTGGGGTCGGCCATGCGGTACGCGACTTTCGCGCCAAAGTCGCGTTTCGTATGACGTGCTCGGCGCCATTTTTTTCAGCCAATGAAGGAGCGTGGGCAGAGTGATGACAGAGGTCTTAGGGGCGTGGACGCCTATCGTCATGTTGTCGCTTGTGCGCTGTAGCGATTTGCACTGTGTAACACCAGCTTTTCAGTTCAGGGACGGAGAGAGAGAGAAAGAGAGAGAGAGAGAGAGAGAGAGAGAGAAAAAAAAAAATTCCCATTGACTTTGCATTGGGTTTCGTGTTTCGGTCGATCCTCGACTTTTCGCCATAATCGGCCGATTTCACTCGACTCGACTTTTGAGATAGTCGGGTTTCGCAAAACCCGGCTCGACCCTAAAAAAGTCAAGGTCGCTCAACCCTAGCCGCGACGTCACCGCGACGTCACCGCAAGGTCCTGGAAGGCTGATTCAAAGGAAGGAAGGTTCCCGGTTAGTACCAGGGCGCGTCAAAGGGTAAGTATTGCGATATTTTTTATTTTAATTCTTTATTTTACACTTAAATCTGAATTCCGATACCAATTCCCGATATCTTAAACATATCGGGAATCGGTATCGGAATTCCGATTCTAGATTCAAAAGATCGCCGACTTCATGGCCGACCCCACACAGGGGTCGGGTCGGGTTTCATGAAACCCGACCTTGCCAAAAGTCGGCGACTTTTGAATATTTTCGACCCGTTTCGCTCAACCCTACTTGCCTGCACTTGTAGTCATAGTGTCCTGTCCCCTTAGGGGTCAGCTACTACTGCCAGACATTGCTCTGGAGTGGTACCTGGCAGCTACCTGTCACACAAGCCTGACCTCTCCACTAGAGGCTCCAGCGATCAATATGGTAGTTGCTTAGTCATGCCCTCCAGGGTGAGTCTGGTTTGTGGCACAGTGGGGCCACAATCTTTGCTCGCTACATCCTGTCTGAGCCTTGAGCGTTACAATATCATAATATAATATCCATAAAAAATAGACGTCAGAGATGTGATGTAACATCTTGACATCAAAATCAATAGTCATACTAAATTCTTTAAAGGGACTCTGTCACCTGAATTTGGAGGGAACAATCTTCAGCCATAGGGGCGGGGTTTTCAGGGGTTTTGATTCACCCTTTCCTTACCCGCTGGCTGCATGCTGGCTGCAATATTGGATTGAAGTTCATTCTCTGTCCTCCATAGTACATGCCTGCACAAGGCAATCTTGCCTTGCGCAGGCGTTTACTATGGAGGACAGAGAATGAACTTCAATCCAATATTGCAGCCAGCATGCAGCCAGCGAGTAAGGAAAGGGTGAATCAAACACCCGAAAACCACGCCACTATGGCTGAAGATTGTTCCCTCCAAATTCAGGTGACAGAGTCCCTTTAACAACAATTTTTCAATAAAGCATTAAAATGTAAAGTTTCTTTATAACATCAACCAACTATAAGATCTAAGTCAAGAAAGAAGAAGATAGAAGAAATAGGAAAAAACAGTGGAGGAAACAAAAGGGAAGAAGGGCGGGGGGTTGTTAATCAAAGTAAGGATCCTATGTTCAGTAATCCTCGACAAACGCCTGATATGCGGCAGATCTAAAATCAAGCCAATAAAATCAAGTTTTATAAAAACGGTTGTAAGCGTTATTAGCTGTAGCAGTAATTTCCTCCATCAGCATTACTTTTTTTTTTTGAGACCCAAAGGGCGATTGTCGGAGCAGTATCATTTATTGAGAGAATGGGGAAACATGCCTGAGCTATACCAATTAAGTGATTCAGTACATAATAACTATATATTTATAGAGGTATGTCGAGGTAAAGGAAAAGGACAAAACCAGGTCAGGTAGGTCAGCACGAGATCTGTGAACCTTCATATCACTGATTGATCTTTCCATAGACAAAAGCCCTTTCCACTGCATCTGAAACCTGGTGACAGGAAAGTCTGGAGGGTCAATCAACAAAGAGTATGAGAAAGTCAAAGTGTGCTCAGTGGTCTTGAATAGGGTTGAGCGAAACGGGTCGTTCATTTTCAAAAGTCGCCGACTTTTGGCAAAGTCGGGTTTCATGAAACCCGATCCGACCCCTGTGCGGGGTCGGCCATGCGGTACGCGACTTTCGCGCCAAAGTCGCGTTTCAATGACGTGAAAAGCGCCATTTCTCAGCCAATGAAGGTAAACGCAGAGTGTGGGCAGCGTGATGACATAGGTCCTGGTCCCCACCATCTTAGAGAAGGGCATTGCAGTGATTGGCTTGCTGTCTGCTGCGTCACAGGGGCTATAAAGGGGCGTTCCCGCCGACCGCCATGTTACTGCTGCTGATCTGAGCTTAGGGAGAGGTTGCTGCCGCTTCGTCAGAAGCAGGGATAGCGTTAGGCAGGGTCCATTAACCACCAAACCGCTTGTGCTGTAGCGATTTCCACTGCCCAACACCACCTTCGGTGTGCAGGGACAGTGGAAGCTACATTTTTTTTTTCCCCCTCAGCGCTGTAGCTCATTGGGCTGCCCTAGAAGGCTCCCTGATAGCTGCATTGCTGTGTGTACGCCGCTGTGCAAACCAACTGCTTTTTTCAAAGCACAAATCCTCTTGTTCCTTCCTTTCTGCACAGCTATCTTTTTTGTTTGTCCACACTTTTTATTTAATTTGTGCATCAGTCCACTCCTTATTGCTGCCTGCCATACCTGGCTGAGATTACTGCAGGGAGATAGTAATTGTTGGACACTCCCTGTTTTTTTTTTTTTTGTGGGAGATTAAGATTGACATTTCTGCTAGAGTGCCATCCCTGTGTGTGCCATCTCTCACTCAGTGGGCCATAGAAAGCCTATTTATTTTTTTGCTTGATTTGGGTTATAAAATCTACCTGAAAAAATCACTACATCAATCAGTGGGAGAAAAATATTGGCCTCAGGGCTTGTGTGCCACTCTTGACTCCTGTGTGTGCCATCTCTCAGTCAGTGGGCCATAGAAAGCCTATTTATTTTTTTGCTTGATTTGGGTTATAAAATCTACCTGAAAAAATCACTACATCAATCAGTGGGAGAAAAATATTGGCCTCAGGGCTTGTGTGCCACTCCTGACTCCTGTGTGCATCATCACTCACTCAGTGGGCCATAGAAAGCCTATTTTTTTTTTTTTTTGCTTTATTTGGGTTCTAAATTCTACCTGAAAAAATCAATAAATCAATCAGTGGGAGATTAATATTGGCCTTTGGGCTTGTGTGCCAGTCCTAAGCGTGCCATCTCTCTCTCTCAGATAGTGGGCCATAGAAAGCCTATTTATTATTTTTTTTATTGGGTTTATAAATTTTCCCTGGAACAAAAAAAAAAGTGGGAGATTAATATTGGCCTCTGGGCTTGTGTGCCAGTCCTGAGCGTGCCATCTCTCTCACAAATAGTGGGCCATAGAAAGCCTATTTATTTTTTTTTTTTTGGTTTTATAAATTCTCCCTGAAAAAAAAAAGGGAGATTAATATTGGCCTTTGGGCTTGTGTGCCAGTCCTAAGCGTGCCATCTCTCTCTCTCAGATAGTGGGCCATAGAAAGCCTATTTATTATTTTTTTTATTGGGTTTATAAATTTTCCCTGAAAAAAAATAAAAAGTGGGAGATTAATATTGGCCTCTGGGCTTGTGTGCCAGTCCTGAGCGTGCCATCTCTCTCACAAATAGTGGGCCATAGAAAGCCTATTTATGTTTTTGGTTGATTTGGGTTCTAAATTCTACCTGAAAAAATCAATAAATCAATCAGTGGGAGATAAATATTGGCCTCTGGGCTTGTGTGCCACTCCTGACTTCTGTGTGCGTCATCTCTCACTCAGTGGGCCATAGAAAGCCTATTTTTTGTTTTATTTGCTTTATAAATTCTCCCTGAAAAAATCATTTTTATTTTATTTGGTTTCTAAATTCTTCCTGAAAAAAATCATTTTTTTTTTAATTATTTTTTTTTCTAAAGTCTCCCTGGGAAAAAAAAAAAAATCAAATCAGTGGGAGATTAATATTGCCCTTTCTGCTTGTGTGCCAGTCTTGACTCCTGGGTGTGCCATCTCTCTCTCTCTCTCTCCAATTGTGGGCCATAGAAAGCCTATTATTTTTTTAGCTTGATTTGGGTTCCAAAATCTACCTGAAAAAATCACTACATCAATCATTGGGAGAACAATATTGGCCTCTGGGCTTGTGTGCCACTCCTGACTCCTGTGTGCGTCATCTCTCACTCCGTGGGCCATAGAAAGCCTATTTTTTCTTTTATTTGTTTTCTAAATTCTCCCTGAAAAAAATCATTTTATTTTATTTGGTTTCTAAATTCTTCCTGAAAAAATCATTTAATTCTATTATTTTTTTTTCCTAAAGTCTCCCTGAAAAAAAAAAAAATCAAATCAGTGGGAGATTAATATTGCCCTTTCTGCTTGTGTGCCAGTCTTGACTCCTGGGTGTGCCATCTCTCTCTCTCTCTCTCCAATTGTGGGCCATAGAAAGCCTATTATTTTTTTAGCTTGATTTGGGTTCCAAAATCTACCTGAAAAAATCACTACATCAATCAGTGGGAGATAAATATTGGCCTCTGGGCTTGTGTGCCACTCCTGACTCCTGTGTGCGTCATCTCTCACTCAGTGGGCCATAGAAAGCCTTTTTTTGTTTTATTTGTTTTCTAAATTCTCCCTGAAAAAATCATTTTATTTTATTTGGTTTCTAAATTCTTCCTGAAAAAATCATTTTATTCTATTATTTTTTTTTCCTTAAGTCTCCCTGAAGAAAAAAAAAAAATCAAATCATTGGGAGATTAATATTTACATTTGTGCTTCAGTGACAGTCCTGCGTGTGTGGCATCTCTCTCATTTGTTGCCACCAACAACAGAGTGTGTAACATTGTGCCTGATTTTCGTTGTGGTCTCACTCACCTGTAAAGGGGTAGCTAAATCATACTGAAGTTATAGCTCACCGTGTAAGTTGTGTGACAGCAACAAATACCGTTAGTCGGTCGCGGTGATGTCGCGGCTTGTGATTGGCCGCGCGGCCGCCCATGTGACCGCTCGCGCGACCAATCACAAGCCGCGACGTCACCGCGACGTCACCGAAGGTCCTGGAAGGGCTGATTCTTAGGAAGGAAGGCTGCCGGAAAGAAGCAGGGCGCATCCGAGGGTGAGTATATTCCTATTAGGTATATACTCACCCTCGGACGCGCCCTGCTTCTTTCCGGCAGCCTTCCTTCCTAAGAATCAGCCTTTCCAGGACCTTCGGTGACGTCGCGGCTTGTGATTGGTCGCGCGAGCGGTCACATGGGTGGCCGCGCGGCCAATCACAAGCCACGACTAGGGTTGAGCGAAACGGATCGTTCATTTTCAAAAGTCGCCGACTTTTGGCAAAGTCGGGTTTCATGAAACCCGACCCGATCCCTGTGTGGGGTCGGCCATGCGGTACGCGACTTTCGCGCCAAAGTCGCGTTTCGTATGACGTGCTCGGCGCCATTTTTTTCAGCCAATGAAGGAGCGTGGGCAGAGTGATGACAGAGGTCTTAGGGGCGTGGACGCCTATCGTCATGTTGTCGCTTGTGCGCTGTAGCGATTTGCACTGTGTAACACCAGCTTTTCAGTTCAGGGACGGAGAGAGAGAGAAAGAGAGAGAGAGAGAGAGAGAGAGAGAGAAAAAAAAAATTCCCATTGACTTTGCATTGGGTTTCGTGTTTCGGTCGATCCTCGACTTTTCGCCATAATCGGCCGATTTCACTCGACTCGACTTTTGAGATAGTCGGGTTTCGCAAAACCCGGCTCGACCCTAAAAAAGTCAAGGTCGCTCAACCCTAGCCGCGACGTCACCGCGACGTCACCGCAAGGTCCTGGAAGGCTGATTCAAAGGAAGGAAGGTTCCCGGTTAGTACCAGGGCGCGTCAAAGGGTAAGTATTGCGATATTTTTTATTTTAATTCTTTATTTTACACTTAAATCTGAATTCCGATACCAATTCCCGATATCTTAAACATATCGGGAATCGGTATCGGAATTCCGATTCTAGATTCAAAAGATCGCCGACTTCATGGCCGACCCCACACAGGGGTCGGGTCGGGTTTCATGAAACCCGACCTTGCCAAAAGTCGGCGACTTTTGAATATTTTCGACCCGTTTCGCTCAACCCTACTTGCCTGCACTTGTAGTCATAGTGTCCTGTCCCCTTAGGGGTCAGCTACTACTGCCAGACATTGCTCTGGAGTGGTACCTGGCAGCTACCTGTCACACAAGCCTGACCTCTCCACTAGAGGCTCCAGCGATCAATATGGTAGTTGCTTAGTCATGCCCTCCAGGGTGAGTCTGGTTTGTGGCACAGTGGGGCCACAATCTTTGCTCGCTACATCCTGTCTGAGCCTTGAGCGTTACAATATCATAATATAATATCCATAAAAAATAGACGTCAGAGATGTGATGTAACATCTTGACATCAAAATCAATAGTCATACTAAATTCTTTAAAGGGACTCTGTCACCTGAATTTGGAGGGAACAATCTTCAGCCATAGGGGCGGGGTTTTCAGGGGTTTTGATTCACCCTTTCCTTACCCGCTGGCTGCATGCTGGCTGCAATATTGGATTGAAGTTCATTCTCTGTCCTCCATAGTACATGCCTGCACAAGGCAATCTTGCCTTGCGCAGGCGTTTACTATGGAGGACAGAGAATGAACTTCAATCCAATATTGCAGCCAGCATGCAGCCAGCGAGTAAGGAAAGGGTGAATCAAACACCCGAAAACCACGCCACTATGGCTGAAGATTGTTCCCTCCAAATTCAGGTGACAGAGTCCCTTTAACAACAATTTTTCAATAAAGCATTAAAATGTAAAGTTTCTTTATAACATCAACCAACTATAAGATCTAAGTCAAGAAAGAAGAAGATAGAAGAAATAGGAAAAAACAGTGGAGGAAACAAAAGGGAAGAAGGGCGGGGGGTTGTTAATCAAAGTAAGGATCCTATGTTCAGTAATCCTCGACAAACGCCTGATATGCGGCAGATCTAAAATCAAGCCAATAAAATCAAGTTTTATAAAAACGGTTGTAAGCGTTATTAGCTGTAGCAGTAATTTCCTCCATCAGCATTACTTTTTTTTTTTTGAGACCCAAAGGGCGATTGTCGGAGCAGTATCATTTATTGAGAGAATGGGGAAACATGCCTGAGCTATACCAATTAAGTGATTCAGTACATAATAACTATATATTTATAGAGGTATGTCGAGGTAAAGGAAAAGGACAAAACCAGGTCAGGTAGGTCAGCACGAGATCTGTGAACCTTCATATCACTGATTGATCTTTC